>NC_136919.1:7772991-8972991 GCF_949752795.1 Hyperoodon ampullatus
TTTGAGAATCCAGTTTCTAGTCCCAACCCTCGGATTCTGACTCAGTAAGTCTGGAGTGGGGCCCAGAAATCTGCATTTCAGCAAGTCCCCAAGGAATCTGATACCGGGGCTTTAAAAAACTGGGCCCTCCAGAGGCCAATTAGGTGTTGTCATTCCCTTCGGGTCTTTTGTTTGTTTGTTTAAGATTTAAATTTTTTTTTTTTTTTTTTTTTTAGCGGTACGCGGGCCTCTCACTGTTGTGGCCTCTCCCGTTGCGGAGCACAGGTTCCGGACGCGCAGGCTCAGCGGCCATGGCTCACGGGCCCAGCCGCTCCACGGCATGTGGGATCTTCCCGGACCGGGGCACAAACCCGTGTCCCCTGCATCAGCAGGCGGACTCTCAACCACTGCGCCACCAGGGAAGCCCTAAGATTTAATTTTTTTAAAGTTTATTCTTGGCTGCGTTTGGGTCTTCGTTGCTGCATGTGGGCTTTCTCTAGTTGTGGTGAGCGGGGGCTACTCTTTGTTGTGGAACATGGGCGTCTCATTGCGGTGGCTTCTCGTGTTGCGGAGCATGGGCTCTAGGCGCGTGGGCTTCAGTAGTTGTGGCACGCTGGCTCAGTAGTTATGGCTCTCGGGGTCTAGAGCGCAGGCTCAGTAGTTGCGGCACACGGGCTTAGTTGCTCCACGGCATGTGGGATCTTCCTGGGCCAGGGCTTGAACCCGTGTCCCCTGCATTGGAAGGCGGATTCTCATCCACTGCGCCACCAGGGAAGTCCCCCTTCTGGTCTTCAAGAACAACTCTGATGGCTATTTGAGAGGCCATTTAAGAAAAGCAAACAGCCATGAGTGGTGAGGCATGGTGCATTAGTTTACTAGTGCTGCCCTAACAAAGTGCCTCAAACTGAGTGGCTTATACAATGGAAATTTATTGACTCACAGCTCTGGAGGCTGGAAGTCTGAGGCTGTGAGAGAGAATCTGTTCCATGCCTCTCCTAGCTTCTCTGGTGCTTTGCCGGCAGTCTTTGGCATTCCTTGGCTTATAGAAGCATCACCCCAATCTCTGCATTCATGTTCACATGGCAGTCTCCCTGTGTGCATGCCTGTGTCCAAATTTCCCTCTTTTATAAGGACACGAGTCAGATTGGGGACCCACCCTGTTCAATAGTACTTCATCTTGACTAATTGTAACTGCAGTGACCGTAAATAGATCCAAATAAGGTCACATTCCGTGGTACTAGGGATTAAGATTTTGACATGAGTATTTGTCAGGGACATGGCTCAACCCATAACAGATGGTTAAACATTCACCTGGGCTGCCCAGTGCTCCTCGGCGCACTACTGTCCTGTAACCGGAAAACTCCCCCGAGTTCAGGGCAGGCCCCTTCCTCCCCTCTACTACCTCTGCTACGACCATAGCGTTGGCCCCTCCACACCTGCTGCAGGTTGACTGGGGCACGTGTGATGCTTTATCAACATGTGGTTGATAAACGCTCCCATAGGAACCCCTCCATGGGAGCGTTAGGGGCCAGGGTTGCTCACAGCTTTCTGCACTGCCAGCCCGTGGAAGCGGGGAGGGTGTAGGACCCCAGAGGGTCTACAGGGTGGCTACCCGGGCCAAGGAACCTAGCTGTCCCCTCCAGGTCCTCTGCAAGCAGCTCCTCTTCCATTGTCCAAATAAGAATTTAAACTTTTTATTTGATTGCACTGTATGTAAGAAGTATATCTGAATTTCATTCTGCAATCTACAAAGTTTGGGTTGGTCTTCGATGACAAAGCTAAATTTCAGGAGTCCATTGAGAGATGGGCTTTGTCTACTTCACTCACCTGAGCCCTGCCATGGGTTTCTAGGACAGGATGGGTCTTAGGGTTCTTCAGAGAAACAGAACCAGTAGGATGTGTATGATATAGATTTATTTTAAGGAATTGGTTCATGTGATTGTAGAGATTGGCAGGTCCAAGATCTGCCAATTTTGGGTAGGGCAATCTGCTGGGTAGGGCAGCTGGCTGAAGACCCAGGGAAGAGGTGATGCTGCAGCTTGAGTCCCAGGACCATCTTTTTTTTTAAATAAATAAGTTAATTAATTTATTATTGGCAGCGTTGGGTCTTCGTTGCTGCGCGCGGGCTTTCTCTAATTGTGGCGAGTGGGGTCTACTCTTTGTTGTGGTGCACGGGTTTCTCATTGCGGTGGCTTCTCTTGTTGCAGAGCACGGGCTCTAGGCGTGCAGGCTTCAGTAGTTGTGGCTCGCGAGCTCTAGAGTGCAGGCTTGGTGGTTGTGGCGCATGGGCTTAGTTGCTCTGCAGCATGTGGGATCTTCCCAGACGAGGGCTCGAACCCGTATCCCCTGCATTGGCAGGCGGATTCTTAACCACTGCACCACGAGGGAAGTCCCTCAGGACAGTCTTGAGACAGAATTTCCTCTTCCTCCCTGGACCTCTGGGTTTTTTCCTCTGAAGGCCTTCAACTGATTGATGAGGCCCACCCCCCACTGTGGAGGGTAATCTGGTAAATCTACTGATTTAAATGCTAATCTCATCTTGAAAATACCTTCACAGCAACATCTAGACTTGTGTTTGACCCAATATCTGAGTGACTACTGTGGCTCAGCCAACTTGACACATAAACTTAGTCCCCACAGGATGTGTCTCTCTTTTTCATTTAAGAACATGACACCTGCTCCCCATGTAATTGAAATGGTCCAAGGGTGCTGTGGGATTGACCACTGGGTTTGAATCCCAGCCCTTCCCTTTCCTCAGGATGCGAACTGGACAAGTGACTTCATGTTGGACACTTCTTACTTGAGTCTTAGTTTCCTTACCTGTCAGATGGAAGTGGTGACCAATAGAGCCTGTCTCATACAGGGACCAGACAAGCCCAAGGTCACAGGGCAAAGGCTTACAGAGAGCTTGCCCTGTGCCAGGCCCTGAGCTAACAGTGGTTAACATACCTGATCTCATTTAATCCTCAAACGGGCCTAGAGTTCCGGCACTATGACTATCCCTGTTTTACAGATGAGGAAACTGAGGCATGAAGAGGGCAAATGACAAGCCAAAGGACACCTAACAAGGGAGTCCAGAGCCAGGGTTCACATCTATGCTGTCCAGAGTCAGCATTCCTAACCACTACACCATCCTGCCTCTCTGCTGCAGCTATTGCTGCTTTTGTGGTGGTGGTTTACGAACCTAGTCCCGGACCTGGCACATAGTAGGTGCTTAGTAAATATTTGTTTAAGGAACCGAATACCTATTGTGATATTGGGATGTAATAAGAAATCTATTTTTTGGTCTTTGTCCCCAGCTCCCAGCCAGAGCTCCTAAAATCCTTGTAATTTCCTAAGTGATAAAGGTAAAAAGCATCTTTTGTTGTATATTTTGTCCCCAGTTCCTGAAAGAGCTCCAGAAGGGGAAAGGAGCAAGCATCTTTTGTTATTCATAACAAGCCCCTTTCAACCACACCTGCCTACTTAATAGAAGCTCCATAAAAAACCTAAAGGATGGGGTTTGGAGAGCTTCTGGGTTAGCAAACACATCTAGGTGCTGGGAGGGTGGTACACCCAGAGAGGGCGTGGAAGCCCAGCACCCCTTCCCGTATACCTTGTCCTCTGCACCGTCACCATTTGGCTGTTCTTGAGTTGTATCCTTTATAATAAGCTGGCGAACGTAAGTAAGTGTTTCTCTGAGTTCTGTGTGCTATTCAAGCAAATTATCAAACTTGAGGAGGGGGTCATGAGAACTCCCAATTTATAGCCAGTCTGTCAGCAATGTCCCAGGTGACAACCTGTGACTTGTGATCAGTGTCCGAAATGGAGGCAGTCTTGTGGGACTGAGCCCTTGACCTGCATGGTGTGTGTGAATTCCAGGCAGTTAGTGTCAGAACTGAGTTAAATTGTAGGTCACCCAGTCCTGTCCACCAAAAATTAGAGAATTGCTTGGTGTGGAAAACACTACACATTTGGTGTCAGAAGTACTGTGTACAGAAAGGAAACAGGAGTTTTTCTTTTTACTTGTATATGTGTTCAGTATATACATGTTCAATGAATAAATAACCCAAGTGGTTAATTTTTTAACAAAGTGGAATTACAATATACACAGTTATCACAACTGGCTTCTTTCATTTAACAGTAGAGTGTGGCCCTTTTTTCCTGTCTGCCCATCAGGTATGAGTGTTCTTTCCTCCAGACCTCCTGGGGGTGCCCAGAGACACAGCCTGTCTCGGAGGAAGGGCCTGACCTCTGCCCCTCCTTGGGCTGTTCCTTCCCATTGTGCAAATTGTGCCTCCAGGATGGGGTGGCTTTCCCAAAGGCCTGGGTTTCAGCCAGTTTATTCAACATTTACTCAACAAATATTCACTTAGTGCCTACTATTTGCCAGATCCTGGTGTAGGCATCAGGAGTACATCAGTAAACAAGACAGCCCAAATACCAAGTGGGGAAAGGGAAGTTGGCAATGTTAACTAGGGCTGCCTGAGAAACAGTCATTTGAATAAAGAGCTGAAGGAGGTGAAGCACTGAGCCAGGAAATTATCTGGAGGTAGAAGACTTTGAAGCCAAGGGAACAGCCAGTGCAGTTCAAAAGGTATCTGATGTATTAGGGGACAATAATGGCCCACGTGGAGATGTGGTGTCCACTGATACACTTGACTGCCTGTCAGTGAGAATCATCTTGAGGCCTTCACACCTGAGGTGAGTGTCCCACATTCTCAGAAACTGTGGCCTTGGATCCTTTGTATGAGAATCACCCTGAGTCAGCAACCACTGTGTGGCCAGGACCCTGGACAGAAGATCTGAACCTCGGTTTTGTTGTCTATGTGTTTTTTTAAATTAATTTATTTTTTATTTATTTATTTTTGGCTGTGTTGGGTCTTCGTTGCTGTGCACAGACTTTCTCTAGTTGCAGCAAGTGGGGGCTACTCTTCATTGCGGTGCACAGGCTTCTCATTGTGGTGGCTTCTCTTGTTGTGGAGCATGGGCTCTAGGCACGCAGGCTTCAGTAGTTGTGGCCTGTGGGCTCAGTAGTTGTGGCTCGTGGGCTCTAGAGCGCAGGCTCAGTAGTTGTGGCACATGGGCTTAGTTGCTCTGCAGCATGTGGGCTCTTCCTGGACCAGGGGTCAAACCCATGTCCCCTGCATTGGCAGGCAGATTCTTAACCACTGCGCCACTAGGGAGTCCTATGTGTTTTATCTAACCTCACGGGGTTAAGAGCCGGCATGACCAGTGTTTGTTCCTTCAAAGGGACCCCAACTCTGAGGGCCTTTCCTCTGGCATTTACACCAGTGACTTCTACAGAAGGTAAGAAGTGGCTGGTCACACTGTTTTTCTTAAAGGCTGGACTGACGCCATCATTGTAAATTGTTTCCAGGGCCCAGGGCCCAGCCCAGGGCCTAGGTGGGTTTGGCGGTCATCAGGCCAGGTGACCTGAAGGGACAATGATGATACTGATAATAATAACAGCTATCACTTACCGAGGGCTTCTGATGTGTGGTCTCTGTGCTAAGATCTTTACATGCACTGTCTCACCTAGTATGGAAGTTATGATGATTATCTCCGCTTTATGGGTGAGAAAAGCTGCTAGGGAGGGAGGGACATCCTGTCTAGCAGAGCATCTGTGTCTCAGTAGGACCCTGCCTCCACACCCCCATTTCTGAGCAGGTAGTTGCTCAAGACGTCAGTTTAACTTGCATGCCTCCTGCATCTCTACATTGTATTCCACGCAAATGGAAATCAAAAGAAAGCTGAAGTAGCGATACTTATATCAGACAAAATAGACTTTAAAATAAAGACTGTTGGGCTTCCCTGGTGGTGCAGTGGTTGAGAGTCCGCCTGCCGATGCAGGGGACATGGGTTCGTGCCCCAGTCTGGGAAGATCCCACATGCCGTGGAGTGGCTGGGCCCGTAAGCCATGGCCGCTGAGCCTGCGTGTCCGGAGCCTGTGCTCCACAACGGGAGGGGCCACAACAGTGAGAGGCCCGCGTACCGCAAAAAATAAAAATAAATAAATAAATAAATAACATAAAGACTGTTACAAGAGACAAAGAAGGACACCACATAATGATCAGGGATCAAAAGAAGATATAACAATTGTAAATAAATATGCACCCAACATACGAGCACCTCAATATGTAAGACAAATATTAACAGACATAAAAGGAGAAATCAACAGTAACAGGATAATAGTAGGGGAACTTAACACCCCACTTACATCAATGGACAGATCATCGAGACAGAAAATCAATAAGGAAACACAGGCCTTAAATAACACATTAGACCAAATAGACTTAATTGATATATATAGAGGAGTCCATCCAAAAGCAGCAGAATATACATTCTTTTCGAGTACACATGAAACATTCTCCAGGATAGATCACATGCTAGGTGACAAAACAAGCCTCAGCAAATTTAAGAAAATTGAAATCATATCAAGTTATCTTTTCTGACCATACTGGCATGAGACTAGAAATAAACTATAAGAAAAAAAACTGCAAAAAACACAAACACGTGGAAGCTAAACAATATTCTACTAAACAACCAATGGATCACTGAAGAAATCAAAGAGGAAATAAAAAAAAATACCTAGAGACAAATGAAAATAAAAACACAATGATCCAAAACCTATGGGACACAGGAAAAGTAGTCCTAAGGGGGAAGTTTATAGTGATACAAGCTTACCTCAGGAAACAAGAAAAATCTCAAATAAACAACCTAATCTTACACCTAGAGGAACTAGAGAAAGAAGAACAAGCAGAACACAAAGTTAGTAGAAGGAAAGAAATCATAGAGATCAGAGCAGAAATGAAAGAAACAGAGACTAAAAAAACATAGAAAAGATCAATAAAACTAAAAGCTGGTTCTTTAAAAAAATAAACAAAATTGACCAACCTTTAGCCAGCCTCATCCAGAGCCCCTGCTCTTAATCTCTTTTTAACCATGACCTCCCTTTTTTTTTTTTTTTTTTTGCGGTACGCGGGCCTCTCACTGTTGGGGCCTCTCCCGTTGCGGAGCACAGGCTCCAGATGCGCAGGCTCAGCGGCCATGGCTCACAGGCCCAGCCGCTCCACGGCATGTGGGATCTTCCCAGACCGGGGCACGAACTCGTGTCCCCTGCATCGGCAGGCGGAGTCTCAACCACTGCGCCACCAGGGAAGCCCATGACCTCCCTATCTTGACCTTGGCCCAATTGAGGCTCAACCCAACCCTACCCTTGGTGTGTCTCAATTTTCCTATTGAGACCTAGGAACCAGGGGAGATATGCAAGATTCAATCCCATCTAAGAGGTGTGGCCCTGTTAGACAGGAAACATATGGAAATACATATTTTTGCAAGTAGAAAGTACAGGATATAATCAAGCAATAATTGGATCAGCTGGATCCAATCCAATGGTGAGGAAACCTGGGTGGGGCAGAGGGTGTTTGCAAATCTCGATTAGTTGGAGATATTAGGTAACTGGACCCAGGATACATGGGCCATCCCACCACCCCATTCGGATTTCTTATTGGCAAAGAGATTATAAAAGAGGACTCAGTGTGGTCTGTCATGATCTTGGGATTTCAGGAAGCAGAGGAACCCTGAGTCATGGCCAAAATGTTCAGTCAATATGCAGCCCCAGTCTGCCAGGAAAAGCACCCCAAATCCCTTGTTTTCCTTAGTAGATGTCTTCAGCCCTAACAAGGAGAGTACTTAACGACAATTGTTAAATTGTACCAAGTGTATAAGCAACATGAGATTTGGAAATTAAATTTTTTTTTTTTTTTTTGCGGTACGCGGGCCTCTCACTGTTGTGGCCCCTCCCGTTGCGGAGCACAGGCTCCGGACGCGCAGGCTCAGCGGCCACGGCTCACGGACCCAGCTGCTCCACGGCATGTGGGATCTTCCCAGACCAGGGCACGAACCCGTGTCCCCTGCATCGGCAGGTGGACTCTCAACCACTGCGCCACCAGGGAAGCCCAATTTGTTCCTTTTTATTTGATCATTTCCACCAGAATACAAACATGCTATTTAATCTCCTATCTTAAAAGCAAACAAACAGAAAACAGCATGGCAGGTCCTCAAAAAATTAAACATAGAATTACCATATGATGCAGCGATTCCACTTCTGGGTATATACCCAAAGGAATTGAAAGCAAACTCAAACAGATGTTTGTGTACCCATGTTCAGAGCAGCATTATTCACAGTAGCCAAAAGGTGGAAATAATCCAAGTGTCTATCGATAGATGAATGGATGAACAAAATGTGGTCTATCCACACAACAGAATATTATTCAAACACTAAAAAGGAAGGAGTTCCTGACACCTACTACAACATGGTTGAACGTTAAAGACATTATGCTAAGTGAAATAAGCCAGTCACAGGAAGACAAATACTGTGTGATTCCATTTATATGAGGTACTTAGAGTAGTCAAATTCACTGGGACGGAAAATAGAATGGTGGTCGCCAGGGGCTGGGGAGTGGGGAGTTAATGTTTGATGTGTACAGAATTTCAGTTTTGCAAGGCAGAAAGAGATATAGAGATAGACAGTGGTGATGGTTGCACAACAATGTGAATGTACTTAATGCCACCAAATTGTACACTTAATGATGCTTAAAATGGTAAATTTTATGTATATTTTACCCCCAAAAAAGCTCCAAACAGAAAAACAAGCATACTCTTGACCTTCCATCTCTCTCCAGTTACTGCATTTCTCTGCCTCCTTTAAAAGTAAAACTCCAGGCTTCCCTGGTTGCACAGTGGTTGAGAATCCATCTGCCAATTCAGGGGACACAGGTTCAAGTCCTGGTCCGGGAAGGTCCCACGTGCTGTGGTGCAGCTGAGCCCGCGAGCCACAACTACTGAGCCCGCGTGCCGCAACTACTGAAGCGCACGTGCCTAGAGCCCGTGCTCCGCAACAGGAGAGGCCACCACAGTGAGAAACCCACGCACTGCAACAAAGAGTGGCCCCCGCTCTCTGCAACTAGAGAAAGCCTGTGCGCAGCAACGAAGACCCAACACAGCCAAAATTAAATAAATAAATAAATTTATTTTTTAAAAAAAGAGTAAAGCTCCAGGAAAGATTGTCTCTAGTCGCTGCCCCCAGTTCTCACCACATGCTCCCTGAACCCACTCTAATCAGACATTCACTCTCCACTGCTTTCCAGAAACCGCTCTTGCCAAGGTCAAGGACGACCTCCTCCTCTTTAAATCCAGCGGCTCCTTCTCAGCAGGGTCTGACACAGCCGGTCACTGCCTCCTCCTGGAAGAGTCTCCTCCTCCCTCCCTGGCTCCTTCTCAGCCTCTTTGCTGGAGCCCCTCCTCCCCTGCTCTCCTCCACGGTGCCCACAAGCTCCAGGCAGCCCTTCTCTCGGCCCTCACCCGCTCCTTGAGGATGTCAGTCTGAAATCACATGGCTTGAATCCCATCAAGCTGTCATGCTGCTGGTGCCCACACTTATGTTACCTCTCACCGGACCTTTCCCATGAACTCCATTCCTAAATATCTGTTCTTTAGCATCTCCACTTCCATGTTGGGCTGGCATCTCAAACCTAACAGATCCCCTGCACCCTGCTCTACCCCAGAATTCCTCACTCCAGTAACTCACAGTTCCACCCTTCCACTCGCTCAGGCCAAAATCCTAAAAGCCCCCTTTTCCTCACACCCCATATTTAACCCATCAGCAAATCCTGCTGGCTCTACCGTCAAAATACTGTTGTTTCCAGAATCTGACCCCTTCCTTCCTCCCTCCCTCCCTTTCTTTAGTTCCCCATCTGGGATCGAACCGGTGCCCCCTGCAGTGGAAGCATGGAGTCTCAACCACTGGACCGCCAGGGAAGTCCCAGAATCTGACCATTCACCTCCGTCCACACTTTTACCCCCATTTTGCTGTACACCTGAAACATTGTAAATCAACTATACTTCAGTTTAAAAAATGCTATTTATAAAATTTAAAAAAATATATGTATTCGGCAGGGAGGGAAGGGAGGCCCAAATTTTATGAGCTTCAGGTCCCAACCCTTTTTGGCCTTGTGGCATACAGGATCTTATTTCCCCAACCAGGGATCAAACCTGTGCCCCCTGCCGTGGAAGCATGGAGTCTTAACCACTGGACCGCCAGGGAAGTCCCTGGGTCCCAACCCTTTTTCATAAGTGCCAGCACTTACCAGCATCTGAAGAATGATTTATTTTGTATTTGCTTTATTGTCTGTCTCCCCCACCTTAGATGAATGAATATCAATACCCAGATAACCGCAGTTCTCAAGGTAACGAATTTTCTCTTCTTACATTCCCCAGCTCACTCCCCCCACCCCACCCTATTTGCACCAAGAATGTTAGATCATTAAGGCCCCACTTTGAGCTGTAAGGACCTTGCATTCTCAGGGGAGCCAGGAATATGCTTAGAACACACAAATATATCATCATAACAATGAGCTGACATTTGCCTATTTCATTATAGTCATTGATCCAGCTTTTATATCTATGATCATTTGTGAAGTGGCCACTGCAGGTATTATTTTACCTACTTTATAGATGAAGAAACTGAGGTCTGGAGAGGTCCAGCCACCACCAGCCCAGCCTCCTGCATCTGTCTATACATGGCATGGCCTGCTGAGCTTTAGCTCTGTTTGGCCACAGAATAAAAACGAACAAAACCCCATTCCCACCACCGTATCAACATCTGATTTCTTCTGCAATATCCAGTCAGACCCTGACTAACCCCCTCCTTCGAGCACTTCAGCAGGAGGCGTGGGACTCATCCGGAGGTGGGCTGGGTAACCAGACGGACAGACATTAGTTACTCCAAGAAGTTTCCCTCTTGGTGAGACTTGGATCAGGATGCTGTTGGGGCAGTGGACATTGACTAAGAGAGACAAGCATCAGGTAGGTGGCCGGGTGTGATGGGTGGGGTGGTGGGCTGTCCAGGGGCCTTCCAGCCCCCTTGTGGTCTGCAAAGCAGCCTGCGACCCCCTGCCCAGCAATCTTCTCCAAGTAGTCCCCGCCTCCAACCCTACAGGTACTTCCTGAGCCCCTAGTAAATCAGAAGCGAGAAGAGTCCTAAGATGGCAAAACAGGCCAATCTCCTTCCGGGCAAACCAGCTGAGCAGGTCTGCTGGTGCCAGCGTGGAGGTCGGAGGAGAGCTAGCAAATGCCTGGGCCTATGAGAAGGCTCTGGGGAGAAGCCAGATACAATCTCACCTAGGTTTGATCCAGAGCTGGCTCTTAGGGTCTGGTGGCTCTGTAGATAGGTTTGAAGATGGCTGGTTTGGAGGTAGGATTTGATTGGATGTTACTCCTGGTGGTTAGAAGCAACCTGTCAACCATCCAGGAATGCTCACCGGAGAGGCCAGATATCAGAAACACCTGGGGAGCTTGTTACAAAAAATACAGGCCTGCCCCCCTACCAAAGCAGAATCCCTAGGGAGGAGTTAGAGACCCATATCTTTTTCTTTAAAAGCCCTCTCAGGTAATTGTGACACTCAAGAGGTCTGGAAATTATTACCTGGTCTTTAAAGAGAATGACTGTGGGGACTTCCCTGGTGGTCCAGTGGGTAAGACTCCGCGCTCCCAATGCAGGGAGTCTGGGTTCAATCCCTGGTCGGGGAACTAGACCCCTCACGCATGCCACAACTAAGACCCGGCGCAGCCAAAATAAATAAATAAATAAATATTTTAAAAAAAAGAATGATTGTGGACCCTTCAACCTCAGAGTTGGCCACTTAGGTTTGTTTCCTTGGGAAAGTGACTTAACCTCCCTGAGCTTCATTTGCCTCATCTGGAAAATGGGGCTAATGATGTACCTCTTAGGGCTGCCATTGGAAATACTTGTTGTAGTCATGCTGAGCTCTAGGCTTGGGGCCTGGCACAGAGTATGTGCTCCCAGTGTTGGCTGCTATGATGATCATTGCCGCTGAGATCCTCTGGGATTCTGGAGTGAACACGAGAGGCTGAGGGAGCTAAAGGCCAGGAGAGGATCTGTTCCTGTTCAGAGTTCCTAATGTTGGGGATGAGAGGCTCCCTGGGAAGGGAGCGAAGCCTCCTGCTCAGAGGAATTAGGAGAGAGGCGCCAAGGCCAAACTCAAGGTAGAGGCCTCTAGGTCAGGGCCTTGGGCAGGTACAACTTTGAAGAAGCACAGTGAAGATTTGTGGCTAAGACCTTGGGCTTAAAGGCTCAGAGTTCTGGATTCAAGTTCTGACTTCTTTTATTAATGTATGACCTTGGGTGAGACTCAAGAGAGACTGAGCCTCGGCTGGGAGGAAGACAGCTCACCGTCAGCCAGGCTCTGGAGCCAGACGGCTCAGCTGCTTCTTGGAACTGTGACCTTGAGCAAGTTACTCCGCCCCTCAGACCTCAGTTTGGAAATGGGGATACTCCACCTACTCACACGCTGGTTGGGAGGTGCCAGTGAGATACTGCCCATGAAGCACTCATCTCCCTGCTGACCCACAGGGTTTCAGAAATGTTAATTATCTCCATCAACCCTTCTCTGGGGAAACCGTGGGCTTGTGACTGGTTTGAATGGTGGTCGTCATCTTTCACCTGGTGACAACACCTGACGTGACAGTACCCAGAGCTTTCATCACAGAGCCTCCAGGCGTCAAGGATGCAGGCCCCTCAGGCACCACTCTTCCATAACAGACGGCCCCCGATCTGGCCTTCCTCCCCTCTGCAGATTGTCCTCTTTTTCTGAGCAAAGCTAAAGCGGGGTGTTATTTGGTGACACTGCCTCGATGAGGTCAGGCTGCCCGGAAACGACCCCTTTCTGCCCTCAGGGATGAGAATACAGGCTGTATTTCATTAGTGTTTTGAACTCTAGTATGTACCAAATGAGGAATGTTTTGGAGTAAGGTTTACACTGGATGTGATCAAACAATGTTCCTGCACTCACAGTGTCAGTTGCCCTTGGTAGCCTGTTTCTTAGCACCATCAGGGCACGCCCTGACCAATGGCATGTGTCACTATGCACATCTCACAACCAGTTGGCTCCTTACTGCCCAGGGTGGCGGTTGGGGTCACTTCAGACTCTGGCAGAGGTGCTGCCATAGAGAACCCCCTCTTCTATGTGGGGCATTCTGAGGATCTTGTCTGTGGCCAGTGGCATGGCAGGACCAGACCTTCCCAGGCAGGGCCCTCCCAGGGGCAGCTTCCCCGGCAGCTGGGCGCATCTCTGAGCAGACACTGCCCCCTTGAGGCCTCTGCTTGCCATCACACCTGGGAGAGCTGACCTCACACAGAGGGAAATGGACCCAGATGATGCTTTCCAAGCATCCTCCAGGGGTGCCTTAAAATTGGCCCCAAATGCAAAAGTCTTTGCAGCGCTGGCAGTGTATTCATTCTCAACTTGAGAACCTGGAATCTACCTCAGTGCCTTTTGTTGCCTTCCAGAAGAATGCAACTCTGGGCGATCATCAGAAAACAAGCACATAGCCACAGGAGGTCTGTAATTTGTAAAGAGGCAGGGGGATCTCTTATAGCAGGGAAGCCCTCTTGCTATAAGATTTGAAATTAGCTACCAAAACGAGGTGGGAGAAATAAAGAAAATAAAAGAAAGGATGAATTAGTTACAGGAAGGTCAACATTAACTAGCTAGATTGAGAACTAAGAGAGTAAGAAGTGGTGGAGGTGTGGAGACGTGGTCCTACAACTGTGGTACTGACGACAGTATAATAACATTGCATGCTGTATAGAGAAGTGGGAAAAAAAGGGGAAAGCCACCAATAATCCTACCATCTTAAATAAGCATTATTATGGTTCATTCCCTTTGTTTTTGCTTCCTACATGTCTGCTTTTAATATCTTTATTGGATTTTTTTTCAAATCATAAGAGTTAAATTATAGGGACTTCCCTGGTGGCACAGTGGTTAAGAATCCGCCTGCCAATGCAGGGGACAGGGGTTCGAGCCCTGGTCCGGGAAGATCCCACAGGCCGCGGAGCAACTAAGCCCGTGCACCCCAACTACTGAGCCTGAGCTCTAGAGCCTGTGAGCCACAACTACTGAGCCCGCGTACCACAACTACTGTAGCCTGTGCGCCTAGAGCCCGTGCTCTGCAACAAGAGAAGCCACCGCAATGAGAAGCCCGCGCACTGCAACAAAGAGTAGCCCCCACTCACTGCAGCTAGAGAAAGCCTGCACGCAGCAACGAAGACCCAACACAGCCAAAAATAAATATATTTATTTTAAAAAAGAGTTAAATTATGAAACATGTAAGTTGTGGAAAGTAAAAACGACACCCATCTCAAAAAAAAAAAAAAAAAGATTGGCCTCAAATGCAGAGTTGGGTTACAATTGTGTTTGGGAGAAGCTTCATTCCTAATCACTCTGCAACCAGAGTCCCTTGCAGTCCTGGGTCCACTAGGTTCTCGGCCTCTGGGCCTTTGTAAATAGTTTCCCCCCTGGAATACTACTCTCCCACGTTCTTGTCTGGCTGACTCCTTTTACTGCACAGGCTTCCATGTCTCTTCTCCCAGCGTTTCCCCAATGTCCCGAATTGGTTAGGTGCCGCTTAAATGTGCTCCTGTAACCCCATGACAGCCTTTATCATGTTGCACTGTCATTGCTTCTTACTTACTGCTGGCGGAGAAGCACTGTGTGGCAGAGACCCAGACACCGTGGCTCCCAGCTCCTCTTTCTGCGGACAGAGGCAGGACAAGCCAACTGTCTGCAACCTGCAACAGAACCAGAGCATGGGCCTGGGTCACGCCGTCCCCTGAGCAGGACGGGTTGCTGTCCAGCATTAAAGGGGAGCTGGACTGACGTTCCCAGGTGCTGGGTCCCAGGCAGTTGCTCATCAAATCCCTGAAGCACTCTTTGGAGGTAGGTACTTGTGGCTGAGACAGCAGCTGGTCCCCATCAAATACCTGGGTGTTCACCCAGAGCAGTTCAGGCCACATGACTAGATCTGGACCACTGTCTGTGAGCAGAAGTGACGTCTGCCCATGTGGGGCTGAGTCAGTTCAAAGCTGACGTGTCTTCTCCATCTCTTTCCCCCCACTGTGGGTTCCAGTGGTGAAGCTCCAAAACGTAGGAGGGCTACCAGATCCTCATCGGACTTTGTGAAACAAAGGCACCTTTACTGCATTCAGCCAAGGAGGTTTGGGGGTTGTTGAGGCAATTAATGCTAATTGCCCTGATGCATACAGCACTACTATCATTTCTACTTATCGGGGCCAAGCCAGCTGCCCACGGTCACACAGCTTGTAAGCGGGCAGAGCTGGAACTCAAACCCAGGCCTGACTTGCATGGCTGGTTTTTAGAAACTAAACTTACTTCACCCCATGAAAGCCTGTCCCCAAGTACTGCTATAACTTCTGAAATCTTATGAGAATGTCCAGCAGGGACAGGGCAGAGGGGCAGCGGGAACAGCCAGAATACTTAGCAAGTCCGACGTGAAATCCTGCTCTTCTGGATCGCACTCAGCAGTTACAACACTCAAGGTGTACTTCTGCCAGTGACGGTTGCTCAGGATGAGCAACACGCGGTGAAGAGATGACAACAGCTCGCCCATGCTTGGCAGAGAATTACAACTGGGGAGTGGAACCCCGATTCTATAGATCAGGGAAGAAGTCCTCCCAATGTCACTATTTCACTCTCAGCTCTTACCCACTTGTTTCCCAGCCCAGAAAGGCAGTGTTGCACACCAGAAGCTTCAGAGTGAAGACCTGGGCTCAAATCCCTGCTCTGCCACTTCCTGGCTGTGTGACCTCAGGCAAGTCACTGTGCCTCTCTGAGCCTCAATTTCCTCATCTGTAAAACGGGGATAGTAATACTAATTCCTCATAGGATGGATTGAAGCATTAGAGATAATGGATATAAGACATTTAGTACAGTGCCTGGCACATGGAAGTTTGTTACAATCCAAGGCAGGCTCTCTTTTTCCAGGGTAGGATCAGGGGGCTATCAGAGGAGAGGGAATCAGCATACAGATTCGCACCAAAATCGCTCATATGTTTATTTACAAACAGGATACATATACGCGTACACAGGTATCACTGGAACATTTCAGGAACCTCAGAGCTGGGAACACCCCTTCCTGACTCGGCTTGGGCTCTCTAGAAAAGGGCTTCTGACACTTTCTCACTGGAAAGCCTGTAGGTGCTCTGGTTGGGCCTTCACTGCTTCTCATGTCCACATCGGCCTGTCCCAGTGGGCCGTGGACAAGGGGCTGTGAGCTCAGTCATTCATGTCCAGGTCAAATTCTGGATACAACTCTTTGGTGGTGACACCTCGGATCACGGCTGAAAGGAAGGAAGGAAAGAAGGAAGGAAGAAAGTCCAGTGGGAGAAGTGGGAGGGAAAATGGCCAAAGCCCTGGCCTACCCGGGACCCTCTCCAGCACTTTCTTCCTGCTCCCCTAGTTGGCCCAGATAACCCTCCTGCTACCCCTTCCAGGCTCCTCCACGGTGGGCCCTGTCTGGTCCGTCCAAACTGGACTCACTTAACGCTCACCCACACGAAGCAGCAGCAAGAGGCATGTGCTGAAAACGTAAGTGTACACTCACGTCGTATCAGTGGCCAGCTGCAAGCCCTGGCCCGTGTGCATGCCCTTGCCATTTGGTGATGCCCTTCCTCATGCCTCCTCACAGACTCTTCTCTCCTCCCAAGGGAAGGGGTCTCCTCAGAGGCCTGCCCTGACCACCCTGTCTCATCCCCACCTGCCACCCTGTTCGTACCTCAATATTTTCCATCTCTGTCTTTTGTTGCTTTCACTGCACTTAACACATTTTATAATTCATTTATTTGGGTTCCTTTACTTCTTGACCATTCCCCCCCTCCCAACACCAAAACGTAAGTCACATGAGAATGGAGACACTCAAGTGTCTGGTTCACCAAGATGTCCCCATACCCTGTTGAGTAGCACAGAGTAGGTGCTCAGGAAATACTCACTGAATGAATGAAAGAGGACACTCCGCCTGCTCCAGGTCCTATGACCTGGAAGGACAGGTCTCAGACTGGGTTCTGTCTAACAAGAGCTTATTCCCCTTGGCCTCTAGGCTACAGTCCCCTCACATTCCTTTCTTCTTGGGCCCTCATCCTCCTCCACCTCCTTCTGTTTTCTCCCTCCCCTCCTTTGAGACCCATTCCCCACTGACACACGGAGAAGCCTCTCCTGCCATGGAATCCCGGATGCTGATGGGCAATTCTGCGACAAGAGCTACAACTCAGGCAGCCAGCGGGCAGACAGCCCAGCTCTGAGCACTGTCCCAAATGGTCCCTGCTGGTTGAATATCAGAGTGCCCACCGAACCAAGCCAGGTGATGGAACCAAGGCCACCTACACATTTCCTTACCTCCAAGGTGGGCTGTCCCAGCCAGCTCAGACACACAGGTGCCTGTGTCTCGGCTCAGCCCTCTAGATAGTGAGACTGTGTTCAAGGAGGAACAAAATACCCCTTTAAGCCACACAGTTCCCCTTGCACTTTCTGCCTCTGTAGCATGTCGGCCACTTGAGGCGAGGCTGGGGTCTCCATTGGTCTGAGTAGGCCCCGGAGGACTGGGCACCCTAGTCCTCAGGCAGGCGGGTGGGCCCAGATTCAAACCTGCCTGTAGCTCCAAAGCAGGCTCTATACCCAAGGGAAAAACCGCAGGCACTCAGGTAAGAGCTGTACAGTTGCTTCGCTAGGTGGCCAGGAAGGGGAGGGGCATTCAGGGAGCGTGGCAGCTGAGAATGGTAGGGGGGTTGGGTAAGTTTAGAAGGCCCAGGAGCAAAATCCCACCAGCCCTGGGGCATGGGGACTCCCTCACCTAGTTTGCCTAGCAGCATCTGGCCTACATCCTTGATGTCATTATACTCGTGGAGCTGGGAGATGTGGTCCTCCAGTTCGTCTACACTGTAGCCTCTGGGGTGAGAAATGGAGAGAGAGAGAGAGAGAGAGAGAGAGAGAGAGAGAGAGAGAGAGAGAGAATATCGTTGAGAAAGCTGATGAGGCTCCAAGGTTCAGAGAGTAACGGGGCATCTATTTAACAAATGTTCACTAAGGGCCTACGGGTGCTTGGCGTTGGGAACTAAGATAGTGATGCCAAGATAGACCCTGCCCTCATGAAGCTTAAGGTAGGGCAGGAGATCTGCCCACCTCCTCACTCCTGGCAAATTCTCCCTGTACTCTTAGGGAGGCATCCTCAGCCACGCTGGTACTGTGTAACCCTGGTCACAGCCAAGGGATTCATAGATGGGCACATGAGTGGCTAATCAGATCCCCTCAAGGGTGACATGCACGTTCAAAGGCTGCTCTGTGCCATGTGGCTGGAGCAAAGGGCATGGGAAAACCCAGGAGTTGTGGAAGAGCCAGCTTCCCCTGGCACTGAAAACCCCACCTGCAGAGGGAGGACAGAGCCCATGTGCAGACAGAAGCGGAGGCAGAGACCGTGGGCCCCGGAAGAGACTGGCAGAGCCATGGCTTTCCAGTTCCTAGGTCCCCTTATTCTCCTGGGAATTCCCGGCACAGTCCTGTTTTTATGCTAAAGCTAGGTTGCAGTTACTGGGCACTATCTAGAGATTCCCTGGCAGTCCAGTGGTTAGGACTTGGTGCTTTCACTGCCGTGGCCCAGGTTCAATCCCTGGTCAGGGAACTGAGACCCTGCAAGCTGCATGGCATGGCACGGCCAAAAAAAAAAAAAGTTATCTTAAGCGCCCTGAGGAACCCGAAGAGACTTACTCAGATATTAACTGGGAGATTTCCTTGTCCAGCATGTCCTTCTTCTCCTTCAGCTTCTGAATGTCAAGGTGCAGAGAATCCTTGCTGGCCCCATCAGCCTGGCCAGACTTGGGAGATGGCCGCTGTGTGGCAGGCACAAAGAGTCATAAGCCAGACTGACCAATTATCTACCGTTCGGAACCTACACATTATTCCCCAATATCCACTCCCTGCTTCTGGTTGGTAATAGACACCCTCCACCCCAGAATAAGACTACATTTCCCAGCTTCCCTTGGAATTAGATGTGGCCCTATAACTAAGTTCTGGCAAGCGGAACTTAATTAGAAATAGCATAGGCGATGTCTGGGAACTGTCCTTCCAGGGAGAGGGCATGCCTTTCTCTAGCGTTCCTCTTTCCTACCAGCTGGAGGGATGCTGGAATTGAACGGTGTCTTGGATGATAGAGGCATGGGTCCCTGATGACTGTTTAAGCCATCTTTAACAGGCCCAACTTTAACTAAAGGGCCCATCCTGGTTCCCAATCTGGCCCCAGAGAATCTATTTCAGGTCTACCTCTTGGATTCTCCTGTCAAGTCTATGATGTCGCTGGCTTTATAATCGCATTGGGTAGCAAAACCCATCCCTGGGGCTACAGTTCATCTTTGTCCTTTCTGCGTCTACAAGCTGTGAAGGCCGGTGCCTGGTACACTGCTAATTTTCAGGAAATGTTTGTTGGAGCAACTGTAATACAAGAGACCGAGGAAGACGTGGTTCCCATTCTTAGGACAGGGGATTTTAACCAGTCAGTCAACACATCGTGAGTAAACACTAGCTGCCATGGCAAAGGCTCCAGGGGTTCAGCAATGGATAAGACATCAAGCCTGGCCCCCCGCCTTCATGGAACGCATAGCCTAGTCCCAGACATAGAACCCCCAACAGTCATGCTCTTCCTCCAGAAATGTCCATTTAAAGCTCTGCTCACAGGTCACACATCATCAGAAAGTCCTTTCCTGACCACCCCATTTAAATGGCCACACCTCAATTACTATCCTTTTGTCCTGATGTTTTCTAACATCTATCACCACCTGACATATTGTATATTTCATTAATATTATTTTCACTGACGGCCTTATACCACTGGAGTGTGAACACCATGACGGCAGGGACTCTGTTTTATTCACTGCTGATTGCCCTGTGCCTACAACAGTACCTGGCACATAGTAAGCACTATTTCGAATGAATTCGTCAAATGAATGAGTGAATGACAATCAACTACCTACCAGTCTGAAAAGTGCTTTGAAGTTGAAGTACAGTGTTCTAGGGGAGTGGCTAACAAAGCTATTGGCCTGAGCCCGAAGTGGGGCTAAGACTTCTCTGAGGAAGCTCAACTTTAAAGGATGAGCAGGCATCAGTCTGGCAAAAAGCTGGAAGAAAAAGTATTCCAGACAGTGTATCCAAAGGCCCTAAGGCAGGAGAGAGTACATGCATTTGAGGGAAAGGGAGTGGTTTCCATGTGGGTCGAATGGGTGAGGGAGGGATAGTGGTGTGAAAAGAACAAAACCAACCAGCCACTTGTGCTGTCAGGAAGGAGGAGAGACAGTGCCCATTTGGAGAGCCTGGGGTACCACTGACAAAGTACAGGACGCTGTTTCTTCTTTGAAGCTTGGTGGGCAGGAGGAAAAGATGGGGAAGGACTGAGCAATGACCTAGAGTTTCTCAGCAGAATGAGGTCAGCTGGGGGAAGACCTTGAAGAGGACTGGGGGTGGGTCAGCTGCTGCTGGGGACGGAGAGGAGGGCTGGGAGCAGCAGTGGGGTGCAGGGTGGAGGGCAAGGAAGGGGGCACAAGCATACTCACAGGGGATCGGAAAGCCCCGCGGCAACTTTTGGAAAGTCCTGCTTGAGTCCTGTAGAGGAATCCGAGGGAAAAAGGCTGATTGGACCTAGAGGCCGCTTTGGGAGGAAAGGGGTACTGTGAGGGTGTGAGAGGAGGAACTGCTGTGAAGTACAGAGACCGGGACTGGATCCGGTGGGGAAGAAGGTAGATAATGCTCCCGGGATCGGGGTAGGGATTCTAGAGGAAGGACAGATTCTGATGTGAAGCAGTGGAAGGGGGGGTGGTCTCTGGAGGCTATCTCCGGGGAGAGAAAAGTCTGGGGAGAGAAAGTCTGGGGCAGAGCTACGGGGAGTCAGGAAAGTGACTGGGAAGAGATGTGCTTTCCCCCTGCTGTCCGCTCCTCGCCCACCTCCTCAGCCCTGGGGTCCGGGGCCCCTGACTCGGGGAGCTCTGCAGTGCCGGAGGCTCCAGGGCGGGTGCGGAGAAGCGGCCCCTCAGGTCCGCCCGGTATTCGGAGTTCTCTGACGCGCACCGAAGCGTCGCAGAGCTATCTACGTAAGCACGCTGCGAGATCGGGCCCCGCCCTTCCCCGCCCTTCCCCGCCCTTCGTCGACCAGGTGGGCAAGGAGAGCGGCTGCGCACCAAGTCTTTTTTTTTAGATTTTTTTTTTTTTTTTTTTTTTTTTTTTTGCGGTATGCGGGCCTCTCGCTGTTGTGGCCTCTCCCGTGGCTCCGGACGCGCAGGCTCAGCGGCCATGGCTCACGGGCCCAGCCGCTCCGGGGCACGAACCCGTGTCCCCTGCATCGGCAGGCGGACTCTCAACCACTGCACCACCAAGGAAGCCCCGCACGAAGTCTTTATTAGGCCTTCCCCCGTCCCTCCTGGCTAACGGTGGTTTAGCCACGCCTCTTTCCCTTTCAACTTTCCCATCGACTAATGGGATTAAGGATTTGAGGCTATGCTCACACCACTGCAGCCTAGTACCGCCTTGGTCCCTCCTCTTTTGGCTTCGTCTCACAGCGGCGCGGTTGCTGCCGGAAGCAGTTCCGCAGTGCTTGCTGGGATCGTGCTGATGTGGCCCCCCCCCTTCCCCCGCCCTGTCCCGGGATGTCGGAAGAAACCCGACAGAGCAAATTGGCTGCGGCCAAGAAAAAGGTAAAACGTGCGGGGTCGCGGCTCCCTGACCCAGCCCGAGACCCCTCCGACGGCCGGGCCATGGTCAGAGTCTGTGCTGCCTTCGAGGCACACGGGGCGAGCCTCTCGGCGCCCCTTGGCGCCCCCCTCCAAAAGTATTCTCAGCCAGTCCCGCCCCCCGGCAGCCCAGCCCCCGCCCTCGCTCGTCACCCCTGGGTGACTTTGGGCCGGTGACCCCGGGGGCTTCCTGCACCAGGCTCGGCTCTCGCCTCCTGCCGCCCAGAACCGGACCTCCTGGGCTCCCTAGGCTCCCGGTCTCCGGGGACCTCGGTCCTGGCCTTGCGTTCCCCTCCCCCACCGCGGAACGGCGACTCGGGCATCTGTAGGGAGGAGTGGAAAGTAGTTACGTCATTACCCCCCTCTGAACTGTCATTACCGCCAAGAGCCCGGTGTTTGGTCTTACGACCCAGTCCCCCTGTGTTTTCACATCCTTTCCGGTTTCTCTGGTCGCAGCACAAATTTCCAGCGTGAAGGAGACTCGGGACTATGGGACCTAGGTCCCACCTGGGTTTCAGGCTTCCTAACTCTAGACTGTACCCCATCCTTTGGTGTCGATAGCGTAAAAAGCCTACACTTCACCAGTGATCTCGAAACATTGACAATATCTCTGGGTGGCAGTGGGGAGAATGTGCTTTGTTTAGTTTGGTTTTCTCCCAGGTTTCTATCCAGAGAGACTTTCACAGTTTTAATGTGAATCTTCTTCCTTACATTCTAATTCGCTATGATTCTGAGACCAGAGTGCCGGTCATTTAGTGCTCCTTTGGAGTGAGATCTGCTTATCCTCTGTGGAACAGATCGCGTGAAACTGAACTTCACAGCTGGGAATCTTTCCCAAATCATCATCTCAACATGGGTTGCCCTGAGTGCCACAGGATAAGCATGGGACTGGAGCATCAGTTTTGCTTGATTCTCTTGAGAGAGAAAAAGCCTTTTATATTAATGTGGTTAGGGATGACATTTGCATAGATTTGTAAGATTATAATAGACTTCTCTCCGAAATGGTGTTTGGGTTGTCCTCTTTCTGTTACGTTCCCAGATTCACTAGGGGTGTGTGCCTTCACTGCCTTCTGCCATTAGGATACACTGATGTAAAAGTTTGAGAAGCAGTGGTGTGCAGCTCTAAAAGAGGTGTAGGAAAGGACCCTGATGTCTGATTAAATGTTTACTTTTCCACCTCTGCTTCTTGTAAACTGTAAAGTAGGATGTGAATATAGGGGGCTTATAGTTCTCATGAGCCTCACTGCTTTTCCTTTTTGCAGTTAAGGGAGTATCAGCAGAAGAACAGCCCTGGTGTTCCTGCAGGAGCTAAGAAAAAAAGAAAGATCAAGAATGGCAGTAGCCCGGAGACAACCACTTCTGGTGGTTGTCCCTCACCTGAGGATGTGAGTCTTGCCACCTTCCAGGGATGGGGTACTCAAGGGACAGCAGGAGAGGGTAGTGGTTAAGATTGTGGAAGAAATGTCAGATATTGCCTAAGAAGTTTGGGTTTGAATTCTACCTCTCCCTCTGTTGGGGATATGTATGGTTTTGGGCAAATTGTTTAAGCTCGTTGGGTCTCTGGTTCCACATTGGTAAAACTGGGGTAATACTGTCTTACACTTATGAAGTTTAAATGAGATTGTTGTTGTTTTTATAACAATCCCCTAATACAGGGCCTGGTGCAGAGTAAACATTCAGTAAAGAGTAGTTGCTATTTGACTTACTGCTCTGGTGATCTTTCTCAGCCCCATCCTCAGTGGGAAGCCAGGCAGTGAGAACAGCCTCTTGTCCTCAGGCTCTCCATTTAGAGGCACCAACAGAACCCCAGGGTGTGGTGAGGAGAGTCCCAGGCCCTTGGATTAGGAGATCATCTGGGTTTCAAGGCCATCTTTGCCACCAGCTTGCTGGGTGACGTCAAGAAAATCAGTTCGTCCCCTGGGCCTCAGTTTCCTCATCTGTAAGATGACACTGTTGGATCAGATCATTGTCTTTCAGACTTATTTTTTAGCTGTAGCCTGCTTTGTTCAAGCGGACCCTTGTTCTGAAGTCTGGTTTTTAAAAGTCTGGGCCTGAGGGTCTAAGAAGCTATTAAGAGCTGCGTTGTTCGCCTAAGGAGCTATGTGACTGCATTGTTCCGGGGACTTTTCCATCTGTTTACCTTGATTTCTGCCTCTGGCAAGGCAGCAAGTGGCTGTTTGGAAAATGGCACAGGCTGTGGTATTGATCCCTTTCTCTCTTCTCCAGCATTCCATTGCCCTGAACCCATCTCTTCTTCCTTCCCTGACTCTCTTGCCTCTCTAAGCCACTTTTCTCTTTCTCTCCCTGCCCTTGTTTTTCCCTTTTCGCCTCCTATAGATTCAGGACATTCTGAAGGTGCTGGTGTCCGACCTTAACCGCTCCAATGGGGTAGCGATCCCCCCATTGGACAAGTGGAAGGTGAGGCAGTGCCGAGACCCCCTCTCTGGCTTGCTCCCTCCCAGCTCTGCATGCCCTGAGGCTTCTCTGGTTTGGGGGATACTTTGCCTCTGGCTTATTTTATGTTGCTGTCATTAACCCTGGGCCTGTTCATGTCTGCTTTTTCACCTGCTTGGTTGATTGGGTTCCCCCCCACCCCGACCCCCCCCATCTTTTATCATCTTGGAGAAGGTGAGATGCTCCTTGGAGGTTAAAGGTAACTTGGGAATAGCTTCCAGAGCAGGTGTGTGGGATTTGGGCTCTTTGAGCCTCCAGTTTGAATGTCCATGGTGCTATCAAACTAGGAGAGGTTCAATAAAACCAAACCTTCAAGTCTTGGCCCCTGGGCATCTGACCCCAAAAGACCAATAGACCACCAAGTAGTTTGTGATTTGTTTTTGAGTTGATCAGTTCATTTTGGTTTGGCAGTAGGGAATGTAGGGTTAAGAGAAAAGGAACTTGCATTATAGTTAACAAGGATTGAGGTTATTTTTTTCAGTGGAACTATCCGTAAGGGATGTGAGGTTAACCAAACACATGAGTGGTCAGGACATTCTGCCCCTATCCTCTTTTAAAAATTAACTGGACATTTAACCATATTCAGTGGGCCCTTGAGAGCAGAGGCATGTTGCTAGGGGCTGTAGAAAACAGATGAAAGAAACATTTGGAATATGGCAACAAGGCAGAGGTTGGTTCTAAATGGACTCGAGGCTGGAGGGGGTGGCATTTGAGGCCGGTTTGAAGATGAGAGGTGGGTAGCGGTCATCCACATTGAGCGTAGGGGAAATGGGAGTCCCAGGCAGAGGGTGTAATACAGGTAACAGCCGGGGTTATTAGCTCACAGAGTACTTTCCAGAAAGGCGGGGAGCCTGGGGTGCCCCTGGACTGGGAGATGACCTCCTCCGGACATGATGGTGGCACTTCCTCCTTAATTAACTTCCTCGGGGGACATCTGCCAGGCTACAGGAGTAGCGCTGGAAGGCCAGGTCCTGCTGGCGATGGGCAGGGGGAGAGGCGCTGGGACAAGGAACTGTTGGCTGGGGTTAGAGAGCCTTTCAGTCATTAGGACTGCTCATGCCCATTCGGTCGGGTCTGTCCAGGTGCTGTGACTCACCTTGTTGGCTCAGAGGAGATGCCGGGTGGCATGGGGAGGGGAGCGCAGGCCTACAGGAGTCCCGAAGCTGTGCATCTGGACTCTTGTTGTAAGGCCCTGGGCCCGCATCCTTCTGCTCTCCTGGAAATGAAGACCCAGATCCCCATATTCCCTTCTTGTCGTTTTAAAATCCTCTCTATATCAATAACTGTTTCTCACTTAAGTTTTCTGCTGTAGTAGTGCAGGCCTGTGATGGCAGTATCCTGGGCAGAGCTGATGGCATTTCCAGAACTGAGGAATAATGGATAGAAAAAAAAGGTGTTTTTTTTTTTAATGGAATGGGACATTGGAGGGGAGTGGACAGTGTTTTTTAAAATTCCGTACTTAGCTATATGACTCAAAATTATGAAATAACTTGGTTGCTCGCAAAATAGTCATATTTAAGTCCTCAGAAAAAGACTTTTTCCCCCTTCTGAGCTTTCTTGTTTCTAATGCTAGGGATCCGTGGGCACCCAAGAGGCCAGGAGGGACCCAGGGCTCGCCAGGGCCCGTGGCTAAGAGTGTGCTCCCCTCCCCAAACTCTCCCGCCTAGCCAGCTGCTGAGCCCCTGCTCTTACCTATTAAATTCAGTAGTCCAGGTTGACAGGGCAACACCAGGTTCTGGCATCAAAGGTCACAGTGTGGACAGTCACCAAGCAAACAGCTTGATTCATCTTCAGCTCCCCAGGCTCTGCGCTGCTTGTTCTAAGGAGGGCAGTAGATTTGGGTTTTCAGAGGCCAGGGCTGAGGCTCCAGAGAGCAGGCAGCCCTTTCCCCCAAGAGAGGCGCAGCCTCTTCCTTCCAGACTCAGCTTCGTTGGCCAGGCCTTGGCTCCCCGGTGCTCTTCCCTCATCAAGCTTTGGCTTCTCAGCCCTCTTCCCCATCTCACCTATTGAACATTAGATCCCTCGAGCCAGAGGCTTGGACTAACTGTCAGGCCTGAGCCTGGAGAGAGGCCGAGTGGGGCTCTGGTCAAGCAAGTGGATCCATTTGGGCCAAGAGAGAACTTCTCCATGGCTCCTGGCCCTCAGTCCCACGATTGTTCTCCAGCATGACAAGAGTCAAAGGGTAGACGTCTTACCTCTGGTTTCTCAGCTGTTTCTTGGTTGGGTAGGTGTTTTGGAGCCAGGAGGTTGGGATGGGTAGTGGCCATGGTTTTCCTTCTACCTCTAAGAGCAGGGAGAGCCTTCTCGTTGGGCAGCTTCTTTCCCAGAAAAGGCCTGAGTCATGGAGACACACCAGTAGTTGCAGGAAGGAGGGAAGGAAGGAAGGGAGAGCAAGAAGAAAGAGGCAGATCGCGCTGCTCCTTCATCACTGCCACCCTCTGCCCAGCGTGGGGCCCCGGGTGAGGGGCCCTCTGGGCACAGACTGGCTTTCTCGAAGATCAGGGCCTTGCTTCTCCCTGACTTGGCACACCTTCCTTCCACCTGCTGTAGCTGCCGTAGGTCAGCCATGGAGCTGAGCTCCAGGGAGAACAAGGCCCTCGTGTTCTCGAAGGAGGCTGTGCAGTCCCGGAAGGCTGCAGACTGGCCCGAGGTCTGGGCGAGCCGTAGCCGCCCCCCAGAGTGGCACCCAGCATGTGTGACTGGCACTCTGACTGCAGCAGCACCTGTCCTACCCGCTCTGCACCCCTGCATTCATGGCAATGAGGCGACTTCTGCCCTGCGTGGCCCCCTAACCCCCTGCTCTGTTCTGTGACAGGCGCCCAAAGACCGCGCCGCTCCTGTTACACCGTCTGCTGATGACACCGTGTCACCTGGCGGTGTCCCTTCCCCCTGTGCTAGTCCCCCCCGTGTCACTAGCATGGCATCAACTCAGGTTCGTGCCTCTTCCCCCTTGGCTTGCTGCCCCACTGTGTGCTCACCCCGTCCTCCTTCCTGGAGGCCTGGACCTGCCATGGAGCCTCTTCCCCTTTCTTCAGGTAGCTTGGCTCCTAGAGCGAGGCGCCCTTCCTGAGGACTGGGGTGGGGGAGGCCAAGAGCAGGTTCTCCTTGAGGTGCGGGCGGACGGAAAGCGGTTGGAATGAGCTTGGCGCCGTGGGTGGTTCTTAGTGGAAACCGAATGACCGATTCATACGTTTCTTTCCCAACAGAACCGTGATGCTGACAATGATCCTAGTCCCATTGGTGAAAGCACGTAAGTGTCTCCCACGGGGCCAGCAGTCCCTAGGCCACTGCCCATGACCCCCTCTTTCCCATCGAGCCTCCTGCACCCCTGACTGCTGTGTTCATCCCCAGATCTCTCTCATCCACCGAGAGCCTGCGACAGCTATCTCAGCAGCTCAACGGTCTTGTGTCCGAGGTACCACCCCCAAAATTGGAGCCCGGAGTGGGCTAGAGAGGGAAGGAAAATATGACGGAAAGAAACCGAGGCAAAGGTTCCCAAGACGAAGGGCAGGTCCTGGGACCGGGCAGCTTGGCTGGATCATGTTTGGCTAGTCATTACTGCTCTGAGTCTCCTCTTTGACGCTGTCCAGGTGAAGGGGTTGGACCATGAGATTGGTTACATCATTTTATCCTGCAGATGAGAGCTGCTTGGGAGGCGGGGGACAAGGGGGAATTAAGAATGAGGAGAAATTGGCACAGGGAGGGATAAGGGGGGGTGGGGGTGGCAAGTTAGGCAGAAAAGGAAATGTTGCCAGTCGATGGGGAAGATGTTGGAGGGCTTAGGCCTTGAGGGGGATAGATCACGTTTCCATGTGAACCCTTTCATCTCTCCTAGTCTCCATCTTACATCAACGGGGAGGGTCTAGCATCCTGTACTGACATAAAGAATCTGGAGGTAAGGGGGCCTGCACCGTGGCCCAGTGACCCTGCAGGCCAGCCACCACCTGCCCCCACCTCCCTCCTCCCAGAGCGGGGGCTGGGTGCCCCACTGCCAGCTGAGACAGCCCAGACGCCCCCCAACCCTAATGATTGCTCTCTCTACCTCTCCCCGCCCCTCCTCCAACTCCTCCTCCTCCTCTCTGCATGCGCCTCAGAGCCGGTACCAAGAACTATCAGTAGCCCTGGACTCCAGCAATCTAACAAACAAACAACTCAGTAGCAAGATAGAGCAATTGGTAAGAGTCCAGTGTTGTCCCCGGATTCCATGCTGCCAATCTGGGGCCCCAGTCTCACCTTGGGGCTCTGAAGAAAGGGGCTGGGGACCCCTGGTGCCAAGGGAGAATGGGGTGCCGGGGGGCCTAGGTCTCAGCTGGAGGGACCCCGGAGCACGGCATGCAGCATGGCTCTCTCTGTGGCTGCCCTCTTTGCCTACTCTGTTCTCCAGAGACCCCTGCTTGAGTCGTCCCCACGCTTGCCCTGGGGCTGTTGCCTGTAGGGGGAGCACTAGCTTGACTGGTGTGTTCTAGCCCTGACTCAGCCCCTGATCTGTTCCGACTTTGACCTTGGACAAGTCAACTGTCCTTTCTGGGCTTTAGTTTCCTGAGGAGGTAGAATTAGAGGGTGTCCAAGGTCCCTTAAAGCTCAAAAAATCAAAGATTTAAAGGTCCTTTTCGTTCCCATATCTGTGCTCTTAAGAACAGAACCTGGCCTGCAGTGTGTGCTCAGGAAACATGCCTTGAGTGAATGCCCCCTTCCAGGTCGTGAGCTGGCAGAGGGTGGTCTGACCTTCTCAGACTCCATTTCTAGAGGTTTATGTCATTGTCCCTTCCAGGGAATCAGATCCAGACTCTCACTACTGTAGCCGTGAGCAAAACTTCCCAAGACCCAAAGTCTCTTAGCTTGAGAAGCGTTCGTCCATTTATGTCCCCATGAACTCTCCCTTTCTAACCCATTCCTGCCCCCTGCCCGTCCCTCCTCCTTGATCTGAGGATCGTGGGAACGGGGGACGATCTCAGTCACCTTCCTATGACTCTCCCCACAGAAACAAGAGAAACAGGAAACTTTGGATCGACTGGAAAAAGTAACGTGATTTCTTTGCTCCTCCCGTGGCTGATGGGTTTGGGGGAGGATTCAGATGTAGAGGCCCGTTCTCCTCTTGCCTGCTGGCAGCCTGGAGAAAGAGGGGGCCTCCCCCTGCCCCTCCCCCCCCATCCCCTACCCCCGGGGTGGCCGATTATCTGTTCTCATCGGTGGGCCTGTCCTGGGCCAGTGATGACATTCTGGGGGCTATATCCTTTGCTGTTTCACCTCTGCCTACCAGTAAGAGCTGTTTCTTCTCTTTTCCTGCAGGAGAAGAAGGAATTTGAGAAGAAGCTCGTGAAGGAACAAGGGGCTCTGAGAGAACAGCTGCAGGTGAGTGGGCTGAACCAGGGTCCCTCATGGCCCCCAGGAAACATTGCTTTTCTGCTTTTAGCACTTGTTTGCCCTTTCTCCCAAAGGTCCACATCCAGACCATAGGGATTCTGGTGTCTGAGAAGACGGAATTACAGACAGCTCTGGCTCACACCCAGCAGGCAGCCAGGCAGAAAGCAGGTGGGAATCTAGGCACCCTTTCACCCCTCGGCCAGAGGGGCACACTGGCTGGCCTTCAGTGGGATTCCTTCTTTGGGCTTCCCTTCTCATGCTGTCATTTCAGGAGAGTTGGAGGACCTTGCCAATCGCCTGCGGTCGTCCAGGCAGCGTGTGGGAGAGCTGGAACGGACGCTGTCTGCCGTCTCCACGCAGCAGAAGCAGGCCGATAGGGTGAGCCCAGCAGTCTGCCCATCCATCCGCTGGAGGTGGTGTGTGGGTGGGGTGAGCCTAAAGGTCCCTTCGGCAAGATGGAGTGACTTGCTGCCCAGAAGGCAGCGCTGGCCGTGTCTTGCTGCTTTAAAGTTGTGTGATTGTGAGAAGCAACCCCGTCGCGATTTGGTTGCCATGGCGAGTTGTTGGGGGAGGGGGGAGTGCTGTCTAGAGCGAGTGCTGGTTGCAGAACCCAGAGCCAGAGCGCCAGCCTTGCCCTTTACTGGCTGCGGGCTCTGGCCCAAGTGCTAAGTGTTTGGGCTGTGAAGGTTCAGAACAATATTTTTATCCGTTACCGCACTAAGAGAGAAGTACGTGTGTGAAATATATATATGACAGGTCGGAAAGGATTCATAAAAACCCAGGGGAGAGGAACAGAATGGCTGAGAGACATGTCACTTTGGTACCTTCCGAGTTAGGGGCTGTGTGAGTGTATCATCCATTCAAAAAATGAACAAGAGATTACAATACAATTTAATCCCCCCATCATATCTGTGCTCCCACCCCGGGGGAGAGAACGTGGTTCAAGAGTCCCAGCTCTGGGCTTCCCTGGTGGCGCAGTGGTTGAGAGTCTGCCTGCCGATGCAGGGGACACGGGTTCGTGCCCCGGTCCGGGAAGATCCCACATGCCGCGGAGCGGCTGGGCCCGTGAGCCATGGCTGCTGAGCCTGCGCGTCCGGAGCCTGTGCTCCGCAACGGGAGAGGCCACAACAGTGAGGGGCCCGCGTACCGGAAAAAAAAAAAAAAAAAAAAAGAGTCCCAGCTCTAAGTGAGGTTAGGCAAGCCACTTAACCTCTGATGCTCCGTGTCGTTCACCCGTAAAATGGAGATAGTAATAGTAACTGCCTCCCAGGGTGATTGTGGGTTTGAAATGGGAATGTGGGCTGAGAGAGTGTTCAGGAAAGGTTCAGACGCGGGGCTGATAACTGTGAGAAGGATGGCAGTGTTACCTGCTGTCTCCGGGCCTGTGAGCCAGCCGTGCGTTAAGAGCTCTCCACCTGCCTTTTCCACCCTTCCCCGAGTTCTTATTAAAACCAAATGAGAACGTGAGCTTGGAAGTGCTTTGAAAAAATATAAAGCCTGACGCCAGGTGAGGACGTGTTGCTGGGAGTGGTTCCTGTTGCTGCTGTTAGTCTGCATCTTCCACCTCCCTTCTCCTGACCTCGCCTCTCTGTGTTTGCAGTACAACAAAGAATTAACCAAAGAGCGAGATGCCCTCAGGCTGGACTTATACAAGAACAAGTAGGATGGGGATGGTGGGGGAGGGCTGGGAAGTGGGGAGGAGCCAAGGGAGCGGGGGAGGAGCTGGTACAGCTTTGCATGCATGCAGAGCCAGGCTCTGCTGTCCCAGCTGTGCCACCGACTCCTGCTGTGGCCTCAGGCAACTCATGTCCTCTCTGTGGCCTGCCACTTGTGACTCTTGATCCTGGGGTCCCTTCCAAAGCGACCGTTCTGTGGTTCTGTGGCAAAGGTAGTGGGTTGGTCACCGGAGCGACCCTTTCTGTTCTTTACACACGCCTCCCTCCACTACCGCCGGTCACAGCAAAAGCAACGAGGACCTGAAGCAGCAGACCTCGGAGCTGGAGGAGAAGCTGCGGGTCATGGCGAAAGAGAAGGCGGCCATGCAGCTGGGGATGGAGGAGCTGCAGAAGAAGATGGAGATGTCCGAGCTGCTGCTGCGCCAGGTGGGGCTGGAGCCCCAGGGAGTGCGGGCCCCACTTGGCGGGGCCAGGGCCTCTTAGGCTCATTGTGGGTGGCCTCCGGCCAGGAGCCAGATAATTTGGATCCTTGTTCTGGTCCTGCCATAGACTCCTCTAGAGATAGGAGAAAAATTGAGGCCTTGCCCAGACCTCTGGAATCAGAAGCTCAGGGATAGGCCTTTTTTAGTTTTATTTTTAAAGCATCCTGGTTGAAAAGCATTGTTTTATGGATGACAGTTACAAGGCTAGCCCGTGAGTCCACTCCCTTCCTCTCGGGGCCAAGCCTCCAGGTAGACAGGGCGCTCAAGTCTCAGAGAGCCTCCTCATTAGTTTTCCTGCATGCATAGTGATTCTCTGCCTTCCTGCCCTCAGTAAGGGCACGGTTAAAGTATGCCATGTTCATATATCGGACTACTATGTAACCATTACAAAAGTTAAGTATACCTTGTTTGCAGCAAAGTGAAATTAAGTTGCAGAACCATATATGATACTACCCCGTGACAGCACAACTGCACTGTGCATTAATTAAACGTGTTTGTGTATGTCTGGAAAAGGGTCCAGGAGGATACACACTGGATTGGGGTGGTTGGGGAGCAATGAGTATTTAGTAAAAATAAAGCCTGTGGACCTGGTTCTAATAACACGAGGACAACCCTGAGTTGTACGTTGACCTTTTGGGGGGCATTGCGTGGAGCAGCCTGGGCTTCCCACATCCAACCTCATTTTTCACCATCCAGTTTTCTAGTCAACCTACCGCTGATAGCAGCCAGCAGTTACAGCAGGCCCTGGACGAGCAGGCACGGCTGGAGAGCCACGTGGAGCAGGTGAGATTGTGCAGGGAGAGGGGTGCGGGAGGACGATGACCCCAGGTGGGGAGAGGGGTGCGGGAGGACGATGACCCCAGGTGGGGAGAGGGGTGCGGGAGGACGATGACCCCAGGTGACCGGGAGCAGGCGAGGCCCCGTGACAGCCCGTGGTAACTTCTGTGCCCACTCTCGCAGCTGAAGGATTCTCTGAAGCAGCTGCAGGCAGAGAGAGACCAGTATGTGGTGAATATGAAAGAAGAGAACGCCGTTTGGCAGCAGAAGATGCAGCAGATGCTGGAGCAGGTGAGAGGTGACCTTCCACCCCGCTCCTTAGACAGGTCACCTGGGCATCTGTGAGGTAGGAATCACGACACTTGCTGTGTGCAGCCAGAGGTGGAAGTGTGTATCTAGAGGGTGGGGGTGGAGAGGGAGGTGGTCGCCCGGCCTTGACCCCCTCCTGTGCTCTCCCCCCACCCCCCCACCCATGCTTTGGGCAGATGGGCAAGTTGAGGGAAGAAAAGGAGTGCAGCATGAGTCAGGTGCAGGAGCTGGAGACCAGTTTGGCCAAACTGAGGACCGAGATCGGTAAGCCGGGGCCAGGGGATCCGGGAGCAGAGTTGTGTCGGGGCTGGTGAGGGCGGCTGAGAATGGAGGTGAGTGGGTGGAAGGGCACCGTGGCCAAGGGAAAGAGGTCTGTCCCAGGAGTTGGCAAGTCTTGCAGTTTCCCTGAGCCTCAGGGTCCCCATCTGCAAAAAGGGTGAAGTGCCCACTGTGGTCTTGAGCATAAAGATGTAAGGAACTCTGTCTGAACGTGTCTTGAAAGATTGAGCCAGGAAGCCAAGATTTGGGGCAAGGAGGCTGAATCAGGAGCTGTGGACCAAGAAGAGGGTGTTTTGGAGGGACTTCCCTGGTGGTCCAGTGGTTGAGGCTCTGTGCTTCCGCTGCATTGGGGCATGGCTTCGATCCCTGGTTGGGGAAATAAGATCCCTCATGCCGCACTGGTGCGGCCAAAAAAAAAACCCAAAACAAAACGGTTTTTTGGAGACTGCAGAGGCGAGAGGCCCTGATGGTGTGCTCCCTTTCTCAGCTGTGCCTCCGCCTCAGGAGCCCCCAGCCGGGCCCTCGGAGGTAGAACAACAGCTGCAGGCGGAGGCCGAACAGCTACAGAAGGAACTGCAGAGCCTGGCACAGCAGCTGCAGGCTCAGGTGAAGGACAACGAAAGTCTGAGTCGCCTGAATCAGGAGCAGGAGCAGCGGCTGCTGGAGCTGGAGCGGGCGGCCGAGTGCTGGGGGCAGCAGGCCGAGGAGCGCAAGCAGATTCTAGAGAGCATGCAGAGCGACCGCACCACCATCAGCCGCGCGCTGTTCCAGAACCGTGAGCTCAAGGAGCAGCTGGCTGAACTGCAGAATGGATTCGTCAGGCTGGTGCGCAGCCCCTCCCGGCCAGCCTGCCCTCCTCCCTGGCCAAGTCCTCTGGGTTGGGGCGAGGCACTTAACCCATCTGGGGCCTTGGTTTTCCCACCTGTAAAATGGGTGATATGGACCTTTTGTGAAATGGTGTCCACGAAGGCATGCTGTGAGCCAGAGAGCCCTGCTCGGAGGGTTGTGGGGGGAAGGGGCAGACTTTCCTACCTGCCTCCACCCTTCCCTGAGCTGTGGGAGGCGGACACCAAGTTCTGGGGTCTCCAGCTGCATTGGGTGGCCTCTGATTGCTTCTCTCTGTGCAGTCCAATGAGAACATGGAGATAACCAGCGCGCTACAGTCGGAGCAGCACGTCAAGAAGGAGCTGGCCAAGAAGCTGGGCCAGCTGCAGGGGAGGCTAGGAGAGCTGAAGGAGACGGTAAGCCCTGCCCCAGCGGGAGGGCCCGGAGACAGGCACCAGCCTCTGGGGAGCGAGGGACCGGGGGCCAGGACAGGTGACCCCAGAGTCCTTCAGAGCCTGTGACTGCTTGTTGCCCCCTGGCCTCTGACTTTCAGAGTTGAGTAGCCCTGGGCCATAGGTCGTTGTCCCCGCTAGAGGCATCGAGCCCCTAATTAGAGGGGAAGAGAGGGTGTACGGTGACCAGGTCCTTGGGTTCAGCTCTGGATTCAGCCCTCGCATCTCTAAGCCTCAGTTTCCTTATTTTAAAAGGAGGTTAGTGGGACTTTCCTGGCGGTCCAGTGGTTGAGACTCCACTGCAGGTGGTGCGGGTTCGATCCCCGGTCGGGGAACTAAGATCCTGCATGATGGTGTGGAGCTACCAAAAAAATAGAAAAAAAAAAAAAGGAGGTTATCATTTTCCTTCTAGAGGTGTTGGAGGTTAGAGAATCATGCATGTAAAGCCTTAGGCGTTCAGTGTGCACCTCACAGATGTTGGCTGGAGCTCTGCTTTTCCACCCGTCTGTGGCCTCAGGTTAAGATAGAAGCTTGCTATGAGGGCTGGGTGAAGGCGGCATGGGGCTCTGGGCAGCCAGCAGGGCCTCACGGTGCCTGCCTCAGGCAGAGGGGTCTATGCCCAACCTCCCCAGTCTATGGGCTCCGACTGCGGAAGCAAGCCACAGCCTGCCCTCACCCCGAGGGTCTTCCCGCAGGTGGAGGTGAAGCGCCAGGAGGCTCAGGATCTGCAGCAGCAGCGGGACCAGTACCTGAGCCACCTGCAGCAGTACGTGGCTGCCTATCAGCAGCTGGCCTCTGAGAAGGCGGGGCTGCACAAGCAGGCGCTGCTGCAGACGCAGCTCGTGGACCAGCTGCAGCACGAGGAAGTCCAGGGCAAGGTGGCGGTCCAGATGGCCCACCAGGAGTTACAGGAGACCCAGGTGAGGGCGCCGGAGTGCTGGGCCCCTGACGGGGAAAGCCTGCAACCTGTGTCCCTCCTCACTTTCTTTCCTGGCCCCTTAGGAGCGCCTGGAAACAGCCAACCAGCAGAACCGGCAGCTACAAGCCCAGCTGAACCTCATGGCTGTGCCTGGGGAAGGTAAGTAGGACGGCCCGGAGGGAGAACACCCAGCCTGAAGGGCAGGGGGACTTTTAGCAGCGTGGAGTTGAGTTAGAAGAGACCTGTAGGACAGCGAATCCTCTTCCTGCAGCGAGGGAGGGGAGGGGCAGAGCTGGGCCGCACGCCCTCTCCCCGGCCTGCTCCCCCGCCTTGTCGGGTTGTCTGAGGCCCCTCCACGTGTCCCCAGCAGGAGGTGGGCCGGACGGTGAGGAGAAGGACGAGGAGGCCCCCCGGCCGAAGCTGAGCGTGCCGGAGGAGCTCGACAGCCGAGAGCTGCTGGTGAGCTGACCTCCCGCTCCTTGCCTGTCTTACTTCCCACCTCCCCCTGTGCTTCCTCTCCGACACGCTTTGTGGTTTCCCTCCCTCTGACTTCTCTGGACCCCCAAGCTCCCCTGGGAGCCATAGTCAGATGCCATGTCATCCTTGAACCACAGGCATGCCCACTAAGACCCCGAGAGGGCAAGCATCCCTCTGCCCGCCGCCCCTCGCTGGTCCTCAGTATCCCCCACAAAAGCACGCGCACACCTCTTGCCCGCAGGTGGCATTTTTTAACTCGGCCTTAGCCAGTGCTGAGGAAGAGCAGGCCCGGCTGCGTGGGCAGCTGAAGGAGGAAAAGCTGCGCTGCCAGCGCCTGGCTCAGCTGGCAGCCCCGGCCCAGGACGGGGCGGAGAAGGAGGCCCCAGCCTCCGGGATCGGGGGGAACAGTGTGCCTGCGGAGACCCACCAGGCCCTCCAGGTGGCCATGGACAAGCTGCAGGTGAGTGGGTCGCCCCCAGTGGGGTCCAGGAAGGGTGGGGGCCTGCGGTCAGGTCGCTGCCGAGCCCTGACCCTGCTGTTGTGGCTTCAGGGCCGTTTTACAGCGCTCATGCAGGAGAAAGTGGATCTGAAGGAGCGGGTAGAGGAGCTGGAGCATCGCTGTATCCAGCTGTCCGGAGAGACAGACACTATTGGTGAGTGGGGAGGCGGGGTCCCGGGGCCGGGTGCCATGGGCTGGATTGGGGCAGCCCCGCACCTGAGCCCTGTTCGCCCTCCCCGCTCCCCGCAGGAGAGTACATCGCCCTTTATCAGAGTCAGAGGGCGGTGCTGAAGGCGCGGCACCAGGAGAAGGAGGAGTACATCAGCCGCCTGGCTCAGGACAAGGAGGAAATGAAGGTAGGGGTCCTTGTGACCGTCTCTGCGGGCGGGGGTGGGGTGCGGGTGCTGAGCACCTCTCCCTCCAGGTGAAGCTGCTGGAGCTCCGGGAACTGGTATTACGCCTGGTGGGCGAGCGAAATGAATGGTATGGCAAGTTCCTGGCCACCCAGAGCCCTGCTGGTGAGCCCGCTGCAGCGCCCCCAGCCCCACAGGAGCCTGGGGCTGCCGACGAGGGGGGTGAGTAGCGCCCTCGGGGGGGACCGGCGGGCGGGCAGGGGAGAGCTGGCACACCACTCCGAGCCCCGCCTCTCTCTCTCTCTCCAAAGGTCTCCGTGAGGTGAGCCTCGAGGACAACGTGGACCCCACCCAGGGGGAAGCCCTGCAGGGCCAGACGACCCCTGAGAACCCCACTGCGCAGCAGATCATGCAGCTGCTGCGCGAGATCCAGAACCCCCAGGAGTGCCCAGTTTTGGGCAGCAACACCTGCATCCCCTTCTTCTATGAGGCTGACGACAACGATGAAGTGAAGATCATGATGGTCTAACTGCCTGACACTAGCGGGCAAAGACCGGAGACCTGGGGCCGTGGCGCTCTGCCCTACCCGTCCCTGCCGCCCCGTCCCTCCTTCCTGGCACCCCTTCATCCCTAAAAAAACCCCTGAAAAGGGGTGTAGCCCCCTGTCTAATGGGGGGAGACAAATAGGTGCAGACCCCTTGCCATCTTGGCCAGGCGGAGGCTCAGTGAAGGTAGTTTATTTAAGAGGCTGCAGTTGTTTTTTTTTTTTTGTGGTACGCGGGCCTCTCACTGTTGTGGCCTCTCCCGTTGCGGAGCACAGGCTCCGGACACGCAGGCTCAGCGGCCACGGCTCATGGGCCCAGCCGCTCCGCGGCATGTGGGATCCTCCCGGACCGGGGCACGAACCCGTGTCCCCTGCATCGGCAGGCGGACTCTCAACTGCACCACCAGGGAAGCGCGAGGCTGCCGTTCTTGGGGAGCAGGGGCTCCCTGCTGGTCTCCTCACCCCCACCAAGCAGTCCTCCATTCAGAGGGGCTCATGCATCCTCTATTCAGAGGCACTTTGGGGCACAAGTGCCCCCCCTCCCCCTCGTCCAGCCAGACAACTGGGCGGCACTCTCTCAGGCCTTGGGCAGGTTGGGCAAACCGAGGCCGGGCAAGGACATAAGCTGGTGGCGGGGTGGGCTCCCTCCCCAGTGTTTATACTGTAACTGTGTAACATTTTGTATATTCTGGAGGTAGGGAAGCCCCCTGTATCACAGTGGAGGTTGGCGCTGGTAAATGGGGAAGACCTTCTATTAAATATTTGGGGCTGGGGAAAATTATTTATTGATAGTGTAGGATGGAGAGAGAGGGTGGAGACGGGGACGGGTTTGTGCCCGGGTGATTCGACTCCTGTTTCACTTGTTTCACTTTTTATTTCAGAATAAATGAATTTAGCCATACTGCTTGTCCTTGCGTGTTCCTTTTTCTTCTGTCACTGGGTCCTGTGCCATGAGCACTGAACAGGGAGCGGGTCCTGCCAGCAGAGGGCAAGCTTCTGGTTGTGCCAGTCCCCAGTGTGTCTGAGCACATCCAACAGGGCTGTTAGAGCTATCTTCCAAGGCCTGTCACCTGCGTGCTGCCTGGTGAAGACGGGGTTCCCAGGGGGACCGCCGTAGGGTTTTCGGGGCAGTCCTGCCTTAATGGCGGAGAGACTCAGAAGTCAGATCTAATCCCAGGGAGGGAAAGCAGGGTGCCACAGCACCCTGAGTGCTGACTTCTGGTCCAGGTGTTTTCCATTCCATCGCCCTACCCTTCTGGTGGCCTGTTCTGCCTGTCCTTCCACAGTGCCTGCCTGGCCAGCACCTCACAGTCCTCCCTCCGGGCCCCCTAGTGGCCAGAGCAGGTTTCACAGGACGAGGATCAGCTGACTCCAGGTGCTTTCCCAGTACGCCTCTGAGAGGATGGGGCTTTTTTCTCCACATCTTACAGCACCCTAGCAATCGCTGGGCCCTCCCCCATCCCTCACCCCAATGTTTAAACCTTTACCTCTCCCTGAGCACCACAGAGAACACAGGCCACAGAGGACACGCTGTTCCCCATCATCCAGAAATAGGTTTTATTCTCAGCCAAGAGACAGCAAGACTGGTAGTGGTCAGAGAACTACACAGCTGCCAGTACAGCACCCCCGTGTTCAAGGGAGGGTAGGGACGGGAGGGCGGCAGAGGGGGGCTGGCTGTCCACAGGCTGGGTACGACAGGGGGGCTCATCAGAGGTGGCACGCTTTGGAGGGGGATGTCAGGGTGACAGCGTTCCCTTGTAGTTGGGCCACAAGACTCCTCAAGGACAGCATGGTGATTGATTCCCGACACTAGAGGTGAGGCTTGGCCATATATGTGTGTGTGTATATATATATGAGTATTTATAGATATTTATAGAACTGGGCAGGAGCAAGACCACAGAGGGGCACAAGTTTCACCAACGTCACGCCTGGATGTGTCAGCTCACCACTACAACAGACTAAGTCACAGATGAAGGGGAAGCTCTGGGGCTGGGTAGCCACTGTCAAGTCACAGAACAGCCGTCCAGGCAGGCTTGGAAAGGGAGGTCTCCGAGGAATAGGAGGGATCTGGTTAGAGGTCGAAGGGGGGCCTGGGGCTCTCAGGTCGGGATGGACTTGCCTGACCCGATCGGCTGGCAGTTGGAGAGGAAGCAAAGAGAGAACGGGAGAGAGAAAAGGGGGAGAGAGCTGGTAAGGCAAGGGCAGCCTAGCCCGGCAGTCGGGGGAGAGGAGGGCGGGGCAGAAGACCCAGGGGTGGGCAAGCGTTCTGGAATAGAGAAGAGAGACGAGAAAGGGAAGGTGGAAGGGCAGGAGGTGGGCAGGGGCCAGAGCCTCACGGGGGTCTGGGGTAAAGGCTGGGGCAGCGCCCACCCCTCCACACACGCTGGTCTCTCACACACCACCAGGCAGTGCACCCACAGCTCCAGACACGTGCTCGGCCCCCTCTGGCTTCCCTCTTCTCGGGCCCCATCTTTCAACCCACTGGCGCAGGGCCATCCCTAGCCTCAGGGAGTATGGGGCCATGAGCCCCACGCGACAGCCACCAGGCCTGATGGAGAAAGACAGGAGAAAGAACACTGTTTGAACCAGGAGGGCAAAGCTAACAGAATGGCTGGAGGGAGCACTAGAGGCCCCTCTGGGTGGGCAGAAAGCCCAGGAGTCCTCTAAAGGGACCCTGGGGAGGCAGGGAGGGCAGGCGGCTGGATACCAGTGGCCACAGGCTTATAAGTCTAAGAGGGGAGCCTCAGCTGGTCGGGGGACCGCAGGTCGCGTAGGTGAGGCTGGGCCCTTCCTGCTGGGGAAAAGCAGAAGAGCGAGAGTCAGCGCAGGTGCAGAGTGGCAGGCAGGCTCGCTGGGCGAGTTTGGGGGCCCAGCTGGGGCGGAACTCAGAGAAGCTGGCTTGCCCAGGTCCGCAGACACCGTCATCCCCTTAGCGGAAAAGTGGAGGTCACCCCTAGGAGCAACAGGCCCAGGTGGATGAGCCTGCGGGCTGGCTACGGTGCTCCACCTGGGGCTGAGGACGCCGCCTTCAGTCCTGCACCAGCAGGAGTGACAGTACTGTGGAAGCAGGGGAAGGGGCGGTGTGACCTGCCTGGCCTGTGAGCTGTGCTCTGGGCTGATGGTGGGGGTGGACACTCAGGCTTTCCCAAATCATCAAGTAACCAGAGCCTTCACCCCCAGCTGCTGCTCGCTTGCTGGCTCGATGAAGGAGGTAGGACTTTGACTTCCTCTGCCCTATCGTGGATTCGGTTTCCAGAGCTCTCAGGCTGGGAGCTGGCTGCCCTGCCCCAGCAGCAGGGCTCAGATCGGGGAATGAGTGTGGCACCCCAGGGTGAGATGCCAAGGCCTCTGGATGCCTGAGTCCAGCCCTACACACACACCCCGCCAAGCTCCCTGCCCCTAACACCATGAACCATGAGCTCTGCGCTCTTTCTGACGCCTCCAGAGAGCACCCAGGTTTGCCTGCTTGGGTGCGGAGCCTGTCCCAAGACCTCCCCAGGCTCAGCCATGGAGGTCTTGGGCAGTCGCACTGAGTCCCGAGGCTCGCTGAGAAGGGAGGTGAGAGCGAGCCAGCTGGCAGCGGGGACAGAAAGAGGAAAGAATAAGTCTGGAGCTGCAGGAGGGAGAGGGAGGGGCCTGCCTCGGAGGTCCCAGGTTGGCCCTGCAGTGTGGAGCTGGTGCGGCAGGGGGCAGACACACCGGTTCATGCAGCAGGCGGAGAGGCCTGTACCTACCGTGGCTGACGCTCCTCAGGGGTCACTGATAGTGATTCTGAAAGACAGCACGAAATCAACGTGGCAGTTCACGCTCACGGACGGGTCAGGCCTGGGGGTGGGGGGACACGCACACGCACACGCCCGGGCGTGCACACACATGCGGTGAGGCCCCACAGCCCCGCATGCACACGCTGACACACATGCCCACAAACAGCACGCATACACCCCACCCCCCAATGCCCAGCAACCTCGCTGGCCGGCACGTGCAGCATGGATCTGGAGCATGCAGCCACTTGGCACACTGAAGCACACGCGGGGGCGGAGTCACAACACAGAAGCTCGCCCGCACACAGGAGGCATTTGCACCAGCTCCCTGCACACTCGTGCCTGGCGTGCTCAGAGGGCCACCTGCATTGCTCCAGAAGGGACAGGTCTTGCTTTCTTAGGGTCCAGCTGTCATGTCTCCACCCAAGAGCCTTCCATGGCTCCCTGCTGCTCACAGCACTGAGGCCCAACAAGTCAACCTCTTCTGTGGACTTTGAAGGTTCTCCTACCTGCCCCAGCTTACCCAGGGCAAACTTTTTTTTCTTTTTTTTTTGGCCGTGCTGTGCGGCATGCAGGATCTTAGCTCCCCGACTAGGGATCGAACCCGTGCCCTCGGCAGTGGAAGTGCAGAATCTTAACCACTGGAACCTCCAGGGAAGTCCCCAGGGCAACCTTTTCTTTTCTTTTTTTTTTTTTTTTTGTGGTAGCGGGCCTCTCACTGTTGTGGCCTCTCCCGTTGCGGAGCACAGGCTCCGGACGCGCAGGCTCAGCGGCCATGGCTCACGGGCCCAGCCGCTCTGCGGCATGTGGGATCCTCCCGGACCGGGGCACGAACCCGTGTCTCCTGCATCGGCAGGCGGACTCTCAACCACTGCGCCACCAGGGAAGCCCCAACCTTTTCTTATTCTCCCTCATTCTACCTGCACTCTGCTCTGGCCAGCAGCTCTCAATGTATTCCACACTCAACCTTTGCCCACTTGCTGCTCCTTACCCAGACGCCCTCCTGACTTCTCACCACCTGAGCCTTTTCTCCATCAGCCCTGGAATCTCACCGAAGTCAAGCTGCCTTGAAGCTCCCCAGACTGCTCTCTCCTCTGAGGCTGTGACTTCTCATGTGTCAGCCAGACTAGAGTCAGAGCAGGTACCAGATCTTCCAGTTCTCATGTCACACCTCAGCACAGGCCTGGGCATGTCCAATACCCTTAAGAATCTGAACTCACATTGGAAGTTAGCAAATAGTTCGTATAGCCACTTTTGCAGTTAATGTGGCATCCCTATAGCCACTGTCTCCCCCTGATCCCCACACCAACCCTGGGAGAAAGGCAGAATGTTAAATATCATTTGGTGGAAGGGAAGCTGAGGCCCTGGAAGGGAAAGTGACTCGCCTAAAGGCCCACTCCAGTCCAGTGCCCCTGGCCAACACCATGCTGCCTGCTTTACCCCATCTGCCTTGGCCGTCAGGTCACCATAGAGCAAGCCCCATCTCTGCTTCACTGTAGGTTCATGGAGGTTAGACCCATGGCCCTACCCTCCAGCCATCTGGAAACATAAATGGATATTATTGGTCTGATGTGTTCTTCCTCAGAGAACATGGCCAGTGGAAACGGGGCAGACTGAGTTAAATATCAGAGTGAGCTTCCTTGAAAGAAGGTCATGGATCAAGAAGGCAAAGGCAAGGGATGAAGTAGAACCCTGTTCCCTGGAGATTTCTGGGAATGGGGCAGCCTCCACCCACTCCTGCCCGCAAACCCACCACGTTGGTCCAGGCCAGAGGCAAGGGGAAGGAAGAAAGCCATCAGGCTGTCCCATGGCTCCCAGGCCCCTTTCCCAGCTGCTCCACGTCCTACCGCATGCCTGGGTGCCATTCTTACACTCTCACATCCGTGTGCACGCCCACACACACATCACACACCTTGCTGGTCACACAGTCACAACCCTCGAGGACAGGTCCAAAGAGTCAGGACTGGGAAGTGTGGGCACCAGGGTAGCCCTGAGTGTAAGTGAATAAAATCTACCCATCCAGAGAGGGCTTGGGTTCAGATCCTCAGACCTGAGGTAGGCTCACTAGGAGCTGGGAGACAGAAGTAGAGGAGGGAATGGAGAACGGAGGAGAGCGGCCAGAAGGGGAAAGGAGAAGGGAGGCAACGCGTGGGAGAGAGAGAGACTGAAAAAGGAGGGAAGCGCCATGCAAGTGCTGGAAAGAAGAGGGCAGGTGGGATGAGCCCCACGGCCCCCTCCCCAGAAACGACCACCTGCGGAACTCAGCGCTCCCTGGGGGCAGGCTCCGCCAGCCCTCGGCCACACCCCCGGTGGCTCTGGCACCCACGGTCCGAGTGACCTGGACAGAGAGGGCCGGCTCTGGCGACCTGGGCCGATGCTCCGGAATCCGGCCCCACCTCCCTCCCGGCCACGCCCGCCCGGCGGTCTCCTCCGCCGCTTTCAGCCCCTACTCACCTGGGGACCCCGGGCGGGGCGCGGTTGGGGCGCGAGGGCACCTGGGGGGGAGGACCGAAGGGGTCAGGGGAAGCCCCCGGCCTGGAGGGCACGGGGGGCGCCCCCCCTAGGGCGGACCCAGCAGGCGGAGGCCCAGGAGCAGGGCCCCGCGACCCGGGCCGGGCTGGGGGCACCGCGGGGGCTCGGCGCTGCGGTGTGGGGCTGGACGTGGGTGACCTGCGGGCGACAGGGAGCGAAGGACAAGGAGGGGAGAGAGATGAGCGGCTCCGCCCCACCGTGAGGCCCCGCCCCCAGCTGGGTGCCGGCCACGCCCATGCGCGCAAGCTCCGCCCCTCCACGCCTTAGGCCGGAGTTTAAGCCCGCCCCCAGAGGCTCCAATGTTTCAGCTCCACCCCTCCCGGCAGCCAGCTCTCCACGGCAAGCCCCGCCCCGCGATAAGCCCCGCCCCGCGATAAGCCCCGCCCCTCGCTCCAGGTGGGAGCCATCCCGGTGACGCCTGCGCGCCACTGCCCGGTCCCGGCCCTCCTCCAGCAGGCCCCGGGCTGGGGGGCTTTGGGGCCGTGCGAGCCGGCCCTGGTACCTGCGTCCAGCCGGTACGCTCTGCACCTGCAGCCAGGAGTCGTCCACGGGCGGGGGCATGGGCGTGCTGACAGTGGTCGTGTTGATGTCGCCGATGATGCTGAGCGCCTCTTTCAGTGCGTGGTACATGCGCAGCATCTCGTCGCGCCGCTGCGCCTGCTCGGCCGACTCCTCCATCAGTGTGTTCTGGTCCCCGCACGAGTACAGGTTGGCCAGCAGCTCCGAGAAGATGAATTCCTTGGTCTGCGGGCGGGCAAAGAGAGGAGAGGGCTGGGACCTGACGCCTGTACCAATTTGCCCTCCCCGCCGGGCCCTACTAGCTCGGGGATGGGGCTCTGTCACTGCCTAAACTCGGAGATCTCGCTTGCTTCCCCGCCTCCCCGCTTGCCCTTTTTCTCAGATGGTCCAGAGAAGAAAAGTGAACTGTTAAAGGTCATAGATCTAGGAGAACACTCAGGGCCTATTATGCACCAGGACACCTGGTTACTCAGCTTATTTCAGCCTCAGTTTCCTCATCTGTAAAATGGGGTAGTTACACCCTTTCCAAAGACTTGTATGCTCCACTGGACCAAAATAAGGAAGACGACAGTTTAAAATTTTCTAAGCCCTTGAGTAGCAGGTGTGAATGTGTGCCTGGACCGGGTGAAATGTGAGTCTCTGTGTGTAGGGCATGGGTTAATGTTCGCCTTAAAAATTCCCAGGTGTTGGGGCTTCCCTGGTGGCGCAGTGGTTGGGGGTCCACCTGCCAATGCAGGGGACGCGGGTTCGTGCCCCGGTCCGGGAGGGTCCCACGTGCCGCGGAGCGGCTGGGCCCGTGAGCCTTGGCCAATGGGCCTGCATGTCTGGAGCCTGTGCTCCGCGACGGGAGGGCCGCGGCGGTGAGGGGCCCGCGTACCGCAAAAAAAAAAAAAAAAAAAAAAAAATTCCCAGATGTTACCTGGCCCAGGCTCTGGAACATTTGTGGAGAGATGCTGAGGTTTTTTTATGCTGTAGGCCTGTGTCTCATTTATTCGATATCTAAATTTATGTTGAGCACCTACTACATGCCAGGCACTGTGTTGTTACGCACTTTATATTCATTTAATCCTCAACTCTTATCATTATCCATATTTTACATATAAGAAAACAGAGGCTCAGAGAGGGTAGTTCGTTTGCTCAAAGTCACACAGGGAATTTGAGGCAAAGCCAGGATTCCAACACAGTTCTAATTCCCCTCAGGCCATGCTTTTTCACTAAGTCATGGTGGAAGTGGTTCCGTGGGGTGGTGTATATCTCAAAACATGGTGTGGGAGATCTCAAAACATGGTCTGAGAGTTCTCAAAAGATGCAGATTCCTAGCCCCTCCTGGAAATCATTTAAGCATGCTTGGAACAACTTGGTTGTGTGAATCTACAAAATAATATATGAAGCTCACATTATATTTCTATTGGATAGCTCTGGCGTGGACCCATGCCTCCCTCCCCAGACTTGGTCCCACGTGACTAGCCCGTGCCTACCCCAGGCCAACCTGGCCACCTGCCTCCCTGGTCCCACGAGAGCACCCGCCCCCCACGCGGTGGTGCACCCACATTGTTGATCATGAGGTGCATGATGGTCTTAGGCATGAGGTCGCGGACGGTCTTGTTGACGATGGCCATGTATGAGTCCACCAAGTTCCGGATGGTCTCCACCTGCCGCTCCAGCTGTGGGTCCATGGAGTGCATGAAGTTGTCTGAGCCATTCTCCTCCGTCTCACTGGCCTGCCATTGAGGACAGGGCATCAGGATGGCTAGGCCCTCAAAGCCAGGTTCCAGGCATCCCCAGGGTCCCAGCCCCTTCAAGGATGCCTGGAACGCTGAGGTACAGAGAGAAGCAACTGGCCTGTACACAAAGACACCAGCTCCCCCATAGCTCTGGGTCTCTGGGCTCTGCCCACCCCAGTGCCTCTCAGGACCCCAGACCCTCATTCAGCCTTATCTTGGCTCTGACTCTAGTACCTAGAATTTGCCTTACTTTTCCAGTCCATAAATTAGGAAAGGACATCTCCAAGGACCCTTCTTGATTCTAAAGGCCTGGCCAGATCTGTCGCCAGGCTAGAGATGCCTGGCAGAAGGTGAGAGAGGGACACACTCACTTTCTCTTTGTCCTGGGAGGCCCACAGCAAAGCCATAGAGGTCACCACACCAGCATTGCCATCATCGCCACCGCCACCAGCGAGCACAGCCGTAGCAGACACACAGAGAGAGGAAAAGAAGAGGGAATGAGTAAACCCAGGGCACTGCACCCCAACTGTAGGGCAACTCTAGACACTGTCACAGTGAAAGAGGGTAGAAAAGTGAAGGCAGTCACAAGAAAGCATAATCATGTGAAAGGGATGCCGGAAATGCCATCTGTGTCAGAGAAAGAGTCATGTAAAACCGCACTGGAGAAGGATGGGAGGAAGGGTTAACTCTGCTCCCACCCCAGAGCAGGTAGGGGGGAGGATCCCTGCTATTTCTGAGCCCAATAAGAGCCCGAAAATATGGAATGGCTTGGCATCACTGTGGATGGCTTCCCCCGGAGCCCCTTATTTTAAGCAGCTTGCCCCTCCCCGACCTCCCCTGCCACTCACCCCAACACGCTCGGGGTACACGCCAGCCCTCAGGAAGGAGGCCTTCCAGCTATCCACCTCCTCCTGTGTCTCGCAGGCCAGTTCCAGCTGCCGATAATCCTTGTAGACGTTCCTGCAAGATGGGGCAGGTGGTGAGGGGAGATGAGGGGCAAAGCCCATTCACCTTGGTGGTTAATGGCGTGCGTGGACTGGGGTCATCGTGCCTGTCGGCCAATCCTGGCTTTCTTACTTGCCAGCTGTGGCAAGTCCCTTCTTCTCTCCCAGCCTTAGTTTTCTCGTCTGGAACATGGGTTAATAATAACAATTCCTGCCTTTTAGGGTCATTGAGAGGATTTAGTGAAATGAGCAGTAAAATACTCTATTAGAAAGGGACTGAGCTCTCATAAAGGGGGCACCCATGACAGTGCAGCCCCTGGCTAGATCTCAACCCCCATTGGCCCCCTCCCAGGCTTTCCCCTCTTGGCAGTTGTATTGAACCCTCATCTCTGAGTAGGAGAAAGTCCACTAGAGTCAGCCCTGGGTTGGGAGGGGAGAGGCTTGGTACTGCCAGTATCTTATGCAGGGCAGGTACTAACCAAGTGATTGCAGAAGGACAGGAGGGGAAGAAGGAGGGAGGGAGGGAGAGAGAGAGAGAGAGACGGGGAGGGAGGGAGGAAAGGCAGGAAGGAGAAAGGAGGGGGTGGCGGGAGGGAGGCCAGGAACGAGATCTTGACATGAGTCTAGCACGGATTAGAAACTCAACAAATATTTGTCAGATGAATGACTTGCTGGGGAGCCTGGGGCAGATCTCTCTCTTCTGGATCTGTGGGCCCGTCTTTACTCCCCGGGGCCCCGTGGGAGCAGGCAGGCACCTCTGCTCCGTGTTGAAGAGGGCAAAGATGTGCTTGCTGGACATGAAGCCCTTCTCCACGTCCCGCAGCTTCAGGTTGTCCACCGACAGCATGTATTTCTTCTCTTTCTCCTGGGGGGGAGGGAGGAGTGATGGGTGAGGTTGGTGCTGTCTCTGCTACGCCTCACTCCCTGAGGATGTTCCATGTTGCGGGGCGGGGGGACCTGGGGCTGTAGACCACCAGCCCCCTTGCACTGCACGGGTGCTGTCTGATGAAAGCCTGGCCACGGAGCCCTGGGTCTGCTGGGCACCTCGGCTCCCCACGGCGTTCAAGCCCGTCCCACCGCCTCCGCATCCATGCCAGAGCTCCAGAGCCTGGGGTGGCGAGGCTGAGCTTGGCTCCCACATCCCGCCCCAAGCAAGCCCTGGACACGAGCCAGGCCAGCCCCAGCCAGGGACCCCGCACTCGGCCTCTCTTGCCGCCAGCCTGGCCGATGGGGCCTGCTCTGGATAAGCCTCTGACTTCATTTCCTGACTGGAGAGACGGGGAAGGGGGGCGGCCACCAGGCCTGGCAGCTTCAAAGGGCTGGCTCAGCCCACTCCCCACAGCTGCCCATGTGTTAGCAATCAGGCACACAGCACAAGCCTGGAGATGGTGAGTCTGTGTGTGCAACGTGTGTGGTTGTATGTCTGTGCAAACATGTGCACGTCTGAGCACGTGTCCTCTCACCACTGTGCGTGGGCCCATGTGTCCCTGTGTGTGCACGAGGGTGCCTGAGGAGGTGCCAGCCCGGCCGTGTGTGCGTGTGAGCGTGTTTGTACGTGTGCACAGTTTTGGAGGTGTGGCAACTGTAAATGTCCACGTGTCTGCGTGAATGTACCTGCGGGACATGCGCTGTGGGTGCACATGCTTATGTGCATATAGTTTTCGTAATGGGCTGAATCTGTGTGGTTTATCTGTATCGTCTGGGAGGAGTTACGCTTATCTGTGGATGGCATGTGGGTGCCAGGCCTGTGTGCACATGTGTGTCCGTCTGGTGGGGGCTGACACGTGACCGTAGGCTTCTCTGTCCTACAGACAGAGGGGAGGAGCTCAGGGATCTTCGGAGGAGGTACCCCAGGATGGGGCTCTGGGAGGAGGGGAGGGGTTCCTGCTGCCTGTACCCCACTAGCCAACCCAACACCACAGGGCCCACGCCCGGGGGCCCAGTGGGGGGTGACCGTGTGGGTTTGGAGGACTCGGGGCTTGGGCATGAGCCTCGCCTCGGACCTCGGGTCGGGGGCTGGGTTTCGGAGGACCCTGCTCCCCGTCCTGGCGTCATCCTGCCCACCTCTCTCTGCCCCCCACACCCCCCTGGCCCATCCAGCCACATAAAGCCCTCTTTATGCCAGGCGGGTGGCCGGGAGCCCCAGAGGGCGGCTGGGGGAGGAGAGGAGGAAGTTGCACACGCGGCCAGGGAACATCTGGAAGCATTCGAGGGAGGCCCCGCCGCCACCCGCCCTGCGCTCTGCTCTGGGGTTGGACACTAGGTAGGAGCAGCCCCCTCCTTCCCGCAGGCCGGCCCGTCCCCAGGCCCCTCCTCCCCAGCCAGAGCTCCCGCTCACCCCTGCCACGTCAAAGGAGGCAGAAGGGGAGTCAGAGCAGAGAGGGGACCCCGGGCTGGCTGGGCTGGGCTGGGGACCTTGCATCTCCAGGACATGGGGCCGAAGCTCTCACCCGACGGACAGACACTGCAGCCTGGATGGATCAGAGGACACCTCCACTCCGTCTACCCAGTGTTTAGACTATCTGTTCAGGACTCCCAAATTGTACAGTAGTCTGCACATTGGTTAGGCTGGGCTGGGTTAGACCCTCGGCACCGCCGCTGGAGAGCTGGAGCGACCCCCGCGCGCCATCCCAGAACCGGAGCCCGGAGCCGGGGCAGGGGGCTTGGGGGGTACAGGGTGGGCTGGGAGGAGGCAACAGGGATGGGGGCGCCACCATGCTGTGGGACGGGGTGGGGCTGCTGATGGGTGGCGGAGGAAGAGTGAGAAGATGGGGGGTCAGTGAGGGCTGGGGATGTGGGCGGCCGCCTGTCTGCCCAGAGGATCACCCAAGTCCCAAAGACCAGACGGCTGGTGGCTGGGTGGAGAAGGGGGACAGACCACCCTCCGCCCAGCCCGGACCACCTCCCTGTCCCCAGCTGTTTTAGGGCAAAAAGATCCACTCACAACCCAACACACACACGCAACCTTACCTCGGCACGAACACACCTACAACTCGGAAACATACATTCCCACACTCGAATTTTAAATCACACATCCGTGTCCCAAGCACACACAAGTGCACGCACACACATGCGCACACAGACGCACACACCCGCTCACAATGGAACACCAGCCCTCTCCCATCCTTACATCCCCAATACATACAATACATATCCTCAAACGTGCCACACGCACGCCCTCCCTCCTCAAGCCCACTCGCCACACATACACACAGACGCTTACACACCGGGCACGGGCACACACGGCTCAGGCACACATGGTCTGCCCCCAACCACACATGCAAACCCTCAAACACCGAACACGCCCCGATGCTTACACCCCAGACACTCTCCTGTCAAACACCCACACCCCACGTCCACAAGCCTCACATACACCCTCACCTCCCAGCACTCACTGGCCAGCCCTCCCCCACCCACACGTACACTCAACGCCGGGGTCACACTCGACTCAACTCAAATGTACACACGAAGTTCCACAGAGACCAGCCCCCCGACACACACACACACACACACACACACACACACACACAAGGACGGGGGCCCCGCTCAGATATACTCCCTCCTCCCCCCAGTGTAGCCCGTCGCTGGCCCCCAGCCCCAGGTCACACTGTCCCCTGGCCCTGTGCAAGGAACCTCAACACAGGAGCCCAAGGAGTGGTGGGGCACGGGCACGTCTAGGGAGGCTGCCCAGGCGGTAGAGCAGGAAGCGGTCCCCACACCCGTGCCCCGCACAGCCTCACGCTCCACCCTTCGAGGGGCCCCACGCTCTGGGAGAGGCCAGGGTTGGGGTAATGAGGTCCAGATGGCTTGGCGCCCCCGCCGGTGACGACAGAGGGCTCCGCCCAAAGTGAGGAGGGGGGCCCTGCCTGGGGAGACTTGGAGGGGGCAGGGATCAAGGAGGGGGGCTTGGAGAGCGAAATCGGAGGCCACCGCCCCAGGCTCTGCTCCCCCACGCAGAGCACCTTCGCCTTCAACAGACCCCTCAGGAAGAAGGGGGTCCCTCCCCCCACTCCTTGGCCAGCTGGAGTTCATTACCACAAGCCCCCTCCCCCCCAGCCCTCCCTGCTCTCTCTGGTCACCTCTGGAATCCAGATGTGGAAGCCAAAGAGACTCGTTCTTAAAGGAGACCAGCAGCAGGGAAGTGGGGGTGGCTGGGCTTCCCTGTGCCCAGTGGGCAGGGAGGGGCTTGGGGTGGTGCCTCTGTGGGGCCCCATCGCTCCTCGCCCCTCTAGCTGGAGGCACCCTGGGCATCCCCCTCGGACTGCTGGGGGCTGGGGGGCTGGGGTGCAGGGGTTAACAGCGTGTCTGGCAGCTGGACTCGTGTGTGTCATGGGCCTGTGGAGGCCACGGAGTAGGAGGCACGCCCTGGAGCAAGAAAACAGGAAGGCTGCGGGGCTGGTGGGGTCAGAGAGGGATGCCCGGCCCCCCTGCCCACCCCAGGGCGCTCAGCCCCAGGCTCCCCAGTCCTGCCAAGCCCTCTTCTCCATCCAGCCTGGATAAGCCCCCAGGATTGCGTGCCTCTGGTCCTGACCTCCCACCTCCACCCAGAGGTCTCTGATGGGAGTTTTAAATCCCCCTTGTGGGTGGTTCAGGCCACTCCAAGCCTGTGGTAGGGTCTCAGCCTGCCTCTGGCCACCAGCCAAACCCCTTGATGACCAGTGGCCCTTTAGTTACCTCGTCATCCTTGTACCAGGACAGATTCTCGGCGGTCAGCACAAACCAATACTCCTTGGAGCCTCCCTTCATGATACCGATGTTGTTGATGGTCAGCCAGCCCTTCCGGATGACCTGGAGGGTGGGAGGGGGGCAGGAAGTCAGTGGACAGAGGCCAGGATTCCCCATGTAGGTAGGCAAAGAGAAACCCTCAAAAGCTCACCCCTCCCCCAGCTCTTCAAGGCCTGGCTGGTCAGAGAGGGTGGGGGCCAGACCTGCCCTGGTTTGAACCACAAGTGAACAGAGGGGAAGACAGAGGAAGGCAGAGGTCAGCTCAGGATAAACAGCCTACTGACAGAGCCATCTGAGTAGGGGACTGGTGGCCTTGGTAGGGGACGAGCTGCCCACTGCTAAAAAGTGTGCAAGCAGACTTTAGGTGGCTGATTGGGCAAGATAACTCTGAGTATCTTTTCAGGTTAACAGTTTATTCAAAGACTTTTTCTGACCTCAGGGACTTTGCACGTGCTTCTGTTGACTCTGCCTAGAAAGCACTTCCTCCTGTTTGCCTGGCAAATCCTACTCATCCTCTGGGCATGAGCTCAGAAGTCACATTCTCAGGCAGGCTCTCCCCGGCCCCCCATATAAGTCAGGACCCCTATTATAATCTTTCATCACTCCCTTAAGCTTTCTTCTATGACAATGACTGGAATTTTGAATTTGTGTGCGTGTGTATATGTGTGTGATTATCTGTTGATGTCAGTCTGTCTTGCTAAATTGTGAACTCTCTCCCTCACTGGTGTATCCCAGCACTTGGCAGAGTGCTAGGCAAACAGTAAGTGATCAATAAATATTTGTGGCATGAATACATGAATGCTGTGATAGTAGGGTTCTAAGAGTCTTTGCCTCCAAGCCCCAGGACAGGGGTGGGGTGGTAGAGCACAGACGCAGCGGGGAGGGCTGAGCACAAATTGCCCAGCCTCCTCTTCCCCGGAGAAGCCCAGAGGAACAGGCAAAGGTCTTTTTTCACAGTAGGAAGCAGCTGTCCCTGGGACTGTCCTGAGCCACTGACACAGATTAGGCCCTGTGGATTCTGCTCCAAGGGCAGAGACACTGACCAGACCCTGGTGGTGGGACAGACTGAGGGGACAAGGGAGCTGCTTCTGCTCCCTCCCCCAGCCCTGTCCTCCCTGGCTTCTCCCCTGAGCATCCGGAGAAGACTGAGCAGCCTGGGGCTGGCAGGAAAGCCCTCTGGGGTCAAGCCTGCTTCTAAGGCCCTCGAAGCACCCCCCCACCCCCACTCCCAGCCCTCCTTAAACCTCTCTGGCTTCCTCGAGAACCTTGCAGAGAACCCAAGTCACACAGCGGATCACAGCTAGTAGCTGCCTTAGTCATTAACAGGGATGTGGTAGCCAGTGTCTCATGACCACCCTCCCACCCTGTCCCGGTCTGGAGAGGATCCCCTCAGCATCTTGTCACTGTCTTTGGAATTGAGTCTGAATGCCACACCCTGGCCCTCCATCTCCCCAGTCTGACCAGCAGACCTCTCCACCCTGCTCCTGCCCTGACTCGCAGCCTTTGTCCTCCCTCGGCCACCCCCAGCTCTGCCCTCCTCCCTGCTCACCCAAAACCCCCTTCAGGAGCCCCAGCACCAGGGACCTCCTGTTCCCCCCACTCCCACCCTGCCTGGGGCCTGACTACAAGCCCAGGCTTCCAAGGGGCAGGGCCAGAGTCTGACTCCTGTCCAGGGGCCAGCACAGTACAGGCACCAGTGAGTGTTTGCTGAACCGAATTGCCCTGGGATATTGCATTCATTAGCTCCTTCATTCTATTTAGCACCTACTGTATGCCAGGCACTGCACTGGGGGCTGAGGATTTACTGGTGAACAAGACAGACCCAGCCCTTCCCCTTATAGGGTTCAAGAGGGAAATGATATGATGCCAGTAATCACACAAACACCTAGATTATCACAAAGAAACTACAGTCTCTGGAAGAGCTCAAACCCTATGGCTGGTGGTACAACCGGGGCTGAGAAGTGATGTTTCAGCAGAGATCTGAAGGACAGAATAGGTAAGGAGGCACTGGTCTCTTGACATTTCATTCACCTATTACTCAACTCTCTGGTAGAGATGCCAGCTTAAAAACATTCTCTCTCATCCATCCGTCCATCTATCCATCCATCCATCCATCCATCCATCCATCCAACAGATATTTAAAGAGCTCCTACTCAGTGCCAGGCCCCTGCCAGGCATTTTCACCCACCCCAGCCCGCATGGTCTACCTCTGGCTGAAGTAGATGCTTAGTTCATGCGCAATGATGGACAGATTGGTGGGACTCTGTGTGGCTAGACCCTGCCTCTGGCCTGAGTGCATATGTGGACACCCATGTGCTGGGGTGTGCAAGCAGCTCAAGCCAAAGGGTGCCCTCTTGACCCCTGCACATCCCCACTACAAATGGGTCCCCTCCTCCCCCTCACTACACAAACCAAGAGCCCCAGTCCTGGTACTCACCAGAATCTCATCCTGCAAAGAGGTAACCATAGCAACCACGAGAAGCACCGGGAGAGAGGAGAGAGGGTTACTGATGCAGAGTGGGAGGCTTGTGGCTGGCATCTGACAGGCTCTCTGGCCCCTGTGGGACCCTTCCCCTCGGGGGAGGGGGATCTCAGAGCTTGGCGTCCATCCGGCACCCTCCATCCCTCCGGCTGGGGCACTGGAGTTCACTCACCTGGTTCCCTGAAGCCTTCTTCTTGTTCATCTGGTTGCTCCTCTGCTGAGCACTAATGAGGAGAGAAAGAAGAGTCCCAGAAACTTCTCTCAAGAGGCCCGGCTTCATTGCTACTGCTCAGTGGGCACCAGACCCAGAGACTTAACCCAACAGGCCTGGGTCCTACACACACATACACACACAGTCACACGAGGTGTCACCTTCTCTGACCAGGGAGCACTCACTTGGCAAAGCCTATGAAGTCCTCATGGTTGGTATTCATGTAAGCCAGTTCAATATCGATGAGGAGCATGACCTTCAAGGATACACAGGTCAGCAGTAAAGTGGAAAAGATACCACAGAGTTTTAAAATGCATGAAAAGCTGGGAGAAGCATACTTGCAGCATGTATAGAGTCCATAATAAATCAGTGTATAATCCACAATAAATAGATGTATCCATAATAGTATCCATAATAAACAAAGAGTTCCTATAAATCAGTAAGTGGAAGACAAGAAACACAAATCAAAATAGTCCAAGAACATGAATGGGTAACCCATAGAAGAAATGCATACAACCAATAAGGATATGCAAAAAATGCTCCCTCTCATTAATAAAGAAATGTAAGTTAAAATGAGACCCCTTTTTAACCTATCAAATTAATAATAAATATTGATAATGACCAGTGTGGGCACAACTGTGGGAAGACAGATTCTCTCACATACCATTGGTGGAACTGTAAATGAGTATCACCTTCTTGGAGGGCAGTTTGGCAATAGTTGACAACAATAAAATGCATATATTCACTTCTAGAACTATATCTCACAGATAAGCTCCTTGAGTGAGCAAAGATACATGTAGCAGGGTGTTCAGTCTGGTGTGGTTTGTTGCAGAGAAAAACTGGGAACAAGCCAACGGTTATCAGAAGGTGAAATAGATTATGGTGTCCTCTAAACTGAAAGGCACTCTACAGCTGTTCAGAAGAATGAGGATAACTTCCAGATTCTGGCATGGGAAAATCCCCTTTGCAAATAATTAAGAGTGATGGGATTTGTAACCAAATTGTGATGGGGGTGACATTCCTGATGCTCACTGCCGGGTTCAGACCCAGGCCCTGCTGCTTCCTCACCGAGCTTCAAATTCCACAAATGGAGGGTTTCAGCCTCACAGGAGTGGTGAAGACACAGTGAGAGGAGGAAGGTCATGGGTCTGACCTGTAATAGGTGCTCAACTGATGTTAGCTACAATTATCTTCAGAGAAAAAAAGGCAAGACACACCGCAGGATTGTGATTCTTTAAGAGTAAGAGGAAATCTGGAATCTGTATGTGCCTAGGGAAAATGTCTGGAAGGAGACACACCACACTTTTAATAATGGTTCTTTTATGGGAGACTGGGGGCGGGGAAGAGTGAATGGAGGAACACTTACTCGTAATTTAATGATTTCTATACTGATTGAATATTTTATTGAGTATTTACCATTTTGTCATTAAAAAGAGACCAGTGAGGATTTAGAAACACAACATCGGCAACAAAAATGTGAGTGATTAGGGACAGCACTATTGTGGAGAAGGGGTGTATGAGGATGGAAGCTGGGAACTGGGAGCCAGAGGTGGGTATAGACAGAAGATGACAGGGATATGGCCAAGGAAAAAGGACTCGCCTGTGAGCTTTGTGAGAGCCATGAGGGAGCCTGCTCACCTCTGTTCCTCCCAGCTCAGAGGAGCTTTCAGGGAATATGCTTCTTATTGAATGAATGAATGAATGACTATTTGATAAATGACTACATAAAAGGAAGGGAGGGCAACTATGAGGGGTGTATGGTGACCCAGAGAAACAGCAAAGAGAGAGAGAGAGGCCCAAAGTGAGATGACCAGAGTATAGATAGTTGAGAAGCAGATGGTGGGATTGTAAAATGGAGCAGCTTCTCTAGAAAACTGTATGGCAGGTCCTCAAAAAACTAAACATAGAATTACCACATGATCCAGCAATTCCATTTCTGGAAATATACCCTAAAGATGTAAAAGCAAGCTCTCCAAGAGATATGTGTGCACCTGTGTTCATAGCAGCATTATTCACAATAGCCAAAAAGTGGAAAAAAATGGATAAACAAAATGTGGTCTATTCATACAATGGAATATTATTCAGCCTTAAAAAGGAAAGATATTCTGACACGTGCTACAACGTGGATGAAGCTTGCAAACATTATGCTAAGTGAAGTTACCCAGAAACAGAAGGACAAATGTATGCTTCCACTTATATGAGGTACCTAGAGTCATCAACTTCATAGAAACAGAAAGGAGAATGGTGGTTGCCAGGGGCTGGGAGGAAGGGGGAATGGGAGTCATTTTTTTGTTGTTGTTTTTGGCCGCACTGTGGGGCATGTGGGATCTTCGTTCCCCAACCAGGGATTGAACCCGCACCCCCTGCATTGGGAGCGTGGAGTCTTAACCACTGGACCGCCAGGGAAGTCCCTAGGAGTCACTGTTTAAGGGGGACAGGGTTTCATTTTAGGAAGATGAAAAGTTCTGAAGATGATTGGTGGTGATGGTTGCACAGCAATCTGAATGTACTCAGTACCACTGAACTGCACAATTTAAACTGGTTAAAATAGTAAAATTTATGTTATGTATATATTTTCTCACAACAAAAAAGAGAGCAAGAGAGAAGCAGAAAGTTAATACAAGGAGAGAAAGTATAAGAGAGACTGAGACAGAAGAGACAAAGTGGGAAGAAGGAGGTGAGCCCAAGGGCAGGAATGAAAGGTGAAAGGTGAGGGGAGAGGGGACGGCGCGTGGGCTCACCTGTTCCTTGGTGCGACCCTCGCGCTCCCGGATGTGGGTGGTCACGATGCGCTCCATCTCCTCCCGCAGCCGGGGGTACTGCTGGAGCTGGGGAGCGGGGGGAGGGGAGAGAGCCACGTACACTGGGGGCACGGGTAGGGGGCACCCAAACCCCACCAGAATCCAGGGGCGTGGGGTGGGAGGGACACACAGAATGCCCCACACCTGGGGGCCCAGGAAGCTGATGGCACCAAGCCACAGCCACCCCTTTCCCCCAATTGTGGGCTCCAAATGGCAAGTCAAGGGTCTTCCCGGTCCCGGGCCCTCTTCACTAGCCTACCTGGGCAACTTCATGGGTGCCGGCAGTTCCCATGAGCACAAATGCCTTGGGAATCAGCCTGCTCCTGGGCTGCCATCTTGGTGGCAGCCATCTTGGAAACAGACCTATTCGATTGAGGCCTTTGTTTGGGGCGCTGTTAGCGCCCCAAACTTTCACTGATCCTCAGGGCTACCCCTTGCCTCCTCAAAGGCTTGGAGGCACAGTCAGGTGGGGAATCAGGCAGGTAACAGCCTGCAGGTTACGATCCAGGGAGAATCCGGGGAGGGCAGGGCCCGAGGTGCCAGGTGGTCTCCTGAGTCAGGCTGGGGACAGGCAATGCTCCTTGTCAGAGCTCGGGGAGGGGAGCAGGGGAAAACCAGCAGTCACACAAAGGACATGCAGGAGGCACAGGCATGCGAGGGCATTGGGGGGTGGGGTGGGCATGCGGAATGGGAGTGCCAGCAGCATGAGCAGTACCCTGCGGGGGCCCTCTTGGTAGAATCCACCCGGCTTTGCCTCCCTTTGCATGCCCTGTCCTGGCACCACTACCCCGACACATCTGCCTGGCTCAGAGCTGGCCGGCCAGCCTGTCTCTACCCCACTCCTTTGGGGGTAGAAGCTCAGCAGCACCCTTCTACCCAGCCACCCCCCGCAGTTTTTATCAACTGAGGCCAAAGGGGAAGTTGCTCCAAACCCTTCCCCCCTGCCTGTGGATGCCTTCAGCTCAGCCAGGCTCTGGACAAAACCCGGGTTGACACCTCCTTCAGGACTCTTGAATATCGTGTCTTCCAGAAAGCCTACTGTGACCACCTCCATGTGCCCCATCCCTCTCCACCCCACTTCCCTCCCCAAACTGGGCTGTAATTGCCCTGAAGGTAGGGCCCAGGGCTGGGCACACTGCCATTGCCCAAAGAGGGCACGTTGAAAGAATGAGGGGATGAATGAAGGATGGAAGTCTTTGCCCTCCTTGCCAGGGTGAGCAGACGTGGGCTCCTCTGCCCTCTGGCTCATGAACCGGCAGCTCCCTGGAGAGGGGGACTCGCTGAGCTGCTGATGGTGGGAGTCTACCCAAGGGGACCTCCTCCTCTGCTATGGAGGGGCCCAGGCTGGGCAAAGCTAGACCCACACCTTGTCCCTTTTTCCCATCCTGGGTCAGGCCCCGCAGGTGGATCCCCCTATGTGGGAAGAGAGCTGGAGGTTAACGTGCCTGCGTCACAGGTAGTGATTCTGAGGGCAAGATGGAGGCCAAGGGGATGGGGCGGGGGTGGGGTGGGGGGCATCAGGAGAGGCAGGAGGGTGGGGGAGAGAGCAGCGCCCTGGATGCCAGCGCAGGAGAGGCAGATTTGAGAGATGCCACATCCTCCCCACTCCCCCTGACTGTTCCGTGGCTCTGCCAAGGGTGTGGCTCATGCGGCCAAGCTCAGGGGACCTGGGAGAGAGGCAGTCTGAGAGCCAGGGCTTAGAAACAGCACTGGCTGGAGGGGCCCAGTGGATCCCGCTGCCCCGAGAGGCTCAGGGATGGGCCATCACTCCTCACAATCCCCGAGTTGGGGCAGATTTGGGACCGAGTCACGGCCACCAGAAAAGCCTCCTCTGAGATGGTCCCAAGTGCTCCCTCCCTGGGTGGCGTTGCGGGAGGGGCAAGGAGGGAGGAGGAGGGAGCAATTTGCCAAAGAGCATGACCAGTTCTCCCACTAACGGCCTGGATATTACATTTGTCAAGTTTTCCATGTGTCACAAATGACAGGGCAGCCTCAGCCCCCTTGAGAAGTTCTGTTCCCTTTGAGCATCTTTTTCCATTCTGGCTGCCTCTGAGCATTTCCAGAACTTTCAGCCAGTTTTTAAAATGGAACTTTTCTCTCTCAGGTCTTGGCTAAGTGGGGCAGTCAGCCTGGAGCCCACTGTTTAGTGGTCAGGAATGCAGACCCTGGAGCCACCATGGCTCTCGGTTCAAAGCCAGCCCCCTACCCTGCTGACCTTCCTTGGAAAAGTGCTTGGACCCCTCTGAGCCTCAGTTTCTCCATGTGTGAAATGAGGTAATAATGGCACCTTCCCTCTTAGGGTTGTTGAGAGGACTGAGCAGCACACCCTGTGCTGGACATTAAACTCCAGATTTCATCCAGAGATGAAACTCTAATCCCAGCAGGCCTAGGAATAATCAGCAGGAGTGGCTTGTTAAATTTAGAAGATTTGGGGAGGGAAAAAAAAAAGAGGAAGATGGGTGAATTTTGCTATGTAGACAAAAAACTACTATGCATTAAATCAATTAAAAGGCAATTTTTTAGACATAATTTATAAGCTTTCCTTTCTAAAGTTTTTGTTGATCAATTTTTCTCCTTACAAAAATTTACCGACTCACTGTAAGAAATCTGAATATGACTAAAGTTTGTGAAGTAGCAATGAAAAAATTCCTGTGTTCTTTGCCTTCTTAAAATAATCGTTAGTAACTATGCCTTTGGAATTTTATCACTTATGTAGATTATTATATTATATTATATATTTTATATATTTATCATTTATATATATTACTTTCCCCCCCATATTCTATACGTTTGTCTCTGAAACCTGCTTTTCCCCCCACAGTACATTGTGGAAGGAAACGTGAATGGAAATAAATATCCCTTGCCCTTTTAACAACTATAGTCTTTCATTGTCTGTGTGATACCATAGTCAATCCCCTCTTGATGGACATCTGGGTTGTTTCCAAAATATTACCATTTACCCTAATTAGTGCTTTTTTGGAAGGCAATTCAGCAAAGTGTTCCACAGTTTTTAAATGTTTATATATAGTAATCAGTCTTCTAGGAATCTATCCTAAGGAAATAATCCTAGAGAAAGAAAAATAAAATTCTTTATACACAAAGATGTTCATTGCCAGGGTATTTATAATATTGAAAAACTAGAGACTGTTTCAGTGTTCACCAATAGGAAAATGGTTAAGTAAACCGTGATAAATCTATTCAATAGAATATTATGCAATCATTAAAAATGTTCACATAGGGACTTCCCTGGTGGTGCAGTGGTTAAGAATCCACCTGCCAATGCAGGGGACACGGGTTCGAGCCCTGGTCCCGGAAGATCCCACATGCCGCGGAGCAACTAAGCCCATGCGCCACAACTACTGAGCCTGTGCTCTAGAGCCGGTGAGCCACAACTACTGAGCCCACGCACTGCAACTACTGAAGGGTGTGTGCCTAGAGCCCGTGATCCGCAACAAGAGAAGCCACTGCAATGAGAAGCCCGCGCACCGCAACGAAGAGTAGCCTCTGCTCGCCGCAACTAGAGAAAGCCTGCGCGCAGCAACGAAGACCCAACGCAGCCAAAAATTAAATAAATAAATAAATAAATAAATTTATTTAAAAAAATGTTCACATAGACTATGTAATAACACCCACCAAAATGTATGTTATTAAGAGAAAAAGCAGGATACTAATATATTCACAGTGTAAATACCTAACAAAGCAAATAAACCTATGTATAGAAAAAACAGTTTGGAGGAATAAATTGGCGAAAACTCTTTGGAGAGCAAATCTTGCAGAAGTTACCAAAACTGTGAGTGCTCACATCCACTGACTAGGCAATTCTATACTAGAAATTTGCTCTAAAGAAATGACAGGATAAGTACTACAAATATATTTATAAGGCTATTCACTGCAGCACTGTTTGTAAAAGAAAAAAAAAAGGTGGAAACAACCTAAATGTCTGTCAATAGGATATTGAATACATAAATCATGTCATATTTCTACAGTGGAATACAATTCAGCTGTTCAAGGGCATGATCTTTACGTAGCTACTACAAGGATTCCACCCCACATTGCTCAGTAAAAAAGAAGAGTTCACGGATCAGTGTGGTCAGTGTGATCCCTTTTAGGTGAAAAGCGGTGTATATTTGTAATTATATAAATAATTAGGTTAAATAATTAGGTTAAATAAATAATTAGTTAGGAAGGGTGTGCTGCTAGCAGTCCTTATCTCTAGGGCTGTGAGTTTATAGGGACTTTTGCTTTCTCTGTGCAGTTTGAATATTTTGGTAACAATCATGTATGATCAGAACAAAATCAATACCGATAATTTCATTTTTTTAAAAAAGGAGTGTATTTGCAGGAAATGTACAAAAATCTCAGTGTGGCTCTTGGAAAGGGAGTGTTGTTGCCTCCTTTTCACTCTTGGGCATTTTCCAAATTTTCTCTAATTGAGAATGTGTTCCTTTCACAATGAAAACCCAAAATTTAAAAAAATTTAGATATATTTTGTGTTCTTTTGTAAAGAGATTTGAGGCAGCTTAAAATAAACTCGGTATTTTTTAGTTTAACAAAAGTTAAGATTGCATTGCTTAGTATTCATGACGCAGTGGGACCGTGATTTAGATGTCATGATATATACTATGCAATGGAGAGTCCAGCCCAGATTTGATTCCACCTGGATCAGGCACTGAGTGGATGCTAATTTGCTTAATCTACCCCCATTTGGCACAGAAGTGAGCAAAAGTGAGATAGGATTGTGTAAGGGGCGCAAAGGACTAATTATATATGAGCCACGAAAACCGTGATGCTTATTTAAAACATGAAGTTAAGGCAGATGTTCCCCCACCTCCCAGTGTAGGGAGTTTTTCAAATACAAGTGAGGCTGGGCTCATGCAGGCCCCTGGGAAGAACTGCTTTAGACGATCTGGCGAAAAGTCCCCAAAATGCCCCGAAGTAGACAAATAGGAAAAAGCCATCTAAAAGGTCACGGACGACTCAAAAGAGGCTGACCCTGTCAAACATGTATGGATTACAGTAAAGTGAGTAACCCAATATGCTTTTAGGCAAATTGGTTTTGAGGGACTGGGATAGCTCCCCTGCCCCAGGAGGCCCTGATCCCAGATCTCTTCCCTCAGCCTCCCTAAATCTGAATCCCACTCTGCTGCTCTTTTCTGAGACTCAGTTTTGTCATCTGTAAAATGGGGATAAGACTACTCACTGATTAGGGTTGTTAAAAGGATTAAGTCAGATAACAAGGGCAGGCACTTAGCCTAGTACTTGGCACACAGTAGGTGCTCAGTAAACAGCGGCCATCTCCTTATCATCATCACCATCAAAGCGGCCATCAAAGAGGATGCTTGGGTTAGAGCAAAGTCTTCTGGCAGAGGTGGGGGCCTGAAGGAATCATGAGTACAGTAGACCCAGGGTTAGAAGCCGGCATGAGACCTTGGGGCCAGGAATCCCCCGGGCCGGCCTGGGCGTCTGGGTCCACTTGGGTGGCTGAGAGGCTGCCGGCCTTGCTCAGCAGTTGGTTCTTGCCCACGGGAGGCCCTGGCCATGAGGAAGAGGTGGCCAGGCCCAGCCCCTCCCAGGCGGCCATCATACCTTTTCGCTACACTTTCTGATGGTGGCCGTGAGCTCACTGACTACCATATCCACACACTTGATACTGGGCTCTTTAAGCTTCTGCACCTGCTTTTTCACTGTGGCTTCAAAAGCGAGGTCAGGTGTGAAGAGGCCCGTCCTGCACCCGGGGAGGAGGAGGGGAACAGGAGTAGAAGCAGCCGGGGGTGGGCGGGTGAGGAGAAGGAGGGGAGTGAAAGCCAAGCAGGGCCAGGGTCCAGGGTGGAGGATGGCACGAACACGAGGGAAGAGAGAGACACCGACACAGAGAAAGAGAGACAGAAGAGAAGACAATGTGAGCGTGGGACCTGGCCCTCCTGCCGCCACCTGGACTGGCACCTCCCAGGTGCTGCCAAGCAACCCCCAGGGCTCTGAGGGCGTGGGAGGGGTCTGAGGGACCAAGCCCCTGCCCCATCCAAGGGCACTTACTGAGTTCATATTCTCTCCCCAGGGCTTGCCTCCCTCCTCTCCCCAACTCTTCAGCTACACCGAGCCTGCCCTCTCTCTCTTTTCCTATGCCGTCTTTGTCCTTTTCCTATGCTGTCCTGCTGAGGAGCTGACCCAGGCCAGGGCCCCACTCACTCACATTCTGTTCAATTCTAGGTTTCCCAGAACCTCCTGTATTCGCTTCATCCTGACTCCAGAGCCCAGCACCATTCCCTATTCTCCACCAAGGTTGTTGCATTCAGCTGCCCAGGCTGTGCACTGCACAACTCCAGGGGGCTCCACTTCCATAGACTACGGGGCAGATGATGCCTCCTGGAGTTGCTGTGTAGCTGCCTGATCGCCATTCTCCAGCTCCCTGCTCTACTCCTGCCCTTCCCTTTCTCCTCAAGGGGCATCCTTTGCCTCTCCTCCTAAGGAGTCTGGAGGAGCTCAGTTTGGAAAGACAGAGAGAGAAGAGGAAAGACAGAAAGAGTGGAGATGGTGATAGAGAGGGGCCAGGGCAGCAGTGGGGAGGGGAAAGGGAGGGAGTCTGGGGGTGGAATCAAACGAGCACTGGACTTGGAGTCCAAAGCCTTGGCTCCAAGTAACAGCTCTGCCACCTCCTAGCTCATATGGCCTCGGGCAAGTCACTTGATCTCCCGAGCCTCAGTTTTCCTGCTGTGAAATGGGTGCCATCCTCCCTGCCCTGCCGTGCCCTCCTTGAGTGGTTCTGTGAGGCTCAAACGACATAGCAGAGGGGGCTCTGTCCCTGGAAGGCTGGATGTGGATGAAAGGGACGGGGAAGGTCCTGAGTGAGGGTCCTGAGTGAGGGTCCTGAGTGAGGATGGAGTGAGATGGGGAAGATGAAGGACAGCAGGGAGTCAGGGTACCTGCTTGACCTGGGTCCTCTGAATCCCTCTGGTTGTCCAGGCCCCTAGGGCAGCACCCAAGAAGGTCCTGTACTTCATATGTCTCCAGGGACAAGCCTTCCCCAAGACCCCTCCCTGGATCCCCCAAAGATGAGCCCATCTCTGAGAGCAGGGAGGGGGCTTAGGGTCCCCTCTTCTCCCTGAGCTGGGGGAGCTCTTGGTGGGCTCTCAGGGCCAATTGCCACCATCATACCTGTCTTTCCAATGTCTAAATCCCTTGGTTCCCCTGGTCTGGGGGCCGGGGCTGGGTGAGGCCCCCTCAGAGAGTCCCCCTCTCCTGGGCTGTGGTGGCCTGCCTCCCCCACCCCGCTGAGGTCTGTACATGCTACCAAGAGGCACTGGGGGAGGTGGGGAAGGAGCGCCTGGCAGCAGAGCAGGGCGGGGCAGAGGCAGGGGCTGGCCGGGCAGCTGGTTACCTTCTTGGTGCACTGTCTAACGGTGCTGATTAGCTCCGAGATAACCATGTCCACACACTTGAGACACGGTTCTCGGATCTTCTTCACCTGCTTTTTCACAATGGTCTCAAAGGCCATGTCTGGGGTAAAGAGCCCCGTTCTGAACGCCCGGAGCGGAGGAAGGGCACGGTGTCACAGACCGGCTCCTGCCAGGAGCACCAGGCCAGGGCCCCGCCTCGCCCCCCTGAGCTCTGCCCTCGGGGTCCTCCCACTACCCCTCTCTGGACTTCAGTGTCCCCATCTGTAAAATGGGCAGGAGGGATTCTGATGAAGACCTTTCATTTGAAGCTCTTTAGGGCAAGACAAGGTCTGCTTATAACTGTCGCATTTGTCCTGCTTTGTCTTCAGATTCTGCTCATACAAAACGTTCTATGGCTAGAAATGGTTTAAGAACTGTCAAACTGGGTTTTCTTTAAGAGCCTTTCTGGGAATAAAGCATTTTATTTTAAGACTAGGAAGGAGATTTTTTTTTTTCTTTTCTGTGCCTTAGCCAATGCAGTCTGTAAATTCCATGCTAAACCTTGGAATTGAGCCTGCATGAAAGCAGTGACATTTTAGTCTTGTTCACTGCCTGGCACATAGCAGGTGCTTTAAATTTTCTTGTTGAATGCACAGTGTAGATCTGGGTCCCTGGAGCAGGGCTAAGCTTTTTAGGAACAGTCTATTTTCCAGTCTTTGTCCCGGCTCCACAGGCCTTGGGGTTGGCTAGGAGGAGGGAAGTGGGGTGGAATGGGGCCAACTTCGGGCTAATGGGACTGTGGGAGGGTCTGGAGGGTTGAGAGGCCTCATCCCATCATAAAAGGTTCACAGACTAACACCTGATGCTCCACCCCAGGCCCTACCCAGTGTTTTGGGCAGCTTTGTGCTGGATAGCACTGGGGGGAGATGTCCTACCCTGGGGATGGGCAGGGGGCCCAAGCCCGAAGGGTGCTTCCCCAGCCACCTGTGTCTCGGGCTCTACCCCACTGTTCTAGTCTCCGGGCTGCTCCCAGGGACAAGCAAAGGAGGGTAGCAGGCTGCAGGTAGTGGGGTGGCCTGGGTCTCCCATCCACCTCCCCTATCCAGAGCCTGTCCAAGCTGGATCCAGAAAGTCAGGGTTGAGGAGACTGCGACTAGGTAGGGCTCTTGGTTCTTCCTCAGGGAGGCTCACTCCATCACTCCCTCTGTCTCTGCACTAGACCCCTCCTGCCTTCCAGGGTTCAGCTCCCCTCCCCTGGTCCCAATACGTGCCTAATGCCATGTATATTCTTGATGGCATAGCTGATCTCCCTTCGGAGTTCCTTCTCGTCAAACTCCATCTGTGTAGGAGACGAAGAGATGGCTAGTCAGGGCCTGTTCTGCTACCTGGGAGGTCAAACAGGGTCCACCTCACTCCCAGAGCTGGGCATCAGGGCCTCTAGTGGGGTCAGCACACGTACGCATGAGAGAGTCTTAGGTAGGTGGGTGGGAGGGTAGTCCTGAGCCCTCCTGCCCCTGGGGGGTCTGCCTACCTTGACCAGCTCAAAGGGGAAGCGCTCATGGAAGATCCGGTTGATGCGGGCTCCCCCCGACAGTTCATAGGTGTCGATCTGGTCCCCTGAGCCCTCAATGCGCTTCTCAAAGTCTACAGCAAATTGCTGGACCATCCTGGGGAGAGAGTGGTAAGACCTGAGGGGGCAGCAGCAACCCAAGGCAGGGAGTCCTGGGAGAGCCCTGTGCTGAGAGGCTGGGGGGAGGGGCAGCCCCATGATGGGGAGTCAGGAGTTGGGGAGGGCCTCACTGCAGCAGAGCCTTGGTCTTGCGTGCTGGGTCATCAGGGCGGAAGTTCTTGTATTCCTCCACCTCCTTCTCAATGGACAGCAGCTGGCTCTGAAGCTTGTTCCGCAGCCCCGGCAGTGTGTCCCGGATGTGGTTTGTCAGTTGCTGGCGGTGGGGGCGAGGAAAGGGTTAAGGCCATGGTCAGAGACCCAGAATGCCCACAGGACCAGGCAGGGGCCAGGATGTCTGGGGCCCATGTGGACGTGGTGAGGTGCAGAGCCACAGCCCTGCCCACTGCTGTCCTGCCCACCAGAATGAAAGCTGCCTGAGGGCAGGGACTGGCACACAGTAGGTGCTCACAGAGGTGTATTAATTGAATTAATGAGTCAATAACTCCATTTTCAGTAGAAGCCAGAAATCTAGATTTTTATCTGAAATTACCTGATTTTGACTAATTTAATAGTTTTAGACACCACAAGAGCCAGATGAAATGAATCAGGGGCAGTGATGGCTGGAAGACTGCCCCCTTGTGCCCTTTGGGTTTAAGGCCTCCCCTAAGGTAATTCTCAAGTTCTGAGGCTCACTCTGGTTAGGTCTCCACACGCAGTATCTCCCTGAACTGCAGAATGACCCTAAGAAACAGGTCTCATCACCATTATCACCATTTTACAGGTGCAGAAATAGAGGCTCAGAGAGCTGGAGAGTCTTGGTGGGTGAGTGACAAAGCTGAGACTGGAACCCAGGTCTGTGGCCTCCAGAGACCCCAGTTTTGTCCCATACCACACTGCCTTCCTACTGTCAACACACATACACACACACACACCCCTCAGTAATTCTGGAAGCCCCATTCCGGATGGAGAAACATCCTAGGGAAGCCCCTGGGATCACCCCCTCCGCAGATCAGCCTCTCCCCATTTCAGAAGGAACAAAGGTCTTTAGCCAACCATACTCCAATCCTAGCCCCCAAGCCCAAGCCCTTGTCAATGCCACCCTCCACACAAGGTCTTGGACTTCTCTCCATTCTGGGGCGTTCCTAGGGCTCCCCTTCCTGGCCCCGGACAGGGAACGGTCAGCAAAGCTCTGGTGCTACCTCACTGTGGGACAGGGGGCAACCCTCACAAAATACGCTTAAATGATTCTGTTCTCATGCCGGTTTCCCCAGGCCTCATCCTGGCCTGAGCACCTACCTGGTTAAGGACCTTCTGCAGGTAGGGCGTGCCCATGCGGTCAGCCAAGTGGCGGTAGGAAGGGTGGGAGAGGAAGAACTTGCGTTCAGCAGCCAAGGCAGCCGTGATATCTTTCTTACCATCGATGTCCTTCTGGCTCCGGTTCACCACTCCAATGTAGCCTGTGGATGGGGTGGGGGTCAGGGGCAACCAGGCTTGCGGGGGGTGGGGGGGCGGTGTTACGAAGAGGGGCAGTGGGCTGGGTCAGGTGTGTGGCCTGCCGACCTCTGCGCAGCGGGAGCAGCTTGTTCTCCAGAACATCACGGGCATCTGTGCCCTCGTCCATCAGGTCCAGCTTAGTGATGACCCCGATGGTGCGCTGACCTGGGGGTGGCAGGAGAGGGTTGTCTACATCTGCACTTGCCCTCACACAGGCGACCCCAGGCACTCCCAATCCCACCCCACTCCCCCTTCTCCCAGCCCACACCCTCCCTTACCCACTGCCTGCCTCTGCTGTCCCCGCCTCATTCATTCTCCACAGTAGCCAAAATGATTTTTAAAGGCATAAATCTGATGCCACCCCTATTCGCTTAGACCCTCCAGTGGCTCCGCCTTACGCTGTGAATAGACCCCCAGAGCCTTGCGCATCGGCTACCTGTGAAAACCTACCCTGGGGGTCCACCTCCTTGGCGACCTTGAGGGCATCAGAGTTGGCCAGGTCGGAGTTGGCTGGGGACACGGCCAAGATGAGGCAATTCTCCTTGGTGACGAACTGCATAAGCATGTCCCGGATCTGGAACTCGATGTCGGGAGGTTGGTCCCCCACTGGGACCTTGGTCATTCCGGGCAGGTCCACTAAGGTCAGGTTCAGCACTGGACAGGGCGGCGAGAAGGCGGGCTCAAGGCGAGGGGCGTGGCCGGGGGCGGGCGGATTAAGGAACAGGGCCGGGCTTAGAGAGGATCTGTTTGGGAGCGTGGCCGTAGGTGGGTGGGGTTAGGGAAACGCGAAGGGCTAAACGGAGGCCCGTTAGAGGCGCGGCCAGGGGTGGGCGGAGCCGTGGCAGTGTGGGACTAGGGGTAGGATGCGCAGAGGAGTCGCTGTGGGGGCGGAGTCTGCAGGAGGAGTGAAGCCCTTGAGGAGGGGCCAGCTAAGGGGCGGGGCCAAGAAGATGGTTCCTAAGGGGCGGGGCTCAGAGACGGAGCCAAGAGGCTGGGGGCGGGGCCAGGGCCAGGTCTCCTCACCGTGCGGCGAGTAGACGCGGAGGTTGATGGGCACCGGAGAGATGCCCTTGTTAGTGCCAGTCACCCGGTCGGTCTCAGCCTCAATCTCCAGGCGCACCTCCTCGAAGTCGGTGAATTTCTTCCCCTTGCAGTGCAGGAACTCGGCATATTCTGCCCCAGAAGGAGGGGGGCAAGGGGGAGTATAAATCATAATAGCCGGCACCCACCTGGGTCCCGTCTTCCGCTGGGAAAAGACCCCCCCCAACCACACACACACAAAAAACGTTGCCGCCTTCTCCCTCCCTCCACGCAAAGCCATCTGTCTGTTACGCATTTTTATCCCCGCTGTTCGGATGGGGAATGAGGCCCAAAGAGGGGAAGCCCATACCTGTGGTAGCATTGACCAGCTGCAGGACCAGGGGGCGTCGGGTGACAATGCCAGATCCTCGGGGCAGGAAGTCCCTGCAGTGAGTTGGGGGTGAGAAGAGGGGCAAGGTCTGAGGAGGCTCCCTCTGTCCCAGGGGCACTTGTCCTGCCACTGGGAGCCCCAAAGCTTGCCCAAAGTTCCCTGCCACACCTTAGCCTAAGGGCTTCACTATGGGGAGAGGGCAGCTGAGAGAGGCGTAACAGATCACCTCCAAATCCTCTGGGTCACAGAATTTGTGCTTCTGAACTGGCCCCCAGACCTCTCTCAGGTCTGCCCTGTGTTAATTCTGAGCCAACAGGAAGTCCCTGCCCCAACCCAGCCACTGCCATTCAACTCAGGAGAAACTGAGGCATGGGGTGCCCCACCCCACGTGCCCAAGCATCCAGTGGCCACAGAGTGGATGCCAAGGAAATGGAGTTGCACCTCCTCCCCACCCTTCCGCTGTGGGGAAAGGCAGCATCTCACTTCCCCTTCCCTGGGCCCCATCTGGCTGGGGTTGAGGATGAGGGGGATGGGGGGAAGGAGGAGGCAAGGAAAAGAACTCATGCTCCTTAAGTACCTACTGCATGCCAGGCTCTTCGTGGGCAATATCTCCTGGACTCCGCACAATAGCCTCATGAGGAAGACACTGTTATTATCCCCATTTTACAGACGAGGAAACTGAGGCTCAGAGACATTCAGGTTGCCCAGCCAGTATCTACCAGACCCTGGGCACAGATCTGTTTGACTCTCTGGTGAAAGCTTTCTGCCCTTCAACTCCCTGAAGACGCAGCTCCCTTTTTTTTTTTTTTTTTTTTTTTGCGGTATGCGGGCCTCTCACTGTTGTGGCCTCTCCTGTTGCGGAGCACAGGCTCCGGAAGCACAGGCTCAGCGGCCATGGCTCACGGGCCCAGTCGCTCCGCGGCATGTGGGATCTTCCCGGACCGGGACACGAACCCGTGTCCCCTGCATCGGCAGGCGGACTCTCAACCACTGCGCCACCAGGGAAGCCCCCCAGCTCCCTTTAAAGGACTGGACTGAGGCATCCCAAAGTCACCTCATGCCCCTAGACCTGATGTCTATTCCTCAGACATCTGCTGTGTCAACCTCAGCAGTCCTTTCAGCTAACTCTTGAGGGTGCCACTTCTCTCTGTCCTGTCAGCTCTTCTCATCTCCCCACCCACACACCCACGGCCCCACCCAGGCCAGCACAAGAAGGATGGTGGAGGCCTCTCCAGGGATCAGGCTGTTGGGATCACAGTTATGGGATTCCCAGGACTCAGGAAAGGGGGAAGGAGGCCAGAGCTTGAGGGACCACAGAGATCTGGCCAGTCACCTCATTCATGGAGAGGCACATGGAGGCCCAGGGAGGGGAAAGGATACACTCAAGATCCTAAAGGGGGACTTCCCTGGTGGCACAGTTGTTAAGAATCTGCCTGCCAATGCACGGAGCCACTAAGCCCGTATGCCACAACTGCTGAGCCTGTGCTCTAGAGCCCGCGAGCCACAACTACTGAAGCCCGTGCACTTAGAGCCCGTGCTCCACAACAAGAGAAGCCACTGCAATGAGAAGCCCGCGTGCCGCAACGAAGAATAGCCCCCGCTCGCTGCAACTAGAGAAAGCCCACGTGCAGCAACGAAGACCCAACACAGCCAAAAATAAATAAATAAATTTATTTAAAAAAAAAAAAGATCCTATAGGGCTGGGACACAGCCAGATCATGAACATGGATCCCCTGCCCCCAGCCCAGAGCCTGACCTGGACTCACAAAGCAGGTTTGGGGCAGAGGGTTTGGGGACAACAGAGTAGGCCCAGGTTTCTGGGTTCAAGGCCTCATCTGGGGACCCTGGGGAGGCCTCTTCAATCCCCTGTTCTCACCTTGCCCCACCTCTAGGGAGAGCAGAGGCTAATGGGGTGGAGTCAGCCACCTTATGGAGAAGGAGAATGATAAATCCTGCATTTAACCATCATTTCTAGGTGCCAGGCAAATGCTTTTCATTTGTGCAAGACTCTGAGCTTCAGAAGGGTAGGCTCGCATCTTTCCGTCTGTTGCTGTATTCCATGGCTCAGCACAAGGCTTAGCACACAAGACGTCCTTAATAAATGGGCACTGAATTCCCAAGTCCTCAAAAAGTGCTCCCAGGGCTTCTCTGGTGGCGCAGTGGTTGAGAGTCCGCCTGCCGATGCAGGGGACACGGGTTCGTGCCCCGGTCCGGGAAGATCCTACATGCCGCGGAGCGGCTGGGCCCGTGAGCCATGGCCGCTGAGCCTGCACGTCCGGAGCCTGTGCTCCGCAACGGGAGAGGCCACAACAGTGAGAGGGCTGTGTACCACCAAAAAAAAAAAAAAAAAAAAAGTGCTCCCATATGGAAATGATCATTTTACAGATGAGGCAACTGAGGCTCAGAAAGGCCAAGTTCACCCAATGAGGAATGGCAGAGCTGGGATTCAATCCTGAGGCTGTTGGACTCCAGAGCCTGCCAACTTGCCCATCAAACTCTGCTGCCCTCTAAACCTGAGGAGCCAGACTTGGCTTTTTATGTAATTCAATTAAATTCAGTCTAGAACATATTTGGGAGCAGCTGCTCTGTGCCAGGCTCTGTGCTGGGCCCTGGGGATGGGAGGAGATGAGTCAGACAGTTCCCACCCCGAGGAGCTCACAGCATGGTGGGAGAGAGAGAAGTAAACAGATAATGCAATGCAGTGTGACATGTGCTGGAATTGAGGTGCACCAGGCAGCACAGAGAGGGAGGTGATTAACTGGGGGGGGAAGCGAGCAGTGGGGGGGAGCTTCCTGTCTCTGTCTCTCCCCTCCTTTATTCGCTGATGCCTTTGCAGGGGTGACCCCCTAGTACTTGGGATCCCTCAGGGCTGCGGAGGTAGGACATCTGTTCTCACAGAGGCTGGGGTGGGCCTGGGGGCCTGGGGTCTACCTTCTTCCCCACCAGCTCCTCACCCAGCAGTACCATGGCAACAGTAGTTGCCATGGAAACTGCAGGAGGGGTTGGGAAGGATGGGACTCCCCACAGAGAGCCCCCTCCCCATGCAGAGACATGAACCTTCCCTGGAGCTCTTCCCTGACAGCACCCCTCCGCCCCCCACACAGGTGGGCCCACTTGGCCCTGGCAGGCCAGAGGGGCGGAGGTCCCTGAGGTGCCACATAGAGGGTGTGGGGAGCCCAGGGCCCAGCTGGAGGGGTGGTCAAGGGTCTGCGCCAGCCTGTTCCGAGTTGCAGCCTCCCAGGGCTACTTAAAGGACAAGCAGCTTATGGGAAGCTGAGATTAGAGCACAGGGCCCTGTGTGGGAGCAGCGCGCCTCCTCTGACCAGGATCTCCCAGGGCCGGGGTGGGGATGGGGTGCCCAGGTGCGGAGGGGCCCCATCTTGGCCCTGGCCCAGGTTCTCAAAGGGAGGCCTTCACACAGTCTGTGTCAGAGTTCCTCAGGCAGCCTGTTCAAATGCACATTCCTCAGACAGGCTGGGTTAGAATCTCCGGGGGTGGGGGCAGGGGAGGGGAGGAGGGAATCTGGATTTTAAACACGATCCCCATATGATTGTCATGTTCCTGTCAAGTTTAAGGATCACTGGCTCAGTGATGAGCCAGTGCCGGGCAGAGGCCCTGGGTTCCAATCCTGCCTTAGCCATTCCCCGGCCTGGTGCCCCCGGGGCAAGTTGCTTCATGCTCTGGGCCTCAGGGTCCTCAGCTGTAACCCACATGATCTAAACCAGGCATCACATACTACCACGCGTGGCTGTGGGAGGATCCTTGGAGCCCTTTCACCGAGAGCTTAGCCCATGCCTGGTACATAGTAGGCCCTCAGCAGCTGGAGGGGCCTGTCAAGGAGGTCCTCCTGCCCTCGGTCTCTTCCCTCGGAGGCTCCCCAGATTTCAGCAAGGAATCCAAGATCCTGAAGAACCCTCTGCCTCACCTCCTTCGGGCACTGAATTGGATCTTGGGATTCTGACCACAGAATGTTGGGTGGAAACGATGGACATCAAGGAGGTGCAGTTTTCAGAGAACGTCTCACTCCCCTGTCATTGTCCAGAGGGTGGAACAGAGGCCCACAGAAGGGCAGGGAGCTGTGAGGCCACACAGCAATGGGAGAGGTAGGAGAGGTGGCCAAGATGGGACCAGGACCGAGAGGCCGGCTCTCCGGCCCCACATGCCTGGACAGGCAGTGACAAGCACCGGCTGGTTCCCATGTCCAGACTGAGCGCCTTGCTCCCTGTTGGATTCCCACGCTGGGCACAGGCTGGGCTACAGCAGGGGCTCAGGCAACACTGGTAGGAGCGAGCACGGCTGAGCGGCTCCACAGCTCCTGCCTTTCAACCGGAAAGGCTGTCCCATGCCCTCTGTTAAAGTGTACCTTGGTGCCTCCCCACTGGGGATTCGGGCCGGATCTGGCCTTCAGCCAGAGTCCCCCCCTGCACCTCCCACCCAGCTCCTGGTTGGGAGGACAGAACTGGTGCCCAGAGAAAAGTGTGCTGGGCCCACCAGCCTCGAGGGACGTGTGGGAGGGGTGGATGGTGACAGGCCAGCCCCTCCCACTCATCCTGGACAGATGGTGGTTTCCCGGGGAGGCCTTGCCTTGCCATCTGCAGAAGTACCTTCAAACCTGAAGCACAGGGAGGATGAAATAAACACGTCTCACGACCTCCAGGCCCCACATACTCCCCGTCTGAATTGGCACTGTCACCCCAGAGGGGCCTGGAGAAATTACACCAAAGGGCCGAAGTGACCCCACCCCTACTCTGGTGTCCGAGATCCGGGACTATTGCTCTGGAAGCCTGGTTTCTGGGTCCTGCTGAATGTAAACAACAGCAGAAAGGAGCATGCTTGGTCTGGCAGGTACCCAGCGGCAGTCATCCTTATAAGTCTCTTGTTTCCTGGGCTCTATGTCAGACAGGCCAGGCGTTGGATGTCAGAGCTGCCAGTTAGGAGCTGTGTGGCTATGGACAAATGACCAGGCCTCTCTGAGCCTCAGTTTCCTTCTCAGTAAAATGGGTTTCTGTGAGGCTTACATAAACTGATGCCTGAATAAATGGTAGCAATGATTATAAATATGACTTGTTGAGCAATCTGAGAACACAGGCTGGGCTCCCACAACCATGTCACCAATTGATGCAGCAGGGAGGGAGTTGGAAGGTGGGTCTCCTGGGGGCTGGCTGGAAGAGTGGATGGAGGCCAGGATATTTCCTGCCAAACCTTGCCTTGGAAGTGGAAGGCAAGCGGGCCAGGCAGGCTGTGAGATGCCCTCTGAAGCAGGGATCCAGGGTGGAGGCGAGGGAGTGGATGGGCCAAGAAACACAGTGGGGAGGAGGTGAGGCCAGGCAACAAGTCCCGCTCTGTTCCTGCGGCCCCAGGAGGCCCCAGGCCGGCCCACTTCGTTGCACAGCCCATGAATTTCCAGCTGAGGTTTGAACATTTTAGGGCAGCCCTGGCCTTAGCTTCCCCTGATATTCTGATGTCCAGTAAACAGGGTTGGTCCTGTTTACCACCGTATTCCCAGCACCCAGCTCGGAGCCTGGCACTGAGCGGGCACTCGGGACGCCCCTGTCGACCGAAAGAATGATTTGACGAAGCTCCTACAGTCTTCCCACCATCGCCCTCATTGCACAGATGTGGAAACTGAGGCATAAAAAGGGGAAGAGTGTTGCCCAAGTTCACAGTGCAAGTTGGCGGCAGGGTAGGACTGGTGCCCAGGGCTCTGAACTCCAAGCCCAGTGCTCTCTCCACAACATCCTTTTTCTCTATTAAAGAAAATCTATGGGGCTTCCCTGGTGGCGCAGTGGTTAAGAATCCGCCTGCCAATGCAGGGGACACGAATTCGAGCCCTGGTCCAGTAAGATCCCACATGCCGTGGAGCAACTAAACCCGTGTGCCACAACTACTGAGCCTGTGCTCCAGAGCCCGTGAGCCACAACTCCTGAAGCCCGGGCACCTAGAGCCCATGCTCGGCAACAAGAGAAGCCACCGCAATGAGAAGCCCGCGCACCGCAACGAAGAATAGCCCCCGCTCACCGCAACTAGAGAAAGCCCGCGTGCGGCTACAAAGACCCAACGCAGCCAAAATAAATAAATAAATAAATAATTTTTTTTAATGTCAAAATTAATTAATTAATTAAAAAAAAGAAAATCTGTGATCTTTCCTTCCACCTTATCCTTCCATCCTTCCTACGTTTCTTCTTTTTTTTTTTTTTTGCTGTACGCGGGCCTCTCACTGTTGTGGCCTCTCCCGTTGCAGAGCACAGGCTCCGGACGCGCAGGCTCAGCGGCCATGGCTCACAGGCCCAGCCACTCCGTGGCATGTGGGTTCTTCCCGGACCGGGGCACAAACCCGTGGCCCCTGCATCGGCAGGCGGACTCTCAACCACTGCGCCACCAGGGAAACCCCTTCCTACGTTTCTTCTTTGCTTCTTTCCTTCCTGCCTCCCTCCCTTCCTTCCTCTTTCCTTTCCTTCAAGTGTTGATGACTTTATACTTTCAAAATGAAAATCAATTTCTCTTTTGCCTGTACCTTAAAAAATCATATGTTCTCCCTTTTAAAAAACTTTCGGGGCTTCCCTGGTGGCGCAGTGGTTGAGAGTCTGCCTGCCGATGCAGGGGACACGGGTTCGTGCCCCGGTCCGGGGAGATTCCCACATGCCACGGAGCGGCTGGGCTAGTGAGCCATGGCCGCTGAGCCTGCGCGTCCGGAGCCTGTGCTCTGCAACGGGAGAGGCCACAACAGTGAGAGGCCCGCATACCACAAAAAACAAAAAACAACTTTCGACTACTATATATAAAATAGATAACTAATAAGAACCTACTGTATAGCACAGGGAACTTTACTCAGTACTCTATAATGACCTATATGGGAATAGAATCTAAAAAAAGAGTGGATACACGTATATGTATAAGTGACTCACTTTGCTGTACAGCAGAAACTAACACAACATTGTAAATCAACTATACTCCAATAAAAATGAATTTAAAAAATTAAAATAAAATTGAAAAATTTCACAAAATAAAATGTTGAGATGGCCAAGAAGCACATGAAAAACTGCTCAACATCACTCATTATTAGAGAAATGCAAATCAAAACTACAATGAGGTATCACCTCACACCAGTTAGAATGGGCATCATCAGAAAATCTACAAACAACAAATGCTGGAGAGGGTGTGGAGAAAAGGGGACCCTCCTGCACTGTTGGTGGGAATGAAAATTGATACAATCACTATGGAGAACGGAGGTTCCTTAAAAAACTAAAAATAGAACTACCATATGACCCAGCAATCCCACTACTGGGCATATACCCAGAGAAAACCACAATTCAAAAAGACACATGCACCCCAATGTTCATTGAAGCACTATTTACAATAGCCAGGTCATGGAAGCAACTTAAATGCCCATCGACAGACGAATGGATAAAGAAGATGTGGCACATATGTACAATGGAATATTACTCAGCCATAAAAAGGAATGAAATTGGGTCATTTGTAGAGACTTGGATGGATCTAGAGACTGTCATACAAGTGAAGTAAGTCAGAAAGAGAAAAACAAGTATCATATATTAACACATATATATGGAACCTAGAAAAATGGTACAGATGAACTGGTTTGCAGGGCAGAAATAGAAACACAGATGCAGAGAACAAACGTATGGACACCAAGGGGGGAAAGTGGCGGGGGTGGGTGGTGGTGGTGGTGGGATGAATTGGGAGATTGGGATTGACATATATACACTAATATGCATAAAATGGATAACTAATAAGAACCTGCTGTATAAAAAATAAATAAAATAAAATTCAAAAAAAAAAGAAATTGCTGTTTCCAGCTATTGAGTCAGAAAAATAAATAAATAAATAAAATGTTGCAAAAATAAAAAGCAACCAACACCACAACACCTGGGGCTCACCGTTGTAAACATTTTATCACTTATAATAATAGTCATGGCAAACACTGATGCATTGTTGACTGCTGGCCAAGGACTCTGCCGGGGGCTCTAAAATCTGCATCATCACGAGGTTTCTTTTGGGGGTGATGGAAGTGTTCTAAAATTAGATTGTGATGATGGTTGCACAAGTCTGTAAATATGCTAAAAACCATTGAAGTGTGCACTAAAAATGGGTGAATTGTATGGCATGTAAATTATACCTTGATAAAGCTGTTTAAGAAATCTGCATCCTCTTGTTTGATTCTCGAATGGCTGTGTGAGGTTGGCCTGTCCAGTTTCCCCAACATAAAGGGGAAGAAACTGAGGCTCAGAGAGATGAAGTCAGGTGCCCCTCATGTGCCTACTTGTGCCCGGGGCTCTGAGCCACACTTGGGTAGTGGCTTTGCTACCTAACAGCTCAGCACAAACTTTTCCCAAGTCGCTCAATACAGAGCTACATCTGGATCCTTATTTCTTATCAACAGCAGCTTGCTGTGAAGGAATCTCAGCTCCACCACTAAATTATTTCTCTGCTCCTAACCTCAGTTTCCTCATCAGTGAAATGGGACACAATCCAGCAGCTCCCTCCTAGGGTTGTTGAGGGGATGCCTTGAGATCCTGGCTGTAGAAGGATCTAACAGAGTGCCTATTGGTGATGCCATGAGCCACCTGACTGCCCATCATGTGCTAGATGCCTGTGTGTGCTAGAGAGCATTGCATTCACCTGCTGAGATGTTTCTCCCCATCCTGGCTGGTGGCCTTGTTTCCCTGTGCTAAGACCAGTGATAAAAGAGTGATGCAGTAATAAACAGATAAAATGTTTATAGTAACCTCGGTTGGAACTCCTCTGCAGGGAGCTCTCAGCCCAAGGCCATGGGCCTCTTTCTCCCTCTATGGTCCCTCATTCTGGAAAAACTGAGCCCTACCATACACACGGAGGTCATGGGCTGGAGGGTGATCAGGGAAGGCATCCTGGAGGAGGTGTTGGCTGATGTGAGCCTTGGAGGTTGAGCCAGTGAAGGAAGAAGACGGAGGTGTGGTGAAGAGCCTTCCCGGCAGAGAGAACAGCACACGCAACGGCACTCAGGATAGTGAGGGAGAGGGATGGCCCATTTTCCCATGAACTGCAAGAGACCCAGGTGGCCCAGGAGGGAGCGGCTGGAGGGGAAGCCAGGCTGGGTAAGGCAGGCCTCAGGGTCCCAACTCAGGAGCTAGGGCTCTGGTTGGAGGGTAGGGGGGCTAAGGAGGGCTTCAAGCAGAGGGGATCAGATTGGGAAGCCATAGAGAGTTCTGTGCTGTCAGACGGAGAATGGCAAGAGAGGCAGCTGCCCCAGGTGCTAAGACAAAGGTGGCGGTGGCCAAGGTGGAGAGAGCGGGGTGGACTGGGGCAGAGTACACAGGGCTTGTAGACTGAATGGATGGAGAGGATGAGAGAGGAGGGGGGAGCTGATCCCGGGGCCTCTGGCCAGGGCACTGGGAAGATGCCATTTAGGTGACTGTCTCAAACACCTTCCAAGGCCAATATTCCGCTTTTTCCTGTTGCCTGTAGTAATTCCAAGTTGCTGGAGCTCACTGCTGCAAACAGTTCATATTCCCTAGCCAGATTTCAGTCCAGGGAGGGGGTAAGAGTGCCCGAGAGACACCCAGAGAGAGCAGAGGAGGAGAAGCTGAGGTGTATGGAGATGGAGGCACATGGGTGGGGTGAAGATGGTGGACATTCACATGGAGGCAGGGGACCTGTGCTGGTTCCTGTTCTGCCTCTGATCCACCGCTGTGTGACTTCAGGCAGGTCCCCTACCCTCTCTGTGCCATTTCACCATCTGAAAACTTGGGACGATGCTCCTCCTACTGACAGCTTGTTGGTTCCAAGAAGACAATAATCAGCGCTGCCCTTGGACTTGGGGAATCGGGGCCCTGACCTTGCACCCCATCCCAGTTGAGATCTCCGGCCTCACCATCCCCATGAAGCATGGGTTTCCCAAGGACCAAGGGAAGGTGCCCAACTGGAGCCTGTGCGCCCCTCCTAGGGGTCACAAGCCTACCTCTAGCTTCTGCCCGGCCTGGGGGCGGCCCTCGCTTCGGGGAGGCAACCCCGGGGGGGTGGCTAAGGGGACGGGGGATGGAGCTGGAATATGAGGGCAGCCTGGAGAGAGACGCTTCCCATCCCATCACAGAGCTCGGAGGAGTCTGAAATTCTATATTCAACACCAGCCTGCCAGGTTGCTTTGAAGGTGTGTTTGTCAAGGTGGGAGGGCAGAATGTATTGTATTTAGCAATTCCTTAGCTTGATTTATAACAGGAATATTTAGACATACGGCACGTGGGCTCCACTTCTGCTCTTGTTCCAGGGCTGATAACACCACGTCCGTGACTGGCTGCCTCCGCTCCCGCCCCGCCCCTCCTCACCCGCCCGCCAGGTTCCGACCCTCCGACCCCAGCCAAGGCCTGGGAAACTCGATTCTCCTGGCGCCGGGATCAGCTGCCGTCTGCCAGAGTCACCTTTCATTCCCAGCTCCTTGGGGCCACTGGGTGGGGCGGGGGTTTGGGGAAGACGTCCTCTGGCGGGGCTGGGCTCGCGGGTCTGGCTGTGGGCGCGTGGCAGGTGCGCGCTCTGAGCAGGCAGAGGGGGAGCAGAGTGTGGCTGCCCGGCAGCATCGCGGGCTCTCTGGGTGGGGATGGCCGAAGGGCCGGCAGCGCCTCCCCGACCCTCCTGGTCTCACTGTGACCTCTGCTCCTCACTGCCTTTCGTCTGGGTTCTCAGACCCACTGGGCTCCCTCCCACCTCGGGCCTTTGCTCAGGTGGGACCCTGCACCTGGAGTGTGTTCACTCCTTTGCCTGACCAAGTCCTATTTTTGCTCAGGCCCAGACTTAAGTGCTCAAATGCCTTCCCTGGCCCCCTGACGACTCCCCTCCCTTCAATATCGAGGCTCCTGGTACCCTTTTTCCAACACACAACAAAAGAGCTCTTTGTGTGATGTAGCGTCTGTCTGTCCTGCTCAGCTGTGAGCCCCCTCCCCCGCAGCCCGCCCTCCCCCAGAATAGGGGTGGGTCTGGCTTCTTCAGAGCTGTATCCTTAGGGCCTGGCATGCTGCAAATGCCAAGGAGATGTCAGTTCTCTCTGCCCCCTCCAGTCAGCGACTTTCTACTTTTGATGTCTCAATTATCCCCTAATCATCTTTGGCCTCAGTCTCCAAACCTGGGAAATGGGACCACTAAGATGTAGCCCGAAGTGTTCAGAGGAAGCGACAGATCTTAGTAGTGGGGAGTGGGCTGGGGCTGACCAAGAGAGGGGCTCTCTGAGGCCAGAGATCAGCACAAGTCTGTGCTGGGACGTGAATGCAGAGGAAGGGGCAACGGGACTGGTAGGAGGCAGGGAGCCTGAGCAGGGGTAGGCAGAGTCACCAGGGAAACCCAACACACTACCCCCAGGCTGCCCCGTGGGCTCTGGGCAGAGGCTCCCTCCCCAGGCTCCCTTCGCTACCCTAGCTAGAGGAGATTCTCCCACCTCTACCCTCACCCTGGCCTCCTCCCAGCTGGTACCTATGCCCAGGCAGGAATGGGTGCATCCTCTGTGCCAGACCTTACCCTTGAGTGCTTCACGGGTATGACGTCAACACTCGCCACAATCCCATGACGGAGGTGCTATTATTATCCCCATTTTACAGATGAGGAAATAGCAGCCGGGCAGGGTTTAAGAAACATGCCCAATGTTGCCCAGCTTGTAAGTGGCAGAGGTAAGCTACAAACCCAGGTCTGTTTCCAGAGCCTGAGCGCTCAGCCCCTCTACCACCCTCCCACTGGCCTTGGCCTCCCCAAGGGCCAAACGGGAGTGAAGGTGGGCACTGCCCAAATGTCAGCATGCCTGGGCACCAAAGTGAGCAAGGCCAGGGGCATCGGAGGCTGGAAGCCTATCCCAGGACACCAGACTTGACGCCGGATGGGTATTGTGTGGTGAGGGGGCACGCAGCTGGGGGCAGACAAAGGGAAACCTAGGGCACCAGACATCTGTTCACAAAATGCTGGGGTGTCCTGGGGCCCACGCACACTCCTCTGTCTGCACTTACCCCCAAGATGATCTCATCTATGCTCACGGGTTTACATCCCATCTCTTCCAACTTTATATTTCCAGCCAGCCTTCCCCCTGAGCTTGTATCACCACACCTGCATCACCACACTGCCCACCTGACATGTCAGACTCAAAGAGTTCAAAACCAAACTCCTGATTTTACCCCCAGCCCCCCACCTGGCTCCTCCCGTACTCTGTTAATGGCGCCAACACCCACCTGCGGTCAAAGGTGCGGAAGTCATCTTGGATTCTTCTTTCCTCACCTTCCACGTCCCATCCACCAGCAGGTTTTGTGGGACTTTCCTCCAAAATACATCCTGAACCCCACAGGTCTCCTCCTCTCTCTGCTAAAGCCCTGGTCCAGGCCCTGTCACCTTTGCCCACCGCAGCAGCCTCCTCATCTGTCTCCTGCCCCCCTCCCCAAGTCACATACTTGCTGGAATCAGCTCAAGTCACTCCATTACTTAAAAGCTTCTGATAATAATGAAAACAAACCCAGCTCCTCAGCATAATCTGAGGGCCTTGTAGATCTAGCCCCAGCCTACTCCCCGATGCTGTGTCCGCCTTGCTTACAAAACACCAGCCCCAGTGCTTCCTTTCTGTTCTTCAAACACACCAAATTCATTACTGCCCCAGGGCCTTTGCATTTGCTGTTCCCTCCACCTAGAATGCTCTCCCCAGATAGTCACGTGGCTTCTCATCCCTCAGTTCTCCTCTCAGATGTCACCACCTCCTAGAGACCTTCTCTGACCTCCCTGTGGAAAGTGGCCCTTTTCCCTCCCAGCGTTGACCCCATTCCCCAGTTTTCTTCTTCATATATCTGCTGAATGACTCAATGAATCAGCCTCAGTTTTCCCTTCTGTAAAAGGGGGACAAAGAAATAGCATAGACCCAGACCAATCCTAGCGGGGTCCTGGGCAGCTGCTTGGGTCACCTCCATTGCAGAGCTGACAACAGGGTCCTCCTCGTTGCCCGGGAGCCCGGGCTGGCCTGGAGCAATCTTTGCTTCCTCTGTTGTATATTCCACTTCCTCTCTATGGGGGGTTGACTCCCAGGAAGCCCCAGGAGGCAGAGCCACTGTTACCATGCTTATGCGTCTGGGGACCTAGTCCTAGGTAGACAGGTTGGGACCCATGACAGACCAGGCAGGGCTGGCTGGGGGCCCCGGTGAACCTCAGTTTCCCGACTGCACTCCAACACCGGCCTCCTTTCTAGCTTTCATGAGGATCAAGTAATGTTTCCCTGCTCACTCCTCCGCCTCAGGCCCCGTGACCCCTGCTCTGCCCCTGACCTGCGTCTGCACACCCCGTGCATCCTCCTGCAGGGCCACAGTCAAATGGTATTGGGTTTCGAGAGGGCCCAGGCCTCCTGGGGCAGAATCCACATCTCACTCCACCATTCAACAAGCAAACAGTTGCCGAAGTCAGCTGTGACCAGGCTGGCCTGCTGTGCTGTCTACTTACTGGCACCTCTCTCTGCTGGACAGTGAACTCCGAAAGGGCAGGGGCCTGGTCTGTACTGGCACATGCAGGCCCCAAACCTAACTGACAATCAACACCTCCCTCCCACGTGTTTACAACAGGGGGCTCTTACACCCGTGAACTCACTGGAGCCCCACGGCCACTGTCTCAGGAAGGCAAGGCAGCAGCTGTCAGTCTGCCCATCACTCAGATGGGGAAAATGGGGACCCACACCCCTGCACGTCCCTTTGCTCAGTGCAGAGCTGGGCTCTTAGAAGCTGTGCAGGCTCCAGATTGGAGTCTAATAGATGCTGTCCTTCCTGGCCCTGTGACCTTGGACATGGCCTCTAACCTCAGTGTCTCAGTTTTCTCACCTGCAGGATGGGCATCATGGTACCTGCCTCATGGGGCTGTTGTGACCCATCCCATATTGCATGGCATGGGGCACATGGGAAGGGCCCAGCATGTGGGAGCTGAGGTCACCTTCCCCTCTGTGCCCCCTGCCCAGAGCATGCAGCAGGCACAGAGCAGGCGTTCAGCAGATGTCCAATGGATGAAAGGCAGGCCTATAGTTTGTATACTGGAAAGTTCTGGATGTCCACGAGCGCTATATAAAGCACCAAGACCCCGGGGCTTTATTGTCTCCAGGGTCCTCCCACCCCCTCACTCTGACAGCCAGGCATAGGGAGGGGGACCATCTGTGTGTCTCTTGCCTGTGCCTCTGCTGCTCTGGGCGGTCACGTGACTAGGAGGGGAGTTCTTTGGGAGCCCGTCCCTGGGAGACAGACGGCGTCCCCCTCTGTTGACCAGATGGGTCTGGCCGCCACCCCCCACCCCAGATTCATAGCTCCAGGCAGGATCCTTCCCTCTCATCCCTGGGGTTGACACTGGGCTTCCCAGGTCATTTGTGGGGCAGGAACAACCACCCGGTCCAACTGTCCATATTAGAGATTGGGAAACTGAGGCTCTGAGAGGGCAGTGACTCGCCTGAGGTTTCACAGCAGAAGCTGGCTTAGACCCAGGATGTCTGGCCCGGAATTGCTGTCCCTCTGAGGGCAGAAGCCTCTACCTGCCTCCCTCTCCCACATGTCGTTCGCTTCTTTAGCCATGAAGGTCATTGGCACAAAGCTAGGGTTTCTGAAGAAGGCGAGGGAGGGAGATGACACAGTGGGCCAGTCAGTGTCAATTCTCCCGCCCCCCCTCAGTCTGCCCAGCCCCCCTCGGTCTCCAGCACCGGGCCGAGAGCGCCATCCTCTCTCTCTCCTCCTCAGCACCCGAACAAGCCATTTCCGCCTCCCCTTTCTTGGGGGACCCTGGGGTGGGGGTCACGACCCTGCCTGCCTCCCTAAACCCAGGACACCCTTTGTCTTTGTGGCTGCCCCCGACTCCTTGCCACCCGGCCCTCCCAGCGCCTCGTGGGATCAGAGACAGGAGGGGGATTAGGTTGTGCAAATGGCTCCCCCCTCCCCGCCATCCTGCCTCCCTGTCTTAGTCATCTCTGCCCTCCGCCGCCTTCTCCCTCCATTACAATCCCTCTGCCAGGCCAAGGGGAGAACGACATTGACAGGTGCCCCCACCCAGGGGCGGCGGCGGGGCGAGGGGCCGGCTGCTCAGTAAAGGATCAGAAGCGGTTTCTCCCCCACCCCGTCCTCTTCCTCATCCTGCAACCCGCGCCGGCCCCCTCTTCCGCGCTGCGCACGGATGGCGGCTGGAGCCGCAGAGGTGTGTGTGTGACGGCGGGAGGCTGCGTCTGCCCTCCGATGCCCACGGGGCTATCTCCTCTCCCAGGGGCTATGGTGGGGGGGGGGGTCCCCTGCCACGGTCCGGGAATTCCCATGAGAGGAGGGAGCTGTCCTCCGTAGGGCCTGGGGTTGGGGGCACTGCCCCAGGGATGCTGCCCGCCTCAAGAGACCCCCAGAGCCGAAGGGAGGAGCTGAGTAATGCAGGCCCCTCAGTACCCAAGGGGGGTTGGGGGGACAGCCCTTTGCCAGGGTCTCGCTGTCTTCCCCAAAGGATGGGGCGGAGGAGGGGGGCGTGATCCCGTGGTCGCTGGCTTGACGTTTGCGGACAAGCCGGGGGCGCTGCGCCCCTGAGGGGCTCTCGTGGAGGGGGTGGGCCGCCTCCTTCTGGCTGGAGGCGGGGGGGCGCGCCTTCCGCGGTGCAGCGCCAGGGTCTGCCGTCGGGGCCGGGTGGCGAGGACCGGAGGACCCGGGCGGCGGGGAGTCCGAGTTCAGGGGCGCGCCGCTCCTACCTGCCTACGAAATTCTCGAGCACCGAGCTCTTGCCGGCGCTCTGGCCGCCCACCACGGCGATCTGCGGCAGGTCGAGGTCCGCGTTCTGGCCGATGGCGGAGAAGGCATCCTGCAGCCGGTTGACCAGCGGGATTAGATCCTCCATGCCACGGTTGCCCATGGTTGCGGCTGGCCCCACGGGCTGCGATCCGGCGGCCGCTTGGGCTCCCGGCTTTGGCTCCGCCGCTGCAGCCGCGCGCTCAGACTGCCTGCGCCGCGGGCCCCCCTCCCCTCGGGGATCGGAGCGGAGCGCTGTGCCAGAGTGCCGCTAGAGGGCGCCCGCAGCCCTCCGGGCCGGCAGTCATGCGCAGGCGCTGCCCGTGGCACTATGGGGACTGTAGTTTTCTCCTTCTGCGGATTTTGGGGCGCTCGAGCTGTGTCTGGGGGAGGCGCCGATGCTGCACCGCAGATATCATTCCTGGAAATGGTCAAGGTCTCCTAGGTACTAGGTACCGTTAGTACCAGGCCCCTCGGATAGTGGTCATGACTGCCTCACTCCAGCGTACAGATGAGGAAACTGAGGCTTGGAGACATGGGCCTCCTCCAAGGTCATAGTCTCCTGACCTTCAGTTCCACTTGCCCTCACTGCCTTCTACTCTAGGTTGTGACTAATTTATCTCTGGCATTTCCCTTTCCGCCTTTGGGCCTCAGTTTCCCTGTTTCAAGAAGGAGAAGATATAGAACATTAATTCAACAAATATTTACTGAGCACCTACTGTAAGACAGACCCTGTTCTAGGCACTGGAGATACAACAGTAAACAAGACAGACAGTTGGAGATACAACAGTAAACAAGAACAAGAACAAGATCTTCCCTCATAGATCTTACAGTGGAGACAGACAGTAAATGAATAAACAGATAAATGAAACAGTAAAAGTGAAAAGAGTTTATACTAATAGTGATGGGAGAAATAAACATGGGGTGTGAAGAGAGGTACCTGTGTGGGTGCAGAGTCCTCTTTAGCCTGGGAGGTTAGGGGTGTTCTCTGAGGAGATGACATTTGAGAAGAGACCTAAATGTTGAGAAGGAGCCAGCCAGGCCAAATGAACAGCAAGTACAAAGGCCCTGACACTTGGAAGGGCCTTCTTGGGACAGTTGGGACTTCTTGTGACAGTCTTTTCCCCAAACCATCAGGGTGGTGGTAAAACAGTGGGATTTGAATCCAGGACTTCTACAACCCTACCCTGTTTATCCTTTTCACATGGAGAGACCATGGGGCCCCAGGCCTAGACATCCACCTCTGCATTTAAGGAACCTAATTTGGACTCCCCACAAGGCTGGAAAGAAAGGCCAGCCTACCCTGTGCTACTGGGGATCAGCAGGTCACTCTGTCTGTGAACAGAGTGGGGACACTGCTGGGAGATCAGTGGCCTGTGAATTGGAGGCTGTTGTGCATTCACCCATTTAATGCATATTCATTAAGCCAGGAACTATGCTAGACCCCAGTGATAAAGCAATGAGCAAAATGGATAAAGCCCTTACCCACATGTGGCTTATAGTCTAGTGGAAAAAGAAGGACAAAGCACAAATAAGCCAATAAATATGACTGTCAGATGGTGATGAGTGCTTTGGAAAGCAAGAAAGCTGGGGAAGTTGGAGGAGGGCGTAGTGTTGCTGTATTGTATAGAGTGGTCAGAGGCGGACTCTGGTGAGGTAAAAATTTGAGCAGAGGCCTGAAGGAAGTGAGGGAGCAACTCATGTAGACATCTAGGGGAGGAATTTTCCAGGCAAGCAGAGGGGAATAAGCAGATACCATCCCAGGAGCTGGGCCTGGGTCTCAGACGAGCTGTGTGATCCAGGTCCCTGCACATCTTTGAGCCTCAGTTATCCAATGTGGGAATGCCTGCGAAGAGCATGGCCCTGGTCTGGCACTTAGGAGACCCTTATTAAACTGCTGATGATGATCACAGCCCTCCAGATAGCTGGAGCATCAGTCAAACACAACGCACGTCCTGTGCAGCTGCTCCAAGCCAGCCCATTATTATGCTCTGAGAGCCAGAGAGGGCAGAGATGAAGCCTGAATTGGAGCCATTAATTTGGAAAGAGGGTGCAGGTTACAGATGTCCGCCTAGAAGAGCACCATCATGGTTGGGTTGTTTTTCCTAATTACAATAGGGAAACTTATTGTAAAAATCAGACTTTACACAGTGTTTGAAAGCTTCTGGTCATTCTCCCACCCAGAAACAACCACTCCTTATAGCTTAGAGTTTATTCTCTGGCTTATCCCATATACATTCATTTTGTTTCATTTTGTTTTTATAGAAATGGGATCATACTGTAAATCCTGTACTGCTGTATCACCCATGCCAGACCAGCAGCCTGGGCATCACCCCGAGTTTGTCAGAAATGCAGACTCTCAGGCTTCACTCATGACCTACTGGATCACAACCTGCATTCAGCAAGAACCAAGGGCCCCTGGAGATTCCGGTGCACATCAAAGTTGGAGCTCTAATACATATTATTATATGCAACTTGCTTTTTTTAGCAACAGTATGTCTTTGACGTCTTTCAGCGTAAGAACAGTTTGGTCACATTCCTTGTTCACGGCTGCATAGTTTCCCACTGTTTGGCAGTGCTCTGGTTTTGTTCCCTGGTCTGCTAGAAATGACTGTGCTGGGCTTGAAGAATGGATGGATAAAATGTCACTTGGAGGGGAGTGTGAATAGAGAAGTGCTGATGTTCTGGGCAGAGGAATCAGCATAAGCAAAGGTATGGAATCAGAAAGGAAACGAACCCGAAGTCTACCCTGTCCTTGTTCCCACAGGGCTTGGTGAGGACCGAAGGAGGGATACTGCAGATGGTTCTCCCGGGTGCTGTGAAGTTGGGGGTCCAGAAGGCCAATGAGTTAAATGAGAGTCTTAGAAATGGCTTTGACCCTCTACTTTGAGCGCAAACGAGGGAGAATTCTCTCTGGAGCCCCTGAAGTTGTAACCACCAGCTATGCTTGCAGATCAGTAGCAGGAACACTCACTGGGCATTTCCCCCTGGGCCAGGTTACTGTGCTGAGAGATTCAACCCTCAGGAGGGAGAAGTTCTTATTAGTTCCCCTTGACAGATGAGGCAACTGAGGCACAAAGAGGACTGTGGCTGAGGTCACAAAGCCAGAAAGTGATGGAGTGAAGATGTGAATTGGAGGTAGGTGAGATCCAGGGCTTCTATGTATACACTTTTTTTTGTTTTTTTTTTTTGTGTGTGGTACGCGGGCCTCTCACTGTTGCGGCCTCTCCCGTTGCGGAGCACAGGCTCCGGACGCGCAGGCTCAGCAGCCATGGCTCACGGGTCCAGCCGCTCCGCGGCATGTAGGATCCTCCCGGACCAGGGCACAAACCCGTGTCCCCTGCATCGGCAGGCGGACCCTCAACCACTGCGCCACCAGGGAAGCCCGCAACCTATACACTTTTAATGCACATGAAATAAAACCCTAGTCCCTTCTGATGGGGTTTTTGTTGGGCATACAGCAAGTGCTCAATAGATGCTGATTGTATTAAATTGTGCAATGGCCTTATTGTGCAGCCTTGACCCTATAGTTCCTGGGTCAAGCCATTATATTTAGTCACTAAGTCTGCTCAGGGTCTGGCCCTTTGGATTCATTCATTCATTTATTCTTCAGCAGGTATTAATCAGTGGCCACTTCATGCCAGACCTCAAGCAAGACATAGCGGGATGAGAGGTTAATAAGATGCAGGACTTGTCCTGCTAGAATGCGGATCCACTGTGAGAAGAAGACAAACTAAGCAGACCAGGTGCATGAAGCCAAGACACCTGGCCGTGTCTGGGGCAAGGTCACTGCTGAAGAAGCATCTGGGCCAGGCTGGGGCACACAGGGTACCCTCCTCTGTGTGGCTGGAGGATGGGCACCAAGATTTCCCAGGGGCTTTGGGGCACCGATGGTCCAGGCATCTGTGCGTGCACTGCCCCATCTTACAATGAGGAGCTCCCCATAAGCCTGGAACAACAACATAAGCCTAGATCCCTTGTATGCTGAGGATCAAGGGCGCAGCTCCAAGGCTAGATCGCCTGCTGTTCAAATCCCACCCCTACCACTGTCTAACCCAATGACCTTGGGCAAGTCAGTTCACCTCCCTGGCCCTCAGTTTCTGCATCTGTAAAAGGGGATAAGACTATTACCTAACTCATAGGGTTGTGTGAGGAGGATTCAGTGATGTAATAATTCAGGTAAAACATGAAAACTGTGCCTAAAACAGTGAATCATTAGAGCTACGATTACTATAATTATAAACATCATTACCGTTGTACTGTCTGAAGAAACTTCAGCCTCATGAAGGTAGCAAAGCATGTCACCTCTTGGTGGGAAGGATAAGGGATCATAAACATGCCAGGATTTGTGGGAGACAGACAGAGCTAGGTCTGGAGGTGTGGACTGGGGGCCAGCTCTATCCCTGGATGGCTCAGCTTGTGGAAATCCCAGGCCCCAGGGGGCCCCAGATTACCCAATTATTCCCCATGTGGACAGAGGGCTTTGAAGGTATATCTGGCAATCAGGAAAGGCCTCCTGAAGAGGCGATGTTTGAACTGAGCTGGGAAGACTGGACAGGGATTGGCCTGGTGACGAGTGAGAGGAGGGGGGAGCATTGTAAGGGGAATTGAGTTCCTTTGGGGACAGAAGGCAGCCACTGAACCTGGTAAGCGGTGGGGAGACCCTAGTACACATAAGCCAGTCCTGTCCAGCAGAGATGGCCAGATCCTAAGCCGGGAGGGGTCCTGCCCCAGGTCACTCTGGAAGGTAGGGGCAGGAACAAGGCTGTGCCCACCGTGCCCTCCCACCTCTGTTCTCTGTTCCCCTCATCCTGCTTAATAATAGGTAAAGGCACAGGTGGATGACAGATACTGGGGAGGCCACATGATAACCATATGGCGTTATATTTTTCTCTGCTCTAGTCTGGCCGGGAGCTGTCGCTAAGCATGGACTATTCCTGGGGTTTCTGAGCTGGGCGTCTGGTTGTGGGCATACTCTGTGAGCCTGCGTTGGTGTGCTGTGCTGGGTGCCTTGATGGGACTTGCTGCTGTGCGGTGATGGACATAGATGTCAAGAAGGGAAGAGCTGCTGTGATGAACACCAACCCAAGGATGGAAGCAGGAAACTGCATCCTAGAGTCATTCGTTCATTTGTTTGCTCATTAATCAACCTTCCCCAAGCAACCATGATGTACAGGGCTCTGAGCTGGTGTCCCAAGGACATGGGGACAACTCAGCAGCTGCTTTCTACTGTCAAAGGGCACATGACGTTACTGAGGGCAGAAATAAGAGGAGGAAGTAGCAGGTTACAGGATAAGGACACCATAATCAATAGCTGGTTACAAAGTGTACTGGGAAAATAGCGACAATAGCCACTATAGAAACTGTGCAGATGCTAGATCAAGAAGCCTGCAAAACCATAACATAACGCAGTGCTTGAATAGATGGAGATGTTTACCTCATTCTTAAACTGAAAAACTTGGGATAAAGTTGGCTGTGTTTCTCCAACTTAAACACATTTCATGCAACACCAGTCGAAATTCTGATGGGATTTTGGCATGGGTGGGGGAGGGAGAAGGTTTGACAAAAATCATTCTGTAACTTACCCCCCAAAATTTACATGATTGGGAATTGGCAAGAAATTAAAAAAAAAACATAACAGTATCATGGGCTCATGTTGTTAGGCATTAAAATATATTCCCAAACTATAACAATCACACTATGTGATATCATCACGGGAAGAGACAAGTAGATTCCTGGATCAAATAGGTCTGGACATAGAGCCACATGAGTATGAGTCTATTTCATGATAAAGGTGCATCTCAAAGTGGAGGCAGGAATGAAGCCTCCAGGTGATGCTACATCGTCAGACTTCATTTGGGACGCAGAGAGATGGGGCCTCTCTTCTCCCTCTGAACATACTTCATTGGGGGCTTTGCCTGTAAGGGACTGATTAAAAGCAATTAACATGAGTCTAGCCCCAAACAGTGTCCCCAGAGCGTTTCCATCCACAATCTAGTCTGGTCTTCAAGGAGGCAGCACAAGGTCATATACATTAAAAAAAAAAAAGTCCACTCCCTCCCCATGATAAAGTCATCCAAATGGTCACAGCAAATTAGTAAAAAAGGAGAGAAAGTGAATGTCCCCCAGCCTCCCACCCATGAGCCCACTACACACATTTATTCTTTCCAAAATTGGGGTCATAATGTGTATGCACTTTTGTAACCTACTGAGTTCAATTCATATCATATCATGAGTGTTTAAATATCCTTTGAAGACATACTTTCTGAAGGCTGTGTGTTGTTCCTTAAGAGGCAAACACCATGATTTATTTAGCTGTTCTCCAGGTTGATTATTTTCCAGACAGCTATTATAAATAATGTTTCTGTGAGCGACCTGCTGGCTTTTTAAAAAAAGTATACTTTAATTTTATTGGAGTAAGTTGATTTTTAATGTTGTGTTAGTTTCAGGTATACAGCAAAGTGATTCAATTATACATATACATATATTCATTCTTTTCTAGATGCTTTTCTCATATAGGTTATCACAGAAACCTGCTGTCTTCTTAAAAAATAAATTTATTTAATTTATTTATTTTTGGCTGCATTGGGTTTTTGTTGCTGCACGTGCGTGGGCTTTCTCTACTTGCGGCAAGCAGGGGCTATTCTTTGTTGCAGTGCATGGGCTCTTCATTGCAGTGGCTTCTCTTGTCGCGGAGCACGGGCTCTAGGTGTGCAGCCTCAGTAGTTGTGGCGCATGGGCTCAGTAGTTGTGGCTCGCGGGCTCTAGAGCACAGGCTCAGTAGTTGTGGCACATGGGCTTAGTTGCTTTGTGGCATGTGGTATCTTCCCGGACCAGGGCTCGACCCTGTGTCCCTGCATTGGCAGGTGGATTCTTAACCACTGTGCCACCAGGGAAGCCCAAAACCTGCTGTCTTTTTTTTTTTTTTTTTTTGCGGCTTGTGGGCCTCTCACTGTTGTGGCCTCTCCCGTTGCGGAGCACAGGCTCCAGACGCACAGGCTCAGCGGCCATGGCTCACGGGCCCGGCCACTCCACGGCATGTGGGATCTTCCCGGACCGGGGAACAAACCCGTGTCCCCTGCATCGGCAGGCGGACTCTCAACCACTGAGCCACCAGGGAAGCACCCTGCTATCTTTTAAAAGGCTTGTTTCTGATTATTTTCTTGGGCTAGAGTCCTACAAGTGGGGACCAGGTCAAGGGTCAGAACACGTTCAAGAGTCTTGATAGAGAATTTTCAGATTGCTTTCCAGAAAGACGAATTAGCACAGGAAGCCACCGCTGCCTTCCCTACCTTCACCAGCATGAGCATTATTTTTAGTTGTTGTGTTTTTTTTTTTTTTTACTTTGGCAATTTGCTAAGCTCCCCTGTGCCAGGTGCCAGTGCTAAACATTATGTAATATCATACACAGACACACAGACACAGACACACACAAAACCCCGGGAGGGGGTACTCATTTTACAGACGAAGAAACAGGCTCAGAGAGGACTCCTGCATCAGCCAGGTCGCCTAGCCAGAAGGCAGTGGAGCCCCAATTCAACACCGGGCCTCTCCAAGGCTAGCACCCAGATCTATTGGTTGCCAGCTTAGGCGATCTTGACTCAACCCACCCCTCCGTTCCCATTGCCTCTGTCTTGGTTCTCACCAGAGCCCAGTGATCTAATCTGGGCGGATATGATGCTGTCACACTCTTCCCTAGCACTCCCTGCCCTTCATGGGTAAAGCCCAACTCTTCAGGCCCGCCTTCAAAGCCCGCATTGTCCGGGCTTCCCTTCCACTCAAAGGCGCAAAGTCCCCTGAGCCCGACCCCGCCCCGCCCTCCGGCCACTCCAAGCCGCGTTCGTGCCTCTAAGTCCAGGCAGAGTTAGGCACCTGTGCTGCCACCTGGGGCTGTAGTAGAGCTGGTCCCTAGCTTTAGGGCAGCGCTAAAGTCACATGACTGCAGTCACATGACTGCAGTAACTGGTGGACACTCGGGTCTCCTCTGGGCCGACCTTAGGTCTGCGCGTCCCTAGCGCCACTGTGCGCCGTGTGGCACACAGTCGGCGCCTAATGCAAAGTGAGCGCATTGCCTAGGGCTGTTACAGCTGTGGTCGGTTCTGAGCAACAGAAAAAGCAAAGGGGATTGCTCTTACTAACTGCGGATTGTTTGCCTCAGTGCTTGTGTGGGGTCCGAGGAGAGGTGCACCGGGACGCGGGACAGAGTCGAAATTAAAGGGTCCTTGCGGGCAGGACCGTTCAGGGACAGGATGAGCGCCGTTTTTTACCATTAAACTCTGCCCTCCTCACCCGCTCCCCAGCCAAACCGGAGAAGCAAACAAACAAACAAACAAAAAAACACTTTCAAACCGATCTCCCCACCCCTTCCAGGGCTAATTCTTCTGCCCCGTTGTGCCGGTCGTCCTCTCGCTGGGTCTCGGTCCCCGAATGTACAGCCGGCGGCTGCACGCCCCCTCCCACCCCAGCCCCGCGCGGGGTCTCCGGATCGCGGGACAGTGGCGGCCGCGGCAAGGTCTGCTGGGGATGGCCCTCCTCAAAGTCGCCCGCGATGTCCCTGCCAGACGAGAGACCCCTCTGGGCGACAGACGGACCTGGGGCTCAGAGCCGCCCCTTACCGAGGCGGAGGACGCAGGGCAGAGGGCCTGCGCTGCCCAGGGTCCCCTAGCAGCTCGGAACCACTCCCACCGCCGCCCAGCAGCTGGGCGAGCAGGTGCCGCCCCTGCAGCGCGAAGGGTGCACGGCCTTGGCGGCCGTGGGCACCCGGACCTCCCGTCCCCCAGAGGGCGCTGCCCTGCCCCGCCCCGCAGACAGGCCTTCGGAGCGGACAGGCCGTTACGGAGCCGCGGGGACCCCGGGAGCTGCGGGGACCCCCGGGAGCCGCGATCCGGAGCGCGCGGCCGGCCCGCCCGCCCCCCACGGTGGGGGCTACGCGACTGCGGAGGGGGTGCGGGGAGGAGGCTGTGTGGTTCCTGAGGCCAAAGCCGCGCTGGGAGGCGAAGTGCGCGGGCCGAGCGCGGCTGGGGGGACGGCGGAAGCCTTAGGGGCCACTTGAATGGAGGCCGAGGGCTTCGTTGGCAGGTGGGGACACCGGCTTTGACGTGTGATGCTGGCTCTGTCTGTAGAGGAAGGGGTCAGCGGAATGGGGGGGATTAGGGTGGAGGGAAGCCTTCCTCCTACTTTGTTCGTGGAAGAAAGGGAAAGGTGGGGGTGGGGCGGCGCTGACGTTATTGACAGAACATGTGCACAAGGGACAGGGTGGGAGTATCAGAGGGGTGTGAGTGGACAGGGGCTGGCTTCGCTACGTGATTGGCGCAGAGAAAGGCTGAAGGGTGGGGTGGGAGGTGTATTTGTGTCGGACGCTCGTCCTGGAGCTGCGGAGCGGAGGGAGTCGGAGGGATGGAGGGTGCGGTTGGGCATTTGGAGGAGAGACTATTGGGAAGATTTGGGGGAAATTGGCGGGAGGGTGGTTGAACTCTGCTGCTGGTGGAATTGGAGGTGTATGGAGAGGATGGGGCGCACGCGTGGCACGCTCTGGGCAGGACCGGGAGGGTAGCTGTGAAGCTCGGTCGGCAGCGTGTGGGGGCCGCGGGCTGGGGGTGGGCGACGGGGACCCGGCCTGACTTCCTCCCTTCCCGCAGCCGCCATGTTCAACCAGCAGCAGCAGCAGCAGCTCCAGCAGCTCCAGCAGCAGCAGTTGCTGCAGCTCCAGCAGCTGCTCCAGCAGTCCCCACCACAGGCCCCACTGCCCATGGCCGTCAGCAGGTAAGCTCCCCACTGGAGGGGTGGGCGGCTCTAGACCTGCCCCTCTGACCCATGCCTTGGAGACCTCCTCCCAGCCCTTTCTCTCAGGGGCATCCTGAGAGATGCCCTGAGAGATGTCTGAGTCCTGGAGGTCGTCAGTTCCCACCCTAAGGGGATGCTCTGTCTGCAGTAGAGGGGGGCAGAGAATGGAGGTGAGGGGTCTCAGGGAAGAGGGAGGGTTTGACTCTCCCCAGAGCCCTCTGACACCGCTCTCAACACACAGGGGGCTCCCCCAGCAGCAGCCACAGCAGCAGCTCCTGAATCTCCAGGGCACCAACTCAGCCTCCCTCCTCAACGGCTCTGTGCTTCAGAGAGCTTTGCTTCTGCAGCAGTTGCAAGGTATGACTGCGGGCCCTGTCTCGCTCCATCTTAGCGGGAGATCCCCAGCAGCCCCACGGCACTGAATCTCATCAAATCCACACAGTAACCCTGAGAGGGAGCTGTGTCAGCGTCCTGGTTCACAGATGAGGACACTGAGGCTCCAGGAGGTGGAAGTCCCTAAGTTGCTCAGCTGAATGCAGGTCTGTCTGATCACAGAGGTGTACCCTTGGCCATGGTGTTAGCTCTGTGGGTGCTACTCAGCACAGTTTGCTGACATTCAGATTAGATGATATGATGGATAGCAAGATCTATTTTGACCGCCCTCCTCTGCATCCTGTTTGACAGATGAGGATGCCGAGGTCCAGAGAAGGGAAGTCATTTGCCCTGGGTCACATAGCATCAGCAGTGGCTGAGCTAGACAGAGACCTGGGCCTCCTGACCCCCTGGGTCTCTGAGTGGGTGTCTCTAGCCCTCTGCGTTAAGCCTGTGTCCTTACCTGAGTTTCCCCATGTGGAAAGCAGTCTTGCATCTCTTCCTTACAAGAAGCTGCTCCTGATACCTTAGCCCCTGCAGGAGTAATCCAGGGGTCCAGAGACGTGGGGCCAGCTCATCTTCAGACCCAGCCTCTCCCGCACGGTAGCTGTGGCTTGCTGGCTGGTTCCTCAGGGCTGGGCAGTGTGCTGAGGCCCTGACGAACCCGATTCCTTGACTCTGCTGACAAACCTAAGGGGAGATACACTCATGATCCCATTTTACAGATGAAGAAACTGAGGCCCAGGTGTTGATTAGTGGTCTTACTACAGAGCTGTGTTCTGAGACACCAGGCTATCCTGCCTCCCAGCAGGGTATGCAGTCAGGTCAGAAGATGTGATGGTCATCACTCTTCAGCCCTCCTGGGGCCACATGGGTGTGGATGGTCCTGAGAGCTGGCTTATAAATGATAGATGGATGGGTAGAGAGATAAAACCACCCACAGGGACCCACAATGTATATATATTTTTTCACTTTTTCTTACTCATTTAAAAAGTCATACTCTCCAAAGAAGAGTGAAAGAAATATTTTTAGAGGAGTATAAGAAAACCCAAATTGTCATATGCAGATTCACTCCTAAAGAAAAAACCACCCTTTAAAATGTTGGTGTATTTCCTCCCCTTTTTTTCTAGGCACAGACTTGGGGACTTGTGTATGACTGTGGTTATTGATATAAGTGAAAGGCTGTATCTTGTTTCTTTTTCACTGAATATAGTGGCATGATCATTTCCCAAATGATTTGAAAGTCTCTGTAAAGATTGTTTTTGAACAGCTGTTTAATATTCTACTGGAGGTGTGTGCCCTTGTGTCCCTAAACTTTCTCAGCTGTTTTCTTCTACTTCTTTTCTTTTCTTTTTTTCTTTTTTTTTTTTTTGCTTTAAATAATGGAATGAATATCATGTTTGAGAATATTCTCTTAGAATGGATTCCCAAAAGTAGAATGACTGGGTCAGGGGGGATGGATATTTTATGGCTCTTGATAAGTATTGCCAAATTGCTTTCCCAAAGGACTGGACCAGTTTGCAATGCCACCAGCCACGTATGACAGTGCCGGTCTCACCATGCCCATGGCAACATTGGGTATTATACTCTTTATATATATATATGTATATATACATCTAATCTACTAATTTGCTTGGCAAAAGCTATATCATTAATGTTTTAGTTTACATTTCTTGGAGTGCTAGTGCGGTTGAATATTTTATATTTGTCTGTTAAACATTTGTAATTCTTTTTGTGACTTGTCCACGTGCTTTGTCTATTTTTCTTTTAGAGTGTACCACCTTTTATCTTACTGTCTTTAAGAGCTGGTTAGCGTTCTCTCTGCACATATGTGTGTATGTATTTGTTTTAAGTTAATGTTAATTAAACCCTTAGTAAATACCAGGCACACTTGTATATCTCATTGAATCCTCATAAAACATTGTGAGTCAAGCACTATTACTATCCCCATTTTACAGATGAGGGAACTGAGGCTAAGAAGGGGAAACTGATTTGCTCAAGGTCACAGATCTTGTACTATGGAGTCTGCATTTGAACCAGTTCTCCCAGCACATCTGACCCATGCATGCCCTTAACCCCTGTGCCTCCCATCCCAGCACTGGGTCAGGGATTTAAACTGTCCTTTATTGGGTCACACAATTCCCAGTGCTGGACCTCTGAGTCAGATGAGGTACCTGCCCTTAAGGAGTTCGCAGGGTGGTTAGGTGGTGGGCAATGGGAAGCAGACAAGGAAATTGTGCAGGTGGTCCTAGAACAGGGAAGCTGGGGCCTCTGGGGATACAGAGAGGGTCTCCCAAAGGAGAATCACCTAAAGGGAGGAATGAAGGATGATTGGGATGTAGAACAGTCCAGACAGAAGAAACAGCATGTGCAAAGACCCAGAGGCAGGCAGAGGCCAGGCTTGTTTGAGGGATGCATGGGAGCATGTAGCTGGAATAAAGTGGGCACGTGTGTGGGGAGAATTGCGAGAAAGGAGGTCGGGGAGGAGCGCAGGACTGGACCTTGCACGGTGAGGAATGGGCTTCATTCCTGAGTATCAGGGAGCTATGGAAGGGTTTAGGCAGGGGGAGGGGCGAAGTCAGAATGTGGTTTTTGAAAGATCACTGTTTGCTGCTATCCCGTGCAAAAACCGTGGCTGAAATTCACACAGGGGATGAAGTGGCTTTGGAGGAAGGGGGGTAGTAGGAGTGGAGATTTGAAGGGGGGTCAGGCTAGACTGCGAAGAGGAGTAGGAGTCAGTGTTAATAGAATTTGGTGTTGGCTTGGATGGGGGAGGGTAAAGAGAGGGAGGAGTCAGGAGGACGCCCAGAATCCTCTCTGGTAGCCGGCTGTGGACAGCAGTGCCGCTCCCAGAGACCCTGGACAAGCCACTCCTTCGCTTTGTGTCTCTATTTTGTCATCAGTCGAGAGGATAGTACTTACTCTGATGGTGGCTGGGCGGGGTGACTGAGGCCATGCATAGAAAGTGCTTAGCAAGTGCCTGCTTCCCAGGAAACTTTTGATGAAGGGTAGCTGCTATTGGTAGGAGAGTATCTTATTATTCCAGGGACCAGTCATAGTCATCTTGCTGGTTCTCCCTTTGGGTCCTGTGCTGAATCTTTCACATACCTTAAGGTGTACACTAAAGCATGCCTGAGGGTGAGCGGAGTTGCTGGGGGTGCTTAAGCCACTGACCAGGGAGGCATTTGGGGTGGGAAAAGGCCCCCTTCCCTCCCCAGCTGGAGCAGAAAACGCTAGCCCTAAAGCCCCCTCTCCACCAGTGCTCCAGGTGGGACTGCGTCTTCGGCCCTCATCTCTCCCCTCTGGCTGCCCTTGGGTGGGGAGGGTCCCCTTGGAAGTTAACTGTGATGATGCTTTGGGGGACTGACCCCTGACCCTAGCCTCTACCACCCAACCACAGTTGTAATCCCTCTTCTCCCCTCTCTTCACACACAGGTAACCTCCGTGGCTACAACCTGGCAACCCCAAACCTGACAGCTCCCAGCCTCACACCCCCTCAGCTGGCCACCCCAAATCTACAGCAATTCTTTCCCCAGGCCACTCGGCAGTCCCTGCTGGGCCCTCCTCCTGTTGGGGTCCCCATAAACCCCTCCCAGCTCAACCTTTCAGGGCGGAATACCCAGAAACAGGCCCGGACCTCCTCTACAACCCCCAGTCGCAAGGTGAGTGGTATCTGGACTGGAGCAGGCAAGGATGGGAATGGGAGAGGGTGTATCTGGGGATCAACCCAGCTCTGCCCTCTCTGGCTCACATTGGCCTTTGGGCAGGTCATACCCCTCTTTGTACGTCAGTTTCCTCATCTGTAAAATGGGGAAGGGGGCAGGAGTTAGACTTGCTTAGTGTTTCCCAAACTTTAAATATTCCTGAACCCCGATGTGATTTTTACTATATCCAAACACCACCAGTACTATTATTTATTCCCTTTTTAATTACTATTTATATTATTTACTAATATTACTAATATTATTTATTAATATTTCTCTCTTTTTGAAAAAACTGATATGTAACTGACATATAACATTGTATTCATTTTAGGTGTATTCTACCAATTTTCTTTAAATCAGCTCTGCCCAGTGGAAATAAAATGTGAGCCATACATGTAATTTAAAATTTTCTACTAATCACAGTAAAAAAGTAAAAAAAAACAGGTGAAATTAATTTTACTCGCATATTTTATTCAACTTAATATATTTTAAAAATTATCATTTCAACCTGTAATCAATATAAAAAATGAACACGGCATTTTACATTCCTTATTTATTTATTTATTTATTTATTTGTACTAAGTCTTTAAATTCCGGTGTATATTTTATGCTTACGTCTCAATTCGGCTTCCAACATTTCCAGGGCTCAAAAGCCAGGCACATGTGGCTAGTAGCTACTGTCTGGGATAGCACAGCTTTAAATGAAGTAGCTGCTTCTCTGTTACATTTAGTTAAAAAGGAAACATTATATCACTGTCTGAAATTTTAAAAAAAAGCTAAATTAATTGCCATACATAGAAGTAAAAGAAAAGTGATTGGGGGTAAAACAATGTTATAAAATCCTAAACTCTACACTGTTGCCAGCTGAAGGTTCTGAGCCTCTACAGGCCTTTCCCTGACAAAAGCAGGAAGACTCTGAGAGATTTTCAAAGGGAATAATATCCCCCCTGAGTCTGTCCCGTCCCCGAACGTCCTGGCAGCTCCTCACACACACCACACTCCTGAGAGCATCCGGCGGTGGAGGGGTGGAACACCCTCCTTTTCTGGCTGCTCTGGCGCCAGCCCACATCTGGAGGTGAGGCATTTCCCTCCAGAGAGGGGTCCAGGCGGCCTCAGACTTTACGGTCGGGCTTGCCCTAACACAATCTGGCCTAGTGTTTACCTCCTTGCCCCCATTTTACATATGGGAAAACCGAGGCAGTAGGGTGGAGGTTGCCCTGGACTGCACAACTGTCACGACAGACCCAGAGTCCAGCCCTCCTGACTCACAGGCCAGTGCCCATGTCGTGCACAGTGAGAGCTGGGTAGTTTCTGAAGGGTGTGGAGTCCTGATGTGGTGCATGTTTCCACTCATCCCTGGTTCCTCGGGCTTAGTAGGAGGGAGGGAAGCTGCATGTGGATTCCTGAGGCTTCCTGGGGTGTCCTGGAACCATGTGGAGCTGTGTGTTCATTTCACAAATATCTGTTAAGTCCTGCGGAGGACTCACTGGTGCAGAGAAGGCATCTGGAGATGCTCTCCTGGAGATCTTGGGCTGGGGAGGGGGTGGTGGTAGTGGTGAGACCTTAATGCAAATAATGCTCCAGCCAATGAATTATGACTATGAAAAATGCCACATAAAGGAAGCCTGGGGCCCCTGGGGGCCTGTACTATGGGTTAGGAAGGCTTCCTGCAAGAAGTGACTTTGAGGCTCTGGGCGAAGGCCTGGGGCTTTGGGGAAACAGAGAAGGCCAGTGTGGACCTAGAGAGGGGGAGGGGGAGCGTGGGGAGAGCTGAGGCTGGAGGGGTGGGCATGGGGTAGGGGCCAGATTGTGCAGGGGGGTGGGGCGGGTGGGTAGTTTCAGGCTTGGGGTAAGGAAGGAGTCATCCAGGGCTACGGGAAATCATGGGAGGGTTGCAGCCTGACAGAGATGAGAGACATGATCTGGTTTGAGAAGGGTCCCTCAGGAATTCCCTGGTGGTCCAGCGCTTTCACTGCCGTGGCCTGGGTTTGATCCCTGGTCCGGGAGCTAAGATCCCGCAAGCCAAGCGGGGTGACCAACAAAAAAAAAAGAGAGAGAGAAGGATCCTTCTGGCTGCTTTGTGGAGAATGGGGTGGGGAATCAGGAGGCAGCACCGTGGACCACGTGAAGGCATTGCATCCCCCAAACCTGCATTTACTTAACCGGCAGGCAGCTAGATGGAACACCCTGGACAGAATTCCTGGGGTGTTTAGGATCTTCTCTGGGGCCAGGCCCCGTCATCCCTTGGGGAATGTGTTGCAGCCGCTCTTGGGCAAGGGAGTATTTACTGGGGTGGTTGGCAGGTATCATAAATGGTTTCTGAAAGGAAGCAGGATTCTTCTTCTCAGACGATGCCTGTGGAGGACAAGTCGGACCCCCCAGAGGGGTCTGAGGAAGCCGCAGAGCCTCGAACAGACACACCTGAAGGTGAGAGAGGGAGGTTGCTGGCCCTTTAGAGGGGACGCGGGTTAGGGCAGTGGGGTGCAGGGGTGGTCATGGAGGCAGGGGTCTTGCAGGGTGGGTGGGGGGGTGAGCCCAGGCCCCATCTCCTGGAGCTCGTACGTGCTATATCCAGCACGGCAGTCATTCACTTGCCCTCCATTCCAGACCAAGAATCTCCCCACTGCCCAGATGGCATCACTGAGGAGAAACGCACTGCAGCACCTGAGCCTGAGTCTTGTGTGGCGTCTGAGCCACCAGCTAAAAGGTCAAAGAGGTAACTGATGCTGAAAACCTGCCCAGGGCCCAGGTACCCTGTACCCTGATTCCTGCAAAGGCAGAGGGTAGGGGGTAGGTGGGGTGAGATCCTTCAAGGAAAGGGCCTCGGTTTCTGGCTTGGAGGAATGTCAAACCTAGTTCTTCACCTTACCTGGGAAGGCCCTCAGCCAGACGGACTCTGGCATCTTCACTGTGACTGAACCACCTGGAGGCAGGTGAGGTGGCCAGCTTGGAGGGGTGAAGATGTGAACCTGGAACCTCAGAGTGTGGGCAGAGGGTAGGCAGGCTTACAGGACCTCGGATACATATTAGCAAGTTGTGGGAGGTGGGAGCAAGTGATCCAATTTATTTAGGTGAAACTGGGACCCAGAGAGCCGAGGGGGCTTGTCCAAATCCCTAGCTTTGTACGTGGCATAGCTAGTACTGGAGCCTAGGTCATGGCCTTTCTTGGGAGCCCCTGGGGCCAATTGAATTTGATCTTCTTTTGATCCTTCCTAGCTCAGAGGAGCCCACAGAGAAGGGGACCCCAGGGCAGCTGCAGGCAAAGGTCCAGCCACAGGCCCGGGTGATGGCACCAAAGCAGACACAGACGACCGAGCTGCTGCCTGAGCCACTGGAAGCTCGAGTGATGCCACGATTTCAGCCACGAGTTCTGCAGATCCAAGCCCAGGTGCAGCCACAGACTCAGCCACAGACTCAGCCACAGATGCTACCATTGAAGGCCCAGGTGCAGCCAAAGCTGCAGAAGCAGGCACAGACACAAACCTCTCCAGAGCACTTAGTACCACAACAGGAGCAGCTGCAGCTGCAGAAGGAGGCAGAGCCGCAGAAACAGGTGCAGCCACAGGCACATTCACAGTCCCCAAGGCAGGTGCAGCCACTGCTGCAGAAGCAGCCACTGCCGCAGAAGCAGGCACAGACGCAGACATATCCACAGGTCCAGACAGAAGCGCAGCCGAGGGTCCAGCCGCTGGAGCTGCCACTGGAGCAACCTCCAGTGCAGTTGCCAGTGCAGCCACTGGAGCCAAACCAGAGACAGCCTCAGACTCAGCCACAGGTGTCGGTGCCAGGACTGGAGAAAGCCCCAGTTCCGGTTCACTCTGCAGTGCAGGAGACGCCACCCGATACAGTGGAAGCTGGAGCAGGTAAGTGAGCAGTGGCTCCCAGCCGGCCTGGTGATGGGACAGCTCTGCCTGAACCCTTCAGTCCTACTCTGGCACTGTCCAACCCTGACTGGGTGCTGCCTGGGACTGAGGGTTGGGCCTGGGTCCCTCAGGGCCCAGGTGGGAGATGGACCCTGGGGAAGCAGAGCACGTCTGTCATTTCAGGCCTGGAGGAGGCCTCGCCGGAGCCAGTGGGCGCCCAGGTTGGCCTGGAGGAGAGCCAGGAAGAGTTGACCAGTGGCCTGGATGTGGGAGAATGTGAAAAAAGAGCAAGAGAGATGCTGGGGGTGGGTAGAGATGCTGATGAGGGCCACGCGGTGCCCCCAGGGGTGGGAGGGCCTCCCTCTGCTTCAGCGCCCCCTCGAGTTTCCCCTCCTGTGAAATGTGACAGCAGCCCTCCACCTGGGTTCATGGGCAGACCAGACTGGGTTTGACAGTGGTTCAGTGACAGTGGTTCAGCAAACTCTCATGTGGTGCCTTCACATGCCTTTGCTCTGATGATCTGGAGGTACTTTTAGTGATAAGGGTCCCTTCCAGCCGGCTTGCCCCAAAACTAGAGCCCGCAGAGCCCCCCACAGGTAACATTGCTCCAGCGGAGAGGGCGCAGCATGGAAGCCTGTGCCTGGGGCTCGGGGGCCCAGCCCTGCCTTCTGGCCACACCCCCTCCCTTCTTCATGCATCTCCATCTGTCATGTGAGGGGTGGGGTGGGTAGACTTTAGAGTGAGGTGGACCTGGGTTTGAATCCTGACTGTGGTGCTTCCTGGCTGAGCGAGCTTGGGCAATCACCTAACAGCTCAGAGCCTCAGTTTCCCCACTTGTAAAGTGGGCTGTCAGGAGGGCTCCTAGATGTTCAGCATGGGGCTGGCCCACTGTAAGCGCCCAGCTGGTGGTAGCTCTGCTTCTGCTTCCGGTGCAGGTGTGGGGTGCCGGGGGCTCCCTGAAGGTCACCATCCTGCAGAGCAGTGACAGCCGGGCCTTCAGCACCGTGCCCCTCACACCTGGGCCCTGGTCCGGCGACTCTACCTCTGCCACCCCTGCGGCGGCCAGCACGCCCTCTAAGCAGGCCCTTCAGTTCTTCTGCTACATCTGCAAGGCCGGCTGCAGCAGCCAGCAGGTACCGCCCCCAGTGGGTGGGTGGGGAGGTCACGTGGGCGGGCGGAGGGTTTGGGGTCTGTATGTGATGCCTAGCCTGCCCTTCCCATGGCTGCCTCTGTGGCCACGTGGGCCCTCAAGCCCCACCCCCAGCAGCTGTACATTTGCTCACAAAACATTTCCTGACCAGCCAAGGGGGCAGGATTTTAGAGTTGGGTGGACCTGGTTCAAATCAGCCCTGACCGGCCGTGTGGGTTTCAGAAGGTGAATTCCACGCTTTGTGCCTCGGTTTCCGCATGTGTCAGAGGAGGAAACATTTAGAACCCACCTCTAGAAAAAAAAAAAAAATAGAACCCACCTCACTGGGAAGTTCTGGGGATTCAGCAACTTGACACTGAAGTCATAAGCCCCAGGCCCGGCCCAGAGCGAGTGCCGCATTGATAACACCATCATACTGGTATGATTACTACTATCGCTGTTGTTACCTTCGTCCCTCTGTGCCTCCCCTGAGCAGAGTCACGGGGACCTGGAATTTGATCAGACGGCTCCTCACCTTGGAGGCGCTCAGTCTCCGGGGGAGCAGAGACTCTGGCTGGCGTGTGCTCACTCCGTGCCTCCGTTCACCATCCTTTGGCCCACACAGGGTTGTAAGAGAAACGGCCTCCCAGCGGAGGTGGGGTGACCATGAAGCTAAGGTTGGAGGCCTCTTCCCTGGGCCCCACTCTTGCCCACCGTTCTGGGGCTCACTCCTCACGCCCCTTCCTCCCTCCCGCCTGCTGCAGGAGTTCCAGGACCACATGTCGGGGGCCCAGCACCAGCAGCGGCTCGGAGAGATCCAGCACATGAGCCAAGCCTGCCTCCTGTCCCTGCTGCCGGTGCCCCGGGACGTCCTGGAGCAAGAGGACGAGTGAGTGGGGGATCTCAGAGCCACTGTAGGGGGGGTAGGCAGTCTCGCAAGCCAGCCCCAGCAGAGAGGGACCCTGAATCTACCATCCACAAGGTCTGCCTTTGGGTTAAACATTGCCCTCCCCGAGACACCTCGTCACACCACTAACTGTGTGGCCTTGGACCTCAGTTTTCCGTATCTATAAAATGGCCTCACGAGGGGTGTAATGCAGGAACTCATGAGCTAGACAGTCTCTTAAGGTTACATCCAGGCAGGAACAGTGTGACCATCTATGTGGGAGGGAAGTGGGTTGTGGCACAGACCCCTGCTCCCCTGGCATATGTGCTGACCCCAACCACAGGGGCCTGAAGGTCAGGATCTGCTCATCTTGTGGCTTGAGCTTTCCTGGGTCACCCCCTTTCTTTGTCATGGGGGCTTGGTCCATCAGAAATGTCAGCCCTCCCAGAGTCTGGGACTGGCTCTTGGGGTGCTCTGTGGGCAATCACTGAGGCCTGCAGGGGCTGGGAGGCATCATCAGTGAAAGAAACAGGATGGTGCTGGCTCAGGACATCCTGGGGGATATGGGCTGTGTCTCACAGGACAGCTGCCACTCAGCTCCAGACCTCCTGGTTTTTCAGAGGCATCTAGAAACCTAGATTTGTATGTGAATCTCCCGATTTCAAAATGTTAACAGCTAGTTCAGAATTAAAACAAGATGAAACAAGTCCTATGGAGGCCAAATCAGACCCTTTCAGAGGCTAGATAGGCCTTGGGTCAATGGTCGGGGACTGTGCCATGAGCATTTATAGAGGGTCACAGCTGGAAGCTCCCTGCATGGGGTGAGGGGACAGGAAGGGCCCTCGGGTAGCTTCAGCTTGCATCTCCTGCGTGACGGGGAGCGCTCTCTCCAAAGGCTTCTGTGTCTCTGTTAGCCAGTTCTCACTAAGAGAAGAGCTTCCCTGTGGCTTTGTAGGATGTTCTCCAGCCTTAAGGCTCCCTTTGCTTGCTGATCTAGGAGTTATACTTAGGCCAAATCATCATAAACACAGGAGAAAGGTGACTCACAGAGTTGTTCCTTGCAGAGTTAATGCAACGGTGAAAAAATTTAGTTGGAAATGATCTATCCAAAACTAGGGGATTAGTCAGATCAGTTTACGTCTTATCCACTTGGTGGTAGAACTAATTCTAGGGAATTAGTTCTTGGTGGTAGAACTAATTCTAGGGAATTTCTGATAATGTGGAAACATATGTGTGATGCAATGTCAAGTTAGAACAGGATCCAAAATAGCATTTGCAGAATGAGTTTGATTATATTCAATATAAAAATAGATCTTGGGCTTCCCTGGTGGCTCAGTGGTTAAGAATCTGCCTGCCAATGCAAGGAACACAGGTTTGAACCCTGGCCTGGGAAGATCCCACATGTCGCAGAGCAACTAAGCCCATGCGCCACAACTACTGAGCCCACGTGCCACAACTACTGAAGCCCGCGTGCCTAGAGCCCATGCTTCGCAACGAGAGAAGCCACCGCAATGAGAAGCCCGCGCACTGCAACGAAGAGTAGCCCCCGCTCGCCACAACTAGAGGAAGCCCGCATGCAGCAACGAAGACCCAACACAGCCAAAGAAATTAAAGAAACAAACTAATTAATTAATTAATTAAAAAAAAAAGATCTTGTGACAGAAGAAAACTGCAGGGATGTAGCCCAAGCTATAAACAAGCTTCAGGTGGAGGGGATTCTGATTACACTGTCTTCTGATGATGTCTGCCCTTGAATCTTGACTTGGCCCTGTACAGAACGTGGCAGTCCTTCCGATAGGCTGTGTGTCCTTCTGACACAGTCAGAAACTCTGGGCTGATCCCATGCCAGGCCCCGGGGATGCTGGGGTGGTGTCCTGGCTTCCCAGAGCTCGCAGTCCAGGGGCGGGCAGAGAAGGGATCAGGTCCTCCCAATCCATGGTGGAAAATGCTGTAGCAGTGGCACTTTGGGGTCTCAGAGGGGAGCCTGGCTAACCGGGATTGGGACGGGTCCAGAAATGGGGGGAGGGGCAAGAACAGCTCTGAGGAAGAGAGGGCATCTAAACTGAAGGACAAGAGGAGTTCTCAAGGCCAGGTAGCCTCAGTTCTGCCACCGTCCTGGTGGCCTCCTGGTATCCCAGATGCTTCTGAATCTCATTTCCTCCCAAGTTTTCTCTCTTATTCCTATTTAAGTATTCTTCCAGATGAGCCTCAGGACCATTTTGTTAAGTTTCCAAAAAACGATTCTGTTGCAATTGCATTCCGTTTATGGAGCGTCTGGAAGAGCTGCTGTCTTTCCAACAAGAATGCGGTGTCACACTGTACTTGTTTTGATTGTCATCATTCAGAGAGCCTCCACCCAGGCGCTGGTGCAACACCTGCCAGCTCTACTACATGGGGGACCTGATCCAGCACCGGAGGACGCAGGACCACAAGGTTTGAGGGCCCACCTGCTGCAAAGGCGCCCAAGCCCAGGGCTGGGGAGGAGGGAGCCCAGGTTGGGAGCAGAAAGTAAACGTCAGCCTTTGTCACTGCGTGGCCGTAACTCATGACGAGTCAGTCATGTTTCCTCTTTGGGCTTCAGTTTCCCCATCTGTCCAATGTGGGCAAGGCACCATCTCACCTTGCATTCAGCCTCGGGGCTCGTGGGGTCCTCAGGTGCCTGCCCTTTCTCCCGGTCTTCCGACGGTCCTGTCTCTGGTACCATCTGTCATCCTTCCTTATAGCACAGGGATGGGATGTGTTTGCCTGTGTTCTGTGAAGCACAGTCAGCTGATTACAGAAGTGGTGGGCCTGCAAGTGGGAGGCGAGGCTGGGCCCTGCCTGGCTGCACCTGGGGATGCTGCCCGCCGCCCACTTGGCCTGCCTTCCTGTCCCCAGATTGCCAAACAATCCCTGCGGCCTTTCTGCACTGTTTGCAACCGCTACTTCAAGACCCCCCGCAAGTTTGTGGAACATGTGAAGTCTCAGGGGCATAAGGACAAAGCCAAGGAGGTAACCCCAGCTCCCTCAGAGGACATGGGCCCAGAGAAGTAGAGTCTTGGCCAAGGCCACACAGCAAGTTGAGGTGTATTCCAGTCCAAATTCATAGCAGGTCCGGAGGGACTGGAGTTCTCTGGGGGTGTGGGGAGGATGGTGTGGGGAGGATGTCGTACCCTGGCTGCCCAGAGCTGACTTGAGCCTTCACCCACTCCCTGGGAAGCTGAAGACGCTCGAGAAGGAGATTGCCAGCCAAGATGAGGACCACTTCATCACGGTGGACGCCGTGGGCTGCTTTGAGGGCGATGAAGAAGAGGAGGAGGACGACGATGATGAAGAAGAGATCGAGGTTGAGGAGGAATTCTGCAAGCAGGTGCTTGCGGGGAGGTGGTGTGGAACGGAGGCTGGAGGCTGGACTCCCAGCCCAGGAGAGACCTCACCCCACCTCCCAGGGGCCAGGAGGCACTGTACTGGCATCTTTGGGCACTAAGGCCTGCCACGATTTAGTATCAATAGGAACTCTATTCAATATGACGATATGTAAATATACATCATGACGCCTGTAGGGTGGCAGGTGAAATAGTCAAGGTCTTCAAAGCCTGGCTGCAGTTTTTACTTGTGGAAGAGAAAGGGCATCCTAGGGCAAGAGAACAGCATCATAAAGGCATGGAGAGGGGAGCTATGTGGTGCATACAGGAAAAGTCAGTGAAAGATGATGATGAGGAGGATGGCGAGAGCAGTCAACATTTTTTGAGCACTTACTATATGCCACGCGTGTACCAAGCACTTTCCTGGCAGAATCTCACCCACTTGGGTGCCAGGAGGCGAGACTGCAGAGCCCGTGCTCAAAATACCCCAGCTCTGCTGCTTCCCATGAGCGAGGAGCTGGAGGAGCTTTTCCAGAGCATCCAAGTGTTTCCAGAGCATCTATTCTGGGCTAGGCCCTGGTGCTGGATACCAGGGGTACTTGGGGATGAAGTCCTGGCCCCTGTCCTCACAGAGCTTGTCTGTTCCAGTCCAGGGTGGTGAGGGGGCAGCCAAAGGGGGTGGTGCATAGCGGGGCTGTGGATGGAAGGTTGCGTGGGTGGCCTCCAGCCCTAAGCAGGTTGGGGGAGGTGCCAGCTTTGCTACTCAGCGGTCAGCAGTGGCATGACCCTGGGCAAGCCCCTTGGCCTCCATAAGCCTGTTCCTCTGCTTAAAATAGTCCCAACTCAGACTGTAAGGAAGGGTCACAGCCCAGGGGGTGGTCGTTACTCTTAAAAGCCAGATTTGTTTGCAAGGCACTGCTAGGCATGGCCTTGTCTGGAAGGGGCTCATGTCCAGCCAGTGAGACAAGGGATCCTTGATCACTTGAAACCTACCCCCTAAGACTGTGGTCGCTGCAGCATTAGGGAGCTGGCGGGGGGCTCACAGCAGAGTGTAACCAGGGCTGGGGGCTCACCAGGGCTCACTACCCTGCACCTCCATAAACCTGCTGTATGACCCTGGGCAAGTGAGTGAATGTGCCTGGGCCTCAGTTTCCTCTTATGTAAAATGGGCAAACCATAGAAAGTTGTGATGAGGATTCAGTGAAATGACACGTGTGATGTGTTGGGCGTACCTGGCATGGATTATGGCCAGTGTGGGAGCAGGAGGGCTTCCTGGAGGAGGGGACGGATTGAGCTGAACCTGGACAGTACAGATCGGGAAAGGCACTCGGGGGGCAGGATCAGCATGTGCAAAGGCTCAGAGCATGCCACCCACAACCTCCTGGAAATCAAGGGTGGGTTCCTTGATTGAAGAGCGTGGGGGTGTTCCAGTCCCCGCCTGCATTTAGGAGGAGGCTAGGGGAAGCCAGAACCAATGGAGGCCCACACCCGTGTGTTTCCAGGTGAGATCCAGAGATATATCCATAGAGGAGTGGAAAGGCTCGGAGACCTACAGCCCCAACACGGCATACGGTAAGACCCCAGCCCTGACCCCACCTGCAGGAGCTGTGGCCCTCAGGTTGCCTCCAGGCGACCCCCCAGATCCCAGCCACAGCATCCTGGCCAGGCAGCCTGTCCCCTCGTCCTCTTTTCTTTTCCCATCTGGAGGGTGGGGGGTGTGGCAAATGGGCCCCTAGAGAAGGGGGGACACCTGGCTGGTGAGGCATGTGAGTGCACAGACCCTGCTGTCCCACAGGTGTGGACTTCCTGGTGCCCGTGATGGGCTACATCTGCCGCATCTGCCACAAATTCTACCACAGCAACTCAGGGGCGCAGCTCTCCCACTGCAAGTCCCTGGCCCACTTTGAGAACCTGCAGGTGAGTCAGGCCCCCTGCCCGGCTCTGCCCTGCCCAGGGAGTCAGACTGTGTCCTAGCTGACGGGGACAGCCAGTGGCCACCTCCCTCCTGTGCTTGGCCTCAGCCCCTGGGTACAGCCCCCAGTGAGAGGCTCTGCCCACAAAGGGAATCAGAGCCACGTTGGGGCCAATGTCTTTCTGCAGTTGTTCTGGTGGGTGCTGAGGGCTGGGCTGTTAGCTCTAGAGCCCTGGCCCAGAGGGGCTGAGCACATCACACAGGGTCACACAGCATGTCTGACGCTGTCTCACCTGGGCTGGGGAAACAGCCTGTGGCCAGGAGCACACCAGGTGGGGAGGAAGCCTGGCCTCACCTGCACTCTCTGTGTCCAGAAATATAAGAAGGCCAAGAACCCCAGCCCCACCACCAGGCCCCTGAGCCGCCAGTGTGCAATCAACGCCCGGAACGCCCTGACTGCTCTGTTCACCTCCGGCAGCCGCATACCCACGCAGTCCAGCACCCAGGACACAACCAAAACCCCCAGCAAGGTGACAGCCCAACCCGCTCAGCACCCACTACCCCGGCGCTCAAGCCGCCTCAAAACCTGATGGAGGGGGCGGCCCACAGCTGCCCCGTCTGGGTCTAGATCTGCTACGCATTTTAGGAGTCTGTGTGGAGACTGTGACATGGTTGGTGTTTTTACTCAAAATCCAATAAAAGAAGGTAGTTTGGCTGTATAGTCCCCAGCAGCACTTCCGTCTGGGTGGACAGGGACAGGGGGCGCCCAGCTAGCTCTGTCAGCACCCAGCCCCTGTGGGTAGTGTGGTGGCAGAACTGGAAAGCTGAAGACAGGCTCCCTAACCAGGGACTCTGGCATTACAAGGTGTTTCACCTCCTGAGCCTCAGTTTCCCCTTTAATAACGTACCCAGGCTCGCAAAGTGCTACCTTCAAGTAAGATCTCATTTAATCTTCACAATGTCCCTAGGAGGTAGGTCTTGTTATCCCCAAATTATCCCATTATCCCAGATGAAGAAACTGAGGCCTAGCAAGGTCAAGTGCCTGCTGAAAATCATGTATCTGGTGAGTGGCCAGGATTTGACCCCGAGCCTGAACTCTGACCTGGCCTCTCCCAGCTGGACCCTACAGAAGTTGAAGGGCAGGAGTGGGGGCCCTCGCTGCTCAGGCCCTCTGGTTCCAAGTTCATGTTCATTAGCGGGGACCCCACCCTTCTTGTCAGGAGACCTTATGATGAATCATTAGTGAATGGGGCCCAGGCTGAGGTGGCTCTTTAGTTCCACTTCCCCATTTGGAAAGACCCTTAGAGACAAGATAACCAGACCAGCCCTATTATTGGCCAGCTGGAGAGACTGAGGCCAGGAGAAAGAGGGTGGAACCCAAGGTTGCACAGCATGTCTTTTTTTTTTTTTGAATTTTATTTATTTTTATACAGCAGGTTCTTATTAGTTATCTATTTTATACATATTGCACAGCATGTCTTGGTGTTGGTTGTCTTAGTGAAAGGCCCTAGAACCCAGAGAAGCTGAGCATATCACACAGGGTCACACAGCATGGCCGATGCTGTCTCAGCTGGGCTGGGAAGCAGCCGCTGGCCAGGAGCACACCGGGTGGGGAGGAAGCCCTGACTTCACCTGCACCTCTGTGTCCAGAAATACAAGAAGGCCAAGAAGCCCGGCCCCACCACCATGCCTATGAGCCAGTGTGTGATCTATGCCTGGGATGCCTCCACTGCCCTGTTTACCTCTGGCGCCACTGGGGTCCTCATCCCGGGATACAGAGGAGAGAGGAGGCGCAGTGGTGTTCAGACCAGTTTAATGTGGACGCTCAAGGCCTGGGCAGTGTAGGGAGCGTCCAGGAGTTGGGCAGGCAGGCAAGGTGGGTGGATCGCTGGCCCACACCTGGCCAGCAGTGGGGAGGAAGCCCTGAGGAGGGGGTGCCGGGAGGTGGGGCGGGCCTAGGTACACCGAGGGAAGTACCAGAAGAGTGGCCTAGGCCGGCAGACACCACCCCTGCCCCGCCCCGGAAAATCTGTAGGCCAGCCCTTGAGAAGGTATCTAAGCCAGGTAGTGAGTGCTCAGGCCAGAGCCTGGCCAGGGGCTCCCAGAGCCTAGGGGCTGGCATCGCTGGGGGCCTCCCCGAGCTGCTGCTGGAACTCAAGGCGCGTCTGCCGGTTGGATTCAAGCAGCTCCTGGAGGCGGGCATGGAGGTGGTCATTCTTCTCCTCCAGGTGGTCCAGACAGGAGTTGATCTGGTCCAACATGGAGTTGATGGCAGCGTATTCTGGGAGGAAGGGGAAAGAGAGTCAAGGTCCCATATCTCCTCAGGGATCAAAGGCACACCCCGCCCTCCCCCCCCGCCACTGTCCCCCAGCCTCTAAAGAGTTTTGGGCAAGTCCCTACTCCTTCCTGAGCCTCACTGTCACCAACTGGAAAATGGGTGGATATCAAAAGAGGAAAGGCTTTGGAGAAATATCTTAGTGTACCAGCTTTTTCTAGGGTTAGGTTGGTCACAGGGAGGTTAGCCAGACAGTGTCCTGCCTGGGAATTCCTGCCAGGTGCCAGGTCTCCTCTCTACTTCCTGCATCAGCTGCCTAGAGGCCAGAGCCCATGCTCCTGAGCCAGGCGATCAAGGCCTCTGTCCCCAGGCGGGCTCTACTCTCCAGCCCGTTCTGGCTCCCCCTGCCCTAGCTCCCAGCAGACTCCAAGGCCCTGCTCCCTTCTCTAGCCCCACCTCCCCTGCCTTTTCCTTTCCTCTCTCACACCTGCCTTTGCCCACCTCAGGCCCCTTGAACATGCTGTGGCCTCTGCCTGGAATGTGCTGGGTCCTCCTCCTGTCTTCCTTCCCTCCTCTCCTCCTGGATGAGCCCCACTCATCCTTCAGGTGTCAGCGTGGATGTTGCCACAGGGAGCCCTCCCATGCCCCAGCCTGATCGGGCCTCTCCTCCTGATCCCCTTGCCGTCTCACACCTGCACGGGCCCCACCTCCAGCTCGGCCGCTGGGACTGTGTGCTAGTCTGTCTCCCCCACCAGACTCTAGTGAGCGCTGTGTGAGAGGTGGAATGGTCTTGTGTTCACTGCTGTTTCCCCAGTGCCCCCGGTGTCACACAGTAAGCATCTGTTGAATGAATGAATGGATGAATGAATGAAGCCTAACTTTCCAGGCTTTCTGCCTTTCCTTAACTGTCCCTGCCACCCAGAATGCCTCAGCCGCTCAAGGACCAGCTCCAAATGCCTCCTCTTCCAAGAACCCTTCCCTGGTCTCCACCAGAAACCACCACTCCCTCCTCCACAGACGCTCCTGACCTGCCTCAGCCACACAATGTCCCCTAGGACCCAAGGTCTGGGCCTGTGCCCACTGCGGGACCCAGTTCTGAGCCAGCCCATGACTCAGATACACTCAGCTGCCAGCCTGGGACAAAGGGGAAGCGGCTGGCGGTGTGTGGAAACGACCAGGGCTAGAGGAGAGTGTCTGGGATAAGGGTGCAAATGTGTCTGCGTTCTGGGGGAAGGGTACCCATTGCCCAGAGCTGTCCTAACTCACAGAGGACATGGTCCTGGAAAGCCTCTGCTGTATCCTGGAGTCCAGCTCCCTTGTGGTACAAATGGGGAAACCGAGGCCCAAGAAGGAAGAGACCTGCCTAGGGTCCTCCAGATGGTTGGTGGCAGAGCCAAGATTCAGACGTGGGGAGCAGGGGCACTTGGGTTTCAGTCCCAGCTCCACCCCATCCCAGCAAGTTACTATGCCTTTCTGGAAAAAGGGAGTAAGAACTGGGTTACTGTGAAGATTCAAATACATATATCAAGAACTCAGGGTCTGGCCACAGCAAGCACTTAGTAGATGGTCGCGATTATCAACATTTCACATTCCGGTCAAGAGACACAAGTGGGGAGAAAGATGGGGGAGGCAGCTCTCTCCGCTACTGGGGCTAGGCTTTGTCTGCGTCAAGTGTCACGGGTACCCCCCGGTTCCAAGTTTTTGCCCTCCACTGGGGACACCCTCCTCCCCAATGCCCTAAGTCCTGTGAATCTGCCAACTTCCACTCAGTGTGACTCCTGGGAGGCCCTTCTAGATGCCCCCAGCACAGCTGCCAGCGTGATACCACACCTGGCCTTTGTTCACCAGCAGTGCCCCAGGCAAACCGGGCAGCCCACCACTTACCCCACTTCCTCTACCTCTTTATTAAATGCAGACCTTGAGTGATGAAGTGTTCTAAAACTATTGTGGTGATGGTTGCACAACTCTGTGAATATCCTAAAATCCACTGAATCGTACAGTTTAAATGGGTAAATTGTACAGTGTGTGAATTATAGCTCAATAAAGCTGTTACCCAAAACAAAACCAAAAGCAGACTCCATACTTACCCCACATTTACTAAGTCCTGCCCTCTAAGTTAATAAACTAAATTTTATTACACTAAAGGGAATAATAACCACTTACAGAACACTTGCATGTTTGGAGCCTGCTATTTTCCATTCACTTTCTCACTTAATCCTGATACATCTCAATGCGGGAGACATTACCATTATTGTTATTTTACAGATGGGGAAACTGAGGCTCCAGAGGGGAGAAGGGAGCTGATGGTTCTCTCTCCTTCCCCCCTACCCCCACCCCCTGCACTGCTGTGTAGGCAACAGGCTGCTCTATAAGCAAGTCACATTCGCCAGGGCTCCAGGCCACACCAGCAAAGGTGCCTGGGCTGCTGACTCAGCAGGCCGGCACGCCCACCCTGATAGCCCCTCTTGCCAAGCCACGACGGTCCACTCCCAGCCCCGGCCCCTTAGGAGTCTCCATCTCCACAGGGGCTGAAAGAAGTGTCTGGAGCAAATCCCAATCGCAAAGGGCGAGTGACCTGAAGCGGCCTCAGTTTCCCCATCTGTAAAACGGGGCCTGTCGCCCACAGTTCTCGAAGGCTGCGGTTTCCAGGGACCCGCTCGCAGGTGCTCGTTCCAAACCCCCGGAGGGCGCTTGCTGCTCCGGAACCACCCTGGGGCGGGGGGATGGGAGGGCTCTGCGGTTCCTTCCCGGTCCCTATTCCGGCCCCGATTCCCCTTCCCAGGAGGGCACCCCGGAGAAAGCAAAGTGGTTTCAGCAGCCCCCCTGGGTCACCTGCTTCCTCGAAGCCGTCGTCCTCGCCTTCCGCGCCCCCCTCCACCGGCATGCCCAGGTCCCCGTTGGGGCCCGACATTGTGGGCTCGGCAGCCGCTAGCGCAGCGCGACGACTGAACGCGGCGACGGTCGCGCCGACAACCGGCGCGGGGCGGAAGAAGGAAGCGGTGGATGGAACTCGGGGCCGGAAGGGCGGAACGCCGCGACGGAACGCGCCCAGTAGGCCGGGACCCCGCCCCCAAGGCGGAGCCCGGCGGCCAGAGCTCCGCCCTGCCCCGCCGCCAGAACCCCGTCCCCTCCCGTCCGCAAGACTCCGCCCCCACACTCGAGCCCCGCCCACACCCTGCTTCACAGTCGAGCTCCGCCCACTTCCGCCGGTCCCCGGGCCCGCCCCTCTCCCGGCGGCCGGGTTGGACCACCAAGGGATACCCCATGAGAATCTTAGACGGCGGGGGCTCGGCCCTCAGGTCGAGCAACCCGGCACAAGGGCAGGGCAGCCTGGGACCCCCCACTCTGCCCCATCCTGCTGCTGGGGACCTGCGGGTAAGCTAGCCGGCGCCTCTGCATGGGCGAAATCTGAGACGAGTTGTTTCTAAGGCCCCCAATGTGTAGGGAAGATATCCGTTCACAGCCTACTTGAGAGTCACGGTCAGCAGAATGCAGCTTGTGGCTGTCAGTCAAGGAAGGCTTCGGGATAGTCTGCCCAGCTGCCATCATACCCCACCCTTTTTACCAGCTGGGAAAGGAGGCCCTGCCCAAAGTTACCCAGCCGGAAAGTGTCGCTCCTGAGCTGGAACCAGACGTGTGATCTTGGCCAGGGATACAGCTGAGTGAGGCCCATATCCAGGGGAGAGGGGCTCACTTACTGGGACTCCTGTAGCTGGGCCTCCTGGAGGAGGCCACATGGCTGCTGCAGCCTGGTGCTGGTCTCACACTGGTAGTTCCTGAGAGCAAGCCATCCCTGGGTGGCGGTCAGACCGAGCTATGTTCCCCGATGATGACAATGGGAAGGGATCCTCTCTGTCCCAGGAGCTGCCTTACCGTTTCACTGAGGAACGTGAGCCACCACTGACTTGGGTGACGGCAGCCCCACCTTCTCCTCTGAAGCAGGTTGAGTGGAGGCGAGGCCCACGCTGAACCAGTGCAGGAAGAATTGCAGTGAAAACCCCTCACCCAGGTCAGCTGACCCTCCTTGACTATAATGGGTGGGTACCCTTCCTCCCATCCCCCCAGCTGCCCTCCTCCAGCCAGGCATCCACTTACTTCCCACCACCTGGGGCTACCACAGTATTTCTATTATTTCTTCCCACTACCTGGAACTGGACACACTGGCCAAATAAAGTTGAAATTTTCTGCCAAAAAAAAAAAAAAAAAAAGGTACTAGGCCCATAGATGGAACAGGTGGCAGATAGCACCTGGACCATTCCTGGAGAGGGATGAGTCTTTGGCTTCGGGAGGGTGATAGGAGTGCGCCCGGGGGTAGCCAGGCGCTCTGATGGGTGGACACGTGCATCAGGTATCCCCATGCAGGCTGCATGCATGAGCACTCGCATCCAACTGCTAGGTCTGTGTGGTGTGTATCTGTACGTGCCTCGGCATGTTTCTGAGAACCTGTATGTCTCTCTGAGGGTCTGTTGCCCGTCCCTCTGTGCCTGGGAGTCTTTGTGTTTCTCCCCTTGTCTGTGGGGTCCTGTGATCTCAGGTGTGATTTCATAACTGGGAGAAAACATGTGCCTGTGCTTTTCTTTGGGTGTCCTATGCTTGTAGGGATAAACGTGTTTGGATTGTGTCAGCATGTCCACATATGTGACCTGTGTTTCTGCCGTGTCTCTGCACACTTGCATGCTACACAGACACAGGTGTTTCTGCTTCCATCAGAGGACACAGGGCTCTTCTGTCTTAGTGAAATGTCAGGGTCTCAGGGAAGGCCTCTCACTGATCAGCCAAAGGCGGGTGCCCAGCCCTCCTTTCTCAGCCCTGCTCACACCTCTGCCAAGTGTTGACCCCGCTCAGCCCCTCTCTTTCCGGAGGAGACAACGCAGCCCCAGAGAGTACCCCCTCCCCGACCCCGGGGTGCCCGTCCCGGTGTGGGGTCCAGGCAGGGGAGTCACTTAGCTTGTCCTGTTGAAAGTCAGACTCCACGGAGAACTGGGCAGGGTCTGCAGGACGCTGCACAGCCCCCAGCAGGACCCCATCATAGCATTCAAGGAGTGGCCTTTCTCCTGGGCTTGAGCGTGTGTGCCGGGGCCTGGGGCTAGCAGTGTGGGCAGAGGGAGGCAGGCGGGAGGAGAGGAGAGGAGAGCCCGGCCAAAGCCTCATCCCCCAAGTGGCTGAGTGAGGGCGGGAGGATGGAGAGCTGGGCGGCACAGGTGGTGAGGCCCCTACCTGGCTGGCCCCTTCTCTACTCCCAGAAGCCAAAGCGAACCTGGACTCTGCCCACCCTACTCCTGTGGCCAAGGTCCACATAGCAGACCACAGGACAAAACAGCCACTACCCCAGCCAGCCCTGATGGGGGGAGGGGGTGTGCTTTGGTGCTACCCGGCCTCTGGCATCCCTGTTCACCTCTCACTCCTCATCTCACGAGCCCTGCCATCACTTCCTCTGCAAGCCCAGTGTGGAAGGCTGCATAACAGTCCCCAAAGATATCTGGGTCCTAGTCCTTGGAACCAGTGAATGGTACCTTATTTGGGAAAGGGGCCTTTGCAGACTTGATTACATTGAGACTTTGAGATAGAGAGATTATCCAGGATTATCACAGCTCCAGTGTCTCCCCTTCCCCCAGCCAAGGGTGAAGGGGTAGGTGTGCAAGTCTGTGGGTGGAGAAGCCTGGGTTTCTTCAGAACCGCACCCTCTCTGACCTCTGACCTTGCAACGGCAGAAGAGGCCAGGGAGGGGGTTCCCGTGTGTGGTGCAGACAGGGAGGGGCTCCAGCTGTGGCCTGTGGGTGAACAAGGGCTTGTTGGGCCCAGCCAAGCAGAGGGTACAGGTCTGCAGCCCTCGAGTCTCCTGGAATCTGAATTCCTGGCAGCGTATTCCCCTCCCTGCCGCCCCCGGCTCTGCCCCTGGTGGTCTGGAGGTCATCACAGAGGAGAGGTGTGGGTGAGGACGAGATGCTGAATGGGGTCAGCGTGGACACTGCCGCCCGCCAGTGGGAGCAAGAGAGTGAGCACTGGGCCGACAGGGGGCTGGGCGGGGCGGTCCCTTACGGGCAGGGGACCACCCCTGGCGACCCTCAAGCTGGGCATGCCTCTGCCCCACCCACTGTGCACCCCTCCTGCCCTGGCTGCTGTCTTCCAGCATCCACAGGAGTCCTGGTGAGTTGGGGGTGACAGCACCTCAGCCCTCGCAGCCCCCATCCAGCTCCCCGGCCCTGGCTGGGCCTCTGCTGTGGCACCTACTGCAGGTGATCGAGTGTGGGAATGAGGTGTGGCCCCGTCAGTGTTTCTGTTGGACCAGGCATCCCTCAAAGGCAGGGGCAGGCCTGGGGGTGGGGTGGGGGTGGGTGGAGAGCTAGGAAGTGTCCAGCCAAAGCTGGCCATGGGTTCTGCAGCTGCCATCACTTGCTGAGGACCACAGCGGGGCCCAGGAGTGATGCTAATGTGAGCCCACCCTTTGCCTGTCCTCCTGCCAGGTGGCCCGGGGGTCAAGGAGCACAGATTGGGGACCGGGGCATGTGTTTATTTAGCAGGCAACGTGGGGCTCCGGAGAGCAGCTGGTGGGCAGTGCCACGAGAAGGGTCTCTGGACTCTCCTGTCACTGGTGTCTGGGCTGGTGGGGACAGCTGGGCACCAAGCCGGGCAAAGGCTGACAGGAGGGCGATGGGAGCAGAGAGACAGGAGGCACCTGAGAGGGAGACGGGGAAGTAGAGACAACAGCAGTCCTGGGCGGTGTGGCGGGGGGCAAAGGCAGGCCTGCACCCTGGCTCCCATCAGCCCCCTCCCCCAGCCATACTCACGGCACCCTCACTGGTCATCGATGCACTGGTCTGTGGGGGAGAGAGTCTGTCAGAATGGGCAGGTGTGTGTGTGTATGACCCCTGCCCGCTGGGACCCCTGCACTGCCCCTGAGCACCCCAGACTCCAGCCTGGCCCAGCAAAGGCATATCTGGGGGTTCCCTTCAGGGCTGGGGGGCTGGGGCAGGGGATTGGGAGAAGGGCCTGAGGACGAGCAGACCTGGGGGACTCCCGTTCTCCAGGGGAGGCAGGTGAGGCCCGGCCACACATCTGCTCGGGCACCCAGGCCTCCTGCCTGTTTACCTGCTGACCCTGGCAGCCCTTCAGCTTTGGGGAGCCTGTGGCTCCCTGAGTGGCCTAGCTGGAGCCCCCTGCCCAGTCCAGGCCACCTGAAGACAAGGGCACTTTTCAAGTCAGTGGTGAGCCGGCCTCAAGGCGAGGGGGAAAGTGGCCCCGGACCAGGGGGTGTGAGGAGGAAGTGGTCTAGGATGGTAGGGTCTGGGGTGTCGGGGAAGTGGCCTGGGGCAGGGAGACTGGGGAAATTTGGACCTGGGCCTGAAATTCTCATCTGTCAGGGAGGAACCCTTGGGGCCCGGATCCCTGGGTGCCCCACGGATCCTTGGGTGGGGCAGCGTCTTCCTGAACCCAAAGTGGCTCCCAGGGGCTCCAGTGACTGCAGTAGAGTACCGAGCCCCTCCTCCCCACCTTTCCCTGGTGGGGCAGCGTCAGGCCTGGGTCGTCCCCACATCCCCTTTTCCTCTCCCCAGCTGGCCATTACCGACTGGAACAGGGAAGAGGATGTACTCATCGGTGAGGCCCAGGGATTTGGCGAAGTGGATGAAGTTCTCCTTCAGTTGAGGGGTCAGCTCCTTGGTCCTCCCTGTGGCCAGATGGCCAGCGAGTGGCCGGCAAATACTCCATAAATATCGTTGAATGTGTGAACAAGACCTCTGATCCCTTCCTCACGGAGGGTCTGCAGAAGGACCTCCCTCCCTGGCCGCCCACAGGGACTGCGAGCTGACACTGCGAGAGGACCTGGGGGGCTGGGTTGGGATGGGCCTCTCCCCCGACAGTGTGACGCGGAGCCGGGTCCCCGAGGCGGTGGGGAAGACCCACCGTAGAGGGTGGTCTTGAAGTACTCCTGGTTCTTGTAAACCTTCTTGAAGTACACTATGGCAAACTGGTTGTAGTTGGTAGTCGCCACTCGCACGGTGTAGCTCTGCACCCCGGGGAAGCCTGTGGGGAGGACGGCGAGGGGTCAGCCTGCCCAGGCTGGGAGGAGGGAGCCGTTCCTTTCTCCCCGGCCCATCTGCAGGGGCTTTTCCCACAGAACAGCATCTGTGTGGAGGGGCAGGGAGGCCTGTGCCCCTTCCTGGAGGACCCTGCCCCCCCAGAAGCCCAGCCCCAGGGCCCGCCTCATTCAGAACTCACCCTTAACATTGCCCAGGGTGAACTGGCCGGGCCGGGAACTTGGGACAAAAGTTCTGATCCAGTGGTCACAGCGCTCGTCCCTGTGGGAGGGAGAGATGGGTGAGTGAGACCAGAGGGGACACAGGCTTGGACTCCTTGGGCTGGACAAGGTGGGGGCCAGGGCCGTAGCTGGAGGGGGTGGGATTCTGATGCCCCTGGCCTGGCCCAGCCCAAGACAGTCCATCCCCACCACAGCAGGCGGTCCCTACCCCACCCAGCTGAGATGGGCCTGGGTCTTTCCCTCTGAGCCTACCCCTGTCTGTCACTGCCTGGTCTGCCCTGGGACATCTGACCCTGCTCAGACCCTCCCTCCAGGACCCACTGTCCTTTCCTCTTCAGGGCTGTCTCCCCTCGGTGGCCTTCCCTACACACTGTCCCCCTACACCCAACCCCAGGCATTTATCCCCTGCTCCTATCTACCCTCTGCTGCTTCCCTGTCTGTCACCTCTCCTGGGGGAGTCACCCTCCAAGGTTCCAGTCTGCTCCCTGCCAAGGACTCCTCTAGCTCCTGGGCCAACCCTGACCTGAGTCCCACCCTGTCTCCTGGTATTCCAGAGCTGATCTCCCCAAACCCATCCTTCTTCTGCTTCTTGCTCCACAGATGCTCCAGCCTCAATCCCCTGGGTGCCAGAGCCAGAAACTCATAGGGGCTGGGCGATCCTTGGCACCCTGCCATTTCTCTCTCCGCCACCCCCAGAGGGACCCTGCTCAGACCCACTCCTCACCAGATCGCTTCTGTGCTGGTGCCTGAGGCCCCTGGCAGTGTGAGGGCTGCCCCCCTGCCAAGCCACTCAGCTGCTGCTCAGGACAGCTGTACGATGGCTGCTTCCTGAAGGAGTGCTTCTCTTTGACTCAGAGTCACCAGCCCCTGCCGTGGACGCCTCATGCCTCCTTCTGAGGCAGGTGGCTCGTTCAAGGCCCAGTTCCAGAGGCTACCTCCCTGTAAGCCCTTGATGAAGCCCTGGGGGGGTTCCAGGCTCTCTCTGTCTTGTTTCCTGAATGACTGTGTCCATCCCCAGCACTCTCTGTGTGTCTGCTCTGAAGTGACCAATAAATGCTGATCTAATGAAGGAAGAAATGAACAAATGTCTGAATCTGGGGCTGAGCAGAAGGATGAATGACTGTCGCTCACCTTCGGTCAGCCCTTGACTGTGACATCAGTCTGCTGCTAGACCCTCAAGCAGCCCCTCCAGTCTCCCCCACTTTCCCCAAGGAGGTGGCGGCTCTCACCTGAGCAGCGTGGAGGTGACATTGTAGCTGTGATCTTCTTTCAGCTCGTAGGTGGTGGCGAACATCTTAAACTCGCCTTGTTCTTCCTTCTTAAATGCGTTCCCTGCCAAGCCTACGACGTACCACTTCCCCTGGAACTACAGGGGGCTGTAATAGGCAGAGCCCACAAACGACCCTAGGGCCCCCGCCACTGCTCTGTCCCTGAAGGCCCTGAACCAGGAGCCCCCGTAACTAAGCAGCAGAGCCTGGGACTGGGCATTCAGTTCCTGCACTGATGAAGCCAGTGGGAGCTGGAGGCAGCCAGGCCAGGAGGGAGCCCTGAGGATGGCAGGGAGGGGGCGACCCTGGGCAGGGTGGCCAGCTGGCCTCCCTGTGCCTCAGTTTCCTCCTCATGCAGAGGAACTGAAGGTGTTCCCACCACGCATGGACTACAGCAATTGTGGGAGAGAGACTGGACCTGGGAAGGTCTGCCCAGGTGATCCTCTTGTCAGCAAGGTCGGGGTCGGTGTGGGACAATGGAGCGTGGCTTCCATCGGGGGAGCCAGGGCAGGCTAAGCTGAAGCCTGGGCGTCCTGCCTTTACCTGTTTGCTAGGACTCTTCACCTCTCTTCCCCTCTGCTTGCACTCTTCCCTGGGCACCCCCTGCAGCTCTCCCTCCAGGGCCCTTACCTGGTCAGGCTGGAAGTTGGACTGCAGCGGGACCCTGAACAGAGGTGGGGCCGGGATCAGGTTGGGGGTGGAATCCTGGGCTTGGGTGTGCAGGGCCCCCAGCAGGCTGAGGCCCAGCCACAGGAGACCTAGGGGCATGGCTTCAGGGCTGAGCAGGCTGGCGTTCCCTACAGCAGCTGAGGGGGGAAGTGAGTGCGGAGGCTGCCTGGGCAACCCTATTTATGGTCCACCTGGCTCATGGCCCCTTCCAGGGTGGAGTGATTCATATTTTGCCAAATCCAGGAAGGGTGAGGCAATTGCCAGCACTCCTGCTGAAACACCTGGCAAGATTTCTGCCCCTTTCCGCACTGGTCAGGATTGTGCAAGACCAGGGGCAGAAGGTGGGGAGGGCACATTGCCCAGAGCTCTGCACGTCTGGCAGGCACGAGGCCTCCCTCCACTCTCTCTGGGCCCCTTCCCTTCATTCTGGTTGGCTCTGTATATGGTCGGTGGTCCCCGATCAGGACAAGCTGTCATCTCTGACTTTCAGGGGCCCCTGCTCAGCCCCAGCCCAGGGTGGGTCTGTGTGGTGAGACCCCCTTCCCACATCCGAGGAACACAGACAATTGCTCACCCCGGCAGCCTGTGTGCTGTGGCCTGGTTCTCAGAAGGGACAGGGAAGGGTGGGGCAGCTGAGAGGGAACATTCCTGACCAGGAAGGACAGTGTGTGTGGTGTGTGTGCCCTGAGTTCTCGGAGCCCAGATCCTGGCCCTCCCGGGGGCCGCACACCAGGCCAGAGGCTGAAGGAAGAGCCCCGCCCCTCCTCCATGCCTTGGACCTTAGCCAACCCCTAAAGGACTTGGTCCCTGCTGTGGGCCCAGGGGATGAGACCCCAAGCTGGGCACTAGAGCCCCACGCGTGGACACTTGGCAAAGCAGAGAGCAGGTGTTGCGGTCCCAGCGCCATGCTGGTGGGGGGCAGCGTGGGGCATGCATCTGTGCTGGGTGAGGGGTGCTGGGGGCTGGGGCCTGAAGGTGGGCTGTCCACCCAGCTGCTCCGGACCCCAAGTGCTTTGGGGCACAGGGAATGCAGGGACTTGGACTTGTCTTTGAGAGGTCCTTGAGGCCATCTGCTCTCTCTGGCCACAGCCTTGGAGCCCAGTGCCCTGGGCCTGGGACCCCAGAATTGTCCCTGCCATGGCTGATCCCATCTTTGTCCTTGGAGGGGTGTAGTTTTCTCACTGGGGGCCTGGCCGTCCTTGGGAGGCAATGGTGGGTCCCAGGCCCTGGGCAGTGTCTCGCAGATAGCTTACCACGAGGCCAAGGCTGTCTGGATACCTGATCTGTGGTTGAACTGAGGATCCGCTGGCCTCGCATGAGACTGATGGGGACCTCACTGGCTCTGCCTGCCTGCTGCTTGGGAATCAGCTTCCCGAGCCTAGGCTCTGGGGTGCCGAGCCCTGAGGGGAGGGGCTTTGGAGGGGTCCTGAGCTGGTGGGGAGGACACATCCTACTGAGGCAGAGAGGCCGCCACAGGACCCCTGCCCTCTCAGGCCCTGACCTGCCGGCCTGTCCGGGTGATGAAAGCACAGGAAGTAGAGATGAGCAAAGCCTCTTCAGGGATGTTGCCACTGAAGGCCGTGCCCTCTGCAGGCACTCGTGGCCACCCCCACCCCACCCCTTTCATCCCTGCTCGCAGCCCCAGGGCCTCTACCCCTGCTATTCTCTTTGACCTTAAAAGGTACCCTCGAGTCTGTGGTGACTCCTAGACGTTGGGGAAACTCATGGATGGAGGCTCAAAGAATTTTAAGTAGGAGAGGGACAGTACCCTGGATCACCAAGGAGCCACTGCAGGGAATATTCTAGATTCTAAAAGTCAGGGTTGGGACTTCCCTGTTGGCACAGTGGTTAAGAATCCACCTGCCAAGGCAGGGGACACGGGTTAGAGCCCTGGTCCGGGAACATCCCACATGCCGCGAAGCAACTAAGCCCGTGCGCCACAACTACTGAGCCTGCACTCTAGAGCCCGTGAGCCACAGCTACTAAGCCTGCGTGCCACAACCACTGAAGCCCGCGTGCCTAGAGCCCGTGCTCCACAACATGAGAAGCCACCACAATGAGAAGCCCGCGCACCGCAACAAAGATTAGCCCCTGCTCGCTGCAACTAGAGAAAGCCCGTGCGCAGCAACGAGACCCAATGCAGCCAAAAATAAATAAGTAAATAATAAATAAAAACAAAACAAAATTTTCTGTTGTTTATAAGCCATGTAGTTTATGGTATTCTGTTACAACAGCCCAAAGGGACTGATTCAGCCACCTGCCCACACTGCTGGGTCTCCCAGTCGCGGGCCACCTCTTCCCCACCTCAGAGGTCTCCTGCCCAGACACACTCTGGGCCTTCTCTCCAGAGCATGCTTTCCTAACAGTGAATTTCATAGTTTCAGTATCTTCTGCAGTCTAGACAGGCTGAGAATTTCCCAAATCATCAAATTGCTGTAACAAATGACCATTGAGAGTTCCCTGGTGGCCTAGAGGTTAGGATTCTGGGCTTTCACTGCTGCAGCCTGGGTTCAATCCCTGGTCGGGGAACTGAGATCCCACAAGCCACGCAGCACAGCCAAAAAACAAACAAACAAATGACCATTTGCTGGCTTAAAATAACACATTCTAAAGGCCAGAAGTCCAAAATCAGAAATTCACTGTGCCAAGATCAAGGTGTGGGCAGGCCGCATGCCCTCTGGAGCCTCCAGGGGACCATTCCTTGCCTCTTCCAGCTTCTGGTGGCTGCCGGCACTTGCCAGCTGGTGGCCCCACCACTCCAGTCTCTGCTTATCTTCACAACGCCTTCTCCTTTGTGCATAATCTCCCTCTGCCTCATCTTTTTATTTATTTATTTGGCTGCGTTGGGTCTTCGTTGCTGCACATGGGCTTTCTCTAGTTGCGGCGAGCAGAGGCTACTCTTCATTGCGGTGCGCGGGCCTCTCCTTGCAGTGGCTTCTCTTGTTGCGGAGCATGGACTCTAGGTGCGTGGGCTTCCGTAGTTGTGGCACGCGGGCTCAGTAGTTGTGGTGCACGGGCTCTAGAGGGCAGGCTCAGTAGTTGTGGCGCACGGGCTTAGTCGCTCAGTGGCATGTGGGATCTTCCCGGACCAGGGCTCGAACCTGTGCATTGGCAGGCGGATTCTTAATCACTAGGCCACCAGGGAAGCCCTCTGAAGTCCTGACATACCGCTTTCATTGTAGTTTTCGAGCAATTTGTTATGACATATATAAATACCCATGGAGCCACCACCACAATCAAGACAGTGAACATATTCATCGCCCCCCAAAAACCCCTCACGCCCCTTCCCTCCTGCTCCTCTTCATCACACACCCCCTACCCCACCCCCAGGCAACCCCCAGGCTGCTTTCTCCCCATAAATTAGTTTGCATTTTCTAGTTGTATATCAGTGGAACCAAATAGTACATATGCTTTATTGCCTGGCCTCTTTCATTCAGCACAATTATTTTGAGATTCATCTCTTCAGTAAGTTTTGGATGGGATGAAGAGGCAGTGGGACATTTGGGTAGAACCCACTGGGGTGTTAGAGAGGGGCGAGTGCTGGGGTCAGGAGGAGTGGCAGAGCAGGGGCTGGGCAGTCGTGGAGGGTGAAGAGGTTGGCAGGACTCTTGGGTTCTCCCTTGACGACGGAGGCAGGAGCAGAAAAGGAGAAAGTGGTTAGGTGGGAAAGAGAGCCAATTGGGTGGTTATGCCAGGATAAGGGTGGGGTGCCTGGGGGACATCCCGGCTGACCCAGAGGCAGTTGTAAACCCAGGATAGGGTTGACCTGAAACCATAGGCTGGGCATTCACGACACAGATGGTAACAGAAACCAGGGGAGGGAAGAGGTGGCCGAGGCCACGTGTATGGGGCCTAGTGGGTCCAAGAATGAACCCTGAAGAACCCAATTCTTAAGAGGCAGGGCTAGGGCTTCCCTGGTGGCGCAGTGGTTAAGAATCTGTCTGCCAATGCAGGGGACACGGGTTTGAGCCCTGGTCCGGGAAGATCCCACATGCTGCGGAGCAACTAAGCCCGTGTGCCACAACTACTGAGCCTGTGGTCTAGAGCCTGTGAGCCACAATTACTGAAGCCCGCAAGCCACAACTACTGAAGCCCATGCACCTAGAGCCCATGCTCTGCAACATGAGAAGCCACTGCAATGAGTAGCCTGTGCACCGCAAGGAAGAGTAGCCCCTGCTTGCCACAACTAGAGAAAGCCCACATGCAGCAAAAATAAATAAATAAATTTATTTATTAAAAAAAAAAAAAAAAAAGAGGCAGGGCCGCAGAAGAGAGGGTGAAGGAAAACAAGGAGGGTGAGGTCACGGACTCACAGAGGGACATGTGTCCAAGAGACTGGCTAGTAGGGTCAGATACCAATGGGAGGTCACAGAAGCTACAGCCTGGAATGGGGCTCCTGCGCTGGCACGATCTGGGCTATGCCTGGACAGAGGCTCTGTCTTCTCTTCCGTGTGAGAACCCTGGGTCTTGGCCACCTGTCCCCAGATGTCCCACAGCAACAGGGAACAGCACAGCTATCCCTAGGGTTTGCTCAGACTTGGGCCTAGAGATCCATCCAGCTCAGCCACAGACAGAAGGTTCCTGGCTGGAATGAACTAAAGAAGAGGCCGTATAGGGACCCAGGGCAGTGAGCACCGGCTGGCAGGCCAAGACACGCGGGCCTGCCCTTACGTCCTGCCCAATCCTGGCCAGGAAGACAAAGTGAGAATTTGCCAAGTATTTTGGTGGAGGATTGGGTTATTGGGTTTCCTTCCTGTATTTGGCAAAGATGGAGCAAGCTGCCAGGTGGGCAAAAAATAGGGGTCTCTAAAACACCCCGGCCTCACTAGCCTCCAGACTCTCCCCATTCATTTCCCCATTTAATCCTGACAGATTTCATTGCAGGAGACACTAACCATTATTCTTATTTTACAGATGGGGAAACTGAGGCTGCAGAAGGGGAGAAGGGAGCTGATGGTTCTCTCTCCTTCCCCCCTACCCCCACCCCCTGCAGTGCTGCTCTGTAAGCAAGTCACATTCGCCAGGGCTCCAGGCCACACCAGCAAAGGTGCCTGGGGTTGCTGACTCAGCAGGCCGGCACGCCCACCCTGATAGCCCCTCTTGCCAAGCCACGACGGTCCACTCCCGGCCCCGGCCCCTTAGGAGTCTCCATCTCCACGGGGGCTGAAAGAAGTGTCTGGAGCAAATCCCAATCGCAAAGGGCGAGTGACCTGAAACGGCCTCAGTTTCCCCATCTGTAAAACGGGGCCTGTCGCCCACAGTTCTCGAAGGCTGCGGTTTCCAGGGACCCGCTCGCAGGTGCTCGTCCCAAACCCCCGGAGGGCGCTTGCTGCTCCGGAACCACCCTGGGGCGGGGGGATGGGAGGGCTCTGCGGTTCCTTCCCGGTCCCTATTCCGGCCCCGATTGCCATTCCCAGGAGGTCACCTCCGAGAAAGCAGAAGTCGCCTCAGCAGCCCCCGTGGGTCACCTGCTTCCCCGAAGCCCTCGTCCTCGCCTTCCGGGCCCGCCTCCACCGGCATGCCCAGGTCCCCGTTGGGGCCCGACACTGTAGGCTTGGGCGCCGCAAGGGCAGCGCGAAGATGGGACACAGTGATTGAAGCACAGAAAGCCGGCGCGGGGCGGAAGGTGGAGGCGGTGGGTGGAACTCGGGACCAGCTGGGCTGAATGCCACAGCTGAACGCGCCCGGGCCCCGCCCCCACCCGCTGTCAGACTCCGCCCCACGTCCCGCCCCACTCAGAGCCTGGTCCCAGTCGCAGCCCAGCTCTTGCGCCTCATCCCGGGAGCGGAGCTTTGTGCCCGCCTGGCCTTCAGACTCCGCCTCGCCCCGCCCACAATCTGTCCAGCCTTCAGATCCCCGTCCACTCCTCGGGCCCCACCCCTCTCCCGGCCGCCGGGAGGGGCCATCCCAGGGCTGCCCGCCGAGAAGCCTAGGTAGTTGAGCCTCGGGCCCTCAGTTTGGGCGAAGGAGCCCGACAGAGGGGCGGGAGGGCTTGGAATCCCCACTCCGCCCTATCCTGCCGCTGGGGACCTGCGGGTCGGCGACTCGGCGCCTTCGGGTGGGCGAAATAAATCTGAGACACGTGGTTTCTAAGGACCCCGCCTGTGTGTATGGAAAATTTTATGGTTCGAGCCACAGAAGAAACGGTGCAGCGGTGCGGGAGGGCAGAAAAAGCCCGATTCGAGGACGCCCACCTACTGTGGGTCGGGCTGGGCGGTTTCTGCGGCTCTCATGGACACGATGTCGTGACGCTTTCCCTGATAGTCTGAAGGGTTCACTCTCTTTCGATTGGGTGCGTATTACGGATGACGCTGACGGCCACATGGCGAGCTACGTGGCCGAGTTCCTGCGTTCGTCTCCGGGTCACCACCGAGACCAGTTACATCTACACTTTAGAAGCCGGGGCATTTAGCAGACATCCCTAGGTGTGTTTCTTCGGCTCTGACGGATGTGTGGAACTGGGCTCCGAGTATTCACGCGCAGTCCTACGAGAGCTGGCCCTCCCCACTCGGCATCACTGTCACCCCTGGCAACCTGCGGGGCGCCGGAGACCTGCTCCTTTAAGAGGAGCCTAAGCCCGGGCCATCTTTGTTTCTCGCGCCCTCCCGCTGCGCCGGCGGAGCAAACATGGCCCACGCTGTGCGGGCGCTGTGGCCGGGAGGGCGCGCTCTGACCTGGAGGCTGGGCGGTCGCCCCGCGCTGGGACTCCCCGCGCAGAGCCGGGCCGGCTTAACCGGGGCGGCGGGAGGCCCAGGCCCCGGGGCCACCACCCGCAAGGGGGGCCCACGGCTCCTGGGGGCGGCGGCGCTGGCCCTGGGAGGAGCCCTGGGGCTGTACCACACTGCACGGTGGCACCTGCGCGCCCAGAACCTCCGTGCCGACTTCTCAGCCACGCAGGTAAGCCCGGGTCGGACCAAGCCTTGGGTAGGGGCGCTCGGGTCAGCGCCGAACTTCGGGACTACTGGGAACCGGCGGTGTCAGGAATCGCCTCCTCCGTCCGCTCTTGACCTTGGACCAGTGACTTGGTTTTAAGCCCTCGAGCCCTCAGCTTCCTCATCTGTGAAATGGGGCGCTACTGATGCCTGCTGACTAGAATTCTCGTTGTTTCAAAGTCGTTTTTCTAACGTGTTCTAAGACTTTTTGATGGAAAGATTTGGAGATCACTGAAAAGGGAAAGCCTCTTGTACAGTGGGTGGCTTTACAAACATTTTGTCGCGTCCCTCCCACTGTCTCCAAATCCCGAGGTTGTGTATTTATTAGTACTGTTATTAGTATTTTTACGGAACTGATAACCCTTAGACTCCAGGCCCTGAGACACGGAGGAACAAGGGTATGTCCCCCAAGCCCGGTGGTGGCCCAGCTGCCCTTGCGATGCTTTGTATACAGCACCAGCACCCCCCCACACACACACACACCCACAGGCGCCCCTTTCCTGAACCCATGGGAACAGGAACGGTAGATGGGGAGTGGAATTCTGTGTCTCCCTGCCCGCCCATCTCCATGGCCCAGCCTCGGTCTCTCATCTCTGAACAATGGGGGAACGGTACTGCAGCTGTGGCTTTCAAACATGAATATGCTGCAAGCTCACGTGAGGCTCTCCTGCCCTATGCAGGCCAATGGCCCAGATATAACGCTCCCCTCTTGTAGATTTGAGGTAGACCCGGCTCGGAAACACTGGACTCTGCCTCCACACTCCTTGAAGGGGTCGGGGTGGGCGCTCCCAAGTTGAAACAGTTGCATCTGGGGAGGCACACCTGGCGGTGTCTGAAGTTCCCTTGGGACAGAAAGGAGAGGAGAGATGTCTGTAGATGAGAAGATTCCTCCTACACAGAACAGACTTTCTACCTGGGGAGCCCACTGGATGGGCGCTTGGCTGTCCACTGCAGGAGCCTGCTCCGCACCTCCCTTCACCTCCCTTTCTCCCTGTCACCCGTCCCCCATTTCTCCTGACGTTCTCAGATCATCCTAGAAAACTCTCCTGGGAAACTTTTGCTTGGGGGTGGGGCCTGGACCTGGGGGCGGGGCCTGGGCACCAGGCCTCAGAAGCGCCCCCCTCTGCTCCTCATCCAGCTCTCCCTGTCCAGCCGCCTGCAGCTGACTCTGTACCAGTACAAAACGTGTCCCTTCTGCAGCAAGGTCCGTGCCTTCCTCGACTTCCACGCCCTGCCCTACCAGGTGGTGGAGGTGAACCCTGTGCGCAGGGCCGAGATCAAGTTCTCCTCCTACAGGAAGGTGCCCATCCTGTTGGCCCAGGAAGGAGACAGCTTGGTGAGCCTTGGGGAGCTCCCCCCTGCCCCATTGTCCAGGCTTGTTCTGGAATACCCCTGAGTTGGGCCCTGCTCTGCAGCCCTGGAAGGAACTTGGGCTCTCCGGGCCTCGGCTGAGGATTATGAACCCGTGAGTTCAAGGGAGACAGAGGACCACAGAGCTTAACAACATGGGTTCTGAAGTCAGGGCGGTCTGGGTTCAAGGTGGGGCTCTGTCACTCACTGGCTGTGTGACTTGGGGCCAGTCACTTAGCCCCTCTGGGTTTGCTTCATTAATCAACAGAGAACCATACTCTCCAGGGTGTAGGGCTTGGTTCCTAGTACGTAGCTTCTGAGTCTTCCTGGCCCCTCAGTGCCCAGGAGGCCAAGCGGGTGAGTGGGCAGGGCTCAGATCCTGGGTCCTCCCCACATTCTTCTCCCCATTAGCCCCACTTGGGTCTCCCTTACTCAGGACAGGCTTCCCTGAGGGCGGGGAGTGGTCCTGGGGGAAGGGAAAGCTCAGTGGCCATCGATTTTAGGGGTGAACCTCCAGGGACAGACAAACAATGCCCAGGTTCCACCCGACCAGCTTCTGCAGAGTGCTTGGGTGTCAGGATTAGGAGCCCCTGGTGATCCTGCCAGCGGCCAGTCCGCCAGTAACCCCCCCGCCCCCCACAATCTTGATCTAAACCATCCTCTTCTCCAGCGACAACTGAACGACTCCTCTGTCATCATCAGTGCCCTCAAGACCTACCTGGTGTCGGGGTAAGGAGCCCCTGAGGCCCAGGCTGGCACTGCATCTCATCCCGTCTCCTGTCTCAGGGAGGCCTCCCCTAGGTTCCTGTATGGGAGTGGGGTGGAGCTGCTGCTTAGATTTCCAGAATGGGCCACGGGCATCACTCTGAGACTCGCCCTTCTTCCGCGCATCTCCCTCTGTTGGGGAAGTGCTTCTGGTATCTGCCCCAAGTCCCTCTTGCTGCAGGACCTCCTGTGTCACCCACAAGAGGGTGGGAAAGCTTGTGTGGGTCAGTCCCGGGGCTGGATCAGGCTGGGGTAGATATTCATCCCGAGGAGGTGAGGGCTTAGTCTCCTGGAGGAAGAGGGAGTCAGGGTGAGGCTCTGGATATCTCCCAAAGGCAGCCCCTCGAAGACATCATCACCTACTATCCACCCATGAAGGCTGTGAACGACCAGGGCAAGGAGGTGACCGAATTCTGCAACAAGTACTGGCTCATGCTGGATGAGGAGGAGGCCCAGCGGATGTATGGTGGGAAGGAGGCCAGGACGTGAGTGGGGCCGGGGCCGGCCCTGGGGATGTGGGGAGGGGCCGGTCTTCCCCAGAGGGGACCAGGCTGCGTGAGATGCCGTGAGCGGGGAGCAGCATGGGAGACCACGAGGGCTGGGGCTGAGCCCCGGGCGTGACTGCCTCTCCTTGAGGACCTCCTGCTCCCGTCCGTACGCTGGGCTGTGTAGATAGTGCATCTGCTCCCGCGCCTCCCGGGCCCTGGCTCAGGGAGCCCACCTGGCCCGCCTTCTGTCCCCGCTTGCCCGCAGGGAGGAGATGAAGTGGCGGCAGTGGGCGGACGACTGGCTGGTGCACCTCATCTCCCCCAACGTGTACCGCACGCCGACCGAAGCCTTGGCCTCCTTTGACTACATTGTCAAGGAGGGCAATTTCGGGACCGTGGAGGGCGCCATGGCCAAGTACATGGGCGCGGCCGCCATGTACCTCATCAGCAAGCGGCTCAAGAGCAGGTGACGGTGCACACGTGTGTGCGTGTGCGCGCATGCGCTCATGGGCGCATGCACCTGGGGGCCTGCCATCCCCAAGTCCCCAGCATTAGCCAAGCTGAGACTCAAACCCAGAACCCCTGATTGCCTCCCCCAACCCAGGGGAAGCAGGGCTGGCCTGGGAGTCCAGAGCTGGGTCCCTGCCTTGTATCTTCCTCTGTTTCCCTCTCCATGGTTGGGTCTCTTGTCCCGCTCCATCCCCCGAAGTAGCCTTGGCCCCTGGGCCTTCTCACTCTGCCCACCTGTGCCAGGTTTCGGAGTTCCCCTGATGGACTTCCCCCATTCCTACCTAGGCACCACCTCCAGGATGACGTGCGTGAGGATCTCTACAAGGCTGCCAACAAGTGGGTGGCAGCTGTGGGCAAAGACCGGCCCTTCATGGGGGGCCAGAAGCCGAACCTGGCTGATCTGGTGAGTGTGGTGGTGTCAGAGGGTGCACAGACCAAAGGGTCTGTCCTTGGGGTGGGGGAGACCCAGGCAGGCAATACCTTCATCTCACAGCTCCTCCATCCCAGAGGCATCTGCCTCCACCGGTTGTCAAGGGCTTAAGGAAAACCAGTGCTCCAGGGTTCTGCCCAGCAAAATTCCTGGGACAGTGTCTTGTTGGCCTGACTTCAATGCCAATCCTTGAAGCAGTCCTACAGCCAGGGTGGAATATATTGATTGCAAGGCTCTGGTCTTGGAGCGAGTGGTGGGGTCCCCTCTTCCTGAATCCTACAGCCAACCCACACACTTCATTCAAAGCCCTGCGTGCAAAATTGGCCTGTTAGTGGGTCATGGGGCTCCCAGAAAGGGGAGGTCATGGGCCCAGGGCACACAGCGGGCAGAGAGCGGGGCAGGCGTGGACACCCCCTCCGTACCTGCCCACCCCCCCAGGCAGTGTACGGTGTGCTGCGTGTGATGGAGGGTCTGGAGGCCTTCGACGACCTGATGCGTCACACTCACATCCAGCCCTGGTACCTGCGGGTGGAGAAGGCCATCGCTGAGGCCCCCCAGTGAACTGAGCATCCCTGCCAGGAGGAGGGAGGGAACAATGGAAGACACCGGCTGTGGGGGACCAGGGCCGCTGGGCCAGCACCTGCTGATGCTGTGATAACAGTGCAGCAGGGGACAGGATCATTCGACCTCTTGCCCACCCCACCCTAACTGCCCCCTCGCTTCTAACACTGGACGTCTCCTGGAGCCCTGGGGCGCTGGGGGACAAAGCCCAGGCTCAGTTTGCATTCACAAATGTACCCCCGCCCCCCGGGGCATGGAAGGCTACCTCCCTCACCAGCTGGACCCCCTCCCGGGCCTCCCTGCTCTTTAGCCTTCTCTGGGGTTCTCAAGGCTGCCCTGTTTACGGCCCATGGGTGGGAATCAGGTTGGGCTCCTGCCCTGGGCAAGGGAAGTAGGGACCGTCCGGTTTGGGGAGGCCCCATCCCTGGCTCCCCCTGGTTCCTGCTCTTCCCAGGTGTCCCCAGGACTGTGTGTCATGTTCACAATAAAGAAAAGGTTTGCTGCTCCCCGCGTGGCGGCACCATAGTGGAGGTCCGCGGCCAGTAAATACCATTTGTCCAGTGCTTACTAAGTGTCAGACCTGGGTGAAAGGCTCAGTGGGCTTTGTGTCCCATAACCCCTGGGACACGGCCATGGGATGTGCAGCAGGGAGGTGCAGAGATGGCCCAGGGTGCAGGTCCAGTTCTCCCCACTGACTGTGGGGCAGGGGCACCCCTCTCGGCCCGAGTCTCCTCATCTGTCAGATGGGCACAATGGTGGTCCCCACCTCAAGGGGAAGTTGTGAGGGCTTGATGACAGGTTACAGGTCAACTGTGCAGCAGGGTGTCTGGCGCAGCAGGGGCCAGGGTTCTTCCAGTCCTGCTCTGGAGACCAGGAGATGAGGGTCCAGAGGACACAGTGCCTTCCAGGGGCCCCTCTGGCAGCACACAGCTACCCAGGGCTTCAAATCCCAGGCCTGGCACTTCACGGTGGTGGTGGTGGGGGACGCTGGGACAGGTGTATATAGAGAGAAGCAGCTCTGGGAACGAGGCAGGGCTGTGGGGCCCCTGTTCCCCTAGTTTCAGCAGATGAGGGGCACACTGGTCGGCCGAGGTGGCCCTGCAGAGGCCCAACAGGCAGCCAGTGAGCTGAATTCTACCTCCCGGGCCCTCCCTATTGTACAGTGACTGGGCAACCCTCTCAGAGCCTCTCAGGAGAGTTTAAATTTTTTCTTTGTTAATTTTTTTAAAAAAATTATTTTATCTTTATTTTTGGCTGCGTTGGGTCTTCGTTGCTGTGCGCGAGCTTTTCTCTAGTTGCGGCGAGCGGGGACCACTCTTCGTTGTGATGCGCAGGCTTCTCATTGCGGTGGCTTCTCTTGTTGCAGAGCATGGACTCTAGGCCCGCGGGGTTCAACAGTTGTGGCACGCGGGCTCAATAGCTGTGGCTCGTGGGCTCTAGAGCACAGGCTCAGTAGTTGTGGCGTACGGGCTTAGTTGTTCCACGGCATGTGGGATCTTCCCGGACCAGGGCTCAAACCCGTGTCCCCTGCATTGGCAGGTGGATTCTTAACCACTGTGCCACCAGGGAAGCCCTGTTAATTTTTTTAAAACATAAAAACAATTCATGGTCTTTGGGGACTTCCCTGGCAGTCCAGTGGTTAAGACTCCGTGCTCCTAATGCAGGGGGCACAGGTTCGATTCCTGGTCGGGGAACTAAGATCTCACAAGTTGCACGGCGTGGCCAAAAAAAAAAAAAAAAAAAAATTCATGGTTTTTGTATTAGCAAACATTCAAATAAGGTAGAAGCAACAAGCACTCTGGAGGCAGACAGTGTCATTTTGGGAGCAGTGGCCTCGGCTTCTGCAGGGCTGTCTGCCACCTGCTTGTTTTTGTTCCCATGGCGAGCATCTGTCCTTGTCACCGTGTCACACTGGCTGGGTCTTCATGGCTGCAGAGTGCTCCTTCCTCTGGGAGGAAGGAGAGAAGCTGAGGCCTGAGGCCACACCAGTCTGTGGGATGAGGAGCCGTGGAAGCTGCCTCCATGGGGCCAACAGGTGTTGAGGTCTCCCGAGTCACCACTGTGTCCAGGATGCAGTTCCCCCTTCATTGATCAGCCTTTAAGTCCCAAGGCGCCTTTGCTCCAGGGACCTGTGATGGCCTGTGGACTCCAGAGTCTCCCTCAGCAGGGCAGGAACTAGGCCAAGAGCGCCTCGGGGCTGCATCCCTGCCCCCCTCCCCACTTTGCCTGCTCTTCACAGACAGCCTTTTCCTTGTCACCCCCCGGGGTTACTTGGTGCTTTTCCAGCTGCTCAAGGAGGCCGACTCGCCTTTCTCTTTCTCAATCCCAAATTCCCCAAAGGGAGCATTTGATGTGACCTGCTTGGGATGAGGCGTCCACCTTCAGTCCATGGCCCCGTGGCCCGGGGAGGGTCTCACATCCCACAGCCCCACCCTGTGCTCCCTGCCCTTTGTGCTGCTGCTAAATCCAGTGATCGTGTCTCCCAGCCTCGGCTTCCTCTTGAGGCCTGGTCCGGCTAAGGAGGCACCAGGGGCAGGCCAGACCCCAGCTACTCATCACCACCCCTCTCTCCTTGTTTTCACAGAGATGTTTTCTTCTGTCTTTGCATTTCTCAGAGGAGGATATGGTTGATGGCAGAGCCATGCCGGGGATAGGGGCCTGACTCCTGACTGGGGCTTTATCCCTGGGGCTGTGGCAGGCAGAGAGGAGCCTGCCCACACCCTCTTCACCCACCTCCACTAAATGGTCACCTTGATGAAAAGTCACCTTGATGAAAAGGACTGTGCTAACTAGACCCATTCCCTGTGACGGGCTGGAGAATGGCCAGTCAACGCAAGGCCACCACGGGGCACTGAGTCCTGCTTCTGTCATGGAGTATTTCCCCCAGAGGTGACAACCTTGCCTCAGTTACCTTTTCCGATAACCAGCAGAGGGCGGTAGAGGATGCAAAAGCCCTGTAGGGGACGGCAACAAGACCTGGTGCTGCCACCTTGTGGCCAATTCTGGGATCGCACCTTTGGGCCATCTTCATTTTCCAGGGACTCTATTTGCTCATCTGTAAAATGGGTTTAGCATGCAAAGTGCTGAAGATGGGTAGGTAGGAAAAGTCACACCTTTCAGGGGAAAAGCCCGCAAGCTAGGAACCCTTGCCGCATCTTGGTAATGCTTAGGTCATGGCTTGTGCCTGTGGGCATTGGTAGCAGCAGAAGGCCTGAGGTGGGAACTCTGCAATTGTTTGCTGTGACCTTGGGCAAGCCCCATCCTTGCCCATCCATGGGCAAACTCTCGGAGGTCAGTTACCCTTCATGGGGTTGTTGAAATCAGGGATGGAAAGGTTGCACAAAGTCGATGTGCATTGTTGATGTGTGAGGGGTGTTTTTCTGCAGCTGGTGGGGTCTGCTGTCTCTTCCCAGAACACACTCCCTGCTGTTTCCTGCTGGGCTCCTGGAGTTCACGGCCAAGTGCTCCAGGAAGTAAGAAGGGAAGAGAGTCGTGAGAATGGCGAGATCCCTCCTCCCTGGGAGTCAGGGAGGGCTCCCTCGGGAGAGCAACCCGCAGCAGGAGCTTTAAGGATTCGGATTCTGGTTCACTTTTTTTGTTAGATTATTAAATTTAAAATTTTCATTTTGATTATGCAAGTAATTGTTCATTGTGCGTAAATAGAGCTTGCGGATAAGCAAAAAGATGATACCAATTATTCACAGACCCATCACTGAGATTTAAAAATTTAAATATCAAAAATTTAAAAAGTTTTGGGACTTCCCTGGCAGTCCAGTGGTTAAGACTCCACGCTCTCAATGGAGGGGGCACAGGTTCGATCCCTGGTCGGGGAACTAAGATCCCACAAGCTGCGCGGCGGTGCAGCCAAAAAAAAAATTTTTTTTTTTTTGGAGAATAGCCTTCTAGTTATTTTTTATGTAGTCTGCATATAGTGTGTATATGTGTGTGTATATATATATGTATATATACACACAAAATATTTTATATTATAAACATTTTATGTACAGTATTTTTTATTTATATTTTATTTATTTATTTACTTATTTATTTATGGCTGTGTTGGGTCTTTGTTTCTGCGCAAGGGCTTTCTCTAGTTGTGGCAATCGGGGGCCACTCTTCATCGCAATGCGCGGGCGTCTCACTGTCGCGGCCTCTCTTGTTGCGGAGCACAGGCTCCAAACGCGCAGGCTCAGTAAAGGACTCAGGGAAGTCGTGCTTTTGTGTTTTATTTATTTATTTATTTACTTACTTACTTACTTATTTATTTATGGCTGTGTTGGGTCTTCGTTGCTACGCACGGGCTTTCTCTGGTTGCAGCGACGGGGGGCTACTCTTTGTTGTGGTGCGCGGGCTTCTCATTGCGGTGGCTTCTCTCATTGCGGTGGCTTCTCTCGTTGCAGAGCATGGGCTCTAGGCACATGGGTTTCAGTAGTTGTGGCACGTGGGCTTCAGTAGTTGCAGCACGTGGGCTCTAGAGTGCAGGCTCAGTAGCTGTGGCACACGGACTTAGTTGCTCCGCGGCATGTGGGATCCTCCCGGACCAGGGCTCGAACCCATGTCCCCTGCATTAGGGGACGGATTCTTAACCACTGCGCCACCAGGGAAGTCCATGTGTTGTTTTAAGATGCCACGTTTGTGATGATTTGTAGCAGCAGCCATAGGACACTAATACAAATGGTACAGACCAGTGTAGTCAGGGAAGAGAAGCGGCTACAGGGAGCCAGGTGACCCGGGGCAAGTCCCTTGCCCTGTGTCAGTTTCCTCCTCCCTAAAATGAGGGGCAGGGGTTGGGCTGTTTGGTGCAGCAGGGAGCCCCCACCCTGGCAGGCGTGGGTGGAGCCAGCTCATGGAACTTTCACAACTGCCATGGGGAGATAATGTTTGGTCCTCGGCCACAGGGACCGTGCTGAGCGGCGATAGCAAATGGCCCGAAGAGACTATTCCTTTGTGCCACTCCCCCGCCAGCCTCTGTGTTATGGGACGCTGACAGCAGGAGAGGCCTAGGCTTGCCTGGCCCCTGTGGGCTGGGGTGGGCCTCTGGCCTTCTTGTTTCCTTCCTGCACTCCTGCATCACTCCCCTCCCGCTGGCCTTCCCACCCAGCGCCGTCCAGCCTCTCCAGCCACTATAACTGGGACTCGCTGGTCTGCTCCTGCTTCTTGACCCTGGAGGGCAGGGACCAAGGTCCACGCCTGGGCAGAGGGGCCCGGCAGGCAGGCTGTTCCTCTTCTCACCCTTCCCCTACATTCCAACCCGCCCAGACCAGCGACATGGGGACTGGGGGCAGCCCGGCCAGAGCTGAGGTTGAGAACAGGGCTTCAGTCAGCAAAACTGGTTTGAATCCTGGCTCAACATGTGCCCTTTTCTCGGGGGTGGGGGGACGCTGTGGCTTGTGGGATCTTAGTTCCCTGAACAGGGATCGAACCCGGGCCCTCAGCATTGAGAGTGAGAAGTCCTAACCACTGGACCGCCAGGGAATTCCCAACATTTGCCCTTTGTATGAACCGGAGGAGTCCCAGCTCTGAGCTGTAAGGTAAATATTGTGCCCATCTTGCTTGTGAGGAAACTGAGGCTCAGAGAGGCATGAGATTTGCCCAAGATCACGCTGCCAGGTGCCAGGATTGAAGCACAGGCCTGCCCCACTTTTCCCTGGTTCTCTGTGGCCTGGCCAGGAGAGCGGCCAGACGCCAGGTGTCACCTACCTGAGGTGAGGCAAGGAGCACCTGCCCCTCAGTGAAGGTCCCTGCAGGTGGGTCATGGCGTGCTTCCAGGCTGCCGGGCCTGCTCTGGGGGCAGGGGCCCCAGCAGAGCCCATGGCATCTTCACCCCCAAGCATGCAGCACGAGTGGGGGTCCTCTGACCTGCCTTCGAGGCCGTGTCACCTGCTCACGGTGAGGCCCTGGGCAAGTCCCTTCCCCTCCTGGAGTCTCAGTTTCTGCCTCTGTAAAATGGGGACATGGCGGCAGCAGCACTTGTGCCCTGTGTGTGCAGAGTCCCAGCTGGCACTCAGCGATGGCGCTCCCATGACTAAGAGATGAGGTCTGGCTTCAGAAAGGAAGCACGAAGAGGATGGGCCAGATCCCACGGTGAGAGCTGCCCCCACCCCCATCCCGTGCCGGGGATCCCAGGCCTCCTCACCCGGGGAAGGAGGGAGGGGGGACTGGAATGAAAAGCATTTAGGGGAAATCACTCTGTGAGTTTGGAATCCAGGATGCGGCAGGGGAGGTGCGAGGTAAAACTCTCTATTAAGGACCCGCCATTTCCGTTTCCTGTCATTTCAACTTTCCAGCAGCCCTCCCAGGCTCATCTGGAGGTTGGGACGGAGGTCTGAAATGCGTCTCGCTGGGCTAAAATCAGGGTTGTCAGCAGGGGAGCATTCCTTCCGCAGGCTCTCCAGGACTTGGTCTTTGCCTTTTCCAGTTTCTAGAGGCCGCAGCATTCCTTGACTCGGGGCTCCTTCCTCCATCTTCAAAGCCAGCGACCTCGGGCTGAGTCCTCGCCTGTCTCCCCGCCTCTCTCCCTGCCTCTGTCTCCCACATGGAAGGATCTTGTGACTACATTGGCCCCCTGGATAATCCAGGCTACTCTCCCTATTTTAAGGTCAGCTGATTCGCAACCTTAATTCCATCTGTGACCTTAATTAGCCTTTGCCATGCCACCTAATTCACAGGTGGTGGGGATTAGGACGTGGCTGTCTTTGGGAGGGGGTATAATTCTGCTTCCCACACCATAGAACATTTGGATGGGTCTTATCTGATTAGTAACTATTCATTAAGCATGTAGTGGGTGCCGGGCACCTACTGGGAACAGCAGTGAGAAAGCCAGCAAGTACACCCACCCTCTAGTTAGCGGGGAGAAGTGCAAGGGAGAAAAACAAACGGGGTGGAACAGGACTGCCATTGGAAATAGGATGGCCAGCGACAGCCTCTGTAAGAAAGTGACATTCAATTAAAGACTGGAAGGAGGGATGAAGGAACAAAGGAGGGAGGTTGGCTTGGTGACACATCAAGTGTCACCGACCTCAGAGCACCTCCCAAAATTAACTTCTGTGCTGGAGAAGCCCCACTCCCAGCTGGAAGGAACTGAGGACCTGGGAACCTGGGACCCGGCCACCGTCCCAAGGAGAAGCCAGGACGGGGGCGGCGTGGGGGACGACCAACTTGACAAGACGCAACCAATGGTTGGGAAATGGTTTATGCCCGTTACCCTGGTAACAGGCTGACGCAAGTGGCAATATTAGTTTCCTACGGCTGCCGTAACAAATCACCATGAGCTTGGATAGCCGAAAACAATAGAAATGAATTGTCTCACGGTTCAGGAGGCCACAAGCCAGAAATCCAGGTGCCAGCAGGGTTGGTTCCTTCTGGAGGGTCTGAGGGAGAAATGGTTCCTGCCTCTCCCCTCGCTTCAGGTGGCTGCCTGCAATCCTTTTTTTTTTTGGCCGCACCCGAGGCTTGCGGGATCTTAGTTCCCCGACCAGGGCTCGAACCCGCACCCACTGCAGTGGAAGCATGGAGTCTTAACCACTGGACCACCAGGGAAGTCCCAATCCTTGGCATTTTTTGACATGTCGATGCATCACTCCAACCTCTGCCTCTGTCCTCACGTGGCCTTCTCCCTGCGTGGTGCTCTCTTGCCTGTCCAGATTTCCCTCTTTTATAGACACCAGTCATTGGACTTGGGCCCAGCCTCACCCAGGATGACCCCATCTTGACTTGATTACATCTGCAAAAACCCTACTTCCAAATCGAGCAACATCTGAGCTTCCCAGTGGACAAGAATTTGGGGGAGACACTGTTCAACCCAGCACAAGTGGTATATGCGTTTCACGCAAGGGCACACTTCGGTGTCTCCCTACAGCCTCTGAATGCCAGGGCCCCCTGGCACGTTCCCCAGGCTGCTTCATACAGTCCCCCACCAGCTAGTGTTACCAAGGGCTGTCAGTGGGGGGATGGGGACTGGGGTGTCGAGTTGGTTACTTAATGAACATTTCATTGAGCACTCTGTGCACTGGGCACTGCCTTAGGTGCTAGAGGTACAACTGCAGACACATTCCCTTTTCCCAGAAAGCGAATGAAGAATGTCCAGGGGGCCCCTCCAGCACCTCTAAGTCAGAAGGATGGGCAGGAACCAAATCTGAGGCTGGGGAGGAGCAGCCAGTGAACTGAAGAGAGGCACAGTGGTGTCTGGAGGTGCTTCAAGCAGGAGACAGGGATCAGCTCTGCTCAACACGGGCTGAACCAGGTGAGGGCTGAGGAAGGACCAGACTCACTATCTCCTGGGGCACTGGAGACCTGTCAGAGCACCCCAAATCCAATGAACATCCATTCTAAAGAGGGGGTGCCTCCAGAAGCCCAAAGCGGGTAGCTACTCTGAGGGGTAGCTTTCTCATGTTCTCTCACGAGAAAAAGGGATTTGTATTCTAACATGTAAACAGCCCCATGCCACGCAAGCCCAAGTCAGGAAAACCATGGCTCCATCATCAGCTCTGAAACTTTATTAGAAGGCTGTTTTAAATGACAACTTCCAATTCTTTCTTAATTTGCTTTGTCACCAATTCCAGTTATAACTCTATTTATATATAACAATAAATCTTGCATTGATCTTTGCATCCTATTTAAATTGTCCTCATCAGGCCGTTCTGGTGAATGGAAGTGTGGCTGTGCAGTTGCACGCTGACCAGCATTACTGAGCAGGGGTAGCGGGGGGCCCAGGACAGAGGGAGCCCGCTTCACAGGTATGGGTGGGGAGCCGGCCGCCGTCTCCTCTGGCCCCCACCCCAAACTCACAGTGATAGGCACCTCACTGCCTTGTCTTTCAAAAAGGGTGAATAAAGAAATCCCTCCCAGTCCAAGAAATGATTGGGACTTCCATCTTGAACAGGGTTGAGATTTTCCCCTCTTCCTGGCCCCTGATCAAACCCTCAGATCCTAAGGCTTCCTGGGTGCTGGCCCCGCCCTGACCTGCCAAAGGACCGTCTCTCCGTGATCAGGGCCCTTCTGCCTTCTTGCCTTTCTTCTGTCACCAGTTCCGGAAGGAATTTCTTTGGACAGACATGGTGCAGCAGCGACAAGGGTCACTCCCACGGCCCCCTCCTTCCCCCTCCCACCCCACCTCACAGGTGTTGGGAAGGTGCAGTCAACCAGGAACATAAATATGAATAAAAAAGGAAATTGAAAATGACAGGCTATTAATTAAACACATCTATAAAAATAGTAGGACATAACTCTGTTCAAATAAATACAAAATAAATAGGCTCCAAGCAGTGTGATACGTTGCATCGGTGGAATGTGAGGCTGGTCCCACTTTGCCCCAGTTGGGATTGGACACGAATCCCCGGGGCGTCAGAAACAGACTTTAACGCGGTCAGCCAAGCCATTGGCTCTCTTTGTCTTCCCCCTGGAAGAGCAGAACTTGTACATTTGTCCAGCTTGTCTTTCTGAACAAAAACCCTTTTTGCAACAATACATAATTAAGGCCTTGAACACCTTTTCCTCCTCTCACCAGGGCGTGCAGACTCAGGGCAGAAACTGCCCTTCCTGCTTCAACACAACGCCCACTGCCCTCATGCCAGCGGGAGGGGAGAGGGAGTTAGTTCTGAGCTGGTGTCCATCCTGCCGGAGGCTGGGGCCCGCTCAGAGCCCCATGAGCCCCCGAGCAGCAGGGAACAGAGGCCCTCTGGGTCCCAGGACCCACGAAGCCACGCGCCAGGACGCCAGGCAGCCTTGCCCTCGTCATGCACACGGGCATCCAGGTGCCCGTCTGCGGGGCAGCTCAGAAGCCAGACTCCTCCCTCTTCCCTGCCAGTGGCTGCGCTGCCGGTTGGGAAGTCGGGCTTAGGTCAGGTAGAACCACCCTTCCCCATGGACTGGGCGGAGAGGAGCAGCGTGGCGGGGGGAGTGAGCTGCGGGCCCTCCTCCTACCATTTAAAACAGCAGCAAGGAAGGAAGCAAGGTGGGCCCGGGGAGGACGCTCAGCAGGCCCGAAGGCCCCCCGCGCCAATGGTCTGGCTGCGAGGACGCGATGGAAGAACTAAGCCAGCCTCCCAGCCCAGCTATTCGGCAGGCAGCACGGGAAATGTCCTGTCCCCACGCACGCGAGCCTGTGTCCTGCTGAGCCTTGGACCCTGAGGAACACCCACAGGTCTCCCCTGGAATGGACACGAGGGTCAGCCAGGGTCAGCAGGACAGACCCAGCGGGCCTGCTGGCTCTGCCCCCACCCCTGCAGGTGCATCCCAGGGTTTTCACAGCTTGGCTTAAGTCAGCTTAGTGTTGGCACATTCACAGAATGAGATGGCTACACATCCCGGGGCTGCAGGCCCAGGATCAGCGAGTCCGCGGGCGGGATGGCCTCCCTCCCGTCACCGCGACTGCACGCCCAGGGTGATCTTTAGGTTCTCGTACACCACGTAGCTGATGCTCACAGCCGGAATCACCTTCATGAAGTTGGGGGCCAGCCCCCGGTACAGGCCGAAGGCCCCCTCGGTCCGCAGGATCTGTTTGAAGAGGCTGCTCATGGTCACCTCTGGGGCGCCCTCAATGGAGGCTGCAGGGAGCGAGGTCGCCCGTCAGGGGCCTTTCGCCGGCTCCTCCCTACATCCCAACCTGCCCGGGGAGATGGGCCCCTGGGGACTGACTGGCCTAAGACCAGCCTTACCTTGGGCCTGCATCCGGGTCCTGACCAGGGCCAGTGGGTAGCTGGCCAGCTGGCCACAGGTGCTGGACATGGTGCCACAGGCCAGGAGCACAAACACGCCGGGGTCTGCGCTGTTCACTGCATAGCGCTGCAGCCAGGCATTCTTGAGTGTCTGAAAGGGCAGAGGGGGGCGGGGATGAGCCAAAGGGCCTGCAGGCCCCAGGAAGGAAGGGCTTGTGAGGCAGTGAGAGACTGGGGGCGCTGAGGGGACAGTTATCGGATCCACACAGGAGGCGTTGCCCCATCACATGGGATCCGCGAGGCCACTGTAACCTGATTCACTTGGCCTGGGCCGGCCTGGGGCTGGCTGGGCTCCCGGCCTGCCTGACCTTTGTTTCTGCTGTCACTGGGGATTTCTGGATAGGATGGGGAGCAGGGATGCCGCAGGGGCAGCCCCTCCCTTCCCTCCCCCGAGAGCCGGACTCCTGTGCTCCAGAGTCTGCTGGGGGCCCAGGGAGCCCCCAGGGCATCGTGCTCGGTATATCTGCCTGCCAAGCCCCTGGGGGTACAGAACCTGGGGGCTGCCAGGGGCAGGCAGTGTGACAGGACACCCCTGCAATGAACAGATGAGTCTGGAAGGAGACAAAGCGGGGCGGAGGGGTGACACATGGCCAGGAGGGGGTTTCTGAATCTCTCCTGCTGCTCAAGGGGCCTGAGTCCTCTAGGGCCTCACCTCGTAGACGGCCAGGTCTATCCCAGCGTAGGGGATGATCCCCAGCATGTTGGGAATATAGCCTTTGTAGAAGGCGGCCATGCCCTCTCTGGCCAGGATCTTCCTGGCGCAGTCCAGCATGCCTGAGTACTGGCCTGTTTTGCGCAGGGCCATCCGGGTCTTCAGGACCTGCAGAGCCCAACGGAAGTGACAGAAGTGTGAGCCCAGCCCACTCCGCACCCTCACCTCCACGCGCACTGCCCGCCCCAGGACCAACGTGGCCCTCACCTCCATCGGGTAGATGCTGCTCTGGGCAATGGCCCCTGCCAAGGACCCTGCCACAAGCCTCTCGTGAATCCTCAGAGTCTCCTGGTCACTCCCAATGAGACGCTTGATCTGGAACAGGGAGCAAACAGACTGATACCCTCCAGAGACCAGCATACCTGCTCCTGCCCCGCCCTTCCTCCCGGAGCCTGTCAGCTTTAGCCAAGACCTGCTGTCCCTGGCACTTTTGATGCTGCCCAGAAATGGAAGGAACTGGCCCCCAGTGGAACTGGTTGGTGGCAGAGCTGGGGTCAGGCTCAGGCCTTCCCACCCCCGACCTGGCCCTGCTGTCCCTCAGGTACAAGGACTGGTTCCAGGTTCCAGGGAATCAACAGGGCAAGGACCTCATTCCAGAGGAAGCTCAGGAAGCAGCTGCTGATGGGTGACTCTCCTTGGGGAGCTGGGTCCTCACCTGTTCATAGGCCATGAACTTGATGGCCGACTCGGGGGCAATTTTGAGGACGTTGATGCCATTGCCGCGCCAGAGTGATTTGGCCCCTCCTTCTCGAATCATCTGGGTGAAGCCACCCACGATGCACATGTTGTTGCTGCGGGAGGCGTGGACCTGGGGGGGAAGGACAAGCGGTCAGGAGCTCAGCAGCCACAGGGCCACTGTTGCCTGACAAAGAGCCAAGATCGAGGTCGGCAGGCAGGCTCCGCCCTCGTGGTACTCTGAGGCCAGCTCGGTACCCTGAGAGTCTAATGTGGCTGCTCTAGGTCCCACTAGATTCTGCTGTGCACCTGCTGGTGCCAACCCCATGCTAAACACCTCCACGAGGACTACTTTTAAAAAAGTTGAGCTTTTTGGACTTCCCTGGTGGCACAGTGGTTAAGAATCTGCCTGCCAAGGCAGGGGACATGGGTTCCAGCCCTGGTCCGGGAAGATCCCACATGCCGCGGAGCAACTAAGCCCGTGAGCCACAACTACTGAGCCTGCGTGCTACAACTACTGAAGCCCGCGCGCCTAGAACACGGGCTCCGCAACAAGAGAAGCCACCGCAATGAGAAGCCCGCGCACCACAACGAAGAGTAGCCCCTGCTCACTGCAACTAGAGAAAGCCCGCGTGTAGCAGCGAAGACCCAACGCAGCCAAAAAATAAATTAAAAAAAAAAAAAATTGAGCTTTTTATTATGGAAAATTTTCAAACATATATAAAAGTATAGAGGGTTACATAATGAGCTTCCATGAACCCATAATGAGCTTCAACCATCATCAAACCAGCCAACTGATGACCCCTCCCCCTGCTCCCCTCCCCCACCCCCATTAATTTAAAGCACATCCCTGGCGTTTTGTCATTTCACCCAAGGACAGCTTTTAATCTCTACAGCATGCCTGAGGATTCGGCTAAGAAAAACAAACTGATGAGGCAATTTGTTCGAACCCCTTAGTTTCCAGAGGAATAGAAGTCCTGGGGGTGAAATGACTCGCCTGAGGTCACCCAGCTGGGACGGTGGGACCCCGGGTCGGGTCCCAGGCCCAGAGCTCGTCTCCCCGAACCACTGGCCTCCCTGATTCAGCACCAGAAGGGAGTTCTCATTCTTCCATCCATAGACCTCAAACCAAGGCAGGCCCAGGAGGCGCTGAGGGGGTAAGGAAAGGATGACACCTTTTCCGAGCAGGGTTCCTGGCACAAAAAGTGCCAGAACGCAGGTCAGGGGACAAGGGGGTGACTGGCCACTGTTCAAAAGACACTGGTGTGTCCTCTGGCAGCTCGATTTCACAACCTTGCTCCTGACTTGGGATCAGCATGAGCTGAACCTGCCCTGTGGACGTGGAGCTGGGTGCCCAGCCAAGGGAATGGTGTCCAGGCCAGGTGAGGATCTGCTCACACTACCCACCACGTGGTGGCCTACGGGAGATGCGCCTAAGGAAACAGGCTCCTGCCACACCCCAGTTCTCACTGGGGTCATCTGCCCCCCAGGATGGCCCTGTAATGTGACTCCTGGCTTAAGGGCCTCAGATAAAATTAGATCAGGCCACCTAGGCCAGGATCTAATGTGCAAAAGGCCACCTAGGCCAAGATCTAATGTCACCCCTTGTCTGAGAAATAATTCCAATCTGATTTACTGGGTTAGAAAAGTATAGGCCCAAAGCAGGGCCCCAGATAAGGGAGGGGAAACCAACCCACCAAAGAAACCCAAGGTGGAAACCAGGTGGCGTGGGGCCTGTTTTCCTGCGTACCTGCATGAGCACCTTGAGTCTGTCCAGGGGGGCCGTGCAGGTTCTCGATACGGCCCCCGCCCCACCGCCAGCCACCAGGTGTCTCCACCACATCCCCGTCTGCCTCTCCTCCACCGTGAACTCGTCGGGGACCGTCAGATTCTCACCCACATCAAAGATCTGTGAGGAAGACCAACAAAGATAAACCTAGCAGGCTCCCGATGCCTGTGGCACAACTGCCGGCAGACAGCGAGGTCCACAGCCTTCTGCCGCCTAGAATGGACCCCCCTACCCCTTCGCCATGTGGAGGCAGCAAAGCTCTGAGCTGTCTGTGGCCTTGGAGAGGCCCAGGTTAGAACTGAGAGCGCAGCTGGAAGAACGCAGGTAGAAAACCACGCGGACAGCCCTTCGGGACACTGCCAGGGGCTCCTGCAAGAACAGCTTACAAAGGCACTTCAGCTGAGGATCACCAGGTTGGCTGTACTGGAAGGATCAAGTCAGGGATAAAAATTCTTCTGAAACCCGATGTGCAACCGGATCACGTTGGCAAAACATTATGCAAGACATCTGCAAACACGAGAGGGCTGTGCTGCCTGTGTAACGCCCTCTCCCCCAGGCGGCCTCCCGGCTCGGCAGGCAGAGCCAGCTCTGTTCCAACCCCGGGGCTGCAGGCCAGACCCACGGGGCAGCGGCTCCTACCCACAGAGCGTCCACCTAATTTCGCCCAACGAAGATGCCAGGCGTCCCCTGAGGGCACCTCGGGAGACAGAGGAGGAGGAGCACCTGTGGTCTCCTCTTCTGGGGTCGACGGTCCGGGATGGATAAGACTGCCACCAGGGGATACTCAGCCAGGACCAGCAGAAGGGGATGCTCGTGCATGAAGGGGGCTGGCGGGCAAGGGGTCAATGGGGCCACTACCAGTGGGGGTGCAGGGCTCTGTGTGTTTCTGACCGGGGGTGGAAGAGCAGTGGGGAGGTATTCTCTGGCCATAGAGAGAAATGACACAAAAACTGGGGTGGCCGGGGGGAGAAACTGAACAGCTCTGCTACTGGATCTCTACAGAGCAGCCCTCAGGAGGCTTTGGGAGAACAAGGAGGCTCAGGGAGAGGGTGCTTACAGTGGACCTTGAAGAACAGGCAGCACATGGGGACAGGAGGGCATGGTTTCTAGCAGAGGGAGCCCCGTGTTTGGGGCATGGGCGGGCCGTTCAGGTTGGCCGGCATGAGGGAGATGGAGGGAGCATGTGGAGGGCTGGCAGAGAAGTAGACAGCCCTGCCACTGAAGGGGAGGTGGGCTGGGAACCCTCACCAGGATGGGGGCTAATGCTGGGCGAAGGGGACCCTATGAACGGACGAGGAAGAAACCACCTTCCGGCCCCGGGAGCACGGGGCTCACCGTGGAATGCTTCCAGTACAGGATGATCTCAGGGATGTTTTCCACGGGATGCAGGAGGTGATAGTCTCGCCACTCGTTCCAGTCGATGGTCATCGTGCCATTCTTGTCCATGCTGCAAGACAAACACGTGGGTCGCCCAGCTGTAAACAGGCCCCATCTGTCAGCCGCACTTCCCACCTCTAGGGGAGCCGAGGGCAGGCGCGTGGCCACCAGGAAACCACAGAAGGTGCCTCTGCCCCGGAGGAGAAAAGGCCAGGTGGCTCCACATCCCACCTGGCACAAAAACGGGATTTAATGGCCCACGAGAACCTCGTTCTGATCGGGCACAGAGGTCAAGGAGGGAGGTGGTCCCGAGAGTGACACGGATACTTACTAGGTGACAGGGCCCCAGAAGTGGCCCGTTCGTATTCTGACAGACAGACAAAGATGCAGAGGAGAGAGGAGAAACAACACAAATAAGTGCTCTGAGCGGAGGTTAGTGACGCAAGCACATGCCACGGCACAGCACGAGGACGCACCCTCCACGCGGAGGGGAGCAAGGGGCAGAGGCTGCCGTCCCTGACCAGCCGGCTTCAGGCCCCTGGGACTTGGGGAGGCTCGGGAGGACAGGAAGTGGCTCTAGGGCTGTTCTGTGCGAGTTCCCAGCACAGCAACGATGCCAGTCCCCAGGACCACCCCTGGCCTGCGGGATGCCTTTCGGGGCAGCACATCTGAGCGCTGTGTTAAGAGGAAGTTCCCCACAGTGGAGGGTGGCCACGTGAGCCCTGCCCTTACACGACCGGGCAGAGAAGGGTGTTCCTTGCTGGCCTTTCACCTACTGAAATCCCCCACTAGTCTTCTCTCTTAGCAGGTGGCTGGCGCTCAGGCACTCTGCCAGGTGATCTGTGATTCTACCACCGGAGCTGACCAGGAACCCGGGGAGCGGCTGCTCTCTGGGAGGGGTTACTTATTCATCCCTTCCAACCACCAGAAGCCAAAGTTCGCGGAAACAGGGTCAATACAGTGAACGGCACGAGGGAGTGAGTCCAAGAAACTTTCTTTCGTCACACTTTTGTTAAACCAAACGCAGGGGCTGGCTACGCACTCACCTCTTGAGGATTTTTTCCGCCTGCTGTTCAGATATCTTGACTCCCAGGTCCCGCAGGGACTGCATGATCTCCTGAGCGTCGATCCGTCCTGGAACAACAAAGGCCGTGAGCCGGGAGCCAGCCCTGCGGAGAGGCCCAGGACCGCTGGGCCCGTCGCTGGCCCCCAGGGGCAACGCTCACCATCATTCTTCTTGTCCAAACTCTTGAATACCAGCCTCAGTTTCTTCTCATGATCTTGGAGATAATGGACAAACTCTTCAAAGTCTAGCTGCCCATCGAGGTCTTTGTCGCCAGCTTGTACAATTTTCTATAAAACAAAAGTAAGGTTTTGTCCTTCAGCTTTTCCTGTCCCTCGTGGTGTCCCGTTCCCAGGAAACAACTGCTCGACCGTGAACAGAGGTGGCCCCATGACCCGAGACGCTTCCCCTCCTCCACTCCCAGGGCCACCACCTGGATCCCCTAGGGCCGGCCAGAACCCAGCCAAGAGCCCGCCGTGTTTCCCTCATGAGCAAAGAGGAAAAAGAGCCCGCACGAGGAGCCCTTCTGACAGAGGCCGGCGGCGGTGGGCTTGGTACTCCCACCAGGCCAGCTGCCCGGCTCCCCTGTAGCACTGTCCCTGGTGCCAGGCCTCAGCCCCACATGCTCTCTGCCCAAATGTGAGGTGGCCCTGGAGCTCCAGATTCCATCAGAAACTCTGCAGCTTGCGCTTTTGATCCCTAAAAGCGGCACTGGCCCAAGAACAATTGGGGGCGACCAGGGTAAAGGCACAGGGCAGAGCTGGCCCCTGCCAATGCCTGCTTGGCAGAAATACTGCCAGAGAGAACTCTGGAGGATGGAGAAGTGGTAAGAGCAGTGGGAACTGTTCTGGGGCCAGTGCTTGATGGCGCTGCCTGTCTCTGATCTCAGGGGAGCCAGATGCTATAACCAACCTCAGCTCCCTTAACCAGGCACTGAAAAGCAGGGCATCTCCACCTAGGAATAGTTCAGTGACCCAAGGAAGCTTTAAGAGACCCTTTCCTTGGCAGTGAGGTTCCAAAAATCTGCGCCTGTCCTTAGAGATGGGCTCTGTTCAGCAGCTGCAGTCTGTTTTGGATGCTCAGCAACTGGAACTTTTCCACAAAAGCACAAGCACTTGGTTTGTGCCCGGGGTCCTGCTAAATGCTTTACCTCTAGTAACCCACTGAATCCTCACAAACAGACCTAGGAGGTGGGTACTATCATTTCCCCCATTTTCCAGAGAAGGAAACAGAAGGTCACAGAGGTTTAGTAATTTATCCAAGGTCACACAGCTAGGGAAGTGGTGGGCAGGATTCAAGCCAGGCCTGATGGACTCCAGAGCCACCGCTCTATAGAGTCTGCTGCCATTCTAAAGGTTAATCTCAAGAAGGTGGGGTACATGCATGAGTCACTCCAACCCAGCAACACCCCAAAACTAGGACCATAAATCTCCTAAGGAAAATGGTTATAGTCTGTGTTGCCCAATTCTCTCAGCAAGAAATACAGTCACTATCCACAAACCAATGTGGGTTTCAAAGTCTTCTGAGCCAGCGGGTTTGGAAATTGATGGGCCGTTGGCTAGCCGGTCCTCTCCAGATACTGTGTCACCTAACATGATCCAAAGAACAACGCAGGGAGGGTGTGGCTGGAATGTGAGACAGAGGCTGGCGCGCGTTCTATCAGCTGTCTGGAGTTATGTTAACTTCCTGCAGACATTTGTGCTCTCCACCAAAATACAGATTACATATAGGTTAGCACCCTAGATTTATGAGGAGTGGAAGTCGAATCCGCATGTCATTTAGAGAGGAGGCGGACACCAGGCACGGAGCTCGTTGGTATCTGGGTTGCTCTGGCACCAACGCGCTCCATGTGCCTTGCTGGGTGGGTGCCCGTGATACAGACAACTCAAGGACATGCGCATGCAGCTGATTTCAAAATATTCTGAGTCGTTGCTTCTACCTCAGTCCGGTCTCCTTCCTAGGATATGCAAATCACCACCCCCTGCATACCATCTGACCTTCACTGCCATCGTGAGCACTGGAGGACAGCACAGGATCTGATTAACGGAGAAGTTGGGGTGTCCCTTTAGGAGGCAGGCGACCCCCTCAGACTCTGTAGCTGTTTCCCCATATTTAAAATAGTAATGATTTCTGCTGCCTCCTGCTCCAAAGAGACGCCTAGGAAGGTTCCCTCACCCCTGCCCGTGGGTTTGTTTCACCCAGGGCACAGCCTCCGCAGCCACGGTTCCAACTCCTGGGCCTCCAGTGAGGGGCCACTCCCCTCCCCTCCTGCCCCCCAGCTCAGAGAAAGCAGCTAGACTGTGCCCCCACTTCCTGGCCCTGCACTGCTTAGAGCCCCGCCCTCCGCAAGAAAATTCCTTTCCATCTCCCACAAGTGCCTTCCCTATAATTCCAGCCTTCCTTGGAAGTCACATGAGAGCCAGTCACTCCCGTGACGTACGTAGCCCTTTAGCTGCCTATAGTTATGCGACAGCTGGGGAAAAAACTGGCACGCTTAGAAATGGTGGGGACCTTTGAGGTATGCGGACCCTCTACCAGCTCATCCATTCACTCAACCAACACTGATGAAACACCCGCTGCCTTCCGCGGTACAGACCTGCTTCCACTGGCGGTAGGTGGAGAACTCCTGGGAGGGGATAAAGACACTGAGTTTGAAGATGGACTTCAGCTCGGCGGGAAGCCCCTTGGACTCGAAGTACTGGAACTCGGTCTGGGCCTCCCCGATGAGGGGCACGTACAGGCACAGGCAGAGCATGCTGGTGGAGCTGTTTCGGGCGGCGTGGAGGCTGGAGAATGCTGCCCGGCCCAGCACACTTGCACAAGGTATGCTGGGACGCCGCTGTCATTGGCTGCCTCCACCCTGTCCTTTCACTTAATTGAAAAAAGTCTGCTCACTGTACCTCCCGCCCACAGCCAATGAGCACAGAGCCCGGCAAGGAGGCCTGCGTGGCCCGAGTGCAGAGGGATAAAGATCAGGACTGACGTCACCTGCTCCCCGGTTAACCCTTCGGAGACAGGCAGAGCATTCTGTCCTGCCCTGGGATCTGCCCCAGAAACCTTCGCCCTCTGGCTGCCAATCCCGCCAAACCAACAGCCTTTGGCCTGTTTTTCCACAAGGTCCCCAAACGCGTCACACAGTACAGTGGTTTCTCTGCTTGGTAAATCATTCCCAGCAGAAAAATAAGTGGAGGTAGAGAATGAATCAATGCTCGCCTGAAATGGCCCCGTTGCACTGTGAGGGTAGAAGTCAGTGGCAGGGAGGGGGTGGGGGGAGTAGTCCTGGAAGTAGCCCCCGGGGGGTGGGGAGGGGTCTTTCACTTGCAGGAGAGCTGCCCCTCAGACGGCTGCCTGGGCCACACGGCCTTCCAGGCACAGCTCTGGCTGGCTCTAGTGACCTTCCCCAGGCCACCCTGCACATGAGCACCCCCTCCCCTGTAGGCTTTGCGTGGGGACCCCACAGCACCGAGAGGCTGAAATGATGGGGGCAGGAAGAGGACACTCTAGGCCACAGGTCATTGTGCCGGGGCACTCCTCAGCAGCACCAATCTGGGGTCAGCCTGGGCCTCACTTAAGATCCACGGATGGGGGCTTCCCTGGTGGCGCAGTGGTTGAGAGTCCGCCTGCCGATGCAGGGGACACGGGTTCGTGCCCCGATCCCGGAGGATCCCACATGCCGCGGAGCGGCTGGGCCCGCGAGCCATGGCCGCGGAGCCTGTGTGTCCGGAGCCTGTGCTCCGCAACGGGAGAGGCCACAGCAGTGAGAGGCCCGCGTACAGCAAAAAAAAAAAAAAAAAAAAAAAAAAAAGATCCACGGATGTGGTCTTCAGAGCCCACATTCATTCAGGACACTCTAAAGTTCAGTGCATCGGAGCTTTCTGGCCTACAACTGTGCTGCTCAATACTTGTGTTTTATTTTATTTTGCCATGCCACGCAGCATGTGGGATCTTAGTTCCCCGACCAGGGATCGAACCCGCGCCCCCTGAACTGGAAGCGTGGAGTCTTAACCATTGGACTGCCAGGGAAGTCCTCAATTTTAAATAAACTAAAATTCAATGAAACTAAAAATTCATTTCCACATTATTTCCATCCTCACAGAAAGTTCTAGTGAGCAACACTGCCCTAGAATGTCCCTTTTAGGTGAGGAAGAGAGGAAACTTCAGGTCTTGGAGAGTCAGGATCTGATCTTTATTTAAGGGCCATCCTGCCACCTCCACCTCATTCCTTCCCAAGGAAGATGTCAGATTCATGCTGCAGAGGAAGAGCCCACGTCACAGAGATGAAAAAGGAATCCGTCTCGCTGTGTTCCATCTACAGTGCACCACTTCCTAATATAGACGAAACCTTGCGACCGGGATGGATTAAAAACAGATGGATATCACTTGGGGATCCACCAAAGTAAAAGGAACTTCTTAAATTCACTAAAAAGCTTTTTGTTAAGAACTTGAAAAAGGTTCTGAAAATAAGATGTTGATGCTTATATACATCATTATGAAACAGATTTTAATAACTTATATGATATTTCAGCCCTTCTAAAAGAGATCTGATGGTGAGTCTGTAAAAACAGGTCTTGGGCTGTTTCATCCATCCACTAGGGAGGATCCGATGAGGTATCCAGAGGCAGCTCAGGATTATTCAGGCAAATTCCTGCTCAGCCGCCACCTAAATCCATGATACTCAGCTGTCTCTTAAGCTACCCAATCCAGAATGTTCTGCTTTAGGGCTATTTTTACGTACATCGTATCTCTACTGCTGGGGTCCTGAAGGCAGGGCCTTTGTACCTCCTTGCCTGGGATGAGCCCTTGCCTTGATCACGGAGGTGCCTGACACAAGCAGTTTCTGAATGAATGAATGAATGAATCGTGCTTGGCAGGCCTCTGAGACCCCAAAAAACAAACATGACCACTCTTGATGAAGACCTTAGGTTTGGTTTCCCAAGTGCCAGCAAACAGAGTCCTCAGGGTATTTTGTCCACCTCAACTCAAAAAGATACTGTATTATTATTTTTATTTTAAAGGAAGGTCACATTTATAAATAAAAGAGCTGAATTTTAAATGCTGATCTTCCTTTTTAAAATTATTCATGACTGCTTCCGAAACGAAAACAAATTACACAGATCTGTTGAAGTGTCTCATTTCAATGACAACTGCAGTCCTTCCAATACAAAATGGCAAATATTTTGACTGAATAAATAAGTTGTTCAATTGGAGATGTTCCTTTCCTACTAAACTATGTTTTTCAAATAATGTTGGTAAACATAATTGTACCACTGAGGGTTTTTTTTTTTTGGTACCATTGAGTCGTATGATGTATTTACAAGACAAATCTGAGAAGAGATTTGAAAACAATACCAAATGAAAGTGAAATCAACATTCAATATATAAGAAACAATTATTAAAGCATTATCAAACAAGGGCAACTATCTTCTAGAATAAACAGAATGGAATGTCCTTGATTATAACAGAGCTCATTACTCTACAGACCAATGGTATCACAGGGCCAGGAAATGTTCTCTGAAAAGTCCTGCATGTGCTTGTCAAGATGCTATTTTACAACGCTTACATTAATTGTATCCCAATGTTAATCTTTAAGGGCTCCAACGTATTTCTATTTTGCAACTGTGTTTGAGTCCAACAGAATGTCTTCATTGGACAAACATAAACTGGCGTTTGCTTATTTATTTAAACCACCCATCTTCCTGAGTTGCATAGGTCATGCAGAACTCTGTTGTCACACAGAAACCTCTACTTCTCAGTTGAGCCAATCTCCAGGCACCTGGTGTCCAAGGCGAATGCTCTCTCCCTGGAATTACAGACACTGGGCCCCAGAGGGGCCCTGGGATCATCTCTGAATCTCCGAGATGAAGAAACAGACCAGGAGAGGCCACCTGGTTTGCCCAGGCCCCAGAGCCAGTTGGCGGAGGCTCACCAGAGCCTGGCTCCTGTTACAATGGCCACTTAAAACAGCATCCAAGCCTGACACTGCCATAAAGAGATTTTAGAATTCAGCTTCCAAAGAACACTTGTCAGCCTGACCCTGAGAATTACAGTGAGCAGTACCTCACATGGGAAGGCAGCAGATGCGGGGGAGTAATGTAAGCCTTAGCTAAAAAAAAAACCACACAAAAAAATGTATCTGTTACAGCTCTGAACACATACGTGAGAAATACAAATAAGGAAGAAGAATATGGCAGGGCTCAGGACTTCCCTGGCAGTCCAGCGGATAGGACTCCGCGCTTCCGCTGCAGGGGGCACGGGTTCTATCCCTGGCTGGGGAACTGAGATCCCGCATGCCACGTGGCGTGGCCAAAAAAAAAGTTCATAAAGTAGGGCTTGTGCTCCGTTCCTGATGTTTCACACCAGGTCCCGGTGCTCCTGGAGGCCTGAGTAAAGTACTCTCTCCCACTCCTGGCATCGACACGTCTTCTCTGCTATCTTTACCTGTTCTAATTTTGTGACCCAGATCTACTTTTGTTTCCTTTCTTCCAATGTCCATTCCTGTAACAACTAGTACTCAGAAACAATGGCAGCCACTCCAGATGCCTTAGAATTCAGTAGCATTCGATTTCCCTTAATCTGCTAAGTAGCAGTTCCTCTCACAAGCATCTTCTCACCCTCAGATCTGCGCATGCCCTCACCCCACCAGCTTTCCTTGTTCTACCACTGTTTCATGCCAAAGATCCCCGTAAGTGCCGGAATACCATGAGTAAGAACAGGGCAGGTAGAGTACCTCTGGGAGTGTGGCATTAGCTCATACAGTATTTCCACCGCCCCGCCTCCCCCCCCACCCCCGCCAATGACTCAGACCAAGCCAAAAATATTAATATATTGCCAGCATCCAGCTATTCTAGCCCCACCCACCCGTAAGGCCCTTGAGCCTCATTTGCTGCTGTAGCCGTAGTGTCATTTGATGATCGGGTTGCCATGACAGCCCAGTGGAGCCGGTTTCCAATGAAACCTGCCTGCACTTGGCAATTAGACACACAATGAGCAAAATTCTCTGAGCTTCTGAGAAGACGGCCCCTCAGGATTTGGAAGCTTGAATGCCGCTCAGGGCACCTCCCACTCCAGACTAATGGCTTTCTTCTCCAACTGCAGATCGACTGTAAGACAAAGATAAAGGGGGAAACTGGAACAGTTCCGAGAATAAAAGCTTGCCGGAACCTGACTCACCAGCAGACATATTTAAGAGAGAAATGAGAGTCGAACAAAGTAGCGCCACTGGGAAACTGAGAAGGCTGAGAACCAAAGTGAACGTCTCTACGAGGTTTCCATGAGGCTGTGGCAGCGTCTGCCGGAGAGAAATGGCGAGCCAGGCCCCACCGGCCCGCGATCCCAACCTCCAACCCCTACCTTCAAGAGCAGCTGTGCTGGAAAAGGACGCACGCTGCTGAAACACTCTTCCAGTTCTTAGTTTGTCTGCCTTTAAAGGGTCCACACCGCCCAGATGTGCTTTCTTGCTTGTTTCAAACCAAACCAGCTGACGCACCTCCCTCTTGGGGCTCCCCACACCCCCAGGCAGCTGATCCATCTCCCTTCTGGGGAGAAGTGTCAGTGAGAGGTGTGGGTCTCAGGTTCAGCCTGCCTTGCTCCCGATTCTGTAGGCCAGGAAAGAAGCCGTTCAGAACAGTCCTGATGCCAGGCCAGCCCAGGGGGAGGGCTGGCAAGAGCTGCCAGTCGGTGTGAGTCTGGGAAGTGGAGCAGTTAATTATTAAAGTCAAAAGTAGGTGAATTTAAAAGGAGCCAGCCAGTCCCTTAAGCCCTTGGCCATAAGGCAAGCAGTTCTGGAGATAAAAGTTCCTCATAATAGATAACGCCACGGCCATTTCCGAGCTCCTGTAAAATGATCAAAAGGTAGAAAGCGACACCTGTCACATCTCAGGCACAGTACAGATGCCGAGACCTATGTCGCCCTGGATGAGCCCATCACAGACTAAGGATTCTCCTCAACGCTTAGCCTGAAACCACTGCAAAAGTTGTTGCATCAAAAGTCCCTCCCACTTAGCAAAGGAAAAATGAACATCCATTTCTTAAATGCAGTAGTTCAATTCAGCAGAACCTTTTTTGGACTCTACAGTGTGCCACACACAGGGCAAATTCTCCTTCCTTTTTCCAGTTGATTTTTATCCTGAGAAAGGAGAAAAGATTCAAAATAACCAAGCCTCAGAAGGGGAACAAGGTTCTCCTACCCCAGGCAGGAGAAATCACAGCCAAATAGCCTTTCTGTTCTAATCCTGAGAACGCGACTGGTCCCATTAAAAACGGCTTTCTTAAGGGAAGATGAGGGCAGTACATGGCAAAGTTCCAGGTAGACTGAAATGAAATCTCACCTGTACCCCTTCTTAACTGTTTAATCCCAGGCAAATTACTTAACCTTTCTGCACCTCAGTTTCCTCATCTGTGAAATGGGGGTGCTACCACTTACCCTGGTTCTTGTGAGGATCAGATGACATAACCCACGCTCAGGGCACGAAATGGACGGAAGGCCCCAGCGCTCAGCAGACCTGCAGACCCGTCAGGAGCGCCGGCCTCCGTGCACTGAGACTCCAGCCTCCACTCTGCCTCATCGCTCCCTTTCTTCCAGAAAGAAAGGCAAGACGGGTCCCCTGCCCACCAAGGCAGAGGGTCTGACCTTTGGGATGCAGGGCAGGCTGGTCCTCCCCGGCTCCTGGCAGCCGGGTTCACCTTTGAAGGTTTGCTCTGTTGCCGCTGAGCTCTGTTCTCCCTGTGCTGTTTAAACAGGCTAAGACCTAAGACACGGTGAATTGTTGGTCCCTGCCTTTCAAATGGCTTTCTGGGGCCAAAGAGACAAATCCTAAGGTAAATCTTCCATTGCATTCAACCTTCCTTCTTCAAATGGCCGCACTGAAGTGGTCACAATAGGGTAATAAAGCTTTTGCAGTGGCCACAGAGAGATTCTGGATTGGAGTTGGGCTTCTTCATTGTCTAACACTTCTCCCCAGGCCCCCGGTACCAAACGGATTCATTCATAAGTCCTCTCTTCCTCCCCCACACTCCAGCTTTTTCCAGGAAAATGATCCTAGGCTAGCCCCTAACCTAGGAGGTCCTCTCGACATTGCCATTACCTTTGGAAACTGCTCTGCGGGTCCGACCACCAGCAAGATGGTGGGTCTCTTTTCCGTGGCCTCAGCCCTTCCGTCCTGTTTCCCCAAAAAGCTTGGCATCTGGGCTCCCCGCGCCGGAGCCGGGGTGCCTCTGACTTCATTCCCGCTCCCCTCTCTGGAGCCTTGGCACCTGGCCCTGGGGAAGAAGCTAGACAGAAAATGCCACAGCATCTGCAACATCACGGCTTCCTCCCCACGTCGCCGACGGTGACCGTTCACTTTTGAGGAGGGACGTGACCACAATACCAAGGGTCTCTGGCTACACAGCTGCTTGGACGACTAGCCTGGGGAGTTGTAAGGCTGGCAGCTCTGTATGCAGTGGCTGTTTCCTGCCTTCTCAAATTTGCTAGCACTGCTGTCGTGCCTGGCCTGAGAAGCAGCTCACTCTGAAAGCCCCGCCGGGTCGCTGACAACGAGAGAGCAGCTGGAGCTTCTTCAATAAAAACTCACTTTTGCAGGTGGACGGTGATCAAATGCTTGGCTTTTTGGAAAAAGGAAAAAGCGATAGCCCAACAGACCTCTCCCGGAGGCAGAAGCAACTTCGAGCTCCCAATTATTCCGCTGTCCTCGCTCAACTAATGATCATCACGCAAGTGAGGACCCGAGCATCCAGCCTGCATTCTCACTGCAGCAGGGCGCGGCCAATCACCTCTGCCGACACTACCGAGTTCATTATCGCCACCAGCAACATCCCTCCAATCACAGCCGACCGATTCCCTGCATGCAGCCGGCAGTTCTGCAGGGAGGTGCCCGCGGTCACCTCCAGAGGAGCTTCCAGTCTCGCAGAATCCACCTTGAGCTGGCTGGTCCTCAAGAGTCCAACTTCCTTCTCTCCACCTAGCTGTTTCCGGGATGACATTCCCCATCAAGTTTAGCACAATCAAGAGATCCTGGCAACACTTCCTAAGACATCTAGCAACACTTTCCCTTGTTCCATTATCCCATTCTCTGCAACTGTGTGTAGTAACACAATGCACACCATATCATAGCCACTTCTCTGTGTCTCGCTCTGGGGACAGGGACCAAGTCACAGATCTTTCTACCCTTAGTACCCAGAACCAGGCACAGACGAAGTCTGTGGACTGAAATGAGTAAATGATCATGAATAAAAGGGAATTAATCTTTGGTCATTTGTTTCTTAATTTACTGGCAGACAAATGCAGTGCCGGGTCATCCCTCACAAAGGTAACCCTTTGATACGGTGTTCACAGCCATTATTTTGAAAACAAACACAGCATGAAAAAAGCTTAATCGCCTGTGTTGGGGAGAGTATGGAGAAACATATACCCTCATACGCTGCTATGAGAGTGTAAATCAGTATAATCTCTCTGGAGAGCAATTTAGTCACAGCTACCAACATATCAAAAGCACAAAAGCTCTGACACAGCAATTCCAATTTAGTGATTTATCCTGCAGATAGATGTCCACATGTGGGAAATCACACATACATATGTGATATATATGGGATACATACGTGTGATAAAATAGAAGGATATTTTTTGCAGCCTGATTTACAATAGCACAGGTTTGGCAACAATGTAAAATTCTTTAGAAGGGGAGTAGGTCGTAAATTAATGCACAACCACAATGGAGCCCTAGGCAGCTGTCAGAAAGAGTAAGGCAGCTCTACACCTACTGTTATGGAATGACTTGAAAATATCTTGTTAGATGAAAAGAGCAAAAAGGCGCAGAAGAAAGGGGAGAGTTTGCTGCCATCTACTTCTAAGCTTGTGTACGTGAAGAATCTCTCTGGAAAGACAAACTAAAATTGAAGAGACGGTTTGGGGTGGGGTGGGGGGTAACTTGGGGGTTTGAAGGAAGAAAGATAGGTGGGAGGTTTATTTTCATTGAATATCCTCTTGTATCTGGTGAAACCAAATCATGAGCATGTATGACCAGGCACACATGTGTGCATACATACAACCGTTATTTACAAAGAAAACATGACAAGGGAAAGCAAGACGACATGCTTGTTTGAAAGCTGAGGAACCCGCATCAGTTGCCTTCTCACTGGATAGACAGAACAACTTTACCTGGAAGCAGTTTTGTGTGTTGATTAAATGTCTAGTCTTTGGAGCCAGACCCCAGGTTCAATCCTGGCCATCACTTACTGGCTGTGTGATCTTGGTCAAGTTACTTTACCTCTCTGTGCTTTAATAGCCTCATGTGCAAAATGAGGATAGTAACAGAACCGTATCATTACTTCAGAGTCGGTTAAAGACTAAATGAAATAATGTACAAAGCTCTTAGAACTGCACATATTAGCTATTTTATCTAGAAAATGATTGTGAGGGACTTCCCTGGTGATCCAGTGGTTAAAACTCCATGCTTCCACTGCATGGGGTATGGGTTTGATGCCTGGTGGGGAAACCAAGATCCCACATGCTGTGTGGTGCAGAAAAAAAAGAAAGAAAGAAAAAGAAAAGAAAATGATTGTGAGTTCAGGGTCTTCCCTGGTGGCACGTTGGTTAAGAATCCACCTGCCAATGCAGGGGACATGGGTTCAAGCCCTGGTCCGGGAAGATCCCACATGCCACGGAGCAACTAAGCTAGTGTGCCACAACTACTGAGCCTGCGCTCTAGAGCCCGTGAGCCACAACTACGGAGCCTGTGTGCCACAACTACTGAAGCCCGGGCACCTAAAGCCCATGCTCTACAACAAGAGAAGCCACTGCAATGAGAAGCCCGCACACTGCAACGAAGAGTAGCCCCTGCTTGTAGCAACTAGAGAAAGCCCATACGCAGCAACAAAGACCCAACACAGCCATGAATAAATAAATAACTAAATAAACAGAAAATGATTGTGAGTTCATAGAAATAAATAGCTTTAATACTAAAGAAGAGCCAGTCCAGAGCAAAACTCCCTATATAAATGAGTAATCCTTTAGTGAAAATTAATCTTTTTTTAGGCACTGAAAATCTGGTGAGTTGGGGGAGATGGTGATGTTTTAGGCCCCCATCTACAAACATGAGATAAATCCCTTATTGAGTAGCTTACTGGCTTTTCATTTAATGGACTACTCTGTACCACGGAACTGAGTTATGAACTCGGGGGGTTCTAGCCAAGATGGAGTAACAGGAACCAGTTCACCTTCCTGCCTGTAACAACTTAAATTTCTGAAAAAACAAATTAAATTTCTGAAACCCAGTGATAAAAAGGAAAATTTTAAAAGCACCTTAAGAAAAAGACCCATTACAGAAGAACAAAAACAAGAATGACAGGGGGCTTTCCATCAGAAACTGTTAATCCAGAATTTTATACCTAGAAAAATACCTTCCAAAAGGAAGGCAAAATAAACACTTTTCAGACATACAAAAGCTGAAAGAATTTACCACCAGCAGATCTGCATTACAAGAAATGTTAAAGGAGTCCTTCAGAGATAGAAGAAAAATGATAACCAGATGAAGAATGGAATGAAAGGAATGAAGAGCACTAGAAATGGTAATTGTGTGGGTAGACAGAAAGAACTTTTTTCTTATTATTTAAATCTCTTTCAAAGATAAGTGACAGTTGGGACTTCCCGCAGTGGTTAAGAATCCGCCTGCCAATGCAGGGGACTTGAGTTCGATCCCTGGTCTGGGAAGGTCCCACATGCCATGGAGCAACTAAACCCATGAGCCACAACTACTGAGCCTGCGCTCTAGAGCCCGTGAGCCACAACTACTGAGCCCACGTGCCACAACTACTGAAGCCCGCGTGCCTAGAGCCCATGCTCTGCAACGAGAGAAGCTACCGCAATGAGAAGCCCGTGCACCACAATGAAGAGTAGCCCCCACTCGCTGCAACTAGAGAAAGCCCGCGCGCAGCAACGAAGACCCAACGCAGCCATAAATAAATAAATTTATTTTAAAAAAAGATAAGTGACAGTTTAAAGCAAAAATAAAACAATATATTGTGGGTTTATAACATACGTAGAAGTAAAAATGTATAAGAACCATTGCACAAAGGCTGGGAGGAAAGAAATGAAAGCATACTGTTTAAGATTCTTAAACTATTTATAAAGTTGTATAATATCAGTTGAGGTAGGCTGTGATAAGTTAAAGATGTATATACTATAATTCCGAAAGCTACCATTAAACAGAGAGGGAGTTATAGCTAGTGAGCTAACAAAAGAGACAAAATGGAATCATAAATAATATTCAAGTGACCCAAAAGAAGGCAGAAAGAGAAAGGCAACACAGAACAGATGGCGCACATAGAAAACAAACAGTGAGAAGGCAGATTTACACCCAACCAAACCAATAACAATAGATGTAAATGGTTTAAACATCTCAATTCAAAGGTAGAGATTGTCAGGTTGGATAAAAAAAAGCAAGATCTAGCTATACGTTGTCTATAAGAAACACACTTTAAATATAAAGATACAAGTAGGTTAAAAGTAAAAGACTGGACATAACAATCCTAAATGTTTTTGGACCACATTACAGAGTTTCAAAATACTGGAAGCAAAACCCAACAGAACTGCAAGGAAAAGGAGACAAATCCACAATTATAGTCCGATCTTAACACCCTCATCTCAGTAAATGGTGGAGCAAGGAGGCAGAAAATCAGTGAGGACATGGAAGACTGGAACAACACTAGCTATCTACCAACTTGACCTAACTGGTCTTTATAAAACACTTCACCGAACAAGACTAGAAAGCACATTCTTTTCAAGTACACACAGAACATATTCTGGCCCATGAAACAAGCCTCATTAAATTTAAAAGGATTCAACTTGTACAAAATGCTTTTTGACCACAGTGGAAATTAACCTAGAAATCAATGACCGAAAGGTATCTGGGAAATTCCTAAATATTTAGAGATGAAATAACACAATTCTAAATAATCCATGTGTCAAAGAAGAAATCAAAAGAGAAATTAGAAAGTATTTTGAATGGTGTGAAACCACAACACAGCAAAACTTGTGGGATGCAGCCAGAGCAGGACTTAGAAGGGAATACCTACATCAGAAAAGAGAGGTATCAAATCAATGACCTCAGTTTCCACCACAAGAAACCAGAAAAGAAAAAATTAAACCCAAAGTCAGCAGAAGAAAAGAAATAATAACTAGGCGAGGAAGAGACCAGGACTTATTTATCCTAAAATCTCCCTTGACCAGCACCTAAGACAGCGATCAATGAAAATTTGCATACTTTGCCAATATTTTTATTTTAAAGCACCTTTGATTTCCTTGTGGGTTAATGCAGTACATCTCTTTCCTTACACCACAGCATCGCCTAAACCACCAGTATCTGGTAGAGATCATTAGTTTCTTTTGTTATTACTATAATACAACTCCACCTCACTTAACTTTCTTGGGTATGAGGGACCACCCATATCCAGAGACAGGGCTGGCAAGTATAACCCTCCAGTAACTGCAGATTTATAAACATCCACAGAACCTGGTTAAGCTGAGGGTAATCACCTGCAGAAAAAACCCACTCTTCCAAACTAGAAAATAGAGACTTGGGGATAAAACTGTGTCACAGGATCTCCCGTACTTTTCAGAGAAAACAAATTCTAATGGAATGAACCCCCGGCGGGAACCCATTCCAAATTATCCTGATGAATTGCCCAGGGTATAAAAGCCCCTGGGACATCACACAGAAGGACAAGTGGAGATTCCTGAGGGCGTCTTATAACAGGGCAGAGAGCTCTCCCCATGTCCGCTGTTTACAAGTTTCACTACCTACTACCCATCTATCTATCTTAGAATTACAATTAGCATTCAGAAGAGATGTTGTCAAAGGGAAGACCACTAAGACTTTCCTTTTTAACTGAAAAATGAAGTCAGATTTTATGTGACAGAGAGCCAAATGGACTTGATTTGAAAATGAAGACTGGCTTGGCCAATAGGTTATATGGAAGGCATTTTCCATAAATTGGATGAGTCAAATCTGCAAAACTCTAAGGTTTTGATCAAAACCAAAACCGACAAACTAAAACATTTAAAGGCAGATACACAGTATGCCAGAAATTATATCCTCTGCAGCTATTAAACTTATGACAAAAACGTTTAGATGTCAACTTAATGTGCAACGGGGTACACTGTTTTTTAAAATCCTTTCCGGGGACTTCCCTGATGGTCCAGTGGTTGAGAAACTGCCTTCCAACGCAGGGGACGCGCGTCCGATCCCTGGTCGGGGAACTAAGATCCCACATGCTGTGGGGCAACTAAGCCCACGCGCCGCAACAAAGATCCTGTGTGCCGCAACGAACACCCGACGCAGCCAAATAAATAAATAAATAAATATTTTTTAAAAAAAGAAAGAAAAAAATAATAAAATCCTTTTCGGATGGTACAGGAGCAAAAGAGTTTGAAGGATCTCTTTATACGTTGGTAGTAACGATTTGTTATTTCAAAGGCACCACTGTGGCAGGTGACTATCCTCTGAAATAAGTCAACCGGAGAATTTAAACACTTAGATCCTGGGTGCTGTCCTGTGCTGTCCCATAGCAGCAGGGGTTTCAGGATGTCAGGCAGGACTATTAAACAGCCTCATGCCCTCGACTCAGCCCACAATTAGATAATGAAGAGGAGCCAGGCACCAGCCTCATTTGGCACTGAAGACGACAAAACTGCAGTAATGAAAAAGGTGAAATCCCCTAATCTATTTCCATTTTAGGAAGTAAAACCAGAAAATCTAGCTTTGGCCAAAACTCCCTGAAGGGGACTCCTGTGACTGTGGAAAAGAGAAGTGCCCCACAGAGAAAACAGTCTCTTGGACGCTTATTTATTCCTGGTGAAAAGCCAGTCTCCATTGAGGTCCCAAGTTCAAGGTCAATGCCTGCTAACAAAGATGCCTTTTTCTTTTCTCTAAAAGAAAGTCAGGGGCTTCCCTGGTGGCGCAGTGGTTAAGAATCCGCCTGCCAATGCAGGAAACAGGGGTTCGAGTCCTGGTCTGGGAAGATCCCACATGCCGCTGAGCAACTAAGCCCGTGCGCCACAACCACTGAGCCTGCGCTCTAGAGCCCGCGAGCCACAACTACTGAAGCCTGCGTGCCACAACTACTGAAGCCCGTGCTTCAGAGAAGCCACTGCAATGAGAAGCCCACGCACCGCAACGAAGAGTAGCCCCCGCTCGCCACAACTAGAGAAAGCCCGTGTGCAGCAACGAAGACCAAAGGCAGCCGAAAATAATAAATAAATTAAATAAATAAATTTTTTAAAAATAAAAGAAAGTTAGGGGTGTACAAAATTAACCTGATTTTAAGTATAGGATTTTGAGATGTAGCACATAAATTAAAGATCTGTAGAAACAAGAGACCATGTAGAAACACAGCATAATTTCTCTTCTTTTTCTGCTCTTATAGGAGTCTGATTCTCCTTTCAGATTAGATAGATGCCAAGGGGGGCAGGGGGAGAATATGGTATCGAGGCTGGCATGTAAACATCCAATCACCTTAAATGATCAGAATTTCCCAACCAACCCCAAATTGACCCGTGGGAGCCAAACCACTGGTTCATGTTCAGCCCGCTTGTGGCAGCCACGCCTTCCTTATTCGCTCTTTCTCTGCTCCCACGTGAAAAGGCAAACTAGCAGATTTATTATTAAAGCAACACTAAATGTTTGTGGTTTCTTAAAGCTGATTTCAGGATCACACTCTAAAACTGAGATCATCTGAATGAGTGAGAATGGAGCTGTCACCAGCTGCTTACTCTGTCCTGGGGGAGGACCTCAGAGAGAAGAGCCCAGACACAGGCTTGAAGCCCACCGGATGGACAGCTGCCTTCAGCAAATACACATCAGAGCTGCTCAGGGTGTGAAGGGCATCTGTGCAAGAAGGACTGGTTTATATCGTCAGCACTTCGGAACAATTCAGAAAAGGCATTTTTTTAGCTGTAGAACTATTTACTAGATCCTATTTTTACTGCTTATATAGGTTAAAGAAGAGACTCGAGCAAAAAAAAAATACATCCAAGACATAAAGGAAAAAAGTGAACCACGTCCATAAATGCATCACTGAAGGCTTTTATAAGAATGTAATCTCTCCCTGTAGTGCTTCTGTAAGACCCTGGACAAGTCATTTAACCAGAAACGACGGTGGGGAAAGGCCAACAGGACGGTCGAAGGTGGGCACAGTAGCGAGTTGGTTTTAACCAACAGGAATCTTCACTGTTACAGACCAAAGACAAGGATTCAACACTTTGTGCTCATTCTGGGTGATCTAAACCATTCCCTGCCCCTTTTTTTTCATCACTGGCATTTCTTTTTTTTTTTTTTTTTTTTTTTTTTTTGCGAGTTTTCTCACACAATGGAGGTGGTTTTCCCTGTGTCTGGTAAGAAGAGTCACATCAGACTCCAGCCCAGGAGGAGGGAGGGCTGGAGGAAAGGAGGCACGAGGCCAGGGGGAGATGGAATGTGGAAAGCTTCACAAAGCAGCAGCAGGAACAGGGACAGCCACCGGCTCCAGTTTCCCCTGGACCCTGGGAAAATAAGCCATGACTCACCTCCTTTTCAAGCTTCCCAGCCAAGAGTTTAAAGCAGATAAGAAGCTCCTTCTGTCCTACCTTTGTTATTCATTTATTTTAAAGGAAGGCGCACTTTAAGACAACAAATTCTTTTTTTAGGTATTGTGTTGAGTCTTTTATAGCCCAGAGCATATCTATCATTTCAGGCCCTGCTTCCTGAGCACCATGGGGGTCTTAAAACGCTCAGTTGGTGTCATGGCACAGATACTTCCTTGTCACAAACTGTGAAAATAAAGGCCTCAAAGTTTTATTATTATTATTATTATTATTTATTTTTATTTTTTATTTCTTTTGGCTGTGTTGAGGCTTCGTTGCTGTGCGCGGGCTTTTCTAGTTTCGGTGAGCAGGGGCTACTCTTCGTTGAAGTGCACAGACTTCTCATTGTCGTGGCTTCTTTTGTTGTGGAGCACGGACTCTAGGCACGCAGGCGTCAGTAGTTGTGGCACGCAGGCTCAGTAGTTGTGGCGCACGGGCTTAGTTGTTCCACGGCATGTGGGATCTTCCCAGGCCAGGGATGGAACCCGTGTCCCCTGCATTGGCAGGCTGACTCCTAACCACTGTGCCACCAGGGAAGCCCAGGCCTCAAAGTTTTAAGGATTAGTTAAGTACCTCCAGGGACGGAAGGAAGGAGGCAGTGTATGTTGAGCTAAATTGGGCAGAGTCCAAATCCTGGGTTCTGCCACTGCCTTTGCTTTCAACCAGCCTCAGTCCCACTTCTACACACTAGTGAGGTGAGTGACATAATCTCCAAAGGTTTTAATTAAGCTCTACTTGAAGCTTCCATTTTCACAACCTCAAAGTGAACTCTATATTTGAGAAAAGACCATCTATGGCTCATGAAACGGGCAACAGGCTGACAAGAGCGGTGCTCAAGGGGGCCCATTTCCATCCAGGGAAACATTTGGGCCAAAGACATCATTGGGTGTAGAGTGACTTGACCACTTCTTAGAAATCCCCTGCCACTGGGGTTTCTTTTTCTTTTCTTTTCTTTTTCTATTTTAATCTTCCTAAAAGCTACAGGGCCCAGGCTTTCCGCAGCCCTGTCAGCTGACAGCAGACTGTGCTCTCCCTGGGTGCTACACACCCTTTATTACTGACACACCCTTTATTACCCACATCCCCCAGACCTTCTCCTTCTTTCTAGCCCACTTTTCACCTTAGCAACCTAAGAAAATACGTAGAGCATACGACCAACTGTGGGCATCTTATTTTCAGGCTCGATGGGGGAAAATGTCACTTTGTATCGAACCCTGTCCCAGGTTCTTTGTACTTCTTCTAATTCAATCCCACAAAAACCCACTGAAGTAGGTATTCCTACTACCAAGATAAGGAGGCACTGATAAGACTTGGAGAGGTTGGGTAACTTGCTCAAGGTCACATAGCTCACAAGCAGCACAGACAATACTTGAACCCAGGTTAACATTATACCACAAAGACGGTACTGGGTTATTTAAAGAAGTCTAATTGAGATATAATTTGCATACCATACAAATCACCCATTTGAGTGTACAATTTGATGGCTTTTAGTATATTCATAGATATGTGCAACCACCACCGTGGTCAATTTTAGACCATTTTCATCACCTCAAAAAGAACCCTTGGGCTTCCCTGGTGGCACAGTGGTTAAGAATCCGCCTGCCAATGCAGGGGACACGGATTCAAGCCCTGGTCCGGGAAGATCCCACATGCTGCGGAGCAACTAAGCCTGTGTGCCACAACTACTGAAGCCCGCGTGCTGCAACTACTGAAGCCCGTGGGCCTAGAACCCATGCTCCGCAACAAGAGAAGCCACCGCGATGAGAAGCCCACGCACCGCGATGAAGGGCAGCCCCCTGCTCGCCGCAACTAGAGAAAGCCCGCGCGTAGCATCAAAGACCCAACACGGCTGGGAAAAAAAAAAAAAAAAAGAACGCCCCCCCCCAAAAAGAAACCCCAGACCTATTATTAGTTATCCCCTTCCTAGCTCTCCGTTCCCCTCCGCTCCCAGGCCTAGGCAACCATTAATCTACTTTCTGTCTCTACAGCTTTCCCTATTCTGGACTTTCATAGAAAATGGATCATGTAATATATATGGTCTTTTGTGACTGGCTTCCTTCACTTCGTGTAATGTTTCCAGGGAAAATCTGTAGTCTTAACTCCAGGGCACACTGCCTCAGGGAAGGGGCCATGGAGTGTGGACAGCATACCTTGGAAGAAGTGCATGGTGAAATCTACTGCTTTGAGCAGCAGCAGAGATTACAGGAGGATAGCTGTTTTCAGATAAGACAGCTGTTTTCAAGGACCCTTGGATCACGTTTCTGGGCTGTTCCTGAAGGTACCCTTGGGGCAAATGGGTAGCAGATGCAAGCAGACTGGACTTCAGTCTGATCTAAGAAAGAACTCACAAGGGCCCCGACTAGGTCCACAAAGGAATGGGCTGGGTGACCCTCTGTGAAGGATGCCACAGGAGGAATGCCTCCCACACTGGGTGGGAGGCTGGCCTATGATGGCCAGTGACCTGTCTGAGACTAAATTCTTCGGTTCTGCGAAATTCACACTGGTAGAAGAAATGGTTAACAAATGAAAAGTCTGCTCAGATTTAGTTTAATGAGACTAGTCCTCTCTGAGTACAGTTTTGTTCACTGAATTCACCCTGCGGCTGTGTACTCAGCTGGGCTAGAAATGAATACCAGCAAAATATTTGTTCTTCTCATTCCCCCGTGGTTTCTGTGAGGCTTCAACAATTGATGGCTCTTTGAAGATCAAAGGAATTCATCCACTGAAGGTCCAGATCAGGCCCACTCTGGTATATTCTTATTTATTACTCAGTCTTAGGATCAGGGTACTTGGCTCCACTTTTCCAGATATCAATTAATTTTTTGAAAAATATTTATTTATTAGTTATTTTGGTTGCGCCGGGTCTTAGTTGCGGCATGTGGGATCCTCGTTGCAGCATGTGGGATTCTTAGTTGTGGCATGCAGACTTCTTAGTTGCAGTATGCGGGATCTTTTAGTTGTGGCATGCATGCGGGATCTAGTTCCCTGACCAAGGATCGAACCCGGGCCCCCTGCATTGGGAGCATGGAGTCTTACCCACTGGACCACCAGGGAAGTCCAGATATCAACTAATTTTTAAAAATATCCTCTAGTTGACTTGATAATTTCTCCAAGCCAGGAATTTTATAATACAACACAATCAGTTTAATATGTGAACTCAATCCAGTCTGCAAAGAGCATTTTTCTTTTTCTAATGTGTCATTCTATTATACCAAATTATGTCTGCCCCTTTTCTACGGAAAAGGCTCTTTTTCTGTAGACTGTCTTACCTAAATCCAGCTACTTATGCAAATACCTGCCCCACAAATGGCCAAACACTGAAAAGGTATAGAGTTCAACAGTTGTCTGATTAAGCAATACCAACTTGATATTAATGACCTTCCATTCGATTATTTCAGGTCAACAGAGACTGCCTCCTATACACTGCTCTGGTCAAGGAGAGATTTAGGGCAGGGCAGATTCTCATTTTTGACAGGATAATCTCTGGATAATCCTGAAATCTATTTTGGGAATAACAGGTGTGGTTCTAAAAGGATTGTTCCTCAAGTTCTCCCCAAAGCCCAGTTTGTGAGGCTCAAACTAGATGGCACATATGCAACCTCAACCCCTCCATCTTCTAGAATCCTCACCTGCATCAAACACCAGCCCCTTAGGAGAGCCCCACAAGCCTCAGCTGAAGGAACAACTGAAGACATGTAACACAGCTTGTGTTCTCTCCCTAATTGGCTGCCTGAGTTCTAACCTATGTTTTAAATTTGTTTTCAGACAGAGATTTTGTTTGGTCACATGAAAATGCCTTAAATAGGCAATGCTATAATTAGCTCTAGCTGAAGTCTCATCTCCTAAAGTTGCTACTGTTGTCATCATCTTTTTTCTGTCATTAATAAACTCTTCCCTTCTTTTGTCCCAGGACAGGCTTCTTGCTCACATGCCCTTTACAAAGAAAATTTCTCTGGCGGGCTGCCATTGGTTTCTCTGCCCACTGCCATTTTAAGTAAATTTTTCTCGACTGTCCCAATTCCTTCTGAAACAAAGGCAGATGCCAAAAATCGCTGGTTCTTTTCTAAAGAAAACTTGACCCAGTGGTGGTTAGCTAGTGGGAGGCTTTGTGTGTAGTCACAAGGCCTTGGTTCACCCATCACCCACTGATAAGCCCTCACAGCTGATTCCCGTGCAAACCCTAGCACCTCAGACTGGTCCTGTGGGTTACATGAAGCAGCTACCGAAGTTTGATGTTGTGTTTTTCAATGCCTATTCCCATGGCAGATAACCCATTTTGAACTGAAGGGCCCCCCAAATTCTCTTTTGCCTTTGCTACTTCTGCAAAACTGCAGCACTACTTTTCCTGCATGTAGCTAATACTGATACTATTGCAACAGGAAGTAGTATGGGGTTCATGAGGCAGGGTGTCTTCCTGTTGCCCAGCTATTCACAAAAAGGCAGGTTCTCTCTCTAATACTTAAACCATTCGCCACAGACTAGCCTGTGCTCCGCCACAGGTAATAAACAAATAAAATGGATCATTCCCAATCTCTCAAAGCTGTATAATTTCACATTCATAAGCTGAAAGTAGAAGTAGTCCATACTAAAGCCATACACCGAAAGGATAAAAAAGAATTGTTTCAGATGGTAGAACTTAGCCACAGAGTTAAACATTTTAGAGCCAATGTGACCCTGACGGGCTAGGCTCCCTTTGGCTAATCTAAAAGGTTTCCTTTCAATACTGGAAAGAAAAATGATCACCTTCTCCTTATTTGCCCTTAGAAATTTACTGCCAAAAAAATGGATTAGGATCAATATCAGATGTGCCATGAACTGAAAAAACACTGTGACTCCAGGTGAGGCACAAAGCATGGTATAAACACTGAATACACTCCCGTAGCCAAGAACCTTCGATGCTCCTGGTGGCATATGCCAGGTGGGTAGGTTCATAAAAGCAGAAAGGGGCTCTCCTAGGCCCACACCTCCCTAAGCCCATAAGACACAGACCCTCTGAGTTCAGCCATCCTATCTTTCCAAGTGACTTATTCATCAGTTCTGGATTGGAAAATATCCAGCTCACAACACCATTTTGTGTAAAACTCACTTGAAAAGACTTAAAAAAAAAACATGTCTCTAAGCCTGTTGGACTTAACCCAATGATTCTACCTTGCACAGTGTTAACCTTGGTCTTCCTAGGCTTATCCTAAGTAGGTTACATAGCTTGGATGTTGATCCAAGATATTCTGGACATGAGTTAAAAATTTTATGTAAAATTTTATGTAAAATGTAAAATTAAAAATTTTATGTACACCTACACCTAGTTAAACAAACTAATTGGTTTAACTCACTGGCGTTTTACCAAAAAATTTTTTCACACTTAGCTATGAGATTCTGTAATTGCGGTATGTACAAATGGACCAAAGGAACTAACTTAGAAGAGAAACAATTTACTTAAAATACTCAGTAGTCTTCCTCCAGGTTATAAATCAGGCTAAGCCACAATAAATAAAATACTGGAAAAGGGCAGCTACAGCTACAAAGTCAGGTAGGAAAACATACCATGAGAGACAGAAGGGGAAGAACCAGCCTCTGCTTGAGGTTTTTATACAGAAAGGACAGCACATCTCTGTCCCCGCTTCCCCCTTGGCCAGGTGCCCACTCCAGGACAAGGGGAAAAAATCCCCTCTTAGGTGGGCCACACTTTCACTTTTACGACGAATTTTCCCCTAGATTCTTTTTTTTTTTTTTTTTTTTTTTTTTTTGCGGTACGTGGGCCTTTCACTGTTGTGGCCTCTCCCTTTGTGGAGCACAGGCTCCAGATGTGCAGGCTCAGCGGCCATGGCTCATGGGCCTAGCCGCACTGTGGCATGTGGGATCTTCCCGGACCGGGGCACGAACCCGTGTCCCCTGCATCGGCAGGCGGACTCTCAACCACTGTGCCACCAGGGAAGCCCTCCCCTAGATTCTTTCATTCTAATCTGCAACCCTGTAAGAGATCACGATCCCATTTTCTGGATAGGCATGTCAATGGGGATGAATCTAACCCATGAGAACTGTCAGTTCTCACCACCCACATGTCACGATCTGCCTGAAACCTCAGTCCCCATTTTTTCCAACTCCCACATGCTTCTGAGAGGAACCAGATCAGGGCCCATCACGGGCATGGAAACGAGAGGGGAGAGAGGGGTGCTCCTGGACGAGGATGGATGAAACCATTAACGATGGGTAGAGGGGAGCATCCAAGCTTAGTCCTGAGGTCAGAAGGTGACATAAGCCGGACTCCTGCGACTTGACCTTCTACTTTGGGGAAAGCCCCAGCAAAAAGGGGCTTTTCTACCATCAGAATGCGCAGAAGGTGCCCACCTGTACCCAGGGAGAGCCTTTCCCCCTGGCCCAAGCGCCCACAGAGGCCAAGAAGGAGCTCTACTCCCCACAGGGCATAAATGGGGTGTCCGTCTGTCACTCAGGAGGTCCCAGCCGGTCCGAGAGGCCGTCCACCAAGCCTGCCAAGCTCCAACGTACTGCCAAAGAAGCCGGTCGTGCAGACCAGACCTGTCACCTGGACCTCCCGGAAGTGCAGGGGTCCCCTCCCCGCCCATGCGGACGGTGCGTGTTGCCTACCTGGAGCTCGCCCTCTGTGCGGTGCAGTCCCAGGCGCCGAAGTCCAACGGCCAGGTCGTTGACACACAGGCCGCCGTCGCGGTTGACGTCGAGAGTCTGGAAAAGGCTCCAAAGGCGCAGCCGGTGGTCCGGGCCCCCGCAGACGGCGCCGCCGCAAGGGTCCACGGACGCCGGCGATGAGGCGGACGACGAGGCGGTGGCGGCGGCGTCCGGCGGCGGGGAAGCCACGCAGCGGCACAACACACTGCTCACCATCGGGCGCGAGGCAGGGGTGACGGGCCGGCGGGGAGAGCGCGGGAGACACGCCGGTGTCCTCAGTCCACTAGCGCGGGCTCCGAGGTGCCGGCAAGCGGGCGGGATGGGCAGCTTCCGGGAGCCCCGCCCCGCCGCGCGCCTCCTGGATGGCCTTTCCCCCAGGCACGACGCCGACCAGTCACAGACCCGGAGGGCCACCCGGAGGGGCGGAACCTCCCACCGAGGACTGCCCATGCAGCCCTTGACTACCCGAATCAATGGAGAGGGCGGGGCGATCCCGGCTCAGCCTGGGGCCATTCAAACTGAGGGAGGCGGGGATTGGCTGAGCCGGGCCGGAGAGAGGAAATCACTGTGCGATAGGCATAAGTCATGTGATTGGCAGGCGGAAGGCCCCGCGTCCTATTTCCATTGAGAAACGCTGTTTAGACGGCGAAATCGTAAGGATGGGAGGGGCCGTCGTGTAAGGAGAGATCGCACTCTCCGGTGGGCAGTAGGATTTGCGTGAGGAGCAATTGTGAGCTGCGGTTGCAAGGCAGAGTTTGCGCCATTGGGTGGAACTGAAAATTAACTGGCTAACGGCTCAAGACCGAAAGCACTAGGAATCCTCAGGAAGCCGGGTTTTGGTAATCTAACTCCCTAAAACCACCAATAAAATAGCTTAATTTAACGGCGTAAAAGTCGTAATACTGATGATTGAACGACAGGACAACTTTCCAATGGAAGTGAGTAAAGGCTAGGTTGGGTGGAGCGCTCTGTAGCGACAGACACACCTTTAGACCAATGATCAGGCCAATTCCAGTAAGTAGGCATGCTCTTTAGCTGAGCGACAGATCGAAAGAGCTAGTGATCGACGTGATATCTGAGTCGCGACCAACCGGGAGGGCGGGTCCCCCTGGAGAAGGGCTGCGAGGCGGGAAGAGGGGAAGTGGGCGGATCTCCGCACATCCCGGCGGAAGAGGCAGATTCAGGAAGCCATTACGCAGCTGGCTGGCAGCAGCTGGGCCGGTCGGGGCTGGGCCCTACGCACTTTGCGTAGCAAGGGGGGTTACCAAAGGCCTGGTACTTGGCCTTGGACAAGGCCGGCCTATCCCCTGTAGGGGGGGTGGGTGAGGAGCAAGGCCGAGGAAGGCGAGAAGGGGAATTGGGGCAGTTAGGGGATTATAGTTTCTTTAAAAAGCAAGGTGGGGAGAGACCATGGCCGTCCCAGCCAAGAAAAGGAAGATGAACTTTTCTGAGCGAGAGGTGGAGATCATCGTGGAGGAGTTGGAACTGAAGAAGCACCTGCTGGTGAACCACTTCAACGCTGGGGTCCCTCTGGCTGCCAAGAGCGCGGCATGGCATGGCATCCTGAGAAGGGTCAACGCCGTGGCCACCTGCCGCAGGGAGCTGCCTGAGGTCAAGAAGAAGTGGTCTGACCTCAAGACCGAGGTCCGTCGCAAGGTTGCCCAGGTCCGGGCGGCTGTGGAGGGTGGCGAGGCCCCAGGGCCCACTGAGGAAGACGGAGCTGGTGGGCCTGGGACAGGTGGTGGCAGTGGCGCTGGTGGCCCAGCTGTAGCCCCCGTACTGCTCACCCCCATGCAACAGCGCATCTGCAACCTGCTGGGTGAGGCCACCATCATCAGCCTGCCCAGTACCACAGAGATCCACCCCGTGGCCCTTGGACCCACGGCTACTGCAGCCGCAGCCACGGTCACCCTGACACAGAGTGAGTGACCTCTCCCACCCAGTCTGGCGTGCCTAAATGGGAAGGGCCAGCAAGAGCTGGGGCAGCCCAGGGAAGGTTGGCTGCCAAGGGTCAAAGGTCAGATGGGAGTCTTGGAAGACCCTGAGGCCTTCCAAGAGATCCCCAGACAGAAGTGATCCTGTTCTCTCTGGGACTTCCTCAGCACGCAGTCTGGACTTCTGACGGGCTGGCTTGCTCTCCACTGTTTTGCCACCATTTATGTCCATGACTGAACTGTGTGGTTCTTGAAGACAGAGACCATGTTTATATCTCCACAGGACTTAACACAGGGCCTAGCACCTAGTAGGCAGTCAGGACATATTTGTTGAATAAATAGGTAGGTGGACATCGATTCTGGACAAAGACATTCTGGTGTTCAGTGTGGTGGACATTCATCAGGCACTGCTGAGGAACCTCATGGTTCCAGGTGTTAATCTACCCTTCTGTTCACTCATCAACCATTAGGGCAATTCTGTGCCAAACGCTGGGCTCGGCACTGGGATTACCAAGGTGTCTAAGAGATAGGCCGGTTATATTCTAGTAAGACAGATAAGACGAATATATGAATAACTGCACTGTCATTTGGGAGAACCTAAGGACTCAGAAGAGAAAGGGGGCTTCCTGGTGGGGTTGGGGGCACACAGTGGATGTTGGCATTAAAGGGTGGAGAAGACTGACCTTTCCCACGTGCTTGGAGGCCCAAACAGCCCAGCTAGAATGGCTTCAAAGTTTCTCGGCTATGAATGACATCGAAACTGGTTGGTTGGACTTTTTAGTTCAGATAAAGGTTTGCACCAATGACTGTTAAGTGCTCTTTGTGATGGGCTGGGAACTGTTTCGATCAGTGATTCTCAATGGGGCTTGGGGGAATTGGGTGTGTGTGTGTGTGAGTGCCGTAACCCCACAGTGTCATATTTCTCAAGGATATGGAGGTGGGAAAGGGAATCAAACACTGGTCTAAATCAGTTGCTATTCTGGAAGAGGAAGGACCTTTAGGTATTCCATTGACCACGGTGGTCAAGGAGACAGGGAGGCATTTATTGGGCACTTTAGCTACTGCCTTCCCACTCCCACCTCCTTTTCTGCTTAGCCATAAAAGACATGGAAGTCAAGAAAGCACTGAAGGAGGCTGGACCAGTGGGGCACTTCGGGGAGCATGTGGCTCTGCCTTTATTAGCCAGAAGCAGCTCAGTGGGGGTGATTATGAACACATCAGACTCTGACTGGGGGAGACCTGCATTTCTTCCTGGACCTGATGAATCCGCTGACCTTAGGCAAGTCATTCCATGTTTCTGAGTCTACCTCCTCTCTGAAAATGAATGTGACAGTATCTACCTCTTGGTGTCATTATGAGGATTCATGGAGCTAAAGAGTGCAAAGGGTTAGCACATAGTAGGCGCTCTACATTTTTTGCTGGTCTTACTATTAGCATCTTTGCTTTTGCCAGCTCTGGGGCTGGCCCTTTGGTTATTAAGTAGATTAAGATTCTAAACCCCTTAGATTCTAGATTTATATATGAAAGGCTATAAAGCCAGGGGAGGGCTTAATGGCCTCCTCCCCACCCCACATGGCCAGCCTCACTCTTTCTAGAAGGTGACCTGCCACTGCCTTTGCTCTTTCTTCCCCACAGTCCCCGCAGAGACCGCCTATCACACGCTGGAGGAGGGAGTGGTAGAGTACTGCACGGCCGAGGCCCCCCCACCCCTGCCAGCGGAGGCCCCCGTGGAGATGATGGCCCAGCATGCTGACACCTCAGTCAAGCCGCAGGCGCTCAAGAGCCGCATAGCCCTCAACTCAGCCAAGCTGATCCAGGAGCAGCGGGTTACCAACCTGCATGTGAAGGAGATTGCCCAGCACCTGGAGCAGCAGAATGACTTGCTACAGATGATCCGTCGCTCCCAGGAGGTGCAGGCCTGTGCCCAAGAGCGCCAGGCTCAGGCCATGGAGGGCACCCAGGCGGCCCTGAGTGTCCTCATCCAGGTCCTCCGGCCCATGATCAAAGATTTCCGCCGCTACCTGCAGAGCAACATGCCCAGCCCCACCACTGCCTCTGACCCTGGACAGGTGGCCCAGAATGGGCAGCCAGACAGCATCATCCAGTGAGGGCAGGGGTCGAGCCAGCCTTCTGCTGTGAATGGATGACACCACGTGGTCTTGTAAGTGGGTTGTGTGGTTGGCCTCAGTCTAGGCCTGGCCATGTGGACGGCTCCCAGTTTGATAGACATTTAGGGGTCCACGGTTTCCTAGAAATGAAGCAGACTGGGAAAAAGAATTTGTTGGGTTCCTGGGACCCAAACTCTCTTCCCCCTACCCCTTGAGCTGTCCTGCTAAGAACCTGAAGATTGGATAGGTGGGGGTCAGGTGCTGGTGATGGGACCCATATTGTCATGAGCCAGGGCTTGTGACATGACCCAGACTTGGACTAGAACAACTGTCGGCCCTCACTGGGGACCATCTCACAGCTTGGGGGTCTGTGCGGAAATACCCGCCCCCCACCCAGGTGCCATCCTTTGGAGTAAGATAACATCAGTGGTGCTGGCAGTAGCACAAAAATATCTTCTTCCTCCCCTTGGGAGGCAGAGTGACAGCTGGGCCTGAGGAGGAAACCCCACCCTTTTCTCCTTCTCACTGTGCCTCAGTTCTCAGGGGACTCTAGTTAGTACCGTGCTGTCCCCCCACCCCACTGCACCCGGGCACAGCAGGGGCCCTGTTAGTGCCCTGGGCTGCCCCTGCCGTACACCCAGGCTGCAGCCCGTCGGGCTCAGGAATTCTGTGTGTGGTGGGGACAGCTTGGTCGCCATCTGGTCTTCCACTGCGTCCCCGGGCAGCCCTTTGGTGGTTTGTCCCAACAGCTTTTGACTCAGGTCAAGCATCAGGCTTTGGGTGCTGTAAATTTTACTTATTGCCCCACTGCAGTGGGTCTGAGGCGACCTGTTGGCTTCTTCCAGAAGGCTTGCTGCAAGCCAGTTGTATTTATTCTGTTCATGAACCCCTCTGGGAAGGCTTCCGAGGGCAACTCTGGCCACGCCCTTCCTCCTTTCCTCTCTACTGACTGTGCATTTCCAAAACTCAGTGCAGAAAACAGCCTGCTCAGCATCACACCCTGGACTCCGTTCTCACAGTATTCAGCGCCTTGTGTTCTTGTGAGATTCCCACTGACTGGTTAGGTGACTCTGAAGGCCTGATTGGCCCTGAATGTATGCAGTGGGAGAATTGAAACTGACCTAAGAAGTGGGACCTTGGACTTCTGTGCTCGGGGAAGAGCAGACCGACCTCGGAGTGCCGAAGGAGGTGGTGTTCACTGTTCTGACTTGATGCTTCCTCCCCATTTGTAAGGACTTTACCCAGATGGCATTTGTCTGTTTCATTTTCAGAATCGCCATCGATTACCGAGACCCTTGCATCTTTCCCGATCATTTCCCAAGTGTGCCATTTTGCTGCCGAGGCCTTGGCCACACGTGACTGATGGTTAAAGCTCAAGGCTCCAGGGCTTCCCTGGTGGCGCGGTGGTTGAGAGTCCACCTGCCGATGCAGGGGACACGGGTTCGTGCCCTGGTCCGGGAAGATCCCACGTGCCGCGGAGCGGCCGGGCCCGTGAGCCATGGCCGCTGAGCCTGTGCATCCGGAGCCTGTGCTCCGCAACAGGAGAGGCCACAACAGTGAGAGGCCCGCATACCGCAAAAAAAAAAAAAACTCAAGGCTCCAGATCTCAGCTAAACAACAAAGGTGCTGCCCTTCTGGGCACGTTAAGAATTGCTCAGCTCCACTGCTGCAATTATGGGAAGATGCCCCCAAAGGTGGTTGGGAGGTGACTGCTTTACCACCATCCTGTCTGCGGGGGACATGTGCAGTGCCAGCTACAGAGCAGTGGAGAGGAATCAGGCTGGTGAGGGAGTTGGGTTGCAGAAGGAGAGGTCTTCTCAGTGTGGCTGGAAAGCAGCAGCCCCTGGCAGCCTGGGTGCCCTCCCTCCATGGAGCCTGATGGCCCCATCAGGGTAGCTTCGGGGACTTCCTGAGGGTTTGCAGCTTGGTTTGGTTTTTCTCTGGGGTTGGCAATCTGAGCCAGTATTGTGTCTGTTCCAACTGGGTATAAAGAAGAAGCTTGGATCGCTTCAACTGACTGGTTCTTTCCAGATCATAATTTTAAATTAAAGAAATACCACTTTTTTTGATATACATGCCTGTGTCTTCATTGGTTATATATAGAAGAGATAGGGGCTGGCAGAGAGCAGAGGCTCACAGGTCAAATCCGGCCCCCCCACCTGTCTTTGTAAATAAAGTTTTACTGGAACACAGCCATACCCCTTCTTCTGCTTAATGTCTGGCTGTTTTTCTGCTACAATAGCAAAGTTAAGTAGTTGTGACAGAGCATCTGGCCCACAAGCCAGAAGTATTTACTCTCTGGCCCTTTCCACAAAAGGCTGCCTATCCCTGGTTTAGGGCAGTGTCTCAGACTCTGGATGAGAATTACATGGGGTGTTTTTAATATAACCAATCCCTGGCCTCATCTAAAACCTAGAAGAGACTCCTGGAGGGAGAGCTCTAAGAATATGCATGGTAAACAGGTTCTCTGGATGATTCTGATATTTTCTGAAGGTTAAGAACTTAGGCTCAGAGACTGGAAGACAAACTCAGATGGAATCAGGATAATGGCCCAGGGAGGGCTGGTTCTCAGGAGTTTCTCTTCCACAGTTGAGCGGTCCTGCTAAACAGAGATTCTCACTTGAGATTGGCCTTCATTCTGGAGGGAGCCCAGCCTTTCTGGACAGTTATCACTCTCTCCAATATTTAGTGATAATAAAAACTGACAGTTACCGAGCCCAGGCGTTATAGGCATTACCTTATTGACTTCTTGCAACAGCCCCATGAATTAGGTACTAATGCTGTTCTCAGTTGACAGATAAGGTCACTGAGGATCAGAGAGGTTGAACAATTTGCCTAAAGTCGCACAGCTATCTTATACCCTGGGGTGGCCCATCTCTTTAACAGCTGTTCTTTTTTTTAAATTTATTTTTAAATTTTTATTTTTGGCTGCATTGGGTCTTTGTTGCTGTGCCCGGGGTTTCTCTGGTTGCGGTGAGCAGGGGCTACTCTTCGTTGCGGTGCATGTGCTTCTCATTGCAGTGGCTTCTCTTGTTGCGGAGCATGGGCTCTAGGCACGTGGGCTTCACTAGCGTGACATGTGGAATCTTAGTTCCCCAACCAGGGATGAACCCACACCCCGTGCGGTGGAAGCATGGAGTCTTAACCATTGGACCACCAGGAAAGTCCCAAAACTTTTTACATTTTTGATGGAAGTCTCAGTGCTTCTGCGTGGAGAGACCCTGTGATCAGGCAGGTTTGGGCCCGAGATCAGCTCCCCCCTTATTCACCGCATCTCTGAAGTTTTCTGGGCCTCAGTTTTCTCAGTTCTAAAATGGGGATGATGAGGACTTCCCTGGTGGTCCAGTGGTTAAGACTCTGCACTTCCACTGCAGGGGGCATGGGTTCAATCCCTAGTCGGGAAACTAAGATCCTGCATGCAGTGCAGCCCAGCCAAAAAAAAAAAAGCTAAAAAAAAAAACTTAAAAAAATAATAAATTGAGGGGTTCTTCACTGGTGGTGCAGTGGTTGAGAGTCCGCCTGCCGATGCAGGGGACACGGGTTCGTGCCCCGGTCTGGGAAGATCCCACATGCTGCGGAGCAGCTAGGCCCGTGAGCCATGGCCGCTGAGCCTGCGCATCCGGAGCCTGTACTCCTCAACGGGAGAGGCCACAGCAGTGAGAGGCCTGCGTACCGCAAAAAAAAAAAAAAAAAAAAAAAAAAGGCACGTTGTGGAGGAAAAAAAATAATAAATTGGGGATGATGAATAATAGTCCCTACTTGACAGGAGTGTTATGAGGTGTTATAATTTATTGAGCACTGACTATGTCCATATACTGTTCTAAGTACTGTGTGTACTAACTCATTTCATGAAATCTTGTACGTAAAACACTTAGCATGAACCGAGGAGGACATAGCATGTGCCCAATAAATACCGGCTGCTGCTGTTGTTATTACAGTATCTGGTACCCCATAGGCTAACTAGTGTATCTCTCTTTCTTTCTTTCTTTCTTTCTTTCTCTTTCTTCCTTCCTCCCTTCCTTCCTTCCTTCCTTCTCTCTCTCTCTCTCTTTCCTTCTTTTTCTTTGACTGCACTGTGTGGCATGCGGGATCTTAGTTCCCTGACCAAGGATCGAACCAATGCCTCCTGCAGTGGAAGCTCGGAGCCCTAACCACTGGACCACCAGGGAAGTCCCTGTGCGTCTTTTCTTGACATCACAATGGGAGCTCTGTCAAAAGTGGCTGGGGCAGATTACAAAAGATGCACAGGGAGCAGAGAGTAGGAAGGATTGAAGGTAGAGTGGGACATGGGAACCAAGGCCAGTGCAGGGGAAGGGCTGCACACAGGAGGCTCTGGCTACAAGGGCTCTGAAAGAGGTGGGTTGAACAAGTTGTCAGAGCTGAGATGCAGGAATTCCCTGGCGGTCCAGTGGTTAGGACTCGGTGCTTTCTCAGCCAAGGGCCGGGGTTCAATCCCTGGTCGGGGAACTAAGATCCTGCAAGCCGTGCAGCGCAGCCAAAAACAAAAAAAAGAGCTGGGATGCCGTGTGTCACAGTAGACAACAAGCCCAAATGAGAGTAAGAGTCAAGTTTTTTGTTTGTTTTAAATTTATTTATTTATTGTTTTATTTTATTTTTGGCTGTGTTGGGTCTTCATTGCTGCACGTGGGCTTTCTCTAGTTGCGGTGAGCGGGGGCTACTCTTCGTTGTGGTGCGCGGGCTTCTCACTGCAGTGGCCTCTCGTTGCAGAGCACAGGCTCTAGGCATGCAGGCTCAGTAGTTGTGGCACACGGGCTCAGTAGGTGTGGCTCACGGGCTCTAGAGCGCAGGCTCAGTAGTTGTGGTGCACAGGCTTAGTTGCTCCACGGCATGTGGGATCTTCCCGGACCAGGGCTCGAACCCGTGTCCCCGGCATTGGCAGGCAGATTCTCAACCACTACGCCACCAGGGAAGCCCAACAGTCAAGTTTTTAATCACTTACTATGATGATATAAGCAAGAGGAGAAAGTGCCAGGTCTCTCAGTGTTGCATTTTTCCCCATGGGACAGTGCTGGGCAGGGTCAGATGTGTTGCAGATGAGGAATCATTTCACTGTTGAGGGAAGCCCCTGCTTTACGGACTTGTGTGTGTATTGGGAGAATGAGAGCAGGAAGGGCCAGGAATGAAAAAGTACGGAGTCAGAGCAAAGTGTTTCCCCACTCCTCCTGATATGAAGGTCTTGGCTGAGGCAACTGAGGCCTCAGAATGGAAGCTCCTGGGCTAGGAATGCAGCTTTGCATAAGAGCACATGAGGCCTTCCACATAAAGCCTTTGAAATGGCCTGTGATTGGGCCTGAAAGCTCACACATTGGTTTGTGGCCAGGAGCTAAACTCCTCACAAGTGTGTCCCAGGTCTTTGGAGTCAGCCTGCTTCTTACTGGCTGTGTGCCCTGGCATGAGGTCATTTACTTTCCCTAAGCCTTGGCTTCCATATCTAAAAATCCCTCTCTAACGAGGTTGATGTGAGAAGTTAACAAGTTAATGCCCACAGAATACTTAGCACAGTGCCTGGCACATAGTAGGTGCTAAATAATGGTAACTGCTTCAGTGAGCTATTGCTGTGTAACAAATCACCCTAAAACTTAGAGGCTTAAAACAATAATCAGTCTGCCTGCCAATGCAGCGGACACAGGTTCGTGCCCCCGGTCTGGGAAGATCCCACATGCCGCGAAGCACCTGGGCCCGTGGGCCATGGCCGCTGAGCCTGCGCGTCCGGAGCCTGCGCGTCTGGAGCCTGTGCTCTGCAACGGGAGAGGCCCACGTACCGCAAAAAAAAAAAAAATCTTATAAAACAATAATCATTTATTTGCCCATGATTTTTCAGGATGAGCAGGGCTCAGAGAGAACAGCTTGTCACTGTCTTGTCAGTGTCGGCTGGGGCAGTTCTACTGGACCTGGGGGCCCATCCACTTTCAAGATGGCTCCCTCTCATGTCTTGTAAGCTGATGCTATATGAGGGCTAGGCACTCTGCTGAATCTGTCATCTGGGGCCAGGGGTGGGGTAGGCACCTCAGTTCTCCTCTACCTGGGCCTCTCCATGCAGCTGCTTGGGCTCCTTCACAGCATGGTGCTTGGGGGTTCCGAGAATGAAGAAGTGGAAACTGCTGGTCCTCTTAAAGGTTAGGCTTAGATCTGGCACAGCTTCAGTTTGTAATATTCTCTTGGTCATGCAATCCTAGGCTGGCCCAGATTCGGGGAAATGAAGGAATAGACTCCATCTCTCTCTTTTAAAAAAAAAAAATTTATTTATTTATTTATTTATTTGGCTGGGCCAAGTCTTAGTTGCGGCATGTGGGGTCTTCATCTGCCGCATGTGGGATCTTCGTTGTGGCATGCGGGATCTTTTTAGTTGCGGCATGCAGGGTCTAGTTCCCGGACCAGAGATCGAACCCAGGCCCTCTGCATTGGGAGCGTGGAGTCTTAGCCACTGGACCACCAGGGAAGTACCTAGACTCCACCTCTTGATGGGGGTGTGGCTACTGATACAGGGAGAGGAGGACCTGATGGTGGCCATCGTTGGAAATAAGCGCAAGGGAACGTATTGAAGTTATTCCAATTCCTGTAGCTTTGAGTCAAGATATTAGAAGGAGAAAATAGAAGGAGAAAAACGTTGGCAAGACCTGGGTCACTTTGACTCTTTTTACTCTGGAAATCTTTATACATTAGAAAGGAGTCCGGGGCCAAGGTGGGGACCATCTGTGCAGACCCACCGGGAAGTCTCACTGAAAAGACTTCCTGACCCCTGGAGAAATTCTAGACAATCGGTTAGGGCCTTGGAGGGTGGCAAGGTGGCTGTTGAGAGGAACAGGCAGGGACAAACTCACTCTCTTGGTTAGAGACGATGAGCTAAACTTGGTGTGGTATTTACAAAGGGGTACGTGGTTCTCAGAATGGCCTGTCCAGCGACAGAGGCCTAGAGGCTGAGCTGCAATGTACTGGTTCTCTGCTGACTCAGGACGGTCACCCTCTCTGCCCGCCTCTTCCTGGGCAGCCCTCAGGGCTCAGCCTGGGTGTCACTAGCTCAAGAGACACTTCCCCACCCCAGGGAGGCTCCCCACTGCTGTGCACTCCCATAGCCCCTGCCATTGGCTCCCTAACTCTCATCCCACGTGGACTTGCTTGTTTTCCAACTGACCTCTCACTGGGAGCCTCTTGGCTTCAGCGACCTTGTCGACTTCTTTCCCAGCTATAGCCCAGCTCTGCGAATGGCACCGCCCTCCCCTGGTTGCCCAGGTGACATCCTTGGCTCCTCCTACTCCCTCACCCCTCACATCCACTATCTGTTAAGAGTCCTCCGGACGTTCCTTAAATCTGCCCAATCTGGGGCTTCCCTGGTGGCGCAGTGGTTGAGAGTCCGCCTGCTGATGCAGGGGACACGGGTTCGTGCCCCGGTCCGGGAAGATCCCACATGCCGCGGGGCGGCTGGGCCCGTGGGCCATGGCCGCTGAGCCTGCGCGTCTGGAGCCTGTGCTCCGCAACGGGAGAGGCCACAACAGTGAGAGGCCCGCGTACTGCAAAAAGAACCAAAAATAAAATCTGTCCAATCTGTCTCTCTCTTCCCAAATCCAGCCCTGCCTTCTCTCTCACCTGGGTTACCCACAGCAGCCTCTTCACTGGCCTCCCTGCCTCCAAGCCTTTCTGAGGATGGTCTTTTGAAGCAAATCTAACCAGGCTTCTCCCTGTTCTATCCCTTCAATGACTTTCCTTAACTCCCGAATTGAAGTATAAGCTCTTGAACGTAACCTACAGACATGGTCTGATGCTGCTTCCTCCCTTGGACTCCTTTCCAGCCACACTGAAAGTTTACTTCCTTGTCATTTATATCTCAATAAAACTGGGGGTATGGTCGGGGGCAGAAACAAAAGAAAATTTACTTCCTCAAAAATGCTGGGCTCTTTCTACCCTCCACACCTTTGTCTTTGCTGTTCCTCTTGCTCAGAACAACTTTCTTGCTCATCCCTTTCCTAATTCCTATTCATCCTTCCCATCCAGCTTGGGCGTCAGGGAGCATTATTCGGTCACACCCCGTGTTTCCTCCCTCACACTGTGCTGTAATGGCACTTTTATTTTTTAATTTAATTTTATGGGTTTTTTAAGATTAATTTTTATTGGAGTCTAGTTGATTTACAATGTTGTGTTAGTTTCAGGTGTACAGCAAAGTGAATCAGTTATACATATACATATATCCACTCTTTTTTAGATTATTTTCCCATATAGGTCACTGCAGAGTATTGAGTAGAGTTCCCTGTGCTGTAGGTTCTTATTAGTTACCTATTTTATGTATAGTAGTGTGTATATGTCAATCCCAATCTCCCAATTTATCCCTCCCCCCCCCTTTATTTTTTTTTTTTTTGGTGGTACGTGGGCCTTTCACTGTTGTGGCCTGTCCCGTTGCGGAGCACAGGCTCCGGATGCGCAGGCTCAGCGGCCATGGCTCACGGGCCCAGCCGCTCAATGGCATGTGGGATCTTCCTGGACCGGGGCACGAACCCATGTCCCCTGCATCGGCAGGCGGACTCTCAACCACTGCGCCACCAGGGAAGCCCCCTCCCCCCTTTTTTAATTTTAATTTTAATTCTTTCACACTTTTAAATGTTTGGGTCCTGCTAGAGGAGGGTTTCTCAAGCTCAACACAATTGTCATGTTGGGCTGGATGATTCCGTGTTGTGGGAGGCTGCCTTATGCGCTGTAAGGTATTTAGCGGCATCCTGACCTCTGTACACTGGATACCAGTAGCATGTCCCCCCCTCCAGTCGTGACAATCAGAAATGTATCCAGACATTGCCAAGTGTCCCATGGTGGGGAGAGCAAAATCACGCCCAGTTAAAAACAGCTGTCCTGGGGATTTCCTGGCAGTCCATTGGTTAGGACTTGGCACTTTCACTGCCATGGCCTGTGTTCAATCCCTGGTTGGGGAACTAAGATCCTGCAAGCTGCCCGGAACAACCAAAAAATAAAAATAAGAAAGAACAACTGTCCTACGGCAATAACATCTGTCTTATTCATAGTTTCTTGTCAAGAACATGGCACAGTCCCTGGATATCTATTTAATCCACATTTTAAAAAGTAATTTTATTTATTTATTTATTTATCTATCTATTTATTTATGTTTTGGCTGCGCTGGGTCTTCATTGCTGCTTGCAGGCTTTCTCTCTAGTTGTGGAGAGTGGGGACTACTCTTCGTTGTGATGCATGGGCTTCTTACTGCAGTGGCTTCTCCTGTTGCGGAGCACAGGCTCTAGAGCGCAGGCTCAGTAGTTGTGGCACACGGGCTTAGTTGCTCCACACCAAGAGGGATCTTCCTGGACCAGGGCACAAACCCATGTCCCCTGCATTAGCAGGCAGATTCTTAACTACTGGGGCACCAGGGAATTCCCTAATCCACTTTTTTTTTTTTTTTGCGGTACGCGGGCCTCTCACTGTTGTGGCTTCTCCCGTTGCGGAGCACAGGCTCCGGACGCGCAGGCTCAGCAGCCATGGCTCACGGGCCCAGCCACTCTGCGGCATGTGGGATCCTCCCAGACCGGGGCACGAACCCGCGTCCCTGCATCGGCAGGTGGACTCTCAACCACTGCGCCACCAGGGAGCCCCCTAATCCACTTTTTATTGCGGTGTTGGTTGAATTAAATGTCAACAGCATTCCCATAAGATGTTTTGCATTTCCCCATTTGATAGATGAAGAGACTAAAGCCAGGACTCACCTGGTGGCACATCGTTTGTAAAAGGCAGAGCTGCGAGTCTATCCCAGGTGTGTCTGGCTACACAGCCTCCTCCTTATGAGGAGGCCTCTCATGAGAGGCTGAGCATGAATCAGCCTTCTGGAGCTGTGGCCTGGACCCTGGACCTGTGACAGATGTGTCAGGAACCCCACCCTGAGTGGCCCTGCCCCACCTGAGTGTTGTGACTTTGGGCAGGTCACACCTCCCCACTGGGCTGTGGGGTTTCCCCTCCCGTGCAGCCCCCTTCTGCTGAGAGCTGATGAGAGGATTAAATGAGATAAATAGAGTAGTGATGCAGGGGCTGTCTGTACACGGGAGCTCCACACAGGGCCTGGCCTGTAAAAGGTAATGGAGATGAAGAGAGGAAGAGGCAGGAAGGGGCCTTCCTGAGGACTCCTGACAGCACATCGCCAAGGATTCTGCTGACCCTGAGGCCTACAGCCTACAGCCACTCAGATAAGAATCCCTTGGCTCAGATAACAGGTTCCTGCCTGCATCTGCAGGAGGTTAGCTAGATAGAGGCTGTACTCTAGGCTTTAGGCAATCCTGACAGGCAGGAATGTGGGCCCGACCTTCCAGGTAGTCCCATTTTACAAAAGCAGCCAGAAATCTGGGCTTTTATGAGAAATCTCCCAGTTTAAATATTTCAACTACTAAATACTTGTAAACCCTGTGCAAGGCGAATGAAACACACCTGTGGGCTAAAGTCAAGCCATGGATGTCAGGTTGCAAGCTGTACGTTACCCTTTGGGGGCTGGTCTGTACCCCTCAGGAGGAGCCAGAGGAAGGCAGAGGTTGGTAGGCAGGAGGTCTGGGCACCAGATCCCTCTTTCTCTTGCGCCTCAGTCTCCCCATCCATATGATGGGTGTGGGCCATCCTAGCTGGAATGGTTCCTAGGAAGGTGGTCCCTCCTGGATACCCCTCCTTTGCCCAGGCTGGGCCTGATTCAGTGGGAGGATCTGGCCTGGGCTCTTTACTTGGTTCCGAGCTGAGTCAGTCATGACACATGTGGCGGTGATAGTCACGTGCCACCTGCCTGTCAGGAACCAAGCACAAGCGGGGACTGGCCACTGAAGGGAATGCCCACCAGGGCTGAGGCTGGCAGAAGCACTGTTTCCAGCCAGGCCTCCAACAGGGTCCTGTCCAGGTGCGAGTTTGGGCCAAAAGGCCTCCATGATCTCCTATGGCTGTTTTTAGTGCCTGCTCAACACCCAGGGCTCCTCCTGGCTGTGGCACTCTGGTTTTTCTTTGAGGAACCATCCCTCCTCCAGTCTCAGTCCATTCAGTTTGAGGGAGAGATCTCAATTCTGGCTGCAGTGGTAAGGATGTGGTGCAGGACTGGTCCATGAGAGGAACAGCATTCTTCTGTCCACAGTGATTGGTTAAGGGTGAGTATGTGACCCAATTGGACCTATGGGAGCCTGCCCTGGGACTTTTGCTCTTTCCATTGCTGTTTCCAAGCTGGTGGGATGAAAACCCGAGGCTCTGGGAAGGTCACCTAACCTAAACCCACCTAATAATGAAGCCAACCAAGGAAAGGCTAAGCAGCTGAAATCTAAGAAAGATTTCAGCTGGGGTTTGAGTACTTGAATCCAGCAATTTCTTTTCTCTTTTTTAATAGATCCTTATTGGAGTATAATTGCTTTGCAATACTGTCTTAGTTTCTGTTGCACAACAAAACGAATCAGCCGTATGCATACACATGTCCCTATGTCCCCTCCCTCTTGAGCCTCCCTCCCATCCTCCCTATCCCACCCCTCTAGGTCATCGCAAAGCACCCAGCTGATCTCCCTGTGCTATGCTGCTGCTTCCCACCAGCCAACTATTTTACATTCCGTAGTGTATATATGTCGATGCTACTCTCACTTCGTCCCAGCTTCTCCCTCCAACCCCATGTCCTCAAGTCCATTTTCTATGTCTACCTCTTTATTCCTGCTCTGCAACTAGGTTCATCAGTACCTTTTTTTTTCTTTCTTTCTTTTTTTTTAGATTCCATATATATGCATTAGCATACAGTATTTGTTTTTCTCTTTCTGACTTACTTCACTCTGTATGACAGACTCTAGGTCCATCCACCTCACTACAAATAACTCAATTTCATTTCTTTTTATGGCTGAGTAATATTCTATTGTATATATGTGTCACATCTTCTTTATCCATTCATCTGTCGATGGATATTTAGGTTGGTTCCATGTCCTGGCTATTGTAAATAATGCTGCAATGAACATTGTGGTACATGTCCTTTTTTGAATTATGGTTTTCTCAGGGTATATGCCCAGTAGTGGGATTGCTGGGTCATATGGTAGTTCTATTTTTAGTTTTTTAAGGAACTTCCATACTGTTTTCCATAGTGGTTGTATCAAGAATCCAGCAATTTCTGAAGCTAGATCTACCCTCCTGGATGTACCAGCTACAGCACCTGCAAATCTCCAGTCATTTTAAGCTGTCATTAGCAGCTGAAAGAGTCCTAATGCTTTTGCCAACCCTAAGGGTCTATGATTCAGATTCCAGGTCAAAGTATCTTCAGAGTACTGGCCTAGACTAGTTGTTTCTCATGCTCTAACCTGAGAAGATTTACCTTTAGGATCATCTGGGCTGTTAATGCACATTTCTGAGCCCCACCTCAGACCAACCGAAACAGGTACTGGCGGTGTTGGAGTGGGAGTAGGCATGTGGATTTTCAGCAAGCTCCCACTTGACTCTGACTAAACCTCAAGGTGGAGAACACTGGCGGCCTCTGTCCCTCCTTTTTCCACCCTCCTCCCTCTACGTTTGAATCACGTGATTCCACCAACCTGGCCACAGCTGATTGGACGAGGAGAGGATACCTGGTCCAAACTGGGCCAATTGGCTTTCTTTCCCCCAAATTTGGAATTGGGATCCAGAAACCTGCTCAGTTTTTGTGGCTGTTTGAACTTTCTTCCACCTCACACTCCAAGAAGTAGAAAAGGTTGCCCAGGGAATTCCCTGGCAGTCCAGTGGTTAGGGCTGTGTGCTTCCATTGTAGGGGGCATGGTTCCATCCCTGGTGGGGGAACTGAGATCCTGCATGCCTCGTGGCACGGCCAAAAAATTTTTAAAAAAAGAAATTGTTGCTCAGAGGAGGGAGAGGAAGGGGAGGGGAGGCGGGGCTGGGAGAGTTCAATGTAAGTGACCACGGTACCATAAGTTTCCCCGCCCTGACACCCCTGCGCAAGTCCCCCTTCCCACTGCCTGCGGGACCCCGTATTTTTACAGCCCCTTCCACTTTCTGCAGTAACTAACTCGGGTGATTTCTGCTACTTGTAACCAAAAGACCTTTACCTATGCTGCAGTTTATTTCTCAAGACCTCAGTTTCCTTATCTGTAAAATGACTGGCGCCATGATACATAATACCCTACCCGGGTATGCAGCGGGTCCTCACAGAGGAGCCTCTGCTTAAACCACTCCTTCCATCAGGAGAGGTCTTGGTGACATGGGGTGTAGGTGGCAGAAGGATTTCACTGCAACATTGCTTCTCAGAGTTTGATGTGCATTGAAATTGCCTGGAATCTGTTTAAAATGCAGATTCCTGGATCCTGCAGATTCTTGGTTCTCCTTTAAAATCATCCTTCCCTCCCTGCTCCCTCTCCCCAAACAATCATGGGTCTCCTTTCTGTCACTATAGATGAGTTTGCATTTTCCAGAATTTTACCTAAATGAAATCATGCAGCGTGTACTGTTCTTTTAACTGGCTTTCTTCACTAAGCCTAATTATTTTGAGAAGCACCCATGTTGGTGTGTTTATCAATGCAGTAGTTCACTTTTTATTGCTACGTAGGATACACTGTAATTTGTCGTTTTTTTATAATTTATTTATTTTATTTATTTTTGGCTGTGTTGGGTCTTTGTTGCTGCGTGAGGGCTTTCTCTAGTTGCGGTGAGCGGGGGCTACTCTTCGTTGCGGTGCACGGGCTTCTTGCAGTGGCTTCTCTTGTTGTGGAGAACAGGCTCTAGGCGCACAGGCTTCAGTAGTTGTGGTGCAGCACAGGCTTAGTTGCTCTGCTGCATGTGGGATCTTCTCAGACCAGGTCTCAAACCCGTGACCCTTGCATTGGCAGGCGGATTCTTAACCACTGCGCCACCAGGGAAACCCTGTAATTTGCTTATCTATTCAATCACATACTGATGGACCTTTCAGTTGTTCCAATATTTAGCTATGAGAGATCAAGCTGCTGTGAACCTTGTGTACAAGTCTTTGTGGGTACCAATGCTTACATTCCCTTGAATAAATACTAGGAGTGGATGGCTGGATTATATGGCTGGTGTATGGTTAACATTTTAAGAAACTGCCAAACTGGTTGTTGTTGTTGTTGTTTTTTTTGCGGTACGCGGGCCTCTCACTGTTGTGGCCTCTCCCGTTGCGGAGCACAGGCTCCGGACGCGCAGGCTCAGTGGCCATGGCTCACGGGCCCAGCCGCTCCGCGGCATGTGGGATCCTCCCGGACCGGGTCACGAACCCGTGTCCCCTGCATCGGCAGGCGGACCCTCAACCACTGCGCCACCAGGGAAGCCCTTGCTGGGGTTTTAATTTTAACCATTCTAGTAGGTGGGAAGTAGTAGCTCATTGTGGTTTTAATTTGCATTTCCTTAAGACTAATGGTGTTGTTATTTTCCATCTGTAGATCTTCTTTGATGAGGTGACTATTCTATTTAAATTCTCCTCTTATTAATAAGTGTTGAGAGTTCTTTATCTAGATACAAGTCCTTTGTCAGCTATATTTTTGCAAATATTTTCTCCCGGTCTGTGCATGCCTTTTCATTTTTGTTACAAATGCCTTAGATTACTTTCATACACATTGAGTCTGAGAACCTGTCTTCAATGACCAACAGTGCAAATTCAAACAGCAGTAAGAGGTGCCGGCCCATCCGACTGGCAAAAATAAAAGGAGGGTCCTCAGGCATTGGTGATGGGGAGTCGCGGGAACACTCCTGATACTCTGTTAGAAGGAGTGGAAATTGGTGCAAAATCCTAAAAGGACTATTTGCTGATAGTTCATCAAAATCTTTAAATATGGGCTCCTATGACTCAGCGAGTTCTGTTCTAGGAATTCTTCCTGCAAAAGTAAATAAACAATAGCAGTAATTTGTCTGTTCCAGGATCTTTGGTCCTGGGTTTGTGCTGACAGGAGGGGGCTGCAGACATGCCTGGCTGGCCTCCCCAGGATCTTGATACTATGCCCTGTGAGCTCAGAGCCCTGGGTGGAAGGCTCAGAGGGACTGGGAGGTCAGTGAGGCTAAAATTTGACGGGTCCCCAGCAGGGTGGCCAGAGGAAAGTGCAGTATAGGTCTCGCCCGACTGCATCAGGGGTCTGGGTCCACCCTGAGCCTGGCCTGGCCTCGGAGGTTCGAACCAGCCACCACCAGTACAGACTAGGAACAGGGGACACTTGGCTGACACAGCTACCTGGGACCTAAGAAAGGACAGCGCTTTGCTCCAAATACCAGTAGTTTCTCTGGGACACAGGGAGGTGGGGTCTTGGTCAAGGCAGGCCAGGACTTGCTGGAGCCGGGCGGGAGAAGGGAGCTGGGAGCCAGGAGACCAGGGTTCTAGATTAGCGCCTGTCTCCTCCTCTGCCACTTGGCCCAGTCTTTTCCCCTTCTGAGCGCCCAGTCTCCTCTGCTGGATAGGGAAGAGGTGGATCAAGTAGTCAGTCCCCTCTGGCCCCTCCAGCGAGGACTGAAAGCATGGGTGTGGAAACCTTCCAGACTTGAGTTCCATTTCTGTCTCCATCATTTTCTGTGATGTGGCATATTATTTAGCCTCTTCATACCTCAGTTTCTTTTTCTCTTTTTTAAAATTTTTTGTTGAAATATAGTTGATTTACAATGCTGTGTTAGTTTCGGGTGTGCAGCACAGTGACTCAGTTTATCTATCTATCTATCTATCCTTTTTTGGATTATTTTCCACTATAGGTCATTACAAGATATTGGGTAGAATTCCCTGTGCTATACAGAAGGTCCTTGTTGGTTATATATTTTATATATAACAGTGTATATATTTTAATCCCAAAGTCCTAATTTATCCCACCCCCCACTTTTCCCCTTTGGTAACCATAAGTTTCTTTTCTATGTCTGTGAGTCTATTTCTGTTTTGTAAATAAGTTCATTTGCATCATTTTTTTAGATTCACATATAAGTGCTATCATATGATGTTTGTCTTTCTCTGTCCGACTTACTTCACTGAGTGTGATCATCTCTAGGTCCATCCATGCTGCTGCAAAGGGCATTATTTCATTCACGTACCTCAGTTTCTGTCTCAAATTAAAACCCTGCAATGGCTCCTCAATTTGCTTTGGGAAAAGGCCCTCATGATCTGCCCCTTCCCTCCTCTCCAGCTCCACCTGCCACTCTCCCGGTGCCCCCCACCTCATGCATCACACTCCGGTCACAGTGGAGCCCCTAAACTCCTCCCCGCTGACCCCAGGGCCTTTACATATGCTCTCACCTCTGCCTTGCCTGTCTTCAGCCTCTCTCCCCTGCTTGGTTCTACTCATTCATCAGAGCTCAGATGCCACTTCCTCGGGGTCAGCCTTCCCTGACCCCAGACACAGTCACTCCTGCTGTTGATCTCTGTCATCGCACAGCTGTGGTCAGTAAACAACGATGTCTGTGATTATTTGTTTGATGCCTGTCTCCCTGTGGCCCTGGGAGCTCCCTGAGAGCAGGGATGATACAGTCTTGTTTGGGACTGTGTCTCCTGCCTTTTACACGGGCCAGGTAGAGATTAGACACCCCAGTTACTCTATTGAACAAGTAGTGCTAAGCCCTATATCATCCATTCTAAGATGTGTTTTCACCCCACATTTTAATATCACTGAAATCAAGAAATTTTTTTTTTTTTTTTTTTTTTGCGGTACACGGGCCTCTCACTGTTGTGGCCTCTCCCGTTGCGGAGCACAGGCTCCGGATGCGCAGGCTCAGTGGCCATGGCTCACGGGCCCAGCCGCTCCATGCCATGTGGGGTCTTCCCGGACCGCGGCACGAACCCGTGTCCCATGCATCGGCAGGCGGACTCTCAACCACTGCACCACCAGGGAAGCCCCAGGAAATATTTTATAACTGCAGTGACCAGGTAGCAACTGAGACATCTTCTCCAATACCTGCACGTGTGCATCAAAACTTGCAGCTTGGAAGGACATCCCCGAGACAAGAGTGGCACACTCTGAAGAAAAGCTGCATCATCCATGCTCTTGATGATACAGGACAATATTGCCTGGGACAACACAGACCTCTGACTCCCAATAAAAAAGTGACATAGAAAAGTTAGATTCTAAATTAACTATACTTCAACAAAAATAAATAAATAAATAAAATCTAAAAAAAATTTCAGATTCTGTGTGTACAAAAGTTTCAGGAATATCTTCACTAAATTATTTTGATCATAGCTTCCTTTTTATGTACACCCAATAGTGATATATGATTAAAATATCTGTTTAAAAGAATGCTTTTGGGGCTTCCCTGGTGGCGCAGTGGTTGAGAATCTGCCTGCCAGTGCAGGGGACACGGGTTCGAGCCCTCATCTGGGAGGATCCCATATGCTGCGGAGCAACTGGGCCTGTGAGCCACAACTACTGAGCCTGAGCGCCTTGAGCTTGTGCTCCACAACAAGAGAGGCCACGACAGTGAGAGGCCTGCGCACCGCGAGGAAGAGTGGCCCCGGCTCCCCGCAACTAGAGAAAGTCCTCGCACAGAAACGAAGAACCCAACACAGCCAAAATTAAATAAATAAATTTATTTTTAAAAAATGCATTCAATAAGTATAAAAATAAAATTTCTAAGTGATAAGGAAGTGTGTCATATTTTACTTAGTGCTAGAGACCCCTGTAGGGTGCAGAGCTCTGGGAGGCCATAGGGGAGCGCTCTATCCACGGCGCCTTCCCAGTCGGGAATCGGGGCCGGAAGCCTTGTGGCATGTCGTTCTCCGCGTTTCCTGTAGGTGGCACTAGACAGCCACAGTCAGGAGCAGCCCTGGGCACAGCCTAGAGGAAGTCCCATGCTGGAGGGTGGGGATGGGTGAGGCTGGAGGGAGGCCTCAGGCGTGTCTTATCCTGGAGGGGAACAGGCTCTTCCGCCTCCCCAGGGAGAAGCCATGGCCAGTTCTACCAGCCCGTCTAGCCCAGAGGCAGATCTGGGTGTGGAGAGAACCTAGGAACAGAAGTCCGCAGCCCTGCCTCGCCTGGGCAAGCTGTGTGGTTCTGGCTCCCCTTCCCTTTATGGCCCCAGTCTTGCTCCCACGCAGTGGGGACGTGAGAGCCTGCCACATCTGACCCCTAACACTAAAGGTCTGAGGTGGCTGAAAGTCCTCCACCAGCTGCCCAGAAGGCCACTGGCTTACCTGCAGAGCCCCAAGCCCCGTGACATCCCTCTTCTTGTCTGACCTTGCCACCTGCCCCTGAGGTCAAGATGTTTCCCTTTCTCCCTGGATTGGGAAACAGAGGCCCAAGGAGATTAAATGACTTTCCCAAGGCTACAGAACTGTGAGTGGCTGGAGCCATGTGTGAAAAGTAGATCTGTTTGCTCCTTCTACCATATCTGTCTGACCTCTTGCAATGGAAGGGAATGCAGAACAGGGTGGGAGAGAACTTCCCATCGAAGAAAATGAGCTAAGAGAAGTTCCTTGGTAAGATGGTGGATTAATTGTACATGCCTAATTTGTCTCCCTCCTAAAACTACAGTAAAGAGATTTTTTTTTAAGCCATTGATTTTTTAAAGAAAAGACACGAAAAACACAAATTATAAAAGAAAAACTTGGACTTCCTTGGTGGTCCAGTGGCTAAGACTCCGCACTCCCAATGCAGGGGGCCTGGGTTCGATCCCCAGTCAGGGAACTAGATCCTGCATGCAGCAACTAAGAGTTCACATGCCACAACTAAAAGATCCCGCACGTGGCAACAAAGATCCCTCATGCCACAACTAAGACCCAGCGCAGCCAAATAAATAAATAAACTTGATAAATTAGACTTTTAAAATTTAAAAACTTTGCCCTTCAAAAGTTGTCATTAAGAGAATAAAGAGGGCTTCCCTGGTGGCGCAGTGGTTGAGAGTCCACCTGCCGATGCGGGGGACGCAGGTTCGTGCCCCGGTCCGGGAAGATCCCACATGCCGCGGAGCGGCTGGGCCCGTGAACCATGGCCGCTGAGCCTGTGCTCCACAACAGGAGAGGCCACAACAGTGAGAGGCCTGCGTACCACAAAAAAAAAAAGAAAAAAAAAGGGCATAAAGAGGCAAGCCATAGACTGAGAGAAAAATATTTGCACTACACACCTCTGACAAAGGACTTGTATCCAGAATATACAAAACAATGTCTACAACTCAATAATAAGACAATCAGCTCAACTGAAAAATGGGCAAAATATTTGAAAAGTTACTTCACAAAAGAAGATATATGAATAGCCAATAAACATATAAAAAGATAACTCAACATCATTAGTCAGAAGGGAAGTACAAACTGAAACCTGTTTGCCCACTGGAATGGCTAAATTTAAAAAGGCCAATAATCCCAAGTGCTGGTGAGGGAGCCACTGGAAGTCTCATATCCTGCTGTAGGAATGGAAAATGGAAAAACCACTTTAGAAAACAATTTTGCAGTTCTTGTAAAGTTAAACCTACACTTACTGCACACCCAGCAAATCCACTCTTAGTTATTTACACAAAAGGAATGAAAATTTATGTCCACCTAAAGACTTGTTCGGGAATGTTCATAACAGCTTTCTTCACCATAGGCAAAAACGGCTCAAATGGCCATGTGGTGTGTCCGTCCCACAATACTAGGCAATAAAAAAAGGAATGAATCATTGACCTTCATAGCAACAACATGGATGAATCTCAAGATAGTGAGGCTGAGTGACGGAGGCAGACAAAAAAGTATCCATACTGTGTGATTCCATTTTATAAAATCCCAGAAAATGCAAACTAATCTATAGTGACAGAAAGTAGATCAGTGTTTGCCTAACAGGGTGGGGCGTCAGGGAGGATGGGAAAAACAGGATTACCAAGGGGAGTGAGGAACTCATGGGGGGAACAGATCTAGTCACTGTCTGGATTGTGGTGATGATTTCACGGGTGGTCACATATTGAAACTTGTACCTTTTAAATGTGCAGTTTATTGTTTATCAATTATATCTCAATAAATCTGTAATAAAAAGTAATTATAAAAATTTATTTATTTTGACTGTACAGTGTCTTAGTTCCGGCATGTGGGATTTTTTTTTAGTTGTGACACACGGACCCTTTGTTGCAGCATGCGAACTCTCAGTTGCGGCAACTCTAACTGTAGTTCCCCGACCTGGAATCAAACCCAGGCCCCCTGCATTGGGAGCACGGAGTCTTAACCACTGGACCACCAGGGAAGTCCCCAAAAGTAATTATTAACTTCAGGAAAAACAGTAAGAAAGTAAAGCAGTGCTTAGCTATGAATAATGTTTAGAGTAAAAAAATCATGTAAACACTGAAGAGTGATTTTTTTTTTTTTTTTTTTTTGTGGTACACGGGCCTCTCACTGTTGTGGCCTCTCCCGTTGCGGAGCACAGGCTCCGGACGTGCAAGCTCAGCAGCCATGGCTCACAGGCCCAGCTGCTCCACAGCATGTGGGATCTTCCCGGACCGGGGCACGAACCCGTGTCCCCTGCATCGGCAAGCGGACTCTCAACCACTGTGCCACCAGGGAAGCCCTGAAGAGTGATTTTTTTAAATTGACGTATTAAATATATTCAGTGAGTTGCATAGAGAAGTGTATAAATCTGAAGCGTGACTAGTGATTTAACCGCAAATTGCAATGTACTTCCACAGTAGATGAGGGAGGACAGGAAATGGGGTGGTGGTGATGCAGGAGAGCTAATTCCTCCTTTATCATAACAGGTAGTGTAGGTAGTGCAGGGCAGACAGGTAATCAGGGTAGGTAGTAAATAATGGCTAAAAGAATGTATCAAAAGACAGCGGTATGTGCTTATTACTTAGAAATATGAGACGTGTAAGTGCTAGGAAAAAAACGAGCTCAAAGACTCAAAAGTGGTTGCTTCTGGGGTGGGGTGGGGTGGGGAGACGAGGGAGGGGCAGACAGGAAACCGATGCATGTTGTTATCTTCCTTTTAGCACAGGTTGGTTTTGCTTCCCACGCCCAGACAGAATTGCATCAATTCTAAGATGCCCATTTATTCACATGTTCAAAAATTGAAGTATAGTTGATTTAAAATATCATGTTAGTTTCAGGTGTACAGCACAGTGATTCAGATATATATATATCTTGTATCTATCACTTACTGGCTGGGTGACATTAAGGAAGTCACTTAGCCTCTCTGAGGCCCAAATTCTTCACCTAAAAAATGTGATAATACTCCAGAATTGTTTAGAATACTAAGTAAGCACACGGGCAGGAAGCCCAGTTCTTGACCTACACTAGGAGTGCAATAAACAGCAGCTGTTCCAATTAGCTTTTTTTATTTAAAATAATTGTTATTTTATCAAAATAATGCCATACTTCAATGAATCTAAGACATCACCAACTGTGACACGCACCATTACTTATGCACCATCAAGAAAAAAACACTGCCAATTATAGCTGTCAGGTGCACCACTGATTGTGAAAAGATTCATCTTGATTTTAAAGATGTTAGAATGTGAAATTATCATACTAAGTGAAGTAAGCCAGACATAGAAAGATAAATATCATATGATATCACTTATATGTGGAATCTAAAAAAAAAAAAAAAAAAAAGAACTTATTTCCAAAACAGAAAGAGACTCACAGACACAGAAAACACACTTATGGTTACCAAAGGGGAAAGCAGGGGGAGGGATAAATTAGGAGTTTGGGATTAACAGATACACACGACTATATGTAAAATAGATAAACAACAAGGACCTACTGTATAGCACAGGGAATTATAGTCAATATCTTGTAATAGCCTATAATGGAAAAGAATCTGAAAAAGAATACCTATATATCTATCTATATCTATATATCTGAATCACTTTGCTGTACACCTGAAGCTAACACAACATTGTAAATCAACTATACTTCAATAAAAAAAAAAAAATTAGGGGCTGACTGACTCCTGAGTATGTTACCTCTGTTTTGATTAGTTTGAAAGTGCTCCATCTATGGTCCCTTCATTTGTAAGACCCAGAGAGAGACAGGGGTTTGCTCAAAATCACACAGCAAGACAAAGCCAAGTTGGGTCTAGACCTGGGCCTTTAACCCCCAGTCCAGTGTCCTTCTCTGGAACCTGGTCTCTCCCTTACTGTTACCCTGATACTCAGGACCCCACTGAGAGCTTGGATTGCAGCTTCTAAATGCAGGCACCATTTATGGGGCCCAGGGAGAGCCCTAAGAGGTGGACTCTGGCAGGGCAGGGCAGGGCCTGGTTCCTGGAGGGGCTCAACAAACTTGTCACATGAACGTAGCAGTGAGTTCCTGGATCAGCAGAAGGGCCAGGCTGGCCTCAGGCCTGGGGTTCCACGGGAGGAGCCTGGGGGCACCAATGTGGAGGGACACTGTGGGCGGAGACCAGGGGCTTCTCTGGATGCTGTAGCAAGCTCACTCTTTTTAGGCAATGGTGTGCTTGTTCAAGGTCTCCGGGGCACAGGGCTGCTGGTGGTTCTCACGATGGGGAGGGGAATAAAACCGGCCAAGCAGTCCTTCGGCTTTGCCTCCTCTTTTGGCAAAGAAATTGCTCCCACCTCCCAACACTGAGAAGAGCCCTTGTCACTATTTACTGAGTGTCTCACCAGCCCTCCTAACAGAGGCCCAGAGAGGTCAAGACAGGCATCTGCAGTCACACAGCCAGGAGCCTGTCTGACTCCAGAGCCTGTGCTCTAACCCTTAGCAGCACTGGCTCTCCCACGGTGTTTCTGTGTATCTGATGGTATACATCCATCTGGGGCACCAGCCTCTTAAAGGGAAACGTACATCCTGTTTCCGGTTCTGCCTCAAAGATATGAATTGTCGATAACAGTGGCTCAGGAGCTAATCTCTCATGCGAAGCCCTGCCTCCTCTTTCCTTCCTCTCTCCTCTGGCCCTTCGCACAGACCCCGGCAGCCCCCAGCCTGCACATGGCCATGGCCTGCCTGCAGCTTTTGCAGCATTTTCACACCTCGTGTCTCGGAGCCTCATTCTCCTCTTCTGTCAAATGGGAGGAAGAGTAAAACTGACCTCATAGTTCTTCTTTAGAGACTGGAGGGGTTGATGTGTGTTCTGTGTGGTGCACGGCACCTGGTGGGAATCTAGGAGGAGGGTCTAGGAGTCAGGGGACATAGGTGTGACCCTTGGGTCTGTCACTGACCAGCTGTGCAGCCAGAGGCAAGTCTCTGCCTCTCTGAGCCTCAGTTTCCTCATCTGTATGATGGGGGTGGCGGCTTTGCTCCCACCATCATTTACCTACAGCAGGTCGAGGGGTGAGACTGATGTACTGTGGTTCACGGTCGTCTTCACTGTTCAGCTCCATTGACCCTCTTCTTGCATCAAAAGAGCCCATCTAGAAACCTCATCCCAAGACTCTTCTGTTCCCGAGGGTGCTGGGAATCCTCATGGGACCGAGCTGAGGGACCCCTGTGAACATCGAATCCTTCATCTGTGAAATGGGCACAATGACAGTATCTGCCTAACTGCCGTGTGGGGAGAACTTGGTGAGTTAATACGTGTAAATTGCCCAGCGGATCTTACCCGATGGAAAGCTTCCCTTCCACAGGCGTGCAAGGGGAAACAAGCAAGGAGGTTCGCGGCAGCAGGATTTGGGATGGAGAGAAGGGGGGTATCTCCATGTTCCATCTCCCATATAGCCTCAGAGCACCTGGATTCCTGGGGTTCCACCTTGGGAAGCCCCTCCCACATGCCAGAGTTGCTCTGAGTCACAGAGATGGCAGAGTGGCCGGCCCTTGCAGTATTATAACCACTTCCAAGGTGAGGTTGTAAAAGACTGTGGCTTCCATCTCGGGCTCTCTCCTTACTCACTCGGGGGCAAGCAGCTGTCACATCATGGGGACACTCAGACAGCCTATGGGGAGAACTGAAGTCTCCAGGCCCAGCCAGCAAGAAACGGACGCCTGCAGCAATCACAGGAGTGAGCCTATAAGCCGATTCTCCAGTCCCTACAGAAGACGGCAGCTTGACTCCCCAGCGACCCGGAACCAGAACCATCCAGCTGAGCCACTCCCGGATTCCTGACCCCCAGGACCTCTGAGTTAGTAATGTTTGTTTTTTCTTTTTTTTTTTTGGCCACACTGGGATCTTAGTTCCCTGACCAGGGATGAACCCGTGCCCCCTGCGGTGGAAATGCAGTGTCTTAACCACTGGACCGCCAGGGAAGTCCCTAAATGTTTGTTTTTCTAAGGTGCTGAGTTTTGGGGTAGTTTGTTATACAGCAGTAAATAACTTGACACAGGGCCCCATTAGATCCATTTTCGTGTACACGTGTTACGGAAGGCTAGACCAATGTTAAAAAGAATGAGGTGGATTCCTGTGTCCAAACATGGAAAGATATCCAAGGTATGCCGCTAAGTGAAAGGAAATCTTGCAGAGCAATATGTATCATGTGATGCTTTTTGTATAGAAATATGCTGTCATTGCACAGCCAAAAAATCTGGAGGCATTTATCCAAACTACTAATAGTGGTGTTCTCTCTCATTGCAAAAGCAGGGAGGGTGCACAGGAGACCTTCACTCATTATTTACGTCATGTTTGAACGTTTTATGATGTAACCATCTTAGTTTGGTAAACTGGTGGAAAACCAATATATTTTTAAAGATTTGCCTAAAATGAGCCTGGTAGGAAAACATATTAGAGTAAATTGGCTTCAATAACAAATAACGCTTGAAATCTCAGTGTTGAACAGATTAGGAGTTAATTTCTTAGTTTTGTAAAGTTCAATCAGCAGCAGTGAGGGATGGGTAGGAAGGATTTTGCTTCACGTAGCTGTCAGGGGACCTGGCTGGCTCACGGGGCTCTGTGTTTTCACACGTGGCTTCCCAGGCGGCCCTGAGCACAGACATCCAGCTGGCTCACGGGGAAAGAGAGGGCAGAGGATGAAGTGGGAGAATTTTTCGTGGGTCAGATCTGGAAATGATGCTCAGTCACTTCTGACCACATTCCTTTTTTTTTTTTTTTTTTTGCGGTATGCGGGCCTCTCACTGTTGTGGCCTCTCCCGTTGCGGAGCACAGGCTCCAGACGCGCAGGCTCAGTGGCCATGGCTCACGGGCCCAGCTGCTCCGCGGCATGTGGGATCTTCCCGGACCGGGGCACGAACCTGTGTCCCCTGCATCGGCAGGCAGACTCTCAACCACTGTGCCACCAGGGAAGCCCTGCCCACATTCCTTTTAGCCAGAACTCAGTTATCCTCTGGCTGTGGCTCCAAGTGCGTGACCTCAGGACCATCTACCCTTCGGCCGCCCAAGAGGACTGTCAACTTTCATCGTGCTGTCCCATCCGAGAACCTCAGCCACAGGAATATCAGGGCAAGGCCCTCCTGCTGCCCCCAGATGCTACCGGCCACCCAGAGGAAGGAAGTGCTGATGCGCCACATTCTAGAACTTTACCTCTTCGCTGAGGGGGGCCCAGCCTGTCCGGTGTGGTCCGGTCCATCACTCAGGAGCACAGCCTTCTGACCTGGTGCCCCCTCCTGCCTCCCCTCCCAGGGGCAGGGCCCATCACCTAGGGTGGGGCTGTTTGAGGGTGAACCCGGGGTCATGGAGCCCCAGGAATTGTTTGCAAACTGCCATGTGCATCCGCACGTATCTGCAAGCCGGCAACACCAGGCTCGCCAAGGTCAAGAAGCATGTGGCTCCTGTTCCCTGTTCCCTGCCCGCACACCAGGCCCTGTGCTGAGGGCCCGCCCCGCAGGAATGTGTGTGGGAGGGACCCTCCCCGCAAGTCTCTGAGGAGCCCCAGATGGGCAAACTGAGGCTCAGAGAGGGGACATCGCTCACCCAAGGTCACACAGCTCCTAAGGGTGAGGCTGAGAAGAGAGTGAAAGCAGGTCTGCTGACTCCAAACCCAGTGTTCCTTCCTCGTCCTTACTCCACTTCATTCATTCATTCATTCATTCATCCCTCTACTGTGTGCCAGACTCTGTGTTAAGGATAGAGTAGTGAGCAAAACTCCAAACTAAGTCCTTTCCCTCATAGAGCTTATGCTCAGGGGTGGTAGGAGACAGAGAATAGTAATAACAATAAAAATAATAGCAAACATAAGAGGTTATCAGAAAGTAGAGTGTTCCTATGAAACCTTTCATAAGCTGAAATGGCATAAAGCAAAGAAGCAATTACTTTAGGACACGTCTTGCTAATGGATGCACAAAATAAACCGAGACAAAGCACAGATGCTCACAGACACAGTTCAAATCTTTGGTGGCTTGACGCTGAGGTGCTGAGTGTATTTCTCGGGTAAGGAGCTTGGCGGTGCCACTGTTGCTGCATGGGGTGCGTGCTGCCTCTATAGCGGCTTGCTGCAAAACAAACACTGAATGCTATTTTTTATTTTCTCTTTTGTCTTTTTTGTGAAAACGAAAATCCTCTTTGGATTTCTTTCAGTTAGGGAAAGCAAGTACTAATGTAGGTCTTTTGTCAAAGCAAAGTGGTGTAGAGCGAACTTTCAAAAAGCGAGGGATACCTATATGCAGGGCACTTGCGATGTGCCAGGCACAGGCCAGGCATTTTACATATTCTTTAAATTCCTCCAACGGTCCTTTTATCGTTACTCCAACGAGGCAGCTGAGACCCAGAGAGGCTAGATAACTTGTTCAAAGGCAGAGCTTGGATGTGGTGGAGGCAGGGTTCCAACCAGAGTCCAAGGCTCTTAACCAGCACACTCATGAAAACAAAACAAAAAAACCCACAGAAAACACGCACATAAATAAGCAAGATAATTTCAGAGAGTGATCAGTGCTATGAAGCAAGGAACGTAGGGAGATGTGGTTCAGGGTGCCAGGAGACGCAGGGGACAGGGAGATGGACAATCATGGTCCGTCTCTCCTAGTTGGTGACATTTGAATGGAAGCCATGGGAAGTTGTGGGGAAAGACATACCAGGCAGAGAACACGGATGTGCAAATGTCCTGAGGCAGGCATGGACAGGGACAGGGAAGCTGGTGATCAAGGGCCTAGGAAACAAGGGGGAAACATAGAAAGTGAGCTCAGAGAGTGGGTAGGGGACACCCCAAGGGCCTTGCAGGCCACAGTAAGGATTTTGGATTCTGCTTGAAGAACAGTGAGAGAATATCAGAGGACTGAAGCAGCGGAGTGGTATCTTTCAAACTGTGGTCCCTGCGCATTTTCAAGTTATTAATTTTTATTTCACTAATCCAGTAAAATCACCAGCCTCCATACTGGACTAGGGGGGGAGGCTGGAGCCTGGCCTGTGGTAGCATTCCTGCTTGTGTCTGAGCCAAGTAGAGCTATGTCAGGGACAAGGAGAAAATAACGGAGAAGAGGGGGGAGCTGTATTAGTTACCTACTGCTATGTAACTTATCACCCCCCCCCAAATGCAACATCTTAAAACAAGAAACATTTACTATCCCAGAGTTTCTGTGGGTCAGGAATCTTTGACTCAAGGTCCCTTACAAAACTGCAATCAGCAGGGGCTGGGGGTCCACCTCAAGGCTCAGTTGGAGGAGGATTTGCTTCCGAGCTCACTCACCTGCTTATGGGCAGCATTCAGTTCCTTGTGTTCTGTTGGCCAGGGCCTCCCTCAGTCCCTTGTCATGTGTGCTTCTCCATAGGACGGCACAACATGGCAGGTGGTTTCATCAGGGCCAGCAAGTAAGAAAGCAAGAGAGGGCAAGCAAGACGGAAGCCTCTGTCTTTCTTTCTTTTTATTTTTTTAAATATTTATTTATTTATTTTATTTTTGGCTGCATTGGGTCTTAGTTGCGGCACGCGGGATCCTCTGCTGTGGCATGCAGGCTCCTTGTTTTGTTGCATGGGCTCCAGAGCATGTGGGCTCAGTAGTTGCGGAGCACAGGCTTAGTTGCCCCACGGCATGTGGGATCTTAGTTCCCTGACCAGGTATTGAACCCGCGTTCCCTGCACTGGAAGGTGTATTCTTAACCACTGGACCACCAGGGAAGTCCGCAAGCCTGTGTCTTTCTATAACCTAGTCTCAGAAGTGACATCCCATCACTTTTTTTCTTTTCTTTTTTTAACATTTATTTATTTGGCTGCGCCAGGTCTTAGTTGCGGTACTCGGATCCTCGTTGCCACGTGTGGGAAATTTAGTTGCAGCATGTGGGATCTAGTTCCCTGACCAGGGATCGAACCCAGGCCCTTGGCAGTGAAAGTGCAGAGTCCTAACCACTGGACCACCAGGGAACTCCCATTTTCTTATTAAACTTTAAAATTTTTGGAATAATGTGAAATTTACAAAAAAAACCTGCCAAGGTTACACAGAAGGTTTCTGTAAATCCCTCACCCAGTTTCCCCTAACGTTATCATCTTAATTTACCATGGAATGTTTGTCAAGAGAAATCTGCTTTGGTACATTGTTATAAACAAAATTCCAGCCTTTATTCAGATTTCGCTCCTATTCACACTGATGAACAGGATCTGTTCCAGGGTCCAATCCAGGATACCACACTGCATTTTGTCAAGTCTGCTTGATTTCTCCTGGTCTGTTTCCTCTGTCTTTCCTTGCTTTTCATGACCTTGAGTTTTGAGGGGATCTGGCCAAGTATTTCGTAGAATGTCTCTCAATTCGAGTTTGTCTTTGTTTTTCCTTTGATTATGTTGGGGTTATGGATTTGGGAGTAGGAAACCGCAGAAGTAGATACAGTGCCCTCCTCATTACATTATATTAGGGGGACTCATGATCCCCATGTGACATCACCTAGGAGATTAACCTTCATCTCTTGGTTCTCTTGGTTAAACTGGCTTCTGATATGTTTCCCCACTGTAAGGGTACCGTTCTTTCCTCGTACTCTATTCTTTGGAAGTGAGTCACGAAATCCAGCCCATACTCAAGGAGTGGGGAATTAAACTCCACCTGCTGGAGGAGTATGGTAAATTAGTTGGAATTCTTCTGTAAGGATGATTTGTCCCTTCTCTCCCATTTATTCTTTATTCAATCAATTTCTTATATCAGTATGGACTTGTATACTTCTTTTATACTTTGAGTTGTAATCCAATACTGTTATTTATTTTGTTGCTCAAATAGTTCCAGCTTTGGGCTTCCCTGGTGGCACAGTGGTTAAGAATCCACCTGCCAATGCAGGGGACATGGATTCGAGCCCTGGGCCGGGAAGATCCTACATGCTGCGGAGCAACTAAGCCCGTGTGCCACAACTACTGAGCCTGCACTCTAGAGCCCGCAAGCGACAACTACTGAAGCCCACGTGCCACAACTACTGAAGCCCGCGTGCCACAATTACTGAAGCCCGCAAGCCACAACTACTGAAGCCCGCAAGCCACAACTACTGAAGTCCACGTGCCACAACTACTGAAGCCCGGGCGCCTAGAGCCCATGCTCTGCAACAAGAGAAGCCACCGCAATGCGAAGCCCGCGCACCGCAACGAAGAGTAGCCCCCACTCGCCACAACTAGAGAAAGCCTGCGTGCAGCAACGAAGACCCAACGCAGCTAAAAAAAAAAAAAAAAGAAAAAAGTTGCTGTTATGCCGAGTGAAGGACAAAAAGCTGACAATTTCCCTGTGGTTTGGAAAGGAAAATCTAGCGGGCAGGCCAGGGCCCCTGGGGAGCACAAGGGCTGAACTCAACACGGTGGAGGGGCAACCTCATTTCCACAAAACATCATCATCTGTCACACTCAGTTTGTCCAGTAGCTTGAATGCTGTTGTTCTTGTAGTTTGTTTTGTGCTTGATTTGTAGCTGTGTGGTGTAGGGTCCAAGAATACAGGACTCAGGACCCTGACTGTGTATGTCCAAAGCCTGGTTCTCCCAGCTGGGTGATTATGGGCAAACAACTGATGTCTCTGAGCCTCAGTTTTCTCTTCTGTATAATGGGGACAATAACAATCCCTATCTCACAGGTGGTGGTAAGAACTCGGTGAGTTAATACATGTCAGGGGCACAGAGCAAGGGCGCGATAAATGTGAGCTAGTACAGTTATCAAGTTCATAGATATTTAGGGAAGAGAATAACTGAAATAATCTGTCACCTCTGGGGCTCTTGAGGTTTTCCCCCTTTAAATGGATGTTTATAATATTCGAGCTGGAGGAAGTTTGGGCTGCCATGAGTGTATGGCCCATGTCCAGCCCAGCACTGTTCACGTGTGGCCTGGCATTGTGTGTCCCATCCCCGATTCTCTCCCCTCCCCCAACCCCGACTGAGATTGAGCTCTGCAGGGCAGGGAGGGTCCGTTCACCCCACATCCCCTCTGTCCAGCCTGGTGCCTGGCACAAACTAGCCTCCAGTAAGCACTGGGTGAATAAATGAATTCAAGCAGGCATGAATGAATGGAAAATCCAGCAGTGTGCATGTGACTTCATTACTGAACTTCCTCTCAGGTGATCAGGGAAGGCTTCCAGGAGGAAGTGGCGGGGGGTGGGAGTGTGGTGAGGGGGGTATTCTAAGCAGAGGAGTCAGCCTGTACGAAGGTTTGGAGACCAGGAAGCATTTTATTCCTTCGGGGAAGTGAAAGCAGATTAATCTGGGTGGAAGGAGAAGGTGAGGGCGGGAGGTCATGAGGGAGGAGGGAGCAGGCAGGTGAGCAGGGCCCAGATCACTCACCTTCAGGAGCCGGTAGACTTTGCCCTGAGCAGAAGGGGAGACAGGGCCTGGGATGGGACATCAGAGGCTAGGTGGGGAGCAAAGAAATCCCAGCTGGGCTGGCGCCCCACCCCCAAGGCTGCATATTGCTGTGTTGGCTTTGGGCAGGTTGCTTCCTCTTTCTGGGTCACAGTTCTTCCATCTGTGAAATGGGCACTGGGTTCTTATGAGGGTGGACACCAGACTGGACCACAATGTACATTCCCCTAGCCTGCTGATGGGCTGGGAGAGTCTGTCTGCCGGTTGGCAGGACAATCTGGCTTAATGTATAATTACATCCTTACAATGTTCCTAACCTTCAACTCAGCAGTTCCTTTTCTTAGAACTTATCCTGAGATAACAATTTAGGACTTGTGAAAAGATTTGGCTCAGAGGACGTTCTTCAGAATGTGCCTGCGACGGCAGAAAAATTGGAAACAGCCTAAATGTCCTGCATTAGGGAAATGAACGTGATGTTATCAAAACTGGTGCTGAAAATTTTCATCTAATGACATGCAAAGGTTTTCATTGTACATTATGAAAAATTTTTACTGCAAAAATAACACATCTCACTTTTAAAGTATTCAAATCCTGAAGAAAATTATAAAATAAAAACTGAAAGGTCTCCCTCTACTCACCAATTTCTACTCTTGAAACTTAACCACTATTAGCAGTTTATTAAATTGTCTTTCAGACTTAGATCAATGTGTAAACAAACATATAAACATATATACATATCTGTACATGTTAAACAATACATATGTAAGATGGTATCTTATTAAGAACATGCAGAGTTTCTTAAAATATTATCTAATTACGTACATGGTGCTAGATTGTTATTGTAATGGCCCCCAAAGCATCTTGCCTTCCAGCATCCATGCCCTAGGGTAGGCCCCTCTCATGTCGAATTTGGATCTGATCATGTGACATCATGATCAGGTCCAAGGGACATTAGCAAGCATGGTGCAAGCAAGAGCTTGATGAGGGCTTGCACTTTGAGGCTTGTGCTTTTGAAATACTCATTCTTGGGATCCAGCTGCCATGCTGCAAGAAAGCTCAGTCTAGACTGAAGAATGATTAGCAGATACGTGGAGAGAGGCGCTGGAGGATGAGAGGCCACCTTGGAAGTTCCAGCCCAGCTAAGCTCCCAGTTGAAGGCATCCACATGAGTGAGCCCTGCTGATGCCTCATGGGGCTAAAGAACTGCCCCCTTTCAGAGTGGTAACTGAGCAATAGATGATAGAAACATGGATTGTTCTGCAACTTTTAAAAAATCTTAACAATACATATATATATCGTGAACATCCTCCTAGGTCGGTTCATATAGATCAGCTCATTCTTTTTTGTGACATTTCTTTTTTTTTTCTTAATTAATTAATTAATTTTTATTTTTGGCCGCGTTGGGTCTTTGTTGCGGCGCGCAGGCTTTCTCTAGTTGTGGCGAGCAGGGGCTACTCTTCCTTGTGGTGTGCAGGCTTCTCATTGCGGTGGCTTCTTTTGCTGTAGAGCACGGGCTCTAGGTGCGCGGGCTTCAGTAGTTGTGGCACACGGGCTCAGTAGTTGTGGCTCGCGAGCTCTAGAGCACAGGCTCAGTAGTTGTGGCGCACGGGCTTGGTTGCTCCGCGGCATGTGGGATCTTCCCGGACCAGGGCTTGAACCCGTGTCCCCTGCTTTGGCAGGCGGATTCTTAACCACTGCGCCACCAGGGAAGTCTCTAGAGTGTCTTTAGGATAAATTCCCAGAAGCAGAATGGCTAGGTCAAAGGGTATGCATTTGAAAAGTTTTCACAGATATGGTTAAACTGCCCTCCAGAATGGTTGTACCAGTTTGTGTTCCTATTCACAGTGGGTAAGTGGGTCAGGCCCCCAACCCTTATCCAAGCTTGAAAAGCCACTTAAACAGCATCATTAGGAAGCATGAGTGCGTGAAAGTGTTACAGAAGTGGTGGGGGGAGGGCGGTGAGGTGCCAGACCGTGGGGAAGATTCTGTTGCAGCTGCAGGGAGCAGGGTCTGGGGCCCCAGCCCAGCCCCACCTCAGTTCCTTCCTCTTCTGCTGGGGCAGCTGTGCTCAGCACATCCTCTTTCAGTGCAGCCCCTGAAGGCACTTCCCCAACAGACGGGCTTCATGGGTAGGCTCAAGTTCCTCCAGCCTTGACCCCCTGCTCACTGAGATCCTCTGTCTCAGAAGGCCCCCAGCCCCAGTCCCCACCTCCTGCAAAGAGAGGAGCTTTCCAGGTTTGCCTGTGACTTTGGACAAACCTCTGATCTTTTCGGAGCCCATAAGTGCTTTTGAAAAAATGTGGGGACTTCCCTGGTGGTCCAGTGGTTAAGACTCTGCACTCCCAGTGCAGGGGGCCCAGGTTCAATCCTGGTCAGGGAACTAGATCCCACATGCCACAACTAAGGGTCCTCATGCCACAACTAAAGATCCTGCATGCTGCAACTGAAGATCCCTCGTGCTGCAACTAAGACCTGGTGAAGCCAAATATATAAATAAATAAATATTTTAAAAAAAGAAAGAAAAAATGTGGATGATAACAATACCAGTCTTTGGGTACTGTTCTTTATTCCTTCACTAAATGTTTCCCTCTCTCTCTCTCTCTCTCTCTCTCTCTTTTCCTTCTGAAAACATCCTAAAGAAGCATCCTGGTCTCTTGGTCCCCATGGTCTAATGGGAGGCAGAGCCAGACCAGGTAACTGCATAGGTATCTATTTTTATGTTCTTGTATGTGGGGAATATGTCATCTGAAATCAAGTGCAAGTACGCAGGAACCTGATTTAGCTAGAGGGTGGGCAACGAGACAGCCATTGAGTTGAGACCATAGGATGAAGCTGCTAAAAGAGTGGAGAGCAGGGTAACTGCATTCCTGGTGGCTGGAACGCCTTGTGCAAAGGCCCTGAGGTGGGAGGGGCATGTCACATTCATTTCTGGGACTGAAAGAACTCGAGTGCAGAGAGTGAAGGGAAGAGAGGACTCAGATAAGACCCAAGGGGTTAACAGGATCACACTCTCCTTATGGACCAGTGTTGACCTTTAAACTAAGAACACTAGGGAGCCATTGACTGATGGTGAAAAGATTAAACGAGATAACATCTTGTAAATTTCTTAACCCACAGTTAGGGCACAATAAATGTTGTTGTTATTATTATTAATTTTAACTTTCTCCACCCTCTGGGGTATCAGGCCAGAAAATTCTCTTTCATCCCCAAAGGCCCTGACTAGTCTGGGTCAGGTGTGTCCCTTGACTGGGAAGGACCCCAGAAATAGCCCTAATGTTTTCAGAAATTGGAGTCCAAATCCAGAAAGCATCAGTGACTTGTCCCCAAGGTCACCCAGGGAGGCAACGCTGGGAACCCAGTTCTCGACTCCACGCCCAGTGCTTTTGCCAAAAGCAAGTTCTCATCACCTCCCTGCCCTGCTTGAAAACCTCAAGGGCTCCCCACTGCCTCCAGAAAGCCCACAGCCTGGCACTCAAGGCCCTCTGCTTGCGGTTATCTCTCCCTGACATGAACTTGCACCAAAGTGAAGGGCACTGTTCAGTGTTGCCCAGAGGACGCCCGAGAGCCTGCTGCCCCACATTCACTGGTGCTGTCCCTCCGCCAGGAATTCGGGGAGTGCGGGTGCTCCGATCTCTTCCCCGGTCATTCCTGCAGCCCATGGGGACCCACCTGTCCTATATTAGTTTCCTACGGCTGCTGTAACAAATTATCACTTAGTAGCTTAAAATAAACACAAATTTATTACCTTACAATTATAGAGGTTAGAAGTCCAAAATGGGTCTCACTGGGCTAAAATCAAGGTGTCAGCAGGGCTGAATTCCTTCTGGAGGCTCTAGGAGATGGTTCCAGCTTCTAGAAGTTTCCTGCATTCCTTGGTTCATGGCCCCTTCCTCCATCTTCAAAGTCAGCTGTGTAGGGCTGAGTCCTTCTCATGCTGCCATCTCTGTTTTTTCCTTCCGTCTCACTCTTTCTCACTGAAGGATCCTTATAATTACATTGGATGTAATAACACTCAGATAATCCAGGATAATCTCCCTATTTTAAGGTCAGCTGATTAGCAACTTCAATTCCATTTGCAACCTTAATTCCACTTTGCCAGGTAACCTAATGTATTCACACTAATCACAGGATTGGAATGTGGACATTGTGGAAATTCCCTGGCAGTCCAGTGGTTAGGACTCGGCGTTTTCACTGCTGGGGCCTGGGTTTGATTCCTGGTTGGAGAACTAAGATCCCACAAGCCCCGAGGTGTGGCCAAAGCAGTTGCCCCCAGGTAGGAACCCAGGAGGGAGTGGGTGCTCCCTACATTTCTAGAGAGGAGACAAAGGCTCTTAACAGCACACCTTTGTGGAATGTGTTTGAGTTTGTAACTGAGCTTTCACATACTTGGGGGTAAGTCGTATTTGTTTTGCTCCACATCTGAGAAAACTGTGGTTAGAAAGGTCAAGTGGCTGACCCAAGGTCACCGGTAAGAAATGAATATTGCAGGGCTCACCCCCAGGCCTGACCCCAGCTCCTCCCTTCTTTCCCAACCCTCCCTGAATGGTCTCACCCTCCCCAGACCATCTTAGTGATTTTCCAAGGCTGCTCCAAGGGAGTCCTGTGGCCAATTCACCCTTATAACTGGCTGTTGGCCAAAAGTCAAGGGGTCATACTTGAAAGACTTCCTCAAACCCTGCAAGTCATGGCTCTGGAGGTTTCCGCATGAACTGGAAGCAAGACTGTTTCCCTCACACTGCCAACAGGGCTGTAGTGGGTGCAGGTTTCCAGGGGAGCTTTTTGTCAATGTGTTTCAAAAGCCTTAAAAATGTACATCCCGGGCTTCCCTGGTGGCGCAGTGGTTGAGAGTCCACCTGCCGATGCAGGGGACACGGATTCGTGCCCTGGTCCGGGAGGGTCCCACATGCTGCGGAGCAGCTGGGCGCGTGAGCCGTGGCCGCTGAGCCTGCGCGTCCGGAGCCTGTGCTCCGCAACAGGAGAGGCCACAACAGTGAGAGGCCCGCGTACCGCAAAAAAAAAAAAAAAAAAAAAAAAGTACATCCCTTTTACCCATGATGTCGCATGAAGGAAATGAACAAATGCAGAAGGAAATGAACATCTAGGTTGTGCATCACAGCGTTAAGGAGAATAGCGAAAAATCAAAGCCAACCTAGATGTCCATCAATAGTGTCTCGATGAAATAAAAGGATGGATCCAATATTGTGTTCCCACATGGTGATTAAAAATGACAATGTACTGGGACTTCCCTGGTGGCGCAGTGGTTAAGAATCTGCCTGCCAATTCAGGGGACACGGGCTCGAGCCCTGGTCCGTGAAGATCCCACATGCTGCAGAGCAACTAAGCCCGTGCTACTGAGCCTGCGCTCTAGAGCCTGCAAGCTCGTGCACCGCAACGAGGACCCAACGCCAAAATAAATAAATAAAATAAATAAATAAAAATAACAATGTAGGACCCACCAAGGTCATGTGACTTTTCTGTACTGTTTAACTTCATTGTAATAAAATGAGAGGGAAAAAATGACAATAAAGGTGTACAAAGATGGCCTTGAATAAGCACATGAAAATATGCTCTTCTCCATAGTCACCAGGGAAACACAAATTAAAGCCATGACAAGATATTACTACACACCTATTAGAATAGCTAAAATTAAAAAGACTCACCATATCAAATATTGGCAAAGATGTAGAGTCACGGGAAATCATATATACTTCTGGTGGGGGTGTAAAATGGTATAACTATTTTAGAAAACACTCTGGTAGTTTCTTTTTATTTTTAAATAAATTTATTTAATTTTGGCTGCGTTGGTGTTCGTTGCTGCACGTGGGCTTTTTCTAGTTGTGGCGCACGGGCTTCTCATTGCGGTGGCTTCTCTTGCTGCAGAGCACAGGATCTAAGGCTCTAGTGTGCCCAGGCTTCAGTAGTTGTGGCACATGGGCTCAGTAGCTGTGGCACATGGGCTTAGTTGCTCCATGGCATGTGGGATCTTCCTGGACCAGGGTTCGAACCCATGTCCCCTGCATTCGCAGGTGGGTTCTTAACCACTGCACCACCAGGGAAGTCCCACCCTGCTAGTTTCTTAAAAAGTTAAACATACACTTATCACATGATTCAGCCATTCCATTCTAAGGTATATACCCAAGATAAATAATAGTGTAGGTCCATACAAAAACTCATATATAAATGTTTACAACAGCTTTATTTGTAATAGGTCCAAACTGGAAACAACTCAAATGTCCATCAACGGATGAATGGATAAGAAAACTGTGGTGTAGCCACACAATGGAATATTACTTAGCAATAAAAAGAAATGAACCCATACAACATGGATGCATCTGAAGATAATTATGCTAATTATTTAGAAGTCGGATAAAAAGGAGTACATACTGTATGATTCCATTTATATAAAATACTACAAGATGCAAACTAATCTGCAATGACAAAAAGCAGGATCAGTGGTTGCTGGAGTGTGTGTTGAGGGGGGAGTCTGGGAAGTGGCCGGAGGAATTACAAAGTGGCACAAGGAAAGTTTTTTTGGGGGGGAGTATACGTTCATCACCTTGAATGTGGTGATGGACTCGTATACATATGTTGAAATTTATATCATACACTTTAAATATGTGTAGTTTATTGCATGTCAATTACTCAGTAAAGCTATTTTTTTTAGAAAAGATGCCCTCCTTCCGGTTTTAAATAAGCACTAGGGACGTAATGTACAACATGATAAATATAATTAATACTGCTGTATAGTATATATGAAAGTTAAGAGAGCAAATCCTGAGTTCTCATCACAAGGAAAAAATTTTTCTATTTCTTTAATTTTGTAACTATAGGGATGCTGGATGTTCACTAAGCTTATTGTGATAATATTTCTTTTAAAAAAATGTATATTTTATTTTATTTTTTTGGCCGCGCCCCGTGGCTTGGCTGGGGAGGATCCTAGTTCCCGGACCAGGGATCGGTTCGGAATCCTAACCACTAGACCACCAGGGAATTCCCCAATCATTCCACGATGTATGTAATTCAAATATTATGCTTTACACCTTAAGCTTATACAATGCTGTATGTCAATTATATAATAAAACTGGAAGAAAATAAAGTGCGCTCTTGATACAATGATAAATTTTAAAAAGGGGGCGGGCAGGTTGCAAAGGTATACACAGTCTGATTTTCTTTCTGGGGAAAAAAAAAGGCGTTTGCTTGCTGTGTGTATTTCCTGGGTGATGGGATCAGAAGTGAAGTAGACTTTTTTCTTTAAACTTTTCTGCATTTGCGTAACGGTTTTTAACAACCACACGTTTGCATTTATATTTTATAATAAATAAAACAACTTCCATTTTGCAAGAGGAAAATCGACTAAGCAGGGTCTAGCCCCGCCCACCCCCGGAGGCTCCTCCCCCTGCCCCGTCCGGTCCAGCTAGAGGCTGGGAGTTGACCGAGACTCAAGAACTGCCTGCGAGCTGGTCCCCGCGCGCAGCGGTCCCCAGGGCAGTGACGAGAGCAGCCCTGCAGCTGCTTCCCGGAAAGCCCGAGGGTCAGCCTGGGCTAGACCAGTAAATCACCCCAGGAAGGGGCCCGAACATTTCCTCTGCAGAGGGAGGGCAGCGAGGCGGGGAAATGCGTACAGGGTTTGGATGAGTAAGGGGCCCCCACACATGCTTGGGTGAGGGATTAAGCTGGTGGGGATTTAGAAAGAAAAGGCAGTGCAGCCCAGCTCCCAAGGAACCAAAACAGGCACCTGGAAAACCAGCAGGACCTTCCTGAGTTCTTGGTGCCTGGGGCTCCCCACTTCACCCTCTGCTTCCCTGGGCCTGTGGCTGGTGGGTAATTCACCGGCCACTGAAGAGTAGTTCTGAGCCAATTTCCCAAGAGAGAACCTCATTGGCCCATCTTGGGTCACGTGGCACACAGTCGATCCAGCCAATGGGGAAGGGTCAAGTATACTAAGATGCCTTCCAAAGGGTTCTCAGGGAAGGAGCAGGCGCCGGCTGGATCGTTGTTCCTCAAGGGCTGTCCACTACACACCACGAGCACACAAGAACACAAAAAAATCTGACTGGGTGGTTTAGCCTCCAGACAGCATGGTGCCTCCCTATGTGGCAGCTGTCCTAAGGGGCCCAAGTATTAGAAGGACAGCCTGGTCCAAGCCCCCTCCCATGGAGCGGATCCCCACCCAGGTCTGTGCACATCCCTGGTGACAGCTGCTAAGTCACTTCCCCCAGGGCAGCAATGGCAGAAGTCCTCTGAGGAATCTGAACAAGGCTATGCGGAGAAAGGTCAGCTATGTCAGTAGGAGCAGGGATGAAAAGATACGCACGGGGTGGACAGAGGAGTCAAGATAATGGTGATGGCTCTTGACCATCACCAGAGCTGCAGTGTCATTGCGGCAACGCTGATGGAGCAACCCCACAACAAGGCACAGCAAGTCATACTTTCGACAGGCTAAGCAGTTTCCACGCAGGAGGACCCTGAGTAGGAAGCCACCAGTGCCTGCTACACACAGACGATCAGAGCCCCTTGTCTAACTACTAGCGTTTAATGCTAACATTCGCACTGATCCAGCACCTTCAACAGGCAAGGCACTCATTCTAAGCACCTCATATATTGCATCCTCTCATGCAGCCCTCCTAACAACTCCAAGAGGTAGGTACTATTACCCCCATTTTAGTTATTTATTTGGCTGTGCCATGTGGTGTGTGGAATCTTAGTTCCCCAACCAGGGATTGAACCCGTGCCCCCTGCAGTGGAAGTGCAGAGTCTTAACCACCGGACCGCCAGGGAAGTCCCCTATTACCCCCATTTTACAGATGGGAAAACTAGGTACAAAGAGATTCAGTAAATTGCCCTGGTTCACAGGGGTGGGATTCAAACCTGGGCAGCCTGGCTTTGATGTCATGCTCGTAACGACTGCCCCTTCAGGCGCTGGCATGTGTCTGACACTGTTCCAGGCACTGGGGTACCGACATCCTCCTTGTGGGCCTGGGGGAAATGATGCAAATAGCAATGACCCACATCATGAGCTGTCGCTGTTGTTTTAAGAGCTGCAAGCTTGGTACTCTAAGAGAATCTACAAAGGGACCATCCTTGCTTGGAGGGGTCAGGGAGGGCTTCCCTGCAGAACTGATGCTGATGCTGAGGTCTACAGAGTGACAAGGAGTGAGGGAGGCAAAGCGGAGAGGGCAGAGTGTACGGTAGGAAGAGGTCCAGGTGAGAGGGAGCCACATGTACAGCATGCCCGAGATTAGGTAAGTGCTTTGCTGAGGGTCACCCCAGGCAAAGGTGAGAAGGCATGATAGGGACCCTGCCCTGGCCTCCAGGTGACTGGCCCTGCCTCTCTGTGACCCTGCCTCACCTCCCCACTGGCAGTCACCGTCAAATGCCCTCAGCTGTCCGAGGTGGCAGCAGGACAAACCCGTGGATGTATTCAATTGCTGTTTGCTACCAAGTGGCCCGGAAGGACGCTAATCACTTTAGTGCCCAGTTTGTGGGAGTCATGATGATTCAGGGAAAAAGCTACTTGCTGGATTCTGGAAGGGTATTCAGCCGATCCGGCTACCCAAGCGTAGAGATGCTAATCAGAGGCCAGTCTGGCCACTGGTCACCTCGAGAGTGGGGCCCCAGTGGTCTAGGGAGCAGCCCTGGCATCTTTCCAAGGGCTTATTGTGGTCACTGCTGGCTTTCCTAAATGAGTTCAAGAGCAAATGCTGGGGTTTTCGAAAAGTGCTTCAGCCTCAGCATCTGATGACGTTCTCGACAAGAATGGTCAATTTCTGGACCCTAATGGCAACAGAGGGGCTGTCAACACGGGAGGCTGGGTCACTCTTGAGGGTCAGGCACCACTCAACAGGGCAAGACAATGGCTTGGGCTCATGCTAACCAGCTGGGCAGAGGTGGCAGCAATTATATGAGGGCAGGAAATTCACCGTCTCCTGCTCTTCAGGCAAAGCTGGTTTTGTCTTCTTGGAGGAAATGTTTAAAATGCTCTTGACTGTTGGCCCAGAGATTTCACATCCGGAAATTAACCCTCCTGGGATCCTCCATCAGCACACAGGGGGCGTTTACAAGGGTGCTCACTGCAGTGGCTTGAAGTAGTTAAAAACTGCAAGCACTGCAAACATATCCTGATGGAACTGGCTAAATCTAGTGTGGATGTTCTCACCATGGACAACTGCAGTCCCCAAAGAGAATGTTCCAGCAAGGGGAAACCTCTAAGAGTCACTTTTAAGTAAAACAAAACAACCTAAAAGTGACAAAACAATGCGTATTGTATTATTCCATTTTTCTTTCTTTCTTTCTTTCTTTTTTTTTTAAGATGCCAGTATTACAAGCTTTAAAAAAACTACCTGAAGCATCTTAATGGAGGTCATCTCTGGGAGGGGGCATCACAGGGGACTGTCACTTTTTAAACTTTCACTTTCTAGAGCATGAAATTGTGCTGCTTGAATTTTTTTTTAACATCCTTATTGGAGTATAATTGCTTTACAATGGTGTGTTAGTTTCTGCTCTATAACAAAGTGAATCAGCTTACATATACACATATCCCCATATCTCCTCCCTCTTGCGTCTCCCTCCCACCCTCCCTATCCCACCCCCCTAGGTGTTCACAAAGCATCGAGCTGATCTCCCTGTGCTATGCGGCTGCTTCCCACTAGTTACCTATTTTGTGCTGCTGAATTTTTCAAAGATGAGCATGTGTTACTTTTGTTTGAGATTTTTTTTTTTTTTTTTGGCCATGCTGTGTGGCTTATAGGATCCTAGTTCCTGACCAGGGATCAAACCTGGGCCCCTACAGTGAAAGCACTGAATCTTAACCACTGGGCTGCCAGGGAACTCCCTGAGATCTCTCTTTTTTAATGTAAGCATTGACCCCTGTAAGCTTCCCTCTTATTACTGCTTTCGTTGATTCCCATAAGTTTTGGTATGTTGTGTTTTTGTTTTCATTTGTTCTCAAGATATTTTCTCATTTCCCTTGAGATTTCTTCTTTGACCTATTGAGTGCTTAAGAGTGTGCCGTTTATTTTCCACATATTTGTGAATTTTCCAGTGTTCCTCCTGCCACTGATTTCTCACTTCAGTTTGCTTCAGAGCATGTGCTACATTTGAGATGAGCAGAGCAGTGACTAAAAAGAGAAAGAGAAAGTCTGGATAGCACGGTGGTGAAGAGCTCAGGCCCAGGGTCCAGACTGCCTGGATTTGAAGTCAGCTCCATCATCGATTACCCGTATGACCTTGGGCATGACATCACCTGTCTGTGCCTCAGTTTCTTCATCTGTGAAATGGGACATACCTCATGGGACTGTTGTGAGGATTGAAAGAGTTCATCTGCTAAAAACCTTAGATCAGTGCCTGAAGCACATACTAAGGTTCAGGGAAGTGTCAGCTGTGATGATGGGGGGAAGACGGGACAGTGGCAACGGCACAGTCTAGAGGATGTTTCTGCTGAGCCTTGTATGGTGGCCACAAGCACGTACAATGGAGCTCCCTGCCCTCCAGGAGCAGAAGGGCTCCTGAGCCCCAGCATGATGCTTACCCCGTGGAAGGATTAGCGTCAGTAGTGTTCTGTGTTCATTTGTTCCTTCCTTCTTTCTTCCACTCACTCACCGGCCCCCTGTTATGTGCTTGGCCTGGGAGGGGGAATGGACATGAACTCTTCTGTGAAATGGGGATAACGATTGTCTTAGTCTGTTCTGGCTGCTATAACAAAAACACCACAGACTGGGTGGTTTACAAACAACAGAAATTTATTTCTCACAGTTCTGAAGTCAGGGAAGTTCAGGATCAAGGTACTGGCAGATTCGGTGACTGGTGAGAGCCTGTCTTCTTGCTGTGTCCTCACATAGCAGGAGGGGCAGGGCAGTTCTCTGGGATCTCTTTTATAAGGGCACTAATCCTATTCATGGAGACTCCACCTCATGACCCAAGCACCTCCAAAAGGCCCCACTGTCAAATACAATCACGCTGGGGGTTAGAGTTTCAACATATGACTTTGGGGGGGGGGGTGGGAAAAAACATTTGGTCTATAGCAGTGATGGAACCCCCTGCAGGCTGTTGGCTTTTGAGGAGAACTTAGGAGCACAGGGCTTAGCCTGGGGCATGGGCCCCCAGGGCGAGGTCAATACACAGAAGCTGTTGCTTAGACAAAGAGAAGTGACAGCATCAGAGCATCAGGGCCTCCTTGAAAGCCAACCCCCTTGCAGGAGAATGGTCAACACTGCCCTGCCTTGGGGCCGCATCACTGTATCGCTGTGCTGATTTCAACCCTCCCCGCCAACAAAACCTCACTGAGATCACCACTCTTACCCAATTGTTCACACTTGTACCCCCAGTGCTTACATCAGTGCGTGGCACAGAATGGGCACTCAGTTTTTGATCTAGTCGAACAGGCATTATTCTAAGCACTTCACAAAAATCATTACTCGTAACATCCCTGGGAAATAGGTACTATATTTCCATTTTAGAGATCAGGAAACAGAGGCATAAAGAGGTTACTTAACTTGTCCAAGGTTACACAGCCAAGTAGTGGGAGTTGGAATTTGAACCCTGGGAGGTATTTGTTGAAGGAAGGAAGGAAGGAAAGGGTGAGGGGCAGGGTCTGGGGTCTGTAGCTCTGAAATGCAGAATCAGAGAACAGGGCCCTTAGCAAGCATCAATCTCCACCCCACTCCCCTGCTGTTCTACAAGTGGGCAGTGGGGACTAAGGTCTGGGAGGGTGGGGCCCTAAAGCCAAGCAGGAGAGTAAAATTCAGGATTCCCAGTTCCCAGTCAGCAGTTTGGGATGCGTTAGAAAATCCCAAGTGTTGAATTCCTCACTGTCACTGGAAAGAGTTTCATAGTGAGTGGAGGGGACAGGTTACAAAACACGGTGTGATGTTAATAGCTAACATTTGACGAGTGCTTCCCCTGTGCCGGGTAATTTACAACGCCCTTTATGTACATTACTACCTTGTAGAATCCTCAAAAGGATTTCATGAGGTAAGTATGGTCACTAAACCCATTTTACAGCTGTGAAAATTGAGGCTCAGTGTCTCCAAGCGACTGGCTCCAGGTCATGGAGCTAATGAGTGAAGGAGTCTGGGACTCATACCCTGGTCCCTGCTGCAGCCCCTGTCCCCCACTGATCCCCCAGTGCCTCACCACTAAATGGCACCACTGATGATTTTCACATTTAAAAATAATAGCTGTTATTATATATAGAATGGATAAACAACAAGGTCCCACTGTATAGCACAGGGAACTATATTCAATATCCTATGAGAAACCACAATGGAAAAGAATATATGAAAAAAGAATGTGTGTGTATATATATATATATATATATATATATATATATATATGAATGACTGAATCCCTTTGCTGTACAACAGAAATTAACACAACATTGTAAATCAACTATACTTCAATTTAAAAAAAATAGCTGTTGCTGACAGTAACACCAGGCACTGTGACTAAGAAATCATAAAATAAGCAGAGCTCAGCAAGGGCTAAAGGGCTGTGTGTATGCCTAAGAGGTAGGGAGTTACCTAAGAGGACAGGGAGGTGACCTGGGAACACCTCTTCTCAGTAAACACAGCCCTGATCACTGGGTGAAAGGTGTCGGACTCCTGACCAGTTACGTAAGTTCAGGGTCCACCTGCCAACTCCTGGTCTGCTGGGTGGGGGTCTGAAAAGGTTCAGAAGACCAAGTCTAGCTCTGGAGGTCCCCTTTGAGGTCGCCTAGCACACGGTCAGTCTGCCTGAGAAAGGCCTCAGCCAAATCCCTCCCTCTACCCTGTTCGAGGCCAACAGGGCCACAGTGACACTTCCCAGAAATGGGACTTCTGCCTGCCCTTTCAGGAAACCCTCAGAGCCCCCCTCCATGGCTTTCATTTGACTTTGCACAGAAGGAATTCAACTGGACTCTATTTCCAGAGTGGCTCTGTGCCATACACTTTCCCCTCATAACTTGTATAACTGTGCAAAGGTGTCATTATCTCCATTTTATGGGTGAGGACACTGAAAGAGGTTAATAACTTGCTTGAAGTGATAGGTTTGGGATTTTTCTTTTTTTCTTTTTGGTTTTTTAGGGCTGGGATTTGAACCCAGGTTGCTTTAAACAAAAGGAAGGCCCCGGGAACTGTGTGTTCATGATGTATCTTGAGATACAGGTGGCAGGCAGAGAAGGGAAAGTTAAAGAGGCTAAATTCCCTTTTTTTTTTTTGGCCACGCTGCTTGTGGGATCTTAATTCCCCGACCAGGGATTGAACCCGGGCCCCTGGCAGTGAGAGCACCAAGTCCTAACCACTAGGCTGCCAGGGGATCCCCAAAATTCCTGAATCTTACAGGCCATGTAGGGAGCTGGCCTGGAATAATTACATCATCCTCTCTCTAAAACCTACCATGGCTCCCCTTTACCTTTAGCATAAAGCACAACCTCATTAACATGGCCTGCAAGGCCCTCCTGTAGGATGGGGCCTGCCTACTTTTCTAGGCCTGCCCTCGTCTCTCACAGATCCTGGGCTCCTACATTCTCTCAGCTTAGTCTTTCCTCTCCACCAACTACCCTCTCTCCTGGCTGACTTCTACCCTTTGCTCAGGCTCAGGCTTACATGCTACTTCCTCAGAAAATTCTGCCCTGACCACACACCCTACCAGGCCTCTTCTGTGTTCTCACTTCCCCCTGAGCTCCTCCAGACCTCCAGGTGTATCACAGCTCTCATCACTTGGGCCACATCTACATGCCTGCCACTACAGCCCCAGTCCCAGAGCAGATGGCGTGATAAACATCTATGAATGAAAAATGATGAATGAAGTGCTTGGCAGACCTTGGAAGGCTGGGATAGGCAAGAGACAGAGGGGGAAGGTGGTGAGGTGGCTGGGCTGACCTGCAGGTTGTATTAATGACAATACTGCAAGAGTAGGGCCAGCCTCAGAGGTGGGAACACAGGCTGAAGTTTGGACTTTGTCCCATCAGCGATCTGGAATCCTGGGCTGAAGGCATGCTGGAGCCGAAGAAGCCCTGCTTTAAGAAAATAAGTCTGGCTTTGAAGCTGTAGGGGAAGACGGGCAGCTCTGGGGAAAGCCACCCATGGGTCTCTGGACACGATGAAAATGGTGTAAACACACTCTCATGTTTCAACCTGGGAATCTGGCCTGATTTTACAGTGTCAGGTCAGGCATTGGGCCTTGGCCTTCACATACTCACTAATCAAATCTGGCCAACAACCCCAGGAGATAGGGACTGCTCAGGCCCCACTGGACAGATGGGAAAACTGAGGCTCAGAGAGGTTGAATGACCTTCCCCAAGTCACACAGGGACTCTCCATTGCTGCCTTAATTAAACTGTATTACAGCATACTCAGAGATGGGGGATCTAGACCATCCGGACTTGCACTGTGTAATACGGTAGTCATTAGCCACCTGTGGCTATCTAAGTTTTTAATTTAAATTCAATGGAGTTTAAAATTCAGTTTCTCAGTCACACTAGTCACATTTTTAAGTGCTCAATAGTCACATGTGGCTAGTGGTTACCATATTGAACAGTGCAGAGATGGAACATTTCCATCATTGCAGAAAGTTCTATTAATAGTGCTTGTCTAGACCATGGAGGTGGACAGGTCTACAGAGACCACTCAATTCAATGCTCTTATTTAGCAGATAGTGAAAGAGAGGTCAGGGACTGGTTCAAAGTCACACAGTGAATCAATGACAGAGGTAGAACTCAAAACCCGGGTTCCTGACTCCCAATCCAGTGCTCTCTCCACTGAAGTAGGTGGATTCCTATCTCTTAGCTGGGGTTTGGTAAGAGCTGCTGTGAGGCAAATAGACACCATAAACAAAGCCCAGTGACCACTGATTAAGTGGAAGTAATACTTTAACATTTATAACAGAGGTTGATATCCAAATATGTAATAAGCTACTACAAATAAATAACAAAAAGATGACAACTCAAATTTTTAAAAATGGACAAAGGATATGGCCAGGCAATTTACAGAAATTCAAATTGCCAAAACAAGATGAAAAGATGCTAGTGCAAGAAATGCAAGCATGGTAGTAGAGAGTGTTTTGTTCTGTTTTGTTTTGAAACAGATTGGTAAAGATGGAGAAAGTATGGGAACGGGCACTGTCTTATACTGCTGGGGGGAGTATAAATGGGTCCAACTTTTTGGAAGGCAGTTTGGCAGCATCTCTCAGCAGTAAATATGTAAATACCCTTTGACTCAGTAATCCTTGGGCTGGAACCCAGGCTGCCTGACTCCAGATCCTGTGTTCTGAACCATGACTACTCTCCGCAAGTGACGGTCAGGCTTGGGTTGGAAAGGGCAGAGTTGGCTGATTAATGGGGAGACTTGTGGACTTGGCCGTGGGAGGTTTAAGCAGGACAGATCACCGTGGTGGGTGAGTTCTTTGGAGCCTTTATCTTCATGTGTGACTGGCTCAGATATTTGCAAGAAGCCTAGCACAAATCGATACACCCTTGGTCAGCTGCTGGGGTGGCTCAGCTGCTATTCCAGTTCTGCAAATAACTGGAGCCGAGTCACCACTGAATCAGCACTGACCGCCTGTGGCAAGCAGCGCTGGGAAAACGGCTTGGCGTGGCACTCTGTGCTGGCTGTCAGGTGACTGAGAGAGCAGGCCAGCGGGGTAGCTGCCTGCCCTCAGGGTGATTTGGGCAAGTGGCATTTTCCATCCCAACCTCGATTTCCCCTTTTTTTCTTCCTTTCATTTTCTCTTCCTTTCTTCCCTTTTTTCCTCCCGCCCTCCCACCTCCCTTCCAATGAATGCCAAGTACACACCAGTTATTGTGACAGAAAGAAAGAAGGCCGAGCCCTCATTTCTCCGCACACAGATGGTTGGTAAATTGGGGGCACAGAGCAGGGAGTGAGCATTGTGCCTGATGTGGGGGAATGGGGTGGGAGAGGATGCTTGAGCTGAAGCCTGACACTGAGTAGGTGTCACCAGGTGGGCAAGAGGACAAGGCCAGGGCCTTTGAGCAGGGCTGAAGGGGTCCGAGCAGGGCAGGCTGAGCAGTTGATTTCAGAGGGGACTGAATGCCTGGCTAAGAACCCTTTTTTTTTTTCTCTAAGAACCTTTGACTCGCTCTTGCCTTCTGAGATGGCCCACACTCTGTCTGTGAAGTGTGTTTCTCCCAAGGCCGTTCTCACCTTTTGAGATGGACCACATTCTGTCTATGGAATGTGTACCTCCCTAAAGAAATCCACTTCTTACCTAAAAAAAAAAAAAAAAAAAAAAAAAAAGAAAGAAAAAAGAAAAGAAACTTGTACTTTATCCAGAGGGTGTTGGCCAAGCATGGAAGGCCTTTTGTTAATAATATCCTTATAATTATATATTATTAAATTATAAAATAAATCTATCATATTACAAAAACCAAACAATATCCCAGAATATTCATTAAAATAATAAACATTTCCCCCCAAACCCTCTCCTTAGTTGAAAGCCTCTGGTAACAATTTAGTGTATCCTTCAAGATTCTTTTCTATGGGCTTCCCTGGTGGCGCAGTGGTTGAGAGTCCGCCTGCCGATGCAGGGGACACAGGTTTGTGCCCTGAAAAGATTCTCTTCTATGCACACATAGATCTATTTTTCTTGACAAAAATGAGTACTGTCTGTGCTTGCTTTGCCACTATAGGGTGGACATCTCCCACCTCGGCACACACACCTCCAGCATCCTTCTCAACAGCTGGACAGCATCTCACTGATGATGTTTCCCTTCCTTCCACAAATATGTATTTATTTAACCCTATTGGGTACTGGCTATTATCCCAGGTGCTGAGGATGGAGCAAGGCACAGAACACAGTCCTTCCCCTCAAAGACCCCCTCTTCCTACTGTCAGACATCAGGCTGCTGCCAATATTTTCATATAATATATAATGGTGCAGGGCCATCTTGCACATGTAACTTTGTACACATGTGTGAGTATTGCTATTGTGTAACTTATTTATTTATTTATTTATTTATTTTTGCGGTACGCGGGCCTCTCACTGCTGTGGCCTTTCCCGTTGCGGAGCACAGGCTCCGGACATGCAGGCTCAGCAACCATGGCTCATGGGCCCAGCCGCTCCGCGGCACGTGGGATCTTACTGGACTGGGGCACGAACCCGCATCTCCTGCATCGGCAGGCAGACTCTCAACCACTATGCCACCAGGGAATCCCTGGGTAACTTACTTTAAATGGACTTGTGCGTATTGAATTTTGATAGTTATTGGCAACACCAAGGAGTTTTAAAATAGGAGGTGACAAGGTTAAATCTACAGTCATCCATCCACCCACCCATCCGTCCACCCACACATCTATCCCTTCATATATGCATCTATACATATGTATGGATATATGCATATGCATGATATATATGCATCCATCTATGCATCCATCCCTTGGACAACCATTTATTGACTGTCTATCATGTGACAGGCCATGAACTGGATGTGGGGACACCATGGGTGAGGTGTCTGATCCCGTGAAGCTCATGCTGTAATGAGAGAGAAGAAGACAGCATCACAAGAGTTTGTCTAGGGCCAGATAAAGGTAAGGATTCTCTAAGGGTACCCCCACTTTCTCCCGCTGTGATTCTGTTCTACAGGCTGATGTCCCAGGCGGTTCCTCCATTCCCCTCTACTCCTCCCTCACTCCTATTCCACTGCTTATGCTCACTTACCTCCTGACTAGGAGAACCTGGTGCCATTCAGTCAAATTCAAAATCCTGGGAATATTCAAAAAGTTCTAGTGGGTAACTATTATCACTTCTCAACAGCTGTTCCCTCTCTCTTCCCACTGTTCTGGCTCCACCGTGGTCTGAGCCACCAGTTTCCCGCTGGAATGGCTGTAATAGCCTCCTCACCTGTCTGCCTGCCTCTCTTCTCGCCTGCTGACGACCAGTCCGTTCTCCAAAGAACGGAAAGAACCGGAAACAACTTTCAAACTGGAAAGGACTTTCAAAAAGGTATTTTGGATCTTGTCACCAACCTGCTTACATCCTCCCATGGTGTCCTTTTGGGCTTAGACTAAAATCTACACTCCTCCCAGGCCCAGAGGGCCCACGTGAGCTGGCTCCTGCCTGACTCCACGCCTCTCTCTCCTCCCTCCACACACTCCCCTCCAGGCACACAGAGTCCTGGAAACATGCCAGCTCCTGCCTCTGCTCCCAGGGCTTCCTGTGCTTGGGGCCCCCTTCTTATGTAGGTCTGGGCTGAGATAATGCCTTGCAGAGGCCTTCCTTGATCATCTAAATCAGGACTCCCAATCCAATCATCCTCTCTCAAATTCTCCTGGGATTCCTTTTCCAGACCACTTACTTGTCTGAATTATCTTATTAGGTACTGGTTTCCTCTTATGTCCGGTCAGGGCCTCAGGGAGGAAGGACAGGCTATGCTTGGGAATTTAGGGGGCTGGAGAAGTAAGGAAGTGCCAGCCTGGAGCTCCCTGCTGACTACTAACTCAGATCCCCATGTCCCTCCAGGCCTGAGCCTTTTGCAAGCACAGCCTCTTCTGGAAAGGTTGATATTCTTTTTTTTTTAAATATTTATTTATTCTCTTTCTTTATTTTCTTTATTTTTTTGGCTGCATCGGGTCTTCGTTGTGGCACGCAGGGTCTTCGTTGTGGCGCGGGCTTCTCTCCAGTTGTGGCGTGGACTTCTCTCTGGTTGTGGTGTGTGGGTTTTTATTCTCTCTCTAGTTGTGGCAGGCGGGGTCCAGAGTGCATGGGCCCTGTTGTTTGAGGCACCCGGATTCTAGTTATGGAGTGCAAGCTCAGTAGTTGTGGCACCAGGGCTTAGTTGCCCCGCGGCATGTGGGATCTTAGTTTCCTGACCAGGGATCGAACCCCTGTCCCCTGCATTGGAAGGTGGATTCTTTACCCCTGGACCACCAGGGAAGTCCCAAAGGTTGATATTCTTATTCCTAATTTATAGACGAAGAAATTGTGGCTCAGAGATGAGAAAGTTTAGAGTGTCTCCTTCAAGATTCCTTCCTATGCATGCAAAACTATACCCAAAGTGTGTGTGACACAGGTGGTCGGTGTTGTGTCAGCCAGATTTCGGACCCAGTTCTGTTGGCTCCAGGGCAAGCGATCCTAGCCAGACCATACTGAACCCCCTCTCAGTTTGGAGTCCCTGAGTCTTGGTGTTTCGAACCAAGGCCATACTACCAATATGCAGCAGAACCAGGATCCTAACTCAGGCTTGTCTCGCCCCAAATGCAGCACCCTGTCCTGGCACCTAGCTCTCTCCCTTAACCAGGACCCACTTAGGAAATGAGGGAAGGGAAACTTCCTGGGTTCCCAGCCCAGAGGCTCAGAGAGATAAATACCCCACCCGAGCTAAGTCTGGCAGCCAGGCCCACCCTGCTTCCTGTTGGAGAGGCCTGGGGTTACTCACGGTCACAGCTGAGAAGTCAGCCGGGCCTTGGGACATCCTTGGCTGGCTCCCTCCTCTGAAATCCTCTTCTGGGGTCAGATAGCCACAGGCCTTTCCCTTGTGGAGCAGGTCCAGCCAGGATTAGTGAGAACCCCCACTTCTACCCCAGTGTGAGCAGCACAGCTTAGCACTCTAGTGCCTGTGCTCCAGGGTCAGGACCCTAGTCAAGTAATTTAAACTCTCCAGGCCTCAACTTACCTGGCTGTACATGGGGATACATAAAAGTACTGGGAGCTGCTATTATCATTCTTCTCCTATCTGGCTAGCTGTGTTTTTCAAATTATGGGACAAACTGGAGAGAAGTACAGGTTGCCACCCATTTTACGGCTGGGAATCAGGAAGGAATCAGAAATCTGAGTCCTCAGATACATGTCCCAACCTAACTCATCCGAAGGTGCACTTGATTTGTCTTTCAAATGCTTCTCAGACTCCAGTTTTCCTGCAGTGCTGTGGTTCTGCTGTCATCATCTCTGGCCTGGATCACCACAACAGGCCCCTCACCCGTTTCCCATCTTTTCTCTTCCACACTACCTGGAGTCAGAGCAAGCTTCTTCTAACAAAAAACAAATCTGTCTGGGTCACTCTCCCGCTCAAAACGTGTGCGTAGCTCCCGTCCTTCCTCTGATCTACAAGACTCTGCAAGATCCAGCCATTACAGGCCTTCCAGCCATACCTCTCGCCTCCTGCATCTCTCAAAGAGCCACAGTGCAGGAGCATGGAGGTACTCACAGCTTTCTGTGGGCATTGCAGTCTCTGGCCGCCAGGCCTCTTGAGGCTCCCTCCGCCTGGACCCTGCCTGACTCAGGGTATGCGTCCTGCCAGCGGCTTGGATAACTTTGTGAGGCATTCTGAGTCCCCCTCCCCTCCACCCCTGCCTCCACTGAGCTCCCTGTTAAGTCCCCCATTACAGTCCTCATCCACCAGATTTGTCTCTGCCTGTGTCCCTGTCTGCTTCTCCACCTGATCTTGAGCTTGGCGAGGTTGGAGATGGCAGGCCCACCAGCCTCACTCCTAAATCCGAGCCTGGCTCAGGGGCACCTAAACATTTGGGGACTGAATCAATGAACTGCAATATGTTGAAGGCCTGGGAAGTTAAAAGCTCCTGAATTGGTCTCTGTGTCCAGGGCAGTTAATGCAGGCAGGGAGACCAGCCATAACTAGGTAAGAAGCTAATCAACAACAAAAGGCTTTGATAGAAGCCTGGAAAGGGAGAAGATGGTTCTATCACAGGTTGCGTGACGAACTGCTTTAACTCAAGCCCTGGCGAAGCCTTTGCAGGCACTTCCCTCCTCAGTGCTGAGAAATAGAGATTCGAAGCCAAACACCTGCATGGTCTAGTTCCGGCCACCTCTCTTGGGTGTGTTTTCTGAAAAATGGGACTCGCTACCTTCCGGGCCTGATCTAGTCGTCAACGAACTCAAGTCTGGGAGGACACTGGAGGGCCACTTCAGCCATAGTGCTCATATTGTTTCTTCTCGTCATTGTTTCTCCTTTTCTTTTGCTCGCGCCCTCCTCCTTGCCGGCCTGCCGGCCCCGGCTTTCCGCCCCGCGACCTCCCACTGCCTCCCCAGGGCCCCTAGCCTTTTCTCTCCGCTCCGCCCGGACCGAGGAGGCGGGCCCAGATGGGCGACGCACCAATCCGAACGCCTCGAGCTGCCTCGGCCTCCCGCGAGTCCCGCCCCACGCCGCCGTCCGCCAATCGCACTCCGCGCCCGCCCCGCCGGACCGCCCATTCGTGGGCGGGCTGAGCCCCCGGCGCCCCGCCCCTCCCGCGTTCAGCGGCGGCTCCGCGGGCGGCCGCTCTGGGCCTCGGCATTCTCCGAGCTGGGCCGCGCAGCGTCGGGCGGCCGGTGGCGTCGGGATCGCAGGCGGCGGCGCTGCTGCTCGCGGGGGTGCTGGCTAGAGGCGGCGGGTGAGGCGGGTGAGGTGGGCGCCACCGGCCGGCCGGAGGGGCGCCTCAGCTCCGCTGGGGCCCGCGATCGAGGAGGAGGCGGCGCCCCTGCTGCCTGGAGCCCGGCCCGGTGCCCGCCGGGAGGGGGCAGTGGCCGGACGTTCCCGGCCCGGAGCGTCCCCGACGCGCCTCCCGGAGAGGCCCCCAGAGCTCCCGGCCGCCCCCTGGGGGTGCCCTCAGCCTCCCCGGACTTACCTGCACGGCTGCCTGGCACCCAGGAGCGGGAGCGTGGGCGCGGCGTGGGCGCCTACCCCCGGCCGCCAGCGGGGCGGGGGCGGGGCCGCCCTCGGCCTCACCGGGCCGCCCATCGCCCTCAGTCTCACCGGTCCGCCCGCCTCGCCCAGTCGCGCGGCATGAGCTCCCCAGGGACCGCGGCTCGGGATGCTGTCCGCCAGCGCGGCCGCTCGCGCGCCGCCCGCCATCCCTTCCCTTGACTCCTGGGCCATGCCCCAGTGTTTACATGCCGGTGAAGCCCCCGGCCACTCCGAACACCTCCAAGCCCCAGCTCCCCGAGGGTGAAGCCAGCCGGCCTGCGAACTGGACTGGTAGTTCAGACCAGGGCCCTCCGGACTCAGATCCCCATCCGCTCTGCCGCCTCAGCCACCATCTGGGCGGAATCCGGCTCTGGTGTTTTGAGGAGGGGGTGTGGTGTAGGGAAAGGAATCCTGGGGATTTCTGGCTCCCCCCCTTTTTTTGGCCTTCGGGGCTTCAGACTCAGGGAACTCGCTCATGGCTTTTTTGATGAAGAAGAAGAAATTCAAATTCCAAACCACTTTCACCCTGGAGGAGCTGACTGCGGTCCCCTTCGTGAACGGGGTCCTCTTCTGCAAGGTCCGGCTGCTGGATGGCGGGGATTTTGTCAGCTTGTCGTCAAGGTAGGAGCTGAGGCAGGCCTGCCGGCAGGGAAGGGGGATAATGAGCCAGATCTAGTCACTTCGCGAGTGTGGAAGTGCCTCTTGGGGTCCAGAGAGTCCTGGAGATTATGTGTGTTTGAGGCAGGTTTGCACAAGGCAGGACTACTGTGATCTGGGAGGTCTGGGCCTGAGGAAGCTGGCAGGGTGCTGGGCACCCATCTGCAGGTGACCAGCCGGATACCTGGGGGCCTGTTGTTTCAGCCCCCTCATGGGGCCTTGCACACAGCCCACAGTAGGCCCATTCTGCAGACTTGTATGAAGAGCCCAGCGGGGTTTGGCCTCGAAGGGCTGAGAAGGGGGGAGGAGTGTTCCAGGGCATCTTGCACCCAGCTGGCCACTCGGGCTGTCATATGGTTTAGAGCCCGGGCCAGCCACAGTTTCCCTGGCACTCCCTGGCTCCTGGGAAGGTCCAGCCCCAGGCACTCCTGGTCTGGCTGGAGGGTGGTGGCTGGATTTTGGCCCGCCCAGCCCCCTCTGAGTCACTGTCCTCTTCTGGCTGGAGCTGGACTGCTTTGCATTGCAAATGCCCTTGTCAAGGAGGCTGCTGACCTCTCTGAAAGAAAGAGGCTCGGTTAAGTTTAGTTTTTGTGTTCTTCCCCATCCTGCAGGTCCAGCTGCCCGGCTCATTGCTGAGGGCGGCTGAGTTCCCAAGCTGTACCCACTGCCTGGGCCCATCTGGGGTCACATAGTCCTGGAGTGTGACAGGTGGGAGTTTGAGTCCTAGCTCGGCCACTTTGTGGGCCCAGTACAGGTCTCTCTGTCAGAGTTGTGAAGAAGTTTCAGCAGAGAGAGTGGGGTGCAGGGCCTGGCCCAGTGCCTGTGACCCACTGGCTCCCTTCCTTGGTCTGTCCCTTTGCTCCTCAGGCCTCCTTGTGGGCCCAGTTAGCTGGAGCTGCCTCACACTTCTGAGATGGGGTGCCTGTTACAGATGGAGAAACTGAGGCCCAGAAACAGGGAGTAGGTGGCTTGCCAGGGACCTCGAAGGAGGCAGTTGTCGACTGACCTTGGCCTGTTTGGAGACCTGTTGGATGAATCTGGTGGTCGAATGTTCTGCTGGGAGGAGGGAAAGGAGGCATACATACAGCCTAACCCAGATTTAGGAATCTCCAGTGTGGGACAGGGTGGGGTGCTTTTTCTGTGCACTTGGGTCCGCTCAGGCTGGGAGCTGCTTATCTGAGGAATTCAGATGAGGGCTGCCCTTTGCTGTGGGGGTGGGAGGCTGTCCTCGTTGCCTGGGAAGCCTGTGATCCCGTGGCCACCCACGGAGTAGCCCAGCCTTTCTGGGAAAGGGCTGTGGTGCTCAGAGCTAGGGCCTGGGGTCAGCCAGTGAGTGGCCCGGTGACCTAGGGCAAGTTACCTAACCTCTCTGATTCCAAGAACCAGCAATTATTGGTGCTTTGCTCCCTGTTTTACTAGCACCTCTCACTTAACCTGTTGACTATGCCATGGAGCGGAGTGGAGGTTGGGGGAGGCCTGTAGTATTGTTATTCCCATTTTATAGAGGTGGCTCAGAGGCTCAGAGAGGGAGTGATTTCTCTGCGTTAATATAGCAGAGCCCAGATTCAAACTCAGGATGTGCTTTTAGCCTGTTCTGCCTTTGAGCCTTAGTTTCTTCTTCTGTGAAATGGGAGAAGTCATACCCACCCCTAGAGTTGTGATGGGGAATGGGTACTGTATATACCATGTCTGACCAGGCAGATTGTTGCAGCAGCTGTTGTTACTATGGTAGAGGGGCCCAGGCCCCAGCCCCTCCTAGGTCTTGGGGGGACCAGGTGGAGTCAGCAGAGGGCCTACATCTGACCTGAGGGCTGGGGGCAGGGTCTTGGATCCTGCTGAAGAATTAGTATTCAGCCCCAGGCTGAGGTCTCAGCTGGCTTCCCAGGCCCTGGGCCCACTGTCACCCTACCTGTCCGCCTTTCAATTGCCCTAAACCTGCCCCCTCATCCGGGAAAGTCTGGAAAATTCCAGGTCTCAGCCCACAGTGTCTGGATTTCACCTCCCTCTCCCCTTCTTCCCTCTTGGCAAGGGGCCATGGATTCCCTGAACCCGGCTGAGCCTGCCTCAACAGGCTTTCCCAGCCCTCATCCTGGATGAAACCTGAGTGGCATGAGGAGGGAAGAGCTGACATTGAACCCCACACAACTGGGCACTTAGTGGGCTCTGGGTACCTGTTTGCTGCTGGGCATGTGTGGCTGGAGGGAACAGACACGGTGGGACTTGAGGCTGCTTTAGAGCTGCTTTGGCTTTTGCCCAGGAGATGGGGGTTCCTGGGTTCCTACCCTTCCACCCCCATCCCACACACCCTGGTCTGCAGCCTGGGAGCCCGTCCTCACAGCCCACCTCTCCAGAGGGCCAGGGCCCTATTGTTTTGGAGGTGGAATAGGGTCAGGGGTGACGAGACCTGCTCAGTTGATTAGCACGCTGTCCGTAACCCCGGAGACCCCCGACATGTCCCAGGGAGTGGGGGTGGTGGCAGCGTGGGTGGTGTCTGAGCAAAGCAGGCCCGAGGCCCCACTCCTGCAGCAGCCACCCTCCTAGCTAGAGTGTTTCCCTGTGTGTTGGGTGCCATGGCAACAGCTGGGTACACAGCTCCAGCCTGACCCAATTTGAGCAGGTAGAACAGGTGGTACGTTGAGCTGTTCCCCAGCCTCATCTTTCTGAGGCCCTGTGAGCCATAATCCTCACAGCTACCACGTTCAGTGCTACGTGCCAGGTGCCGTGCTGAGCGTTTTTGCACACGCTGCGTCTGTTCATCCTCTCGGCCATCCGGAGAGGTCATCTGGCTAGAAATGCAACTGGGAAAATAACCATTTTATCATTAGAGTTTAAGCTGCCTTTGATTGTGCGTTATTAGATGCCAGGGACCTGCTGAGCACCTCGAATGCATGATCAGCTGAGTCCTTGAACCACCCCGTGAGCTGATGAAGAAATTGGGGTCAAGAGACCTAAAGTGATAGACCCGTGTCACTCAGCGAGAGAGTAGCAGAGCTGTGATTTAAATGTGGGCAGGTCCGGCTCCAAGGCCCTGCCTTGCCTTGGTGGCGGAGGACTTGAAGCAGCTACAGCCTCATGTCATGTCCTCAGACCTTTGAAGGAGGTTCTTTTTAGTGGGTTGGGTGGTATAGGGAAATCCAGATTTGGATCATTTCAAGGCACTGGGCTAGATCCTGTGAGATCTGAGGAAAAGGGGCCTCGGGGCCACAGATGGGGGTGGAGCTGAAGTCCACTGCTGTGGACTTGGTGCCAGGCACGGGCTGGCACTGGGGCACCGTGGGCATTTGCCAACCTCTCTGCCTAGAGGCCTTCCAGCAGACGCATCCAAATGACATCTGGGAGGCTTTCCTAGGGGTCCCAGGAGGGATGCGTCCCAGCCAAGTCTGGTGAGTCGGGAAGCAGTGGACCAGGCTGTGGTCTCCCTAGGGCAGGCTGGGCACAGGCTTCCAGCCTTGAGCCAATCTGTCTTTCAGGCAGGAGGAATCCCTGACATCCTGAGAGGTCTCTGTGCCCAGCTGGCACTGGTCCTGTGGCCTGCCCCATGCACGTGGCTGGTGGTGGGAGGGAGCGAGAGGGAGGCGTTGATTTACCTTACGGTGAGTCCTCTCTGGAGGAGACAGGCAGAGCGAGCCTCCTTGGCCAGTGGATGGGGAAACGGAGGCTGGGGGCAGAGAAGTCACTTGTTCAGGGTCACTTCGTAGGAGGAGCTAATGGCACAGCCGGATGGGCTCTGGTTGGCCCTGACTTCTGTCCCCTGTGCAGTACCCCTCTTTGCATGAAGGGGCAGCCTGGGCCAGGAAGAGAAGAGGGGCCCCTCCGATGGCTCTTGCTGCTCTGCACTTGGGTGCCAGGCTGTCTAAGAAGCAGACTGTGTGACTTGGGCAGGCTCCCACCCGTCCTTTCTTTTTGGCAGCTTTGAATTCTCAACTATCTCTTCAGTGGGGTTTTTATTTGGGCAGCCTTTTGAAAGAGGGCATGCCTGCTCACAGTACAGGTACTGACTTCTCTCTGTGGGCCTGGCCTTGAGCAGGCCGGGACGGGACACCTCCGAGGGATGTCTGGGATTTGTGGGGGGGCATGAAGAAGACCTTGGACAGGTCAGCTCTGCAGCTGGAGGCCCTGTGCCCGGGCCTGGGGAGGCCCCGTCTTTGCACACACACAGCACAGGCTTGGCTGGGCCTCTGCTTCCCCGAGGCCCTCTCCCTCCCTCCTTGGAAAAGGCTGCAGCTGCCACTTGAATCTGCTGCCCTGCGAGGCCTGCTCTCATGCACATCTTAATGCGGAGGGAGGGTCGTGTGGAGATGGACACACAGTTCTGTCTCTTGGGCCCAAGGGTGCAGGGAGGTGGAGGTGCAGTGGGACCCTAAGGCAGGCAGGGCATCCACTTCCCTTCACAGATCGGGAGCTCTGGAGACCGAGTGGGGAGGGGGCAGGAGGAGCGGGGGGAGGAGGCTGGCAGGCACAGGTCCCTTTTCCACATTTACCGAGCACCCTCTTGGTCCTGGGCTTTCAGAGGTGACCGGGACCAGACAGCCTTGCTCCCATGGAGCTCCCCATGGGGTGGGGGCAGTGTGCCTGCGGGCATCACAGAGGAAGGGCTTCCCTGAGGAAGGGACCCTTCATGGGAGCCTTGTGGGCCGAAGGGAGAGCCCTCCCTATCACAGTGATGTGCCCCATCCTGAAAGCATAGGCTCCATGAGTTTGGGAAGAGGTCAGGCAGAGGCCCCCAGCTGGAAGGCACTTGGTCAGTGATCTAGGCAAGGGGCTGGCGTGGTTGGGGTATGGAGAGGGGCAGCACGGGGCTGGCTGCAGTAGATGAAGATGGGGGTACCTGGGCTGGACAGTTGCTGGCTTTGGGGGTCCAGCCGAGGGGCAGGGGGGCAGTGTGTCTTGTTTGCCGATCAGGATGCTGGCTCTTGGCTGCCAGGTGGAGAAGATGCCAGGGTGCCTGACCAGTACTCAGTAAGGGCAGTTGGAGTTGTGGTCTGGCTGGGCCGTGGCAGGCAGAGGGAGAAGAGTGGGCACACTGGAGAGAAGGTGGGCGGGTAGAGCCGGCAGGCGGGTTTCCTTGTCCTCAAGTTCCTGGCACCACACCCAGCACTTAGTAGGTGCTGGAAGATGGAAGTTCAGAGAGTGCACAGTGGCCAAATGCGGCTGGGGTTTTGCTGCCCTATACAGTGCTCTAAGAGTTTTTGACAGCAAAAACAAAAATCTTTTAAATCAGAAGATCGAGCAACGGTGTCACGTGGCAGCAAGTGGCCCAAGGGGCTTTGCGCTGCCTCCTCTGTGGGCTACCTGTTCTGGGCTCCTCCTGACCCCCTGCATGCCCTTGGATCCCTGACAGTGATCTGCCTCCCTCATTTGCTCAGGCCAGCCCGCTCCCCAGGGCCCCAGTGGAAGGCCTTCCGTGCACAAGCTGGGGCCTGAGGAGGCGGGTGCTTGTGGAGAGATGTCTTGCTGGCAGGCTGCAGAGACCACCCATGGCAGCCAGGCTATGGCACCAGGCCAGCTGCGGGCTCCCTCGGGGTCAGGCTGTGCGTGGCCTTGGTGTCTGCTCCTTGAGGCCAGCCTTTGCCGCCAGCTGGCCACACCATTGGCAGGTGCCACCCTGGCAGCCCCTGCCACCTGCCTGCCAGCCTGGCAGTGGCAGAGCCCTGACCCAAGGTGATCTGGCCCTGTGGAGCCAAGGCTGTTCCCCGAGGCCTGTTCCTCACTTTGATCTCTGTTCTGGGAGCTACTCTGGCCAGGGGTTCTTAGTAGCAACCACACCGTGTGTTGGAGGGCCCCGAGTGCCCTTGAACTCTGCTTGTTCAGTACCTGGAAGTCCTGACTTGCATTCGCGAAGCCCTGCCTGGACCTCGTGATAGCTGCTAGCATGTCTGCTCACGGGCCTCGCAAGCCTGGGGACTCAGTGTGTGGAGTCTGGTGACTGCTGTGTGGTGACCCTGCGGTCACTTGCCCGCTGCTGGGAGGAGCAGTATAGCACCCATGGCAACCAATATAGATTTATCCTCATCTTATCAGACAGCCACGGAAAGGTGTGAGCAGGGGAGAGACATCAGATTTGCTTAGAACGAGACCTGGAACTAATTTGGGGCGGGGGCTGTCTCTCTTCATTATCCACTTGGCCTGGCAAGTGCTTTGGGTTCTGGGGCTACCAGACCCGCCCCCAGGGCCTCAGATGTGCTCTGTGACCTGAGGTCTATCACCCTTGGGCCTTCTGGCTCTCCACGAGGTCACACTGTGCCGTTGGTGGCCTTGGTGAGGCCTGAAGCTGCCCAGCCTGTGCCTGGCCTTGGTGTCTGCTTAGGACTTTCGTTGCAAACCCTCGGTCTCTGCTGTGAGCTTCTTTTGGTGGCCTGGGCTTGGAATGGCTCTCAAATGCAGGCCTGGAACCCCACCCCCACCCCACGTCTGCCCAGATGTCAACTGGGAGTGGCCAGCCCGCAGTTGGGAGGAAGGAGGACGTGCCGCCTATTTGGTCAGGCTGGTGGCTTGCCCTGCACCGGCCTGGGGAGGACATTCCCGTCCTCTGCGTCTTGTCGCCTGTTTGACCTTGGGCAAGGGACTCAGTCTCTAAGCCTCAGGGGCTGCTGGTGTCTGCCTCACAGTGTTCTGGGGAGGACCACGTGAGATAACGCCTGTCAAACGTCCAGCTCGGCTCCTGGCACGTGGTTGAGGCACTGGATGCACCGCCGCCCATCCTTCCATCCCTGGCTGAGTCAAGGTGGTGGGCTGGATGGCGCACCTCAGTTGTCCTTCTGTGGCAGCTGGAACTTCCCTGTGGGCCAGGACTGACTGGGGTGCTGTCTCTGTCTCATGATTCTAGGGGTGCTGTGGGAGAGGCTACTTCCGGAGGGGTGGGAAGCAGGTGAGGAACACACCTAGTGTCTAAGGAGCTGAGCCTCATGCTGGAGCTCAGGGTCCCCAGTGGGGCCTGTGCACTTTCTTGCCTCTGTTGGCTTGAACCTGCCCTGTCTTGGGGTGCTTGGCTCCGAGCCAGCCAGTGAGAGCTGGAGTGCTCCCGGGGTGGGGCGGGACTAGGGTGTAGGGGGCTTCTGCCTGCAGGAAGGGGCCCTCTGCACAGCCAGTTCTGGGACCCAGTCTGGCAGGCAGAAGACTGCCCCCCACGTGAGGCAGAGGGCAGACTCTGCTGGGGGCCGGGGGAGCAAGGGAGGAAGCCGGGGGCCCTCGGTGGGTGGCAGGACCCTGGTGCTCTCGGACTTTTACCACACCTTACTTTTCTAGTTGTTTGCTTCTGCAGTTGCCTTGTCCTCAAGCTCCCTTCCCCCGCTTCTTCACCTGGCTGAACTCCTGCTCAGCCCGAGAGCCACCTCCTCTGGGAGGCCTTCCCTGGCCTCTTTTGGCCTTGTACACCCCTGTGGACCATGCGTCTTAGCTCCTGCCCCAGACCGTGGGCAGGAGTGACCTCTGTTGCATCTTACTCCTGGGGCCTCCTGCCGAGGGTTGGCGCTGGCGCAGGGCTGGAACTTTTCTCCCTTGGCCCTGAACCAGTGTGGGCGCTGCTGGTGCCGTACCAAGTGCCAGTCACCGCCAGCTGCTGGGGCCCAGCCCCTCCCCACCCCGGTGCAGGAGGTATCAGCGCGTGTCAGGAGCAGCCCTCGCCTGCGTACCATGCAGCTGGGCACTGCCTTGGGCTCAGAGGCTGCGATTGAGAGGCAGCTGGCCGCACCGATGGGTTGTGTCGGGTGGACCCTGTGTGTGGAGTGGGGATGCTCCTAGGGGGATGGGGAGCAGGCAGGGGCTGGTGCCTGCCCCGGGAGGCACCTCGGCAGCTACTCACTGGCTCTGTGACCATGGCCAACAGCCTTGTCCTCTCAGCCTGGGCTTGCTCCTCCATCAAATGGGGTGCGGGTGCCCACGTGGGGGCAGGAGGACTCCCTAGATCAGGGCGACCTGTTTGCACAGGGCCCGGCACCCGAAACCAGACTAAACGTGCTGGGGAGGGCGCTGGGGAAGGCAAAAGTCTGCGCCCTTTTTGCACGCAAGGCGCCCTTCCCACCACTTCCTCTGAGCGAGTGCTGGACTCTCTGCAGATACACAGAGGCAGCACACCTGCGGCTCCCCAACCCCCAGTCCCTCAGGGACAAGTTCCTGAGCACCTTCTGTGTGTGGGGCCCCCATGCAGCTTCCCGGGGTTCCAGCCCCGCCCCACAGTGCCCTGCCCTGAAGTGCCCCACCCAGGAATGGATGCTGGGCTCTGTCCCAGGGACAGTAGTAGGTGAATAGGTTGGGGGAGAGGGGAGAGAAGAGCAGCACAGGGCAGAGGGAGGCAAGGGCAGGAGTGCTGAGCAGGGAAGAGCTAGTGGCCTGGGGGCTCGGAGCCGGGGAGGCCACGGGGAGGGGCTTGGACTTCTCTGACCAGGGATCCACAGAAGGGTGTGAATCAGAGTCAGAGCTGTATTTTAGAACCCCCAAGGGCAGCCATGGGGTTGACCACTTGGGACTCCACATTGTAGGAGGGGAGGTGGCTGTCAGCTGAGCGGAGCCGCTTCCCACCTCTGTCATCATGGAATGATTAAAAACAAAACTCGAGCCTGCTACGCAGCAGCCGTTGCTACTCACGACAAGGACAGTGTCGCAAACAACCTCGAGGGAAGGAAGCCAGACACAAGAGCATGCTGTGCGGTGCCGTTTATATAAAGTTCAAAAGCATTCTGATTAAAAAACCCCATCCTGATACGAGTCAGAATGATGTTGTCTTTACTGGGGTGGCGGTCATGTCTGGAGGGGACTTCTGGGACCTGTGAAGTCCCGCTTCTAGGAGGCTGGTTACACAGGACTGCTCTGAGAGCCAGCCAGCCGTGCACTGACGTGTGCACGTGTCTGTGTGAGAAAGGCCTTGAGACACCCACACCTTTGGTCGTGCTGGGCACCTGAGACCCTGGAGGAGGTCCTCAGGTCTTTCCAGGGTCTTTCTGGCAGGGCAGCCTGAACCATCCCTACCCAATAAGCATCACTTATGAGCCTTAACTCAGCAGTTGCCAGCAGGCTTCTCTGGCTGGGGATTTTCCTTCTGCCTCTTGCAAACCCTGGCAGGGGCTGCTGGGTGTGGGGCTTGGCGGTTCAGAAGGAGGGCGGGCTCCCAAGGCTGCCAGACCACCGGATCTCTCTGAGCCTCGCTTTCCTCTTCTGTGAAATGGGGTGATAAGCTCCTTCTTGGTGCTTGGATTAAGTGGGTTACCACCCCCCTGCCCCCACGCCCCCGTTAGGTACCCAGCATAGCCCCCGGCACAGAGTAAGTGCTCAGGAAAGGCTGGCAGTGGTTGGTACTAATGCAGGGCAGTCATTGGAGAGGATCCAGGGGGGGAGCAGGAAGGAAAGGTTCACCTTCCTCCTGCTGTCCCCTTAATTGTTTCTCTTCTCTCTTCCTGTGTTTCACCCATTCAGCAAACATTTGTGATTCGAGCCAGGCTGCTGCCCTGGCCCTGCACTGGGCACTGGGTCCAGCATTGGCCGAGACAGCCATGGCCCCTGACCTTGGGCCCATGAGCCAGGGGAGACCATTAGACACATCAGCTCTCCAAGAAGTGCTGAGCACGGTGTGGGAGGGGAGGCATCAGCCACTCCTGCCTGCTCTGGCCCTGACCGCTGTCTTTGGGGATGGACCTTTGACTGGGTCCTCTCCCTGAATGCGGGAGAAGCCCTGACCCAGGGCTCCAGCACCTCCTAAGGGTTTTCTGTCGGCCAACGAGGAATCACATGGACCTGGGTGAGAATGGCCATGCCCCTTTTGGATGCAGACAAGACCAAGGCCCAGGTTTGTTTCCCAGTGTCCCACTCAGGCCTGGCTCGTAGTAAGTGCTCAGTTAATGTGTGTGGACTAAGTGAATGGCAGGGGCAGCGATTAGCCCAGGGTCAGTCCATGAGTCTGCAGGAGAATCAGCTGTCTGGGGAGGAGGTGGAGATTGGTGAGTCAGGGCCTCCTGGTCCCACCTGACCCCGAGCCCTTTGTCTTGTGGGTGGAATCTCAGAGAGCTGCTGAAGATGACCAGCAAAGCAGGTCTTAGTCTGTGCTGGTTTTGTGAGGAGACGTGACTCTGGCTGAGTGGTCCCTGATTATTCCTCGGTCACCTCAGAAGTCCCAAGGGGCTGTGGGGAATGCGGTGTGGAGCAGTGGGAACAGCTGGGGGCAGATCCAGAGATGGTGATGACCTCTGATCCCTCAGTGACTACAGAGTGCTGGAGAACATGACCTGACCACAGCTGGAGGCCCCTTTCCTGGAGGTGGAAATATCAGTGAAAGAAGGTCTAGGGTGGCCCTTATTGGGAGCAGCAGCGCCATGAATGTCACTAATTTAGTCATCAGAGGCTTCCTGAGCACCTCCCATGTACCAGGTGCCACCCTTAGGACATGGGAAGCAGCAGTGAGTGAAACAAAGGCCCTGCCTCCAGGACCCCTGTGCTCTGGGACATGGACGCCTCCTTCCATTTTCACCATGAATGAGACCCATGTCCAGAAGAGGAAGTAATTTGTCTGCAGTCGTTGTGGGGAGGGTGCTATCAGAAAAGGCTATGGGGTTGGGTAGCGGCTCAGAGGTCAGGGACATCCCTGTGACTCACTTGGGTCCAGCTATTCAAGGAACTGGGCTCCGGGGATGGGGATACCTCCCTCCCGTTTCTTCCCTTCCTTGGGTGATTCAAACACCACCCAGGCGTGAGTCAGCCAGGAGCGGCCTGAGCACGCCTGGGCTACCTGCCCGTCCACCTACCAGGACATCCCAGCCAGGTTCAAGGTCTGGGGAAATGTCCTGATCCATGGTCCTGGGGTGGGGAAGTGGGGCCTCCATCAGGGCCCTGGCTTCCTGCTGGACCATCTGTCTCAGAGTTACTTTCGATGGTAGCGGCCATGTCCCCCTTTCAGTGTGAGTGTCCTCTGGGTATGTGCCAGGCCCTGTTCTCTCATTAGGCCTTTTAGCAAACCCGTGAGACAGGGCAGGGCAGTGACTGAGGCCCAGAGAGGTCATGTCCAGTGAGTGGCAGATCCTGGCCTTGGTCCCCAGCCTATCTGCCTCCTGTACCCTTGTCTTGTGAGTGAGTGGTCCCGCTGGGGATCTCAGGGGCTCAGGAAGGGAAATTCCCTGTGCACAGCCAACCCCACAGCTCCGTGTTTTACAGTCGTGGGTTCTGGAACGGAGGAGGGAACGTTGCTACTATAGCCCAGCTGCGGCTTTGAATTTGCTTGCTTTGAATTTCTAGGGCCTGGGCCCAGTTTAAGATTCTGAGGTCAGACAGCTATGGGTTCAGATCAGATCACGGCCCTCTCCCAGCCAGACCTGGGGTCGGTGGCTTCTGTGCTCTGAATCTCAGTTTCCCTGCCTGCGACATGGGGATGATGGTAGCTACCTCCCAGGCTTGGGGTGTGGACTCCAGGAGGTCAGGCAGGGAGAGCTCTCAGTTCAGTGCCCGATAAGTGGGAAATGCTCAGGAGGCAGGAAGCTGACATTATGGACTTTCATAGGAACATTTCCCCACTCTCCCTTCGACCCTGGATTGACCAGGCTTCGTGCCCAACACCAGCAGGTCTTGACGAGTTTGGCCCAGTGCCATGCCCCACTGACGGTACGCTTTGACCTCATGACCACCCCTCCTTTAGGACAAGACTGGTCTCAAGGCCGCCTCTTCCCTGGTATTGAGACTCGTGAAGGATCAGCCCACAAAGCGCAGGGACACTGACGGCTGCTGTTGTCCCCTGAGAACAGCTTTTCTATCTTAGAGCATCTTCCCAGCGGTCCTGCAGGGCTGGGGTGGGGGGTGGGCTCCTGAGGTAGGGCTTGGAGGTGCAGTTCACCCCTCATCTCTTGAGTGACCTGCGGACTCCCAGAGTGTCCATTTGCTCATCTGTGAAGTGGGTGCTGATCGTGTCTGCAGAGGGTACATGCTTGAGCAGCACCTGGCACACAGAAGGGTACCCGGGAAACAGGAGCCAGGCTGGGCCACATTTGGTGATGGGAGCACCTTCGCCCAGGTGCCTGGGTTTGGACCTGCACTTGGTCAAAGCCAGCAGTGTACTTCGGATTCCTTTCAATGGCCTCCTTTCCTCTTGGGCTGTGCATCAGTGGAGAATAGCATGCCCACACATTCGCCTGGGTGATAGGGAAGCTCGAGCTGCCTGCAGAGCCTGCCTCTGGGTCCAGGCACCTCTGCGAAGGCAGAGCCAGGGAGGCAGCATGCCTGTGTCTGTAAAATGGGGAAGCCAGCGTCTGCCCACTTTGGGTTATTTGATGCAGTTCCAGGTTACCGGGCTGGTGAGAGCAGGAGTGGAACCCAGGTGCCTCTGACTCCAGAGCCCTCACTCCTCACTGATGCCTCTCCACCAGGCCTGAGTGGCTTGACTTCTAGGAACTTCTTGCTGCCTCGTGTCACGGGAGGAGGGGCTGGCTGTGTCAGAACTGCAACAAGCTGCTTCCCCTGCGTGCAGCCTTGAATTCCTGGCAGGAGCCAGATGCTGCTGGGCGGCCACGTTGGCCACGTCACTGGAATGGAGGCTCTACCGCCCTGCAGCCCCTGGACAGATGCCTTGCCTGGTCCCCGGGGTGGGCCCCTCCCCAGGCGGCTGTACTTTCTTCTCTTCAGGGAAGCACAGGCAGATGTTGTCAATTTAAATTGTTTCCTTATTAGACTCTCGCCTTTCCCAGCCTGGGCTGGGTTTCATCAGTCGGGAGCGTTGATTGCATCACTGTGACTGCATCACTGTGACTGCTCGCTGTTCCAGGGACCCGGCCAAGGTCAGGGAGATCACGGAGTGGGTGTGGCTGAGGAGGTGCAGGCTGGCTGTTGTGACTGCCGGCCCAGCGGGGAGGGATTCATGCGATGGAGCCTTGCTCTGGTTATCTCTCATCATGGGGGCACAGGGGGAGGAATCCGGGGACCAGCCCTTTCAGGAACACAGGAGGGCAGTGGGGCTGGGAGTCCCTGGGGTCCCACTCAGTTCTCATAGATATGCCCTCGCTTAGCCAGGTGCCCAGCTCCTGCCTCAGAATCACCTGGGAGCTTGTTTAAAAAGTCCAGTCCAGGGCTTCCCTGGTGGCGCAGTAGTTGAGAGTCCACCTGCCGATGCAGGGGACACGGGTTTGTGCCCCGGTCCGGGAAGATTCCACATGCCGCGGAGCGGCTGGGCCTGTGAGCCATGGCCGCTGAGCCTGCGCTTCCGGAGCCTGTGCTCCGCAACGGGAGAGGACGACAGTGAGAGGCCCACGTACCACAAAACAAAACAAAACAAAACAAAACAAAAGTCCAGTCCAAGGCCTGTAGCAGTGGTTCTCAACCAGGGGTGACTTTGCCCCCGGACAGTTGACAATATCTGGAGACACTTTTGGTTGTCACAGCTGGAGTTGTGGCAGGATGTTGCCAAACATCCTGTAACGCACAGGACACCCCCCCAAAAGAACCAGAATGGCTTAAAATGTCAGTAGTGCCGAGGTTGAGAAACCCTGCCATAACAGAGTCTAGTTCTGGCAGGGCCTGGGAATCTTCATTTGTGACAAGCCAAGGAGTTTTCAGTGTTGACCTGAGTCTGAGCAGTTCTGTCCTCCCAGGCCTCGCCAACCCCGTCCGTAGATAGTGGCCACAGTTGAGCTGCCCCCTGCCAGGCAAGCTCTGTGCCAGGTATACGGTGGCGACCAGACAGATGTGCAGACGAGTACTTGCAGACAGTCTGCTGGGGAGGAGGTGAGGGACTGAGGCTGGGGCAGGCTGGAGCCCTTCCACGGCTTCCCACTGGTACCCCGGCTTCCCTTCTCTCAGCTTCCTGCTCTGAGACCACTGCTGGCTGTGCCTTCACTCCGACTCCGGGGAGGGGCCCCAGATGGTCCCTGTCTGTGAGGACCCTGCAGGCCATGGGCAGCCTGTGGCCAGGAGGTGGCTCCCATGGAATTGACCCCTCATCACCTGCGTGACGGAGACTGGGGGGTGCTAAAGCTCTGAGATCTTGCTGCATTTCCTGGGCAGTGAGGCTGGTCTGGGCCAGGTGCTAGGGATATGGCAGTGAGCCACCCTCGGGGAACCATGGCACCCGGACTCTGGGGTGGCCTTTTGCTGGGAGTCCCAAACTTCCCCATCTGAGAGGCCGACGATGGTGGCTCACTTCAACCTGGTCTGCAGCCTTTGAGGCGTCTTGAGTTGTTGGGGCCCTGGGAAGAAGCATTCCCTCCTCCCAGGTGTCCACTCACCTTCCTGCTTCTGAAGGGAACCAACATGGAGAAGAGGTGAAGGTGTGGCCTTGGGTCAGCATCCAACCCTATTGTTCTGTCCAACCTTGCTTGGGCTTGTTCTGCCCTTCTCTGGACCTCAGTTTCTTCATCTGTAAAATGGGGATGATAATGGCACATACCTCCTAGGATTGTGGTTGTTGCTCATGTATATAAAACACCTGTCCTGTAGAACAAGCTCAATGAACAGGACTGGGGTTTACTGTTGATTAATTAAAGATGAACCTGGGAGGCAGGAGCGAGTGTTCTAGAGCGAGGGTCCCGCTTTGTGCAGCTCTGTCCTGAGCTCTGGGGAGGCAGTGGTGGCAGATAGGTGCCATCTGTGTGGGGCCCCAACAGTGGCCAGCTGCCTTTCTGGGTCACTGACATATGGTAGGGCAGGTGCTAGAAAGATGTGGCTACTACACACCCATCGTGCCGGTAGAATTCCTTGCATCGCCCCTCTGGGTGAGCAGTGGAGAAAGGAGCTGGACATGGCACCGCAGGGTCATGCGACAGCCCCACGCGGTGGGCAGCGTCACCCTTTCACAGATGAAGTCCAGGCTCCCGGTGGTGGGCCTCCGGGTCACTCATGCAGCCCTACCCTCACCTGCCTGATTACCCCCCTCCCCCCGGCCTTCTCTCACCTCTTCCTGAGAGCCACCTCCTTCCTTCTGGGTCTTCCTGGACTCTTCCCACCACCCGGGCCATCTCCCCGCGTCTTCGCCCAGCCAACCGCAGCCTAGAGGTCCCAGCTATGGCGTCACTGCCCCGACCAAGTCAGGCCCCCAGTCTGTTCCGCTTCCTCGCAGCCCCTTCCACTTCCTTGGAGGCTGGTGGCAGTTGTCAGTTGCTTTTTGTGTGAGTCTGTCTCCCCACTCAGCCGGGGGCTCCTGAGGAGGTCTGCTCCTGTTGTGTCCCCACACCCACGTGGGCCTGGCACCGAGCCGGCGTCCACAGTGAGGCTTTGTGGATGCATCACGGAGGCCCTGGTCGGGATCTGGGGCCAGGGGAGCTCCGAGGGAGACACCAGCCTGGCAGGATGCTGTGCTCTATTTCAGGACAACCCAGAAAGAGCCGGATTCTGCCAGCGGGCTGCGGTGGGTGGAGAGGGCTCGCCCTGCCTCTCTGGGATTTGGACATCTAATTGTGTATCTTAAAGCTAAAAACGAAACTCCCCTGAAAACCCAGTCTCTGTAATTACCTATCCCTGGCAGCATGGAGCTGGGGACTCAAGCCCTGAAACCCCAGACTAGGGAGGCCATCTTCATCTCTTGCCAAGGGGCGCCCGGTCCTGCCGGGAGGGTGAGTGTGGGCCCAGGCCTTGAATCAGGCAGATGGGCATTCAAATCCCTTTGCTTTTGACCAGCTCTTCTAACCTCACACCCTTTTCTCATTTTTCAATTTCAAGTTCAATTACAGAAACAATTCTTGGACAGACACGAAGACAGTGGCCCTGCGGTTCCTCACCCCACCTTAGCCAGACCCGCTCTGAGCTCCCTCCTTCCTTCAGCCATTGTCTCCTCCTGCCCCTTTGCAGGTGGAACAAGCCGCTCGGCTTGGGAGCCCGGAGTCCAGGGCTCTGGACGGTGTCCTCTTTGCGCTTGGTGCCATCATCTTTACATTTCAGTTCTCAGCATGTCCTGAGCCACGTTAGCAGGGCAAGCGGGGGTTGGGGTGGGGGCGGATGCACAGTCTTGTGTGTTCTTTTTTTTTTTTTTTTTTTTTTTTTTGTAGTACGTGGGCCTCTCACTGCTGTGGCCTCTTCCGTTGTGGAGCACAGGCTCCGGACGCGCAGGTTCAGCGGCCATGGCTCACGGGCCCAGCCACTCCGCGGCATGTGGGATCTTCCCGGACCGGGGCACGAACCCGTGTCCCCTGCATCGGCAGGTGGACTCTCGACCACTGCACCACCAGGGAAGCCCCCTGTGTGTTCTTAATGAGCATCTTCTTTATGGTTTTTCATCACAGATACTCATTTGTTGTAATTTTTTCACGCTCTTCCTCTTTCTGGCTCACTGCACCTGGGGAGTTGGGGAATGTATTCAGAGATCCACGTTTCCCACACAGGCCCTGTCCCTGCCCCCAGGGCCACAGTCCGTCGAGGTCATGGCTGGTGTCAAGCGGTGCTCAGCTTTCAGGATCCCGGTCACCCTTCAGGGCTCTTGGCAGCGCTGCAGTGGGCCTTTGCTGTTCCTGGGGTGGCTTTTTGGCCTCTGGCCTCCTCGTGCCTTCTTTTCGCGGGCTTTCTCTAGTTGCGGCGAGTGGGGGCTACTCTTTGTTGCGGAGCATGGGCTCTAGGCGCGCAGACTTCGGTAGTTGTGGCGCGCGGGCTCAGTAGTTGTGGCTCGCGAGCTCTAGAGCGCAGGCTCAGTAGTTGTGGTGCACGGGCTTAGTTGCCCGGCGGCATGTGGGATCTTCCCGGACCAGGACTCGAACCCATATTCCCTGCATTGGCAGGCGGATTCTTAACCACTGCCTCACCAGGGAAGCCCCTCCTAAGCCCCTCCTCTTAAACGTGTCTTAAACGTGCCTTCTTAAACGTGTCAGGCATATTCCCACCTCAGGGCCTTTGCACTGACTGTTCCTCGTGCCTGGACTGCTCTTCCCCCAGGCATCTGTGTGGGTCACTCTCTCACCCCCTTCGGCTCTTTGCTCAGATGTCACCTTCCCATTAACACCTTCCCTGGCCGTCTTTCCCTCAGGCGCCCCCAACCCAGGCACTGCCTGCCTCCTTCCCTGTTCCTTTTTCCTCCATAGCACTTACCACCATCTGTGTGTTTTTGCCTTATTTTGTCTGTCTCCTTCCTGCTGCCAGACTATAAGCCCCTTGAAGGCAGGAATTTCTGTTTTGTTCACTGTTTATGTCCCTAGGGCCTTCAGCAGTACCTGGCACCTAATAAGTGCTTAATAAGAGATTTTTGAATGAATCAAGCCCCGGAGATTCCCTCAAACCTGGCCTGGCAAGCTCCCACCTGGGGCTCATGGTCCCCTGCTTGGCATCTTAATTCCTGTCTTTTTTTTTTTAATGAATGCCCCCTCACCCCCACCCCTGAGCCTGTGCTCATCTTTCATCTCCCCCCATTATCCCTGCCCTGTGCCTGAGACCCCATACCACCTGACTGAGGGTGCCCAGCTCCCTGTCTTCAGAAGGCTCTGGAAGCGGCTGCAGGGCTGAGTCCTGGCTGTGCCATCTCTGGCTCTGGACACAGATGGGCCTGGAGTCAAGGCCGGGCTCTGCTCCTCACCACTCTGTAGCTGTGGGTGAGTTTCTCAGCCTTTCTGAGCCTCATTTTCCTCATCTGTAAAGTGGGCCACGATAACACCCAACTTGCAGCGTTCAAGAGTTCCAGGCAGCACACAGTAGGCCCACAGGGAATGGCCACTGCTGGGGTGTTTGTTTTTATCCTTGCTGTGACCTCCTGGGTGGGCCAGGGCGAGGCTCTGAGCTTCTTCCCATGGGAGTGGTGGCATTTAAGAGTGTGTGTTTAGAGTCCTGTGGAAACATGAGGGAGGCCCAGGGCTGATCCCGTGAGCCCTGCCCCTGCCCACCTTGCCACAGGGGGAGAGGAAACAGCCTGTTACCTGAGCCTGGGAGGGCTCCGCGTGGCTTTCTCTGGCCAGGCCTGCAGGAACCACGGTCAAGCAGGCTTCCTGGCCGGGTGTTCCCATGGCAGACTCACAAAGGGGAAGGGAGAGCGCCCACGATTCGATATCGGCTTTTGTTCCCAGACACTAATCCTAATTCCTCTGGGTGTTTCAACACGCCCAGCACTGTGAGCTTCCTCCTCAGGCTCCAGCAGCTGCTTCCAACTCCTGGCTGGCTCGAGCAAGTGGAGGGGGCGGGCGGAGATCTGAGGGTCCACATGGGAGCCCTGGCCGCCCCCTAGCTTTCCCTGCTTTCAGGCTTGGGCCTTTGGCTGCCTGGGAAGTATTCTGCTCTTTTCACCCTTCCATTCACCTCCTCAGGGCTGCTTTCAGCCTCTGCCTAAAACCGGAATCCATAATGGCGAGACAGAGGCACGGTCAGAGGAAGATTCAAAGTTCTCACCATGGTCCGGCATGACCTACCCCTGTTCCCTCGACAGCCTCGTCCCCTCTGCTCCCCTCCCCAGTCCCATTCAGCCGCTGGCGCCCATGCTGCTTCTCCACTTGCCAAGCTTGTTTCTACCTCAGGGCCTTTGCACTTGCTGTGCATGCATCAGGACAGCTCTTCCCCCAGTCTTTGCTCAGCCCACATCCTCACTTCACTCCAGACCTTGCTCAGACGTCACTGCTTTCCCTAACCACCTGCCCAAAGTAGCAGCCCCCACCTTCTCATCTCTATCCACTACTCCCTACCCACCTTCCTTGTTCTGTTTTCTCCATTTTTCTCTCTTTATTTGAACTACCATGTTTTCGTTTTGGTAACAGCTTTATTAAGATGTAATTCACAGACCACACAATTCACCCATTTAAAGTGTACACTTTGGGGGCTTCCGTGGTGGCGCAGTAGTTAAGAATCCGCCTGCCAACGCAGGGGACATGAGTTCAAGCCCTGGTCCGGAAAGATCCCACATGCCTCAGAGCAACTAAGCCTGTGTGCCACAACTACTGAATCTGTGCTCTAGAGCCCACGAGCCACAACTACTGAGCCTGCACGCCACAACTACCGAAGCCCACGCGCCTAGAGCCCGTGCTCCGCAACAAGAGAAGCCACTGCAATGAGAAGCCTGTGCACCGCAACGAAGAGTAGTCCCCGCTCGCCACAACTAGAGAAAGGCCGCATGCAGCAGCAAAGACCCAACAAAAATAAATAAAATAAATTAAAAAAAAAAATAAAGTGTACAGTTTGGTAGTTTTTAGTATATTCACAGAGTTGTGTGATCACCGCAGTCAATTTTAGAACATTTTCATTACCCCAAAAAGAAACTCCATACCCATTAGCAGTCGTTCCCATTTTTTCCCAGCTCCCCCATCCCCTGGCAATCATCAGTCTGTCTGTCTCTTATGGATTTGCCTATTCTGGGCATTTCATAGAAATGGAATCATACAATGTATAGTTCTTTGTGACTGGCTTCTTTCACCTAGCATAATGTTTTCAAGGCTAATTCACATTGTAGCATGTTTAGGTGCTCAGTTTCTTTTGATTGCTGAATAATGTTCCATTGTATGGATATACCACATTTTATGTATCCATTCACCAGTTGATGGACATCTGGGTTGCTTTCACTTTTGGGCTATTACGAATAATGCTGCTGCGTACATTTGTGTACAAGTTTTTGTGTGGGCATATGTTTCATTTCTGTTGGGTATATACCTAGGAGTAGGATTGCTGAGTGATATGGTAACTCTATGGTTAACCTTTTGAGGAACTGCCAGACTGTTTTCCAAAGCAGCTGCACCAGTTTTCATTCCTGCCTGCAGTGCGCGAGGGTTCCAGTTTCTCCCCATCCTCATCAACACTTATTATCTGTCTTGATTATAGCCATTTTAGTGGGTGTGAAGTGGTAACTCGTTATATAGTTTTTTTTTTTTTTGCGGTAGGCGGGCCTCTCACTGTTGTGGCCTCTCCCCTTGCGGAGCACAGGCTCCGGACGCGCAGGCTCAGCGGCCATGGCTCACGGGCCCAGCCGCTCTGCGGCATGTGGGATCCTCCCAGACCGGGGCACGAACCCGTGTCCCCTGCATCGGCAGGCGGACTCTCAACCACTGCGCCACCAGGGAAGCCCTCGTTATATAGTTTTGATTTGTGTTTCCCTGATAGTTAATGATGTTGAGCATCTTCTCATGTGCTTATTGGCCATTTATATATCTTTTTTGGAGAAATGTCTGTTCAGATCATTTACCCATTTTTAAATTGGGTTGTTTGTCTTTATTATTGAGTTGTAAGTGCTCTTTATATATTCTAGCTACAAATCTCATCATATATATGATTTGCAAATATTTTCTTTCATTCTGTGGGTTGTCTTCACTATTCTGATGGTGTTCTTTGAATCACAAAATTTTAAAATTTTTATGAAGTTCAAAATATCTATATTTTTCTTTTGTTGCTTGAACTTTTGGTGTCATATCTAAGAAATTGTTTCCTAATACCAGATCATGAAGAGTTACCCCTATGTTTTCTTCTAAGAATTTAATAGTTTCAGCTCTTAAACTTATGAATTACTTATTGTATACGGTGTAAGAAATGAGTCCTGCTTTATTCTTTTGCACGTGAATATCTAGTTGTCCCAGCAACGTCTGTTAAAAGGGCTGTTCTTTCCCCCATTGGCACCCTTGTTGAAAATTAACTGACCATAAATGTGAAGGTTTACTTCTGGACTCTCAGTTCTATTCCATTGATCTATGTGTCTGTCCTTATGCCAGAACCACTCTTTCTTGATTATTGTAGCTTTGTAGAAGTTCTGTATTCAAGACATGTGAATCCCTTAATTATGTTCTACTTTCTCTAGATTGTTTTGATTATTCTGGTCCTTTGAACTTCCAAGATTTAGGATCAACTTGTCAATTTTCTGCAGAGAAGCCAGCCGAGATTTTGATAGGGATCATATTGAATTTTTAGATCAATTTGGGTGTTTTATCATCTTTTTTTTTTTTTTGTGGCTGTGTTGGGTCTTCATTGCTGCATGCAGGCTTTCTCTAGTTGCAGCGAGCAGGGGCTGTTCTTCGTTGCCGTGCATGGGCTTCTCATTGCGGTGGCTTCTCTTGTTGCGGAGCACGGGCTCTAGGTGCGCGGGCTTCAGTAGTTGTGGCTCATGGGCTCTAGAGCACAGGCTTGGTAGTTGGGACGCATGGGCTTAGTTGCTCCGCGGCATGTGGGATCTTCCCGGACCAGGGCTTGAACCCATGTCTCCTGCATTGGCAGGCGGATTCTTAACCACTGCGCCACCAGGGAAGCCCGGGAGTATTATCATCTTAGCAATATTAAATCTTTCAGTCCACGACTGTGGGATGTCTTTCCATTTATTTAGATCTTCTTGAATTTCTTTCAGCAATGTAGTTTGTAGTTTTCCAGAGTATACGTTTTGTACTTCTTTTGTTAAATTTATTCTTTTTGATAGAATATCTTTTTGATATTGTAAATGAAATTGTTTTCTTCATTTCATTGTGGATGTTCACTAGTACTGTATGTAGAAATAACTGATTTTTGTATATTGCAACCTGGCTGAACTCATGTATTCTAATAGTTTTTTTAGTGGATTCCTTAGGATTTTCTACATACAAGATTAAGTCATCTGCCAAAAGAGGTACTTTTCGTTCTTCCTTCCCACTCCCAGCAAAATGTAAGCTAGTCATTGCTGTGGCCCCAGTGCATAGAACAGGGACTGGCACACGACTGGTGCTCAGTTACTTGAATGAATGAATGAGGACAGCCGCCATGGCTGGGTCAGATGATGCTCCAACCCAGGGTTCCCACTCCTCCTTTGGCACCTGCTTCCTGAGGGTCCCTGCCCATGTCCGCTGGCGGGTTGGGAGCTCTCCCTTCCTCCCCCCCTCATCTCTAGCCCCGACCTTTTCTGTTTGTCCCCAGTCTGCAGGGGTTGCTGGGACTCACCTTCCTAACAAGGTCAGAGCATTTTGGTGACTGGCCCCAGCCCAGGTTGCACAGTGAGTGTGAGGCTGCGAGCCCAGGTCTGCCCGGCTGAGTCCAGTTGCTTCTTGTCACAGCCCTGGCAGGATGTGGGGAAGCCATGGTCCCATCCTCAAAGACTTGTGGGGCTAGGAAGGAGCTCCTCCTAGAGGCTTGGCTCGGGCGCTTTCATCGGCGGAGAAACCAAGAGTATGTTTGTTCCTCACTCATGCGATTCCCTCTGCCAGGAACCGTCTCCCCCGCTTGCTACTCCCCCCTCTTCATTCGGGTCTGAGCCTGAATGCCACCTCCCTGCAGCCAGTCACCTTCCCTGACTCACCCCTTCCCCCACCCTGTCCTGGTGACACTGAGTCATCAGTGGGCTGTCAGATGTCAGTCTGACATCTGTGAATCAAGTCCACCACAGCATCCAGCACCTGGCACATACTTGGGACTCAGAGACATGGGTAGACGCCTCGGGTTCAGATTAGGGCGCTGCTGGCTCCACAACCCCAGGGGGTTCTGTCTGCCAGGCTTTCCCGAGCCTCTGACCCGTGAACCACGGTGATGGCTGAGCGCTCTGACTCTGCAGTTGGACCGTCCTGAGTTCAGATCCTGCTTTGTCCATCACCGGGGGTGTGACCTTGGGTGGTCTCCGGGAGCCTCAGTGCCCTCAGCTGTAGAAGGGGTGGCACAGAGTCTCCTTCCAGTGTTGCCGTGAGAAGCAGGCCAGCCCGTGTTCAGGGGATGCTCAACCTGTGCTGACCCTCCGCCCACGGGCCCCCGTCTGGCCATTAACCCGAGCCCCTCCGGTCTCCAGGGTGTGGAGCGGTCACTTCCTCAGCTGTCCACTCGCCGTTCCTGTTAGGTGGGATGAGGCTGGAGATCATGTCTCGTACGCCTGCCCCTCCCTTCCTGAGCGCGTCCTGCCGTGGCAGGGGGGCTCATTTCCAGCACGTGCCGCTGCCACCCCCGGGGCCCACCGGCCCCTGAGGCAGCTGGAGAGGCTCGGGGGACTGCTCCCACTGGCTCCCACTCACCCCCAGGGCACAGGGTGCCTCCGCAGTGCGGGGGGTGCAGAATTGGTGGGCTTGGTCATGCTCCTCAGGTCCAGGAGGCGCTCCAGGGGCTGGAAAGCCAGCACCCCCTCCCCCACCCTGCCTTGACCCAGTGGGGAGGGTTGAGCACGTGGCACCAGAGCCAGGCTGCCTGGGTTCAAGTCCCTGCTCTGCTCTGCCAGTGGTGGGCCTCGGGCCGGGGTCTTAGCCCTAGAGCTCCCGGTTTCTTTGAATGTGGGCTTGGACTACGGGTAGTAGCTGCCCCAGACGGTTGCTGGGAGGGTTAGCGTGACCTTGGATCGCCAGCACTTGGAGAAGGCTCCTGTGGCAGCTGGTTTTGTGAAGTGCTTTGGGTGGTGCCTGGCACACAGAAGTACCGTGTGAGCGTTAGCTGTTGTTGTTATTATTATTGTTATTATTACTGGTGAAGAAGGGAGCTCTGGAGCCAGGCAGCACTGGGCTGAGGGCCAGCTGTTTCCTGGCTGGGCAGGACTGGGCAGTTTATCTGGCCTCAGTTTCTTCATCTGTAAAAAGGGCTGGGAGTCCGTCCTGGCAACACCGCTGTGAGGCTCACTTGAGAGGGTCAGCGGCAGTCCAGCTGGAGGGAGGTAATGGCGGCCAAAGGGGCTACTCAAGACCCCAGAGCAAGGTTGGGGATGGGACAGGCAGCGCTGGAAACAGACAGCTGCCCCCAGCCTGATCTCACCCTAGCCTTGTGTTTTTTTCATTTTTTTTTTTTTTTTTTTTTTTTTTTTTTTTTTTTTGCAGTATGTGGGCCTCTCACTGTTGTGGCCTCTCCCGTTGCGGAGCACAGGCTCCGGACACGCAGGCTCAGCGGCCATGGCTCACGGGCCTAGCCGCTCCGCGGCATGTGGGATCTTCCCGGACCGGGACACGAACCCGTGTCCCCTGCATCGGCAGGCGGACTCTCAACCACTGCACCACCGGGGAAGCCCTTCATTTTTTATTTTTATGTTTTTGTTGGGTTTTTTTAATAACACGTACAACAAGCAGATTCTTGTTATGAAAATACAGTCACTTTGTGATACAAAGTGAAAAGTGAGAGTTTCCCTCCCTGTCCCAAAGGTAGCAGGGCCCTCACCTCCCTAAAAGTGGACCCTGCACCCTTGCGCTCACTGTCCCTCTGACCCGCAGGGAGGAGGTGCAAGAGAACTGTGTGCGGTGGCGGAAGAGGTTCACCTTCGTGTGTAAGATGAGTGCCAACCCGGCCACCGGCCTGCTGGACCCCTGCATCTTCCGTGTGTCGGTGCGCAAGGTGAGAGGCCAGGGGGCGCTGGTAGGGCCACTGGGCTGCTGGCTTTAGGCCCATGCCCGGAGTGAGTCAGTCAACCCCTTTTCTTGTCCTCCTTCCCTGGGAGTCAGATTGGGGGGTGAGGTGGACTGGGGAGACCCATGAGGTCCCTGGGATCCCCTAGTCATCCTGCTGCCTTTGTCTGTTTCCCATGCAGGAGCTGAAAGGTGGGAAGGCTTACTCCAAGGTAAGCGGGGCCATGTGAAGGGGCGGCGGGGTGGGACGGGATGGGTGGATGGGACAGGCATGAGAGAAGCTCCTAGACGAACCTCCAGCCGCCTCTCTTGCCCCAAACAGAAGACGCCCTGCCCTCCATGAGATGTATTATTTTTTTGAAATATCTTTTTTTTTTTAAATTTATTTTTGGCTGTGTTGGGTCTTCATTGCTGCGCGCGGGCCTTCTTTAGTTGCGGTGAGCGGGGGGCTCCTCTTCGTTGCGGTGTGCGGGCTTCTCATTGCGGTGGCTTCTCTGGTTGCGGAGCACGGGCTCTAGGCGCGTGGGCTCAGTAGTTGTGGCTCACGGGCTCTAGAGCGCAGCTCATTGGTTGTGGCGCACGGGCTTAGCTGCTCCTCGGCATGTGGGATCTTCCCGGACCAGGGCTCAAACCCGTGTCCCCTGCATTGGCAGGTGGATTCTTAACCTCTACACCACAACGGAAGTCCCTATTTTTTTGAAATATCTTTATTGATAGTCTTTGCACTTAACATAAAGGCAGTGGATGCTTGTTGCAGCACAAATGGGACAGAGGTTTTCAGAGTGAAAGGGTGGTTCCCACCCTATTTCTCTCTAGGCCTCCTCCTCAGACTCCACCATTTTGATTTGTTAGGGTCTTTCTAGACCTTTTAAGAAAAAAAAAAAATTGCATGAAATATATGTCCAGAGCAGTGAATAAAACGTGTGCATATGGTTTAGAGGATCATACAAGGAGCACCCTATGTGTGTACTTGCAAACACGCAGGTGATATGATATTTAAATTCACAAGAGGGACTTGTTCTAAACAGATCCTGCAACTTGGATTTTTACTTACCAGTACATCATGGGCATGTTTTTGTGTCATCACAAATTTCCTTTTGCTGTCTAACAGCGGCAGGGCCCATCGTTTGGCTGGGTGAAGAGGGCTCGGCCAGGCCCCGCTGTTGCACATCTGTGTGGTTACCGGGCTTTCCCTGTGCCCACAGACAGTTCAGGCCTACGCATTAAAACCTTTTCCACTGGGGAAGGTGGGGGAAGATGGCTCTGGAAGGGTTACCTCTGGCTTTGAATCAGCCTGCTCTGCCCTAAGCCCCCTTCTCGTGGGGACTCTCGCCCACCCTCTGTGGCCTGGGGAGGTGCCCGGCAGCAGGGGGTGGGCTCAGTCAGTCCAGAGGGGACATGCCTCTGCCTCACCTCACTCTGCGTGGAGAGCCCGAGGGAGGTGCTGTGCCGGGCGTGTTCCTTCCCACCGACCAGAGCCCAGGAAGCTCAGTGGACCAGGCCTTGTACTCTGCCTTGGCTGGGGCGCTGATGCCCTCTCCAGAAGCAGAGGGCAGGGTGGCTAGAGCTGTGGAAGATGCTCTTGGAGTGGAGATTTCTCCTCCTGTTGATGCATGTGGGTGAAGGACAGCCAGGAAAGAAACTGCCAGCAAACAGCCGAAACTCCCACCTCCTTCCCCCTCCCCCCCACAAACCTGCTATGTCACATGTCAGACCTGCCAGGCCCTTCCCTTCCATTCTTTTTTTTTTTTTTTTTTTTTTTTTTTTTTTTTTTTTTTTTTTTTGCGGTATGTGGGCTTCTCACTGCTGTGGCCTCTCCCGTTGCGGAGCACAGGCTCCGGACACACAGGCCCAGCGGCCATGGCTCACGGGCCCAGCCGCTCCGCGGCATGTGGGATCTTCCCAGACCGGGGCACGAACCCATCTCCCCTGCATCGGCAGGCGGACTCCCAACCACTGCGCCACCAGGGAAGCCCCCCTTCCATTCTTTAATCAAATCTCCACCACAGGCTCAGCTCCCCTTAATCAGAGGAGGAAGCTGAGGCCCAGAAAGGTGGTGAGACTTGACGGTGATCAGGCCTAATGTCAGTTCTGGCTCTGCCGGTTAAGGTGTGTGAGCCCCTGAGCAAGTCACTTCCCCGCTCTGAACCTTAGTTTCCTTGTCTGAAGCATGTGCCCTAAGCTCTGCAGTAGAGACTTGCATGCAGCAGGTGCTCAATGAATGTCCCTGATTGGCTTGGTTCGTCTTCCAAGTCGCCAAGCCCAGCATCCCACCAACCTCACCCTCCAGGTCTGGCAGACTTTGGCTTCCACCCAGGAGGCCTTCTCAGCTCATACACCATGTTCTCACACTTTCTCGCTTCCCTCCGCATCCCTTGCTCCCTTCTGCATCGCAGGAGCAGCTGGGAGTTCCCATCAGCCCCTCACTCCAGCTCCCGCCGGGGTCTCCTGCTCACCCTGCAGTGCCCTCCACCCTCGCAGCCCAACGCCAAGTTCCCACGGGCCTTCCCTCCCCTCCTGTCCGCTGGCCTGGTGGCTCCCACAGCACGGCCTTGTTTCCCAGGGAACAATGCGTCTGTGTCACAGACAACAATGTCCTTTCATCTTGGGCGCTGCCCTGGTGCACGCTGGGACACGGCACAAAGGGTGCTTTGTGCAGCTCAGGGATGTGAGCTCCTGGCTTTGCCACATTGGAGCCGCCAGCCCGGGCCTCTGTCCTTGGGTGCCGGTTATGCAACAGTCATTCCGGGCCGTGGGGTGGGCCCGAGGGCCCTGCCTCCCCTCCCCATCCCACCTTGCCAAGCTAACCCTTGGGCTGCCAGCCATGCGCCCGCACTCCCCTCAGCCTCCCACCCTCTCCTCTGTCCCCACAGCTGGGCTTTGCCGACTTGAACCTGGCGGAGTTCGCAGGCTCGGGCTCCACGGTGCGCTGCTGCCTGCTGGAGGGATACGACACGAAGAACACCCGACAGGACAACTCCATCCTCAAGGTACCAGGGCTCTGCTGCCCCATCCGCCCCCTCCCACCAAGGGGCGGGGGCAAATGTGCTCCTTGTCAGTGTCCCCTGAACGGTTGTTAAGAATACAGGTTCTCACCCCAGACAGGCAGTGAGAGACCCTGGGAAAGACGTGGGCCCTGGGGTCAGGAAACCACCATCGAAGGCCTGACTCAGGCACTGGCCTCAGTTTCCCCATCCATAATCAGGGGTCAGGGGTGGACCCAATAGTCTCTTTAACGCTTTGGTGAGCACTTTCGGTGAGCTCAGCATGGCTGAGTGCTTACCACCCCTTATCTCGTGGTGTCTGACAACAGCCCCGTGGGGTGTGGTATCTATCATTGGCCCCAGTTTTGCACCGCAGGGGGCTGAGGCACAGAGGTTAGATCATCCGCCTGGGTCACAAGCAGAGCTGGCACTTGACCCTGCGGTCCAGCTCCTAACCACTGCCCACACGTCATGAGGCAGCCTGAGCTCCCAGAGCATCAGTGAGCAGATGGACTGCCATCCCCGGACCTGGCAGAGCCGGGCAGCTGCTCAGAGGGCCCAGCCACAGGAAGGCTTCCAGCCGGGGCATCACCCTCCCCCCAGGCAGCTGCCTCTTTGGCCTCTTGGGACAGAGATATCTGGGCATCCGCTGCCAGCATGCCTCTCTTCCTCGTCCCCACACCCTTCCACCTGGCTGAGAAAACAGTCTTGTTGTAACCACACCTCTGCGAGCTGACCCAGCGGGAGCATGTTATGCCTGGCAGAGCCGGGCAAGGGGTGGCAGGCAAGGGCTCTGGGGCATCCTGGGCCTTTTGCCGAAGAAACCAGAGGCACCTGAAAAGGTCCAGGCTAGTTGTTGTGAGAGCCAAGCCCTTTCAGCCTCGCCCCAGTGGCCCAGTGCATCCTCAGGCCACATCAAGGCCCCAGGGGCAGGTGGCCTCCAGTTCGAGGCCATCTCCTCCACATCCTTTCTGCAGGGCCTTGAGCCGTCCCTTCCCCTGAGTCTGAGTCTCAGTTCCCTCGTCTACAGCCTGGGACCATCACGTACTTTGTAGGTTGCTATCATGGCCAAGTGAAACAATCCACTAAAAACAAAGCCTCACCCCAGCGGTCACCACTGTTGTCAGAGGTGTCCCTGTGATCTGAGCACCTCTCTCCCACCCCATCACCCCTCTGCCTGTCGCTCCGCCCCAGCTCAGATTTGGGGACCCAAACCTTGCCTTGTTCAGACCATTGCCAAAATCTTTGCCCGAGTGGATGTTACATTTCTAATGGCTTCTTGCTTTACTTTATTCAACAAACTTTCACAAGCCCCTGCCCTCTGTGTTGGAATCTGTGAACCCCTCCCCGCCGCGCAGGCATCGAGAGCCTCCCTCCCACCTGCTCACCTGCTCTGAGGGCTGCGAGGGGCGCAGAGGACGGGGAGTGTCTGCGGCTCCTCCCTCGAGGGCCTCACAGTCTAGTTATAGTTTTGCAAAGACAGTAGCTGACTTTCCCTCCTCACTCACCCCGTGCCAGCTGCCGGCATCCTCTCCACTATTCCACGAGGTAGGCGTTAGGATCAGTTTTGTCCCCTGCACGAGGAAACTGGGCTTCACTGAAGTTTGGTGGCTTCGCCAGGGCCAGCAAGGGACAGAGATAGGATCAGAGTCCAAGCCCATCTGAAGCCAGAGCAGGGAGGCCACAGGGAGGCCGGGCGCCTAGGCTGTGGGGTGGATGGGGCGTGGCTGATTTCTCCGGCTTTTGCACAGGTCACCATTGGAATGTTCCTGCTCTCTGGAGACCCCTGCTTCAAGACGTGAGTGCTGGTGCAGGGCGCCTGAGGGGTGGGGGCTCTGTCCTGGACACGGGGAGGGGGGACAAGGGACTGTCCCCTCCTCCAGGCTTTTGGGTTCCCCTGTCTTCTCTGACCCCAAAGTGGGGCACTCCGGTCACACCCATCTGTCTTCCCAAGGCCACCGTCCACTGCCAAGTCCATCTCCATCCCAGGCCAGGATTCCTCCCTGCAGCTGACGTGTAAGGGTGGCGGGACCAGCAGCGGTAGCAGTGGCACCAACTCCCTGACAGGGTCCCGGCCCCCCAAGGCCCGGCCCACCATCCTCAGCTCAGGTACTGTTCCTCACCTGCCCTCCCTACCCCTCCCATGGCCGAAGGCTTTTACCTCCCCATATCCCTAGGTACCAAGGGGGATGCTTGCTGAGAAGGGAAGGCTAGTGGGATGGCGTGCACCCACCCACGCTTCCATTAGGCAGGCGTCTGAGCCCCTCCTGTGATCCGGGCTCTGTGCGTGGCCCCAGGATCACAGCAGCGCCCTGGACCGAGACTGACCAGGTCCCTGGCCTAGCAGGAGAGACAGGTGTCAATGAGACAATAAATATGTCAAATGCATGTCCACCTACAGCTGTGACGAGAGGTGTCAGAAAGACACAGAAGGTGTCCGCCTGGGGACGACCGGGGAAAGTTCCCTGAAGGGGTGTCATTTGAGCTGAATCTGGGGTGTGGTATGCAGTGTTCCTGGCAGAGGGATGTCCTGTGAGCTCTTGCTCTGCTACTTGCTGCGTGACCTTGACTGGCCGTTTTGCCTCTCCAGGTCCCAGCGTCCTCCTCTGCAAAATGAGATCAGCAGTAGCAATCACATCTTGGGTTGCTCTGGGGATGAACGAGCAAATGTACGTGTGTGCCTTGCCTGGCACATAGTATGTCCTCTGTATTTCCCAGCACGTGTTTTGTTAAATTATCATTATTACTAATATTATGAAAAATGCAAATGAGCTTGAATCCCCAGAGGAATCAGTGTGGCAATTGAGAGGGGGAGGTAATACCAGGAGAGAAGGCTCCAGCCTGCACCACCCGCCAACCCTGAGTGCTGTGCGGGGTGAAGCAGGCCCCTCCGAGCATGAGCCTTGGCTTCTGCACCCCTTCCCTGGGGGTGAGCTCAGAGCTGGGAGGAGGACTGCCCCTTAGCTGATCAGTAAGCAAGGTGGCACGCGGCGGCCCTAATTTGTGCCACAAGGGTAATTAGGGCACAGGGCCTCAGGCCCTGTTTGCTGGGTGATTCTGCCCCCAGGGGATGGGAGCAATGAGGGACCCTCTGACCCCAAGGGCCAGCTTCCCTCCACTCCCATTTTTCCTGCACACCCAGCCTAGTGTGGCCCAGAGCTGGGGGCTGCATGCAGGAATGGGGGCTCCCCAGCTCCATTGCTCTCTCCAGCTTCAGGGTGGGGGTCCCCAGAGGAGAGATCTGGGGACCAGGCCACTCCAGCAAATATGGGGCCTCTTGTGCAAAGTAGAAGAGGTGCCTCTCCCACGGGGGGTGGGATTTGAGCCCCCACAAGCCTCTATAGCTGGTTTTCTGCCTCTCGCTCTCCCTCTTCTGCAACCCCTCAGATGCGGAGAACCTGCTGACTTGAAAAGCCATGTGGTTTTGGGTGGGGACACAGGCAGGCCTGGGGTCCATGCTATGGCCTGGGTGTGCTCATCTCCGAAGAGAGGATGGATGAGTCCTTCCTTCCTGTGTGGACCAGGAGGACTGGTGTGTGTGGGGGGTTACTCATGGAGCCCTGGGCAGACCCTGCCTGGTTCCCTGGAATCTCCTGCTGTCACTGCCTGAAAGTGTGTTCCCCGCCTCCCACACCCCCTTATTCACTCCACTCCAGCTACACAGACCCAAGCCCATTCGAGCCTCAGGGCCTTTGCTTATGCCGTTCCCTCTGTCTGGAAGGCCCTTCCCCTGATGCTGCTTCCTTCTGGCTTGCTCCCTTCCACACATCCTGAAGGTTTCGCATTAAGGCCACCTCCTCAGAGAAGCCTTCCCTGATTCCAGGCTGGGTCAGACCCCCCCATATGCTCCCTACTCTGCACCATTCGCCAGTTGTGGTTAATCATGGGTCATTTTTGTTCAACATTCTTCTTTCCCACCACGGGTGCCTGTGACACCACGTCTCCTGTTCCCAGCACCCGGTAGAGCGCCCGGCATGGAAGACGTCCCCAACAGATATTTGTGGAATGAACGAATGACCCTGGGTTCGAGTGGTGACCTGCGGCTCGGGGCAGGTTGCTGCTGCTCCCCTGGACCTCAGCTTTTCAGTCTCTTAAATGGAAATACATAATGTGCTCTCCGCCCCCCAGCCCCCCGCCCCCCCGCCACACTCAGTGAGAGGACGAGCAAGGGCGAGGGCGGGCACACTGGTAACCCCTGCCCCTACCCGGCTTCCAGGGGTGCCAGAGGAGCCGGACCAGAACCTCTCCAGCCCCGAGGAGGTGTTCCACTCCGGCCACTCCCGCAACTCCAGCTACGCCAGCCAGCAGTCCAAGATCTCTGGTGAGTGCCCGCCCGGCCCTTTGCCCTTGGCCTGCCACCTTCCCCGGCCCCCGGCTCCCGGTAATCAGCGTCCCGACCGCCCCGCAGGCTACAGCACCGAGCACTCACGCTCCTCCAGCCTCTCGGACCTGACGCATCGCCGGAACACGTCCACCAGCAGCAGCGCCTCGGGCGGCCTCAGCATAGCTGTGGAGGGTCCCGAGGGCGGCGAGCGTGAGCACCGGGCTCCCGAGAAGCCGCCGCGGCCACCCCGGCCCCCACATCTGTCAGACCGCTCGTTTCGGTACGTCTCACCATACGTGCTCCTGGACAGCAGACCCCGCCGGTGGCTCCCTGAGCCTCTGCTTCTCTATTTGTAACAGGGGGACAAGGGGGCCCCTGCCGCAGTGGCGTGGACGTGGCTATTCAACCAGCTGACGCTCACAGGCGCGGCGCCCCGGCCTGGCACGCATGCTCAGTGAGCTGTTGCTGCGTGCGGTTTAGTGTCCCCTCTGTCCCCGTCTGCTCCCTTGCTCTGCAGCCTCTCAGAGGCTGGTACTTAACCTCTCAGGGCCTCTGTGGCCTCCTCTGTAAAACCAGGTCGTAGCAGCCTCCGCACATAGGGCTTGATGTGAGGGTTAAATGAATACAGTCTGGACCAGCTCTCACGTGCACTTGGAGCATCCTGAGTGCTGCGGGTGCTTGGTCCTGTCGTCGTCGTGCCTGTTGCTGCCCTGACTGGTGTGACTCTGCCCCCCGCCCCGCCCCAGGAGGAAGAAGGACTCCGTGGAGAGCCACCCGACCTGGGTGGATGACACGCGGATTGACGCTGACGACATCGTGGAGAAGATCATGCAGAGCCAGGACTTCACGGACGGCAGCAATACTGAGGGTGAGCTGCCCGCGCCGGCGGGCCAGGGACGACGCCCAGGGGCTCCCTGGCGGCGCCGCCCCGCTCAGCCCCCATCCTTCCCTGTGTCCCCACAGACAGCAACCTCCGGCTGTTCGTGAGCCGCGATGGCTCCACCACCCTGAGTGGCATCCAGCTGGCCAACAGGTAGGGCTGGAGGTTCTGGGTGGGTCACGAGTGTGGCTCTGGGGCATAGTGGTGAGAGGATATGGCCTCTGCAGCCCACTGACCTAGCTTTGAATGCCAACTGTTGTCAGTGTGACCTTGGACCAGTCACTTCTCTCTGAGCCTCAGTTTCCCCATCTGTCAAATGATGTGGACCACACCACCTTACCTGGAAACCTGGGACAAAGGCCCTGGGTTTGGTTTTGGGGGTTCTGAGGAACCTTGGTAAGTGCCTAGCACAAGGCTTGGCACATAGCAGGGGCTTAATACATCTTTATTTTGGATTCTACTTTTCTTTCCCTTCCTCCTGGATCTGGGAACTCCTAAAAAAATGATGATGATGACTCGTTTATTTATTGAACAAATGTTTATTGCACACCAGTGACACACCAGGTGCTGAGCTATCCCTAGGTGCTGGGGATACGTCAGTGAGCAACACAGATTTCTGCTGCATGATGTTCAGAGACGAGGAGGTGGTAGGGTCAAACTTGGACTTGAAGTCTACAGTTTTATAGAGTGCCCTCTCATGATCACTCACTTACAGCATGCGTGCTGTGTGCCTGGCTCACTGAATGAATGAATGAATGAGTGAGTGGTAGAGCTTCCCACCTGCGGGGCTGTGCTGAAGCCTTTTCCCCTGGTTCCTGTGGACCAGGTGGGAAAGTGCCCATTTAACATCTCCGGCCCGTGCGAGAAGGGGGCTTTGCTGGGCCATGCAGGGTCTCCAGACCTGCCCTCTGGTGTTGCTCTGCTGACTCCTACTGGCTGAGGCTTGAAATTGCAACTGCCATCTTTCCATGGCTGCCTCAGCTGCCCCGGGTGGGGTGGGCAAGAGGAAAACAGAGGGCACTTCCCTGGGGCTTTGTGACATTCCTCTCTAGCCCCCTCTGAGGATGAGGAAACTGAGATGCAGGACGGGAAGAACCAATCTATTTGGCAGCAAGGTCATTGCAGAGCTGTATGCTGAGCCCTGAATGTCCACAGTCCCAGGGGTGGCCCTGGCCTCCCTCAGTGGGGAGAAGAGCTGATCAAGCTCCCCAGCCTTCTACTGCGCTTTTAGAAAAGCTCATAATCCCTCTGAGCTTCAGTTTCTTTACCTGTCAAGTGGGGCTCGCTGCAGACCCTCCCTGCCAGAGTTGTCGTGAGGATGGGTGCAGCACACCCCAGCGTGAGAGCTGCCGGTGCTCAGGAGGGCTTGGGGCATGGTCTGTGCCAGCTCTGCACTCCTACAGACTCCGATACTTAACATGTGTTTTGCCCTGGGCAAGTGATTCAACTTCTCTGAGCCTCAGTTTCTTTCTCTGCAAAATGGGGCCTGCTTGTGAAGTATTCCCAAGGGCCTGGCCCAAAGGACCTGGCGCAAAGGACCATCGAGGATGACAAGCTGACCTGTCTCTCCCCGCAGGGTCTCCTCTGGGGTCTATGAGCCAGTCGTGATTGAAAGCCATTGAGGAGCAGGCGTCCAGGCTGGAGAAGGGCCCTGCCTTCACAGGCGTCCAGACCCAAGTCATTCCACAAGGGACCTTCCCCTTCGGATCACCATCCGTGCCGCATTTCATCTGTGCCTGCTCCATGCACTCCAGCCCCAAAGCATCATTCCATTGACCTTCCCATCATTGCTGGGACGCTCATGGTCCGCCCGGGCCCCGGGCACCACTGTGAATATTCTCCTCTGAACCACTAGAGGGCAGGACACATGGGCCCGTGAAGCAGGTGGGCCAGACAAACTCGGCGGGGACCGCCCCTCTGGACACCCACCTGGCCCCTCGGCGAGGACATGCAGCAGCTCCTGCACATGCAAGGATGCTTGTGGCTGAGGGGCCTCTTGTTCTGTGTCCCTGCTCACTCCAGGAGCACTGGCCCAGCCAGTGGCCCTGGCAGGGCCTTGCTCCATTGCTCCCTTGCCCTTGGGGGGCCAGTCCACCCCTGGAATCCTGCCACCATGGCCCTCTGACTGCTCAGTGCTTCAGCTGTCCCTTCCCTGTGTCCCGGGGGACCTGCTGGCGGCCTCCTCCTGGGAACCAAGACCTCAAACCCCACCCACACTCCAGATTGAGACCCCACCTCCCCCTGCAACGAATGTTCTCCTGCTGCCCTGGCAGCCTGCACTTTGCACACGCTTGTCTCCAGCACAGCGCCCTGGCCCTCACCTGCCTGTGCTCTGAGCCCTTCCCAAGGATTCCTGGGCGCTGCCTGCTGCGCAGTCAGCAGCCCAGCCCTAGCAGCCCGGCTGGAACGTGGCACTGCCCCTCCCCACTCCAGTTAGCTCCAGCTCAGGCCCGAGCCCCATGCTGAGAAAGGTCTGAGCGTGGACAGTGGTTCCCCTCTGCCCGGGACTGGGTCCTGAGCAGCTGGCTTCCAGTAGGAAGCCAGGGCAGGTGCCTCCCTAGCCCTTGGAGGTCAGTGGCCTGGCTGGGCTGGGCTTGGCAGGCAAAGCACCCTTTCTCTCCCCTCAGGGTCAGCTGGCCCAGGCGGGGGCCAGTGCTGGAGAGGCAGGTGGGCTGTGACTGGCCTGGCCTGGAGCTGGCTTCCTGGCCAGAAAAGCCTCAGCCATCCTCTGAAAGCATCCCCTCTCTGGGCAAGGGCGAGGTGGGGTCCATTAATGGGGTTTTCCCAGCGGGGGGCAGTCTGGCCCTGCCCCCGCCCCCGCCCCCCCATAAATCCTCTGCTCTCAGCACTTTCCCATCCTAGTCCTCGTTACTTGCTTGAAGATGGGTTCTGACTGCCAGCCAGTCCCTGGACAGACCCCCCTGCCGCTCTTAAATTTCACTCATTTTGTATAAACCCAGCAGGCTGGTGTTTACTTCGCCCGATACCTTTTTCCTTTTCTTTCCTCTTTTTTCCTTCTTTCTTTCCTTCCTTCCTTCCTTTTTCTTTTCGTTTTTAGAGTTCACAGCTTGGTATTTTCTCCTCCCCCAGGTGAGGGGAGGTGGTTCTGTTCTCTCCCTACCCGCTGGCTGGGTCCCAGCGGGGCTGGGGATCTGGGTGGGGGCAGATGGGGGTGTCTCCTCCCCAGGCTGGGAGGGGTCCTTGCCCTCTGCCCCACTGGCAAGAATTGGAGTCTTGGTCTTGGAACCTCCTGGCGTTGGGACCAGAGCATTTCTAGGGTTTTTGTTGTTTTTAATTACCTAACTTTTAGAAAATGAATGTTAGAAGGTGCCTGCTGAGGCAGGACGGAGCATTTGCTCTGGCTGGAGAAGGCTCTGGTCAGCTCTGCGGGTCCCTTCCTGCCCCACAGACACCTGGCACTTTAAAAGGGAGCTGGCCGCACTGTCTCCAGTTGAAGTGACCCCCAGAAGATGGGGGAATGCTGTCCTTCCCTTCTGTATCTTCATGACCTCAGCCCAGTGAGGAGATGCATTCAGGGTGTATTTGGGGTCCGATTCAAAGTTCTGGGGCTTCAGACATAAAATAGCTGGCTTTGGTGCTGTTGGGGAGAATTCCCCAAACCAGGAACCCCAGCCCCACCCTAGGCGAGGTCTGAACTTGACAGTCACCCCAGAAGGAGACAGAGCCTGCCACACCCTCCCACGCTAGGCCCTGGGCCAGGGTAATTGGACCAACAGAATTCGGCCACAACCAAATTAATGCTGGCTGGAGCCGGAGGCCTGGAGCCCTGGCCTCATCCCCACGTGGGAGCTCTTTCTTCGGCCCTCTGGTCCCCTCAAGCTCAGTGAATTCCCATTAGGTGCCCACAGCTCCGGACTTAAAATCCTATATATAGAGAGAGAGATAGAAAGATTATATTAGAGATATTTTTGGAAAGGAATTGGTCTATGCAATGCCAGTTTGGAATCTTCTTGAAAGACAGTTTAACGTTTTTACTAGGAGATTTAAAGAAAAGAAAGAAAGGTCTACAATATTTTTAGGTTTTTTTTTTTTTTCTGGTCACCCCACAAACTGACCACGTGGCATGATCTGCCAGGATGGAGAATGTCCATGGCTTCCTCTCTTTAGGGAGGTGAGGAGGGAGATGAGGGGAGGTCTGTTTTTTTAACACCCCTCCTTTCTAGCAGAATGTTATACCACCACCCCCTGAGTCAGTGGGCTGTGTTTGTATCTCTGTCCCAGCGTCTATTGTAGAACATAACATTGTAAAGGGAAATCAGCCTAGTGTCAGTGTCTTGGTTTGGGGGGAAAAAAATTAAATGTTGCAGTTTTTGTTTGTTATGGCATGTTGGCTTTTGTTTGTTTTACCGAGTTGAAGTCGGGGTCACAGACGGCATCAGAAGGAAGCAGGATGTATAAGGTGACATGCGGGGGGTGGGGGAGATGTTGGTGGCCGGGGTTCTCAAAGTCCTGACTGTAATGATCACAATTACCACCACTGTTACTACTCCAGATTCCTGGGAAGGAAACAGATGCCCAGAAGGGCAGTTTCTTGCCAGTCTCCCACCTACGAGGTGGCAGCTCTGACCTCAGAGCCCAAGTTCTAACCTACCTAGAGTCAGGTAGCTTCTAACAGGCATGCCTGAGGACAAACAACTGTGCCTCAGTTTTCTCAGCTGCAAATGGGGTTGTGAATCAAATGAGAAAGTGGGTATACAGGCCTTCCTAGGGAGCTAGACACTGGGAGGTGCTGAGCGTTTCCCCAGCCTCTCTAAAGCCACAGGCCAGCACCGTCTCCAGGCCGGGACCACCCCTCACTCTCTGCCCCAGAAGAGCTGACTTAGCCAAGCTCTGGGAAAGGCAAGTCACCCTGGGCCTTTAATGAGCTCAGAAGTGGCAGGAATCCTCAGGGCTTTGGACAAGCCAGAAGGGACCAGACTACCAGGCCTTGTCCCTGCCACAGCACCGCATTGTCCCCACCCTTTCTTAGTGCTGATGCCCACTCATGGTCCCTGTCAACCCTGGAGGCTGATTCTCAGTCCCTTCCTCTGGTCTGTGCACACCTGGGGAGGGAAAAGGTGACTCCTGGCTGAGCTCAAATTCTCCTGAGACAGAGAGGGAAGGAACTGGGCTATAGGCGAAAAACAGGTGGCTCCTTTGGGACACAGTAATGCTTAGTGAAAAATCAGTATACAAAGTGGTAGGGGGAAAAAAGTCCCTCTCAGCTTTGTGATGGGCTTGGACGACCCAAGGAGACAGATGCTGCCAGCAGGAGCACATCATGCCCGGTTCAGACCCGATCTCTGTGTGCCCCCGCCCCCCAAGTGAAGATAACACACGGAGAGCCTCCACACAACCCCTCAGGAGGCCTGGAGTCTCCACACGCTGTCCTCTGTAGCATTCCAGAAGTCACCAAAATTTTAAAGCTGGTTGACTGATTCAAAGCCCTTACTGGTGCCAAGCCTCACTCTGGGCACTGGGGATACAGCAGTGACCACAGCTGATAATCTCAGGGAGCTCGCAGTCACGTGGGCCAGCTCAACAAGTAAATCAGCTAATTAAAACGCAGTGATAAGTGTCATCCTGGAGCCAGACTTGGGGCTATGGAGCACAGAGGAGGCAACCCTGCCCAGCTGTGAAGGTCACTTCCCTGGGATGTGTGGCATCCCAGTGAGACCTGATGCGGGAGAAGCAGCCAGCCCCATGAGCTGTGAGGAGACAGTGTTCCGGACCTCGGAGCTGGAGGAGACATCGAAGATGATCTGGCCTCCAAGCCTAGGGAGGGGCCTACACACCGGCCCAGTCCGAAGATCTGTCTGGGCTGCAGGACACCCAGGGCCCGAGAGGCAGACGATGAAGGAAGGGGGGGTCACCCTAGCCTCATTCATGCAGTGAAGAGAGGACACCCGAAGGGTCGCCAGGGAAGCCTGGCATGGTAAGGGGGTGCCCTCTCACAGCCAGTCGGAATCCTCCCCATCCCTGGGGGCCCCAGCCAGCCCCTCCTCCCACCCCAGGCCGGTCGGTGAACTTTTTCTGCACACTACCCTCAACAGACAAGTTAGGGCCTCGGGACCAGGAAGTAGGGCCCTCGGGTTCTGAAGTCGGCTACACCACTGACTCAGACTGTGATCTCCTGCAAGAGCGCGCCCCTCTCTGAGCCTCTTTTTCCCCATCGGAAATATGGGACTTCCGGCCACCCAACCCCATCCCGCTCTGGCTTTGGGACTCTGGGACATCGAGAGACGGGCTTTTGTTCTCGGGCGAGTTCGACAGGACTGAGACCACAAATGCCAGCCAGACTGGGTTCCCGCTCCCCGCCGCCCTCTGTCCCATTCCTAGAGATTCGGGAACGCGGCCCACAATGCCCTTGAGAGACTACACTTCCCGACATGCAAAGGGGAGGCGGTGCCTGCCTGTCTCGGGCGACGTGGTCCTGGACAGGCCTAAGGACTACGACTCCCGGCGTGCCCCGCGGCCCAAGGCCAGAAGGGCCCGGATCCGGAACCGGATGAGGCTTGCTGACCCAGTTCCCGCAACGCTGGGGAAATGGTGAGCTTGCGGTTGAGTGCGGGGAACGGGGGCGTCTGCGGGTGGGGTCCTGGGTCTGCTCAGGAGCTGGGGATTGAGTACTCGGATCCGGCATCGCTCTCCCGCCGGGCCGTCGTACGGGTGATAGGCCTTGGCCCGGCGCTCTGTCCCGGCCTACAATTGACCTAGTCCGCCACGTCAGATACGTCCGCTGAGGGAATGGGCGTAACCAGGCTGCAACGCCCCCCTTCATTCGTGCACCTAAATGGAGCATCACTGCCTCAGTTGAGTTCTCTCTTTTCTGCAGGCCACGGGAACAGACCAGGTGGTGGGACTCGGCCTCGTCGCCGTTAGCCTGATCATCTTCACCTATTACACCGTCTGGGTGATTCTCTTGGTACGTGTGCTGCCCCGTCCTCTCTCACCTCCCATCCCTGGATCTTGAGGCCAACTCCTAACATCATTTAAGCAGCTGCAATGTGACAGGTGCTGTGCTAGGTGCTTTACCTGCATACCTCATGAAAGCTCCAGAACAGCACTATGAGGAAGATGCTAGCGGTGTCCCCCATTTTATACACGAGGAAGCGGAAGCTCAGGGGGAAGCCTCAGCCCAAGGTGGAAAACTTAACCACTACACTGTAAAGTCCTGTCCTTGATTTGCTCTGCCTTTGATGGGAGTTCTAGTCCTTCTCGTTATCCTGCGGGCCCCTGGGCATGACAGGTGCCAGTGGATTTTGTGAGAGTCTTTAGGATTTTTCTTTTCCCTGTGGGAAAATGTCTTGGTTACTGCTTTAAAAGTGTAGTGTTTGGAAGGCAAAATCTTGCAGAACTTGGTATCCTTTGGAGACAAATGTTAGTAAAGAAGACTTTGGAGCCCAGGTTGGGAATCATTCGAGGATTCCTCATGTACCCTTTGCCCCTGCTAAGCTTTGGGGGCCTTAGGGCAAGTCCTTTGTCTTCTGTTCCCTGCCAGGTCCCCAGCCCCAACTTAGGGCAGGCACCAGGCAAGTACCCAGTACACAACTATTAGATAAATGAAGGAAGGGAACAAACCAAGGCACCCCAAATGCCATCATCTTAAAGAAAAGAAAATGCAGTCTCAGTGCTTTGATGGGGTCAGCCCCAGAGACGGAGGAGGTGGGATGTTTGGGCTTGGGGAGCCGAGCAGGGCGGGGAATGCTCACCAGAGCTTTGCCCTCGATGCCAGCCATTCATCGACAGTCAGCATGTCATCCACAAGTATTTCCTGCCCCAAGCCTATGCCATTGCCATCCCACTGGCTGCCGGCCTCCTGCTGCTCCTGTTTGTGGGTAAGTTCCCCCAACCCTGGGCAGCGTGTCTGAGGGACCCCATGACCCTCTCCCAGCCCTGAACATGCTGCTCCACTTTGTCACTGGCTGTACGTCTCCGTGAGGCTCCTTGCCCCCAACTCATCCCCTGGGGTTTCCCTGTTCATCCCTCAGGGCTTTAAGTCAGTCTTCCCGATGCCCCAGGCTCACTGGACTCTAGTGGGATGTCTCCCTTTTTCCTGCTCCCTCCACCACCGCCATCACTCTGCTCACACCTCCATCACCTCTCACCCCCTGGTCACCCTGGTTCAAGATCCCTGCACCTGTCTGTCTCCCAGGGTCTAGTGTGTGGGCCTCTTAAGGGGCAAGGACTGTTGCTTTATCATTGCTATGTACTCAGCCCCCGGCACAAGCTGTGGCACTGAGTTGGTGCTCAAGAAAGTGGTTTGGATGCATCAACAGTCAGATGTCTGGATGATGGGATGGGTGGATGATGGATGCTGAGTGGGTCAGTGGGTAGGTAGGTGGATAGGTGGTTGACTGGGTGAGTAGATGGATAGTTGGGTGGATCTTATTCCCTGTAGAATTGGAAGCGCTAAACTCAGCAAATTGCCTGTGGTAGGCACCCGGCTGATGTTTTTTGAATGAATGGGTGGATGTGTGGCTTGATGAACAACTGGGGAGATGACCAGGTGGCCTGGAGTGTGGTTGGGTAGGTGCTTGGCCCCCTGTGTGGGTCACTCTCCTATGCCGTGTCCTGCTCTGGCCTCCCAGCAGCCCTTCGCTTTCTTTCCTGACCTTTCTGGTCTGTGTATTCCAGGCGTGTTCATCACCTACGTGATGCTGAAGAATCAGAAGGTGACCAAAAAGGCTCAGTGAAGGCCCAGCACGGATGAGGCTGCCGGCCCCTTCTCTGCTTCTTCTCCAGGGCAGACCAAGGGTGGGGGCCCAGAGGACCCATCCAGGCACTGAGGGCCCCTCAAGCCTGGCTACCCTGCAGACACCCTTGTGGGATGGAGCTGCTCAGGACTCACCCCTGACTGACCAGAGCCCCTGCTCACCCTTCCAGAAGCCAGGAGGGAGGAGTCCCTGGAAGTCTCCTTCTCACCCTCTTCAGGTTCAGGGCATGGAAAATGCTGGTCCTCCCCACCTCACTTTTCAGACTCCCTGTCGCTTTTTCCTCTGGCTTCTACACTCTTGCCTCAGTTTCCCTCATGTCACATGCTGTTGCTGGACTTGGCAGGTTCTGGGCCGTCACGTGACCTCTCCCCCCATGTCCTGCTCCTCCACAAAGGCAGCTTTCCCGGGTCTGACATACCCCAGACCCCACAAGGATTTCTGGACCTGGAAAGCCTAGGGGGAGGCCTGACGGGCCCCAGAGCACATTAGGGGGGCCACACGGGGGGCCCTGGATTGACCGCTTCTCACGGAGGCCCAGCCCCCCAGCCTCAGTGCTGGCCTGTTGGGAAGAGCTGAACAATAAACGTTGATGGTGTGTTTGTCTCAGTGCCATCCCTGACCAGGGGACTGGGCCTGTCAGGGGCTGGAGAGGGGCTGGGCGCTGGCCTCTGCGTTGGTCTCAGGTCAGGAGACCCTGGTTTGTGCAATTGGTGCCTCAGATGCCTCCTGGATCATCTGTGTGCTGGACACAGGATAAAGCAGGGACTGGGACCGGGACCGATATGGGTCTGGCCTGGCGCAGCTGATGGCTGGGGAGTCTGTGGAGGCACGGCAATCTGCCAGACGCCACATCAGCCTCTACCAGGTCTCCCCCGTGCCAGCCTAGCCAGCTGGCACTGGTATTTTAAGGACCCTCAGGCTAGTCCCCGAAAAGCCAAGCCTGTCATCTGTCTCTTGTACCCAGCAGCCCAACTTAGCGTGGCTGTGAGCAGAGGGCTGTTATGAGCCAGAGCAGGGCTGGTTCCACTGTGTTCAGGTTAACTGGCACAGGCCCCAGCCTTCGTCCAACATGTTACAGGCTCCGTTTAAGGGACCCTCCATCAACCCAGTAATTCCCTCCGGGTCTCTCCTGCGCTTTCCCCTCCACGGCCAAACTTCCCAAAAGGGTATCCACACCTGCTTCCTGCATTTCCTCACCCCTGCTGTGCTTGGCAGCATTCCAGGGAGGCTGCACTCAGACCACCCGTGACATCGTCTTTAAATCCAAAGCACATTTCCTTGACCCCTCTGCCACATTTGGCCGGTGACCTCCCCCCTGGGTACACCCTCAGACGCTGGATGACCCATTCTCCTACTTTATGCTCTCTGGCACTCATGCTCCTCTGCCACCAGAGGGTGGGTTCACCTCATCCTTACCCAGGCTCACCTCCAGCCCAGCTTTCTTCTGAGCCCCAATGTATTGCACATGCACCAGCTGCCCACCGGACATCCCCATCGGCTGTCGTAGTGACACCTCAAATTCATCCTGTCATGATCTGAATTCTCAGACTTCCCCACTCTCCCCCCGCACAAATCTGGCTCTTCCGTCGTGCCCTGCCTCAGCAGCATCATCCTGTATCCCTGACCCACAGCCAGAAGCCTGGCAGACATCACTGACCTTGGCTTTCCTCTTCCACACCCCCATCCACATGACCCCAAATCCTGTCAGTTCTCCCCTTCCCCCGTCACCTTCCAGATGCAAAGCCACCGTCCCCTGCCCTAAATCACCAAAGGCTTCCTCACTGCTCTCCCCTGCCCACAATGGCCCCCTCCAATCTGACTGCACTACAACCAGTGGCCTTTTGAAAACATCTGAGCATCTTTTTTTAATTTTTGGCCGCACCACGCGGCATGCGGGATCTTATTTCCCCAGCCAGGGATCGAACACGCACTCCCTGCAGTGGAAATGCAGACTCTTAACGACTGGACTGCCAGGGAAGTCCCTGAGCTTTTTTTTTTTTCTTTTTCTGAGAATCTTTCTCACACACTTAACAATGCTTCTCTGGGTTCCCGTTCTTCTCCCTCCCACGGCTGGCCGACAAGAGCCTGCATGCTCGCTGGAGCTCTCCTCACTCCAGTCACACTGGCCTTTCATTTCCTGGGACTCACTGAGGTTCTCTGCACACCCTACTCACATTGGTTCAGCATGTACTTCTCAAACACTGGTTTGTGCAAGGTACTGAGCCAGGGAAGGAGCCTGGCATGGTTCCTGCCCTCCTGGCACTCCCACTCTGGGTGGGGGAGGGGAGATATAATAAACAAATGAACAAGACAGTCTCTGACAGTGTTAAGTGTGATGAAGAAAAATAAAGCGATGTGATCATGACCGAAGGGAGGGGACACTTAGGGTCGGGCAAGGTGATGAGGAATAAAGCAAATCAAGTCGAGGGTGGAGGTGGGGGAGGATTTCAGGCAGAGGGAACAGCACCTGCAAAAGCCCAGAGGTGTGAAAGAGTTCGGTGGCCAAGGGCCAGCAGGGAGCCCCTGTGACCGTGTGCTGGGTGCAGGGACAGTGATTTGAGATGGGGCTGGAGAGTGGGCAGATGGGCCTGGGGCCACGCCGAGATGTTTGGACTTTGTTCCAGTGCCGTGGGAAGCCACTGGAGGCTTAGAGCGTGCGAGTGACATCATGCGATTTATGCTTTTAAAAGCTCACGCTGGCAGCTGTGTTCCTCCCTCCCTCTCACTCACCACTAAAATCCGCCTCCCCCCCACGCCACCCCGGCCTACACTGCTCCTGGCCCATAGTGAATGTTCAAAATAAGTGTTGAATGAATGCATGCCCCTGACTTCCTGTGTGACCTGGAGGTAGTCACTTCTCTCTCTGGACCTTAGTTTCCTCACCCGAAATACGGTCGGTGGGAATTTCACGCCAGGGTGGGTGGGCGGGACTGGATTTAAGTTACCCGCCTCCCCGAGCGCCTCGAGACCTGAGTCTCCCACCCCAGGAAGGGAATGTGGGGTCTTCCCCCGGTGGGGACCTTAACCAACGCGCGGCGGCCCTGCCCAGCCCTGGACCGCGGTCCGAAGGGTGCTGCAGCCCCGGGGGCGGGACCCGCAGGCGGTCGCCCGCGCCCCGGCTCGGATTGGGTGCAGCCGTGACCGGCACCACGCGATTGGTCGGTCCAGAAGCAGGGGCGGGGCCTGGCTCCTGCAGCGGGGTGGCCCGGCAGCTGGGGACGCGGCCAGAGCCCGGGGAAGCTGCTGCGGGGGCGATGGCCGCGCCGAGCCCGGGGCCCCAGGAGGTAGGTGCAGACCCGAGAGAGGACAGGAAAGGAAAGGGTTGGAGGGCAGGGGCAGGGCCTCCCCTCCCCGTGCAGGGCGAACACACCTCCATCCAAACCCAGAAGGGGTCCTGCACTGGGCGGGACTGGGACACGCCCCACATGGGGCCGCAGGTCTGAAGCGGGGAGTCCGGCGGGTATCCCCTGAGAACTTCCTCAGTTTCCTCATCGGGAAAATGGAGACAATGATAAAAGCTTCTCCTTCATAGGGCTGTTAGGAGGTCAAGCTCTCAGACAGTGCTGGGCACATGGTGGGCGCCCAATGCGAAGGGGTCAGCAGCTATGATCTCAGCTTCGTGCTGACCCTCCGTGCTGGCCTGGAGGACCTCGGCATAGACGAGTGGAATAGATGACGGAATCACTGACATCACAGCTCCTACTATAAGGAGTTCCTGTGCAGGATGCTCAAACTCAACAGTAACAACAGTTAGTACCTGCCACGAAGGAGTTATTATAGTTCTCATTTTACAGAGGAGAAAACGAGGTGCAGAAAGGTTAGGTGATCTACCTAAGCTAGTGAGAGGTTGCAGAACAAATGCTCTGCCTACTGAAAATAACCATCACTATTTTGGGTGCTGACTGCATGCCAGGTACTGTCCCCTCACAACACCCAGTGAGGTGGGTACCAGCCTTATCTGCCTTTTACAACTGAGGAAACTGAGGCAGAGAGGGATGAGGGGTGAGCTGACAAGCAGTGGATGTGGGACTCAGACCAGGATCTCTCCCCTGTGGGATGCTTGCTGCCTCAGGCTCATTGCTTCTGGTGCCTCCCACCCCAGGTCCTGGCCCCCTCCCCAGAGGCTGGACACAGAGCTGCCACCTCGAGCTCTGGCCGCCGTGGCCTCCTCTGGCGTCTACGAGACAAGCAGTCTCGCTTAGGCCTGTTTGAGATTGGCCCAGGGCATGAGCTGCACCAGCTGACGTGTATGATGCAGGCAGGGCTGTGGGCTGCCACTCAAGTGTCCATGGACCACCCACCCACGGTGAGTGGCCAGTCTGTCCCGTGCACCTCCACAGCACCGACAGCAAGACCAGGCTGATGCCCCGTCCTGCTAATACTGCAGGGCTGGGGAACAGAGTGGGCTAGATAGAAGGAGAGGAAGGCAGGGGCTTGGTGCAGGGAGGGAGGGACATTCTGGGGTGGGGGCTGAGGCCAGGAAGCCAGAAAGCCCAGGGTGTGTGGGGAGTGCGAGGAAGCCCCTGACCCGGGTGGTTGATGTTTGATCTAGGCGGGTCTCTGCCTCTCTTTGGGCTTCGGTGTCACCTCTGTATAATGGATGGGAGGGATTGTACTCCTTGGTCTCTGAGGCCCTCCCGGTTCTGCCAGGGTGTGTGGTTGAGAAGGGACCCCGCCCCCACCCCACCAGCCCAGCCCATCCTCCCCAGAGCTTAGGCTGGGGCCAGGCTGGCTCAGCAGAAAGGGTCACCCACTGCAAGCTCAGCAGCTGGATGGCCCGGGTGAGCATGTGTGTTGTTTGTGTGTGTGCATATGTGTGCACAGTGTGACCACATCCTGTGAGCCAGGTCCTAGCACAGGGACGTGGAGGTCCAGGGAGAGAGTAGGAGTCCTCTAAATCTCATCACCACCTGCTGAAAATCTTCCATGGCTCCCCAGTACTCAGCCTGGCCTCACGGTCCTGCTGGCTCAACACCAAGGGCCAACTGTCCAGCCTCCTCCCCAGTCCATCCTTCCTCGCTTCAGTCACTCAGGCTCCCCTTCCCTTCCTGGTAGCCGCCACTGCTGTTCCCGCTCCTGTGAGCACCCTGCTCCCCCTCTCCACTACCCTGGAGATTTCAGCTTAGGGGGCACCTCCTCCAGGAAGCTTTCTCTGATCCTGCTTCTCCCAGGCTGAGTCAGACAGTCCTAGGCTTCTAGGCCATCCCCTTTGACTGGGAGGGCATCTGGCGACACTTTGGCCGACGTGTGTCTGGGCACATGCGTCAGGCTCTAACTCAGAGACTGGTGCTGGGGACCCAGCAGTGAATGAGACACACCTAGGACCTGCCTTGGGTTACTCTCCTCCTCCCTCCAGCTCTGGGAGGGCTGGCAGTCTATCTGCCCAACTCAGGCACACCCAGAGTGGTCCCCACTGGCTGGAGGAATCAAACTGGGGGGAACGGGGGTGAGGCCAGGTACAGGATGCTTGGAGACCCTGGGCTGGCACTGGGGGGTTGAGACTTGCCCTGAGCCCCTCTGCTCCTTGCTACAGGGGCTGCCCACGGAGGAGGATTTCTCCGAGGTCCTGACCCAGGTTCACGAGGTAGAAAGCCCAAGAGTGCTGCATGGGAGGGGGTGTGTTCTGCTCTTCTCCTCAGTTTCCCCATCTGTGCAGTGGGAATGATGGCTTGCCCCGGGGCTTTGCAGGAAGGGTGTGCTTACCGTGACCCTCCCGCGCCAGAGCCAACTGCACACACCTGGGCCCCAGGGACACTCTTGGGGCTGCTCTTCCTTTCCGCAGGGCTTCGAGCTGGGCACCCTGGCTGGCCCCGCCTTCGCCCGACTGCGGCGCTCCCTAGGGCTGGCAGAGGAGGACTATCAGGCTGCGCTGGGTCCCGGCGGCCCCTACCTGCAGTTCCTCAGCACCTCCAAGAGCAAGGCCAGCTTCTTCCTGTCGTGAGCTGGCGGCTGGGGTGGGGTGGGGAAGGGGTGGGAGAGGTGTCCGGGGCGGAGGGGGGCTCTTGAGGAGAGAGACAGCATGACCAGGTCAGGGTGGGTCAGGGCCGGATAGCGGTCAGACGGAGGAGGAGAGACTGGGGGCGAGGGCAGGAGGCGAGAGGGGCGGTGCGGACGCGGCTCCTGCCCCACCTGGTCAGTGACCTCTCCGCCCCGCCCCCCAGCCACGACCAGCGCTTCTTCCTGAAGACCCTGCGGCGCCGGGAGGTGCAGGCGCTGCTCGCCCACCTGCCCCGCTACGTGCAACACCTGCAGCGGCACCCACACTCGCTGCTTGCGCGGTTGCTGGGTATGACCGGCCAGGGACCCGGGACTGCGGGGCGAGGAGAGGGGTGAAGAGAGTGAGAAGGGGAGGGGGTCAGGGAGTGGGCGGTTCCAGGACGGGGGGCATAGGGGACCAGAGCCTGAGCAGGGTGGAGGGGACTGGACAGGAGGCGGGGCCGGCTGGGGGCAGAGTTCAGTGGGGGGGCGGGTCCTAGACAGTAACGCAGGAGGGCGGGGTCGGTGGGCGGGGTCAGGACCTCGGGCGGGGCCCAAAGAGGGCGGGGTTGGGATTGAATAGTCCCGGGAGGAGGGTATATGGGCAGGGCTAGGCCTGGGGGACACGGCATCTTTGGGGCTAAATTTAGAAGCGGGTCGACTTGGGACACCACCCCAAGCTGGGGAAGGGGTCTTGGGGCGTGGCCTGGAGGCTCGGGATGCGGCGGATCGCGAGAAGGAGGCGTGGCCTGGAACTGGGGCAGGATGCACCCGGCGTTGCCGAGTCTAGGGCCTCTCTACCTGACGCCCTCTCCCTTTCCAGGAGTGCACAGTCTGCGGGTGGCCCAGGGAAAGAAGGTGGGTGAGGCCGAGGCGAGGGGGCCGGGCCGGAGGGGGCGGCTGGAGGGTGAGATCCTGTCCTCCCTCACTCCCTACCCCCGTCTCCAGAGATACTTCATCATCATGCAGAGCGTCTTCTATCCCACCGGCCGCATCTCCGAGAGGTGAGTCGGCCTCCCCGCCCCACCCGGAATGTGCCACCTGAAGCACCCACACTCACTAGACAGCGAAGCTGAGGCGCAGGGAGGAGAAGAGACGTTACCAAGATCTCCTGACGGGTCGGAGACAGTGATTCCCAGGACCAGCATCTCTTGAGCACTCAGTATGCCATGGGCGCTGTGTTGAGCCATTTGCATTCATCATCTTCCTTATTCCCAGAACAACTCTTGAGGGGTAGTTGTCCTTATCATCCCCATTTTGTCGATGAGAAACTGAGGAGGGGAAAGCCACACAGCTACTACGTGAGGAGCAGGGATTCAAACTAGCCTCTGGTTGCAGGTGGCCCTCTGAGCCTCCTAGCCCTGCCTCTGCCTGCGAGCTCCACGCTGGTGCTCTCCCAGGGCGCGGACTTCACTCATGCCCTCTGTTGCTGTGTCTAGGGTTGGGCCCCTCTGTCTGGGATACCCCAGGGATGACAAGGTGCCAAGAGGCAGTCACGGGCAGGGGTGAAGTCTGGACTGGACGTTCAAGGGCCTGAGTTGGAATCCCTGCTCTCCCCTTTACTCACTGTGTGGTCTTGGGCAAGTTAAACACAAAACAAAACAAAAAACCTCTCTGAGGCTTTTTCTTCATCTCTAACATGGGGACAGTAACGGACTGGGGTTGTGCTGAGAATCTGGACAGTCACCCAGTGGAAGCTCTTGCTTCTTATTACCTCGTGAGTTCCCTGTATGTCTCAAGTCTGTAAAAGGTTGAATTCTGTCGCCCCGACCCCTCACTTCCCAGGTATGACATCAAAGGCTGCGAGGTGAGCCGCTGGGTGGAGCCCGCCCCTGAGGGTAGCCCCCTTGTCCTGGTGCTGAAAGACCTCAACTTTCAGGGCAAGACCATCAACCTCGGTGAGCCACGGGGGCGGTCACTGCCTGCTCTTCCTCCATTTAGAGGGAAGTTAGAAGGGTGTCCCTGGAACTGCTCTCTGCCTGAGTCTTTAAGAGCCCAGATTCTGGAGTCAGGCAGAGAATCCCGACTCCACAGCTTTCTAGCTAGGTGACCAAGGCAAATTACAGATGAGTTTCCTCATCTGTGAAATGGGACAGTAATGACATCTGCCCTTCTAGGGCAGATGTGTGTGGAGCCCTCAGAAACTTGCCTGGCACACAATGAGCACTCAGGTGGGGGCACTGATGCTCTGGCAGGGCCCCAGCGGAGCTGGCTCCTCCGCCAGATGGAACTGGACACCGCCTTCCTCCGGGAGCTCAACGTGCTGGATTACAGCCTCCTGATGGCCTTTCAGCGTCTCCATGAGGATGAGCGGGGCCCAGGCAGTAGCCTCATCTTCCGCACAGCCAGGTGGGCCCCCCAGAGGCAACAGCAAGAATGAGGTGATGAGAACATGGAAAAGACAGACGGTGTAGTGGGGGAACAGCACAGGCAAAGGCTCGAAGACTGGAAAGTGCAGTGTGTGTGTGTGTGTGTGTGTGTATAGCGTGGAGGGCTGGAGAAGCCTGGCCGGCAGGGGTAGCAGGCACAGATGGATCACAGCAGAGGAAAGACCAGGTGAGATCCAGTTGGGCTTTTGAAGACTCTGCCCATTTTCCAGAAGGAGATGTGGGGCCATTGAAGGTTTCACACCTATTTAACTTTTTCCTTGGAAAGAGCCCTTGCCCCTTAACTCGGTCATTTCACTTTGAGGACCCCGAAGTCCTCACCACTGGCACCATCATGTTGCCTTCCTCTTCCATGCAGCCAATCCTTGCATGCTGACTATGAGCCTCATTGAGAGGATGGGCTCATTCCCATTTTAGAGATGTGGAAACTGAGACTCAGAGAGAGGAAGTGAAGTTGTAGAATGACTTCTGAGGATTCATGTTAGTACTTGGTTAGTTACTTGGATTTCAGTCCTCCAAGGCCCACATCTGTGGTTGAACCGAATGACTCAGGGATTAAGACAGGCACTTCAAGGAAATAAGTTCATTGATCCAGTGGGTGGACAAGACAAGTGAAAAATGATATCCACTCACCTAGCCCCCATCCCCACCCCTTGGAGGAAGACCTTGGGATGGGTGAGTCTTGGGCACAACCCAAGGTAATGGCTTGGTGGGCACATCCTGACCAGATGGTGGAATGCCTGCCATGGGGCACAGAATCCACCAAGTCTGCCCATCCAACCTAGGTCAGCTTCTCCCTTGCCCTCTACCCCCAGATGGTGTCCAGATTACAGCCGTCATTCAGCAGGTAAACCCAAGTGTGCATACGATGGTTGTTTCTCCATGCTGCCTGGTAAATGGTCACAGCTACAGCCCCACCCCCACCCAGTTCCCAGCCCCTCATTCAGAACCCACCACACCCAGGTTAACCCTGGCACTGCAGAGAGCACCAGCACTCTGTTCTGGCTCCCAGACCGCTCGGTTCTGATTGGTTGGTGCCTGGGTGGGGCTTTCTTTGATTGGTTTCTTTCCCCCAAGACCTGGGCAGGGCAGGGATAAAGCCCTCAGCGACCCCCCTACCCCCACTCCCAAACTCCCACCATCACAAGAGGACAACATTAGGGGACTGAGTCTGCTTCTGGTTGGGATTGGGGGCCCAGCCAGAGGCACCTTCTGATTTGGAATACAGTTTGAGGCAAAAAGACACACCATCTGCAAACTTGGGTTGGATTTTGTCTGCAAGGTTTCAATTCTGCCACCCTGAAACTTCCAGGGTTGGATAACCCCAAACAGCAGTTTAGGAAGTACCCAAATATGGGACTTACCCAAAGTGATGTGGCACATAAGTGCAGAGCCAGTCTGTGTGACCCAAATGCTCTAGACCAGCGCTACCCAGTAGAAATTTAATGCGAGCCACACATGTAGTTTTAAATTTTCTAGTAGCCTCATTTTAAAAAGTAAAAAAGAAATAGGTAAAAATAATTTAAATAACATATTTCACTTACTTCGTACATCCAAACTTTTATCATATCATCATCTAATCAATATAAACATTTATGAGATATTTTACATTCTTTTTCTCACACTGTTCTGGCAATCCAGTATGTATTTTATACTTACTGCGCATCTCATTTGGGACTGGCCACATTTAAGTGCTCAGTGGCCACATATGGCTGGCTGGTGGCTGCATAATGGACAGCTCAGCTTTAGACCGTCAACTGCATTTTACTCAGCCGCCCAGTTTATCTGACATCACAGGTCCGGGCACACGGGAGGTGTGGGAATGACCCAGGGGCAGCATGGCCGTGCTGACAGGGTCCATTGGCTGGGGCTCCCTGGAGGAGGTGGTAACCTCACCCTCGTGTCTACCCCCAGGTCCATGCGAGGGGTACAGAGCCTGGAGGAGCCGGAAACCCAGAACCGCCGGCTGCTGCCCGACGCCCCCAACGCCCTACACATCCTGGACGGGCCAGAGCAACGCTATTTCCTGGGCCTCGTGGACCTCACCACAGTCTACGGGCTCCGCAAGCGGCTGGAGCACCTGTGGAAGACGCTGCGCTACCCAGGCCGGACCTTCTCCACCGTCAGCCCAACTCGCTACGCCCGTCGCCTCTGCCAGTGGGTGGAGGCGCACACCGAGTGACCGGCACCCAGCCGCGCTCTCCCCACCTGGACAATGGTCGCCCGCTGGGGACGCGGGTTCCAGCCTGGCCCAGGCAGCGGGTCGGGCTCTCCTCGCCTGTTGTTCCTCCTCTTGGCCTCCAGAGGGCAGCATCCCCTAATTAATATTATGAACTCATTTTGCTGGGGATGCTGTGCCTGGCATTGTATCAGGGACTCCCCTACATTAGCTCATTTAATCCTCAAAAAAAAAAAAAAATGCTATTATTCTTTTTTTTTTTTACAGACCATGAAATGAAGGCTCAGGGGGTGAAGGGACTGAGCAAGATCATTCAGCAATAAATGCTGGAACCAGGACTCAACTATGCCTTTTGGACTCAGGAGACTGTATTCTTACTCACCAGCTCCCGCAGCCCTGTCCTCATTGGGGAAGGGGGGAGGCTGAAGCCACCAATCCAAGCCCCCTTGTCGTCCAGATGGGGAAACTGAGGCCCAAAGGCTTTAAGGGGCTTATGCACGGGTAAGTGGCAAGGCCAGCCCAAGAACACGGGCCTCCCAACCCCCCGCCCTGGCTCAAGCAGGGTCCACTGGCCTCCCTCTGGGGTGGCCCCCTCACTCCTGCTCCTCTAGGATGCAGGTGGGAGGAGGTGGGGGAGTGGGGGGGGCTTCAGCTCTGGGAAACATTAGACTATGGTCCACTATTGACCTTGAGTAAGCTCTGCCCTCCTCTGGGAGTCACTTTTATCATCTGTGAAATGGGAGCAGGGGTTGGTGGTCAGACAGAGGGACCTGGACACACAGACGTCACTGGGAGCAGAGAAGAAAATTGCCTGCATAGCCTCTGCTCTTTCCTTCTCCCTCCTCCAGGAAACTCCAACTCTGCCTTTGACCCCAGTCCAATCCGACCATGCCCAAGTGGCCCTTTCCTCTAGAGCTTCTCTGGGGCCTGGCTGTGTGATCAGGACAAGGTGCTAAACCTCTCTGTGCCTCAGTGGTCTAATCGTTAACATGGAAAGATTTAACTCATTAAATATTTATTGAGCACCTGCTATGTGACAGGCCCTCTGCTGGGAAATGGGGACGTGGGGTGGAGCAAGATGCATAGATTCCACCGCCACAGAACTCACAGTCGGGGGGGACAGTGACAAAAGCAACCTGTGTGACAAAGCCTTGTGAAGGAACTTGAGGCTATGGAGCTCAGGGAAGGAGCCTCTACCTAATTATTTGATGGGTGGGTGTGCTCTAACCCCTTAACTGAGACCAGAAGAATCAGATGCAGCTCTGGGAGGGTCCCAAACCAAGGACACAGCAAAGAGCTGGAGTAAGAGAGACCTTGGCACTAGAGAGAAAAACATGACACTGTGGTTGGAGTTCAGGGCTGGGGGGACAGTGATGTGGTGTGGGGGGCTTTGTGGGCCAATGGCTGATCCCTGGACTGGATGACTCCAGACCTTGGGATATTCACTCAGTTACACCCACCACTGCCATTCCATTGGCCTTGAGAGAAAAGGAGGAAAAATGGCTGGTGGGGGAAGGGAGAGGAAAGGGAAATCTTATGCTGCAGGGCTGGAGTGCGGGTTCCTGGAATATATATACATAAATATAATTGACATCACCCCGAGCTGTCTGGGTGACTCTACCTTTCTGAGCTGGCACAAGCCACAGAGCATTTCTTGTTCTGGCTCAGCAGGAAGCTGAGACATAGAGTGCATTAAAGTCATCACTAAGGAGGTGGGTGGGTGGTGGAGACTCTGTGGTGGAAGGGCAGCACAGCAGGAGACTGGGGTTTGGCCCTACACTTCCCTGGGATCTGGATCCGACGGGGCTGAGTCAGGGCCCGAGCCCTACGCTCATAGATGGGGATGGCTCAGCCCCTACCCACTTTGGGTCTCTGGCAATGGGCTGAGGCAGGGCCTGTGGCTGGAAAGGAAGTGGCTTGTCCAAGGTCTCACGAGGCCCAGGACTCCTGGCTCTTCAAACTGGCTCATTCAACAGACATTATCTAGCACTGAGTCTGTGCCGGGCACTGTGTCGGTGTTGGAAATGCCCTAAGAACATGACTGACCTGACTGCCCGCATGGAACTTAGAAGCTGGTGGGCAGATGGACCATAAACAAGAAAACCAGTTAGTACGCAGCATGATTTCAGAGTGTGACAAGTACTACGAAAAAAATAAATCAGGTTGGGACAAGAAGGATGGTGGTGCGGTGTTGGATAGAAGAGTTGGCAAGGGCCTTTCTGAGGAGGTGATATTTGAGCTGAATGACAAGAAAAAGCTGGCCATCTGAATAGAGAAGACCAGGTAGAGGATATAGCAAGTGCACAAGTCCTGAAGTAGGAAAGAGCTCAATGCAACTGGAGATTGGAACTGCGGCCAGGGTGGGTGGACAGTGATTAAGAAGGATGCAGGAGGGCCTCCTTATTCTATGAAGAAGAGTAAGGAGAGGACTTTTGCCAAAACCAAATTGAAGAGCTTCATCTGAGGCTGTGGGACTTCCCAGTGTCAGTTCCACTGTGGATGTATGATCCTCATCTACTCTGGGAGCCCAGGACATTTGGGCATGTCTGGGCTTGTCAAGACAGGAACTTGACCATGTCTCCATGTGGCCTTAGCAAGGAAGGATTTGCCTCTCTGGGGAAGGAATCGTCACCAGCCATTGTGGGTGATCAATGAATCCATAGGGAACATCTCATCATTTTCCCCTTGGGGTTGGGGCCACGGAGAGAGACTGAACTGGCTGGAGTGGGGGATACAAGGAAGGCTTGTGCTCAACGGAGGCCCCGGGGGCAGGGCTGCTTCAACAGAGCCCCCGACAGGATGGGGAGAGGCATGGAGGCCTAGATCACCGGCTTGGGGGAATTTGGCTTTGCATATGGAGTGCTAGCCCTGGAAAGCTGCTGATCTGGGTGCAGATACCCAACACAGATACCCTGCTGTTATGCCCACACCAGAACCTCTTAGAAATAGGAAAATAGAGTTTGAAATGGGACCAGAGCCCGAGCCCAGGCTGGTTCCCAGGCCAGGGCCCTGCAGAAGGGGATGCGTGTGGTAAGATGAGCTTTCTTTCAATGCTCATGAAGCATTTTGTAAAAAAGAAAAACAGGGCTTCCCTGGTGGCGCAGTGGTTGAGAGTCCGCCTGCCGATGCAGGGGACACGGGTTCCTGCCCTGGTCTGGGAAGATCCCACATGCCGCGGAGCGGCTGGGCCCGTGAGCCATGGCCGCTGGGCCTGCACGTCCGGAGCCTGTGCTCTGCAACGGGAGAGGCCACAACAGTGAGAGGCCCGCATACCGCAAAAAAAAAAAAAAAAAAAAAAAAAAAAAAAAAAAAGAAAAACAGTTTAGATGGGAAGTATGCTCTCCCCTTCACCCCAGGCCCACCTCTCCCAATTGCCTCCTATTTGCCCCTTCAATCCTATCTGGGCCCGGAAAGCACCTGACTTTGAATCCCCGAGGGACCCCAGGTGAGCCTTCGAATGGGACACATTTCAGCACCTGCAGGGGCCCTACAATGAGTTGGCTTCGAATTGGAGGACACTTTGAGAAGGGGGGTGTTTTGTACCATGATTCTTCCTCATCTTGTGTGAAACTCATAGGATTTAAGCTCAGTAATTCAAGATGGAGTCACAGTGGCCAATGTGAACTTCCATATTAGTTGTTGTGAACTGTCCAGTACAGGACTGCAAGTGTCTGAGTGTCATAAATTAATAGTGTTGCTTTAGGGACTTCCCTGGTGGTCCAGTGGTTAAGACTCTGCACTTCCACTGCAGGGGGCATGGTTTCCATCCCTGGTTGGGAACTAAGATCCCACATGCCGCCTGGCGTAGCCAAAAAAAAAAAAAAAAAAATTAACAGTGTTCCTTTATTTATTTGGCTGCGCTGGGTCTTAGTTTTGGCACGTGGGATCTTCACGTGCAGTGGCATGCAGGATCTAGTTCCCTGACCAGGGATCGAACTCGGGGTCCCTGCATTGGGAGCGTGGAGTATTAACCACTGGACCACCAGGGAAGTCCCAGTAGTTTTGCTTTAGATAAGGAATTTGTTTGGTTCCTCAGGAAGACTCTACTGGCACAGAGACCGACAGAGACAAGATTCTTTGGGGCATAACTGTTACACCCTACAGGCAGATTCTTTAAAATGAGACCACAAGACTGAGCAACTTGAAGGCTCTTTGCTGGAGGACTCCACGCTGCTGAGAGCTGGTCCAGACGGATGCTCTGTTGGAGCAGAAGGCGACTTCCCACTCACATTTGTCATGAGATTCTGGTTCAGCTGGACCAAAGCCCGCCGTTCGCTCGTGCTGAGACGTGACCTTCTCAGTCTTCTCCTTGGAGTTGTTTGTTACCCCCTTTTCTATTTTTCCCACTAACCTGTGTTGTGTGCAATAAACCAAGTGACTCATGAATTGAATACTGGTTATGGTTTTTGTTTTTTTTGGTTTTTAAAAATGTTTATTTATTTATTTGCTGTATCAGGTCTTAGTTGCGGTGCACGGGCTCTAGAGTACCCAGGCTTATTAGTTGTGGCACGGGCTTAGTTGCCCTGCAGCATGTGGGATCTCAGTTCCCTGACCAGGGATCGAACCGGCATCCCCTGCATTGCAAGACCGATTCTTAACCACTGGACCACCAGGGAAGTCCCATGGTTATGTTTTCTATATCTCCAGTCCTGTGATTCTAACCTGGTCTTACCGCTGGATCTTGCAGCAAAAGGGGGGTGTTTGGGAGATGAAAGTAGGTGGTCAGAGCCCTGGGTCTGCAGTGACTGCCCAGGGTTTGAATCTTGGCTCTGCCACAAGATGCCTCTGCACCATCTCACTGGGAGATGCTATCATCAGGTAGGTGCTATCATCACCCCCACTCCACAGAGGAGAGGAACTGAGGCTCAGGTGAACTCACCCGAGGTAGTCCAGGTAAGGTTGCCAGAGAAAATACAGGACGCCCAATGACACTGGAAGTTCAGATTTCTAATATAATTATTGGTTGTTGCTGAAATTCCAATATAAGTGGGCATCCTGTATTTTACTTGCTAAATCTGGCAACCCTACCAAGCTTGAAACCCGGGGCTGCCTGAGCCTAAAACCCCGTTTAATTACCGTCCCGCACCGCCCCCCTCCCCGCCCCCCGCCGCCCGACTTCATAAATGGAGAAACTCCAGTCCGGACGACAAGGGAGCCACGGCACATTGGCTCCGACACCCTCTAGCCCTTTCCTACGGGGACCGCCCAACCCACCTCCCGCAGGAGCTTGGGAGACGTGCGGGAGGGCAGAAGAGGGGAGACGCTGGAGCTCAGACTCCGCCCCCAGCTGCCGAGGCCCGGCCCCCAGTCCCGGAGGCCTCTCCGCCACTGCCAGCCGCGTACTTCCCACTCACGCCGCGCAGGCCGCGCTCGTAAGCCCCGCCACCGCCGTTCAGCCCCGCCCCCAGCGCCCCTGTCTCCTCCCCGTCCCGGCAAACCCCGCCCCTGCCGCCGGCAGCGACCGCCCTTTCAGTTTCTATCCTCCAGAAGCTGCGGAGACGGCGCTGCCTCCGCCCCTGTTCTCCGGCTTCCTGCCCGGCTCGTCCGGCCCGCGGGTCATGGAGCTCGGAGCTGCGGATCGGGAGCAGCCGGCGCGTCCCAACCTGCCCTCCAGGTTAGCCCCCGGCCGGGTGAGGGGGTGGTGGAATCTGGCAGTGGGGTGGAAATCCCTCGTGCTGCCCCGCCCCAGGCCTCTCCATTAGTGAGGTAGGAGAGATGGGATGGGCGTCGAGGCTCCAGGCTCCTGATTCTGTCCGACCCAGAGTCGAGGGCTGACCTTGAGCCGAGGGCTCCTCTCGTCTGCCTCTCCTTCCCCATCTGTGCAATGGGGACTGGGTTGGCTGGAGGTTTCCCAAGGGTCACTGATTCCAGCTCCTTTAGGAGGGGGGCAGTGCTTCCCCGTGTTTGGCGACTTTAAGGCGTTTGATTCCCAGAAGCCATCTGCCCTGATCCCGGCCTGTACCCTCCCCTGCCTCAGTTTCCTCAGAGGCCTGGGACCCAGCTCTGAGTGTCTGGGTCTTGGCAGGTCCCTGGCTCCCATCCCTTCCCAGCCTGATCCCCGGAGGCAGCAGCCACCCGGCTGCTGAGCGGCAGTGACAGCATGAAGGCTCCGGTAAGTGGCGGAAGTCGGAAGGCTCACAGGGGACTTGGAGGTGGCTTCTGGCACAGCAGCCTCAGTAGCCTTTCCCACCCCAGGGCTGACTGTCACTTCCGACTCCACTGCCCCTGAGCTGAGGAGAAGCCCAGACTGGCCTCAAAGGCCAGCCCTGATCTGGCAGGCTGTGTGGCCCCAGGCAAGTGGCATTCCATCTCTGGTTTCAGGGCCTTGCCCCTCTTCCTTGTAGAATGGAGATAATAGTACTACCTCCTGTGAGCATCCAAGGTCAGCCAGGTGAGGCATCTGTCTACCTGGGACTGGGATATGTTGGGAAAGTTCAGTTTAGCTGCTCTTGATTTTATTCAGGAGCCCCTGGTGAGAGCCTTGGATGTTGTGGGAAGTCAGCCACGGCTGCCTGAATCAAGGTCTCTGGGTCCCTTGTGAGCCCGGGACCAGGTGCCAGGCACAGCCTGAGGCCTCAGGGGCTGAACCCCCTCCTCCGCACAGCTGGCCACACAGAGATTTATTTTTAGAAGCTGAAGTGGCTTGTGGGCAGAATAGCAAGGGCCTCTGGCAGGATATGCCTGGGGGAGCTGGGGGGCTGCTTTTCCACCTCTGGTTTTCACAGAGCCCCAGCCAGCCGCTCAGTGGTTTCTGAGGGGCGGCAGAGGGACCTGTGCCTTGGGTAGGCTGGGAGAAAGTTAGCACCCAGAGAGACACAGGTGGTGACCAAGGTGGCCCAGCACACAATGGCAGGCCCGGGTTGTGTCCCCCACTAGGCGACCCCGCCTGGAAGGCTTGGTGGGGGGTACTCATTAAGTCTGCCCACCGGGCAGTGGGCCAGGAGGGCTTCCTGGTTCAGATGGCCTTTGGCACGTGGTTTCTGGAGGCGGGAGCCTCTGGGCTGCAGCTTTCCGTTATTGAAACCATTCGTTGAATGATGCTCCCCTCACATCCCTTTCTACCATCCCTTTACTCACCCGGTCTGCTGACCCAAATCGCGATCATCAGCTAGGGGGATGGCCACTGAGTCAGCTGGGGGAGGGGATGGGCTATGGGCATGCAGGCAGCCTCATCCCAGGGTCTGAAGGGAGCTGGTTGCCCTTCTGATGGGCCACTCTCCTGTCCTCATGTGCACAGCACTTCATGGTAGTGCTTTGGCCACTGTCCTCACAGTAAGTTCACGCTGCGCGCATTATCTATTTCAAAGAGGAAACAGGCCCAGAGAGGTGGAGAGTTATACCCAAGGCTGCACAGTACACCTCAGCTTCTGGTTAAGAGCACGGTTTCTGGTTTTGAGGCCCCACCCTGCTACTTTCTTCCTGTGTGGCCTTGAGCTACGCATTTCACCCCAAGTTGGTTCCCTTATCTAGAATATAGGAATAATAATAGGGCTCACCTCAGGGTCATGTGCTCTGAGCCTGGCAGCCCAGAGGAAGGCCTGGTTAACAGAGATGGTGGCCTCTGCTGATGTTCTGGGAACTACTGAGCTGGGGTTTGGACCCCTGAGGCTGGGGTACAGCACCCCTGCAGAAGCTTCTAGGAGTCCCAGCGACCCCCACTCTCACCCCATGACAACTGTCTCCCCCAGGGCCGGCTCCTACTCATCATCCTGTGCTCCTTGGGCTTCTCCGCTGTCTACATCCTGCTGTGCTGCTGGGCCTGCCTGCCCTTCTGCCTGGCCTCCTGCCTGGACTCCCACCTCTCTATCAACTCCAGGCCCACTGTGCCAGGGCCCCAGCACTTCAGTGGCTACAGCAGTGTGCCAGATGGCAAGGTGAGTTGGCTGGGCAACATGTGGGGGGCAGGCCCGACTGAGGCTACCAGGGTGCCCCCAACTCTCTGGGGTTGTGAGAAATGGGCTCATGTCAGGCCAGCCTGGACCCTGGGTTTGGCTCCTGCTCACAAGCTGACCTGTCACTTTACCTCTCTGAGCCTCAAGTTCTAAGAGGAAGTGTCTTTTTTTTTTTTTTGGCCGCACCATGCAGCTTGCAGGATCTTAGTTCCCCGACCAGGGATTGAACGTGGGCCATGGCAGTGAACGTGCCGAGTTCTAACCATTGGACCATCAGGGAATTCCCAAATGTCTTTTTTTTTTAATTCAACAAATAATTGCCTGGCTGCTCTCAGCTGGGTGCTGGGGATAAAAAAAGGTGAGTCAGACAGGGTGGCCACCTGGAACTCCCAGTCCAGCGAGGGGAGCCAGACATCATCACATCACGGTGATGCGTGCATCTTTAGATTTACCTGTCTATGCACAATCCGTTTGTTCAGCAAGTGTGTATTTGGTGCCTTGCTGATTGCTGCTGGGGACACAGATAAAAGTCATATCAGCCCCAGAGCTCTCCCTCTGGGGGAGACAGGGACAGTGGGGCCCAGGGGTGACAAGGCAGCTGAGGCCCCTGCCCCACGGCACACACCTCCCCATGCTTGCTCTGCTGGGCGAGGTTTGGAGCACTTTACCCCCTTCACCCTGATTTCAACGGCCCCATCTGGTATGTTTCTCAAAGGCATCCCCCAATGACACCTGGTGCAGGAAGCTCCCAGTTCGGAGTTTGACAGCTCTCTGAACGTTGGTCAGAGGGAGGTGTGCTCAGGGACCCTGGCTTGGAGGAGACCTATTTCAGGCCTTCAACCCTCTGAGTCACAGTTGCCTTATCTGTAAAAGGCTGTCATTACTGTTCCTATCTCGGTAGGGTTTCTGTGCAGGTCCAACTGGATGATTCATGGACAGTGTTTAGAACGGGTGCTGTGTAAATCTTTGATCAAGATGCAAAAACAGCTGGGGTCGGGGGGACAAACTCAAGTGCCATACAAGTTTGGCCAGGTGCGACAAATGGCGAGGTGGGCTGGGTGGACGCTGTCCCAGCTCCATGGTCATGGCCAATGTTCATTTCAGATGCTCAGAGCTCATGGTGACGTGGGCCCAGGGTGGTCAGATCCTCTGAATTTTGTTGTTGTTGTTGTTTGTTTGTTTTTAATTTATTTTTGGCTGCGTTGGGTCTTTGTTGCCGCGCGCGGGCTTTCTCTAGTTGCGGCGAGTGTGGTCTACTCTTCGTTGCGGTATGCGGGCTTCTCATTGCAGTGGCTTCTCTTGTTGCGGAGCACGGGCTCTAGCCGGGGGGGGCTTCAGTAGTTGCAGCACGTGGGTTCTGTAGTTGTGGCTTACGGGCCCTAGAGTGCAGGCTCAGTCGTTGTGGCACACGGGCTTAGTTGCTCCGTGGCACGTGGGATCTTCCCGGACCAGGGATTGAACCTGTGTCTCCTGCATTGGCAGGTGGATTCATAACCACTGCACCACCAGGCAAGTCCCCCAAGTTTGTTAACAGAGCACGAAATCTAAGTTTGGAATGTCAAAAGGGCTGATTTTTATAAATTAAGTATTAATTGTCTTAAAGACCCTGTGTAGGACAAGCAGAACACCTCCTGGGGCTGATGGTGACCTTGGATCTGACCAGACCCCAGTTGTCAGGTCAGGCTCAAACTGAAGGCAGAATAAGGAAATCTTGTTGTTTATTGCTGGGGCGTGGAAACTGGGGCTACGAGTTCTTAAATCAACATTATGTCAGACATAAAATGTCCCTGAGTGGGCTACAACGCTGTGTCTTTTATTGACTAGAATTAATGTTCCCATATCCTTTACACGCCTCCATAAACCTGTGTTCCCCCAGGAGGGAATGGAGGCCTGGAGTAGGCAGCAAGTCCTTTTCTGGGAGCCCTGACCTCTGACACCCAGTGAATGTTTGCAGGCTTGTTGGCTCAGCTTCCGCCTCTTGGGATAATGAGGTGAGGGTTGCACCCTTACTGTGCCCTTGGTCTGTGCCGATCACTCTCCAGGCATTTTTAATTGAAACCTTCCTTACAACCTGGTCAAGTAGATGCTATTTTCATCACCATTTTACAGATGAGGGAATTGAGGCTCAGAGAGGCAAAGTGACTTGCCTAAGCCCACAGCTAGGAAAGGGCAGAGCCAGGAGTGAGGCTCAGAACCAGAGGTTCCCAGTGTTGTCGTGGTCACTAAATACTGCTTTTACTTATAAACTGAGACAATGAGAATGGGACTGGGGCAGAGGAGGGAGTGACCTAAGCGTGATTCCGAAGAGCTGAGGTTCATATTTACCTAACAAACACATACGTGACACCCAATCTGTGCCAGGAACTGCTCTGAGTGCTTTATAAATATTTGCTTATGTAACCCTAATGAGGAAATGCAATGTAGGGCCTCTTAGGGCCTCAGCAATAGAGACCAGGGTCAGGAATGTGGCTGATGAGGAAGCACGAAGGTTCCCTGAACACAGAATCTTAGCTCTGCCACTTGTCATGGGTCTGACCTTGAGAAGATCACTCCAGCTGCCCAGCCTCAGTTTCCTCATCTGCAAAATGGGTTGATAAAGGGACTTACATCCCTTTACTGATACCTCTTACTGATACAGATGTCAAGTGTGGTCAGGGGGTGTTCCTGGGTGGAGGAGCAGGCAGGTGGAAGCTGTGTGCCCAGGACTTTCTTTCCTTCTTTTTTTTTTTAAAGAATTGTTTTAGTTTTCATTCTTTTTTATAGAAATTTATTTTATTTTATTTATTTTTGGCTGTGTTGGGTCTTCATTGCTTCGAGCAGGCTTTCTCTAGTTGCAGTGAGCGGGGGCTGCTCTTTGTTGCGGTGCACGGGCTTCTCATTGCGGTGGCTTCTCTTGTTGCGGAGCACGGGCTCTCGGTGCGTGGGCTTCGGTAGTTGTGGCTCACGGGCTCCAGAGCGCAGGCTCAGCAGTTGTGGTACACGGGCTTAGTTGCTCCGCGGCATGTGGGATCTTCCCGGACCAGGGCTCGAACCCGTGTCGCCTGCATTGGCAGGCAGATTCTTCACCACTGAGCCACCAGGGAAGCCCCCCAGGACTTTCTTTCTCTCTACCTCCCCCTGCAGCCTCTGGTCCGAGAGCCGTGCCGCAGCTGTGCCGTGGTGTCCAGCTCGGGCCAGATGCTGGGCTCGGGCCTGGGTGCCAAGATCGACAGTGCGGAGTGTGTGCTGCGCATGAACCAGGCGCCCACCGTGGGCTTCGAGGCGGACGTGGGCCAGCGCAGCACCCTGCGGGTCGTCTCCCACACGAGCGTGCCTCTGCTGCTGCGGAACTACTCCCACTACTTCCAGCAGGCCCGCGACACCGTCTACGTGGTGTGGGGCCAGGGGAGACACATGGACCGGGCGCTGGGCGGCCGCACCTACCGCGTGCTGCTGCAGCTCACCAGGACGTACCCGGGCCTGCAGGTGTACACCTTCACCGAGCGCATGATGGCCTACTGCGACCAGGTCTTCCAGGACGAGACGGGCAAGAACCGGTGAGCCAGGGGCCTGCCTGCTGGGGTCTCCCTGGCGGCTGGGGGCCTGCCTTCTCCAGCAGCCTCTGGTCCATCGAGGGTCTGCTCTGTCAGGCACTGGGGCTCAGCAGTGGTACAGGCGGACGCGGTCCTGCCCTCTGATGGGGGCTGGGAATCAGAGGGCTGTCATTCATCGAGTTATCTTAGCGATGAGGAATTCCAAAGGGTGGTGAGGGGCGTTCGGCCTCGCCAGCCCGCGTTGTGGGGTGACTGGTGTGGGCCCGCGTCAGGGAGCCCTTCTCTCTGGAGGGGATGCTCTGAGACCTGAACTGGTCTCTGACGTCCCTTCCCGATAAGGAAAGCAACAGTGACAGTTCTAACAGCCCTTTTCACGCACCAGGCGCTGCCCTCAAGATCTCATTCTACCACACGCCTAAAAGAGCGCCCCGACTCCTGTGGCCCCCTTCTCCACGCACGGGCTCCTCCCTGCCACCTCCCCAGCTCAGAAAATATGGCTGCCAGCCTCCAGTTTTTCAGACAAACACTTGGGCTTTACCCTCGACTCCCCTTGTTTCACCACCCGCCACGTACGATGGGCTCTCGAATCTCCTCCCGTGCCCACGGGTGCCACCTTGACCTAAGCCACCATCCCCTCCTGCCCTTGCAGCACCCCCTGCAGTCTGAGCTCCAACTGCCCCAGGGAATTCATCCCATCAGTCACCTGCCCTCACCCTACAGCAGCTTCGCATCATGGGGAGGGTAAAGTCCAGACTCCCACCTCCTCCCTCCCCTGGCCTACAAGCCTCGCGTGATCTGGCCCCTGCCTGCTTCTGTGACCTCATTCTCCTTCGCTTACCCTGTTCCAGCCACCCGGGTCGTCTGGGCCTCCTCAGACATCCACGCTGCAGTCCCGTGCACGTGCCGTTCCTTCCCCCAGGTCCTCCCACAAGTGACTGTTTGCTTCCAGATGTGGGTGGAGTGTCACGTTGACCCCAAATGAAGGAGCATCTGCCACCTGACATCCTTCATCCCATTCTTTTGTTTCTTCGTCTTCCCAGCAGTTCTCTCCCAGCTGCCCCCTCCCTTGAGAATGTTAGCAGTGGGCGGGGCCGGTTCACGCCAGCACAGGCCTTGGGAGGTGTTCAGTTTGAGTGACTGAATCACCCCACAACCCCTCGGTCGAGGTGGAGGTGAGTGGCCCTCGGCTGGGAGAGTGACCAGTGCTGGTGCTTTGAGAGAGTCGAGGCCTGGGGTGGCCACACAGTTCCTTGCTCTGAGTTGGGTGTTGGGGCCTGGGGGAGGAGCTAGGCTGCAAGTGTTCCCTCTCCATAACCACCCATAATTATCCCCATTTCACGGATGGGTCACTGAGGCTCAGAGAAGTTCACGAGCAAACCTGATGACACAGAGCAGATTCAAATGGAAGACCATTTGACTCCAGACGACCCTCTTCCCCACTTTCAACGACGGTGCTCTGCTGCCTCCCCAAGCTTGGTCCCTTAGCTGTGGACAGGATGTGATCAGGGCTGCCGCACCACCACTGGGAGAGGGGTGGTTTGCTCAAGTCCTCTGTGGGAAGAGTTGAATGGACCCGGCTTTGCACCCCACCCCCACCTGTTGCCCACTGCTGGCCTTGGGCTGGGGCTGCCCCGTCCTCAGGCACCCCCAGAGCCCCACTGTGGGCGTCAAGGTGAGAGGCCCTCGGCTGGGAGGGGAACCAGTGCTGTGCCTTGAGAGAGCTGAGGCTGGGGCCACCTTGCTCCCAGTTGAGTTGGGGGTTGCGGCTGGCTGACTGCTTCACTCTCTCTGCCAGGAGGCAGTCGGGCTCCTTTCTCAGCACCGGCTGGTTCACCATGATTCTCGCCCTGGAGCTGTGTGAGGAGATCGTGGTCTATGGAATGGTCAGCGACAGCTACTGCAGGTCAGGCCAGCCAGGCGCCGGGCGGGAGGGCACCATGCGTGGGCCCTGTCCATGCTGGAGGGTGCGTGGGCTTCCCAGTGGGTGGCCGAGGCACAGGGTGGGAAGGAGCCCGGCCTCTGGAACAGGCTGGATACCAGCCTCCGCTCTGCCTGTGTGGCCTTTGGGCCTGGCCGCCACCTCCCAGAGCCTCTAATTTCTCATGTCCAAGAGAGAAAATAATCACACGTTCCTCAGAAGGTTATGGAAAGGTTTAGAGAGAGAATAATCTACCAAAGTGCCTACCACGACATCAGGGCTGATGGTGTCAGTGATCTATGACACCTAAGTTCTGACTTGTGATATTATATATCTCAACGTTATCATAACTAACATAACTAACTGAACTGAAAGGGTTCCACGTCTTCACCCTCTGTTCTTTTTGGAACTTCTTTGCTGAGCACATGGGTGAGATGGTAGTAGCCCGTGTGCCCTCTGCCATGGCACCTGGCCAGACAGCCAGTGAGTAGCTGGGTGTGCAGGGCTGGCAGCTCCATGCTGCGGGGAATGAGGGCTCCCTCACCAAGAGCCCAGCACCAGGCGCTTTGCATATTTTGACCTGTGGTTTCAGCCGAGAAGATAGATAATCACCATCCCCATTTTACAGATGGGTTATTGAAGCTCACGGCGTACGACTTTGGCCTAGAGTCAGCCAGCTTGCAGGAGGCAGAGCCAGGGCTTGAACCCTGGCCTTTGGGATCCTCAGGGGCTGCCCTGTCCCTCCTTTGTTCTGGCCTCCCCTGGGACCAAGCATGGGGCTCTGTGGCCTGTAGTACCTGGCTAGGGTGGTGTCCGGCAGGTGGCAGGGTCTGGCGGGAGGCGGGCGAGTTCTGGTGCCTCACGCTCGTCCCTGTTCCCCGCCCGCAGGGAGGAGAGCCACCCCTCGGTGCCTTACCACTACTTCGAGAAGGGCCGGCTGGACGAGTGTCAGATGTACCTGGCACACGAGCGGGCACCCCGCAGCGCTCACCGCTTCATCACTGAGAAGGCTGTGTTCTCCCGCTGGGCCAAGAAGAGGCCCATCGTGTTCGCCCACCCGTCCTGGAGGACCCAGTAGCCCCATCGCCCAGCCAGCCACAAGGCCTTCACCAGGCCTCTGTTCCGACCACACTCCACCAAAAACATTTAATTTATGGGTCCTGCCTCCTGTCATGTGCTGAGCAGACCGAAGTTCCCTTCCTGCCCTACCCTGGGGACACTTGGGGCCATCTCAGGCCTCTAGACTTACGGGGAGAAGACGAGGGCCGTGGTGACCTTTGCACCCTCCTCCCTACCCCTGCTCACTGAGTAATCTGAGTCGGGTTCGTCCCACCTCTGAGTCTGTCCGGTGGCCTTTGCTCCCGGGGCTGGCGGCCCCGCATTCACCAGCACCATGAATTTCAACCGGCACCAGCCCTGGCCCTTCCCCTCTGCACTCCCTGTCCACCTGCCTTCGGTGCCACACTTCCCAGGCTTGTCGCCCTGGTCAGGGCAACCCAGAGCTTGGGGTTTGTTGGGCGAAGGGGCCTTTGAACTGTGACTGCCAGGGCCACCTCTGGAGTGTATGGGTAAACATGTTTTCTGGAAGCCTGTCCTGGCTGTTGTCATGTGTCTGGGGGTGGGGATTGGGGCTCCTCTCGCCACCACAATGCCATGACCTGTTGTCTTGAGGGCAGACCTACAGCCGGCTGGGCTTCTGGCCATTTAATCTGCCTGCATGTTTCTTCCCCAGGAACCTACCCACTTCCCCACCAGGTCAGGGAGTCTGACCCCATGACTGCACTTGACCCAGGGAACACCCCAGCTCAGAGGCTTCCATGGGATCCCTACCCTGTACCCAGTGGGAGGAGAGTCAGGGTGGGAAGAAATTCTTCCATATCATGTTGCCTGCCTGGTCCAGGGTCAAATTCCACTGGCCTGGCCAGTTAAATTCCCGGTTAACTCTGGGGTTGGTTACACTGCTAGAAAGCAAGGAGGAGGGCAGGCTTGGGGCTTTCCTTCTCTGAGTATCAGTTTGGTCACCTGTAAAGCGGAGAAGCACATCCACCAGTGAACAGGTAGCAAGGGTGTACAGCCGCGCTGGGGTGGGTTAGAGTTACAGCCCATTTTACAGGTGAGATGAAGCTGCTTGGCTGAGCCAGGGTGCAATCCAAGGTCTGAGAGCTGCACCTGAGTGTCTGGGCCCTGCACCAGGGGGCTGGAAAAAGCCCACGGAGGCTTCACCCCGCTCCTCCCTTCTTCCCTCCTAACTTCCCTCCTCCCTCCCTTCCTCTCCTGGAGACCAGGAGACTAACGGAGGGCCTGGACCCCAGGCTGTCAGCCGGGATGGAGCCCTAGGGTTCTAGCTTCCAGCTCCGGGGCTTGGCCACTTCATTGGCTGGTGGCCTGTGCAGAAACTGCCCCGGGGCACCACGCTTAGCTCAGTGTTCTGCTGTTGCCACTTGAAATTCTTTTTTTTTTTTTTTTTTTTAACAAGGCGCTGTGCCTTTTCATTTTGCACTGGACCTCACAAATCATGTAGCCATCTGTGCCAGGGAGTCTGGGTGACCCAGGACAGTCCCTCTCCCACCCCCAGCCTTCTCAGGAGAGACTGGAGAGCTGGCACCTGGCCCACCTGCCTTTTGTGCCCTGCCTCCCCCTACCGGGTGCCAGGTGTGCCCAGAAGCCTCTGCAGGTGTGGGAGGAGAGCCCTGGGCTGTGGGGCAGAGAGCACGCCCGTGGGAGGGAGCAGGCTGGCAGCTGAGCCACAGCTGCTGGCCCGGCAGCTGGCAAGTGTTTGTGAGCAGGCGGTGGGCAGAGGTAAGGGGGGAATGTAACCTGGCAGGCAGAGGGGTTGGTGGGGGAACTTCCGGGCCCAGACGGAGGGCTCTGGAGTCAGACCTGGCCTCGTTCTGGCTGTACTTCCTGCCGCGGGACCCTGGCAGGTTAGTGCCTCCCTCATGTGTAAAAGGTACTAAAGTAGTCCCTACCTCACGGGATGGTACAAACTGGGAGAGATGGCATCCGTAAAGTGCCTGTCCCCAGGGCTGGCACTTGATATGTGGGAGCCATCATTTTCAATGGGGTCACCCTTGCTCACCCAGCCCTGCCCTCCTCGGTGGTGGTGGTTGGGCAGGAAGACTTCCTACTCCCATCAGCTGTGTCTGCTCACTGCGTCATCCTCCGTCTGCAAGGCCCAGGGTCTGCTGGGTTTGCTAAGACTCCAACTCCACCCTCTCCCAGCAGGTTGCCTCCTCCTCCTGTTCCATTGCCTGGGAGAGGCTGGCCCAGCCCTTGGGGCCCAGTGCGCAGAGGCACCTCTGTCTTGGCCCTGCCTTTGGGTGGGTAGGATGTTTATTGCTGTGTTGGCCCAGATACTGTCTTTCTGGGGTGGTGACCCGGCAGGGACGATCCACCAGCTACTTCCTCCAGGCAGATGAAGATGACTGGTGACTGGATCTGGGCCTGCTGACAGCTCTCTGGACCCCCTTCTCTGCCACTGCAGTTCCTACATCTTCCGGGAGGTGAGTTGGGGGACAGGAGCCTCCTCCCAGCCCTGAGGAATGTGTCGGGGTGGGGCACCCTGGCGTGCAGCCCCTCGTTGGGCCTCTGTTTTCCTGTCACATCCAGCCTCCTTTGTCTCCTCAGCAGGCCTGCTGGGGACGCCCCCTACTTCCTCCTGAGGACAGAGGGAAGCTGGGTGAGTCTCATAGCCTGGAATCTTAAGGAGCCTCTCCTCAGAAGGAACTTCGGACCAGGTCAGGAACTCACATTCAAACCTCATCTAGCCAGGAGAGGACAGGAACCTTGGTTCTCCTAGGTACTGGTGGGCACCCATGTCCAGCGTCACCTGGGCCAGCCTGACCACTCCAGCCTCTGTCTGAGAAGAACCAGGTACTTCCTGGTTCCAGACCCACTGTCCAGCGGCCTCTGAGGGCTTTTTCCAGTATCCCATGGAAGGGAAGAATCCTAACAGTGCAAAGATTGCTAAGGGGTGAGAAGGGGAGAGTCACACCCTGGACCGCCATCCTGGGGCAGGAGGGGCTGAAGCATAGGCCACCTCCATCAGACCATGGGGGAGCGACTCTGGGGCGGGGGACCGGCTGCCCAGCTGCAGGCAGGGTCGGGGAGCAGCGCCAGGATTGGCCGCAACCTGCCGTCCATGGCGTGCGTGTGAGGCAGGCCTAGGGCTTCCAGGGGGCAGAAAGGCTTGTGGTTATTCAGCAGACAGGTCTGCTGGAATCCCAGCTCGGGCACCTCTGTACCCTCTGTGCCTCACTTTCTCCCTCTGGAAAGTGGGAGTAACAGCAGTGCCCATAGGTTATTTTAAGGATTCAGCGAGGTATGTTTGCAAAGTGCTTATTAGCGCAGGAGAAAGCACCCGACACACATGGAGCTGTGTGGGTTTTCGAATCGTTGTTGTTGTTGTTATTATTGTTATTATTATTTTGGCTGTGCCGCAAGGCATGGAGGATCTTAGTTCCCCGACCAGGGATCAAACCTGTGCCGCCTGCGGTGGAAGTGCAGAGTCTTAACCACTGGACCGCCAGGGAAGTCCCCTTGTTCTTGGGGCCCAGGAAAAGGAAGCTAGCCCTAGAGCAGAGCCTCCTGGAGCAAGCCTGGCCCCAGAGACACGGCAGGCCTGACGGGGGAGCTCCAGGTCCGGATTTGGTCCAGGAGCTGGGCTGCGGCACCCTTTTATTTCCGGAGTCTAGGTCATTGGCCTGGAGCTGGGAGAAGGGCGAGGGGTGGATTGGGTGCCTCCACCCCTCCCCTCTAACCTGCCTGTGACCTCAAGCAAGGGGCTCCCGTTCTCTGAGCTCCCAGCACTTCTGTTCATCAGGTGTCCTGCCTGACTGCCGGGCCTCCTGCTCCGTGGTTTTCTGTCCCGTGGCCAGCAGGGTGGGTCAGGCGCCAAGGAGGGCTGGGGTGAGGATGGGGCTGAGGCTCAGGAAGCAGATGGAGGTGGACACCAGGGAGGCAGGAAGCCTTGCATGCACCCCTGGCTGTTTGCACTCCCCCCGCACTGCCTGGTGGGCAGTGCCTCCATGGCCTGGAGGCTGGACCTTGGGGGCCCCCTGACTTTTGTTTTAATTAAAAACAAAGTGGTATTAACTTCCCAAATTAGTCCAATGCAAACCACCTGGAAGTTTATGAAGCAGAAAGTGAAAATAGCACCTACCCCACTCTCCCCACATCCACTCTCCAGGGGAAACTACTGCCAGTAGTCCTGAGTGGATCTTCCAGAAGCCTTTTGTGTGCATTTACAAACATATATGCATAGATAGTTGTATAAAAAATGGAATCATGCTATACATGCAGTTCATTTTTTATATTAAAAATAAAGTTTTAAATATAAAAACATTGACCATTATCTTAAAAATTTTGGAAAATACAATTAAGCCAAAAGAAGACAGCAGCCCATAATCTTATCATTCGAGAAATAACCACTCTTGACACTTTAATCACTATGATAGGCAAAAGTCTCTATTTTCATTTGACTTATCTTTCTTCTTGTTTTCACCTTTTAAAATACTGTGTTACACCCGAATGACGGCATGCATTATACTTGTAAAAATAAAACACATATGGGCTTCCCTGGTGGCGCAGTGGTTGAGAGTCCGCCTGCCGATGCAGGGGACACGGGTTCGAGCCCTGGTCTCGGAAGATCCCACATGCCGCGGAGCAACTAGGCCCGGGTGTCACAACTACTGCGCCTTTGGGTCTGGAGCCCGTGCTCTGCAACAAGGGAGACTGCGATAGAGGCCTGCGCAGCGCGATGAAGAGTGGCCCCCGCTTGCCGTAACTGGAGAAAGCCCTCGCACAGAAATGAAGACCCAACACAGCCAAAAATAAATAAATAAATAATTAAAAAATAAAATAAAATAAAACACATATAATGAACCTCTTGAACTCATGTCCCACTTAAAGACCAGACCTTTGTTATTATAACTTGCACCCCCTGCCTTTCTTCTCCTCTCCATCATCCCTCCCCACAGACACTGCTGTACTCTTGACTTTGGCTTTTAAAACTTTAATCACTCTGATAGGCAAAACTATCTCCTGTCCAATGACAGGCGGCCTACTGCCTGCTGTATGCTTAAACAGTATATTGTGTAGTTTCATTTGTTTTCCAGGACTTGGCTTTTTCACTCCCCGTGTCTGTAAGACTCATCCATGTCATTCCCCCCCACCCCCGCTATATAATAATTTCACCATGTGAATGTACCCTAATGTAATAAAAAAATTCCATTCTCCTTGATAGCTATATGAGTTGTTTCCAGTTTTGTATTATTTCAAGCATTGCTGCTATGAGCTTTGTTACGTACATTTGCAAGAATTTCTCCAGGGTATATACCTAGGAGCAGAATGCAAAATTTTCCAACTTTGTTTTCCAAAGTGATTATAGAGATGCATTTTAAAAACTTGCTTTCTTCACTTATTACATATCCTGTAAATTTCCTGGACGTCTCTTCCTGTCGGTGCCTACTGATCTGCATCATTCAATTTAGCGGGGCTGTTCATTTAACCAGGTGTCCAGGCTACTTAAGTTACTTTTCACTATCGCATAAAATGATGTAATGAATACCACAATTATTATAAGAAGTAATGTAACATTTTTAATCCTAACAACACCCTGTGAGGTTGTTCTCCCTATTTCCGGGAAGCAGGGGAAGCGTTAAGTAACGTGCCAAGGCCGCACAGCTAGTAGACGGCAGGGCTGAACTTGAATCCAAGAGTGGATCCCTGAGTTCACCCAGGGTGACTACTGGGTGCAGGGCTCTGGAGGCCCGAGGTAGGGATGCCCAGGGAGAAACTCAGCTGATTCCAAGCGCAGTGTGCTCTGGGACTCAGTTTCCCCATCCCCGTCGTGGTAACAATAAAGCGAGGTAGAAGTGGGCCTGACCCACACTAAATGTTCTCCGGAAGACTGTTGTTATTGTCGTTGTCACTACAGGCTGCCCAGAGGAGTAAGCGAGGCGCTCGGGTGCCCCGGGCCTGGGCTCGTCCGCCCCTCACCCACCCCCGCCTGCACCGCCCAGGGGCGGGGCCACCCGCGGCCCCCGAAGGCTCCGCCCACCTCCCAGGCCTGAACCGGAGAGCGGCGAGCGGCGGCGCTAGGACCCGGCGGGCCTGGGCTGCGGCGGGGCCTGGGCGGCCAGAGTGGCGCGGACCCCGGCTCTTGGCTCCCGGCGCCATGTGAGGGGGCTCGGGGGTCGCGGGGAGCCGGGCGCTCCCCGGGGGAGGTGAGCTGGCGCCGCGCGGGGGCGGGCAGCGGGAGGGGGGCGCTGCCTGCGCCCCTGGTGGTGGTGGGGCCGTCAGGAGCCGCTGGGGATGGAGATTGATATGGGGGCCCCGGGGGCTCCCCTAGACCCACTCACTCTTGGCAACCGCGCCTGGAGATCCCGGTCCCCGCGCCCAAGGGCTGTCGCGGGGTTCGCGGGGCCTCCTGCCGCTGACTACCCCATCAGAGCTCGGGGACCCTGCCGCCGTCCTGCCTCCCTTCTCTTCCCAGCTGAGGCTAGAGCTCCGTACCCCCCGAGTGCTGGAGTTGGGGGGTTCAGCGCAAGCGGGGCACAGAGGGTGAGTCGTCCCCCTCCTAGGTGCACCCACGGTTTCGGCGGCCCCCATTTGGAATTAGAAGCCCCCCTCCCCCTTCTCCCGGGAGCTCTCCTCCCACGCGGCTCGTGGGGGCGTCCCGAGCCTGCAGGAGGACTCCCCGAGCTGGGAGAAGCAAAGCCCCCAAACACAGGGCAGGGTGTGGCCCCATAGCCTGAGCTCACGGTTTCAGCCCTCCGGCTTGGCCCACCTTGGGGCTGAGTCCACGATCCTGGCTCAGAGCTCTGGGCTGCTGCCTCCCTAGCCTGAGCAAGTCGCTCCCAACAGTCCTGCTCTCCCGTGCTGGGCCAGGTGCTGGGAACGCACTCAGTGGCCTCTGGTCAATTCCAGCCCTGGGGGATCCTTGAGAGAGATCCAGTCAGGCTCAGCCCTGGGCTGCTCCCTGGAAACAAGCCTGGAAATAAGGCACCCCAGCAGGCTCTGGACAGTTCTGCAAGGCACTTTGCCTCTCTGAACCTCAGTCTCCTCATCTGTGAAATGGGGATAAGAGCCCCTGCTGTGAAGAATTGCCAGGAAGATTCAGTGAGTAGGTGATGCTTAGCAAGGGCTCCGCATTGATTGATGTTAGAGGGAAGTTGCTGGGCCATGCATCAGAGGGCAGGGTAGTGTTTCTCTGGCAAGCTCGTGGAGAGGCAGGCCTTGAACAATGAATAACCACAAAACTAACAACTGCTGGACTGATCAAGCACTTTCAAATCCTGTGCTTCCCTTGCCACATCTGCTTGAATCCTTCTAACAACATTGTGAGTTACCTACTCTTATTATTCCATTTCACAGATGAGGAAACTGAGGCTCAGAGAGGTCACATGGCTTGCCCGAGGCCCCTCAGCCAGTAAGTGGTGGAACCGGGATTCGCACTTGAACATGAGATGCTGTACTGACCATGGTCTTCTCAGAGCAGGATTGTGACGGGCCTGACCAGGGGGACAGTGGTCCTGGCTGAGGGCACTGCTCAGGCAAAGGTGGGAAAGTGGGGGGTGGGCCTGGGAACTGGAGTGCTCTAGTGTGTCTGGAGCTTGGGGCATCCGAAGGAAAGGGCAGTGAGAGGGGAGGCGCAGCTCAGAGAGGCAGCTGGAATGCTAGAGGCGTCAGGGTAGATGGGGACTACCCAGGGATCTGGATGACTTTTGCCTTAATGGGCTATGAATCTAAGAACAAGCCGCTCTTCCCTTCTGATGAGCCGCAGTTTCCTGATCTGTGCCGCAGGGACTGGACCCTGTGAGAGTCCGGATGAGAGTCCGGGGGCCTCCCTGTCTGGCTTTGAAGGCTGGCTGCGGAGAAATCTGAAGCTGGGCTTGGGAGGAGGGGGCTCCCGAGGAGAGGGGGCGGGGTTGGGTGGTGGGCGGAGTTAAGACCCAACCAATCAGGAGCGGCGTGGGGGCACCTCCTTTGGCCTGGGGTTCTCTGGCTATTCCTGGTGTCGGTGTAGGAGTAAACAGCTGCTAGGTCAGGGGGCGGAGATAGTGGCGGGAGATGGGAGGCCCCTGGAGGGAAGGACGGAGCTGGGGAGCTCCTGGGCCCCAGTTTCTCTCTCTGCGCACTCTCCTTCCCTTAGTGCCTTCTGGCCTCGAATCTGCTGGAGGTGGCTGGACACAAGTACTTACTCCCTTTTGACAGGTGGGGAAATTGAGATCTGCAGAGAAGCTGCGTCCTGCATGGATTGGGGGGGCGTTGGGGAGTGAGGAGCAGAGCTGGGCTTGTATGGTCCCGGACCCCACCGCGCCCCAGGGTAGGGCTGTGATTATAACCATTGGACAGATGAGTCTGAGCCGTTAACCCCCAAGATCTTATTAATGAACAAAGTCAAAGGGGAAAAAAAAGATAAGAATGAAGTCATTCAGCAGTCCTCCTGCACCCATCTCCAGGGCTCTGGAGACACAGCAGAGAATGTGAGGCCCTGTGCCAGCTGCGACCTCAGAGAGCTCTCAGCGGGGAGGTGGCATGCAGGAGACATTCCTGGCCCACCTCAGGCTGGGAGGATGAGTGGGCATGAACAACATTGTGGAGGGTGTCCTAGTCAGAGGGGCCAGTTTATGCAAGGCCTGGAAGGGTATGAGTGTAGAGGAGTTTGGGGACCTACAAGGAATGTTATTCCCAGGCCTCAGGAACATAAGACAGGGTTTAGAGTAGGGGTGTGAATGGGGCTCCTGCTGGGTGGGGGGCAGGCCCCCCCCCCGCAAGGGAGCCAGTTTTAGGCCTACCAGCTGCCTTCAAGCAGAGTGGGAGAGTGCACGGGCAGAGACAGAGGCAGGGCTCTGCCACCACCTGGCTGTATGACATCAGGCCGGTTCCTGCCCTTTCTGGGCCTCAGTGTCTCCACCTGAAAAATGGGTACAGCCCTGAGCCTTGAAGTCATGGGTGGGTAGGAGGGCTGGCAGGGGTGGGGAGGGTGTAGCCTAGGACCAGCTGGACTTGGGGGAGGGCACCCAGGCCACTAACTCTTTCTGTGGCTTGCAGGTGTGACCCCACACCCCTGCCCCCTGGGCCACCTGCAGGACGCTGGCCCCTGCCCCTCAGCAGACGCCGGAGAGAGATGAGTAGCAACAAAGTAAGTCCCCCTTCGTTTCTTGTCCCCATCTCAGCTTCTTATTTCCCTCCGTGAAATGGGCTCCTTTGGACCTGCCTCAGACCCAGGTGCTACAAGTCTCTCTTCCCTGCCGAGAAGCTGCTGATGCCTGGGAGACCCTGGTGTGAGCCCTGCTGTGGCCACTGAACTGTGTGGCCTGGGCAAGCTCCTGCCTCTCTCTGGGCCCAGGTCCACCTCTGTCCTCCTAGACCTGACTGGTCCATCTGTGGTAAAGGACTGGCCGAGAAGGTGCCTGTGGAGTGCTGTGCAGGGGGTGGGGGTGGGGAGTGAAGGTGAATGGGAGGTTGGGAGAGGGGTCAGTGGTCAGAGTCAAAGATGACATGATATTGTGAGCATCAATCTGAGGGTGTCAGGGTTCCCCATGACCCATTCATTTATGCTTGCCTGAGCACCTACTATGTGCCTGACCCTGCACACCCCTTTCCTAGCTGCACTACAACTTTGGCAGAGCCTGGGGGTTGGCGGTGGGGTGATCTGGGTGTGTCTGGGTCCAATCCAGAAAGAGAAACCACACAGTAATTTGAATAGAGAAAGTTTAATATAAAGAATTACTCATTTTAATTGGGCATGGGAGTAACAGGGGATTAGAACTCTACAGAATACAGGAATAGCAGGTGTAAGGAGCAGCCACTGGGAATTTCCAGTCGTTAGGACTTGGTGCTTCCACTGCTGGGACCCAGGTTCGATCTCTGGTTGGGGAACTAAGATCCTGAAAGCCGTGTGGCACGGCCAAGAAAAAAAAAAAAAAAAGGAGCTGCTACCACACCCAGGGTTGAGACCCAGGCCTTGCTGGGCTAGAGAGGGCACAGCTATGGCCCACTGGATGGCAGAGAACTCACTGTGGTGCTGTGCTGTGGAAGTTGTCATAAATCCAACTGCTAGGCTACAAGGAAGGCTGTTCACAGGAGATAACTCCCAAGAGACACTTCAAGCATCAAGTAAAACTGCTCCAGGGAGGGGAAGCTTACGTTTTTTGGGTGTTGCTGGTGGTTGAGTGTGCCACATGAGCGCAACTCTGGAGAAGCTGTGGTCGCAGCAGGAATCAGAGGCACTCTGCTTCAAAACTGCCTGAGGCTGGATGCTGGAGGAAGCTGCTGGCCACTGGGAGAAAGCCATGCGTGCTGTAGAAGCAAGTGCACCGGCACCAGGCCCAAAGCCCCCAGAACCAGGAAGCAAACTCCCTTCCTCCTGACATGTCTCTCTGGCGCCCTCTACGGACAAAGTTTATTATGCAGTTCGCTGGCAAGGAAAAACCTGTAAAGGGCCCAGATCCGTTTTCACAGAGCAGGCAAAAAGAGTAAACCTGGAGCTGAGAAGCAATACATTAATAACCAGCCCAGGGGGCTCAGCACAAGGATCCAGGACTCCCGGGTCCCACCTAGCCTTGCAGACCCCAGGCAAATAAATACCAGTGGACACTTCAGATATCACTTTCCTGCCCTTTGCCATATGTTGGTGTACTGACTACCCATGCATCCTGATTCCTGACCAGATCCTTTCCCTTCAGGTTTAAATGAATGGTAAACACTTATAAAGAGTTACTGTTTGGGGGAAGACCTAGACCCTCTCCTTGGAATGTCCCCCCTGTCTCCAAGCATCCTTCCAGCTGCAGCTGGAAGGATCCTTCTGACCCACACTTCCAATCTAATCCAGCAAACCCTGAGAACCTTCTGTGCTCTGGGCCCTGCCCTGGGAGCTGAGATACAGTGGGGATCAAGGCTGACTCAGTCCCAGCCCTCAGAACTCATGGTTTAATTGAGGGGGACGGCTCTTTGAATGCAGTGTGATTGGTGCTGTGATAGGCGGTGCTCAGGGGGCTGGAGGAGGCCTTCCTGGGGGCGGTAGTGCTTGAACTGGTCTGGAATGAAGAGCAGGAGTTAGCAGGCACAGTAGGTGGCAAGGAGCCTGCCGGGCAGCTGGGCCCTCACTGGCCTCTCCCCTCTCCAGGAGCAGCGGTCAGCAGTGTTCGTGATCCTCTTTGCCCTCATCACCATCCTCATCCTCTACAGCTCCAGCAGTGCCAATGAAGTCTTTCATTATGGCTCCCTGCGGGGCCGTACCCGCCGGCCGGTCAACCTCAAGAAGTGGAGCATCACCGATGGCTACATCCCCATTCTCGGCAACAAGGTAGGGCAGCTGCTTTGGGAAGCTCCCTGGGAGCTGCCTGGAGACTAATCCTCCCCGTTGCCCACCATCGCTGCTCCCACCTCCTTCTTCTCCTCCACTTCTTCTCTCTACATCCACCATCCCTCCTAAAGGAAAGGGTGAATCCCAAGAGTCCAGTGCCTTCAGCCCCTTGTTGGCTGTGTGACCTCAGACAAGTACCCTGTCTCTCTCTGGGCCTCAGTTTTCTCCAAGGTCCCACCCTTAGTGCTAATATCCTATCATTTCCTGAGTCAGAATCCCTTTGGAAAAGTCTCTCTGGTTTTCACTGATCTCTGTCTCTGCATGGGAGTCTACATAGGCTTTCGGAGTAGGACACTAGGGTACTTGACAACACAACAACAGTAACAGTAATGGCTGCCCCTTGTCAACTGCCTGCTGTGCACTGAGCACTGTGATCAGCAGTAATCCTCATACCAGCCCGGTGAGGTTAGCGTGATCTCCCTTGAAGAGATGAGGAAATTGAGGCTCAGAGAGGTGAAGTCACTTGCCCAAGGCCACACAGCAAGGGAGGGGAGGAGCCAAGGTATTGCCCCAATGCCTGATGAGCTACGGCTGTGTCAAGAGGCCAACAGTCATGCTGGGGCTTCTGTTGGCCTTGGGTAACCATGAAACTCAGGTTGTGTTTGTGGAGTTCACCCTGTAGTCCTCTGAGCCCTAATGTTTTCCCTGGGGTCAGGGAGAAAATTATTGGCCTCAAGCATGGACTCCACCTTCTAGGAGGAGGTCTCCCCAGGCCCTGCCTACCTCTCTCTCCTCCCTCACTAAAACCCTCATAAATCTCTCAGGGTCTTTGCATACAGTGTGCTGGTCCTGGGGCTCTGAACATACTCTCACTGGAAAAGGGCCCATTAGCAGGTGTTTAGAGACAGATCAACTCCCAGTTGAGACTTTTTCTACCCTAAGGACCCTTGAAAGAGAAATTTAAAAGGTGGAACCTAGGAGAAAGTGCAATGGCTTGAGTGTGGGCAATGTGGCAGGGAATGAGACAGAGCCTGGCTTGCAGCTGTTTCCAGCCTCATAGGAGAAGCCAGAAAGGAGGAGCTCAGGAAAGCTGGCAAAGCCATCGGTTGAGGTACATGGGACATGTTGCTTGATCTTAGAGTAAGGGCTCAGGGAAGGCTGTCTGGAGGAGGTGGCACCTGAGCTTAGCCTTGAAGGGTGCATGGGAATTCCATGGGCAGAAAATAGGCTTCAGATAGCTTGTGGTTCCAACCCATTCGTTTCACCAATGTGGAAACAGAGGCTCAGGGCAGCCTCCACACCCTTTCCTACTGACAAGGTGGTGTCCTGTTCATGGGTGATGTGGAAATGTCATGGGTGCATTGGGGAGGATGTCTTCTCTGGGGAGGCTGAGGCTGGGGCTCTGTGGCCATATAGACCTGGGTTCACATCCTAGCCCTGCACTCCTCTGCTGTATGACTTTGGGGACATCCCTGCATGGCTGTTCTGTTCTTCTGTTCCTTAACTCTGCCCCAACTGAGCAGCCTTCTTTTGCTTCTCAACACACCATGGTCCTCCCACATCAGAGCCTCTGGTCTTGCTGTTTCTCCTGCTTGAATACTTTCCCCTGCATGGTTCCTTTTCAATCTTCAGGTGTCAGCTCAGAGAGGCCTCCCCAGGTGACTTTTCTAGAGCAGCTCTCACTCCCGCCACTCCTGATCCCCTGCCCCTATCTTATTTCCTTCCCAGCGTGTTTCACTTACCACCTGGCATTATTTTATCGTTTACTTGTACACCCTGTCTCCCCACCCATGAGCTTCTTGAAGCCAGGAGTGGGGTCTCTTTTGTTCATTGTCTGTCCCTTGTACTTGGCCATTAGCCAGCTTGCTATAAAGATTTGTTGAATGTTGAATGAATGGGCCTCAGTCTCCCTGTCTTTAAAATGAACATCATAATTCCTGCTTCCTGGAGGCCTGGATGTACAGAGCACAGCGCCTGGCACTGAGTGGTCATAACAGTGTTGGCTTTCCTTACCCCCCCAGACTCTGCCCTCCCGGTGCCACCAGTGTGTGATTGTCACCAGCTCCAGCCACCTGCTGGGCACCAAGCTGGGCCCTGAGATCGAGCGGGCCGAGTGCACAATCCGCATGAATGACGCACCCACCACGGGCTACTCAGCCGATGTGGGCAACAAGACCACCTTCCGCGTAGTGGCCCATTCCAGCGTATTCCGTGTGCTGCGGAGGCCCCAGGAGTTCGTCAACCGGACCCCTGAAACCGTGTTCATCTTCTGGGGTCCCCCCAACAAGATGCAGAAGCCCCAGGGCAGCCTGGTGCGCGTCATCCAGCGGGCAGGCCTGGTGTTCCCCAATATGGAGGCTTACGCCGTCTCTCTTGGCCGCATGCGCCAGTTTGATGACCTCTTCCGGAGTGAGACAGGCAAGGACAGGTACCAACCTCCTGCCCGCTCCCTCTGGCCAGCCCTGTGCTCCCTCTCAGCACGCTCCATCCAGAGGGCCTGTTGCTCCCAGCATGCACTGCTGTGAGGGTGTGGTCACTTCTTGCCACCTTCTGGTCAGGTTTCCTAGGGGAGTTGGCTTCATGTCCAGCTCTTAGCATGAGTCATTTCCAACATGCTCTGCATGGCCTTGTCTCCCCCGGGTGCATGAATGGCTCTGAGAGACTAGGGCTCCCAGCATGCTCTACTCTAAGGTTGCACAGTCACTCCTAGCATCTTTCTAGGAGAGCTGCTCCATAGCATGCCTCATGGAAAGTGTTGACCATACCCAGCACATCTTACTTTAAGCACATGGTTGTTCCCAGCATGCTCTATTCTAAGGCTACATCACCCTCAGTATGCCCTTCTCTGACTAATCTCCCTAGAAAAGCTAAGCCAGTGCTATCCAATAGAAATGTCATGGAAGCCACACAGGTAATTAAAATTTTTATAGTAGCCACATTTAAAAAGTAAAAAGAAACAGGTAAAATTAAATTTAATATATTTTTACTTAACTCAATATGTCCAACATATAGATTGTGTACATATTTTGTTTGATTTATATCTAAATATTTTAAAAATTTTGGAGCTATTGTAAATAGCATTAAAAAAATTTTTTTTTGGTTTCCCATTATTCATTGCTAGTATATAAAAATATGATAGATTTTTGTGTGTTGACCTTATATCCTGTAATCCTACTAAACTTACTTATTGGTTCTGGGAGATTTTTGTAGATTCTTTGGGATTTTCTGTGCAAATGATCATGATGTAAGGACATGCAAATAAGGACAGTTATTTTTTCCTTTCCAATCTACATGCCTCTTATTTCTTTTTCTTGCCTTGTTGCACTGGCTAGTACTTTCAATATAACATTGAATTGTATTGGAAGTGGTGAGAGTAGACATCCTTGCCTTGGTCTCAGGCTTAGGGGGAAAATGTTCAGTCTTTCATCATTGAATATGATGTTGGCTGTAGGTTTTTGAAGCTACGGGTTGAGGAAGTTATCAGGTTGAGGAAGTTTCCTTCTCTTACTGGTTTGCTAAGAGTTTTTTTTAATCATTCCTGGATATTGAATTTATCAAATGTTTTTCTGCATCAATTGATATCGCATGGTTTTTCTTTTTTTTGAATTTTTGAATTTTATTTTTATTTTTTATACAGCAGGTTCTTATTAGTTATCTATTTTATACATATTAGTGTATATATGTTAATCCCAATCTCCCAATTCATCCCACCACCCCCGCCACTTTCCCCCCTTGGTGTCCATACGTTTGTTCTCTACATCTGTGTCTCTATTTCTACCCTGCAAACCGGTTCATCTGTACCATTTTTCTAGGTTCCACATATATGGGTTAATAAACGATATTTGTTTTTCTCTGTCTGACTTACTTCACTCTGTATGACAGTCTCTAGATCCATGCATGTCTCTACAAATGACCCAATTTCGTTCCTTTATATGGCTGAGTAATATTCCATTGTACGTATACACCACATCTTCTTTATCCATTTGTCTGTCGATGGGCATTTAGGTTGCTTCCATGACCTGGCTATCGTAAATAGTGCTGCTATGAACATTGGGGTGCATGTGTCTTTTTGAATTATGGTTTTCTCTGGGTATATGCCCAGTAGTGGTGTTGCTGGGTCATATGGTAATTCTATTTTTAGTCTTTTAAGGAACCTCCATACCGTTCCCCATAGTGGCTGTATCAATTTACATTCCCACCAACAGTGCAAGAGGGTTCCCTTTTCTCCACACCCTCTCCAGCATTTGTTGTTTGTAGATTTTCTGATGATACCCATTCTAACTGGTGTGAGGTGATACCTCATTGTAGTTTTGATTTACATTTCTCTAATAATTAGTGATGTTGAACAGCTTTTCATGTGCTTCTTGGCTATCTGTATGTCTTCTTTGGAGAAATGTCTATTTAGGTCTTCTGCCCATTTTTTGATGGGGTTGTTTGTTTTTTAATATTGAGCTGCATGAGCTGTTTATATATTTTGGAGATTAATCCTTTGTCCATTGATTCGTTTGCAAATATTTTCTCCCATTCTGAGGGTTGTCTTTTCGTGTTGATTGTAGTTTCCTTTGCTTTGCAAAAGCTTTTACGTTTCATTAGGTCCCATTTGTTTATTTTTGTTTTTATTTCCATTACTCTAGGAGGTGGATCAAAAAAGATCTTGCTGTGACTTATGTCAGTGTTCTTCTTATGTTTTCCTCTAAGAGTTTTATAGTGTCTGGTCTTACATTTAGGTCTCTAATCCATTTTGAGTTTATTTTTGTGTATGGTGTTAGGGAGTGTTCTAATTTCATTCTTTTACATGTAGCTGTCCAGTTTTCCCAGCACCACTTTGAAGAGGCTGTCTTTTCTCCATTGTATATCCTTGCCTCCTTTATCAAAGATAAGGTGACCAGGCTTCCCTGGTGGCACAGTGGTTGAGAGTCTGCCTGCCGATGCCAGGGGACATGGGTTCGTGCCCCGGTCTGGGAAGATCCCACATGCCGCGGAGTGGCTGGGCCCGTGAGCCATGGCTGCTGAGCCTGCGCGTCCGGAGCCTGTGCTCCACAACGGGAGAGGCCACAACAGTGAGAGGCCCACGTAGAGCAAAAAAAAAAAAAAAAGATAAGGTGACCATATGTGCGTGGGTTTATCTCTGAGCTTTCTTCCTGTCCCATTTATCTATATTTCTTTTTGTGCCAGTACCATATTGTCTGGATTACTGTAGCTTTGTAGTATAGTCTGAAGTCAGGGAGTCTGATTCCTCTAGCTCCGTTTTTTTCCCTCAAGACTGCTTTGGCTATTTGGGGTCTTTTGTGTCTCCATACAAATTTTAAGATTTTTTTGTCTAGTTCAGTAAAAAATGCTGCTGGTAATTTGATAGGGATTGCATTGAATCTGTAGATTGCTTTGGGTAGTATAGTCATTTTCACAATATTGATTCTTCCAATCCAAGAACATGGTATATCTCTCCATCTGTTTGTGTGATCTCTGATTTCTTTCATCAGAGTCTTATAGTTTTCTGAGAACAGGTCTTTTACCTCCTTAGGTAGGTTTATTCCTAGTATTTTATTCTTTTTGTTGCAATGGTGAATGGGATTGTTTCCTTAATTTCTCTTTCTGATCTTTCATTGTTAGTGTATAGGAATGCAAGAGATTTCTGTGCATTAATTTTGTATCCTGCAACTTTACCAAATTCATTGATTAGCTCTAGTAGTTTTCTGGTGGCATCTTTAGAATTCTCTATGTATAGTGTCATGTCATCTGCAAACAGTGACAGTTTTACTTCTTTTCCAATTTGTATTCCTTTTATTTCTTTTTCTTCTCTGATTGCCGTGGCTAGGACTTCCAAAACTATGTAGAATAATAGTGGTGAGAGTGGACATCCTTGTCTTGTTCCTGATCTTAGAGGAAATGCTTTCAGTTTTTTCACCATTGAGGATGATGTTTGCTGTGGGTTTGTCATATATGGCCTTTATTATGTTGAGGTAGATTCCCTCTATGCCCACCTTCTGGAGAGTTTTTATCATAAATTGGTGTTGGATTTTTGTCAAAACTTTTTCTGCATCTATTGAGATGATCATATGGTTTGTATTCTTCAATTTGTTAATATGGTGTATCACATTGATTGATTTGCATATATTGAAGAACCCTTGCATCCCTGGGATAAATCCCACTTGATCATGGTGTATAATCCTTTAAATGTGTCGTTGGATTCTGTTTGCTAGTATTTTGTTAAGGATTTTTGCACATATATTCGTCAGTGATATTGGTCTGTAATTTTCTTTTTTTGTAGCATCTTTGTCTGGTTTGGGTATCAGGGTGATGGTGGCCTCATAGAATGAGTTTTGGAGTGTTCCTTCCTCTGCAATATTTTGGAAGACTTGAGAAGGATGGGTGTTATTAGCTCTTCAGTAAATGTTTGATAGAATTCACCTGTGAAGCCATCTGGTCCTGGACTTTTGTTTATTGGAAGGTTTTTAATCACAGTTTCAATTTCATTACTTGTAATTGGTCTGTTCGTATTTTCTATTTCTTCCTGGTTCAGTCTTGGAAGGTTATACCTTTCTAAGAATTTGTCCATTTCTTCCAGGTTGTCCATTTTATTGGCATAGAGTTGCTTGTAGTAGTTTCTTAGGATGCTTTGGATTTCTGCAGTGTCTGTTGTAACTTCTCCTTTTTCATTTCTAATTTTATTGATTTGAGTCCTCTGCCTTTTTTTCTTGATGAGTCTGGCTAAAGGTTTATCAATTTTGTTTATCTTCTCAAAGAACCAGCTTTTAGTTTTATTGATCTATGCTACTGTTTTCCTTGTTTCTATTTCATTTATTTCTGCTCTGATCTTTATTATTTCTCTCCTTCTGCTAACTTTGGGTTTTGTTTGTTCTTCTTTCTCTAGTTCCTTTAGGTGTAAGTTTAGATTGTTTATTTGAGGTTTTTCTTGTTTCTTGAGGTAGGCTTGTATAGCTATAAATTTCCCTCTTAGAACTTCTTTTGCTGCATCCCATAGATTTTGGATCATCATGTTTTCATTGTAATTTGTCTCTAGGTATTTTTTGATTTCCTCTTTGATTTCTTCAGTGATCTCTTGGTTATTTAATAACGTATTGTTTAGCCTCCATGTGTTTGTGTTTTTTACGTTTTTTTCCCTGTAATTGATTTCTAATCTCATAACGTTGTGGTTAGAAAAGATGCTTGATATGATTTCAATTTTCTTAAATTTACTGAGGCTTGATTTGTGACCCAAGATGTGATTTATCCTGGAGAATCTTCCATGGACACTTGAGAAGAAAGTGTAATCTGTTGTTTTTGGATGGAATGTCCTATAAATATCAGTTAAATCTATGTGGTCTATTGTGTCATTTAAAGCTTCTGTTTCCTTATTTATTTTCATTTTGGATGATCTGTCCGTTGGTGTAAGTGAGGTGTTAAAGTCCCCCACTATTATTGTGTTATTGTCGATTTCCTCCTTTATAGCTGTTAGCAGTTGCCTTATGTATTGAGGTGCTCCTATGTTGGGTGCATATATATTTATAATTATTATATCTTCTTCTTGGATTGATCCCTTGATCATTATGTAGTGTCCTTCCTTGTCTCTTGTAACATTCTTTATTTTAAAGTCTATTTTATCTGATATTAGTATTGCTACTCCAGCTTTCTTTTGATTTCCATTTGCATGGAATATCTTTTTCCATCCCCTCACTTTCAGTCTGTATGTGTCCCTAGGTCTGAAGTGGGTCTCTTGTAGACACATATATATGGGTCTTGTTTTTGTATCCATTCAGCGAGCCTGTGTCTTTTGGTTGGAGCATTTAATCCATTCACGTCTAAGGTAATTATCGATATGTATATTCCTATGACCATTTTCTTAATTGTTATGGGTTTGTTTTTGTAGGTCCTTTTCTTCTCCTGTGTTTCCCACTTAGAGAAGTTCCTTTAGCATTTGTTGTACAGCTGGTTTGGTGGTGCTGAATTCTCTTAGCTTTTGCTTGTCTGTAAAGCTTTTGATTCCTCCATCAAATCTGAATGAGATCCTTGCTGGGTAGAGTAATCTTGGTTGTAGGTTCTTCCCTTTCATCACTTTAAATATATCGTGCCACCCATTTCTGGCTTGTATAGTGTCTGATGAGAAATCAGCTGTTAACCTTATGGGAGTTACCTTGTATGTTGTCATTTTTCCCTTGTTGCTTTCAATAATTATTCTTTGTCTTTAATTTTTGTCAATTTGATTACTATGTGTCTCAGCGTGTTTCTCCTTGGGTATCCTGTTTGGGACTCTCTGCGCTTCCTGGACTTGGGTGGCTATTTCCTTTCCCATGTTAGGGAAGTTTTTGACTATAATCTCTTCAAATATTTTCTTGGGTCCTTTCTCTCTCTCTTCTCCTTCTGGGACCCCTATAATGGGAATGTTGTTGCGCTTAGTGTTGTCCCAGAGGTCTCTTAGGCTGTCTTCGTTTCTTTTCATTCTTTTTTCTTTATTCTGTTCCATGGCATTGAATTCCACCATTCTGTCTTCCAGGTCACTTATCTGTTCTTCTGCCTCAGTTATTCTGCTATTGATTCCTTCTAGTGTATTTTTCATTTCAGTTATTGTATTGTTCATCTCTGTTTGTTTGTTCTTTAATTCTTCTGGGTGTTTGTTCTTTAATTCTTCTAGGTCTTTGTTAAATGTTTCTTGCATCTTTCCACTCTTTGCCTCCATTCTTTTTCCGAGGTAGTGGATCATCTTCACTACCATTATTCTGAATTCTTTTGCTGGAAGGTTGCCTATCTCCACTTCATTTAGTTTTTTTGGGGATTTTATCTTGTTCCTTCATCTGGTACAAAGTCCTCTGCCTTTTCATTTTGTCTATCTTTCTGTGAATGTGGTTTTCCTTCCACAGGCTGGAGAATTGTCTCACATGGTTTTTAAGATTATTAATCTGATGGATTATATTGATTGATTTTTGTATGTTGAATCAGCTTTGCATTTCTGGAATAAACTCAACTTGGTTGTGGGTGTCTTATTTTTATATATTGCTAGACATGATTTGCAATATTTTGTTGAGATTTTTGTATCTATGTTTGTGAGAGATACTGGTCTGTAGTTTATTTTGTACTGTCTTTGCCTGGTTTTGGTAACATGGTAATGTTGGCCTCAGAAAGTGAATTGGGAAATATTTTCTCTTCTATTTTCTGGAAGAGATTGTATAGAATTGGTTTTATTTCTTCTTTAAATGTTTGGTAGAATTTACCAGTGAAACTGTTGGCCTGGAGAGTTCTTTTTCAGAAGAATTTAAACTATGAATTCAATTTCTTTAAGAGTTATAGGATATTCAGGTTATCTATTTCATCTTGAGTGAGTTTTGGTAGTTTGTGGTTTTCAAGGAATTGGCCCATTTCATCTAAATTGTCAAATTCATGTACGTCGTTTTTTGCGGTTTTCTTATTATTCTTTTAATGTCTTCAGGGTCTATGATGATATCCTCTTTTTTTATTCTTGATATTGGTAATTTGTGTCTTTTCTCCCTTCTTTGTCAGTCTTGTGAGAGGTTTATTTTCTTTTAAACTTTTCAAAGAACCACGCTCAATCAAATATATCCAAAATATTTTCAGTTCAACATGTAATCAGTATCAAAAATGATCAGTAACATAGTCTACATTCTTTTTTTCATACTATCTAAGGAATCAAGTGTGTATTTTACACTGACAGCACATCTTAACGACATGTCAAGTGTTCACGTGTGCCCTCATGTGGCTAGTGACTGCTGTAGTGGGCACACAGCCTGAGGTTCTTGGTTACTTTTTCCATGCCTTGCTCTGAACTTGTGGTCACTTCCGGCATCACCTTCTCTGATTAGTCTCCCCTTAGGAGTTTTCTCCTAGCATGTACATAACTGCTTCTACCTACCATGCTCTGTGATCATGGTTACTCCCAGCCTGCCCAGGTGTGACCAGTCTCCCCAGGAGTTAGTTCCCAGCATGCTGTGTTCCTATTCCTCCCCTCAAAGGAGCAGTCCCCACACCCCTCATCTCTGTCCAGACAGCTTGCCCTCTGCCAGCTTGCCCGTGCTGCCACAGCAGGGCTGGACAGGGGGTGACTGAAATGGGGGGAAGCCCCCATGAGTGGGTGGGAAGAGTTCTGGAAAACTCTGTGTGGGTTGACCCTTCCTCCCTGCCTGCATGCCCCCTCATCGTGACCCCTCTCTGCCCCCAGGGAAAAGTCCCACTCGTGGTTGAGCACAGGCTGGTTCACCATGGTGATTGCGGTGGAGTTGTGTGACCATGTGCACGTCTATGGCATGGTCCCCCCCGACTACTGCAGGTGAGCACCCCCAGGGCGATGCCCAGCCATTGGCCACAGGGTGGAGCTGGGGTTCCAGAAACCTTGGCTGGGGTGCCTTCAAGGGCCTCTATTTTATAGTATTCAAACTGCTCTGCCGAGATCTAGGCTCTTTAGAGCTACCCCAGGATCCTCAATCCCAAGCTTAGCCAGAGTCCAGAGTTTGTATATTAATAATAACTATTTTCATTTTTACTATATGAAAAGCCCAGCAGGTGACAGCTGTTTTTTGCTAAGTGCTGACCATGTACCAAGCATGGCTTTTTATTATCTCATTTACTCCTTATAGTGACTGTAAGGGATAAGTGCACTATTCTCCCCATTTCATAGATAGAAAAACTGAGCAGGGCGTTTTGTGAGTGGCCTCAGTTCCCACGAACAGTAAGGGGTGGGGGCCAGGCTCCAGAGCCCGCAGTCCTTACCACTACCCCCTATTGCCACCCTCTTGGGAAAAGGAAAAGTTTCCACTGCATTAAAAAAAAAAAAAGAAAGAAAAAAGAAAGTTTGAGAGTCACACACCTAGTCCATCCTACACCCATTTCACAGATGGGGAAACTGAGGCCCAGGGAGGGGCAGGGATTTCCCCCACTGAGGCCCTATAGCAGATCAGGGGCTGGAAAGGGCAGGGTCCTGCTGGTGCCCACCTTGCCCTTATGGCCCCATCTGCTCTGCCCCAGCCAGCGGCCCCGCCTGCAGCGCATGCCCTACCACTACTATGAGCCCAAGGGGCCGGACGAGTGTGTCACCTACATCCAGAATGAGCACAGCCGCAAGGGCAACCACCACCGCTTCATCACGGAAAAGAGAGTCTTCTCGTCCTGGGCCCAGCTGTACGGAATCACCTTCTCCCACCCCTCCTGGACCTAGGCCACCCTGCCTGTGGGACTCTCACCAGGGACACAGGAGAAGCGGGTGTCTGCCCAGCCGCTCGACCAAGGGCCATCGTCTGGCTAATCAAGGCTGGTCAGAGTGTCTTCTGGCCATTCCGGCCTTGAAGAGGATATAATCTCCAGCCATTCAGGGCCTGGGGGTATCTCTTGGCCAATCAGGGATTTGGGCTTCTATGTGGTTAATCGGGTGTCAAGGGTATTTCTTGTCCAGTCAGGGTCTGAGCATAGTCAATCAGGGTATTTCTGAGTAATCCGAGGCTAATGTCATGTCCTTTCCCATGAGGCCTTGGTTCAGAGTCCCAGGATGGACTCTAAATCACTTCCTATTGGTTGGGACAGTGGGGTCCTGTCCCAAGGAGCTGGGAACTCATGTCGCCCCCTCACTCCCCAGAGCCAGAAAGAGGTTGTGTGGCGGTGGAAGCTGTCTGGAGCCCAGGCAGGGCATCTGTGGGGTTCGGGGGGTTCCAGGCATGGGAGGCTGGTGTCCGGGTCTTGGCTCTGCCCTGAGTGGCCTTGGACAGATCCCTTGCCCCCTGTCTGGGCATCCTTCTGCCTGTGTCAAGTTCTAGAGTCTGAGAACCCTCCCACCTCCCCCAACGACCACCTTGGGTCTGTCCTCCGTCAAGATTGGACCCCTCCAGCCACCACCCCTTGCCGGGGGGCTCCACTCTCTGAGGGTCTGGGGTTCCCTTCCCCACCTCCTCCTGGAAACTTGAGGATATTTTTGTGCAAACTCTCCCAGGCTTTGGGGGACTCTGAAAAGAAGGGACAAGCCTTCAGCTGTTCTCTTAGCCCTTCCGCCCAGCTGCCATTAGCGTGGCTCTTAAAGAGCCAGGCCCCCTTTTCTGCCATCCAGCAGTGAGGTTTTCCACCTGTTGGAGGAGCCCTTGGGGCTGAGAGAGGGGGGATCCCAGCCCAGCTGAGGTTTCCTGCAGCCCCTTTGTCTGCAGCTGCTGGAGTAGTCCCAGGGTCTCCCCGGCTGGGCCTGGGAAGGCCCTAGGGGGCTGGGAGCTGTTGCCTGAGTTCTATCCCCTCCCTCTACATCAGGCACTTTATTGCTGCACTTCAGTGGGGTGGGTTTAATCCCTGCTCTTCTGGAGTCTTGAAGAGAAGACTGGAGGAGGCTGTGGAATGGGTCGAGTCAGGTGGAGGAGACGGAGGCCTGCAGTGAGCCATCGCACACTGGGGCAAGGCGTGGGGGCCAGCGACTACCCTAGACTTGGTTTTGTAATGATTTGTACAGGAATAAACACACCTAAGCTCCGGCTGCGTTTCCTGTGTTCTGGGTTCGAGCTCTGCTTTCTTCGGGCCCCATTGGGACAGTGCCCACACTGTCCAGGCTGGGAGCCCACACACAAGCAGGATGTCCAGCTTTGTCAGCTGGCCAGTGAGTCATGCATGTTACAGCTTGGGTGGAGACCTGGCAGCCCTGGGGGCTGGAGGTACGTGGGCTTCCGGAGCCAAGCCCACCTGGCTCTTCCAGTCTGGCCTCCCCTTGCCTGTGTGACCTTGAGCAAGTCACTGCCCCTCTCAGAGCCCCAGTTCCCTCTTGGCTGAAACCAGACAGACACTGCTCTCAAGGAACTCAAGATAGAGGGAGGGGAGGGGCCCCACGACAGGTTCAGGGCAGTAAAGGCCACACAGAGCAACACAGGGTGCTGCGACCATAGCTTTGGAGGGGGTGACGTTCTTCCCGAGGAAGATTCCTGCAGAGGTTTTGGGGAAGAGCTTCCGGCAGGAAGAGAAGGGGGGCGGGAGGGGACATTTCTGTCACAGAAGCATCTGCGGGGGACGGGTTGGAGGAGGCCAGAGCAGAGGGTTGAAGGGGAGAGGCAGGTGATGGGGTCAGAGGTTGGCTGCAGGGGGGTGTTGCTGAGGGCAGGGAGCCGAAGTACCCTGCAGGCCCCGGCAGGAGGGAGCCAGGCAGGGCTGCAGCCCTGGGCCAGACGGCGTGTGAACTGTGGATCCCTCACTGCTGCCTCTGTCCTCTCAGCTAAAGGGCTTGTTCACTCCAGGTTGGCAAGAGCGAGGGGGTCTGTGACTCGGGGAGATTACAACCTGTTTAGGAAGATAAGATGCCCTTGGGAGCGGAGGCCTAACAAAGGGTGGCTGTGAGACAAGGGCAGGTGGCCTGCTGGAGATGGAAAAGAGCTCTCCTGGGCACTGGGCCAGCGGGATGGGGGCCATGGAGCTGGCCAGCGGGAATGGCCCCTGCATTTGTCTCAGTTCATGTATACATTGGCTCAATAGGTGGCCACGTGCCATGCGCTGTGTTAGGTGCAATTGATGAGGGAGCGGATGTCAGGTGGGAAGAAGGGCCCGGATGGAAGCCTAGTGGGAGGACCCACGGCCTCGCTCAGTAGGCAGCGGGGCCGCAGAAGGAGGGAACAGTGGAAGATGAGACCACGTGGGGCCAGATGGCAGAAGGCCGTGAGTGCCAGTCCGAGGTGGGGCAAAGCCTCGACCTTTCCTGCTAGGAGAGGCCATCCTTGCTCCGACAGCAGCAGGACAGGCAGGAGGCTGGGAGGTGGCAGGGTCTAGGCCTGGGGCAACCAGACAGTATCCAAGGGACGAGACTCCTGGCAAAGTCATTACGTGGGGAGCCTAGGGCCCTGCATGGGAAGGGGATATGGGGATACGACACACTTCCAGCCCCACGCAAAGGCTTCTGGGAAACTGGGTCCAGGCAGAGGTTTCTAGGGGGAATTTCTCCCAGAATGCTGTGGCTCTCCTGTCTCCCCACTGGTGGGCATGAAGGAAGGTCAGCAGGAGGGAGTCAGGAGGGGTCGGTTGCTGGGGGTGGACCCTAGGAAAGCTCGGTTCAGCATCAGCAGGTAGGACTTTGATGGAGGGTGATGAGGGCGGGAGGCCCCGGGTCTAGTCCTCAACCCCACACGCTCTCACTTCCTCCGATGGGACCCAGCCGAGACCGCTCCAGTCATGGCCAAAGTTAACTTCCTGAAGACACCTCATCACGGCCAGCTTTGCTCTGAAAACTTCACCGGCTTCCCACTGTGGTCAGGACCAAATCCACCTCCTAGTTTGGGGTTCAGGGCCCTCCCGTGAACTCTTTTACCCCGTGACCCCTGTGAGGCCCCTACCCCCCACTCCTCCTTGGGGGAGGGGGCACCTCCCACCAGCTGCAAACCCCACATGTGCTGCCTGAAGCAGCCACTCCAGCTGTTTCCTGCGGATGCTCTGCGGTCCAGCCAGGCCCGCCCAGGGCAGCCCCACACCTGAGCCCCATGTGCTGGACGCATGGATCCAGCTGTGCACCTCAGAGAGTGGCCAGCCCAGATATATCCCCCGATGCTGGCTCATTGGAATTCTTTATTAGCTAGACTATTTTAAAATGTTTTTTAAGACTTGGTTTCATTTTTGTATGGTTATGTTTTAGGTATTTTTTTATGTTTTAAAATAACTTGAACTATACAAACACTGTAAGATGGAAAGCGAGGGTATCACCCAGTCCTATTCCCTGTTGACAGTCTAGGGTTTAATCTTCCAGATTTTTCTTCCATGTACTTTTTTTTCTTTCCCTCTCTCCCTTCCTTCCTTTTCTCCTTCCCTACTTCTCTCCTGCCTTCCTCCCTCCCTCCCTTCCCCTCTCCTTTTTTTTCTTTCTTAAGATTGTAGCCGGGAAAAAAATCCTGAAACTTTAATATCCCAGCCTTGGTGGAAAATCCATAGGTCATGCGCAAATGAAATAATTAAAACAGCTACTTAAAATATTTTTTGTTCAGTTTGTAAGATTTTTAAGGTTTTTTTATTGTGGAAAAAAACACATAAGATTTACCACTTACCCATTTTTAAGTGTACAGTTTAGTAGTATTAAGTTTTTTTACACTGTTGTGAAACAGATCCCCAGAAATTTTTCATCTTGCCACTCTGAAATTCTCCCTTTCCCCTCAGCACCTGGTAACTATCATTCTACTTTCTGTTTCTATGAATTTGACTGCTTTAAATACTTTGTATAAGTAGAATCATACAATATTTGTCTTTTTGTGACTGGCTTATTTCCCTTAGCATCATGTCCTCAAGGTACATCTATAGATGCTTGTTGTATTTAAAAAAAAAAAAAAAAAGCATGGAGAAACCTTTAAGTAAGAAGTGAAAGTCTTACCCCCACCCAGGCGATCCTGTGCACACAGCTGCTCTCTCAGTTCTGCTGTAGTTCATCAACTTTAAGATACCGTTGGGGCTTCCCTGGTGGCGCAGTGGTTGAGAGTCCGCCTGCCGATGCAGGGGATGCGGGTTCGTGCCCCGGTCTGGGAAGATCCCACATGCCGCAGAGCGGCTGGGCCCGTGAGCCATGGCCGCTGAGCCTGCGTGTCCAGAGCCTGTGCTCCGCAACGGGAGAGGCCACAACGGTGAGAGGCCTGCTGTACCACAAAAAAAAAAAAAAAAAAAGATATAGTTGATTTGATTATAAGACAAAACGATTTCAGAGATTTTTGTTTTGTTTTATAAATTTATTTATTTGTTTGTTTTTATTTTTGGCCGTGTTGGGTCTTCATTGTGGTGTGCGAGCTTTCATTGTCGTGGCTTCTCTTGTTGCTGAGCACGGGCTCTAGGCGCACGGGCTTCAGTAGTTGTGGCACACGGGCTCAGTAGTTGTGGCCATGGGCTTAGTTGCTCTGCGGCATGTGGGATCTTCCCGGATCAGGGCTCGAACCCTTGTCCCCTGCATTGGCAGGCGGATTCTTAACCACTCCACCACCAGGGAAGCCTGATTTCAGAGATGTTAAAATGCAAATAAATAAATAAATAAATAAATAAAATTTTAGGGATAGATTTTACACACACACGCACATACACATCCGCATGTTTAGAATTGTTTTCATGAAGGTGGGATAAGATCAGTGCTCTTGGGCCTTTTGCCTCTTTCTCTTGCCCCACCAGCTACACAGACCTCCAGCTTCCTTTCTCCAGCTGACTCTAGGGCAGTTGCCATCTCCCCAGCCTGACTGTCTGTGCCACTGTCCCTCCCATCAGTCAGTCTCCACTGGCACTAGAGAACATCCTGTACATGTTTTTGCGCCCACTTGTGTGATTCCTAAGAATAGAAAGACACATTTGAAAGTTTGATTGACATCATCAATTTGCTTTCCCCATCATCAATTTGCCAGTTCACACAACCACCTACAGCTTTCGAGAGGGCCTTTCGAACAATTTCTAAGGCAGACCCTCTGACCCACTACTCACCCCTCCCACAAATGGTGAAACTAAAATCCCAATGAATAAGAACCTTGTCTGATGTCACAGGTGGCCATGCTGCGATTAGGCCCAGGCCTCCTGGTGTCCAGACTGCTGTTGTTGCTAAGAAACCACCCATCTAAGGTGGTCTCACCCTTCTGATAGTCTCATCCTCTTGCTTAAACACCTTCCATGGCTCTTTTGTGCCTGCAAGACAAATTCCAAATTCAACCCACTCCATCTGGGGCTGCTGCCTTCAAGGTCATTATGTGGTCTAGTGGTCAGGTGCCTGAGTTCTGAAGCTGCACGGTCCTAGGCTCTCATCTCTGTTCTGCTACATCATTGGGCACCTATTGCTGTGTCCCGGTCTCATGCAAAATGCTGGGTAAACACATCACCCTCTACCTGGGAACCCCAGGCAAGCTCTTTTACACCTGTGACCCTCACTTTCCTTCTCTGTGTTTAAGGATTGACAGACATGGTCTGAGGCCAATGCTCTGCCCGGCACCTGGTGCCCACTGAGACTCATTAATGGGAGCTGTTCTTTTTTTTATCAGGATTGTCAGTCCCCCATCTGGGTGCCCTCAGCATTCTGAATGACCCACATCCTCACACAGCCTCATTGGGAGCTGCCTGGCAGCTGCATGGGATCGGGGCTGGGGTATTTTTATAATCTACACAGCCACCGCCTCGGAGATGGGTATGTGGGTGGTCTTTGGAGTCCTGGGAAGTTACTGTCCCAGAGGAGCTCTTGGGTCCCTTCCAACAGAGGAGGAGGAGTTCCAGGTGGGTCTTGGCCCAGGGGCCTCTGGGCAGGGTCCGAGGAGGGGCTGGGGGACTTTGTCCAGCCAGCAAAGCCCCCAGAATCCATGCCTCGGTGCCCTCCATCCCTGGTTCTGGCCTCTCTCTGCCACCGATTTGCTGTGGGATTTTGTGCAAAGAGCCTCTCCTCTCTGGGCATGTTTCCCCAGCTGTCATACAGGAAGCCTGGTCCCGTCCCCCTGGAGCGATGCGGGCACAGTGGGGGTAACGAAGGAATGAAAAACCCTGGGGAAGCTGTAAAGTACCCTATGCGTGTGCAGGCACAGCCACCTGCAGGTGCACGGCGAGGGCGCCTGCCTGGCTTCCCATCAGGGCTCCGCTCTGGTCCAGTGCCCGCTCCCTTCCCGGTCCGCTCTCCCTCCCTCTGTCCCTCCCTCCCTGCCATCAAGGAGCGCTGGCTCCCGGCATGCCATGCGCTGCTGACAGCCTTATAAATAGTCGCCTTTGCGGGCGGGCGGCCGGCGAGGACGGGCAGGGCACGCACTGTCCCCGGTGCCCACCCGCACCCCTCCCTCAGGTCAGTGTGTGCCCGTGTGTGTGCCTGTGCACGTGTGGGAGGTGCCCCTGCGGGGAGTGGGAAAGCCGCACGCACCTGGGGGGTGCGTGTTTGTGTGTGTCAGGGTATCCTCGGGGTTTGTGTGGCTGTGTGTTTGTATCCATGGTTGTGATCTGTGTGCATCCGCTTGCCTGTATTCCCCAGGCTCTGCTCTGGGTATTTGTGCCACACTGTGTGTGCCATTGTGGATGTGTGTGTGTGTGTGTTGCTTTCCCTCCCAGCCTCCGAGACAGTCACCCCATTGTCCTGCCGGCACTCTTGGGGCTCCAGGTCCCTGCCCTTGGCACGTCCCAGCTGGGGATTGGGGAGGGGGAGCTTGGCTGGACTGCCTGCCCCGAGGACCTGGGCAGGGGCAGCCTAGGTGATGGGAGGAGCTATCCCGTCACGTCATTTTGAGTGCTGGGGGGACGGGAATCCCCCTGGATGTTTGGCTCCCTGTCCCAGCCTCCTGAAAAGCAGGGGCCCTGTGGGAGCCCTAGGACAGCCCATGGGGCCTTTCCTGAGTGCTGCTCAGTTACCTACCTCCAGCAGCAGCAGGACTGGGCCTGGGGATACAAGCCCAGAGAGGGTACAAGCCCAGAGAGGGTACACCAGCTGCCCGAGGTCACACAGCTGAGTGATAGAGTTGGGATTTGAACCCTAGCCAGTTGCCAACCACTGGAAATGCTGCTCTTGGTCAGAAGCTGGGAGACCTGGGTCTTGCCCTGGCCTCGCCTTGTGATTGAGATGAAGTCTCTGTCCCATTGGGCCTCAGCTCCCCAGGCCCCTCAGCAGACCACCCAGTCATATTGGGAGTTGCCGTGGCCCTGAATTGGGGACCTTATAAGGCCTGAGTGCGGAGCCCGTAACCCAACTCTGTCCTGGACCCCTGGCTTCTGTGAGGACTCTTCACAACCCAAGTTATTTTGGACCAAGAAGTGGCAGGTGCCAGCAAGACAGAGGGGCTTAGGTTACCAGGAGGGGGCAGGGCAGGGTGGGGTCGGGAACACTCCTCAGGGTGTCGCTGCAGGCTGTCCCTGGCCTGGGAGCCCTCTCCCTCCCCCACCAGCCACAGAGGGGCACTGGCAGCCCTTACTCTTCCTAAGCACACTCAGCAGGAAAGAGGTTATAACTCATACCCCATGAGCAGCGGGATGGTCAGCAAAGCTGCTAAAGGACCTAGTGGGTGCCAGGCCCAGGGCAGCAGAAAACGTAGCCCCAAGTGTGACCCCAGCCAGGCCCTGGAGCAAGTCTCTCCTCCTCTCCAAGCCTCACTTCCCTCGCAAGGTGACTGTGAGGATGGAGTGAGGCTCCCGGCGCTATGCTCAGCCGGGGCCCAGTGTGGTGGACACAGGCCTGCAGTATACAACAGAGAGGCCCAGTACAGTGTGGTGTGTGTGATGCTGGGCGACGGTCACCTGCCAGTGTGGGAGTGGAGAGCAGAGTCCAGGAAGGCTTCCTGAAGGAGGTGACACCTGAACTGAGTCCTAAACACTAGCACCTTAGGGAAGGGCATCCAGGTGTTGGGTGCAACATTAGCCGGACCCTGGAGTGGGACACGGTCGTGGTGGGTGAGGGAGATCGAAGCAGTTCAAGCAGTGGCTGATAAGGCTGCAGAAGGTGCTGGGGGCCAGTTCGCTGGGCCCGGTCAGCTACGTTAAGGTTTATTTTGGGGACTGAAGGGGCCATACATGGAAGGGTTTTAAGCAGGTAAAGACGTGGTTTGATGCTTGTCAGAGAAAACCCTGCAGATTGCCTGGTGGGGTATGGAGGTAAGGAGGCCCACGGGAAGCTGGAGCAGTGGCCAGGTCCCCTGCCTGGAACACGGCAGTGGCGGTGAGGACACAGACTGGAGGGAAGTTCCGAGCGGAGGGCTGGGACTTGCGTGTGTGGGGTGGACGTGAGCGGGTAGAAGGGCCTTCACTCTGACGGCAGCCTCTGGCTGGGTGATAGGGCGCAATGCTGGGGACATGGGAGGGACTGTTTAGAGGCTCGGGGTCTGCGGGGTCTCTGGGCCTGTCCAGGGGCTGTAGATGTTTAGGGCTGGGAGAGGAGGCCTGGGCTGGCTGAGCAAGGATGGGGGTCCTGGGAACCTGAAGCCAAAAGTGAGAGGGTGGAGTAGGGGCCCCGGGTGGGGACGTCCCCGGCAGGAGGAATGCTGGCCAAGGGTTGAGGGTCAAAGGCCAAGGCAAGAGTGTCTCTGATGTTTGCTGGTGGCCTTGGGGAGGGCTGGTGGGTGGGGAGTAAAGAAGTGGGGGCCAAAGATGTGTTGCAGTAACTCTGAAGACACTGATGGGAAGGGAAGGTGGAGGGAGACCCCTGGGGCTGTGGATGCAGAGCGGAGGGTCCCAGGAGGCATTGGGCTTGATTTACACACTGAGGGAAGGTGTGGGCAGGGACCACGTCAGGGGTGGAAGTTGGGCCTGTGCAAGGGTGAGAGCCTGGGGACCCCCCTCAGTTGAGGACCGTACAGGCTGTGGTCACGTGAGCAGCCCCGCAAATTTCTCTCCCACCCTGGGCCTCTGTGTTCCTTTGAGCATCCTGGTCCAAACCTCATCCCAGATGAGGACACGTGCAGCTCCCCTCCCACCTGCCTGCCTCCGGGCCTTCCTCCCGGCCCTGGGGAGTGTTATGCAGGACCCAGGGCCTGTTTTCCCGGAATTGCAAGGGGAGCAGCTCAGCGGCTGCTGGTGTGGCTGTTTATGCCCCTCGGTGCTGCCCCCGCTGTCTGGCTCCAGAGGGAGGAGGCAGGGACAGGACAGCGGAGGCACCCAGAGGAAAGGGGACTTTGTGAAGTCCTCCCAGCCTCCTGGGCCTTCCCTGCCCCCAACAGCCCCTCCACCCTCAGAGGACGGTCAGGGCCTAGCACAGCATGTGGCTGGGCAGGAGCAGAGGCAGGAGAATCCCCCTCACCGCCCCCCCGCCACCTGTGCCCTTGTCTTGCAGAGTGCTGACTCGGCTTCCCAGACCTGGGCAGGATGGAAGGTACGGAAGCTCCTCTCTTTTCCTGCTCACAGCCTGGGCCTCAGTGTGCCCATCTGTTTAGGGGGTGTGCTTTCGGGAGACATTCGGGGAGGGTTTGGACGTGGCTCTGGGGCTGCTAGAAGGGGCCTATCTGGGGGCCTCCAGCATCCTCCTCAGGCCTCTCATGGGATATACCAGCTCCAGGATTACTTTTAGAAGGGAAGAGGCCTCCTTGAGGCTCCTAAGGGCCGCACAGCTCACCTCCTACACTGGTATTTATAGAGCTGAATCTCTGGCTCTTTCTGGAGAGGGGGCGGCACTGGTGAGGGAAGGCCTGCCCTGTGGAGAGGCCCCAAGGGTGCAAATGCCAAGGCAAACAATGGCACATTCCTGCCCCTCTCCCGGACCAGCGGGGGTGGGTCTTGAGGATGTCTTGGGCCCCCCTGGCCCCTACAGGCTGGGACCTGGAGGGAGATGTGGGCCAAGAGCCTGGCTGGCCCACCTCCTGGCAGCACCACCCATCCCTCCCTGGCGCTGGGCCTCGGCCTGGGCGGCTCTTAAAGGAACCCAGCTGTCCTGGCTGCTGCTGCGGTCATCCTTCCACCCCTGGGCCTCTGAACATCCGCTGCCAGTGGGCTGTGGCCTCCCCCCACGCCCAGGCTTGTGCCCATCACACGGCAGCAGACGATGGGAACCCAGAGAAGTCGTTCTTCGGCAGCTCCTCTAGACCTCCAGCCCCGTGGCTGGGAGGACCCCGGGGAACTGCCGAGCTCACCTCCCCGCTGGGGCAGGGACTTCTTTCCTAAGTGCACACAGCGAGCTCCTACTTCCCTGAGAAGCGGGGAAGGCCTGGCGGCCTGGGAAGAGGCCCCGGCCCCAGCCCTAGTTTTGGCATCCCTGGAGCGGGCCCCTGCCTCTAGGCCTAGGTTCCCCCCTCTCTGGTGGGGCTACGGTCTTGCTGAGTTCTGAGATAGAGGTTGAAACGTAAGCTCCCTCCCTCTCCGGGCAAGGGTTCCACGCGCCCACCAGAGCCCTCTTCCCCGGCAACCGTCTCCAGGGCAACGTATGTTGTGGTTGCCAACTCCACACTGGTACCGCCCAGGGAAGGCAGGCGGCAGGCTGGCCCAGGGCCTGGGAGGGGAAGGGCAGGGGACACGGCGGAGCAGGACCATGAGGGCCTGCCGCTCGGCACCAGACTCCCGCAGCATGGAAGACGCTAACGCCCGAGGTGACCAGGCGTCTCGGTCCAGCTGCCCACAGGGAGGGGCCGCGAGGGTTGGCGTCCGAGCCCCTGAGGGTCACCCTCGCAGCGTGTGCTGAGCCCATAGCCTTCAGGCCTCTGCCTCCCTGCCTGGAACACCCTCTTCTCCCTGACCTGTCCCAGTCTCTGAGTTCTCCTCGCCCCATTATCCCTCACTCTGGGCTGACTCGTCTGCCTCTCTGACGGGACCATGAGCTGTGTGTGTGCGACTGCCTGGGGCCCAGCACAGGCCAGGGATCCCAGAGGTACCTCTGGTTCTTTGTCTAGTGACTCACTGAGCTCTGCTTCCCTTTTCTCTCCCACAGAGAAGCTGAAGAAAACCAAGATCATCTTTGTGGTGGGTGAGTCCGAGGCAGGCGGGTGAAGCAGCAGGCAGGGAGGGGCTGTGCAGGCCCTGGTGGGAGCCTGGGCCTGGGGCTGCACCCTAGGCTCTGCCCCCACTTCACTGGGTGACCCGGGCAGACCCTGTCCCATTTCTCGGGGCTTCTGAATGGGCGGGCGCTTGCAGGCGGGCCTGGCTCGGGGAAGGGCACCCAGTGTGAGAAGATTGTCCAGAAGTACGGCTACACCCACCTCTCCACCGGGGACCTCCTGCGGGCTGAGGTCAGCTCAGGCTCGGCCAGGGGAAAGATGCTGTCGGAAATCATGGAGAAGGGGCAGTTGGTGCCACTGGTGAGTGGGCCCCGGCAGGGTGAGGGGTGGGGGGCGAGGGAGGCCCTGAGTGGACACCAGCCAGCAAAGCCCATGACACACCAGCAAGGCGGACCATGACCTTCCCTGTTTCTGAACCCTCCTGAGGGTCCCCACTGCCCTTGGCAGAAAGTTCCTTCCGGAAGCTCCCAAGAGCCTCCAGGACCTGCCCTGCCAACCCCTCCAGACTCCCACCACCCTGGCCTTTCTGTCCCCTCACACTGATCACACTCCTCCCTGCCTGGAATGTTCTTTCCTCCCCATCTTTCATACCTTGCTGACTCCTCAGACTCAGGCTAAGACCCCCCGACCTCCCGCCAACTTGATACTCCAGTAGCCTCCCTTCTTTGCCCGTATAACCCATGTCATGCTTGGAAACTACAAATCAACTGTGTGAATGTCTGTCCCCTCAGCAGACTGTGAGTTTGCGAAGGGCAGGGAAGGTCTGCTTTGTTCACAGCTGTGTCCTCAGGGCCCAGACAGAAGGCTGGGAGGAGGGGCTCAGTCATATTATTGAGTGAATGAAGAAATAAGTGAATGAATGAATGAATGATTCAATCAGTCCATCAAGTCGTCACAGTTCACAGAAGGCTTCCTGGAGAGGGAGGCTTGTTTGGGAAATCTGTGTTAGGCCAGAGGGCATTTCCAGCTGTGGGGCAACATGCAGAGGCCTGAGGAGGGGGTGGAGAATAGGGGGTCATGACTCCGCCTTCTTTTGCCACGCCTCCAGGAAACAGTGTTGGACATGCTCCGAGATGCCATGGTGGCCAAGGCAGATACTTCCAAAGGCTTCCTGATCGACGGCTACCCCCGGGAGGTGAAGCAGGGGGAAGAGTTTGAGCGGAGGGTAAGTGCAGCCTCATGGAGCTGTGACATGGGATGAGCCGGCAAAGGCTGCTGTGATGGGCAGTCCTGAGCAGAGGGAGAGATAGACTGATTGTGGGCGGGTGGGAGGGTGGGCAAGGAGGGAGACCAGGGAGACTTTCTGGAAGTCTTTCTAGAAGTCTAGAAGAAAATGAATGGAATTCATTCATTCATCACCAGGCTGGGGAATTCACAAACCTGGCTGCAGGTTCCAGCTCAGCTGCTTGAGGCCTTGGGCCAGTCAGTCTGCCTCTCTGAACCTCGGTGTCCCCAACTGCAGAATGGGGACAGACATTTCTCAGCTGCCTTGAGGGACTGTGTGGGGATTAGAGAGAATGCATCCTTCAAAAGTGGGGCTTGGCACCCCATAAACACACGATCAGAGGGGCAGGGAACAGCATGGATAGGGCTGGAAGGGGCACGCTGGTGTGGGGAGAACAGAATCTGTGGGGCAGGGCAGCCGGCAGTGATGTGGGTGGGGACGTTCAGGCCGGGCTGAGGCCTCGAATGCCACAGAGGGGCGTCTAGTCTCCTTCCAGGTGCCATGGAGAGTCTGGCTGGAAAGAGTGAGCCTTGAGGATGAGGGCTCTGGGCTGCCTGGCACGGGTGTCCCCCAGGAAGACTTTCCACAGTGGGGGAGCACCTCACTCAAACACACACATGTGCAGGCATATGTGCCCACAGGCATACAAGCACACGTACATGTGCACACAGGTACAGACACTTACACATGCACAAGGCCAGAGGCATATGCACACATGTACACAGGCATGAAATGTACACACACGCAGACTCATGCAACGTGTGTGCACGGATGCAGTACATCCAGATACAGGGACGCACAGAGATGCACACATATGTGCACACACAGATGCACACACATACACCAGTACCTCTGATGTCACAGGTCATATGGGGGAAACAGATGAAACTGCAAGTGCCTAGGAGGAGGGAGAGGTCTGCTGACCTCTAAGGGTGGGTTCGGGCTCAGGGAGGGCTTCTCGGCAGCAGGAATGCCTGCGGGGAGGACCGGGCATCTTAGGGGGCTGGGGCAGGACCTCCATCCCCATTGCCTGTCTCTGTGAGGCTGGGCCATCTTTGGGCTTCCATAGCTTTGAGCCTCATCCAGAGGGAGGATATTATATTCCTTGACCTCGAAGTGGCTGCAAGACCTCAAGAGAGTGTCTGTCCTGGTCTGGGCCTCAGTTTCCCTATCTGTGCAGTGGGGATTGGCTGGGTTTCCTTCAGACTAGGAGGCCATGGACCCTGAGGTCAGATGCCAGGCAGCCCTGAGGCACGTCCTGATGTACCAGATGCATGATGTCGCCTCAGGCCCTCAGGGTCACATCTAGAAAATGTGGTTAATGAAAGTTAACCCATCCCTGCTGGGGCTGTTGTAAGTGCTACTGTGCGGGCTGGGCACCTGGTCTTCTTGGCTCTGGACACCAGGGGGCGCCTGGGCCTCACCGAAGGAGGACTGGTCGGCCTTCTGGCCCTTGCAGATCTTCCCCGCGGATGAAATGCTTATTGCAATGACAGTGACATTGCTCCGAACCCCCAGAGCTCAGCAGGCCCCCTTCACTCAGCCCTCCTTATTCCTTTGTCAAGTTCATATCCAGCCTTGCAGGTATAAGACGCACCTACCTGCCCTCGGGGGCTCCAGGCCTGGCTGGGAGAGGGACCTTAAGTAAATAACCAGAGACCCTCCTGAGACAAGCTCGCGGCAGAAGTAAAGGGGGACTGGAAGAGCATGTCCCAGAGAGCTGGGATGGTGGGGGGGTGGGCATCTGCAAAGACTGTCCTAGAGGAATGAGATTTTAGCTCAAATCTGACGGCGAGCACTTGGTATTGAGGGAAAGCGTTCCTGGCCAAGGTTCCCGGCATGAGCAAAGGCCCTGGCAAGGGAGGAGGTGGATGAGAGCCCAGACCACAGACAGTCCGTGTGGCTGAAGCCAGGAGAGCAAAGGACTGAGAAGCACGAGATGAGGAGGGTGGGAAGGGTAGGTCAGGTAAGGAGTTAGGACTTTCTCCTGAGGGCACTGGGGAGCCATGGAAGAGGTTTGAGCAGGGGAGGGGCAGGGCAGATGGGTTTAAGGAAGGTCCCTCAGGCTGCCTTGCGGGAAGGGCTTGAAGGTCTGAGTGGGTCTCAATGGGGCCTCAGAAGTGGGAAGATGGGGAGGAGATGGCCCCAGGGGGCAGGAATGAGGCCCCTGTAAATAGTGCCCTGCCTGCAGATCGGACATCCCACGCTGCTGCTGTACGTGGACGCAGGCCCTGAGACCATGACCAAGCGGCTCCTGAAGCGTGGAGAGACCAGCGGACGTGTGGACGACAATGAAGAGACCATCAGGAAGCGCCTGGAGACCTACTACAAGGCCACAGAGCCCGTGATCGCCTTCTACGAGAAACGTGGCATCATCCGCAAGGTGCGGGCCCGAGGGGGCCCTAGGCCACCTGGGTCTTTGCCTGGCTTGGCCTCAAATTGCTGTGACCTTGGGCCAGCCCTCCTGTCTGGGCCTTGGTTTCCCCACTGGTTGGATGAGGGGCTGCTGCCCACTGTGGCTGGGCTCGGGGAGCCTGGCCTGGCTTCCGGGAGAGGTCAGCCCCCTGCCTCGGTGGGGCCCACCCAGCCTTCCCCGGCATCTTGCCCTCACGGCCCATCTCCCCACAGGTCAATGCCGAAGGCTCCGTGGACAGTGTCTTCTCCCAGGTCTGCACCCACCTGGACGCCCTCAAGTAGCAAAGCTGGAGCCCCTTCCCCAGCTCAGAGCCCGGCCCCACCCTCGTCCTGACTCAAGGCCTTCCCACCCTGAGCTCAGCGCTTCCACCCTGCCTGGCTGGAGTACAGGCAGAGGAAGCCACTTTATCCTGTTTTCATGGACAGCCGAGCACTAAAGGAATTTCCAAGGACATTCAGTTTTACTCCTTTTTCTTTGATTCCATCAGGGATGATTCACATGGCGTGGCCGCCCCAGCCTTGAGTCCCCAGCCCCTCCCCTTCCCGTTCCTCTTCGGACCCCTCAGCCCACCTCAGCCGGCACCCCTCTCCTAGCTCCGTTGGAAGACGCAGGGCCCTTCCTCACACATGGCGTGCTGGGCCTGGGCTGTGCCAGGCCTGGGGACACTGGGTGACTGAGGAGTGGTCCTGGCTCTCGGGGACTCGTGGTCAGGCAGAGCTGGGCCCTGGCCTGGGTTCCTCTGCATCCTTGTCGTGTGGCCTTGGTCCTGAGCCCCTTAGCTCTCTGAGCGTGTTTTCTGTCCCGAACCCCTGCTGGGGACTGGGCTGGAGCAGGCAGTGTGGTCATGGGCTGTGGGAGGGCTTCCTGGGCAGTGGGGGCAGCACACATCAGCCGGCCGAGTGGGCAGCGAATTGGCCTCCTTGGTGCAAGAAGCTCTGAGGGTCCGGAAAGGGCATCAGGATTGAATGGGGGGGTCATGGTCAGGGGTGCCTCCCTGATGAGGTGAGACCCGAAGGATATCCCACCATGTGGTCCTGGGCAGGTCACAACCTGCCCTTCCTGAGCCCATTTCCAAATCTGAATTAGGATCAGTGCCCCCTCCCCCCAAACCTCCCCCAAGGTTAGGATGAGAAAACACTGAGCAAGGGGTGTGGGTGGTCAGTTACCTTGGCCTGTGGGACCGGAGACCAGAGCAGCCTCAGGGAGGTGCAGGGCTGGGGTGCTTTGGGGCCGCCCCAGAATCCCCTCTTCTGTTCTCTTTGACTCTTTGACCTCATCACGGAGAAAGTCTCCATTGGTGCTCACATGTCCCTAACACCTGTCCCAAGCCCAGCTGGCTCCCTTTAAAACCAAGAGAGCCTTCAGCAGGGCATCCCCAGCTGGAACGAAATCCTGGGCGGGGCTGATGGTGCCCCTGTGTGTCCCCTTCTACCTACACAAGTGCGGCTGGTTTTCCATTGAAAGTAGTTATTTAAACTTTCCTTTAAAATAAACGTATTTAAGTTTTAAAAGATGAGTCTATTGAAAGAAGAACACGAAATCAATAAATGATAGCACAGGGGAGGTAGGTTCTAGAAGGCAGGAATCATGCGGCCCTGGGTGGGGTGCGGGCCGAAGGCCTCTGCAGCTGGCCTTTCTGTGCCCCATGCCACCTGGGGCGCGCCGGGAAGCCCCAACTCACTCTGTGACCGCCCACCTCGGGGTCTCCAAGTCGCATCTGTCAAACTGGGCTAAAACATACACACACACACGCATGCACATGCATACTCGTGCACACACACATCCTCTGTCGAGGTTGTCATGATTAGCGCAAGGATGAGTGGAAAAACACGCCCCCAAGATGATAAAAAGCTAAGAGAAATCCACCTGACAAAATTGTCTTCAATATCTTCATTTTTTTAAATTACAGCTTCATTAATTCAGGTGTGTCTTCAGTTTATAAAAACCTAAGCTGACCCAAACTATTCACCATGGAATCACTTTATTCACTAAAGAAAAAAAAACCCTTGAAAAAAACACAAAATGTTTAACAGCTCCAGTAACTACCACCATCCCATCCTTGCCACCGCGAGCCTCCCTTTGAGGGTTTCCTTAGTTCACGTTTCCAGAGCAACGGCTATGCTGGCAAAAGATGGTGTCGCGAGCCCCCAGCCTGCTGTGCTGTGGCTCCCAGAAGGAGGGCAGCCGTATTCACAAAATTCCAGACCAGCTCTGGGCAGCTCAGTGCCCAGAGCCCAGAGGAGCCCCTAGTAGCGGGAGTTTCCTTGAACTGGAACTCTGGAGTGGGGCCTTGAGGGTACGGAGGAGTTTGCTTCACCAGGAGACAGAGGGCGTGGAAGGGCGGAGGGAACAGCTCTGCGGAGCCTCAAAGGTGGAGAGGACCCGTTGTGGGGAGGGCTGAGGCCTTAGAGGGACAGGAGTGCAGGCTAGAGGCAGGGCAGTAGCAAGAGCCAAGCCTGGTGACTGGTGGGCAGCCAGGCTCTCAGGGCCTTGAATGCTGACTCAAGTATCGTCTTTCCCATAAGAGCAACGGGAAGCTCAGAAAGAGCTTTGTTTTTTAATGAAATATTTCAAACAAAGTGAAAATTGGAGGAAATAATATAATGAACACCCATATACCCATCACCAAGATTTAGTAATTGGTAACATTTTTCCATACTTCATTGTTTTACTTTTGCCAAGCTATTTTTTTTTTTTTTTTTTTTTTTTTTTTTTGCGGTACACGGGCCTCTCACTGTTGTGGCCTCTCCCGTTGCGGAGCGCAGGCTCTGGACGCGCAGGCTCAGCGGCCATGGCTCACGGGCCCAGCCGCTCCGCGGCATGTGGGATCTTCCCGGACCGGGGCACGAACCCGCGTCCCCTGCATCGGCAGGCGGACTCTCAACCACTGCACCACCAGGGAAGCCCTCGCCAAGCTATTTTAAAGTAGATTACAGATATGAGAAAATTTCACCACTGAAGTCTGACTTCAGCATGACTCTCCAATAAATAAGGACACTTTCCTATATAACCACAACTCAGAGGTCCAAGAACACTAAGTTATAGTAACACTGTGATAGGTAATAATCAGACCACATGCAATTTTCCCCAATTGTCCCCAAAATGTATCTTTGGTCAAACCGGGACGCTATCCAGGACCACACGCTGCATTTGGTTGTGATGTCCATTAAACCTCTTTTAACCTAGAACGCCCTTCCTACTCTTTGACATTGGCCTGTGATGGGATCAGCTGTCCTACAGAAAATTCTTCCTTCCAGATTTGTCTGTTGCTTCTTCGTGGTGGTGTTTAACTAGCTCCCCCGTCCCCTGAATTTATTGTAAACTGGAAGTTAGTTGTAGTCTTCGTAGATGCGAGTGAAGCTTTTGGGGCAGGAGTACCTAATAGGCGAGGCTCAGGAAGGGTTTTTAAACCGGACAGGATGGTCAGATCTGCAGCGCTTCCAGCTTTAACCCGCACACACATCTCCCTGGGGTCTTATTAAAAAGCTGATTCTGATTCAACAAGTCTGGTTTGGGAGGGAGGCCCCAGCTGCTGGTCCGAGGCCCACACTTTGAGGAGCTCAGAGAGAAGCTGCTCTGTGAAGGCGGGAGCCCAGGGAGGGTGTGGGAGGAGGGGGCATCTCTGGGGTCAGCGTGTGCTCAGCCCCTAGTGGTGGGCTGAGAGGGCGGCATGGCATTGGATCTGAGACAGCAGAAGCTGTCACACTCTTGAGGTCTCTGGGGACACTCCAGGCTTGTCGCAAGACGTTGGAACATTCTAACCATCCAGAGGACTGGTACAGTGCCTCTGTAACTTCAGACAGCGTGGGCCTCCAGATAGGGAGGTGTCCTCAGATGCCTCCCGTGTACTGAGCCCCTAAGTCTTGGCCTCGGGGCTCCTGAGGGCCTGGCCGGAGGCACTGAAGTGGGAGAGGAAGGAAGCGGAAGCGGGGAGCAGAGGAGGCCAAGGCTGTCGCCTCCCAGACGCGAGAGGGGCCTCGAGTAAACAGGAAGGCCTGGCGGCTCCACAGTGGGGGGGCTTTGGGGGGGTGCAGAGCCCTACTGGACATGCGCAGCAGGCGCGCACAGGGCTTCCTCTCTGGCAAGCAGACCCAGAGAGGTTGTGTGGCTTGCCCCAGGTCACACAGCGAGGCAGGGGCACAGGACTAGACCCTCGCCTGCCTCTCCTGCTTCTGCCCCATCCTGGGGGTCTGGTGCAGGGTCTCCTGCCTCTGCTTCCCGCTGTGGTTCATGGGGTGCTGGACAGTCTCTCCCCTGCTTGGGCCTCAGTTTCTCTTCCTATGAACTCAGAGTCCCTACAACTCAGAGGCTCTAGAATCCTGGCCAGGTGGAATCCTTCTGCCTCCTAGGTGGTCTTCACGGGTTCTCTAGACCTTGGGCATCATTGGGTTTTATCAAGGAGGTCAACATCACCCAGGAGGCGACAGGTACCAGGACCTTTCCTCGGGGAAAGAGAGGGAGACTTTGAGGGATTTCCCTCTTCTAGAATAGAGTCTGGCAGGACCACTGACCCTGGTCACCTCCCTGTATCCTTGGGGAGTCATTGGCCCTCTTCAGAGACCCTGTCCCTGGGCTCAGAATGCCCCCAACACCCACACCCTGGAGACTCAGAATCACAACCTATGAGACCCCAGGCTGTGTAGCCCAGTGGTTAAGTCCATTCATTCATTGCATGAGCACTTACTGAACGCCTGTCATGGGCCAGGCACTATGCTAAGCGATGGGGATTCAGCAGCAAACAAAGCAAGGCCCGTGCCCTCATGGAACTTCTGTTGTAAAGAGGGAGACGGACAGAATAAACAGTATATAGTATGTCAGATGGGGACATGCGCCCAAGGTCCAATTGCTGGTGTGGGGAGAGGACTATTTACAATGAGATGGGAAACCCTCACTGCCCATGCGACATTTGATCTGCAACTTAAAGGATGAGGAGCAAGACCTGTGGTTATCTAGGGGGACAGTGTTTCAGGGAGAGGGAACAGCAAGTGCAAAGGCCCTGAGGTGGGCATGTGCTTGGTACGTTCAAGGAACAGCAAGGACGCCAGCTGCAGTGGACTGAGCGAGTTGGGGAAGAGAAGAGGTCGAAGAGGGGACAGGGGTGGGGAACCTCGAGGGCCATTTGAGGGGCTCTGCCTTTTACACTGAGCGACATGGTTGCCTGCAGAGGGCACTGAGCAGAGGAGGGATGGAACTTGACTTGGTTTTAACGGATTCCCTTTACGGTGTACAGAATGGGCTGGGAGCAAAGGTGGAAGCAAGAAAGCCCACTGAGGCGGTGACTGCTATATTACCAGAGGTGCTGGTGGTGACCAGAGTGGCATCTGTAGGGTGGCGGGAACCCTACAAACAATGGGAATTTGGGGGGAGGAGACAACAGGATTTACTTATAGGTTGGATGAGGGGCATAACAGAAAGAGTCAAGGTCACCCTTAAGTCTTGAGCAACGAGAGGAGGGAGCTGTCATGGTCTGAGATGGGGAGACAGAGGCAGGAACAGTTGGCAGAGGACGAATAGAGCCCAGTTTTGGATGTGTGAAGTCTGAGTTGCTTATTAAGAGCCTGGAGCCTGGGGGAGAGTTCTGGCTAGAGACACAAAGCTGGGAGCCACCAGTATATGGATGGTATTTAAAGTTATTTGTCTGGGCTTCCCTGGTGGTGCAGTGGTTAAGAATCTGCCTGCCAGTTCAGGGGACATGGGTTCGAGCCCTGGTCCAGGAAGATCCCACATGCCGCGGAGCAACAAACCCATGCGCCACAACTACTGAGCCTGCACTCTAGAGCCCGCGAGCCACAACTACTGAGCCTGCATGCCACAGCTACTGAAGTCTGCACACCTAGAGCCTGTGCTCTGCAACAAGAGAAGCCACCGCAACAAGAGAAGCCACCGCAATAAGAAGCCCGCACACCACAATGAAGAGTAGCCCCCGCTCGCCGCAACTAGAGAAAGCCTGCGTGCAGCAAGACCAAAAATAAAAATAAACAAATAAATAAATAAATAAGGACAGACCTTGAGTTAGCCGTCTCCTGTTTGCCCCCCAGATGCACACTCCATCCCCATGGACACATCTACCTCCTCTCAGCCAAAAATAAATAAATAAATAAATTTAAAATAAATAAATAAAGCTATTTGTCTGGATAAGGGCACCCAGAACAGTCCTTCTCAAACTTTAATGTGCACGTGAATGCCCTAAGGATACTGATGGAAGACAGGTTCTGATTCAGCAGGTCTGGGGCAGGGCCTGAGAGAAGCTCCCAGGAGATACTAAGACTCCTGGCTGTCCAGTGGTTAACACTGTGCACTTCCACTGCAGGGGGCATGGGTTCGATCCCTGGTCAGGGAACTAAGATCCCACATGGCGTGGCCAAAAAAAGAAAAAGAAAAAAAAAGACTACACTTTGAGTAGCAAGCATCTAGGGCATTATATTCTATGGCCAAGACCCATGGGTGGGCAATGAAATCAATAGGGTGGCAAGTGATCAGTATTTGAAAGAAAATGGAACAGTGTGGATGTACCTCATAAGGGTATATATACCTATATATAGTTTCACAAAATGTTTGTTTTAATTATTTGAGCCTGAATCCCAGGGTTTGTGCTGAGACATGACGTCATGGTCACAAAGATTTGAGAAAACCTGACTTGGGAGTGAGGGTAAACAGAGAAGGGAAGAGACCCAGGGTCCAAGCATGGGAGGATGGGGAGGAACCAGTGAAGAGACGGATAAGGTGACCAGGGAGGTGGGAGGAAAACCAGGATGGAATGTTCTGGAAGCCAAGGGAGGAAAGACAGGCCCAGATTTGAATTATCCTCTGCTTCTCCTCAGCCCTGTTGTCCTGCACACCTGAGCCTCAGTTTCCTCCATTGTAAAATGGGGACATGACAGTCTCAGCCCATTAAAGTGGCCGTGAGGTGGCACTTGGCACAGGGCAAATGTGTGAGGGGTGCAGTGATTCTGATTGTTCTCCTGGGCTTTGAGCTCCCCCAGGCCAGCAGGCTGGCCTCCCACTGTGCAGGGGAAGAAACTGAGACCCAGAATATGTTAAAGTCTTGCCTGAAGCCACAAGGGCAGAGCCTGGATACCCTGGCTCCCAGACCAGTGCCCTCTTTCCCCTGTACCCACTTTTTCCCTTGCCCATGTGGGTCTGGCCCTGTTCTTTTCGACAGCCACTGGCTCCAGGCCGGTGCTGGAGACGGACTGCTGCCTGGTGGGGGGAATCCCTGGGGGCCGCCTAAAATTCCTCCAGTGGCCAGTGGCCAGGGTACACGTGCTCCATCCCTTCCTGCAGCCCCGGCCTTCCCGGCCAGACAGGGGGAGGAAGGAGTGGAATTCGTGTACCTGCCCACGGTGGGGCCCAGGCACAGACATCTGGCTATTGGCCACGTCTCTTTGGCGTGTGGATAGGCAGGCGGCACCCGAAAATGTCTGTATCAGTCAGAGCCCCAGCAGGAAACAGATGGCACGCTCCAGTGGGATAATTTGAGAAGAGTTTAATGAAGGGTCTGTTGACACAGGTGCGGGCAGGGTGGAGGGAAACCACAAGGGACAGTGCAGAAGCCCGGGGCTGGCAGCAGCCGTGGGCCATGACCATCCTTGGCCTGAAGGGCTTTGTGGAGAGGGCCAGGTCAGGGCTGTGGTCTTCAGTGCAGGGAGGCCACCAATTTGCAGCGGCCCTGCAGGGAAGGCACCAGAGGGACAAATCCTCCACCTCCTTCCCCTCTCTGAACTGTGCAGGGCTGAGAGGAGGTAGATGTGTCCATTGGGATGGAACGTGCATCCGGGGGGCAAACAGGAGACCGCTAACTCGAGGTGTGTCCCTGCCTGTAAGACAGTGTGACCGTGCAGCTTCCTGGGGACAGGCAGCCCAGTCCCGGCCTGGCCTCTTCCACTGGGGAACAGGAGCGAGGCTTACCTCTCTGTGCCTCAGTTTCCCTATGCCTCCATGGTCCCAGCCCCTGCCTTATCTTCCAGGGCACTTCATGATTTCAAGGGCCAGAGAGTCCTGGCTCTGTGCTGGGGACACAGCGGTGCAGAGGCATCAAAAGCCCCTGCCCTCGAGGGGCTTCTAGTCGAGTGGAGAGACCTACATAGCACAACTCACACAAGCGGGGGTGGGGGAGGCCCACAGTGCTGTGGGAGCTTCGGGGTGACCGCCTCTCCACCCCAGGGGGTCCCAATCTCTTCCTTCCTCCACCAGGTCTCTGGGGTCAGGGCTCCAGGCCCTACTGTGCTGCCTATAGATTTTTCTTTCCCTGGAAGTTTGCTGCATGTTTTTCCTGTGTCCACCTGCAGCCTCTCCTGCTTTCAAGAGAAACCAGGTGGGTCTTGTTTACAACGTGGGAGGGGTTGGATTGTGCAGCATGAGGGTGGGAGGGAGGGAGGTTTGAGAAGGGCCTCCTATGGGGTCCATGATACGGCCTCAGATACCCCAACGCCCATTCTGGACCACAATCCCCCACACCCAGTGACATCTGTTCCCTCCAGATTCAACTCAGATGGGAGCAGCAGGGAAGGAGCTGAGCTTGGAGCCAGGCAGTCCTGGGGTCTCCAGCTGGGGGTCTCCCAAACCTCAGGAGGCCTTGGGCTCCTCCTCTGTCAATGGTGTGACTTAGGGGTGGCTGTGAGGATTCAGAGCTGATAAGGTGAACGCCTAGGGCGGGGCAGAGGGAGAGTTCAGCCCCAGGGAACTGGATTAACTAACTGTCCCTGGGGCACAGACTGCTGGTAGGGGGGCCTGGGAAACCTCACCCAACCTTCCCCTACTGAAGCCACCCTTTGCCTCGTGGCACCCACCTCCCCATCTCCGTGGCTGCAGGAAAAGACAGAGGAGCTGCCACTCTCGGGCTGCCGCTTTGGGGTGGCCCCGTCCTCCCTGTCACGGCCTTCCTGGCCTGCTGGGCCGAGATGGGTCTCCTGTGAGCCCACACTCATGCCTGGCTGGGAATTGGCCACGCAGCCAGCCGCAGGGCTGGGCAAGCGAACGAGCCACACCCGCCCTTCCCACCCGGGGGTCAGCTCCTGCAGACACAAACACACTCCTGCTCTGCCCTCTGCTCCCTGCAGAGGCAGCCAGGGCTCCCACCTTCTCCTCCTTCCCTGGGCTTCAATTTCTCCATCTGTGACCAAGACAGTATAAAGAGAAAAAGCCCTGGCTCCATCCCCGCTGCGGGTCCTGCCAGCACACACCAAGATTTGTCTCTTCAAAGCTTGCTCTGCCAGCACCTTCTGCTCCAGAACCCTTCATGACTCCCCATGGCCTTCAGGAGAAAGCCCTGGCATTCAAGGTCCCCCTCCCAGAGCAGGGCCAGAGTCTGCCCCTCCAGGCTTCCCGTCACCACCACACCCCTGCTTGTCCCATGGTGGTCAGGCCACTTCTTGCCTCTATGCCTTTGCTCAGGGTGGTCCCCAGCCCGACATGCCCTCCTCATCCTTTCTTCTCTCCCCACCCCCAACTTGCCCAGACCTCCACAGGCCAGGCCTAAAGGCCACCTCCTCCAGGCAGCTCAAGCTTCCTCCTCTGAGCTTCCTTGGGCCTGACCCTAAAGTGCCACACGTGACCAGCACCATGGTAGGCATGTAGGTGGCTCTTACTGTTTGCAAAACAAACAAGGGACAGTTCTGGGATTGTCTCCCAGGCTCAGGGAGCACTGATGGGTGAGCGCTTCCTGAGTGCCAGGCCCAGGGCTCTGCGCTGCAGTGCCCCGACCCACAGAAACCTCACAACAGCCTGGTGAGGAAGGCATCATCGTGCCCACTTTACAAACAGGATGACTGAGGGTGGAGGGCACTGGCTCGAGATCTCACAGCTCAGAGCAAGCACTGCAGGGTCTTGAACGTCAGAAATGCCATTAAAGGGACTTCCCAGGTGGCGCGGTGCTTAAGTACATGGAACAGAGTTCCACATGAAGCCCCTTGGCCAGGCCTGGCCCCTGGAAGTTCCCCTTGGTGGGCTGTTGGGGTGATTCTTTTCATCTGCCCCCGGGGGCTGCCAGATGCACCCCACCAGCCAGCCCTGGAGAGGGTGGGATGGGAGGTTGGGTGTGTGGGGAGACGAGCCTGGAGCCTGGGTCCTCCCACCCCACTGCCTCCCCCACGCCCCAGGGCCCCCCACCCAGCGACAAAGCCCGTGGCACTTCCTCTCCCCGCCTGGCAGGCCGCCTGGCCCGGCCCCTTGTCTAAGGAAGCGCATTTCCTGCCTCCCCGAGCCAGGCTGGATGAGCCGGGAGCTCCGCACTGCTGACGCTCAGACCCCAGCCTCCATCCGCATCCACAGGCCGTGACTGCTGCCGCCGTCCACAGGAGCCCCGCAGCCCCTCCCCGCTCAGCCCTTGGCCAGCGACCCCCGGCCTGGCCCCGCGCCCCCGTGCCCACTTCTCCTGACCCCTTGGCCGCCACCTCAGAAGGCTGGAGCAGGGACGCCGCCGCTCCAGCTGCCTGCTCCCCTTGGGTCCCCGCGAGAGCCCACGTCGGCCCCGGCGCCCGCCTGCAGCCCTGCCCCTGGACACCGGCTAAGGCCCAGCGCACAGATCCCCGGGTGGACAGCATGGACCGCGGCACGTTCCCCCAGGCCGTCGCCCTGCTGCTGGCTCTCTGCAGCCTCGGCCACACAAGTAGGTGTCCAGGGACCCGGGGTGGGGAGACTCGGCCCCCAGGGCACAGACCAGGCCCCAAGTGTTCCGGGCCTCCTCCGTGTGTCCCGAGCTCACGTCCAGTGGAGCTGTCCTGGGACGTTTGAACAGCCCAAGACAGATGCCACGGGGTGACCAACCATCCCGGTTTGGCAGGACGAAGATCTTTCAGCCCTAAAAGTCTCAGGCAAACAGGGATGAGTTATTTACCTTAACTCTGGCTACTCTGGCTTCTGCCTTCCCAGCTATGTCCAGTTTCTCCCCAAGAAGCCCAGGTCCCAGAGTGCTGTGCAGCCCCTGGAGACTCTCCTGCCCTCTCTGGGCCTTAAGTTTCCCATCTGAGGAACGTGTGGGATGGAGAGGGTGTGCGGTCTCACAGCAGATCGTGGGCTCTGGGTTCAAATCTCATGTCATTATTTCCTCGCAGTGTGATCTCGGCCTCTGAGCCGAGTGGGGATGGTAGGAGAACTCCCCTCGGGGCTGTTGGGAAAGTCGGCGGTGAGGCAATGCTTGTAGAGAGGGGCAGGCTGGTTGTTTCTGTGTTGTTGTTGTTTTAGGATTAGTTTTAGATTCCTCTACCCTCACCTTCCCCGGGATCTGTGAATGGCTCCCGGAACCCTTCGGACGCGGTGCTCTCTCTGCTTCTACCCAATTCTCTACTCCTCAAAAAGAGTACAGGGCTTCCCTGGTGGCGCAGTGGTTGACAGCCCGCCTGCCGATGCAGGGGACACGGGTTCGTGCCCCGGTCCGGGAAGATCCCACATGCCGCGGAGCGGCTGGGCCCGTGAGCCATGGCCGCTGAGCCTGCGCGTCCGGAGCCTGTGCTCCGCAACGGGAGAGGCCACAACAGTGAGGGGCCCGCGTACCGCAAAAAAAAAAAAAAAAAAAAAAAAAGAGTACAAGATGCGGGCACAGGCCCAGACTAGGTGTTCTGCGGAGGCTCCTCAGCCTGGGGGCTTCTCCAGGTGGTCTTGGCCTCTGCTGTCTTCTGAAATGAGCAGATGAGGGGCAGTGACTCCCAGCCCCTCATCCCACTTACTGTGGGCCTCGCTGGGCCCTGCCCCGCATCCGCCTAAAGCCCCAGGACAGCCCTGTGGACACCCCTTCACCTCCGGCACATCCAGGCCCTCCTTAAAGGATCGGGGGTGGGGGGTGAGCATGGGAACAGCAGCAGCGGTGGCCACCCCCTCCCCACCCTACCGTAACCCGCAGCATTTGAAAGTCCCTAACCCTTGATCTCTAAAGCTCTTACCACTGCCTCACTGATAGACAGGAATGAGTCTCAGACATTAAGTGACCCAGCAGGGATTTGCCCCAGGCCTGGGCCTCCCCTGAGCACTTGCTCCTGACCTCGGGTGATACGGCGACCCCTCTTGATACAGCTCCTAGTCACCCTGCAACACTGCGGCCTTTATTGCCCCATTTTACAGGAGGGCAAGTGGAGGCTGTGACCTGCTAAGTTCACACAGCTCAGACTGAAGCCCTCCCTGAGCTCCACGATAGGCCCCCAGGCCACCCTGCCTTCCTCCCACCTCCCCCCACATTCTAGCTTGGTAACACTCTCTTCCTCTAGGTCATCAGAGAAAGATCCTGGAAGCTCTTTAGGGCCTGGTTTTATAGGATCAAAGGCACTGGTGTGCTGGCGAATAATGAACAGCGGAGTGGGGGGTGGGGTGGGGTAACGTTTGTCAATATCCACGGTGTAAATGTTCCCACAGGGCTGATTTCAAGCTATCAACTCAGCAGACTCAGAGTTGGGGCGGCTGCACAGTAATAAACCTTTATCTCCTATTTCCACCACACAGATATTACAGACGTAGATAACCTCAAGAGCACAGATAATACAAAAGGGAATAAAATAATTAGTGAGTAATGAGTTTCGATACTTATTAACTTTTAAATGTATATAATTTATTTAATTGTAAGCTTATAAAATTTAATTTTTAATAATGGCTATGTTTAAGAGCCAACTGGAAAAACTCCTGAAAATGTATCAGTCTGCTTCTGCGAGCAGGTACTAGCACCCAGTGATCATAGGGCTCAAGGGCATCCCAAAGCATCTAGCCCAGCTCATCTTCAGTATGGGAAACTGAGGCCCACAGAGGGCAGATGGGGACCAGGGCCAGGGTGTGGGAGCCAGATCTCCACGCCAGGGGAGGGAGTGGGAGTGCTAGTGACCCAGGCATCCTCGTTAAAGCTGGAGGGGGTCAAAATGGGATGAAAACATGTCCCAAACGAGTCCAGCCTTCTGGGAACACAGCTTGGCAGAAGCTTTCAAAACCATAACTTGTGTAACAGACTCACCTTCAGAAGTCAACCCCGTGGAGTTACTTGCCCAACTCTGTAAAGATGTGTGGTCTGTAGGTACCTGTAACAAAAACCACACAACTGGAAACCACCCAGTGTCTGCCAGCCTGGGCCCTATGAAGTGGATGACTGTGCAGTGGAACCCTACACAGCCGTTACCAAGAAAAAGCTAGCTACAGATCTACATTGCCGTGGACATATGTCTTAGACACATTGTCAGGTGTCCAAACATCAATGACTCCATTTCTGTAAGAATAAAATAGTAATAATGCACAATATGCACAAAGAAAATCCCCATGTCACTGTTCTTTAGCACTGGGTTCCTCTAGAGGATTTTCATTTTCTAAGACACACATTTTTGTCATGTTGGAATTTTTTTTTTAACTGAAGTATAGTTGATTTACATGAACTTTTTAAAGAACAAATAGGTACAGATTTTTGAAAAGCAATTTAACCATATATTCGCTTTAGTCCACTCCTCAAACGAAACAGATAAGAGGGGGAAAAATGACCTCCCCGGCTCCTTTATTAGTATGGGCACTGTTAGCATGCTGGTGGATTGCTTACTAGTTTTTGTCTAGCTTTTTAAGGTAATTTTAATGCAGGTGGATCAAATTTGGAAATCTTGTGTACCCTTCTTATGTCCCAGAAGTTTTCTGTGTTGTCATGTGGACTCCATAACCATCCCATTGTGGTTCTAGAATAGTCTCTCCCTCAAACGTGCCATCTCATCGTTTGCCTAATGAATTCTTTATTGTTAAATACTTAGGTGGTTTCCCCTTTGGGGCCAGTTATAAATACCACTTCCATGCACGTTTTTGGTACATGCATCTTTTCCTGTATTTTGGAGTATTTCACTTGGATAGAGTCCCAGAAATGGAGCTGCAGGGGTTCGTGGCCCATGTTGGGTGGTTGGGATCAAACAGTGTCTCCTAAGTGTGGATGAGCGTTCGCTGGAGGATGGGGTCCCCTCTACTGCTGGCCACATGTGTGAGGGTCTGGGACTCCCTGGAGAGGGGGGCAGGACATGTCCTGCTAGGGATGCAGGACACAGACCACAAATATCCATCTCTTAGAGCCTGCATTGGGGCAGCTTCCCATTTGTCCGGAGGAAAGGGAGGTTGAAGCAGGAGCCGTGTGAACCAGGAGACAGTGGGTCCCTGGGGATAGTGGGGGCATGACCTTTAAGGTTCTCACTTCAGCCAGACAGATGGTGACACTAAGACCCAGAGGGAGAGAAAGAATTGATGTCTCTCTCATGCACACAGATGGGTCAGTGATGGGCCCTCTGAGGACAGGCCTGGTCTATTTATTTGCTTGAGGACCTGACAGGGATCTGGGCAAGAGGGAGGGACCACCTCTTCTGTGTCCCCAGTGCATCAGGCAGCCCTTTGTCTCTATACCCAGGTTACAGATGAAGAAATCAAGCCTCGGGACAAGTGACAGGTCCAGGCTTCTTTTCTTCAACCCAGCTTCTTTTCTCTGCATCTTTGGTGGCCTGGGTGGGTGTGGAAGGCTTGGAGCGCTGATTGCCTTGGCTCTGGAGCAACTCCCCCTTCTAGCTCCAGCTTTGGGGCCTCAGCCCTGGAGGCTGAAGAGGACCCTCATCCAAGACTGAGCTGACTTCAATACCTGTGACGGGGTGGGGGTGAACACCAGGCGCTCCTCTAGGCTTGTTTTGTGTACCATCAGACTTAACCTTCCCAACAGCCCAATGAAGCTGACACTCCTGTTACCCCCATTTTAAAGCTGAGGAGACTGGGGCACTGGCAGGTGAAGGAATTTGCCTGAGTAACACAGCTCAGAAATGAGCAGCTGGGGCTCGGGTCCTGGACCTAACCACACACCATAGTGCCTCAGGGAAGACGATGAGACTCTCTCTGTTGCCACTCCTCTCACCCCACGCATTAGATTTCTTTCCTAGACCTGCAGTGGCCCTCCCACCTAGAGCACAACTGGATGGGTTCTTTTTTTTTTTAAGATTTTTTTCATGTGGACCATTTTTAAAGTCTTTATTGAATTTGTTACAATATTGCTTCTGTTTTATGTTTTGGTTTTTTGGCCACGAGGCATGTGGGACCTTAGCTCCCCGACCAGGGATCGAACCCGCACCACCTGCATTGGAAGGCGAAGTCTTAACCGCTGGACCACCAGGGAAGTCCCTGGATGGGTTCTGATGAGAAGATTTTCACAACAGGGTTTTAAAGGATGAATAGGAATTGAAGTCGTCAAATAAAGGAAGACTATTAGTCTGGGAAAGGGCATGGCAAGGGCAAGGAACAAGGTGTGTTTGAAGGAAACGTTCACTTCTCCCCACTGCTGGACATAAATAACCGTGAGGGCGGTTGCCAGTTCCTCACACATCAGGATCCTCCTTGGCCCTGTGCATGTGTCAATTTTCCAATATTCTCACCAATTCGTTGAGGAAGGTATTTTGATTATCACCATCCCCATTCTACAGATAATAGCACTGAGGCGTGGAAAGGAAGCTGGCAAGTAGCAGAATCAGGAACCTTCAACGTCTATCAGATCCCTGCACTTTTTAACTCCACTCCAGGTTGTGGAGTATGGCCTTAGCCCGCAGACATCGGGCAGCTAGAGACAGACTAGGGAAAGGAGTGTTGAGGCCTCACTGGTGGCCAGGCCCAGGGGCAGTGGTTGGGCTGGACACAGGGAAATCTCTGAGGCCACGACTGGCCCCTGAAAGGAGCAAAGGGTGGCTGGGTAACTGAAGAAGAGGGAAAGCAGAAAAGATCCTTGTCAAAGAGGACTGGCCCTGGTTTCATGAAATAATCACAGCTACTGTGTCCAGAACACTTACTGGGTACCAGGCTCTGTACATGGGTTACCTCATGCAGCTGATACATAGCCTGCAAAGTGGGTGCTGGGCACTAAAGCTGGATTGTCTGGGTTCCAATACGGGCCCTGCCACTTAACAGCTGCGTGCCCTCAGGCAAATTCTTGTACCTCCCTAATCTTCAGTTTCCCCTTGTGTCAAATGGTTATAACTGCACCTACCTTGTAGGGCTGCTATGAGCATCAAATGAATGAACCCACATAAAGCCACAAAACAGTACCTGGAGCCCAGTAAGCGTGATGGAAGCTGTTTTGCAAATGGGGGAACTGAGGCTCAGAGAAGTTAGGCTTTTGCTCAAGGTGACCAACTTTTTTTCTTTTTTTTGATTATTTATTTATTTTTGGCTGCGTTGGGTCTTCGTTGCCGTGCGTGGGCTTTTTCCTAGTTGCGGCGAGTGGGGGCTACTCTTTGTTTCGGTGCGTGGGCTTCTCATTGTGTGGCTTCTTTTTGTTGCAGAGCACAGGCTCTAGGCGTGTGGGCTTCAGTAGTTGTGGCTCGCAGGCTCTAGAGTGCAGGCTCAGCAGTTGTGGCGCACGGGCTTAGCTGCTCCACGGCCTGTGGGATCTCCCGGGACCAGGGCTCGAACCTGTGTCCCCTGCATTGGCAGGCGGATTCTTAACCACTGCGCCACCAGGGAAGCCCCAAGGTGACCAGCTTTTTTAAGAGGCAGAGCTGGGATTTCACTCAGACCATCCAGCTCCAGAGCTGGCTTTGCTTGAGCATCATCCTCTCAGCCTCCCAAGGTGCTGGGGGTGGCCATTTGGAAAGCCCCCAAGGTGGCTCTGTGCTTGTGGGTGGGGGAGGATAGGGAGGCGACAGAGGTGGAGAGGTGGCTCCCCAGTTGGTAGGTCTCTCACTCACCCGGTCACCCAGGGCCCCAGCGGCGCCTCGTCCAACCCAGGTCCCAGGAGCCCCAGAGTTTCCCTTGGTGCCAGGGGATTGTTTTCAGCTCTGTCTGGGCCCGCCTCTGGCTCCGGGAGACAGGCCCTGGGCGTCACACTCCCTCCTGTCTCCCCATTCTCGTCTGCGGAGTGGGGGCGGCCAGGACTCGAAAAGGCCCCAAAATAAATGGACCTCTTATCTGATCTCCCAGCCTGGCCTGTTATCTGATCATTACATAATGGCTAGGCCTGTGGCCTCTCCCGCTGGCTGACGGCATGGAGGAGGTGGCCCCAGGCGGCCCCAGCAATCGGGAGGAACTGGGGTTCCTGGAAGTCTGGGGAGGGGGCAGGGAGGAACTGGGGTTCCTGGAAGTCTGGGGAGGAGGCAGGGTAAGTCCGAAGGATAGGAGGAAAGCGCTGCACTAATCTGCAAGCCAGACCCTGGGTCTCGTGGGGAGAGGTAGGTCCGAGCCCGGCCCGGGCAGCCGCGTGTGCTGTGAATCTGGCACATCGCCTGCCTCCGGGCCTCAGTCTCCCCATCTGTACAGGAGGACTAAGTAACAGCCAAGAAGTCTGTCTTCACTGTCAGGGACAGGGAGAGCGTGAGGGACTTGGTGGGTCCCAAGGTGGGGGGCGCTCAGCAGCAGGTGGTGCCAGCCCTTGAGTCTGCTTGAGCCTGAGACATCAGTGACCTCCCTCACAGAGGCCCCTCACCTGCAGGCCACCCTGTTCCACCACATCACCACCCCGCTAGGACAGTCAATTCTTCTCCCATGGCTGAAGTCAATCAAAGAACTGTGATAAAAAAGAACTGCCATACACCCTATCTCACCTCTGTGGGTTGTGTAGGTTCTATTCTTACTGTCCTTTTACTGATGAGGAAACCGAAGCCCAAAGTGAAATAGTTCGCCAAAGCAGCATCAGTTAGTAAGTGCTGGGCCTGAGATTCAAACCCAGGTCAGCCTGGCTCCAGGAACCTTGCTTTTAATGCAAATGCAGGCACTCTGGAGTCCCTGGCACATAGGACAGGGCCAGGGTGAGGACTTATAAGCCAAATGTCCTTGTCCCGGACTTATCCTTCCCAAGGTGTTGCCGGCGGCTGGCCGTCTGCCGTCCTTCTCTGACCCCTGGGGGTCCTGAGCCAACGAGGTGGTGGAAGGAGGCTGGGTTAGGCCAAAGACAGCCCAATAGCCCGGGATTCAGAAGAAGCCTCCCTCCCCCGTCCTCTGAGCTGGCGTCGGCTGGACGTGCGGCCAGGCCCTCCGCACCCATCTTTGATCTCCAAGAAAACAGGAAGTAAGCGCGACAAGATGGAGACACAAACTTCCAAACAGTCTCCCCTTCTCTGTCCTCCTTCCCTCCTCCGGAGCCCCCCCTTCCCCGGCACATTCCTCAGGACGAGGTGTAGGGGCCTCATTTCCTCTTCCTCCTCTGCTGGGTCAGGGTGAAATTCCATTCCCTTCCCTCAGGACCTGCGCTTCCGGGCAGCAGGCTCTGCAGCCTACTCCGGCCGCTGCCCTCTGAACCTGGGTTCACTCTGTCCATCGGGGCCAGGAGACTCTCAGCCCTCCTTGGCCCGTTCCTCCCAGCCTCCTTGAGGCATAAGAGGGCAATTTTTGTCTCCTGATCCTTTGGAGTGGACCAGCCCAGAGGCTTGGATGTGTGCACAGGTGGTCCTGCCACACACTTAGGGTTGCCAGATGTAGCAAATGAAAATTTAGGATGCCCAATTTAAAATTTAATTTCAGATAAACTGTGAAAAATGTTTTAGTATAAGTATATCCCACGCAATGTTTGGGATATACTTATTCTTTAAAAAATATTCGTTTTTTTATTTATTCAGATTTAACTGGGTGTCTTGCATTTTATCTGTCAATCCTACATCTACTAGCCCTGTGACCTCAGGCAAGAGACTTTGCGTTTCTGAGGTTCAGTTTCTTCGTCTGTGGAATGGGTATAATGATATCCACCTTGCAGGGTAGCTCTGAAGATGCAATAAAGCCCTTCACCAGTTCCAAACACCCAGTAGGCATTTGGAAAGTGGGAGCAATTGTCACCACGTTGCTCTTAACTGGCCCACTCTCTGGCTGTGCTTTCCCAACAGGTCTTGCAGAAACAGTCTATTGTGACCTACAGCCTGTGGACCCACAGGTGACATACATCACCAGCCAGGTTTCTGAGGGCTGCGTGGCTCAGAGCCCCAATGCTACCCTGGAAGTCCACATCCTCTTCCTGGAGTTCCTAAAGGTGAGTGCCTGATGGCAGGGTCAGGTGGGGGCCCAGCAGATGGCCCAGGGCCGATGAGATGAGGGGAACCTTTCCTTGTGGCTGTCTCTGGGACAGTGGGCTGAGTCCTCACCAGGGTCCCTGCCAGGAGTGTGACATCGGCGTCTCATCTCACAGGGCCTGGAAGGGGTGGCATTTCTGGGGCAATCTTCTGGATGCCCGCACAAGACCCTGGTGGAAAGGGCTGTGTTTGGCCGGCAGTGGAGTGGAGAACAGCCAGGCGAGCTGCCATTCATGTACCTCCAGTGATGGGGAGCTCAGTTTCTCAGTGACGCAGCTCTGCTCTAGGCAGCTTTGACCTTGAGACAGTGCTTCCTTCAGTTGAGCGCAAATCTTCCTCCCTGGAATGTCACTCATTGAACAACTGTGACCCGGCCAGGCAGCCCCCCGGAGACTGGAAGCCAGTGATGTCACCTCAGAGACCATTCTCCCCCGCACCAAGAAGGTCCACCGTGAGTTTGTCTAAGTCCCTCTTGAAAATAATAACAGGTTTATTGAGCACTTACTATGTGCTAGGTACTGTGCTAGGCCTGCTAAGTACCAGGAACAGAGTTAAGCACCTTTCACGTATCAAACCTCCTGAGGGCCCATCTGTCAGGGTCTGTTTCCCCACTTTTCGGAGGAGACACCTGTGGCAGGCTGAGAGAGGTGAAGCGACATGCCCGAGGCCAGAGTTCACTAGATCCCCGAGACTCCAAGCTAGGCTGTCACCTGGGTCTCCAGTGGATCTCAGTGTTCAGCCAGTGCTTGGCCTGCCCGGGCTGGCAGCCACACCTGGCCAATGCGGCCTCAGGTCCTGATAGCGATTTAGTGGTGTCAGCTCGGGGCGAACTTGTGGCCCCCAAAACTGTTAGGTTGCCCGGCATTTGTGCAGTGATAAGACAGTGCCAAGACCACCAATATCGGGGGGCCTGCTCCCCACCACCCTGCCCGCCACCAGGACTGTGGGTCTCGATAATCCCCAAGCTGAAGATAGAGCCAGACACACGTTGTGTGGTTTCCATAGCCATTGTCATTTTTTTCAAGTTTCGTAATGATATGGAAAATGAGATTGCCCTCTGTAAGTTCATTATGTGTGTTCGGAGGTTCAGATCTCTGGGCCTCGCCTGGGTGGCACTGGGACGCCCCCAGCCCCAATCACTCAACAGTGAGCCAGTGTCAGAGAAGGCTCCTGGCCAAGCACCCAGCTCTATTGGAGACAGATGTGTAGACAGACAGCCAGGACCCAGATGACTGGTGCTTTCTCGGGGGGCCCAGGGCAGGGGTAGGCCAGCTGCTATGGGATTAGGCCAGGCTCCGTGGAGGAAGCAGGAACACTAAGAACGGCCAGAGTTCACGGAATGAAGGAGGCTGTGGGGAAGAGAAGAGGATAGTGAACGCACAGGCAGGAAAGTGGGGCTCAGTTGAGGCCAGCATGTGATTCACTGCATCGTGAGCTTACAGTTCACCTCGGGGCAGGGCTGGGGAGATGGACAAGGCCCCGTCGCCATAGTAAGGGGTTCGCTCTTTATCCTGTGGGCAGTGACAGTCATTGGAGGGTTTTTACGGGCATGACAGGGTGCTGCTGTAATATGTCATCCTAGAGCTCATGACAACAGAATCTCCCTGTCACACTCTGCCTCTTCCAGAGAACTCAGTCCATGGAGTGTCCGGCTTTTAACTCAAGGAGTCAGGCTGCAGGCTCCAGGACCGCGGGGCCCGTTTGTTTCAGGGGGTGATGTAGAGAGCCAGGGTTCAGGAGATGGGGGCTCCAGTCCTGGATCCATCACTGGCCAGCAGCTCGTATCGTGCCTGGCATGCAGAAGGGACTCCTCCCCACGCTCCAATAGACACACACTTCTTGGGCTAAGGGACTCACCAAAGAATCATGGAGTAACAGAAGCTGGCCCAGGGCCTGGAGTATACCAACGACTGTTTGTTGAATGTATGAATGAATGAATGCACTGCCATGTGACCTTGAGGCCAGTGTTAAGAGCATGGGCTCTGGAGCCAGACAGTCTTCGAATTGAACATTACTCCCCACCACTTACAGGGGCTCGATCTTGGGCCACCTCTCCAAGCCTTGGTTTTCCCTGGGAAACATGGAGATGATAATCATACCTAGCTCACAGGGGGCTGTGAGAATCCAGTGGGGTAGCACAGGCAAAATACTGAGCTCGGGCCTGCCCAGAGCCATTCTCGATGTTCAGTAGCTCTGCCTGTTTTTATTATAACGTCTCCTCTGTGGGCTCCGTGTCTCCCCTGTCAATACCCTCATTCGGCTGAGCAAGCTACAGTGTGTAGCACATCTTCACGTCAGTCAACTAATTTGAGCCTCATAGGTTGTTGCTACGAGGTGGCTGAAACAGGGACTGTGAATCCGTTTGCAAAGGGGGAAGCTGAGGTCTAGCCTGACGGAGCTGGGTGCTCCTGGCCTTCTTGCCCCAAGGGTCGAGCCCATGATCCCAGATCTACTACCGTGACAGCGAAAGACCCGTGGCTTCCCTGGGAGACATCTTCCACCCCAGGTGGCCCCCAAGAAGGGGGTCTACAGCCCAACAGTCCCCCTCAACCAGTCCTCGCCAGGTGCCTGCTCTGTGCCCAGCCTGTGTTGGGCATTGATGGTGCAGAGAGAAAGCAGATCTGGTCCTTGCCCTTGAGCCACTCGCAGGGGAGGCAGAGGTGGGCATGGGCATCCCTGGCACCAAGTGATGGACTCAGCAGCTGGGGAAGGGGAGGCAGGGGCCTGCGGGCCCCGGGAGGATGAGCACTGAGTGTGGAGGGAAGGAGGCATTAGGGAAACGACTCCCAGTGTCTAGCCAGACCGAGAGGGGAGTCAAGGGCATTCCAGGCAGAAGGCACTGTGGGAGCAAAGGCCTAGAGGCAAGAAACACGAGTGGGCAGCAGTGGCATGGGTGGCGACTGTCTCAGCAACGGGCCCAATCCCTCCCAACCTATGGCTGCCGCCTTCAAACCCTGGCACAGAGAAACAGCTTTCCCCTGCATCCCCGCGTGGCCTCTGAAGACTCAGATTTCCTGTGGGTGGGCGGCAGATGAGTTGTGGCAGCCAAGAGCCTCGGGGAAGAGAGGTTCGGAGGGGGGTGTGTGTGTGTTGGGAGGGTTTGCAGACAGACGAGGGGGCCGCTGGGCAGGGGCTCTATCTTGCTGGGTCCCCGAAGGGCAAGCTGGAGCCTGGATTCCGGGAGGGGGCCCAGGGTCACATCCTGACCTGCGGAGACAGGAAACCGGCCTGGTGTCTCAGCAGTTCCCGTCAGGCCAACTACACTGATCTGCTGTCCTCCTAACAAACCCCAGGCAGCCAGAGCTGAAACAGGCGCTGATTCACCCCACTTCTGGGCAAACTCAGGGAACTGACGATGCCTTGCCCACCCCCAAGCACACGACTCACGGGGCTCTGGCACTGACTCTTTCCTGGGGAGAGTGGCAGACAAGGCTGCTCGGGCAGAGGGAGGGCAGGGGGGCCACGGGGTCCCCCAGACCATCCTGGGAGGCTGTGAAGGGCTGTGGAAGGCAGTGCCGCCCTCAGACCTGGGCAAGGGGCCTCTGCCTGGCACCCACAATTTGCAGCCCCTCTCTGGCCCTTTTCCAGTTGCACCTCCCCCGCCCCGGGTGGGGAATCTGCCGAAGGGACCTGCTTCCCTCCCCTAGTCCCTACCCTGGGAACCCAGGACTCAGAATTCCCTGCCCAAGTGCGCTGGGCCTCCTCCCAGGGCTGGATGGGGCTCCTTCTTGTCCTTTCCTCTAGAAGGGGCACTGCAGGGCTGGGGTCAGCTCCCTTAGACCTGAAGGCTGGGTGAGGTGACTAAGGGTGGACATTGATGGTGCAGAGAGAAAGCAGACCTGGCCCCTGCCCTGGAGCCACTCCTGGGGGAGGCAGAGGTGGGCGTCAGCAGCCCTGGTACTGAGTGATGGACTCAGCAATGGGGGGCACAGGGGGCTGGGAGGAGTGAGCATGGCAGCTTGGGCATCCAGGCTGGTTTTCCACACGTGTCCATGTGAAGAGAAGCAAGGTGCACTGGGGCCAGGGGCTGTCATATATGTTCTTGTCCCAGGCCTTGCAGATATTAGGGGCAAGCTTGGTGGAGGGGCATGGGCTGGGGGTCAGACAGACTGGACAGGGATTGCATCTGCTCTCTCAGTGCTGTATCCCCAGTGTTCAGCTCAGGGTCAGTCCAGGTACTGGATGGATGGATGGATGGATGGATGGATGGATGGATGGATGGATCAGTGGGTGAATAACGGAAGGAAGGGGAAATATACGTGTGTATAAGCATTTGCTGATTGTCCATCCCCAAGAGGTTAGTGGTGTCACTGACTGTTTGGGGGTGTTACTCTTGTTCTCTGCCAAGCTCCTGGATGACAGGGTTGTGCCTTCTTTCCTGTCCCCCTTTGACAGCATAGAAGCCCCAGGCTGGGCCCAGTGCTGGTCTCGCAGACAAATGAACTGGGGATGTGGGGACAACATGGGCTGACCAGGGACCCTCAGCTGGGGAGAGGAGCATGCCTCTCCTGGGTGTTATGGAAGCCCACCCTGTAGCCACCTGGCTGGAGACCATGACGCCCAGATGCCACTGGGAGCCCCAGGAGGCCGGATGGACTCTAGGGGCCACACAATACTAGAACATCACTGAGCCCAGCTCCTCCCTGCACAGATGGGGAGACTGAGGCCCAGAGAGGGGAAGCTGCAGGGTGGCATGGCTGAAGTAGGTCCCAATTCCAGCTAACTGCTGCCCAGCTCTAACGCCAGCCTCCTCAGCCCCCAAACCATGGCACTCCTCTGGATGAGCGGGCAGGGAGGGAACTGGCGGTAGTGAAAGCCAATCTATCAATACTACCATGGGCAATGGACAACCCGCTTTGCAGGCAGAATCTCACTGAATCATCACAAGTCTATGAAGTGGGTATATTGTTCAGCCCATTTTCCAGATCAGGAAGCCAAGGCCCAGAGAGAGGAAGTAACTGCCCAGGGTCACAAGCGAATGACTGAGCCAGGGTTTGAATTCAGGTCAGTCTGGCTTTGACCCCCTTCACCCGTTACCCTGCCTGCATGTGCCGTCTGAGTCTGCTGGGGTGGACAGAGGACGGCTGGCTCCAATCTGGCCGGCTCCAGTCTGGCCCTCGGAGTGGGGGGTGGGGGGTGGCTGCAGGCAGCCCCGAGGCTCCACTCCTAGAAGAATTGCTGGAAGCGACTTTCTATAAGTGGCTACTAGCACTCAGGGCCTCCTCACCGAAATCTCCCCTTCCCGCCACTGACTCCTGGGCCAACAATGGCATCTGTGGGACACGGGCACAAAAATAGAAACATGGTCTCCCGCCCACTGGCTCAGGGAGGGGGCTGGGGCGGGCCCAGGCCGGCCCAGGTTGCAGAGCTGGGGGAGAGGGCTTGGCTGGCCTGCCCGCCTCGGCTGGGCTCCCAGAATTCCCAGGGTGACATTGGGAGGACTGGGAGCTTGGGGTGGGGGGCAAGGCAGGCCCCTTTCTTTGCCTTTGGGCTCCAGGCTGGGAGGGAAGAGGGAAGTCGGCGTGTGAGTGACCACGCTGATGAGTCAGGGCCATGGGATGGAAATGTTTGCTGTGGAAACCCTGACTGGGTTTTTCTGGTAACCAGCTGGCCTTCGGCTCGGCCCAGGGGCTCAGAGACCCCAGGGAGCCCAGCCAGCCGAGTTTCCACATGGCTCGCTTGCTGTGTGGCCCTGGCCCCTGCCTGCCCCTGTTTGGGCTTCAGCCCCCGCCCCCTTCCCAGCCCCCAACTCTACAGGGAGGGACTTGATGACAGCTGAATGGGGGGATTGGTCTGTGAGCCCTGGGAGCACAGCCAGATGTCATGACAAACGTCACCGAGCTCCAGTCTCCTAACCCCCTCACCCTCAACATGACCCGACCCTGACCTCTACTTCTCTTTTTTAACTTCCTTTATCCCAAGCCCCACCTGGTTTTGGTTCCCAACCCTGTCTTACTCCCATTTCACAGATGGGGAAACTGAGGCACAGAGAAACTGGGACAGTTGCAGAGCGGCAGCAGGAACGGATGTTCACAGGGCTCTTTCCTCCCAGCTCAGGGGCTGCGCTCCCAGTCGCTCTGTCGCCTGCAACGCTCTCGGCCTGCGGGTGTCCACCCAAGGGCAGAGGAGGGATCTCCTCGTCTGCAGCAGCCGTGGCACCTCCAAACCATGGGGCCCGTCTATTCACCATATGTGGGCCTCAAGGTCTACTCCTCTGTGGGAGGACAGACAGATGGGGCTGGACAGTGATGAACTGTGGGGCAGTCTGGGGAGCGGCAGGATTGAGAGGGAGGACACGGTCCAGGTGAGCTATCCAGGGGTCCAGGCACCCACTCTGGCACCAGGCTGATGTGCACTGGGCGCCTGACTTCATCACGCACCTTGGCATGTGACCTCCCTGTCCCCAATGGCTGCATCTGTGAAATGGGAGAGTACCTGACCCTGCTTCATGAGAGCATGCACAACGTTTACAGCACAGGACTGGGCACAGATTAGGTTGAACCACGTGAAATTACTGATATTTGATTGTTGTTTCTTTAAAAGCTTTATCGTGAAAACATTCGCCTGTTTAAAGTGTACAGTTGAGTGGTTTTTATCAAATACACAGAGTTGTGCAATCATATTCGATTGTTCAAGCTAATAATACATAGGCAACTAAGGTAAGGAAGCTGGGGTGGGTGCATTCTTGATGGTTCAGACAGGTCAGCAGTGCCCGGGCCTTTCCTGACACTGCTGAGGTGGGTCTTCCTTCACTCCGGTTAATTTCGAGTACTGATCATAATCCTGGAACAAAATGTCAGTTCTGACCTTAGATCGGTGTTTCATATTTTACCAGAATATGATATTGAATCCAGTATTTAATTCTTCAAGTGTTTAGAATGCATAATATATTTTTTTTAATTTTTTTTTTATTTTTTGCTTTATAACAAATTTAATCAGTTATACATATACATATGTTCCCATATCCCCTCCCTTTTGCGTCTCCCTCCCACCCTCCCTATCCCACCCCTCCAGGCGGTCACAAAGCACCGAGCTGATCTCCCTGTGCTATGCGGCTGCTTCCCACTAGCTATCTACCTTACGTTTGGTAGTGTATATATGTCCATGCCGCTCTTTCACTTTGTCACAGTTTACCCTTCCCCCTCCCCATAGCCTCAAGTCCATTCTCTAGTAGGTCTGTGTCTTTATAGAATGCATAATATTTTTAAAAATTGATGAAACAAGATATTTCAAAATCCAAAAGTTATAAACCCATTAGGAAACATAAATTAATCAAAAATGTGAACTTATACAAACATAAATTTGAGACACATCATTCTATTATAAATTAGCATAAAAGTGATTATTCAAAAAATAAGCAACCTAAATAGCTCACTAAAATGAAAAACATTATTTATGAAACATTGAAAAGGAAACATTATTTGCCTTTTTGTTGTTGTTTCAAAGAGCAAACTTACAAAGAGTGATTATGGTGTCATTATTAGGTAACGGAAATATTTCTGGCAGATTTTTCCAGCAGCTGAAACACTCTCTGGCTCTGTGACATCAGTTGGGGAAATGGCCCGGAGATAATTAGAAGTTAAATTGAAAAACTTTCCACTGATGTCTTCATCTTGAAATATCTGTCTCCTTTTTGATAAGTTTGAGGAGATTTGGGGAGGGTCAGCTTTTTGTCCCTTTGGAGAGACTGCCAGCTTTTGAGAGCCTCTGGAGTTTGTGTTTCAGTCAAGTGTTTCCATTTGTCTTTGTCCTCGTGAGGACGGGGCTTCTGAGGCCTATACCTGTCTCAGTTTCAGGAGTCACCTGTTCATACTCCATTGGTTCAGAGAGTCTTTGAGCAGAGCAGGGGTTCTTCTTTCGATAGAAGCTTTGCCTTGTGGATCGCTGTGTTCTTTTTCTTCTTGAGAATAAGGAGGTATAGAAAAATGTGATGGGACAGGACAGCGGTTGAGAGTAGGGGCCTGCCCAGGTCCAGATCTGAGCTCCATACTTACTTGCTGTGTGATCATGGGCAAATGACTTCACCTCTTTGTGTCCCACTTCCTCATCTGTGAGTGAGAATAACAATGGCACCTACCTCTTCAGGCTGTCGTGGGGATTAAGTGAGTCAATGTGTAAAGCACTCAGAATAGTCCAAGCACTTAGTAAGCACTATATAAGTGTGAGGTATTAATTCTTGTTGTTGTCCTTGTTCTGAAAGAATCCTAAATGCATACACCATGATCAATTACGTTTTTTAATGCGGTCGGTACCTCTCAAGACATAAATGATTTCAACTTACATTTCTTATAAAATATCAAAATAATGGTATTACTCAACAAAATATGAGTATTGGGTACTTTAAAATAGTAAAGCAAACAGGAATACTGCAAACTGGGGAGGGTTTGATGCCTCAACGCTGTTGCATAGCGACAGAGAAAGGGCACAGGGTACTCTCTAAGTCACACAGGTGTTTGCAGGCCTGGTACACAGCAGGTGCTCTGTGGAAATAATAAACCTCAACTGACTACTGGATAAAGTTCAGGTTCATTGCATTTACATATTTATGTTCATGGAAAGGCATTTTATTTTAAATATAGCCGTGTGTACATGTCAATCCCAAACTCCCAATCTATCCCTCCCTGCTACCCTTAAAAAAACATCTCCTTGGATTTGCTGGGACTCATCTCCTTCATTTGTTCAGAAAATTTTTTCTGGGTACCTCCTGAGGGCCAGGCACTGTGCTGGGCTCTGGGAGACAGGAGTGGACAAGTTGGGCAGGGAGAATGGAGTGGAAGCTTACAGTAAATGAGTCGTCACTACTGATCTGGTGACACAGCCTGTGCAATCTGACTGGTCTATGCATGTGTCTCTCCCCTGCCCCCATTCCAGGAGGTGTCAGTGCTGGAGCTGACTCTCCAGACATCCAAGCAAAATGGCAGCCTGCCCCGAGAGGTGCTCCTGGTCCTCAGCACTAACAAGACCATTTTCCTGAAGTTGCAGGCTCCGGGAATCCCGCTCCACCTGGCCTACGTGAGTGTGTTACCTCCAGCCCCAGCCTCAGGCACGGGCCGTGGGAGGCTCCTGCTGTCCACCTCTGTGGGCCAGGGTCCCCTTCTTCTCTTTTTCATTCTGACATTATTCACCAGGGCCCAGCCTGGTGAATCCCATGGGGCCCTGACAGAGAGAACGCAAAGGGCAACAGAACCTGGGATAAAGAGCCCAAACCTGGAGGTGGGAATGAGGTTGATGTGCAGCCCTGGCCAACTCCAATCCTCTCTCATAGCCTCAGTTTTCCCATATGTGCAGTGGGAGAACTGAGGATAGTCCCGTAAAATAACCTTGTCACTGTCTTTGAAAAAGTTACAAGACATAAATTTGAAAATATTTAAGTGCAGACGAAAAAGGCCAGGAAGAAACCTAACAATGATGGACTTCCCTGGCCATCCAGTGGTTAAGACTCCACGCTTCCAATGCAGGGCGCACGGGTTTGATCCCTGGTCAGGGAACTAAGATTCTGCATGCTGCACGGAGCGGCCCCAAAACCAAAACCAAAACCAAACAAAAGAAACCTAACAATGTGTTAACAGTAGTTATGGGGAATTCCCTGGTGAAAAACCAAACAAAACAGTACTTATGGGAGTGGGATGCGGAGAGATATCTGTTTTGTTCTTTAAACTTTGTTGAATTTGCAAGATTTGCTATAATTAGCATGGCCTATGTTGGAGAAAAATTATTTTTAAAAAATTCAGATAGTAAGTGTCAGACACATCCACCAGAGAGAGGAGGTCCACGGTCCGGGACCCACAGTGAGGAAGCTCGGGGCTGGAGGAGGCGGGGCGGACCGTGGCACCGCCCCCTCCACAGGGAAGGCCCTGGGAGGTGATCCCCAGATGCGAGCAGCTGTTGTTTACAGCCAGAGAAAGCGGAGGGGAGGGAGCCAGGGCCCGGGGGGCGGCGGGCGGGGAGAGCAAAGATAACTAGTGGGAGAGAGACACAGGAAAAAATATGGCAACGAAAAGAGGCCTGTTGTGAGAGGAATAGACAGACCCTCAGAGAGACCACAGAGTTCCAGGAGCGGGAGAGAGGAGCTGGGGACCTGAAGACGGGCCCAGATCCAGGGCTGCCTGGGAGACGGGCCCAGACATGCAGAAGTTGAGGGGGTGCGGGGCTGGCGGCAGGGGCAGCACACAGGCAGACGGGGCTGGCCAGCGCCGACGCCTCCGGGAGGGAAGTTGCAAGCCTAACGAAGCCAACCAGGAGGGCAGAGCCGACCGACCCCACGCGGCACATCCCTCGGCTCCCAGTGCGGGAAAGCGAGACCCTGCCACGGCTCCCCCTTCCTCTCGACTCTCCCCTTTCCCCTTCCTATTCCCGGACGCCCTGGCGGCCCAACCCCGGGATCTAGGCCCGGCGGCGGGGCTCCGGGTGACGCAGGGCACATGAACAGCGCCCGCCCGCCCGCCGGGGCCGGAAGGTCGCAGCAGCCGCCGGCTCCGACCTCCGCCAAGCCTTCCTTCCCCCCTCCCCGCTCCACGCTAAGAATACACGAACGGGGGGCCGGTCGAGGGGCACCTCCGGAGCCGCGCGCGGCCTCGGCCCGCAATTTCCGGAGCCGGGTGCCCCGCAGTCGGAGCCGGGACGCTGCTGGAGGGACAAAGAGCCTCACGGGGGCGCAGGCCTCTGTGCCAGACCCAGCACCAGGAGACTGACAAACGCCTTGCCCTTTAATCCCTATTACATTCCCATTTTACAGAGCTGACTCTGAGGGTCAGATGGGTAAAAGTCCCTCCACTCCCAAACTCTCCAGCTCTGACCCACTGCCCCAGCCCTTACGTACGGGCGGGCGCTGGGTTCCTCACCCAGGTGCTCATCACTTTGCCCCCCGTTACAGTCCTGCTCCATTCCAGGTGGACCGTTCTATGGTGTCTTGCCTATTGCCACTGTCAGGCAGTCCCCCTTAGTATCTAGCCTGAAGCCCTTATGCTGCTGCTGCTTCAGCGCAGTGCCTCTGGCTTTGGAGATAGAGAGAAAAGGATCTCTCTTGAGTCTGTGGCCCCAACAGCTTCCTCTGAACCCTTTGACTTCAACAGAAGTACCTACACCAGGAAGTCTTTCCTATTTCCTTCCCCAGCACACCAGAGTCTCTCCTGAAGCGTGGGCAGTGGAGGCAGTGAGGTGCTGGAGCCACCCAGATTCTCATCCCTGTCCATCCAGGGGACGTGTCTTGCTCCTTTGTTTCTTATTAAATAATATCCTCGGTCTTCTGTTGTTTCAAATGACTTGAGGCATGACTAGTTTCTGGATGGTAAGATCCCCCAGAGCAGGGACCACCCCTGTTTGTCTTTCGTTCATTCATGTATTCATCCATCCCTTCTCTCTTGCCTTCTCCCTTCCCACGTGCAGGGAGCACCTGCCATGTGCCAGGCATCAGGGAGAAGCTGCCATGTCAGGATCCCAGTGCTGGGCCCAGGGCCCGGCACGAAGTCAGACAAATATTTCTCAGTGCCTACTATGTGTCAAGTCCCATGCAGGGGTGGGCGAGGCAGGCGTTGTCCCTCACAGACCTTAGAGTGTGGGGGAAACAGACAGTAACCACAGATGTTGTAAGTGTGGGCTGAATGAGGATGCCTGTGGAGGGGTGCGAGGGTGATGTTTGGACAGGTGGATGCACGTGGATGTGTGTCCATCCAGCTCCCCAGGTGTAGAAAGGAGATGGGCAGATCCGGCTGTGGGGGAGCCCTAGTTAGGGGACTGTGAGCTGACTTCAGGTCCACCGGCCTCAGCACCCTCAGGCCTGGCCTCCTCTGCTCAGCCAAACAGCTGCCTCCTCAGATTATCTCCTGACCTCCTGCATGGGACAGAGGGGACTCAGGCCCAGGCACAGCACCCTGAGCCTTCACATGTCTCCCCAGAACCCCAGCCTGGTCATCTTCCAAGAGCCCGCAGAGGTCAACACCACACAGCTGCCACCCTTCACTACCAAGGGTGAGCTCCTCAACTGGGCGGACACAAAGGGTTCCATCACCTCTGCTGCTGAGCTGAACAATCCCCAAAGCATCCTCCTCCGTCTGGACCAAGGTCAGCTTCCCCAACAGCCTCTCTGGGTTCAGGACTGGGCTCTGGAGGAATGTGAGTTCCTCTGGCTCATTCCTCGGATATGGACACTAAGGCACTGAGGGGGGATGTGATTTGCCCCAGGTCCCACATAGCAGGTCAGTGCGCTCTTAGGCAGTGATTACCCCTTCACCAAATATTAGATTGAACCACATGAAATTGCTGCTATTTGTCAGTTTCTTGAACTACAAAAACAGCACTTTCTTATAATTTATTGTGTACCTACTAGGCACCAAGCCCTATGCTAGGCATCTGGGGACTCTGTGGGGACAGATGTGGTGGGGAGATGATAATAAATATGTACACAGACAAATTCTATAATTTCAGGTCATGGTAAATTCTATAAGAAAGATAAAAGGGGGATGATGTGCTGGTGGTTGCAGGGCTGCATCCCTAGCATATGCCATGAGTGCATACCTTAAATTAACCCTGTGTTGACAGATGAGGAAACAGAGGCCAGGGACTTCCCCTGGGTCCCTCTGCTGTAAGTGGTGGAGGGGTGATTTGAACCCCGGTCCTCCCATGCCCCCCACTCTTTGCTGCTCCATCCTGCCTGCCCCACCGTTTCTGTGGCTGAGGGTGGGCCTCTGTATTAGATGCCAGGCTGCTCGAGGAGGAGACATAAGTGCGTTTGTCTCCGCAGCCCCGAGGTCACCGTCTTCCTGCAGCCTGGAACCCCACAAGGACATGGGCCACACACTCGAATGGAGCCCTAACGCCCAGGCCTCCGTCCGGGGCTGCCGCTTGGAAGGTGTGGCTGGCCACAAGGAGGCGCACATCCTGAGGGTCCTACCGGGCCCAGAGGCCTGGTAAGCGTGCCCGCCCCGCCCCGCCAGCCCCACCCCCTATAAAGCCCTGCCTCTGTCCAAGCCTCAGCCCCGCCCCTGGCCTGGTCAGAGTACTGTCACCCCCACCTATCTCGGGGCCGAACCCGTTTCCTCATCCACCACGGACCCACAACCGACCGGGTTAAGAGCGCAGCCGCTGCCCACCCGACCCCAGGTCTTGTCCCTGCCCCGCAAGTCCGGGTCAAGCACCAACCCTCCACACCCCGTCCCCTGCACCCCGCACTACCGCCCGCTCTGAGACGGAGGTCTGTCTCCCCACAGGCCCCGGACAGTGACCGTGAAGGTGGAGCTGAGCTGTGCTTCGAGGGATCCCGACGCCGCCGTGCTCATCCTTCAGGGTCCACCCTACGTGTCCTGGCTCATCGACGCCAACCACAACATGCAGATCTGGGTGAGACCCCGTTCAGGTCTCCCCAAGGCTCCCCAAAGAAAAAAACCAAACTCCCTGCACTGTCACCCCAGCCCTGAGCCTTTATACATGATACTCCTTCTGCCCCCAACCTCTCCTTCTGTGCACTATCTATTCTTCCTTCAGACCTTCACCTAGATGTTACCTCCTCCAGGAAGTCTTCCCAGATCCCTTAGGGAGGCCCCTAACCCAGCCCACAGGGTCAGCGAAGTTTCCTGGAGAGGTGAACTCCAAGCTGAGTTGAAAGATGAACAGGAACCAGTAGATGAGGGGAAGTGGCCCAGGCAGGGGAAACAGCAGGAGCGAAGGAGAGAGCAGGATCGAGGCCCGGCAGACCCTCACTGGCCTGCAGGTGCCCCCGCCAGGCTGTGTGCCCCCTGACTGTGTCTGTAGCCCCCTGCTCTTCCTCTCTCCCTGTCCTTAGACCACTGGTGAATACTCCTTCAAGATCTTTCCGGAGAAGAACATCCGTGGCTTCCACCTCCCAAACACAACGCAAGGCCTGCTGGGGGAGGCCCGGAGGCTCAACGCCAGTGTAGTAGCGTCCTTTGTGGAGCTCCCTCTGGCCAGTGTCGTCTCTCTGAGGGCACCCAGCTGTGGTGAGCACCCGGCTCCCTCCCTCACCCCCCTCCCTTCCCTTGCCCTCTCCTTGGATCTGTAGCCATGCCCAGCTGCTGGGCAAGTTGCATCAGCTGGTCAGAGCCCCATTTTCCTCATCTGCATCTCAGGGACACTGAGAGTACCTAGATATAGAAGTGCTTAGCGCTTAAGAGCACAGCGAGCCGGCAGTGACTGTCTGCCGGCTGCCTCTGCTGCCCTGCAGGCAGTGGGCTGCAGCCCTCACCCACACCGGTCCAGACCACGCCTCCCAAGGAGGGTTGCAACCAGGAGCTGCTCCTGTCCCTGATCCAGCCCAAGTGCTCCGAGGACGTCATGACTCTGGTACTCAACAAAGATCTCATCTCGGTAAGGGAACTCCTGGCCTCCGGCCCAGCTGACGTGGGCAACTGGTCCTTCCTCTAGCCCAAGAATCTTGGGGTCCTAATCCAGGCAGGAGGACAAATCATATCCCTCGGCAAGCGTCAGTTTTTCCACTTGTAAAATGGGGTTGATAATGGTCCCTACCATGTGGTGAGAATTACATGAGGTCTGACGACCCAGCCAGATGTGGAACAGTAAGTACTCAATAAATAGATACTAGGTAGTCGTCATTATTAATCCTAAATGGAGGCTGAGCTGAGTGGCCACTTAGAATATCTATACAATATGATGTCTGCCTAATTGAAGAACGAAGATATTTATTATAAAAATAACACAGGCTTTTTTAAATGTGGAAAAAATTAGAAGAAAATCTCAATCACCCCATCCAAAGACAATGGCTACCAACAATTTGGTGGATTTCTTTCTGGAATGTTTTCTCTGTGTATTTCTTATACAGTGTAATCATATTGGATGCAATTGTCTGTTTCCTGCTATATTCATTTAATGTATTTTTAAAACTTTGACATATGTACTTAATAATATCACTTATTATTTTTTTAACATTGATTTATTTATTTGGCTGCGCCGGGTCTCAGTTGCGGCAAGCGGGCTCTTAGTTGCGGCATGTGGGATCTTTAGTTGAGGCCTGCATGTGGGATCTTCCCGGACCACGGCACGAACCCGTGTCCCCTGCATCGGCAGGCGGACTCTCAACCACTGCGCCACCAGGGAAGCCCTAACATCACTTTAAAAGCACATCCAATCCCATGATATTGACATGCCATAATTAACTCCTCCTCCCTCGTTAGACATTTGGGTTGTTTGCAATTCTGTAATATTATAAATATGCAGAAAGTGTCTTTGTGCATATGAAATTTTTCTTTAAATAGGATTATTTATTTTCTTAGGATAGGTTTCCACATTAGTGAGATTGCTGGGTCAAAATGAGTGAACATTCTCGAAGTTTTGATACATGTTGCCAACCGGCTTTCCAATAGATGATTCCAATTTTCACCGCTGATTAATGAGAACACTTTGACTCTCTCTCTCCCCAAATTATTATTTTTTGTCTAAAAAGCTTTTTGCTGATGTGAGAGTGGGAACACTGTTCTATTCTTGTTTGAATCTCTACTTCTTTTTTTTTTTTTATTGCGGCACGCGGGTCTCTCACTGCTGTGGCCTCTCCCATTGCGGAGCACAGGCTCCGGACGCGCAGGCTCAGCGGCCATGGCTCACGGGCCCAGCCGCTCCGCGGCATGTGGGATCCTCCCGGACCGGGGCACGAACTTGCGTCCCCTGCATCGGCAGGCGGACTCTCAACCACTGCACCACCAGGGAAGCCCTCTACTCCTTTGATTAGTAGTGAGTTTGGGCTTGGCTTCGTGCGACTGATAATAACCACAGTCTCTGTGTGCGTTGTAACTTGGTATTTTTCTTGATGATTTTTATTAGCTTTTTACATGAAGAAAGACATTTGTGGCCCTTTGTCCATCACTCTTATTGAAATAACCTCTCCCGGTTTGTTAGAGTTCTTTAAATTTTGGCCAGAGTGTTTTTTAATTTTTTGGACATTTGAAAACGTTGGGCCATCCTAGCTGGTCATCTTTTCCTCTGTGATTTTTTTTCTAGCCTTTCCGAGGCAGGAAATCTCTCTGCCAGAGGCTTGACAAGTCATGCGTGTTCTCAGGGATTTTTAGAATGACGTTTAACTCTACATCCATGTGGAAGTCTTTTGGGGTGTGGGGTATTGGGGCCTAGGTGAAGCTCCACCTGTCTGCGGCCCATCTCCCCCTCCTCCCTTGCCTCTGTGTGGCCAGACAGGTGTCTGGGAGGTGGAGGGACCAGCGATGGCTGGCATTACTGCCGTCCTGTCCCAAGAGGTCTGGATGCATACCCTGTAATCCATCGATCTCTGAAACATTGCACTCCAGTTAAAAAGAATGTTCTAGATCTATAATATAAATGCAGAAAGATGTCTGTGATTTATTGTTCAGTGATAAAACCAAGCTAAAGCATGAAGGACGGTATGATGCCATTTGTTAAAAATGAGGGGGAAAAAAGGGACTTCCCTGGCGGTCCAGTGATTAAGATTCTGAGCTCCCACTGCAGGGGGAACTAAGATCCCGCATGCCGGGCAGCACGGCCAAAAAAAAAAAAAGGAAAAAGGAAACCAACAAAGCCACGCGATTTCTCTGAGTGTATATGTCTGTAGAGAAGAAAACACTCATGATGTCACAGATCATTGCTAAGTACAAAAGTGTTTGTCAAGTTCAGGAAAAGTAGTCTTAAATGGTGTGGGATGATGAGAACTAACAAAAATGGGGAAGGGAGCAGATTTGGGACCCCTTGGGGGGTAGTCAGTCCTTGGTGCTGGGGTGTGATGGACAGGCCCCCGGGAGCCCCGTGCCTCCTGACCGTTCCCCTCCCCCGCCAACCCTGGTCCAGACTCTGAGGTGCACCATCACGAGCCTGACCTTCTGGGACTCCAGCTGCCAGGCTGAGGACAGAGAGGACCAGTTTGTCTTGCGCAGCGGCTACTCCAGCTGTGGCATGATAGTGACAGAAAATGTGATCAGTAACGAGGTAAGAGCTGTGGTGGGAAAGGTATCAGGGCCGGCTTAATTGGCGCCCCCTGGATCTTCCAGGCTGAGGGGCGTTTGGGAGAGCGGGTGTGATGCTCAGTAGGAGGACAAGTTTAGCCATTGGTTGGCGCAGTCTCCCCATCCACAGAAATGGGTGCGTTGGGTGGGATGCCCTCTGGACTCCTTTCCGGCTCTGACCAGCTCCCTGGCTCTGTTCCTGCAGGTGATCGTCAACCTCCTGTCAAGCTCATCACCACAGCAGGTGAGATGGAGGATCACTGTGCTAACCCATCTGGTCCAGGGTCCTGGGGTCCATTCCTGGCCTGGGAGGGAGCAGGCCTCAGGAAATTCAGGCCCTGATCCTGGCAAGCCAATGTGTCTCCAGCGTGCCTCAGTCTCCCCTTCCGTGCAATGGGAGCAGTACTGTTTAGGGTTATGTTCTCAGCCTCTCAAGTCAGAGGGTCCATACACATATCGGCTGTGTGGCCTTGGGCAAATCACATAAGCTTTCTGGGCCCAAAGGTCCTGTTAACAGTGGCATAGGAAAGGATCCCCATACGGGATGAGCCATCACTGAGATGATGCATGGAAAGCACTTCACACAGGTCTCGTGCAGAGCAAGTTCTTGATAAGTATCAGTTTGGGGTGGGGGGTGGTTTCAGGTGGTGATGAAGGTCAGGCAACAACTCTGGACCATGACTCCTGCCCCCACCCCTTACCTCCCTGGCTGGGTGCCTCCCCGACTGACCAAGCCCCCTCCTATCTCCCACAGAAGAAGGTGCAGTGCGTCAACATGGACAGCCTCTCCTTCCAGCTGGGCCTCTACCTCAGCCCGCACTTCCTCCAGGCCTCCAACACCATCGAGCTGGGGCAGCAGGGCTTTGTGCAGGTACTGGACTTGACCTCTTAGGCCAGCCAACTCCTGGGATTTCTCAGAGCCTTTCTTGCCACCCAATGGACCTTGACTTCCCAGAGGGAGGAGGGAGCCCCCATGGTGCTTGGTGGAGGGGAGAGAGAGCAAAGGCAGAGCTCAGACACTGGTTGGAATGTCCCCTCTTCTTCCTCATTTGCTCCAGGCAGGCCCATGACCGTCCTTCCACCGTCGACGTTCTGGAGCAGGAACTCTAGAATGAGTCTAGCTTATTTCATGAGAACAGGTAGGGCGGAGAGTTAAGAGTAACTGACCGTGCCTCGTCCCCCTGCCTACCCATGCAGGTGAGCGTGTCCCCATCAATCCCTGAGCTCACGATCCAGCTGGACAGCTGCCAACTGAATTTGGGGCCTGACATGGAAATCGTGGAACTCATCCAGAGCCAGGCAGCCAAGAGCAGCTGTGTGAGCCTGCTGTCCCCGAGCCCTGGTGGTGACATGCGCTTCAGCTTCCTCCTCCGTGGCTACATGGTGCCCATGCCCACGACTGGCATCCTCAGCTGCACGGTAGCCCTGCGCCTCAGCACTTGGTCCCTGGTGAGTAGGGGCTAGGCTAAGCCCAGCTTCAAGGGTGGCTTCTGGGTCTGGAGTTTTCAGGAAGGGATGTGATAGACCATGAGGATGTGGGACCAGTGGGCGAAAGACACAGCCACGGGCAGGCGCGTGGCCTCTGGGTACCAGGGGCACTCTTTCTGCCACCCTACAGCCTTCTGATGGCTGTGTCTTGGACATTGGTAGGATACGCAGCTGCAACCATTAGCTATCCATCCATCCATCCATCCATCCATCCATCCATCCCACCCAGTCATCTAGCCGTCTTCCCACTATCCCATCCAGTCATCCATTTATCAGTTGCTACTTCTCACCATCCCACCCAGTCATTCGTCCACAGTCCTTCCATCAGCCCAGTCCCCCAGCCAGCCAGCCAGCCAGCCATCCTTCTACCATCCCACCCAGCCATACGTCAATCCCTGCATCCAGGAATCCATCCACCCACCCATCTATCCATGCAGTATGATCACCAGTGTAATCTCAACAAACAGGAGACCTCGGGGAAGAGGGTTAGTACAAAGGACACAAAATTCTGATTTTCTGCACTTACTGGTCACGTTTCACCATCCAGTGGACACCTGTTCTCAGACACTCAGCCCTGGACACGCTCACACAGTCATCCCCAGGCCCTTGCACTCAGAAGGGTCTCCAGGATTAAAAGCCTCTCTGGTTCTACGAAGCTGGAGAAGCCCCTGAGGCTGCTCCTGAGTGGGCCTCTCCCCCAGCCACAGTGAGCCTGGGCCTCTGGGCTGACCTGGCTCCTCTCACCCAGGCATTCACAAGGGTGATGGATACAGTGCCCCCATCATCCTCATGGGAGTTGGGGCCCTCTCAGGAACTCACAAGAACCATTCCAGCAGCAGCCAAGGATTGTCTGGCCAACACCCCCCCCCCCCCCCACAGCACAGAACTGCCAGCACTTGCCCAAAGGCTGCCAGCCAGAAGGTGGTGGAGAGGGGGCTCAAAGTCAAGGCCCCAGGGTGGGCTGTGACAGGCCAGGGTCACAGAGGCAGGGAGTAAGCCTGGAAGCTGCTCTCGAAGGCTGTGTCACACACCGTGTACTCTTCCTCCCCAAGGACGTCCAGAGGACCGTCTCCACACGCCTGAACATTGCCAGCCCTGGCCTCCATGGTGAGTTCTCTCTAAGTCTCTCCAGGGTTCCAGGGGCTGACGTCAGAGTGGGACATGATGGACGGCCCAGAGGGATGGGTCTAGGCACACAGCAGGGAGGACCCCAGAGAGTAGGGTCCACAGCTGCCTCTTCCAGATGGAGAGCCTTTGTTCGTGACCACCCCGTGGGCCCGGATTCCAGGCCTTTGGTTCTTCTTGATCCCCAAGGTTGCTGGCTGACCTTGCTGGGGGGCGGGGGATGGGGCCTCCTAGGATGAGACTTGGGGCAGCACTGGCCTCACCTTCCTTAAGGCCCCTAGTGTGGAGGGTATGCCTAAGCCTTCAGCCCAGCTCCCTCCAGCCTGGGCAGAAGAGTCCCTGACACTGAAGGCAGAGGTGGGAGAGGCATCTGCCACCCGGGCCTGGATGGAGCCCCTACACCCAGCCTGCAACCAACAGGGCAGGCTAATGACCCCATTGCAGGGATGGGAACTCAGAGGCCTAAGGGGAGGCTGCCTGGCCCATAGTCACACAGGAATCGGGAGTGTGGAAAGAGTGAAGCTTGGGAAAACCCAAGAGCAGAGCTGAAGAGCCCTCAGAGGTGCTCTGGCTTATCCCTACCATGGTATAGGGCTCAGAGAGGGGCAGGGACTGACCTAAGGGCACACAGCGGGACTCTGGACTCTCCGGCCCCACTCACACTTTGCTCAGATTATACCATGCACCCTCCCTAAAAATGCATCTCTACCAGCCTTGGGAGGCAGAGGCATGGCCCAAAGGCCTGGCTGGGCCCTCTGGGTGAATGGTCATAGCAACCACGGCTTAGTGTCAGGCATGGGTGTGATGAACCCATTTGCTAGGTGAGGAAACTGGGGCTCAGAGAAGTCAGGGTCAGTAGCTGAGCTGAGACTGGCACCGAAACCTGTGCTCCTGGCCAGCACAACAGGGTAGGGGGGGCAGGGAGGAGGCGGCAGTGCTGACCACAGCTGTCCTGCCCTTGGTTGCGCAGACAAAGGCCTCGTCCTGCCCGCTGTGCTGGGCATCACCTTTGGCGCCTTCCTCATTGGGGCCCTGCTCACCGCCGCGCTCTGGTACATCTACTTGCACACGCGTGAGTATCCCAGGCCCCCACGATGAGTGCTCAGGACCCCTCCACCACCACCTGGGGGAGCCTGGCGAAGCCTCTGGGGGAGTGGGGAGCCCTGGCCGGGGCCCTGACCTCCGCCCCTGCCCCCAGGTCACCCCGGCAAGCGGGAGCCCGTGGTGGCGGTGGCTGCCCCGGCCTCCTCGGAGAGCAGTAGCACCAACCACAGCATCGGGAGCACCCAGAGCACCCCCTGCTCCACCAGCAGCATGGCATAGTGCCCAGCCCGCAGTCCTGGGGGCCACCCAGCCAGCCCTCGCCCAACAGGAGAGACTGAGCAGCCACCAGCTGGGAACCAATGGCCATGAACTTATCCTGGGACCCCAACCCCTCCACTCGAGCAAGGATGGACAAGGTCCTCTGTGCCCGCCCCTCCTGCCTCCCTCTCCAAGGCCTGCCGCCAGTGGGGGCACCAGCTTGGAACACCTTGGGGTCCCCCCACCCCACCACGAACCTTCAAACCCAGTGGGCCTGGGGTACGGCTGCCCAGGACCACGGAGAGAGAGTCCGCTGCGCTATATGTCCACATTGCTGTAGAAACCCAAGTCCCTGTAATTTTAACCTGGATCCAGTACTCGGTGACGTGGGCTGGGCAGGAGCTGAGAACTCCAAAACGAACTCAGCCCAGCCCACCCAGGCTGCCAGCGCCTCCTCCATGGAAACAGCCAGCCCAGAACCTGCTCCCATCGGCCTCTACATCTGGACTGGCCCAACTTTGACGGGGGAAACAGAAGCCTAGCGGCGCCCAGCCTGGAAGTGAATGGGGGAGCCTAGCTCCTCCCTGCAACTGTCACACAGAGACCCCCCCACCGGGCAGCCAGGCCGCCTGTCCTGGGCCCACCCCTATATACTCACCACCAATAAATCAGACCATGAAACCAGTGCTGGGCTGGGCTGAGAGAAGGAGAGTGGCACCTAAACTGGGGTTGGGGGGGATGACAGTTCTGGGTTCAAATCCTGGACCTGCCACTTATGGGCTGTGTGACGGTCCCATGGCTTCTTTAAGCCAGGCACAGTTCCCTTATCTGTAAAACGGGTATGAGAATTTGCGATCACAAGGTCTCTCAGCGAGGAGGTCTGCAAAGTGGTGCACGGCACGTGGTCAACGGACATCAATCCATTCTTCTCATTTCACAGACAGGCCACCTGAGGCTCAGAGGGAGGGGGGAACTTGTCCCAGGCCACAAAGCCCAGGCTCCTACACAACCCAGTTGCTGTACCAGCTGTAGCCCCCAACCCCCTATTGTCTGCTGAGGGAGCTAGAGGTCAAGAGTCAATCAAATGTTCAGCCAATGCTTTTTTAAAAAAAAAAAAAGTTAAAGGCTTTAAATCACTCCAGCCACCCTCTGCCCCCAGGGGGCCCCAGGCAAGGACCCTCTCCTCTCCCAGAAGGCCACTGGGAGGAGGAAATCTATCAACCAGCAGCCAGTATCCGGCAGGACCCCAGGCTAGGTCAGGCAGCTTACACGATAAGCTGCGCCTGAGGCAGGAAGCAGACAGGGTGGGAGGGGAGGTGGGCTGGAGGGTCAGGTCTACTACAACAGCCAGAGAACTAGGAAGGAGAGGCCAAGGGCACCTGAGGCTCAGAGACAGATCTCAGCTTCCTGCCCCCAGCCCTCTATTTCACCGCCCAGAGCCCAAGTCTCTGGGGCCAGTCTAGACAGAATCAGGAAGGCACGAAAAGCACGTAATTTAGTTCATGGTGAAATGCAGGGCAGGTGTGGGGGAACCCCACCTCCAACCCCACTGCCTCGGCTACTGGGACAGGGAGGGCTCCAGCAGCTTCAGCACACCGCCCACCAGGTGCAGGCTGCCTGTGACCAGCACGTGGATGGCAGCAGCCTCCTGGAGGACGATGGCCCCACTGCCTGCCACAGGGTGGGCAAAGAGGACCCGTGGGGGACTGGGTGGCTGAAAGACAGGGTCCCGGCCTTGGCTGATCCACTGCAAGGCGTGGGAGATGCAGCTGAAGACGAGGGAGCTGGTGGTGTGGGCGTGGGCTGGGCGGGGTGCCAGCAGCAGGGGTGCAGGCCCACCAGGCTCCGGGCTGGCCTGGTCCTCGTGCAGGCGGCTCCAGTGTTGCTGGTGCGCAAGGCAGCGGAGCAGCACCTGGTCCAGGGTCACTGTGAAGTTCTGTTGGTCTGCGGGGCACAGGGACGGGCGCATCAGTGAGGCAGCCGAGGGTCGGAGAGGGGGAAGCACGCTGTGAGCACCTGCGCAATGCCAGGCTTTATACAAGCATCATCTGTCCTTACAGTGGGTGCTATGAGGAAACTGGGGCTCAGGAAGTTCAGTGATTGCCCGTCGTCACAGAGCCGGTGAGAAACAGGGCCAGGCAGTTTAGCTTCAAAGCTGGGGCTTCTGCCTACCAAGCACATCTTTCTGCCCTAGCCTTATTGCCTTCATCTGTAAAACGGACAGGGTCCATCACCAGGTGGGCATAAGTACTTCTACAAATGCAGACTCCCAGACTGTCCCCACACAGTCTGATGTGGGGCCTCGGGATCTGTATTTTTTAGATTATTTCAAAAAAACTTTTAACATGATCCACAGTAAAAAATACATTTTACAGTGGCAACCCAGTACTCCCATACATGCACATATGTGTTTGGAACAGAATCATCAAATAATACCTACCCTTAACTTTGTGCAAGACACACTGACACTCTCTTCTCTATTCTATTTTATTTAAAATTTAAAATGCTGGTTGAGACCCACTAAACTGATTTCAAGAACCATCACTGGGTTGTAACCTGCATTTTGAAAAACAGTTTCACCAACAATTCCTTTTTCAGTATTGCAGTCACATGCAAAATTCAAAATGTACCAAAGGGTATTTATTTATACGATAAAACAAATCTAGTTCCTACCCAAGACCTTCAGTTCAAAAGCTCTCACCGTCACCAACAGAGCAATCCACCTCAGGGCCCTCCGCCCCCTGCCCACCGGAGGCACCATGCCTGTCACCTCTCACCTGCGTTGTCCGTGGATGACACCTCTGTCAGGTTAGGGCAGAAAATGGTATAGTCAAACTGGCAGGGCTAGAAGGCCAAGGGGAGAAGCTCAGTGTCAGAGCCCTGAGAGGACGCCCCCCATCCCAACTTCCACACAGCACCCCCGGAGTCCACATACACGTCCCCATCTCTGGAGATGCCCCCCCACCAGCTGAACTGGAGTGATGCTGCATAAACCGAGCCACAACACTTCCATGCCCCCCGTCTACCTCAATATACCCTGCCTGGCCTGTGGCCTGGACAGCATGGCCCAACACAGATGGGGAGACAGAGGCTGGAGCAGGGGGCTGCATTTGCTTAAGGGGACCCAGCTACTGAGCACAAAGGCTCGAGCACAAAGGATATGAAGAACAGCCTCAGCATCCTGGTCTGTGAAATGGGAAACGACCACTGGGAACCATTTCAGCCCTGACAGTCTAGGGTAGGCTCAGTTTCCTTGGGCAGAGAAGGGCCCCTCACAATATGCTTTATAGCCCAGTGACTCCTTAAACGAAACTTTAGAAGCAGGTATCCTAGTAGCAGCCCTGTTCTATGGAGAGGCAAACTGAGGCTCAGGGAAATGCCATCTCTTATCCAGGGTCATATGCTGGCAGCTAAAAGGGCCTGACAAGTGAATCCAGAGCCTGCACCTTACACCACTTACCCGGTCCTCACTGTAATCCTGGGCTTGAGTGTGACCATGGAGGAGAATGAGGACAATGACCTGTGACTTGACTTCCCTGTGCCCAGTGCTTTCACATTTAATCCTCAGTACAATTCAGGGGGGAGAGGAAAAATCACTCCCATTCTACAGTCGAGGAAACAGAGGCTCAGGGATGAAGGCACCGCTGCTGGGGGTCAAAGCCAGAACCAGGGCTGGGTTGCCTGCTGTCCATCCCCCAGCCAGCCCCTCACCTGCAGCAGCTTCAGCAGGGCCGCGGAATCCCGGTCCCCAGTGGAGTTGAAGAGCAAGACACGCACCTCAGACCCGCTGTGTGCGTGGGGAGGGGCGGGGGGAGGGGAGGGTCAGAGCGGCGCCTCCCACCCCTTCTCCGCGGGCCCCGCCCCATCCTTCCTCCCAAAACTTCCCGCCTCCCTACTGTGCCAGTCCGACCCCGTCCCTGCGACCCGCTCCATCCTTCCCCGAGGCTCCGCCCCTCCCCACTGGCCCAGTCCTGCCCGGGGCCCCGCTCCATCCTTCCTCAAGGTTCCTCCCCTCTCCACTGGCTAAGTCCCGCCCCCGTCCCCGGGTCCCGCCCCATCCTTCCCCAAGGCCCCGCCCCTCCCCACTGGCCCAGTCCTGCCCGGGGCCCCGCTCCATCCTTCCTCAAGGTTCCTCCCCTCTCCACTGGCCAAGTCCCGCCCCCGTCCCCGGGTCCCGCCCCATCCTTACCCGAGGTCCCGCCCCAGCCCCGCCTCTGTCCGCAGCTCACCCGCCCGGCCTCTCGCGGCTATGCAGCGCCTGGCGGAACCAGCGCACGCAGGCCTGCATGCTGCTGGTGGTGTGCGCGCCGTCCAGGTACCAAGTGAGGGGGCCCCGCCGCAGCAACTGCGTCCGGCCCGGCCACTCCGTGTCCCGAAGCCCTGGGGGAGGGGAGCAAGGCAGTCCTCCAGCTGCAGCCGCGAGGCTGCCCTTCTACATCCTCCCACTCCAGTCCTCAACTCGCACACACTACCCGCCCGTACAGCCCCCGCTGCTGCCCGCTCTGACAGCCCAGGAGCCTCTTACTGGGCATTAGCCACTGAGATCAGCTCTTTGGCTGCCTCATCTTGGTGGAATCATCCAGGCGGCCCTGAGAGGGGGCTGCTATCATATATCAGTCCCAAGTTTCAGGCAGAGAACCCTTAGCTCAGAGAGATTAGGTCACAGAGCAAGTGACACTTGGGGCTGGGATGTAATCCACCTAGCTCCAGGACTGTGTCATGGCCCTGACACGGGGCCTGGCACACAGTGGGCACACTGGAACCAACTGCTGAAGGGGCTTAACAGCCACGAGGACCTACTGTGTGCTGAAGGCTTTGGGGGCAAGCAAGAAGCCTGACAATATCACCATCCTCAAGGACCTCATGGTCTTATGATGATGATGACAAGGGTGGTAGTTTGGCAGCTACCAGTGGCTGGGCACTTTATCCCATATCTGCCAGGCTCTGGACTCAGTCCCTTAGTGATGTCACCTCACAGTGGGCCCTACCATCATCTCATTTGGCAGGTGGGGAAATGGGCTCAGAGAGAGTTCATGAACTCAAGGTGTGGGAAGCTCACTGACTCCAGTCCTTTCTCTTAAGGCACCACCTCGAATTGTCCCCACCTCTCAAACAGGAGACCAAAAGAAACATCTGAAGCAGCCTGGCTGGGCAGGAAGGTCCAACTCACCATGCTGCATGTGGGACGTGGGCTGGAACACAGGTGCCAGGGGCAGCTGCCCCAGGAGGCTTGGCCTGGATGCCTTCAGCTCTCCAGTATCTGGGCAGGGGAGGGGAGGGAAGGGAGAGGGAGGGCTGTGTGGGACTCAGTGTGCTCAGGCCTCACCTAAGGGCCCTCAGAGGCAGGTTCCACGTGTCCCCTGCCCACCCACTCACCTGCCCACTTACCCTGGTAGCCCTTTTGCTGAAGCCAGCAACGAGCCAGCTGCAAGGCCAAGGCGGCATTGGACTGCTGGTGCTCCCCCTCCAGGCCCAGGGTCAGCAGTGGCCCCCCTTCCTCCAGGGCTTCTAGTGGTGGGCACAGGTAGAGGGGACACTGCAGAGGAGATGGGCCGCAGCTGGTCAGGGGAGCTGCTGCTGCCTCCTCGGCCAGCAGGCCCTCCCTGATGCCATCAGCCCTTCCATCTTTCCCCATCGACCACAACCCACCAAGTCCTGTTCCTAGAACCGAGATGTCCTCCAGCTGGACGAGCACAGATGAGCACACTGAGGCCCCAAAGGATAAAGTACCTCCCCAGTCAGCCAACCCCCACCCAGCTGTCCCAATCAGACTCACTGAGATCTGCTGAGCGCGGTCCCTCAGCACTGCCAGGGGCCCGTCAGGCTGGAGCACGGTGAAGGCGGGGACACCACACTGTGGAGGACACGGAGAGTGAGTCCAGGGTCCTCCATGTCCCATCACTGGCCCCCATATCCCTGGTTCTGGATGGCCCACTCAGCTTTCCCCCCCATCAAACCTTTGGGAACCCCTCGATGGGGAAACTAAGGCCAGAGATGGGGCTCAACTTGTTCCACTCCCATGCAGAGCTGGGATGAGAACCCAGACCCCACGGATGCCCGAGACCTCGTCCTGAGTCACGAGGATACAAATGACCCTGCCACACCCGCCCCCACTTCCCTGTATCTTGGGGCCCAGGCCATCCATGTACCTCCCTCCCCAGGGCCGCCTGGTCACCTTAAAAATGCCCCCTTTCTGCCATGCGATCTTCTCCATCGTGTCCCCCAGAAGGCCAGTGTGGTCGATGCCAAGAGAGGAGACCCCACACACCACAGGCTTCCTGGGGGAAATGAAAGAGCCATGATGCCCCTGCCCCCGGCCACCGGGCTCCCGGCCACCATCCCTCTCTTCAAGCCACTCCCCCTCACTTGACGATGTTGGTGCAGTCGTAAGCCCCGCCGATGCCCACTTCCATCACTGCCAGGTCCACCTGAAGAGGATCAGAGGGCATGGCAGGGGGTACAGGGGCTCCCGAATACCACACAGGAGCCCCTAGTCTGCTGAGATTCCCCTTCCCGAGGCCTGGAACACAGGGTTCTGGGGAGTGGTGGGCACACACACCTTCTCTTGGAGGAAGACATGGAAGGCCATGAGTGTGAGGAAGCGGAAGTAGCCAGGCATGGAGACACAGCTGCTGTCATCCTGTGGACAGGATCACATCAGAGCTCGGGGCCCCTGCAGCCTCTGCCCTGGGGAAGATGGTGTCCCGGGATGTGCAGTGCCCTCTGGGTCTACCCACCCACTCCGGGCCCCTTACCCTGCCCACCCACCAGCCCTCCGGCATGGGCACCTTGGTCTCCTCCAGCCGGTGGTAGAGGCGCCAGAAGTGCTTAGTGAAGAGCTCGGGGCTTATGGGCTGCCCATTGATTCGGATCCGCTCACGCACCTGCACCAGGTGGGGAGAGCTGCCGAGAGACCTAGGGTCATCAGGACTCCCTTCCCAAGACCCCCAGGCTGTCCCCGTCCCCACAGTCAGACCTGTCTTTCAGAAAAACAAATCTAACTATGTCACTGCCCTGCTGAAAACCCTTCTGTTGCTTCCCCCTGCCCTTTAGAGAGTCCCAGCTCCTCATCTCAGCCTACCAGGCCCCGGCGGGTCTGATGCCACTGGCCTCACCTCTCACACATCCCTTGGTAGTTCCCTGTGCCCCAGCCCCTCTGGACTATTATTAGTTCCTCCAGTTCCCTCCCCCCCCCCCCAAATTTTCTATCTCCAGGCCTATACACATGTCCACAGGTCTCAACTAAGATGGCTTCTCCAAAAAAGAGAAAGGACCCCGCCCCACCAGACTGCTCAGGCATGCTCTCTGGGCTCCCACAGCCCCCCATGCTTCCCCCATCCTACATCGATCAGTAACTCGGCCAACATCTGCCCCCATAATGTCTGTCTTCCTGCCCTTGAGGGCAAGGCCCCGTCTGCTGTGTTCAAGCTGCGTCCCCAGACTGGCCCATGAGGCCACATGGGCCCAAGTCAAAGGCTGGGCTTTTATCCCAAACATTATTTTGGAAGAGAGATTGTTGGCTTATATTTAAATCCTCAAAGGCCCTCTGGTATTATGAATCTACTCCATTTCTTTAATTTGAATGAAGAACTGCTGAGGGAAAACACATTGGTCTGAAATGACCTCAGTCAGCAGGTTTCAGATGCTTACAGAGGTCACCTGATGGAACCGGTAAAATAAAAGGAGGCAAAAATCTTGAATGCCCCAAGCTTAAGGACCAAATCCTGAGCAATCTACCATCATGTGAATCCCACTGCTCTACCAGTGACAGGCTTAAGAAGGCATGTACAGCTCCAGGGAAGAGAGACCCATGTCTAATCACCCTGCCCCCCCCATCCTCTGGTGTGAGTTTAGATGCCTGAATGCAACCAAGAGGGGGTGCTGCCTGGAGGGCAAAGCAGCAGCTCAGGCTGGCACAGCGGAAGGGCTCCCGCTGCCCACCTGGGAGGTCTCAACAGAGTTGTCATAAACCACGCTTATTGTTTAAGCCCTTACTAGCCTGGTTTTCTGCTCCTTATGGCAAAGATGCCCTAGTTGATAAATATTTCTATGTGATTTAAAAACTGTATAAGGAATTTAAGTTAATAAAAAGATATCTGAGGGACTTCCTTGGTGGTCCAGTGGTTAAGACTCCGCACTTCCAAAGTAGGGGGCATGGGTTCAATCCCTGGTTGGGGAATTAAGATCCCACATGCCGCTAAGCGTGGCCAAATAAATAAATAAATAAAAAGATATCTGACTATTCCAGCTGTGTATTTCATTTATCCATTCAAGTTGCTGCCCGCCTCCCCAATTTCTTTCCGTTGTGAAAATTAAAGATTGCCATAAACTTGGGCTAACTGGTAAATGCTAACTGACTGCCTGTTGAATGAACGAACACTAGGCAGAGAGACATGCAGCTGAGCCGATGGGGGTGACCCTGGCCTTGAGGTGCTGGCTGGTTCCAGAGCCCCCCCCAGAGAGCCAGGAGACGCCACATCCCTCTGTACCTCAGTACCTAAAGAATCCCGTCTTCAGGCCATAGCTCCGGAGGATACATTCAGTGAAGGCACAGGTGGAGCCCTAGAAAGAAAAGGTCTTGTCTGGGCAGGTCCCCCCGACCCCACCCCAGCAAGTGCACGTCCTACCCCTGGGTCCTGTGGCTCGCCTTCCCCTTGGTCCCTGTGATGTGGATGATGTTCAGTTGGTCCAAGTCCTCCACCTAGGACAGACAGACAAGGTCCCCGCCTCAGCCACAGGACTCACAGACAGATGGGAATGGGGGGTGGTCAGAGGCCCTCCCCACCTTACCTGCAGCCCACTCCGTGCCAAGTACAGCCTCATGGCTTCCAGTTGTCTCTGGGGGTCACCCCGCTGGCGCTTCACCTGCTCCAGGTAGTTGGCATTGGTCTGCAGGGTGTTGAGTGTGCGCACAGCATCCTGGCAATGAGTCCCCAGGTAGTAGGTTAAGGCTCATTAGGGATCCATAGGGACAGAGGAACCCAGCATACCAGTGGCCAGGCCAGGGTCCAGGCCTGCCATGCCAGCCCTGTTTCCCCAGCCTAGAGGTTAGGCACCAGTGAAAAAGAAGTGGCATCTTTCCAGTTCTAGCAGAAATGGGAGCCTGGGGCAGTTCAGACCCACCCAGGGAGTGCCAGGCAAAGCAGGCAAAATGACTAACGGGACTATCCTTGCTTCCTGTTCGGCCTCCCCAGGCTTCACTCTCAGGCTTTTGCCCTCATTCTCTCCATGGTCCACCACTGTATTGGGCCCCTCTTAGAGCAGGGCCAGAACTACAGAAGGCTGGGGTCTTAGAACTGAAGGAATTAGAACTAGGAATTCCTGGAGGCTTCCATGCCCAGGATTGGGCATGAGGATTGGGGTTCCACATTCTGACCCAGGGAAGAGTTGCTTGAAGCAACCAGATGGGGAAGAGGAGTCTCAGGGGGAGGAAGGCTGTGTCAGGGTCACTCAGACAAGAAGGCAAGCAGGTATAACCTCAGGACTATACTATACTTCCACTTGGGGGGGTGGGGGGTGGAAGTGGGGGTGATGTTTATTTCCCCTCAGGGCCTCAGTGGCTGGTTGGAGGACCCACTCTCATCACACTGGTGCCACCTGCCTGGCCAGCATCAGGTTCTGGTCTCTGGCAACTTGCCCCTGGCACAGAGCCAGGAGGAAGCTTTCTGTTTTCCAGATTCTTGCCACCACCACCACCCCCCCCCCCCCACTGCTCCGAGTCCTGCCTGCTCCCCAATTCCAGGCACTTGGATCTTCATCTCCTGAATCCTAGAGACGCCAACCCAGACCTATACTCTGGATCTCCCAAGTCTGAACTCCTGAATCCCTTTCCCCTCCCCCACCCCAACTGCTGGTTCTGAGTCCGGAGACACTGGAACTCCAGAACCTCAGCTGAGCCACTGGATCTCTTGGTCCTATCACACGGCGTCCCTTCCCACTCTCTAACGCGGTACACTTCAGCCTCAGAATTCCCAAATCAGGTACCCCCCGGGTCCAACTTCCTGGTGCCTGTCCCCACCTCCGGAATCCAGGATGTCCCCGACCCCCCAAGTCCCCCAGTCCCAGGCTCCTGGCCCCTCTCTCAGCTGGCGGAGGCCAGATGCCAAGCGCCTCAGGCCCGGCTCACGTGTCATTGCAGGACCTCCCTCCAATACCTGATACTCCATGCCGGGCTCCTGCGGCGCAGGCCACGCGCTCAGTACTCGCCTCGCTGCGACCCCGGTTGTTGCACCACGCGAAGAAACCGCTGCCAGGAAGAGAGCCGCGCGCAGGTGGCAGCGTGCCCGCGACATAGTAGAGATGCAAGCGGCGGCACGCTAGGCCCGGACCGAATACGCCGCGCCCCTCTCCTGGCCCCGCCCCCGACTCGCCTCCGCCCTCCGCCACTCAGCGTTGCCCGACGAGCCCACCGGCACCAATAAGAATCTGCGGGACGCCATCCTTGTGAGGGGCAGGCCCCGGGGCGGGGCGGAGAGCTTCATTCATGTTTATGAGGGGCACGGTCCCGAGCGAGTCCTCTGCCTTAGAGAAATACGCGCTCCTTTCGTCATCATCCTCTCAAGGACCCGGCCGCGCCCCGCAAATTAGCCAGTCCGAGTCAGCAGCCCTGCTCCAGGCCAGAACCAGCTTCGAGCCGGGATAGAATGATAGAACTGGCGGACACCTTAGGGAGGTCGCTGAATCCTGGCCCCAAAACGTCCCGACCCAACGCAGAGACCCAGGGCGGCGGGGATGCGGCCTCTGATCTGTTGAATCTGAGAGCTCGATTGTGGAGCAATAGGCCAAAAACCAGGCACCTACGCTACTGCGGCCCCTAACCGTTCCTCGGCAGCCTGGGAAGGCTTCCTGGAAGAGGCGACATCCTGGCCTCACAAGGCCTAGAGATGGAGCACAGTCAGAGAGCCCTGGGGTGACAGGATGCCAGATCCAGCAGGACCCTGTGGCCTTATAAGAAATTGGATTACATTTAGATAACAATAAAATGGTTCTAAGGAGGGATGACAAGATCAGATTTGTCATCTGATCAAATGGAATGGATGGGGCTTCCCTGGTGGTGCAGTGGTTGAGAGTCCGCCTGCCAATGCAGGGGACGCGCGTTCGTGCCCCAGTCCGGGAAAATCCCACATGCCGCGGAGCGGCTGGGCCCGTGAGCCATGGCCGCTGAGCCTGCGCGTCCGGAGCCTGTGCTCCGCAACGGGAGAGTCCACAGCAGTGAGAGGCCCGCCTACCGCAAAAAAAAAATGGAATGGATGGGAGAGCCACCTACGGAGGGGGCAATAATCTGTCCTACCTGGGGGTGGAAGACTCCCATTTGTCCTGGAGTTTTCAGAACTTTTTCTGTCTCTGACCTTCTTGGCCCCAACTGCTAGCATGGAAAAAAGTAGTATGGAGATTTCCTTTCTACAGCTGAGATCTGGAAAGGTGTGTGTGTTTGGGTGGAGGTGGGGGAATTGCTGCAAAAACCCTCCAGAGAAGTTTCCTCAGATAAAAGGCAGTCCCTTAACAACTGATGGGGTTTCAGTACCAGTAGCCCCTCCCTCTTTCCTGCAGGCATTGGGGATAAATATTTATCAGAGATTGTTTGATTTTGAAATAAACAAATATGTTGAGAAGACTCTGTCATTGGCTGGACTTCCGCTTTTCGTATCACTGCAGGGTGCCCCACCCCTGCCGCATGGGAGACAGACAAGTCCTTTTCTCTCTTAATGTTCTTTTTTAAAAATCATTGAAACTTTCTTTATACATCATAATTTAATAACTGAATAAAAAATAATCATAAAGAGGCTTTAAATGATTTCTCTTTTGCTTAACCCTCACCCCCAATCTCCAATCCCGGTTCTCCTTTGGTAATTCTTATTGACAGCCAAGTGTGTGTCTCACGGTTGTCTATGCTCATGAAATCCCGGACACACCTAGACATCTATAAGGCCTTGATCTTTTTTGTTTTTGGTTTTTGTTTTAGTTTTTGGGGTTTTTTTGGTGGTGGGGGGAGGTGGCGTGCCCCACCTGGCTTCCAGGATCTCAGTTCCTAGACCAGGGATTGAACTTAGGCCATGGCAGTGAAAGCACGGAATCCTAACCAGCAGACCACCAGGGAACTCCTTATAGGGCCTTGTTGATGCAGACAAGATTTTTTTGCATCTTAACTTTCTTACTCAACAATAAGCTCATAGGGATCCCTCTAAGACATTTACTTAACAAATAGTTAAGCAGCACCTTTCTGGGCCAGGCACTGTTTTAAACACATTGTACATAATTGCTCATTTAATCAACAAAACTCTTGAAACAGGTGCTAGTATTATATCCTGTTTCACAAGTGAGGAAACTGAGACACAAAGGAATAAAGACACATGCTCAAGTCACAAACTCAAGCTTTGAACTCTGGCCCCGGAGTCCTTATTCCTAGCCTCCGTACCTCCTTCCTGCTGCCCTCCCCCACTGGGGATGAGGGGGCACTGCTAACTCTGCAGCAGTGGCTGTACCCTAATGCATCCCCCACTTGCCTGCAGTGTTCTGCCACAGTGGATAGCATCTACACCAGGGGCTTATATTTCTGCAGGTGAGATTGCGCCAAGGGGGACAGTTGGGTCCAGGGGTGTTTGCATTCCTTCCCGCCAACACTTGTAAACGTTGCAGCCCACCAGCTGTGTAGTGTGAGGAGAGCCCCCCTCTTCCAGAATGTCCCCCAGACGACTGGGTGTAGAGTACCCTGTCATTTGTGCTCTGCATTTCCCTGGCTGCAGTGAAATTGAGCATCTTTCCAGGCATTTATTTTAGTAAACTGCCTCTCACTCATCCTTGGCCTATATATATTTCCAACGTCTGTTCAGCACCTTATTGTCAATTATAAAGCACTTTGGGTATCACAGGTGTGAGTCCTCAGTTCTGTCCTCTATATGGGAAGTAATTTTTTTCTTGATCTGTTAGTGGTGGCCCCAGTTGATTCATTGGTAACAGCGGGTATTGGAGCTCTCAGCCATTCTTCCAAGTATAAAATCCCAGGGAAAATGAGATCCCAGGAGGGAGACTCCCTCCTCATTCGGATGATTTGGAAGCAAGTCTTCCAAAGTGCAAATCTGACCTTTTCATCCCTCCTTAGAACCATTTTATTGTTTTCTAAATGCAATTCAATTTCTTATTGGAAAATCCCATTGCCTACTTTCCTGAATCTTAACTGATTTCTTTCCCTTTGTTCTGAGCAAAGCAGTCCTGTCAGTTCTCCCCTCTGGCCTGATACAGCCCTTCTCTAGGGTGGGGTGAACTCAACAGTCCTAAAAAATCGTTGAACTACACACCTCAGCTCAAGTTGGAAACAGAAATAGATGTAGAGACACAGAAGGCAAGAAACAGCACAGAAAATTCCAGGGATCCTATTTGGTATCATCCCAGTTGTGCAGGAAATTATAACTGGTGACTGGAGCCTTGGCAAAGTCACCCAGTGGCCTTGGGCATGTCACCTGTCCCCCGGACCTCTGCTTCCTCCATGGTCTCCAAGGACAAAATTTTATTTTGGCCATGCCGCGTGGCCTGCAGGATCTTGGCAGTGAAAGTGCTGAGTCCTAACTACTGGACCACCAGGGAATTCCCTCCAATGACAATTTTCATAGCCAGTGACGCCAGGGAATTTAAAAGGGGAGGGGATAGAATAGATTTATTTTCTTTTCCTTATTCAAACTTTTCCTTACTTTTTATTTTGTTTTTAAATTCTAAATTTTTTTTTTGGATGGATGATACATCATATCATTCAAATAGTCAAAGGTACAAAAAGGAAGACAGAGAAAAGCTTCCTTCCCACCCCAGGTCTTAGCATCCTTATTCCCCTCCCCAAAAGCAAAGTTATGTTTCTCGTGATCTTTCCAGAGACATTTTATGAACTTATAAGCAAATACAAATATATTTTGATTTCCCTTTTATACTCAAAGATAGCAGCAGACTATATACATGAGTCTGCATTGTACTTTTTCCACATATCTTTATATCCTGGACCTTATTCTGGACTGTGTTGGCACATAATAGCTGCCCCATTGGCTAATTTGTTTTTTCAAAGCTGCATAGTGCTCCTTGCTGAAGAAGTACTGTCGTGTATTTGGCCAGTCTCCTACTGACGGACATTTAGGTTTTCAATATTTTGCCATCACAAGCAATGCTACAATGGGTAACATCATTTCTTCCATGTGTGAGCACATCTGATGGATAAGTTCCAGGAAGTGCAATGGCTAGGTCAAACGTGATTTGTGTTTGACACTTTCATACAGATTGCCACGTTGTCCTCCAGAGGGACAGGACTGGTTTCCACGCCCATGCCCCTGCAGGGCATGAGCCAGCTGCTTCCTCACCAACATACACTGTTAGCCACCTTTGATCTTGCCAATTGCATAGGTGGAAAAATGGATTCTCAGGGTAGTTATCATTTGCATTTATTTTATTGTGAAGGAGGGTGAGCATTTTTCTTATGTTTAAAAGTCATTTGTGGGGTTTCCCTGGTGGTGCAGTGGTTGGGAGTCCGCCTGCCGATGCAGGGGACACGGGTTCGTGCCCCGGTCCGAGAGGATCCCACATGCCGCGGAGCGGCTGGGCCCGTGAGCCATGGCCGCTGGGCCTGAGTGTCCGGAGCCTGTGCTCCGCGACGGGAGAGGCCACAGCAGTGAGAGGCCCGTGTACCGCAAAAAAAAAAAAAAAAAGTCTTTTGTATTTCTTTAGCAGTCCACTCCTCTCTTTGGCATCATTGCTTTTTATTTGAAAAGCCACAGATGTTTGTAGAAGAAAATAGAGAAAAGTATAAAGGAGAAAATCAAAGGCATCTTAATAGGGCACCTGGAGAGCCACTGTTGGCCTTTTGGTGCCACCACTGAGGTGTTCTCATCCTCCATAAAGAACAATAGAAACAAAGCCATTGTCTGGAGAGCAAAGCAAAGAGAACAAGGGCACAGAGACACTGGCAGGCAGGCCAGTGTCCACCCACGTGAGGCAGGTCTGCAGGCATGTGTGGAGGGTAAGTGAGGGGCCAGGGCTCCCGCTTCAACCCATACCCTCCCAAAGGGAAAGGACGTGAATCCATCCATTCCCTCATTCATTTGATGAGAAATTGTCTCTATGCCAGACCTGGGCTGGGTGCTGGGGACACTGGGTTCTGGAGACAGATGACAAGGCTCTGCTCTTGAAGTGCCCTGTCCAGGGGGCAAGAGAAGAGTAAAGAATGACACTTGCGAAGAACGAGTATTTGCAACCCCTGATTAGAGGCTGTAGGGGCAGGAGGCTGAGGCCCAGAGAGGGACAGAGACAGCTTGGGGCCACACAACAGGTCAGCAAAGGCACCATGCTGGGCTTTCTAAATTCAGATCTGCCTGAGTGACTGCCCCCTCTCCTGCCTCATCATGACAGCTGAAGAGGACTTCAGAAATTGGCCTTGGCCTCTTCCACCTCCACCCAACATTTGCCTCTGCCTGAAACACCCTTCCCCTAAGCTCTTCCTCTTTGCTTTTTTGGGTGGGTTCTTTCAGCTTTTTTTTTTTTTTTTTTTTTTTTTTGCGGTACGCGGGCCTCTCACTGTTGTGGCCTCTCCCATTGCGGAGCACAGGCTCTGGACGCACAGGCTCAGCGGCCATGGCTCACGGGCCCAGCCGCTCCACGGCATGTGGGATCTTCCCGGACCGGGGCACGAACCCGTGTCCCCTGCATCGGCAGGCAGACTCTCAACCACTGCGCCACCAGGGAAGCCCTTAGCTATTATTAAGCACTTATCCCTGTACTTGGCATTGCAATCTCTCTCTTTTTTTAATAAATCTGTTTATTTTATTTATTTATTTTTGGCTGCGTTGGGTCTTTCTTGCTGTGCATGCGCTTTCTCTAACTGCCATGAGCAGGGGCTACTCTTCGTTGTGGTGCGCGGGCTTCTCATTGTGGTGGCTTCTCTTGTCTCAGAGCACGGGCTCTAGGCATGCGGGCTTCGGTAGTTGTGGCACACGGGCCTAGTTGCTCCGCGGCATGTGGGATCTTCCCGGACCAGGGCTCGAACCCATGTCCCCTGCATTGGCAGGCGGATTCTTAACCACTGCGCCACCAGGGAAGCCCTGCAATCTCTTTTAAATCCTCACAAGAACTGTATGAATTAGAGATTATCCTCACTTTACAGGTAGCGAAATGGGGGCTCACAGAGGGTAAGCAACTCACTCAGGGTGACACAGCCAGTATGCGGCAGAGCCAAGATACAAACCCAGGTTTTCTGGCTCTAACACATGCCCCTACTCTCTACCACTTGTCTGGTCAATCTCTGCTGTCAATGCGCTGTGTGACCTTGGGCAATTGGCTTCCTCTCTCTGATCCTGACTCTCAGTCTCCTCCTTAGTAGAACAAGGATTGAAATGAGTTCTGTCCCAGGTCATAATTTCTAGGGGGATCTTGATGAGGACAAGAGCCTCCAAAGGGCACCGCACTCCGGAGAGCCTGGACTAGAGGAGTCCTGCTGCCCCTCCGCCGCCCCCATCCAGGGTTCTGTGGAGACCAAGGGAGGTTCAAGCTCATAGGCAGGTTTACGCAGAAGCCTAGCATTCAGAAGGGAGGTACATTTCTGATGGCCACGCCAGGGTTCTGTCCCTCCGATATACATAAGGACTTCCCCACCTCTGAATATCAATTCATACAGTGACCTACAAGAAAACACTTTTCTGTCACTGGGTGAAAAGAAACTTGCCTTAACCAGAATTCCATATCCTCAGCGGCACAGCCTCTCCTTATCCTCACCCCGACTCTGGCTACAGAGGTGTTTAATGGATTTAGTTTATTAGGAGGGCAGCGAACCTTAAAAATGGGCCTCCCTTTGACCCTGCAATTCTACTACTTCTAAAAATGACCCTGAGGAAACAAACAATTGGAACTGTGCTCAGAGCCCCAACGTGCTCTGTTTATCACTCTCCAGTGGCAGGTGACACGGTTGACGACCTGACAACGCCCTCCTTCCTGAAACCCTTTGTTCTCTGGGCTTCCCCGACACCTCCCTCCCTGATTCTCCTTCTTCCTTGCTGGCTGTGCCTTGCTGGCTGGCCCTGCCTTCTCCCTTCCAATCTCCTCACCTTGGCGGCCAGGGGCTCATGCCTTTCTCCAAGGTGGTCCCTGCTGTCCTGGCTCTATGATGATGTCTGACTTTCAAATGTCCCTCTTCGCTGAGCTAAGGACATGAGCATCTGGTGACCTCCTGATGTCTGCAGGCATTTCTGCCTTAAAACCTGCTGCTCCCCAGGCCTTCCCAGCACAGAGGACAGCTCCACCATCCACCAAGGGGCTCAGGTCTAAAGCTGGGCCTCACCCTGGGTTTCCCACCCCATCACTCCTGAGGCCGCCCCCACCCAGCCTCTCCAGCAGCCACTCCCATCCCTCCAGTGGCATCTCAGGCTGCCACTGCAGGTCTACCCTCTAGCCTCCTTGCTGCTGTTCCTCTTGACCCTTACAACCATAACCATTCTACATCTTTTTTTTTTTTTTTTTTTTTTTTTTTGCGGTACGCAGGCCTCTCACTGTTGTGGCCTCTCCCGTTGCGGAGCACAGGCTCCGGACGCACAGGCTCAGCAGCCATGGCTCACGGGCCCAGCCACTCCACAGCATGTGGCATCTTCCTGGACCGGGGCACGAACCCGTGTCCCCTGCATCGGCACTGCGCCACCAGGGAAGCCCCTCCATCATTTTTAAAGAAACCCAGATCTTGCCTCTCCTGCCTCACATCTTCCAGTGGATTCCCACTGCACTTAGGACGAGCTCCAAGCTTTTGATCTCACCATCTCTAACCACTGCCACCCCCAGCCCTGCTGTCCTCCTCTGATTCGCAGCCATGCCAAGCTCATGCCCACCTTTGTGAAGGTCTGCGCCTACTGAGCACCTAGCATTAAAAGTATGCATTTAATCCACCCAACAGCTTTAGGAGTACTGTGATTATCCTCCTTATGAAGATGGGAAACTGAGGCACAGACGGGTTACACAGCCAGCCAAAGGTCACACAGAGTGAATGCATGACAGAGCCTCAGGGCCTTCGCACTGGGGTTCCTTCTGCCTGGAATGTTCTTCCCCTCAAAGTTCACGTGACCGATTCATGATCATTCCAGGTCTCTGCTCAAAAGGCACCTCCTTGCCACATTCTTTTCACCATCTACCCTTTTGTATTTTTTGAATTTTGAACCATGTGATTGTATTAGCATTTCAAAATAAACGTTTTCTAAAAGAGTGTTATAAATCTTGATCTAAGAAGACTCTTAAGGGAACAAACCTGTTGATGAGACAGTATGGACAGTGGGATCCCATTTTTGTTAAAATAATTATAATTTAGAAAACAGCCTGGATGTTATTTCCCCAAATGGTAACTGTAATGAGCTCTGAGCGGTGAGGCTAGAGGTGTTTTTTAATATATACATACATATATATATATATATATATATTTTTTTTTTGTGGTACGCGGGCCTCTCACTGTTGTGGCCTCTCCTGTTGCGGAGCACAGGCTCCGGACACTGCGCAGGCCCAGCGGCCATGGCTCACGGGCCCAGCCGCTCCGCAGCATGTGGGATCCTCCTGGACCGGGGCACGAACCTGCGTCCCCCACATCGGCAGGCGGACTCTCAACCACTGCGCCACCAGGGAAGCCTTATTTTTTTCTTTCTTAAATATTTTATTTAGAGGTGACTTTTTTTTTGGGCCGCACTGCATGGCTTACAGGATCTTAGTTCCCCAACTAGGGATTGAACCTGGGCCACGGTGCTGAGAGCTCCGAGCCCTAACCACTGGGAAGCCAGGGAATTCCCTAAAGGTGACTTTTACCTTCCTTTTACTTGTACGTATCTTATAATTTTCCCCCTGGGAACATGCATAAGTGGGAAGAAGAATGAATGATTTCTTCCACTCTGGGTGGCTGGCACTTCAGAGCTCTTCTTGACCAACCATCTCGGTCAGCAGTTGGGGACACTGAGGCCAGCAAGGGGCCCGAATTGATCTGGAAGCTGGTGTGGCTCCTGGATGCTCCTGGGGTGCTCCTGGGGTCCCCACTCATGGCCAAGAAGGCCCTTTGGAGGGCACCGGACATGTGGCCTGGGGCCTTGAGGTGGGCCAGGTCACAGAAAGGTTGGTTTCAGTTCTGCCACCTCTCCGAGGGGTCTGAATGCTCTCCAAGCTGGCCAAGCCCTTCTCTGCTCAAACCTGAGAGCAGGTGTCTTACCAATTTTCAGAGGGAAAAAAAAGTGTGGAATATTTTTTCTCAATTTTTTATCACACTCTGCAACCACAATTGTCCTCAGCATCTGCTCCCTGGGGTATAAGATTTACTGAGCCTCCTCCTTGCCATTTTACAGGTGAGGAAACTGAGGACAAGAGGAGAGGAATCACCTGTGAAGGTCACCAACTAGCAAGTTGGTTCAAGGATTCAGCTCAGTTCCAGCTCCTTTTGATTCCACATTTAGCCCCTCTGATCAAGCTGGGAATTCCTGGCTTTTTTTTTTTTTTTTTTTTTTGTAATATGGATTTTCTTAAATAACAGTTAATGTGAGTTCTTTCTAGATAGCAGCGCTGTGCGGAGACATTTACACGCATATATTTCGTTTGACCGTCACACTCACCCTGTGAGGAAGGCTCTGTTCCGGGCAGGACCCATTTCTCAGGGGAGGCAACAAAGGCCTAACAGGGGAAGTGGCTTAGTCATTCACAGAGGTCTGTAACACCAAGCCCCGGGCACCCCTGGACCTCGTCCCCACCTGCCCTGTGCCCTTGGACGTGCCTGGTCATCTGGTCAACTGGGCTCTGGCTTTGAGCCAGCCCTGCTGGCGATGAGGAGCCCTGTGAAATGCCAATCCTCCCCAGCCCCTGGGGCCACCCTCAGTTCTTTCCCCCCTGGTGAGGGGATCACACCGTGTGACAGGTCACCTCACCTCTCTAGGGTCCTGGCCTCTAGAGTGAGGGGGCCTGGATGGCCTTGCAGAGGCCATAGCTCCCAAACCCTGGCTTCTGGGGCTGCCCTTCCTGTGCTGCTGGGCAGAAGGCTCTGTCTGTCACGAGGTCTGGGGAGAAGTGGCCCGCCAGGCGTGCAGCCCCTGGGAACGCTGGCTGAGCTGCTGCAGGGCCTCGGACGGCCACCCCGAAGAGGGAGGGAGGCACTGTCTCGTGGTGCCCATTCTACAGAGGAGGAAACCGAGACTTGGTAGGGCTAAGCAACTTGTCTAGTGTCTGACAGAATCTAGACTCTTGTAGCCCAGTCCGGGGTTCCCATCTCCAGCTCTGGCTGGTCTCCGCCAGGGGCTGGCTTTGCAGCTTCCCAGCTGGCGGGCCTCGGCCTCGGCCAGTCTCCTCGCCCCCTTAAACCCTGTTTCCTCATCTGTAAAGCGGGTGGACACAGTCCTTCCCGCCTCAGAGGGCCAGAGGAGGTGAACGAGGGAGGGCTGGGCCCAGAGCACAGAGCAAGGTCTCCACACATGAGCGAGGTTAGGAAACTTTAACAGGCCGAGTCCTTAAATGCCCTTAACCGTATCTTCGACATCTATGAAATGCAGATAATAACGGTCTCAGATCCATAAAACGCAGACAACAATGGGCACAGGGCCCAGCAGGTAGTAAGCACTTTGATCAATGTTGCCATTATTATTATTAATTATTATTATCATCAAAATGGAGCTAATAGCCCTTCCTCACAGATCAGCCCGGAGAGTTAAATCAGAAGAAAACCAGTGTGTAAACGGGGCCTGGCACGCAGGAGGACCCTTGAGACGGCCTCTGCCACCTTCCACGCCGGCCGCCAGGTCTCCCCTAGAGACCTACCTCCAGAGCTTCCCACGCCCACACTGGGTGGGAGCTTCTGTGGCGCCTCCAGCTGGGCGGAAGCGGGGCTACGAGGCCTGTGGGGAGTGGGGGGCGGCCCTTGACCACCCCAGGCCTTCAGAACAAGGCTTATGAGGACAAGACTTTTCCCCTGGGGCCCCGCAAAGTGTGGGGTTACCATCATCACTAATGGCCTTGGATCCCTGGGGGCTATTTACACCCTTTGTACAAAGGAAGGGTTTAGAGAGGCAGGCCCCCTGTCCAAGGTCACCGTGTTCTCCTACCTGGAAGGAGGCAGCTTTAGCCGAGAGAGGACCCCCGCATGGGCCCGGCCGCTCCATGGGTGCTTCCCAGCAGAACTTCTCAGCCACTGGCCAGGAGGTAGCCAGGGACCTGGCACCTCTCATCCCTGGGCTTCCCGCTCCCTGACCGGCTGGGGCACGAAGTGACTCATAGGTGTGGGTACCCCTGCCAAGCCTGCCCTGGGCTGGGCCAGAGAGGGGAGGGGGAGGTTGGGGGGCTTCCCAAGACCTCGTAGCCTTCTCCCACCCTGATGTTGGGTGACGCGGGGGTGGGGAGTGTGCTGGGAGGCAGGTCTTCCCTGATAGGTCTCTGCTCTCATCCTGGGATCAGCCCAGGGATCTCTTGGCCTCCCTGGCTGTTTTCCGAGCGCAGGACTAGTCAGGATCTCCCTGTGAGTTAAATAACAACTGGTGAAGGTTAAAGGTGAGAAGGCAGAGCGGGGTGTGTAGGGAGGGGGCACTTGGGAGACTTCCGGATCTTGGGGCTGGGCTTCCTGCCCAGTGGGGCTGGCTTTATCTGGCCTCTCTTAACACAGCCTACCCCTCTCCTTACCTCTCCTTACTGTTACGGCCGTTTCCCTGGCCCTGCCAGGCTGGGATCCCTGGGGAGGGGGGATAGGACACGGGGTGCCCTTGACCTAAGGCGTCCAAGCCTGCCAGGGGGAGGGCTGTGTCACCAAATCATTTGATCAAAAAGATGCCAGGACACAGACCCAGTCCTCGGCCTGCAGGGTGACATCGAGGGCCTGTCCAGACAAGCTGGCAAAGGCCGTTCCCATTTCCACAGCCTTTCCAGCCATCCGCTTGACCGCTGGCTGACTCACTCCTGCATTTGGGAGACTCCCAGGTGCCAGGCTGCCTCCGGATGATGCCCCCACAAGGCCCTGCCCTCTGGGAGCATTTATTCCTGGCTCCACACCTCCCTCCACAGATGGGGATGACACCACATCACCCCAGGGTTCAGGGCTGAAGGGGTCAAACCCACACCTGCCCGGCTAGTCCCAGCCTCCTCTCTGGGGTGTTCTATGGGGAGATGGGGGTGGTGGGGAGAGCTCAGAGCCAGAAGCTCCAGGGTTTAGGGCCTGTTTTGGTTGTTTTAAAATACAGTTTAATTGCATGAGTAAAAATATTAATTCAGGAAATATAAGAAAACAACAGAGAAGCATAAAGGACAAACCACCCCAAATAACCACGGGTAACGTCTTAGTGTCATTGCTTCCATCACACTCCTGCAGAAGCAGGAGATATTTTGTAACCTGCTCTTTCCACCTGTTGTCTTTGTGTTGTTGCTGTGTTTTTAATATTTATTTTATTTATTTGGCTGTGCCAAGTCTTAGTTGTGGTATGCAGGATCTTTAGTTGCTGCGTGTGGGATCTAGTTCCCTGACTAGGGATCGAACCTGGATCCCCTGAATCAGGAGTGTGGAGTCTTAGCCACTGGACCACCAGGGAAGTCCCAATCCACGTGTTGTCTTTGGAACGTCTTTCTGTCATAGTGTATGTACTTCGTCCTTTCACGTGGCGGCCCAGCATCCCATCATAGGGCCGTGCTCTACCTGTGCCGCCCAGATCCTGGCCAGCAAGGCAGCATCGCCCGTCAGCTTGTTAGAGGTGCCCCGCCCAGACCTGTGAGTCAGGGATCGGACGTGCAGTGACTCTGCATGCTCTAACTTATTGAAGCTGATGGAGGTTTATGCTTTCCCACCTTTTCCACAAGCAAGGCTGCCCTGAACATCATGGACACACTGCGTGGAGGTAGCAGAGAACAGGGTTGGAGCGTGGCCTTTGAGGTTCTAGTCCTGGTGTGGCCACTGTACACTGGGCCACGTAGCTCTTCTGTGTACAGGACAAGAATCAACGCGTGCCCTCTCTAGTGGGTCATTCCATGACGTGCTGGCTCCCGTCTTAGAATATACAAGACCAGCTCCTTCCCTAATCCTCCTTTACAGTAGATTGTTGCTACTTCTTGTCTTTGGTCCCCTTCCTCCTGTTCTCCAGTGATCCTCCTCCTCCCGGCAAGGTTCCATCCAAAGCAATCCACCCAATGGCTCTTGCCAAGGTCATCACTGAGGTCAGTGTGGCTAAACGTGATGGTCAGTCTTCTCCCCCATCTTCTTGGCCCATCGAGAGCACTTGTCTTGGCGATCACTCCCATGTCTCAAAAACACCCTCTGTCTCTTAGCTTCTGAAACTCACTCTTCCTGTGGTCTCTCTCTCTCTCTCTCTTTTTTTTTTGGCCGTGCCGCGCAGCTTGCGGGATCCTAGTTCCCTGACCAGGGATCGAACCCGGGGCCCCGGTAGTGAAAGTGAGGAGTCCCAAACACTGGACCGCCAGGGAATTCCCTCAGTGGTCTCTTACTTCATCTGTTGTTGTCCTCAGCTCCCTGATGACATTGAACACTGGAGTGTCCCAGTGGACCACGTCTCCCTACTCCGCTCTTCCCATGTAATCTCATCCTGCGTTGGGACTTTAAAAACCACCAGGCTGGCAACTCCCAAAGGTGTGTTTAGACTCTGGGGGGCTCTGAACTATATATATAGTTCAGGTATATCCTGCCAACTCATCCTGGATGTCCATCTGTCAACCTCCAATTTACCATTGCAAAACCATGCTCCAGGGACTTCCCTGGTGGTCCAGTGGTTAAGACTCTGCCTTCCACTGCAGGGGGCACAGGTTCGATCCCTGGTCCCTGGTCGGGGAACTAAGATCCCACATGCATGTGGCGTGGCCAAAAGAAAAACAAAAACCGCCCGAAAACCACAATCCAGCCTGACCTGCTGCAGCCTTCTCTGTCTCAAGGATGGCAGCTCCGTCCTCCTTCCAGCCAAAGCCTAGGACTCTCAACTCCTCATTCATTCAAACTCACAGCCAATCTGAATGATTTGCCCTCACAATAACCTATACATCCAAGCACACCTCACTACCAGCTTCATGACCAGCTTGGTCCAAGCCACCATCATCTTCTGCCCAGATTATTACAATAGCCCTAACCAATCTCCCTGCTTCCATCTTTACCTCCTTCGTTTTTCTCAACATAGTCACTGTGAGTTTTTTATTGGTATTTTTTTATTTTTTTAATTTATTTTTTATTGAAGTATAGTTGAATCACAATGCTGTATTAATTACTGCTGTACAGCAAAGAGGCTCAGTTATACACACACACATATATATATATATGTATAGATATATATATATACACACACATTCTTTTTCATATTCTTTTCCATTATGGTTGATCACAGGGTATTGAATATAGTTCCCTGTGCTATACAGTAGGACCTTGTTGTCTATCCATTCTGTATATACCAGTTTGCATCTGCTAATCCCAAACTCCCAATCCAACCCTCTCCCACCCCCCGCCCCCTTGGCAACCACCAGTCTATTCTCTACATCCCTGATTCATTTTGTTTCATAGATAGGTTCATTTGTGTCTTCTTTTAGGTTCTACATGTAAGTGATAACATATGTACTTGTCTTTCTCTTCCTGACTTACTTCACATAGTATGATCATCTCTAGCTGCATCCATGTTGCTGCAGATGGCATTTTGGTTTTTTATGGCTGAGTGGTATTCCACTGTAGATACGTACGTCTTTATTCATTCATCTGTTGATGGACATTTAGATTGTTTCTGTGTCTTGGCTATTGTGAATAGTGCTGCTATAAACATAGGGGTGCATATATCTTTTTGAATTATAGTTTTGTCTGGATATATGCCCATGAGTGGGATTGCTGGATCATATGGTAATTCTATTTTTAGTTTTGAGGAATCTCCATACTGTTTTCCACCGTGAGTTTTTTAAAATCATCAGACTGTGTCCCCCACTGTACAGAGCTCTCTGAAGGCTTCCTAGGCTCAGGGCTAGAATAGATTCTCCTTCAGAGCCTCCAGAAGGAAACAACCCTGCCGATGACACCTACAGATTTCAGAAATTCACCTCCAGATCTGAGAAAATAAGTTAGTTTAAGCCACCACGTTTGGCAGCCCCAAGAAACACACTAGTCAAGAATTTTTTTCTGGGCTTCCCTGGTGGCGCAGTGGTTGAGAGTCCGCCTGCCGATGCAGGGGACACGGGTTCGTGCCCCGGTCCGGGAAGATCCCACATGCCGCAGAGTGGCTGGGCCCGTGAGCCATGGCTGCTGAGCCTGCACGTCCAGAGCCTGTGCTCCGCAATGGCAGAGGCCACAGCAGTGAGAGGCCCGCATACCGCAAAAAAAACAAACAATTTTTTTCTTACTTTCACTGGTCTTTTGTGAAGCTGTGATCTAAGTTAATACCTACAAGCAAAGGACAGTTGCGGTAAAGGGTTTTGCCAACGTTCCTCCCCAGGTCCCTCTACGAGGACTCCCACCCAACAGAACATAGAACTTGCCTCATACGTGGCTGTCCCCGACCTCAGACTCCCGGGAAATGTATCGCCCAGAATGTGCTGCTCCTCCAAGGGTCCCAGCTCTGAGCCCTCATGATAATCTTCCGCTAACTATTCTCTGTCCTCCTGCCCACTTGCCACCCTAATCCAGACTACTGCCACCTCCCCCAGCCCCTGGAGATCCTTCAGCTTCTCTGGTCATTTCCTCTCTTGCACCCTCTATTCAGCAGCCCGAGAAGTTTTGCAAGTTTCAGATTTAACTATTGTCATTCCACTGATTAGGAGCCTCCGCAGCCTCCCGTGCTCATGAGTCAAGTCTGAACACGTGTCAGCCACAGCAGACTGTGCCTCCACCCCACGCCACCCCCACCCCGGTCACCGCTGCAGATGTAGCTCACAGCAGGCTGTCTCCAGTTCCCTCATCAGCAGACTGAGCCCGATTTCTCATGTCTCCCCTGCTTCCTCAGACACTGAGGTACCACATCATGGTACCTGCCCGGTGGGGAGCATGATGGCAAATGTTCTGGAAGGTACTCAAGAGAAAAACAGAAAAGACAAAGTCCTCTGAAGGTATGTCATGGGACATGAACTGGGTCAAAGAAAAGAACCAAGACTTGACAGATCAAATCTCAAAGGTCAGCTTACAGGGTTAAGAGCTGGGGGTCTGAACATAACACAGAGCACACAGTCATTTACTGAAAAAGAGTCAACTTTAATTGTTACTGACCGAACTGCATCCAGGAATGTCTCTGAACAATTGAACAAACACGATAAAATTGTCCTATTGAAGAAACCAAGAGTTTCTGCCAGCCCCAGAGCTTCTGAGGGTTAGGCCAAGAGCAGCCCATTCCCAAGGCTGGTTCTGTCCCCTACGCCAGCTTCTCATCCCATGAGGAGGGCTGGGGATGGGTGAGGGACCTGTCCCCTCCTCCCAGCATGCTGGGATCTCTTAGAAAGTCACCAGTGGGGTGCACCTTTCCTCCCATCTCATTCCTGTCCTAAGGTAAATGGAGACCCTCTGGGCATCACCCCAAAAGCCAGGGAACGAAGTGAGGCAGCCCAAGTGCCTTCCTGGACTCTCAGCCAAAGCTTTTTTCCAGTCTGCTCGGTTGGTTCCTGATGCCCAGGGTGGGGATTAAATAAAATATACACTAGAGAAAAAACTCAAATGCCCCCACATCTCCACAACACAAGTCACAGAGCAGACGAAAAAATAAAACAACGGCCCTAATGAGAAGCAACAGCAGCTGGCCCTCAGAAGACACGTTCAAACTCCGTCTGGTTGGTGGTGGCGGGGTTGCGGCTCTGGTTGGTGGACTGCTGGGTGATCTGGCTGCCCTTCCGGCGTGGCGGTGCTAGGTACTCAAACATGGACGTCAGGTGGGTGGATAGCATGCCCTTGAGGTCCGAGGGCATGGGGTCGGACCAGAAGAAGTCGTGGTTCAGGGCGTCATCACTGTCGATGCGCTGGGCGGGATCCAGCACCAGCAACTTGTCGATGAGGTCCAGCGCGTAGGGGTCACGCACATAGGCCTTCAGCCTGTCCTTCACCTTCCGCTTCTGGCCCTTGACCAGGTCCAGTTTCTCAAACAGCTCGTACTTGTCCACATTTGGCCACACCTGGGGTGGGAGGCGTGGAAAAGAGGATGTAGTCAGTTCAGGGGGTACGTGGCTGGTCCACTGGTCAAGCACTTGAAGGGACTAAACATTCTCCGTTCAGAAGCTCCCAGACCGCCCCTGGAAGGCAAACTTGACTCCTCCAAGGTGAAAGCAGCAGGAGCCACATATGTGGCAAACACCAAGTACCAGGTCCTTTGACACAAATTGTCTGGCATATGTGCACCAAGCCTGATAGAACCACAGCTGTCTCACAGCAGAGCAGATCAGCGCTGAAGTAAGGGGCTCAGACACCCTCCCCAAAGCCACAGAACTAAAGGGATGCAGCCGAGACTTGAACAGTCTGTGTGGCTCTAAACAGCAGACCCCAACCATCCACCAGCAACCTCTCCAGAATGGAGCTTTTCCTCTATTCAGCACCCACCCCTCCCCGGCCAGGAAGACTTCTCTGCAGCCCGTGGGGCCCAGGGGCCCAGGCAGCCCGACTCCATACCTCAGGAGTGATGGAGCCACAGAGCTGGCTGATGAGGGCAAGCTGGTGCTGCTCTGTGTTGCCCTGCATGATAGGGCTGCGGGTCCACATCTCTGCCATGATGCACCCAGCACCCCACAGGTCAATGGGGGGGCCGTAGTCCCGCTCCCCTGAGAAGAAGAGCACACCAGGAGGGCCCCTTGAGCCCGACAGCCTCCTGAGAGGCAATGCCCCCGGGCCGGGGGCTCAAGAAGCCCTGGCAGTGGGGGGCTGAGGCCGGGTAAGTGCCCAGCCCCTGCTTCCCTCTGCCAGCTCGGGAGAGTCCTCACCGAGCAACAGCTCCGGGGGCCGGTACCAGAGCGTCACCACACGGTTGGTGTAGCGGTTGGGCTGGCTGTTCTTGGCCAGGCTGAAGGCCCGGGCCAGCCCAAAGTCTGCCAGCTTCAGAACTCCATCACGGGTGATGAGCACATTAGCCGCCTTCATATCCCTGTGCAGGATCTGCAGGAAGCACAAAGGTGAGGGTTCCCTAGGGTCCTTTAGCCACACCCACCCCACAGTGAGAGCAAAGGCCAGCCCAAGCCTTGGTCTCTCCTCCCCTACTCTGGCCCCCACCTTGTTCCTGTGGATGTAGTAGAGACCATTGAGCAACATCTGCATGACCCTCTTGATCTCAGACAGGGTGAACTTGACCAACACGTTGCTCAGCAGCCCGGCAAGGTCATGCTCGCAGAAGTCAAACACAAGGTATATACTGCCTTTGCAGCGGTTATAGGGGGAAGCTGAGACCGGAAGAATGAGGGGGAGAGAGAGGGACAAGAAAAAAATGAAAAATCTCATATGCAACTCACTTTCCCACAAGCAGCTCCTACCCTCTCCAACCTATGGACCCCTGGATATCCAGGTGCGAATTCCTTCACAGGTAAAATATTTTCTGAGCGCCTCCTCTGGGCTGGGTACTGTGGCAGGCCCCGAGGAGGCACCTGCTCTGAAGAAAGGGCCACAGAAAGCAGTCACACTTGGTATGTCTGGGTTAAGAAGAGGCAATGTAAGTGTGTCCAGTTCCAACTTTTGCAAACAAAACCTTAAGCAATAAGCCTCATTTCCTCCATCTGAAAATGCGGATGAGATCCGAACAACTTACCTTTGGTTCGACAGATCTCAATCAAGTTGACCACATTCTCGTGTTTTAGAAGCTGGAGGATCTTGATTTCCCGCAAGGCTGTAATGGGGAACTGGGTGGGAAAAAGACAGGAGAAGGTCAAAAGTGGGTGAGTGCACCACAGACCAAGGAACTGGCCAGGGAGTCCACAGGAAGGGTCAAAGGTTGGGAGACAGAGTAAGAGCGTAGGCTCTGAAATTAGCTGTCTCAAATGCCATATTTGTAAGATGGGTGTAATAGTATGTACCCCTCAAGGAGCTGGTTTCAGACAACGAATTGAAATAGCGATACTTCACACAAGTGCTCTATTACTAGTTATTAAATACTCCACAGTTTCTTCAACCTTATAAGTTTTAGTTCTATGCCTGTGTTTACCTGTGAGATGGTTAACAAATACAAAAATAAAGAAGCAAGTCTCTTGAAAGCTGGACTAGAGCTAAGATGGGGCGGGGGGTGGAAGGCACTGTTGTTTTTCAAGTGAATACCAGTCACCCTTTTAAAGTCATTGCATATAACTTATTATTTTACATTCAACAAAATTAAACCCTAAAGTAAAAGTGCTCAAAGCCTTCCTAACTTCAGGAACCAAGGTGCACTCCGTGCAAGCGTGGGCTCCCCCTCCTGCCACCAACCATCTTCACCTAAGAATGAACTATGAAGCGGCTTCAAAACATTTGAATTAAAAGATTTAACTTGGAAGTCAAATTCCCTGGAATATGGAAATTTCCAAACACGTAAACTGAATCTATACGTGAGAGCCCCAGAAGCAGCAGGGTGGGAACCCAACCTCACGCCCAAGGGAGCTGGCCGACCTGCCCACCCCACCCGTACTCACCCCCTCCTTCTCATTCTCCATCAGTACCTTCTTCAGAGCCACTTTTTGGCCGGTCTTGCGATGCTTTGCCTTAAACACCTCCCTGCAGGCCGAGAGGGGGACCCAAGAGGACTCTTCAGGCCATTTCCGCAGGGCCCGCCCCTCCCCCACCAGAGGAGAACAGGAAAGGGAATCCGGGCGGGGCTGGGCCGGGTACCCAGGGCACTCGGCTACCCCACCACGCGGTGTCTTCGGTCCCTCTCCGAGCCTCTACCTCCTTCCCTCTGCCCCTTCTCCTCACCCGGGAGTCTCGCAGAAAGATCCCGTTCCACTCACATGCTCCTCTCTGCAACCCCTCCCTGCCCCCCATCAAGGGCCTCAAGCTCCTCCCCGCCAGCCGGCTCTGTCAGGCCCGGGCGGGCTGCGGCGCGGCCTAGCGAGACCAGGGAACAAGTCTGTGCCTAAATGGCTTCCCGACCAACTGGGCCCGGGCCTGGGCGTCCCAACGTCGGCCCGGAGGGGTGCAGGCTCAGGGCTCCCGGTCCCCGGGGGCCAAGCCTTACCCGAAGGTGCCTTGGCCGATTTTAGCGAGCTTCTCATATTTGGACACCTCATCACAAAAGGGGCATTCCACCGAGTCGTACTGCTTTGCCATGGCCGCCTCCAGTGCGCCGCCGCCACCTCCAGCCGCCGCCGCCGTCGCTGCTCCCGCTCCGGGTCCCGCCGCCGTGCTCCAGGCCCCTCCGCGGCCGCGCCACTTCCGCCTCCACGGCCACTTCCGGCCTCGCGGCGCCGACCCCACCTCTTCCGTCCGCCGCCCGCCGCCAGGCCCCCTGGGACTTGTAGTTCCCGAGAGGCCAGGAGGAGCCGGAGCTGCAGAGGCGCCTCCGCCACCGCCGCTGCCCCCGCCTCCGCCGCCGCCACTGCTGGCGGCGGCCCCGATCGGGGGCGCGGGGAGCCGGGGCGCCGGGGCTGGGGCTCGGGGTGGTGCGTCCCGCTGCATCGGCTCGGGCCGCCGCCGCTGCCGAAGCCGCTGCCGCTCTGGCGCCCGATCCGGGGCCAGCCGCAGTGCCCTGCTCCTCCTCCTCCGACGGCACCGCCTCCGCCAGGCTGCGCTGGGCGCGGGGCGGGGGGGCGGCCCCCGAGCCGCGGCCTGGGGGCTCCCTGGCCGGGCCCGGGCCCGGGGCGGCCGGGCGTGGGGGCCGGACGGGAAGAGCCGATGAGGAGGCGGCCCGAGAGCCCGGGAGGGGGCGCGTTATAAAGGGGGAGGTGCCCCAGCCTCGCCCTCCCCTCCCCCTCCTCCCGCCCCCTCACTCCTCCCTCCCACCCTTCGCGGCCGCACCTGCCGCCGCCACCGCCCGCCGCCGCTGCCGCCGCCGCCCGCCGCCGCCGCCCGCCGCTGCCGCCGCCGCCCGCCGCCCGCCGCCGCCCGCCGCCGCCGCCCGCCGCCGCCCGCTCCCTGTCCGCCCGCCGCCCTCGGCGCGTCACCGCCCGCGGCCCCTCCTCCGCCTTCGGAGGTGGGGCCCCGCGCTCTACACCTGGCTGCGGGGCGACTCGCCGCGTGCCTCAGTTTACCTACACATGCTAGCTCCCGCGGGGAGCCCCTTCCTCCCCAGCTAGGGGTGCACCCCCTCACCGGCGAAGGCGGGAGGTGCCGAGGGAGCGGCCTCCGGCCTGGGGAGGAGAGAACGGCCGCCACCGCCGCCTCCCCGGGCCCCTGCCACCCGCCGTTGATATGGCAACTGACAGCCGCCAGGGGGCGCGGCGACATTGGAGGCGGCGAGCGAGCAAAGCCCAGGCCTTCCAGCCCTGGACCCCCTGTTCTCCGAGAGGCAGGGATGAAACCCACAGGACCCCCGTCCCCGCTGAGCTGCGCCCGAGCTGGTCGCGCCCGGGGTCAGTAGTCACAAAAGTAGCTAGCATTTACTCTGCACCCTTGTGTGCTCAGGAAGTGCTGGGCGTTCCTGCTGAATCCTGAATCAACAGCCCCATAGTCAGGATCGCTAACCAATTTTACAGAAGAGCACATTGAGGCTCAGAGAGGTGAGGTCATTTGCTCAAGGTCACACAGTGACAAAGCTGGGACTCGAACCTTGTCTGTCTGAGTCTGAAGAGGATTCTCTTGACACAGGCTATTTACAGTCTGTCCAGGAGGACAGCAGTCGTGCTGTTTGAGGCCTGTTGTCCTTATGTGCCAGGCACCAAGCCCACCATTCACCCATCTCCTTCTCTGGTCCTGTGCCCCCTTTCCCTACCCTGGCCCTTCCCCAGCATCTTTCTGATACCTTTCTGGCTCCAGGAGCCTCCTCTTTCTTCCTCCAGCCCTCCTCAAAAACCAGCCCCCAACAAGGCTGTCTTTCCACCTCTTCTGCACCTCTTCAATCTGCGCCTCCTCTCCAGTCCTCTGCCAATGGATCCTGAGTCCTGTCCTCCCCAGGCTGCCCTCTCCATCTGTCCCCCTCGGAGCACGCGCCAGATCATTCTGAAGTGGAGTCTGTATGTATTTCCCTCCACTGTCTTCAGGAAAAACCAAATTTTGACATTTGAGGCTCTTTCCACCTTCCCTCGTAAGTTGTGACCACACTGTTTCCTACCCCCTGAGTCTCCCTGCCTTCAGGGCTGTGCTCTCTGATTGCACCCCAGTACCTTTCCCCGGTTGCTCTCCACCTCTTAGCTCACATGGCTTGGCCTTGAAGCTTCCTTGTAGGAGCAGTCAGGAATGGGTCTGGTGATCCTGGTGTCCCAAGAGACCCTGTTCTGCCATGGGGGACCCTGTTCTGCCATGGGGGACCCTGCCAGGGAAGGTCTTGAGGGTCAGGTGAGGAGCAGAAAGCACTCTCCTGAAGGCAGTGTAGACCAACAGGGGTTTGAGGCATGTCAGAGTGTGATCTGGGGTCAGCTTCTTGGGCACACTATTAGAAGCAGAGTGGCCATTGTACATTGGGGGTGGGGAGGGCAAGGAGGGAGAAAATAATAATTGTAGTAAGTACAATTTATCAAGGGAAAATAAATGGTCCAAGCTGTACGCTTCGCACTTTATGGGAATTATCTCAATTCTCACTCAGCAATATTATACTATTATTACCTCTATTGTACTCAGGAGGACTGAAATTCGGAAGTGCCATCATTGGTCAGGGTCAAATGGCTGGCCAGTTGCCATACTGGTATTTGAACCAGGTCAGTCTGGTGCCAACCCCAAGCAATTACCCGTGTCAGGACCCCACCCATCTGGGCTGTGGGTGGAGTTAGGGCACAGTCATGTCACAGCACCACTGGCTGGGTGCCTTGGATGCCGGTGGGAGGTGTGGGAGGGGATAGTAACATTGGAGGGGGGTAGGTCTGCCGTGGGCTTGTGTGGCTTCCACCATCAGACTCTCAGGCTGGGGCCCCTACTTGTTTCTCATGAGCCCTCCCTAAGTCACATCCTGTGGGCAGAGGCCTCAGCAAAAGTTCCGGTGGTGTCATCTCCTCCACCCCACCATCCCTGGCCTGAACCCTGACATCGCCAGTCACTTCCCCTCAGGGCCTCAGGCCCTCAGCCCTTCCCTGGGGAGGAAGGCAGGAAGGAGCAGTCAGAAGCCCTTCAGAAGGCTGCCCAGGTGAAAGTGAGAAGAAATTAGGTCCTAGCCAGAGACAAGTTCTCACTGACTTTGACTTCTGATTTGCTGGTTTGAGGGAAATGTTTCCTGTTTCCATGGATCAGCTAAGCTGGCAAAACAGGGCATGTGGCCAATACTCAGGAATGTTTGCCGATCAACTGACCAGGCTCTGAGAGAGCCTCTGGTCCTGCTGCCATTTAGCATTTAGGGAAACTGAGTCACAGAGTAGGAAAGGGAGCCACTGGCCAGCTGTTTGACCCTGGCCTGGACCCTCTGTTTTCCTCCCCCGAGTAGGAACAGGGTACGGGGCATATTGAGAGAAGAAGAAAGGCTCGTGGGGTGGGGTGCTCTTGGCTGCCGGTCTGTCTGGGGAGACACGGAGTCACTGGATAGGGGGATACAAAGAGTGGCTGTGTGATGCCCACAGCCCTGCAATCCCATGGACATTCTGCCCACACTGGCTGGGTACTGACTGTGCTCGGCCCTGTGTTGTTATGTGTCAGACCCCTAGAACTTTATAGCACCCCTCTTAGGAAGTTGCTATTACGGGGCCAAAGTTACAGAAGAAGAAACAGGTTCAGAGTGGTGAAGTGGCCTGCCCAAGGCCATGCAGCGAGGGAGCTATGGAGCTGGGATTCAAAGCCAGGTCTCTTTGTCCCCCAATATAAGACAACTGAGTCAAGCTGGGGAAAGGTATCTACTGAGTGCTACAGTATAGCAGGCCTGAGGCCAATATGGATGCATGAGGCCAGTTCTCTCAACGGAGCATGAGGTCTGTTTGGAACATGCATATAAAGACAAAAATGAATGTAATACAGATGATAACTCTCAGTATAAACGTGTTATTTCGTTGCCACAGGATATTGTGAGGGATGTTGTATTTGTCCAATTTTACTGATGAGAAAAATGAAGCTCAGAGAGTTGATGTGACTTGCCCGAGGTGGGGTGTGAACTCAGGTTAGCCTGGGTCCAACACCTTTGACTATGACATTGAAAGTCTCTAATCCCTGATAGTACCTGGTCAGATTGCAGACGACTGTGTCATAGACTTGTGGGGAGGAGGGTAAGGAGGGAGGGGACAGAAATCAGAGCAGGGTTCCTGGGGCACTATGGCTCAATCAGACCTCAGGGACTCAGTGGAGGCAAAAGGTAGAGCCAGTGGAGGGACAAGTGGCATTCCGAGTGCCCGTCCGGCCCAAGCAAAGGCCTGGAGGTGGGAAAGCACTTGTGTGTTCAGTGCTGCAGAGTGGGGCTGGGCTGGCCTCCAGCACTGTCTGAGGAGGGCCTGGGGGACAGCCACCCGCCAGCAGGTCCCCAGCCACACTCCCAACGGCCACTCGAGGCAGCACAAAGAGGGCTCTGAGCTCAGCGGAGCCGCCACACTGAGCCACCACACTGAGCCCCATTCATCCTCTCAGGGATGCAGCAACTGCCCTGGCACCTGGGTCAACAGCAGGGCTAGCCTGGCGCTGACAAGGCCCCTCCACCATGGCAACAGAGCCGCGTCGTGGCTGGGACTCCCAGGTTTCACACCACATGCCTGCCCTGGGGTTTTCCTGGCCTGTGCCAGTCTGCCCCTGGCCTGAACCACCCCCATCCCTCAGCAACAACCACCAGGGTTTGCTGAGGCCACAGTGTACTGGCCTGGGTCATCATTTGCTCCTTTCGTCTTCCCAACAACTCCAGGAAGTGGGGGCTACTGTGACCCCATTTCACAGATGAGGAAACTGAGACTCAGAGAGGTAAAGTCTCTTATGGAGGATCACACAGCAAGTCGGGAGTGGGCCTGGCCAGGAAGCCAGCACTGGCTGATGCCACAGCCTCAGCAGTTAGCCCAAATCACTGTGACTGCCTCTTGGAAGAGAAGCTGGGGGACCCACACTCCACCTCCCACCAGGAAGACCCCCAGCTACCACCAGGCCACAGGCCCCTCTCCCTTTTCTGACAACAACCCAGAGATGGGAAGGGACACTGGCCTGGGAGTTAGAACACCTGGGTATCTGTCTGTCTAGTCTCTGCTCCTCTTTAGCCTCAGTTCCCTCATCTGTGAAACGGGACAGTACCAGGGTCATCTCACAGGGCTGTGACGATCTGTAGGGCCTTCCAGCTCCATGCCTGGCTCATGGTTAGTGCTCAGAAGAGGGAGCTGGAGTTGTACCCTCCCTTATCCTCCTAAAGCCATGGTCCAGAAATCCCATCCTTTCATTTGAACTTTGAACACCTGTCCCATCCAGGCCTGTTTGCTGCCTCTGTCTCACAGGCTGTGTCCCTTTTCCCTCCAGGGCCTCAGGTTCCCCCTCATCCCATCGAAAAGGTTCAGCAGACCCTTCCCCTGCCAAGGTCTATCATCCAGCTGCCAGAGGGTGGCGGGAGCTATGAGTGTGGAAGTTAGGACCTCAGGCTCCACAGCTGGACAGGCAGATCCCAATTCCAGGTAACTTGACTTTGGGTGGGGGGCGGGGCTCAGTTTCCACATGAGTAGAATGAGGACAAGAGAAACAACATTTGCCTCTTAGGGCAGAACTGAGCCCTGTGGCTGCACATACTAAGTGACCAGAAAATGTTAGTCGTTAGTAGTCATTATTTTTATGGAGGATGAAGGATGGGCCCCATCTGACCTTGAACTTCCCCTATCACAGCCTCAGTTGCCAGCCCTGGGTCCGGGATAATAATGTCCAATCATGCTGGAGCCTCTGGGGGTTGACTGCATACCTTGCATTTGTGCCTATTCTAGAGATTAGGTGACTGAGGCTTCAGAGGCAGAAGTAACTTGTCAGCAGCACTCAGAGCCAGGATTTGAAGCTCCTGGTCTTTCAGCTGCACCGCCCCCAGCAGCTGCTGAAAGCTTCCACAGGTGTCAGGGACAACCTGTGTAGGAGAGGTTTCATTTCCTCATCTCTGTCCTGTCCATGTGAGCGCACACGCGCGCGCGCACACACACACACACACACACACACACACACACACAGGGGTTGTAGGGTGGAAAAACACCAGGCTGTGGGTTAAGGGGCCTGAAAGGGCAAGTTGTAACCCAGTCTGTGCCACCAACCCGCTGTATGACCTGGGGCAATCCTTCTGCCTGTCTGTGCCTCGGTTTTCCTATCTTTGTACAATGGGGTGGTGGACTAAATTATCGCCATGTCCCTGCTAGCTTGAAAAGGAGTGTAGTGGGCACTGATTCTGTGCCAGGCTTTGCACCAAGCACTGGACTCTGTGAGGTGGGCATTGCAAATACCTCCTACTCACAGAGAGGAAACTGAGGCTCCGGGAGGTGAGTTCCCTAGCCCAGGATCACACAGTGACAAAGTGGCCAGCCAAGACTTGAATTTGGGTCTGGGTGGTCCCAGAGCCCACAGGCCAAACCATGGCACTCTCCTATCCACCGCTGCCAGTGCATCCCCCAGCACTGAGGCTTAGAATAAACCCCCCTGCCCTCAGGTCTGACTCCCTGCACCCTCCCAGCCTGCTGGCCAGACCCCCTGATAGCTGTTGGCAGGTCCCCAGAGGCCCCCAGCCCAGTGGGCTCTGTTCCCAGAGTCTGTGGTTTATTTCCCAGACCTTCCAGATCTCACGCGCTTGCGGTCTGTCCCCTGCCTCCCCGAGGCCGAGGCCAAGGAGGAGGCCCACAGGGGCCGGGACTGGGGGAGGCCCCTGCCTCCGCCCCCTGCAGAGAGGATGGGGAGGGTGGGGCTGTGGGAGTTTCACTGGTTTAAAAATACACAGAGGAAGCGAGTGAGAGGGCGCGAGAAAGGGGAAGGGGAGGTGAGGGAGGCATCTCAACGTTGATGTCCAGAGCTTCGAGTGGCCACTTGCCTTCCAGCCAGGGGCTTTGCACGACTTGCCAAGATGACGGAGGGGACCAAGAAGGCCAGCAAAAAGTTCAGTGAGTGCAGGGTGCCGTTTGCACTGTCCTTCATCCCTCTGTCTGTCCGTCCATCTCAGCCTCTCTGTATTTGCTTCTTCATCACTCTACCTCGTTTCTGTTTTTCTTTCTGTCCATCTCTGTCTCTCTCCAGAGGCCTCTGCTTCTGAGTTTCCAGTCGCCATCTCTCCATCACTGGCCCGGTATCTCTCTCTCTCCAGCTGGTTAGGCTCTCCATCTCTGTTCTTCTCCTGTCTGTCTCTGCCCGTCTCTACTTCTCTGTCTCTCCCCACCCCAACTCTCAGTCTCTCCATTCGTCTGCATGTCCTCTGGCTCCCTTTGACCTCATGGCTGGGCCAGGGAAGACCTCCACGCAGTCCACCCCCTGCCTCTGGGCCTGGTTCACATGGGGTCTCAGGCTGGGAGTTGCTGTGGCTGAGGCGGGGGGAGGGGTGTGGGCCATGAGATCCTGTCCCATGTCCCCATCAGCAGTGACGCTGGGACCCAGAGCAACTCAGTGAGGGGCCACACCCACCCATCACTTCTCCCCCAGGTTGGTGATCCCTTCCTGGTGCCAGCAAACTTCGGTTTCCCCTGATTCTTCTGATCTGACAGCACAGGAGGAGGGTGGACAGGGCAAGCATTATGACTGTATCCCACAGATGGAAAGACTGAGACCAAGACACTTGCCTGAGGTTATAGGGGGCTACAGAGCAGGGCTCAATCTCAAGTTCCTGGACTCTGGGCTTCAGTTTCCCTCCCTGCCCCACTACTGTTTCCTCCAGACCCCCAGTCCCCAGGGGACAAAACAAGTGGTGCTGAGAAAGAAGGCAGTCGTTGGCACAATTTCTGCCCCATGGCATAGCTTTCTAAGAGCAGAGCCTCAGCATCTTCTGACAGCATTTGTCAGGAGGCAGAGAATAAGACCAAGTGAGGGGACGGGCAGGACTGGGAGGAAAGCCCCAGAACACTGACCCCAGCAATCCAGAGCCCTGGGCCCTTGGCCAGGCTCAGCCTTGCTTTGTGACCCTGGGCAAATTCCTTCCCCTCTCTGGGCCTCGGTTTTCTGTCTGGTCAGATGGGGGCATCCCACCGATATATTCCATCATGGTTGTGAGGACCTGAGGAGGCATAGGATGCCGAGGAAGTGGAAAATGCCAGGGTTTTTCCTTTTTGCTTATCTGGAGGCTGTAGTGAAGTCAGTCAGATGGTGGTGGCTGTGACGAGGGGCAGTCTCACAGCTGGGGATGGGGAGGAGGGAACTCACATGCACCCCCGCGGAAACGAGGAGATGGTATCACCCGAGCACTGCTGCCTGAGTCCCAACACCAGGCTCAGCTGACAGGAAGGACAGAACCGCAGGGAGTGGGACCCTCAGGCTCCCGACAACCCCCTTCTCATTTCACCCTCACCTCAGGGGCACAGAGCCTCATTCAAATGCCCCCTCCCCACCCCAACACACACGTCTCACACACACACACACACACACACACACATACACGCGTCGCCTCCCGCTGTGTGACCTCAGGCAGGTCATGTCACAGCTCTGAACCTCCATTTCCTCATCTGAAAAACTGGGGATTAAACTTGTGTCCTGGAGTTGTGTTGAGAATTCAGTGAAGTAATTAATGCACGCAGCATGTTTGACAAATGCAGAGGCATTTATTGTGATCATCATCATCTTCATTACTTCTTTTTTTTTTTTTTTTTTCTTGCGTTACGCGGGCCTCTCACTGTTGTGGCCTCTCCCGTTGTGGAGCACAGGCTCCGGACGCGCAGGCCCAGCGGCCGTGGCTCACGGGCCCAGCCGCTCCGCGGCATGTGGGATCTTCCCGGACTGGGGCACGAACCCATGTCCTCTGCATCGGCAGGCGGACTCTCAACCACTGCGCCACCAGGGAAGCCCTTCATTACTTCTTATGGAGGTTATTCTGTGTCTCAGGTACCATGTTAAGCATGTTATTTACATGCTGAGTTCATGCTTTTCTTCAGTTCTCCCATTGCCCATAGGAAATGGGTACTATAATCTCTATTTTACTGATGTGGAGAATGGGGCTCAGAGAGGTCAAGTGACTTGCCTAAGGTCACACAGCTAGGATGTGGAATTCAAGGGATTCAAGCCCAGGGCTCTGCGATTCCAGAGCTGCCATATTATACCATAAGTTAGAGTGGGGTGTCAGTGAAACTCCTAACCCTCCTTGGACGGTCAATGAGTGGAACTGCATGAATATTTTATTGTTATTATTATTAGTGCTGGCAATATCATTAACTTCTTTCCCTCCCCTTCCCCATGCCAGAGTTCTTCAAGTTCAAGGGCTTTGGGAGTCTCTCCAACCTTCCTCGGTCCTTCACTCTGAGACGATCTTTGGCCTCCACCAGCATCCGGCCCCATCTGGAGGCTGACACCTTTGACGCCACACAGGATGACTTGGTGACAGTCCCCAAGAGCCCCCTGGCCTATGCCCGCTCCAGCGACATGTACAGCCACATGGGCACCATGCCTCGCCCCAGCATCAAGAAGGTTCGGGACCAACAGGCCATCCAGGAGGCCCAGGAGGTTGGCCCTGAGCCCCATGTGGTGCCCCGAGGGCTGCCTGACCCCTCAGGCTTGGAGGCAGCCAAGAAGATGGTGGTGGGGACCGATGCCCCCGTGGAGGACACCCCAGCAGTCGGACCCAACACTTCAGCAGGGGAAGTGGGCCCCATGAGAAAACCTGAGGACCCCAGAGCAGACACAGAAGAGGAGCGAGACCCCAGGAACGTGCTCTCAGAAAGGTAGGTGCCCATCAGGGGAGGGTGAGGGCAGGACCTGCGGGGATGGTGTCTCCAGCCTCCTACCAGTAGATCCTGGAGAGGACCCCCCAACACACACATCTGAGTAGAAACAAAACAAAACAAAACACACACACACAAACATACCTACACATTAACCAAGTGCTTACTATAGACCAGCCACTGTTCTTAGCCCTTCACTTGTAATTAATTCTCAGGAAAAAAACAAAAACAAACAGGGAAAAAAACAAACCCAGGGAGAAGATACTGTTATTTCCATATGACAGAAGAGGAAACTGAGATTCAGAGAGGGAATGTCATCTGCCCCAGTCAGGGTGCACATCTAGCAAATGACAAACTTAGGACTTGAACTAAGACCCGCCCCCGCCCCCCGCGCCCACCCCGACTCCAGAGCCCTAGGCAGCCTCCAGCATGGGCCCTCAGCTACTGGGTGGATCCAAGCCCAATCACTGGATCCCTGCCCTGGGGCCCACACCCGAATCGCCACCTTTAATTCTGCTGGACAACTTTGCTCCCCTTGATCTAGAAGACCATTTGTTAACTAACTTGGTTACAGGGTGTGTTGAGTTGATGCAAAAATACAAATAGTGGGGCTTCCCTGGTGGTGCAGTGGTTGAGAGTCCACCTGCCGATGCAGGGGACACAGGTTCGTGCCCCGGTCCGGGAAGATCCCACATGCCGCGGAGCGGCTGGGCCCGTGAGCCATGGCCGCTGAGCCTGCACATCTGGAGCCTGTGCTCCGCAGCGGGAGAGGCCACAACAGTGAGAGGCCCGCGTACCGCAAAGAAAAAGAAAAAAAAATACAAATAGTGATGATATGACCATAGCTTTCATTTAGTCTGTACCCATTTTACTGGGTGTCAAAACAAATGTTACTCACTGAACACTCTGAAAAAGATTGTACTATTACCACCACCACCCCCGCCCCCCGCCAATCTTACAGATGGGGAAACTGAGACTCAGCCAAGGTTGCAGAGCTGGGATTTGAGCAGGAATCTGCCTGTCTCCAGTGGCTGCACACTCATCCACCACATTGTATCCACCATCTTCTAAGCCCTCCAGCCATGTACTTCATGCACTTGGGAGACCCCCTCAGCCCCCACCAAAGGAGTCCCTGGCTTTTCTTTTCTTTTTTTCCAGTTTATTTCTTTTTTTTAAATTTATTTTTTTATACAGCAGGTTCTTAGTTATCTATTTTATACATATTAGTGTATATATGTTAATCCCAATCTCCCAATTCATCCCACCACCACCCCTGCACCCCCAGTCCCTTGCTTTTCAACACTCAGAGCCTTTGTCTAAACCATACTGGTCAGATGTACCTATTGAAATAAAGAGGGGGGAAAAATCTGAACAAAAGTAACTCTAGGGTTAGTTCTGGAACCTCTCTTGAGTGACTCTGCCCTGAGACACCAAGCACAGCTTCTGTGTGCTGGGGTAATTGGTCCTTCAGTGGGGAGCAGGACCTTGTAAAGCTGCAGAGTGAATCCGGTCCAGACGCTGCCTCTTACTGACGGCATGACCTTGGACAAGTCTGTTCCCTTCTCTGAGCCTCACTCTTCTCTTCTGATAAATGGGCACAACGATAGCACCTACTTTGTAGGGTTGTGGTGAGAATTCAAGAGTAACATACTTGTAAAATCTTAGCACAGTGCCTGACACACCACAAGCAACTCGGTAAATGGGAGTGCTTACGTTTATGATGAATAAAACAAATGCTTTTCCACCATCTCTGGCTGCTCCAGGCTGCCTTCTCTTGCCATCCCCTCTTAAATTCGGCCTCATTCGGGTGTGGAGCAAGGATTGTATGCAGGATAGCGGGCCTCGTAGCTCCGGGGGCGTTCTGAGCTAACCGAAGTCTGAGAAGCGCGCTGAGGGTTTGCTGAAGCGGGGTGGGGCGTGGCGTGGCGTGGAGAATGGGCGTGTGCAGGGGGCGTGGCCTTCCCATGCGGCGCAGGGACTGTTGGGGAAGCTGGCCTCGGAGTGGGGCGGGGCGAGGCGGAGGGGGTGTGCTCGGGGGCGTGGCCTTTCCGCTCCGACCTGACAGATGGGGGAGAGGGCGGAGCGAGACAGCAGGCGGAGGGCGTGTCCGAGGCGGGGCGCGTCCTTCCCGGAGGGAGGAGTAGGCGGTGGAGCGCGCCCAGGGAGGGCAGTGGGGCGTGTCCGAGGCGTGGCCTACAGGCCAGGCTCCTCCCCAGGAGTCCTGCTCTAAGCTCCGCAGCTCCGTATCCTGAGAAAGGCGGGAGCCGTCGAGCAGAGGAGGTCCCAGGGCTGCAGGCCGCGACGACAGGGAACTATGACTGCGGTGGGCCGAAGGTGCCCCGCACTGGGACCCAGAGGGTGAGTGACCGAGCTGGGACCGAGGAGGGCCGCCGCCAGGAACGGGAGTTGTCTGAGGCGGAAATCCGTGCCCCTGGGGCAGCTGACAAACCTGGGTGTGAGTTTAGCATCAGGGACTTTTAAACTTTCTTTTGGTGTAACTCTATCCCCAGCCTCTCCCGGCACAGGTTGGGCATCTTCTGGTCACAACAGTACCAGAAGAGAGGCACTATTACTATCTCCAGTTTTCAGATGAGGAAAGAGAGGTTTACTTGCCCAATTTGACACAACTAGTGAAAGTCAGAGCTAGGGTTTAACTCCACCTTCCTGGACCAGGCCCTCAACGACTAGGCAACCCATTCCCCTCCAACAGGTCTTGAGACCCCTTGAGAATGCCAAGTCTAGGACCCAGCCTTCCTCCCCTGTGGGCAGAGATGGTCCTGGCAGTGCCTCTGGCATCAGGCCTGGCTTAGAGCTAACAGAGGAAATAGGGAGACTTCCCTTCCCCCCCTAATCATCTGGAGTGTCCAGGGGTCCTGAGGGGGGTGGGGTTAGCAGATCAGATTGAGCCCTTTCCTGGTGCCCTGGGACCCAGTGTCCCACCTGCTCTCCAGGCCAAGTAGGAGTCCAGGAATTGTTGAACATTTTTTCTAGGAGCCTGTGAAGCCCAGATCTGTGCTGGAGTCAGGCGACCTGCTTTGCCTGTATGATCTCAGGCTTGTCCTGCCCTACTCTGGGCCTCAATCTCCCCAGCAGCCAAGATGGGCCTGGGATGGTCTCTGAGGATCCATCCAGCTTGGGAACAAGGGCATTTGAGAACTGCCACTGAGTAAGACTGGGAGACTCATTCCTGAGTGTCCCAAGGGGATCATCCCAGTGGCTGTTCAGGGAGCAGCGTAAGCTGGGGAAGACGTGTCCCTCCCCTACCCCCTGGGAAGCAGGTTGCACCTGGAGCAAAAGGAAGGAAGGGGAAGAGGTGAGGCTGCAGGAGTTTCCTGGTGCCCTGTTCCCTGCTGAGATCATGGGGGATGCAGAGGAAGGAGGGAGGAGGGGCCAATAGAAGGGGAATGAAGGGCCTTTAGCTCCCAAAAAGGAGAGCACCAGCCCAGTCTCCCGCCATCCCCCGGCACCCTCAGCCTTCTGCAGGGAAATAGTGGGCCCAGAGAGCCCTGACACTCTACCTTCAGTCCATGTTATAGAGGAGGAAGCAGAGTCTCAGAGAGGGAAGGGAGGTCCCCCAACACCCCACACCCACCTACACACATACACACACACACACACACACACACACACACACACACACAGGAATTGTCAGGCCAGGGTCCCCCCAGAGGACAACTGGCCATCCCTGCCTGGAACACTCAATGGGTGCCATCTACCACATTTTACCAGCGAGGAGACTGAGGTTCAGAGAGAGAAAGGGACTTTCCTGGGGTCACAGAGAGATTAAGTGTCAGAGCCTAGATTTGATTCCTTCCTGACCAACTCCCAAGCCCAAACACTTAACCACTAGGCCACATTTCACCTCCTGCAAGTAAAAATCTCAGAGCTGTCTCTACCATTACTTCAAATGACTTCCCATACCCCCCTGAAAAGGCGGTAATAGGAGCCCATTTTACAGATGAAGACGTCGAGGTTTTGTGAGGTTAACAACTTGCTCGAGATGACACAGTTGAGTTGGAATTTCATTCATTTTAATAGTTACTGAGATGCAACAATCCCTAGACATTCTTCTAGGTTCTAGGGAGACAGCAGTGAGCACAGCAGACAAAACCCTGCTCTCAAGGAGCCCCCATTCCAGTATGGGGGAGACAGATGATAAACAAGATAATGAGTTACCCGGTCAGCCAGAAGAGAAAGGCACTACGGAGAAAGATTCAGATCAAGTAGGGGAATTGGTCTTGGAGGGTAGTGGCTGGTGGTGGCAATTTAGGAAGGTTAGCCAAGAAAAAAGTCTCAGTGAGAAACTGATGTTTGAGCAAAGGAGATGAGGGAACAGACCCTCTTTTTTTTTTTTTTTAGTTGAAATATAGTTGATATGCAATATTATATTAGTTTCCGGTGTACTGGGAACAAACCATCTTGATATCTGGGGAAGGGTATACTAGGCCGAAGGAATAGCAGGTACGAAGGCCCTGAGGTGGGAGCATCCTTGGCACGTTTGAGGAGCAGCAGAGAGCAAGATGGGGGCTGGGGAGAGGAGTGGTGGAAATGAGGCCAGAAAGGAAATGGGTTCAGATAAGTAAGGCCTGGAAGGCCCGGCAAGGACCTGGCTTTGACTCTGAGCGAGTTGCAGCCGTTGCTGGCCTCAAGCAGAGGAAGGCCCCACTCTGACTTATGTTTTACGAGGACTTCTTTAAGGAGGATTTGACCGCAGTCCTACTCATTCTAAAGTGTCTCACCTGAACACCCTTTCCTGCCTCCCAGAGACCCAGGCCCCTCCACTCCACTTCCAGGGCTATTCAGAAGGAAACTGAGACGTGGAGAAGGAAGCACCCCGGCCGGGGGCACCCTGTGTTGCCCGTGCCCCAGCCCTGGTGCCAGGCATTGAGAACAGGCCAAGACCCCCGTCCCCACCCCCCCCACCATTTCCTTTCGGAATGTTGATCCTGGTCCAAGAATTCCCAACACTCCCCAGAGTCCCACGACCCTCTCGGCCCTGCAAAGTGACGTCAGCTGCTGGGCATCTGGTAGTGATTACCCACCGGGGGAGGGGGCTGTGGTGGGCTCAGCCCATTCAGCCTCCTCAGGCTCTGGGCGGCTGGTCCTTGTCTTCCAAAGGGGCCCAGCTGCTCCTGGCTCTCATTTCCTGTGGAGACTTTCTCACAGCCCTTGAGACCCCCAGACGCCTGAGGCTGTGGGAACTGCGCTGGCTCGGGAAGGATGGACGGTCCCCCCACCAACCCCAGCTGGAGCCACATCCCCTCAAACCCTTAGGGGACTCTGTTTACAGAATGCTGGACGTATGTGGCGTGAGAGCTGGGGAAGAAAGGGGTCGGCTACATCAGCAGCTCAGAGGCCCACTGACTTGTCTTTACAACATTGAGAAACCCCCTTCCCCTCTCTGACCCTCAGTTTCCCCATCTGTAAATTGGGGACAATAACAGCACCTGCTTCACAGGGTCATCGTGAGGACTAGACAAAGTAGAGCATTTATCCTGGACCTGGCCCGAGGAAGTACCGGTACACAGGATGCTCAGGCGATCACCACACGCATTTATAGAAGAGGAAACTGAGGCCCAACAAGGGGGATTCGCCCAGGGTCACACAGCCTCCTTCCTCCCAGCTGAGGGCCCTCTTCAGAGCCCCTGAGGGTCTTTCCTCTGTTCTTGCCCACTTCATTTCCTCTTCCTCATGTTGATTCTGGGTTCCTGGTCTGGTTGAAATGTTCTTTTTCTTCACTTTCCCCTCCCCAGTGTCCCCCATCTCCATCCAGGAGCAGTCCCCATCATCTGGGGGAGCCTGCCTCGGGCAAGGAATAAAGCAGAGCCAACCCAGGTCTCGTCTGAGCAGCTCTGTGCCCTGCTATAAAGTGGGGCTTCCACACAGGCATTCAGTCGTCTTCCCCATTTGCTCTTCTCCAGCAGCTGTTAAGTCTCAGCAGCTCTTGGGACTCAGACTCCTCAGCTCTGCCCTGGGATGAGCGACCCCCGATCTGTCCTCTCCTCACAGAGCTGGGACCCTTCCTGAGCTCTGCTGGGGAGCTCACCCCTGTCAAGAAGACGAAGGGCGCAGAATGGCGGAGAGGAGGAAGGACGTGTCCAGGACGGTGGCGGCCCATCGTACAGGAGAGGGGGCAGGGCAGAGGCTAAAGCCAAGGACCTTCCTGGCAGGGAATCCCAAAGGCCTCTTGGCTGGGTGTCCCCAGAGAGATGGGGCTTTCCACCCCAGCTCTCTCTTCTCAGGGTCTTTAAGGACTAAGGAGCATAGAGCAGGGTTACTTCTCTGCCCCGGTTGAGTGAAAGTCGGAGTGAAGGAGGGAGAGTATCTTCAACCCCCCAGGAGGAGCAGGATGGGAGATTTCATTTGGGGGGTGGTGGTGCTGGGGCAACGAGAGGGACCACAGGGGCTAAGGAATCTTCCACCTTTCCTTCTCATAGGATCCTTGCAGCCCCTCTGGGAAGACAGTTAAAATATGCCCATTTCACAGATGAGGAAGTTGAAGCTCAGAGAGGGGAGGGCAGGGGGAATGCTGGGAAGCATAAGGCAGACATTGGGGAAATCTCCACTCAAGGCCATATGACCATATGTCCTGGGGGACAGACAGAGGGCAGGGAGGCTGCAGGGCTCTGCAGGGCAAGGCTGCCTGTGGTGAGGGAGGGCCAAGGTGGAACAGGATGGCAGCCTCTCCTCCAGGGTCCCGGGGGGAGCCTCGCCCTTCCCTCCTGGCCAGGATGGAGACCCTGAAAGTAAAGCTCAGACCGAAACCTGCACTGGGGAAATAAAGGATAATGGACTCTAATGACTGATCATTAATTCAATTAATTAAGCTAATGTATGCAATAAGTGGTACCAGTTATAAGACCAAATCAGCTAATACAGGCAATTAAAGAAGTTGGTTATTTGAATAATTAATGCAGCTGATTAATGGAACTGATTTAGCTCAGTTGTCACTATTATTTATTAATTGATTTCGCCACTAATATTAGAGAGGAAGTGCCTTTTAAATCCATAAAATAAGAAATTAATTAATTAATGGAGCTGAGTATTTTAATTTTTTTAAAATACAGTATTTCAGTTTCGTTTTATTATTTTTATTTTTAAATATTTATTTATTTATTTATTTATTTATTTATTTATGGCTGCGTTGGGTCTTCGTTGCTGTGTGCGGGGCTTTCTCTAGTTGCTGTGAGCAGGGAGTACTCTTCGTTGCGCAGGCTTCTCATTGCAGTGGCTTCTCTTGTTGCGGAGCATGGGCTCTAGGCTCTAGTTGTGGCTCGTGGGCTCAGTAGTTGTGGCACGTAGGCTGTAGAGTGCAGGCTCAGTAGTTGTGGCGCACGGGCGTAGTTGCTCTGTGGCATGTGGGATCTTCCCAGACCAAGGCTCGAACCCGTGTCCCCTGCCCTGGCAGGCGGGTTCTTAACCACTGGGCCACCAGGGAAGCCCGGAGCTGAGTTTTTTTAAATGGAAGCTTTGATTCCTGGATTTGATCATTACAAAGGGAGAGAGAACATTCTAGATATCTCTAAGCAAACTGAGATCTGCAGGCTGAGTAGGGATTACTCTGACTCTAAGGGAGAGAATTCCTCTAGGCAGAAGGAATATCATGTGCAAAGGTCCTGAGGCTGGAGGGAGTAGAGCTCTTTGGAGGACGTGTGAAGCCTGAGTGCATGGAGGACCCTAAGGAAGAGAGGAGGGGTGGCTGGCAAGGGCTGGGTCCCAGCGGGCCGACCCATGAGAACTAGAGTTTGTCCTCAGGATTGCAGGGGCTGCTGGGACATTCATTCATTCAAAAACATCTTTACAGGGGCTTCCTTGGTGGTCCAGTGTTTAACACATCGTGCTTCCACTTCAAGGGGCACGGGTTTGATCCCTGGTCAGGGAACTAAGATCCCACATGCCACTCAGTGTGACCAGAAAATAGAAAACAGAGCAAAACATCTTTATAGGGTGCCTGGCACCATTCTAGGCAGAACCCAACCCCTGCCCGTGTGGAGCTGATGTTCTGGTGAGAGGAGATAGTGCAGGGCAAGTCAGATGAAGCGCTACGGAGAACGACAAAGCAGGGCGGACAGGTGGGGAGCATTGAGAGGCCACACTTCACTGCCAGATGGGCGGCCAGGGAAGGCCTCACTGAGAAGGGACATTTTGGTAAAAACCTGAAGGAGGGAAAGGCGGGAGCTCAGTGGATATCTGGAGGGAAAGTATTCTCGCAGAGGGAACAGAAAGTGCAAAGGCCCTGAGGTGGGAACAAAAGGCAGCAAGAAGCCCAGCCTGGCTGGGGCAGCGTGAGGGAGGGGAGTGTGGTCAGAGCCAGTGTGTGAAGGCTGTTATGAGGACTTCAGCTTTTGTTTTTTAAATATATTGATTTATTTATTTTTGGCTGTGTTGAGGCTTCGTTGCTGCACGTGGGCTTTCTCTAGTTGCAGCCAGTGGGGGCTACTCTTTGTTGCGGTGCGCGGCCTTCTCATTGTGGTGGCTTCTCTTATTGTGGAGCACGGACTCTAGGCGCATGGGCTTCAGTAGTTGTGGCGCATGGGCTCAGTAGTTGTGCCTCGCGGGCTCAGTAGTTGTGGCTCGCGGCTCTAGAGTACAGGCTCGATAGCTGTGGCGCACGGGCTTAGTTTCTCCGCAGCATGTGGGATCTTCCCGGACCAGGGCTCGAACCTGTGTCCCCTGCATTGGCAGGAGGATTCTTAACCACTGTGCCACCAGGGAAGTCCCCAGGACTTTAGCTCTTACTCTGAGTGAAACTAGGGGTCACTCCAGTGGGTTGGAGCAGAGGAAAGTCATAAGTTGACTCATTTTAACAGGATTGTTCCGGCTGCTGGGGGGGAGAACAAGTCAGAGGGACACAGATGCAGGCTGGGAGGCAGTGACGAGGTGGTGGCCATAGTCTGGGCAAATGATGGCAGTGGGTGGTGAGCCAACATGGTCACCTTATGTCTTAGGGACCCTGGAGTGTTGTAGGGGAGCAGGGAGAGGTGATGGGGGCTGGTGGTGGCTCCAGGCCCTCAGCTTCCTGGGCCTGGACCTCTGCCTGAGCACCCCCACTGGCTCTGGCCACCTCAGCCCGCTTGCTCCCTGGGGCAGGCACCCCCTCCCCAAGGCTCTGCTCCTGCCCAGAGCGTGAGGGGAAGTGGACAGGAAGCAGGAGGAAGTGCTAGGCGATCCCAGTGTCCTGGCCAATCTGTTCCCAGCGGTGGGAGGATTTCCGGGCCTAAATGGCCGGAAACACTGGGATGGGACACCTCACCCAGGAAGAGCAGGGTGGTGAGAGGGGAAGGGGTCTGTACTGCACCCCACTCCCAACTCGGCTGGACAGAGAGAACCCAAACACCTTTGGGAGCCTGCTGGGGCCAGGCTGCAGCTTAAGGGACTATGGTTAGAGGTCAGGAAGGACTTTGCAGGAAGGAAGGCTAGCACCAGGGACTCTGGAACGTCAGAACAGGGAGGACTGTCAGACAGCTTCTCAATGAGGAGCCCCTGGCTTCAGGAGCTGGGGGAAACCCTGCATGGAATTCTGCCCTGGAAACATATATACTTCACCCACAGTTTTTGTTTTGTCTTGTTTTTAGCTCAGCTGTTTTTGTTTTAAATTTATTTTTATTAGATTTGTCACATTTAAATTTAAATTTGGTGCTTCTGTATTTGAGGAAGCAGTTCCCTGATGTTTGACTTTCCTCCCTATTTTGCAGATGGCAATACTGAGGCCTGTGCCAGCCAGAGAACCAGGGCCCAGCCTGACAGAATTAATAATAACAATAGTGATGAATACTGGTTGAGGGAATTAATAATAACAACAGTGATGAATACTGGTTGAGGGTTTACTGTTCATACATTCCTTAAGCAATAAAGAGTTCTTGAGCTCCTACCATGTGCCAGGCACCATGGTGGGGGCTCACCTGTGAGCTATATAAAGTCAGTGCCCCAGGGGAGGCGTCAGGTAACTGAGTCAACAAATAAATGTAAAGTGATTGTTTCAGGCCGAGATTGAGGAAAAGAAAGCAGGGTTGAGGACAGAGAGTGAGGGACAAGGGACTCTTCTTGGCAGGGTGGTCAGGGAAGGCTTCTCTGGGTTGGGGACATTAAGCAGAGCTCTAAATAAAATAGGGGGAGGGGCAAGCTGTGTGATGATGCGGGGTGGGGCGGAGAGCATTCCAGGCAAGGGAACAGCAAGTGCAACGGCCCTGTGGCAAGAACGAGCTTGGCAAGGAGGCCAATGTGGCCGGGGCAGAATAAGGGATAGAATGAGGGAGGGAGGCATATTTTGGGGCTGGGAATTGATGAGGTGGGCAGTCAGATACCACCAGGGCCACACAGGGCATTGTAGGTTGGGGAACACATGAGCCTGTTTACACTTGTTTTTCTGGCATGAAAATGGCACCCTCTTTACTCTCACAAGGGAAGAAAAGTCTTGGTTTAGTTGATAAATTACATGGCCAGCCATTTGCAGACCATGGAGTGGGATTTAGATTTTGTTCTTTGAGAGATGGGAGGCTTGGGGGTGGGGTTTGTGCACCGCGATCTGCTTAGCTTTTCCCTTGAGTGCCGCCTGGGTGTCGGAGGGCTGTGAGGGCAGACACAGCGAGAAGGCTGCTCTGTGCTCCACAGAGGACACAGAGGGCGTCCCAGATGGGGCAGGGTTGACACATGGAGAGAAGTGGTCAGGATCTATTTTGGAAGTAGGGCCACAGGATTTCCTGATGGATTGGGCGTGGAGTGTGAGCGAGAGAGGAGGTGCAGAGGACCGCAGGGTTTGGGGCCAAACAAAGCAACAAGAAGGATGAAGCTGACATCAACTGAGATGGGGATCGGATGTGGGGAGCAGGGGCGTGGGGTGGGGGCGATCAGCAGTCCTGCTTTGGATACGAAAGTCAAAATGACTTCAAACATCTGAGAGGAGATGCTAAGGAGGCAGTTGGGTTTCTGAGTCTGGTGCTGAAGGCGCAGGTCCAGGCTGCATCGGAGAAGGGAGGGCCTTTAAGGCCGAGGACTGGGGGAAAGTGGCTCATGGGAGCCCTCACAAGGAAGGGTGATATCTATTTGGCACCCGGGAAAAACAGCCACCCCCAGCCTCTGGCCTCTCCAGGCCCCATCCTGACCACCTCTTAGGGGAGGGGATCAATTCCGCAGCCAGATGTCACCAGCAATGGCACCATGATGTGCCACCGGGTGGGTCACTCTGCACTAGGGAATGAGGGTAGGGCGGGAGGAAAGGAGGCTGAGGCCCAGCCTGGGGCCACCAACTGTGGAGTCAGGGAGGAGGTGGGGAGTGAACACCAGGAAAGTGCAGCGTCCTGAAGCTGGTTGAAGACAGCAATTCCGGGAGCAGGCCCCGTGTTAAGCATATAACATTCATCAGCTCCCAGAGTCCTCGAGAAAAACCCGATGAAGCAGAAGCTATCATTACCCTGATTTACAGACAGGAAACAGGCTCAGAGAGGTGAAGGTACTTGCCCAGGGTCGCACAGCTGGAGAGTGGAGGAGTAGCCCAGCCAGCAGATTCCAGCAAATGCTATCAGCTGCAGTGCCCCCTCCTGTCTGCAGGTGGGCAGAGACTGGCAGCTGGGGAGCCAGGCAGGGCTGGGGACACTCACTTTTCTTCTCTCCTTCCAGGGCCACTGGAGAGCCGGAGGCTGGCGGGGACTATGTGAAGGTAAGTGGGGCTGGAAGGGGACACTGGAGGGCCCAGAGTCTGTTCCAGGAAGGGCAGAGTCCTTTTCTGGCCTTGTTAGGAGCCAGATCTCACCGACTGTTCCCAGGAGGAGAAGGTCTAGGAGTCAGGGCAGCGTTCCGGGTCTGCTTTCAATCTCAGCATCGTCTTCCCATGCCTTCCATCATTTTTTCCTGGCCCCAAACTCAGGACTTCCCAATGTTTGTTACTACCAGACTCCATCCAGCTGCCAGCTGGACAGGGCCCCAAGGGTGGCTCCATGCGAAGACCGGCTCTAACCCCACTTGGTCTCTTGAGCGTGGGGTGCTGGTGCCGGGAGGTGGCAGCAGGAAAGGATGACTCAGTTCCTCATCACAGATAATGGGCACAGTCACATCGATCATAAGCTTAATTTGTCCTGGACACTGGGAATGTTGAAAATGCAGTTTTGAAATAATAACGATAACAGCAATAGCACGACAGGACATTTTGAGTGCCTATTGTGTGCAGAGCCCTGTGCTGGCTGCTAGCACTGGGAGTCAGTTCTGAGCTCTTTACATGAATGAGGTCTTTGACTTCTTCCCTCATCACTGGGCAGTGAGGGCTTTCTTGTGCCCATTTACAGATGGGAAATTTGAGGCCCAGAGAAGCGCAGTGACTTGCCCACAACCACACAGCTACTGCAGGGCAGAGCTGGGATTGCTGTCCAAGTTTATTTGATGCCAAGACCATGGACAGAGCCCTTGGCCTTCCACCTCTCGGAGCACCCACCCTGAGCCAGGTCCCCTGCCGAGTATGGAGCACACAGCAGAGGGCAAGGAGCACCAGGCCCTGTGTTCCAAGGGCTCCTGGCCCATGTGGGGACCAGGGCAGAACCACACAGTGGTTTGGGCTTGTGTTTTGTAATTTAGCAGACCCAAATTTTAGTCCCAGATCTGCCCCTTATTTGTCACATGACTTTGGGTGTGTGTGTCACCTCTCTGAGCCTCAGTGCTCACCTGTATGAAATGGGGTAACAGTGGTGCTTCCAAACCAGGGTTGCTATGGGCTCAATGAGTCCATGCCCATGAAGGGGAGATCTGGGCCTGGAACAGAGCAGGCCAGGCTGGTTCCTGACCCCAGGGCATTCCATCACCCAAGATGCTGCCTGTAAAGCTCCGTGTAAGTGACTAGTAATGAGCTCTGTGGGAAGTGCTCACACTGCTGTCCCCCACCATCCCCAGAAGGCTCAGCTAAGAAGCCATTGGAGCTCCAGAGGTAGGGGACGACTTTCAGCTCAGGAGCTGGGGATGGGGAGATCAAGGAAGGCTTTCTGGAGGAGGAGGCATTGAAGCCAAGCCATTGCAGTTGACCAGGAATATTCACCAACATCCTCTCTCCAAACAGAAAGCTGAAAAGGAGATAAAGATAAGCAGAGATGGGTGGTAGAGTGATCCAGGCAGAGGTAAGAGTGTGGGCACGGTCAGAAAGCAAGCTTGAGTGAGCCCAGGAAATGCAGCCCAGAGCTGCAGCAAGTTGAGCAGGAGCTGCTCCCGGGATTTGGGCCCTGGCTTCTCATCCCGAGCCCTGACACCACAGGGGGGACAGAGGCCTCAGGTAGAAGAACCAGCACCAAAGCCAGTGGTGGACCACACAGGGGCATATTTCAGCACCCCATAAATCCCAGCTGCCTGGCAAGGTAATGAGATCCCCATCACTGATGGTAGTGAGATCCCTGTGAGGATTAGCTTTGTACTTTTCCCTTAGTTTACTGGGCTGAAAAATGTAATTTAAAAATGCTATAAAAGGGCTTCCCTGGTGGCTCAGTGGTTGAGAGTACACCTGCCGATGCAGGGGACGCGGGTTCGTGCCCCGATCTGGGAGGATCCCATGTGTCGCGGAGCTGCTGGGCCCGTGGGCCATGGCCGCTGAGCCTGCGCGTCCGGAGCCTGTGCTCCGCAACGGGAGGGGCCGCAACAGTGAAAGGCCCGCGTACCGCAAAAAAAAATGCTATAAAAGAAATGATACCTGCTCACTGGATCTGATTAAAGAATCCCTTGAAGGATGAACTCAAAGGAATGTTAGTTGTAGCTTCAAGCCTCAGAAGAGGGTGGAATCAATAGTCGGTTACCAAAAGTCCATTCCTGACCTTATATACTCAGCTTCCAGAAATACAGGGTTTCTCAGTGAGTACTTTGATTCTAAGGCAAGGATTCTAAAGTTCCAAGACCATAAAATTCCAAGCTCTATGCTCAGAGCTTCAGATGTATTTACAGAAAATAATCAAATGTCTGAGACCCAGAGAGGTGGACTCACCTGCCTAAGGTCACACAGCCTGTCAAAAGGATTTGAACTCCAGGCCTGACTGATGCAGAGTCAGTGATGACTCCCTTTGTGCTGAAGAGCCTATGATTCTAGGACCAAAAGTCCAGATTCTAAGACACTAAGCTTGAAAACAATAGCAGGCATTTATTGAGCACTTATTTTACGTCTGGCAATTTACATGCATCAGCTCAGCCAATGCTAACAAGAGTTCTGTGAGGTCAGCACAGGTATGTTTTCCAGATGAGTAAATCTGGGCTCCAGGAGAAGGGACTGGTTGGGTGGAGGTGGGGCACCGCTAGTTGAACCCAGGTTGATTCCCAAACCATTGAGCCTTACTGAGTCTCTGCCCTCCCCACCCCCACCCCCAAGTCTGTCAGTGGAATATCCCGCAATTCCCAGCAGAGTCCCTGATTCCAAATCAGAGATGAGAAATCCTGGGCTCTGGGAGATCTCCTGAGGCCACAAAGGATTTGGTCAAACATATACAGGGATTTTTCCAGCTTTAGATATGATTTAATTCAAAGTCTCTGCCCGCTCCGGGTCAGTGAGGGGTGAGACGAGTGGGGGCGGCAGGACCACCCCCCTCCCTTGCCGGCCCAGGGGTCTCCACCCCATCCTTCTGTCCCCCGTGAAGCCCCCCTTGGCAGGTCCCCCGTTCAGCATCCTCGGACTACAGGCTGCCGGGGCGCGCGGGGCTGGAGCTCTGGGGGCTAGGGGCGGGGAGCCGGGGGCGGGCGGAGGGAGGAACAATGGCCCCCTCCCCTCCCGGGGCTGGCTGGAGGGTGGGGTCTCCCCGCCCCGCCTCCCCGCTCCTCCCCCGACAAGGCGATGAGGTAATCGCGCCGCCGAGAGGCAAGCGCAGCCGGTGCCCAGCCCGGTCGGTCCTGCGCCCCTGCCCCGCCGGCAGCCGTCCCCCGCACAGTCCCGGCCCTGGCCGCCCGGCCCCACCATGACCGAGCGGTGCAGCCTGTGGAGCGCCCTGTCGGCCGCCGCCTGCTGCTTCTACCGCGGCTCCTTCGTGCAGGTGCAGGTGAGGGGGCGGCTCGGCCCCCGCCAGGCGCTCCGGGCTGGGACCCCTGGCCGCTCGCCCCCGGAGCCGGGGAGCCGCAGCCCGTGACGCCGCGCAGGGTCCGGCCAGTCAGGGGCTGCGGGCTGCAGGCTGAGGGCTGCGGGAGGGGGCGGGGTCGCCCCAACCTCACCTCTGGGCGCCCAGACGCTCCGCAGGGTGAGGGTCCAGCTGCCACTCCCGAGACTCGGGGCTGCGGAGGCTGCCGTTCCGGTCCTGCCTCCTCTGCAGGATGGAGCTGAGCTGGGGCGTTGGGTACCTGGAGATGAGGTCCCCGGCGTCCTGCCGGTCCTCCAGCAAGCACTCCGGCCCCTGCGGCTGACCCGGGCAGCCTGACTCCCCATTGTACCGGGGGCGCTGGGCCGGGGTCCAAAGGCCGAGTGAGGGGTGGGAAGCTGAGGGGATGCTGCGGGTGCCGAGGCTGGGGCCGGAGCGCCTGCAACCCTTCTGCCCTCTAGGTGGGCTCGGGCGTGCTCCGGGCGCGGGTCTCCTAGCCCAGCTGGCCGGTCAGTGCGGGACGGCGCCGTGGCGGTGAAAGGGTTAAACGGAAGGGGGTGGAGGGGAGGACCCGGACCCCGCCTCTCTGCGGAGCATCATCTGGGGATGGCTTTGCTTAGGGTTGCGAGACTTAAGGGAGCTAGAGGGGGCTTGCTGGGCACCGGCTGGTGAGAAGTGGTTAAGACCCTGACCCAGGGTCTCCGCACTTTTGCCTCCCGAGCCCCCTGGGGGACGCGGGGCGCATCACCTCTGCGCTCCCCCAGGCTCACACACGCTCCGAGCCCGCCTGAATGACTGCCCCGCCGGCGGCTGAGCGCAGCATCCCCGCACCCGCCAATCAGGCGCTCGCAGGCCGGGAGGCGGTGAGATCATCTCTGGCCAATAGCAGTGCAGCGGGAGCAGGGATGCTGCATTCGCGCCCCAGCACCCACCCTCCTTGGGAGCTAGGGACCCCCGGGTCGAAGGTGAGGAATCACAGGGACCCTAGGGTTCCCTAACCTCCGGTGTGTGGGAGGACCAAGTTTGTCCCTCCAGGTTCTCCCTGACCATTGATTATGGTTTAAAAGTGGAGCCCAGTCTCCCACCCCCCATTTACAGATGAAGCTACCCAGGCCCAAAAAGGGAGACTGATCGGCTCAAGGTCATACAGTGGCAGGCAGCGTCTTGAGGCCAGGTTCTTTACCACACAGCCCCCTCCCCTTCTTTGCCCCCTGTCCCTCTTGCTCCAGCTGTGGAACTGGGGCAACTTCTCAATTGCATGCTCTTTGTCAAGGAGAAGGAGTCTCCCCTGTGGCTTCCACTCTTCCCTCTCCAGGGTGTGGTGTGGTATAGGAGAGGGGCCAGGACCCTGAAGAATAGGGAACCCCATGGAGGAGTGTAGGTATCTGAGTTAGCTAATCTTAGTTCACCCCGGACCTCCCTGCCTTTCTGGGGTATTGGTTTCTACCCTGGGCGGGGGATGTACAGAATCCCCATCCTCAGGCCCTGCCTTTCCCTGAGCACTCATCTCCATCACCCACTCCCACCATCTGTCCCCAGAGGCCTACAGGTACCTCAAAGCCCAAATTTTTATGGGCCCATCCCCAAGCTTCTCCTGCCCCAGCCTTGCCCACCTTGGAGAGTGTCTCATTGTCCTCCCAGGCGCTCTCTACCTGGAATCCTCTCTGACCCCTCCGCCCTCTTCCCCACACCTGATCAATGGTTGTGTAAACACCCTTCCCCCAATTCCCATCCCCACACCCCACCCTTCCCTGCCATTGCCTGGAAAACACTAGGCCATCTCCACGCAGTGGATGGAACCTGCCCCAACACCTTAGAACCCTTCTGCAGCTCTGCTGTGGCCTCTGGGTAAACCCCAGCTCCCCAAGGCAGCCTCACAGCCCTGCCGTGCCTGCCCCTGCCACCCCCAGCCCTTTCGAAGCTTCTCCTCCCGCCCCCCCAGGGCCTTGGCTCTGCCTACAGGGCCCTGACTCTGCCACTGTCTTCCCAGAGCTCTTTCCTGCCCACCTGCCTGTCCCCACCCTGATGCTTTTGCTTGGCTCCATCAGGCCTCAGTGGAGATGTCACCTCTTCAGGGACTCCCTGACCAGATGAGGAGGGACATGCTCCTCCACTCCTGGAGCTCCCTGTGCGTCTCTGAACATCCAGAGATCCTGGGATTGCTTGTCAGTACCTGTGTGGCTCCCCCAGGACAGAGGCCGCCTGTCCTGATGACCTTGGGCTCAGCCCCTGGCACAGGACCTGTCCCAGAGTAGGGGTTCACTGTTGAAATAATGGAGTAAGAGACTCTAGATATCTCTGAAGCTGGGAACCAGGATGTCTTGGCAGCAGTGTAGACTGAGGTAAATCAAGGCAGTGGGAGCAGAGAGGTGGAGAATGGAGCAGCAGGGTTAGGCTCCGAGAGCTGTGAAAGGTCAGAGGAGGCAGGGACTAGACTAGAGGACGCTGGACCCTGGTGAGGAGTGGGTCCTGGGGAGAGATTGCCCTTTAGTGCCCCCCTTCATCTGTCCTGCTGCCTGGCCAGGTCTGGGCCATATCTATCTGTCCTGGACCAGCCATCATTGCGGTCTGGAATTGGGGGAAGGGAGAGGAAGCAATGTCACATGTTCTGGCAGTGACAAGGACATCTGTGGGCTAGTTGCAGTGCTCTGGAGTATTGCCTCCTTTCATCCCTGCAATCCTGTGAAGCAGGTTCTGCAATTGTTCCCATTTTACAGAGGAAGAAACTGAGGCCCGGGGAACTCACAAGACAGCCAGGATTGGACTGGGCTTCATGGTGGGGGCACACCTGGCAGCAGGGGCTCCCCTCCCTCTTAGGCCTCCAACCCCAGGCCACAGTAACCAGGAAACCAGGAATCTCCCCCTTGGGCAGGTGGAAGGGGGCGTCCTGAGCATTATCTCCAGTGAGTGACCTCGGGCTTCCCTGCTGGGCTACAGTTTCCCCATCTAGCAAGGATTGCTTGAGACAGCAAGGAAGAAAGGGCTCTGGGAACTGTAGAGGACATCACAGGTGTCTTTAGGCAGCGGGGTGCTCTGCTACCGTGTTTGTAGCTGCCTCCTCGACGCCTGTGTAAGTCACTGTCCCAGAATGTATCCTCATGCATTCAGCCCTGTTTTTGTCCATGCTTTTGCCTGGGTACCTGCTGTGTTATATACGTTTAGAAATCCTCCCTCCCTCCACTTCAAGACCAGTTTGGTGTCTTTGGTGCAGAATGAGTGTTTGTGATTGCCATCTCCTCCAGGAAGTCTTCCTGGACCACTCCACCTGGCCTAGACTTCATCTCCTCCCTTTGAAAAGCTACTCGGCTCTTTGCCGCTGTCCAGTGTTGTAGTGCTGACCTCAAATGCTCATGTTGCTTTTTAAAAATATTTATTTATTTATTTGGCTGCGTCAGGTCTTAGTTGCAGTGCACAGGATTCTCTCTAGTTGTGGCATGCGGGCTCAGTAGTTGCAGTGCACGGGCTCTCTTGTTGTGGCATGCAAGCTCTAAAGCACGCTCTTAGTTGCCCCACGGCCGAGCTGCCCCGCGTCATGTGGGATCTTAATTCCCTGACCAGGGATCGAACCTGCATCCTCTGCATTGGAAGGTGGATTCTTAACCACTGGACCACCAGGGAAGTCCCTCAAATGCTCATGTCGCTTTTGCCTCCCCTCTTAGACTAGGAGCTTCCTTGAGGACAGGTTTATTTATTGACTTATCTACCCTGGCACATAGTTCAGAGCCTAGAACACAGTAGGCACTTTTTGGTGGATTTAATTGAGATTCCGTTACTCCTGCTGGGATAGGGACTCCTGCGTGAGGAGCTGTGCCTAAGTGTTCCCAGGGTCCCAGGATGGAATGAGTTCACCTGGGGTGGTGGCGGTTGGGAGGGAAGGAGGAAGGCGCTTCAGTTTGGATGCCAACTTTTGCTGTCTCCTGCCCAGTTCTCCAAGGAGAAGTACATCCTGGACTCATCGCCTGAGAAATTGCACAAGGAGTTGGAGGAAGAGCTCAAACTCAGCAGCACAGATCTCCGCAGCCACGCCTGGTACCATGGCCGCATCCCCCGTGAGGTGAGCGGGCCCTGAGCTGAGACCTCAGCCCTAGACCCACCGCCTCGGCCAGCCCCAACCCAGAGAAGCTCTGACTATTGTTTGGTAGGTTCAATCAGAGTAGCCTGGGATGAGGTCTAGTTCTGCCCTTTACTGACTGTGTGACCTTGAACAAGTCACTTCACCTCTCTGAGCCCCAGTTTCCTTATCTATAAGATGGAGAATAATAATAGTGCCTACCTTAAAGGTTGGTTGTGAGAATTAAATGAACTAATAATGCATATGAAGTTCTTAACACGATGTCTGACATGCAGTGAGCTCAATGAACATTGCCCTTTATGGTGGTGGTTGTTATTATTACTACGATTATTTTTACTGTTATTGTTATAGGTCTATACATCAGCCTCTTGTGTGTTTGGTCAGTGCATATCAGTCCTTAGGCTACTCAATTTTAACAAAGTTGAATTTCTGGGCTGAGGCTAATGTTCCCTTTTACATTCATGCTGTAAATCTTTGTCAAGTATCAGCTCTGTCAGGCCCTGTGCTGGGCACCAAGGATGCAGAGATAAAATAGGTGGTGGCTTCCCTTGAATCTGGGTCCGAGGGTGCAACCCCCAAGCTTCAGATATCTCTGTTCACTGTGTCCCCCAGATCCCGGGTCTGGCCCTCTCTGCCCCTGCCCTGCTACAGCCTGACCCTTGCCTCTCGCAGGTCTCCGAGACCCTGGTGCAGCGCAATGGTGACTTCCTCATCCGGGACTCGCTCACCAGCCTGGGCGACTATGTGCTCACCTGCCGCTGGCGCAACCAGGCCTTGCACTTCAAGATCAACAAGGTGGTGGTGAAGGCGGGTGAGAGCTACACCCACATCCAGTACCTGTTTGAGCAGGAGAGCTTCGACCATGTGCCGGCCCTTGTGCGGTATCACGTGGGCAGCCGCAAGGCTGTGTCAGAGCAGAGTGGCGCCATCATCTACTGCCCTGTCAACCGCACCTTCCCGCTGCGCTACCTGGAGGCCTGCTACAGCCTGGGCCAGGGCGGTGGCAAGGCCGCCAGCCCTGCCAGCCCCTCAGGCCCCAAGGGCAGCCACATGAAGCGGCGCAGCATCACCATGACCGACGGGCTCACCGCCGACAAGGTCACCCGCAGTGATGGCTGCCCCACCAGGTGAGTGAGAACCTATGCTAGGCCTCAGGCTCCCCAACTGTCAAATGGGGGTGTTGGTAATGAGAGTGCTGGTGAGAAAGGGGAGGCCCAGTCACACGGGTCTGAGGTGCTATGACTGCCCTGGAGCCTTGGTGTGCGGGGAAGAACAGGAGGAAGCTCAGGCTGTGCTGAGTAGAAGTCTGGAGCGCAGGTTGCCATCCCAGCTCTGCTACAACTAGCTGTGCACCCTTGGCCCTGGCATTCCTCCTCTCTTGCCTCCATGTTCCTACCTATAAAAGGCCCTCACTCAGAAAGCCCTCTCTGGCCTAGGGGGAGCCCTGGGTGCTGTCCTGTCCCAGGCAGGGGCCTGGTCCTTGTTGCCAGCCCACCCCACCCCACCAAACTAGGCCAAGGTGGGCATCAGAGCAGAGGGCTTTGCAGGATGCAAGCCATTGCACAGGGAATGGAATGTTCTCAGCAACATTTTTGATGACACCCAGTTGTCTGGGGCTAGGTGACACCAGGCCCTGATCCCAGGAAAAGCCACAGCAGCCAATCATTCCTGAGGCCCTACTGTGTACCTGGCCCTCTCCTGGTGCTCTTGTGCCCAAATTCAGTGACTCCCACGTCCCCCTGGGAGGTGGCTTCTGTCCATGCCCCCACTTTGTAGATGAGGAAATAGGCTTGGAAAGGGGCAGCCGCTTGCTAGAGAGTGGTAGGACCCAGATTCTAACCCAGGCCCTCAACTCCGAAGTCTGTGCCCCTAGTTTCTATGGCCTCCCTGGCTGTTTGCAGCAAGACCTGCCATCCTGTGCCACCAGCACTTGGATAGGTCCCATCTCCCTGGGCCTGGGCTGGGTGCTGTCAGCCAAGGAATTGCTGGTTGGATACCCTGTGGGGAGTAGCCACTTGGCCTGTGGTTTGGAACCAGTGATCAAAACGGTGCCAGGATCCACAGGCCATGTGTGCCCAAGGCATCCTGGGTATAGTATGGGAGCAGTAAGGAGGGGCCAGGCTGGTGGGCCTGGCTCCCTTGGCCTGCCCACCATTCCTGCTAGCCCCTCTCCCCAGACTGCTCTGCAAGTTGGGGGCAAGGTTCCCAGGGAAGAGAACAGTTGTGCAGGTTGTGGACTGCACAAGCCTTTCCTCCTCTGGGCTTTAGTTTTTGTACCTGTCAGTTGGGAGGTTGGACTTGATCATCTCCAAGCCTTTTCTGCCTTTGAAGTTCAGCAGATCTTGGTGGAGGCAGAGGTGGGGGACCTAATACTAGCTGAGGACCCTGACCTCTGGGCTCTCTGCTCATGAAGGTGTCTGATCCACAGCACATCACTGCCCCACCCCCGGGAATCCATCCGCAACTGTGCACTCAGCATGGACCAGATCCCAGACCTGCACTCTCCTGTGTCCCCCATCTCTGAGAGCCCCAGCTCCCCTGCCTATAGTACCGGTATGTCCAGCGGAGGGGGTAGGGGCAGGTGGGGGGATCTGGTGGGAGTAGCCTTGTGTGCGCACGTGTGCGCTATCTTTGACGACTTCTGTTATAGTACGTGATCATGTGTGTTTCTACCTCTTTTCTGAGAGTAATGCCCTGCAAGAGCTGACACTAAAAACTTGCCAGCAGAACTGTCGATGTTGACATGCAAAACATATCCATGGCTTGTTCATTCTGCAACGACTCATTGAGTCCCTGTTGGGTACCAGGCACTGTGCATATGGTTTCCAGTGCATTCTCCTGAATGTTACTGAATCTGGCTCCAATGCTGTGAAGTGCGTGTGGTCAGCAACACTCAGCCCCCATTGGTCAAGTGCCCCCTGTGTGGTGCTCTGCCAGGCCCTGCATCGGCTGGGACTTAATGCGTCCCAGATTCCAAATGGTGGGCTCAAACCAGACTCGTCATGCTTGCTTTAGTCTTTTAAATAGACTTTTTCAGAAAAGTTCTAGATTCACAGAAAAATTGAGCAGGAAGCACAGAGCTCTGTGCTTTTTTTAAATACAAAGAAAATTTCTACTGTAGAAACATGCCACTAGTTCATTTCTGGAAGAAAACAAGTATTTTCAACAGGCCGTACTGCATATTGTCCACCTGGCAGGAAAAGCTCACAGACAGAGGTGCATCCCAGGAGGAACCTTTGCTGGGAGACACTGTTGCCATGTTGCTGTCTATATGGGTTGTCACAAGTTCTTCTCTAAACACGGGCCTGCCAGCTTGTCATAACTGCCAACTTGCCTTCAGAACAACACCCTTGGGTGTAAATGTTAAAATGCCTTGCCACAAATTATTTATCGGACAATTTCTAAGCAACACGGCTCAGGGAAGTACCCAGGAGTGAGGACTTAACACCTGGTTTTAAATCCCAGCTCTATGACTTGCTGGCTGGGTGACCTCAGGCAGGTCAGCTGGCCTCTCTGAGCCTCAGTTTTCTCATCTGGAGAATGGGGATCATAAAAATACCGACGCACAGGATGTTGAGAGGGTTAAATGGACTAATGTGCAGAGAAGGATCTCGCAGCCAGTAAGAGCTCAATAAACATCACCTCTAATTTTGGATGATGGTTACTGTTTTGACCGGTATATCTCCAGCATGTCACCAGTTCCCAGGACACATGAACTGAATAAATCATTAGTACTAATTCATTGAGAAATAATTCCATACGATGAACTCCAGCAAGCGCTTAGCTTCTCTGAATCACGGAAAGCTCCACGTAGCTCCGTCGTTCCCCAAGGCTACAGCAGCCTTAGGGTAGGAAAGTGAGACTCCCGGGGTCCAGGTAATTTCAGAGTACCACTGAGAGCTGGTCAGTGTGCCAGAGTCTGCTGGGCTGGGCCTGGGTCCAGGGAGGTGGGGCTATCACCCATGTAGGGTGGATGGAGCCTGTCCTTTGAGAAGGGGGTGGGGGAACCTCACGGCGTGGGGAGTCATGGAAACTAGTCCTCTCTCTTTATCTCCCTGCAGTGACCCGTGTCCACACCGCCCCTGCCGCCCCCTCAGCCACAGTGCTGCCTGCCTCCCCTGTCACCCGCCGCTCCAGTGAACCCCAGCTGTGTCCTGGAAGTGCCGGGGAGTCGGACAAGGGCCCTTACTCCAGCCCCTCCCACACCCGCTGCAAGGCCTCCCCATCACCGTCGCTCAGTAGCTACAGCGACCCGGACTCTGGCCATTACTGCCAGCTCCAGCCTCCTGTCCGTGGCAGCCGAGAGTGGGCAGCAGCTGAGGCCTCCAGCCGCCAGGCCAGGAGCTATGGGGAGAGGCTTAAGGAACTGTCAGAAAATGGGGCCCCCGAAGGGGACTGGGGTAGGACCTTCACAATCCCCATTGTGGAAGCCACCTCTTCCTTCAACCCGGCTACCTTCCAGTCACTACTGATCCCCAAAGATAACCGGCCACTGGAGATGGGCCTCCTGCGTAAGGTCAAGGAGCTGCTGGCAGAGGTCGATGCCCGGACGCTGGCCCAGCATGTCACCAAGGTTGACTGCCTGGTAGGTGCTGGGTGCGCACTGGGGCAGGAGCAGCACCTCCATCCTCTGGCTTTGGGACAGGGGTCAGGGTGGTGAGGACCTGGCCCCAAATTCCCAAGTGTAGCGAATGGGCCTGGATTCTGACTTCATGGCCGTCCTTCACTTGCTGTGTGACTCTGACTAATCACTTCACCTGGGCCCCAATTTTCTCCTTTAAAAAAAGCAAAAACTGAGATATTCTTGCTTCCTCCAGATGTCAGTGTGGCACTGGAACCGAGGAGTCCTGAAAGCCAGTGGCGTCTGGCTGCCTGGGACACTTTCTGAGCCTGGTGAAAGTCAGTCTGGCTGGTCCAGGGAATACAAAAGGCCCGACTTCCCGTCCCCACCCCCCCTAGTGGACAAAACTCATTGCCTAGGTCCGTAAATTGTTAATGCCTGGGCCTTTGCTTTGAATGAATCTTGACCATCTAAGGACCCTGACTTGCTCTCAGTCTCAGTTTCTCTCTCTGAAGTTTGTGGCGGGAGGGCACTGACTGCTTGGTTGCACTGGTCTCTGAGCTCAGGAAGCAAGAAAAGAAACAGTGCTGAGAGGTAGCTCTGTGAAGAGTGCTAGGCGTGAAGGGAGCAGCCCTGGGTTCTAGGCCCACTGTGTGACCTTGGACAAGCCCTTTCCCCATCGGACCTCAGGTTTGCCTTCTGGAACAAGGGTGTCTTGGGCACCTCTGGCCCATGTCATCTCTGGGCATTTTCCCATTTACTCCGCGTTTCACAGATGGGGAGAATGAGGCTCATTTTGCTCCATGTCAGAGGGTTAGCAGTAGAGCTGGAATTCAAACCCTGCCTCCCGGCCAGGCTGCCCTCCAAGAGAAAGCTCCCTGACTCCCAGATGGCTTGAGCTAGCCGTGACAGAAAATTAATCAGCCCTCTGGGCGTCCTTGTAGGTTGCTAGGATACTGGGCGTTACCAAGGAGATGCAGACCCTAATGGGAGTCCGCTGGGGCATGGAGCTGCTCACTCTCCCCCATGGCCGGCAGCTACGACTAGACCTGCTGGAAAGGTAAGGCGAGTACACAAGGGGACTCACGGGGAACCCCCTGGGTTACCGCGCGGCCCTTCGCTGTGGCCGATTGGCCAATCACAGTCTCTCACCCCGGCTCCCAGGGGTTCTGGCCACGCCCCCTATCCCATTGACTAATCGCTCCTTCTCCATATCCAGCTCCAAGTAATCTTGGTTTCCCAAAGACCGAGTCCTTTATCTCCGAATTCACATTTTGCATCCTCTTGACCGATCACAATCCGTGAGCCTTGGCCCTCTCATCAGCTCTGGCTTCTCTCCTTTTCTTTCTTAGAACAGCTCTACCAGATGATTTCCGATGATTTCCGCTGATCGGTCACAAGCCTCTCAGCCTGGCGCTCTAGGGCCTCTGGCCCCGCCTCCTGACTTATACTGACCAATCAGAAGCCCTTAGCTTTGCTTTTCCTCACTCTGGCCGCGCCCCCTAATCTCATTGACCCTTTACAATCTCTCGCTTTTGGCTCTGCCCTCCGCCCCTCGGCTCTCAACCACAAGGACCCCCAACCCTAGGTCCCTGGCCCCGCCCCTCTGACCTGGCTGCTCCGACAGGTTCCACACCATGTCCATCATGCTGGCCGTGGACATCCTGGGCTGCACGGGCTCCGCTGAGGAGCGGGCAGCTCTTCTGCACAAGACCATCCAGCTGGCGGCCGAGCTTCGGGGGACCATGGGCAACATGTTCAGCTTCGCTGCAGTCATGGGCGCCCTGGATATGGCCCAGGTACTGAGGGGCCCACGTAGAGCTGGGCATAAGCTAGTCTATGTCCGGAGGAGCCCTAGGATGTGTTCCTTTGGGATAGCTGTATATTGAATCAGGAAGAACTTTGTGACCTTCTAGGCAGCATTGGTGACAGGGTAACTGGGAGAACTGAGTCCTTTAAGTGCTGACCTGCTCCCAGACAAAGTCTTCCCTTTTCCCCGCTCTCAGTTTCCCTACCTGTAAAATGAATGAGGAGCATTATATGAGTTTAAAGAATAAATATAAAACGGCACTCATTTAGCAAGCACTGACTATATGCTAGGTGCTACATCGAGTACTTTAGAAGCACCAATTCCTCAAAAAAAAAATCTCATGAAGGGAGTGCCTTTATTGTTCTCATTTCACTTATGGAGAAACTGAGGCGGAGCAGTACTTGTCTAAAGTCACATTCAGAGGCTGAAAAAGGTGGGATTCAAACTAGGTCTGTCTAATTTCCCAGCCCGGACCTCATCCACACTCCACTTCCTCTCCTTTGCCTCGTCAACAGTGACAGCAGGATCCCAGAGCAGTGGCTCAACTCCCAGCTCTGCCACTTATTTTTGGAATGACCTTGGGCAAGTCATTCCCCTCTCTGAGCCTTAGTTCCCTCATCTGTAAAATGGGTTGTTGGGAGAGCTTCATGGGAAATGTGGGAAAAGCAGTCAGCACTGTCCCAGATTCATGAATGGTGACTATACTAATAATTATTATCCCGCATCTGGGTGTCCGCTTGGCAGAGTGGCCTGTGGCCCCAGCAGGCCCCTTCCCTGGCCGGTCGCTCACAGTCTGGTCTCCCCAGATTGCCCGGCTGGAGCAGACATGGGTGACTCTGCGGCAGCGACACACAGAGGGAGCCATCCTCTACGAGAAGAAGCTCAAGCCATTTCTCAAGAGCCTCAATGAAGGCAAAGGTACCTCTCCCACCTTGCTATGTGACTTTGGACAGGTTCCAGCCCTCTCTGGGCCAGCAAAGACTCTCCCAGTGGGGAGGATGATGAGGGCTTGACTGAGCTTTGTGCAGGCTGTTCCCGCACTCACTTTCTGCATCTGGCAACCGTGTATGCCACGTCCAGGTCCAGCCTCAGCCCCTGAGCTTGGCCAAGGCTGCAGTGGGTTCAGCTGGAGGAATCCGAAGGGTTTGTCTCAGGAGTCAGAATCCCTGGGGGCTCTCTCTGGGACCTCAGGCAGGCCCTTTGCCCTAAAACATCCTTGGTTTCTGGGACCGCGGTGGATGGCTGGGCCCTCGGAGACCTCTGAGCACTGTGTGTCCCTCCCTGCAGAAGGCCCGCCGCTGAGCAGCACCACATTTCCTCACGTGCTGCCGCTCATCACTCTGCTGGAGTGTGACTCCGCCCCGGCCGAGGGCCCCGAGCCCTGGGGCAGCACGGAGCACGGCGTGGAGGTGGTGCTGGCCCACCTGGAGGCTGCCCGCACCGTGGCACACCACGGCGGCCTGTATCACACCAATGCCGAGGTCAAGCTGCAGGGTGAGTCATGGGTCGCAGCTGGGGGCGATTCTGCCAGCCTGGGCCTCCCTCCACTTGACTTGCTCTCCCCTCTCCTCCAAACACCCCTTCACATTTCTCCATCCCTCTTTCCTGCATGCTTCCCTGACTTCTTTTTCTCACCCCTTTTCTTCACGTATTCAGCAGTCTGACAAGCAGTTGTTAGTGGCAGGCACCAGGTTGGGTGCGGGGGACAAAGAGATGACTCAAAGAGCACCATAGCTGTGTATTTTAGCTTCTCTGAGCCTCAGCTTTCTCATCTGTGAAGTGGGCATCCTAACAGGCCTACTTTACAAGGTTGTTTACAAAGCACTCGGCCTGGGGCCCTGGGGCTGAGGCAGACCTGCCCTGCCTTCAAGGAGCTCACAGTCTAGTCAAAAAGTAGAACTCCTGGGCTTCCCTGGTGGCACAGTAGTTAAGAATCCACCTGCCAATGCAGGGGACATGGGTTCGAGCCCTGGTCCAGGAAGATCCCACATGCCGCGGAGCAACTAAGCTCGCGAGCCACAACTATTGAGCCTGCGCTCTAGAGCCCATGAGCCACAACTCCTGAAACTGCACACCTAGAGCCCGTGCTCCACAACAAGAGAAGCCACCGCAATGAGAAGCCCGCACACCACAACGAAGAGTAGCCCCCGCTCACCGCAGCTAGAGAAAGCCCGCGCACAGCAACAAAGACCCAACACAGCCAAAAATAAATAAAATAAAATAAATAAATTAAAAAAAAAGTAGAACTCCTCCTTGTGGAAGGAGCAGAGAGATAATGTCTTCAGATAATCCACCTTTTACTTTTCTAGGCAGTATTTAAGTCACGAAATTTCTCTGTAGACCAATTGGAAATAACAGCTGAGCAAAACCAAGATAAAACACCAACAATTTCCTGGAGGTAAATGCCGTGAGCATCTGGCATATGTCTTTCCTGCCTTTCTTCTTCAGAAAGGACAAAAAAGAAACTATTTTTTTACATTTACTTACAAAATGTATATACATTTCTTAGGAAAAATTTTGGAATTTACAGAAAAATACAAAAGAGAAAAGAAAAATCTCCCCCCCAAAATTAATTTTAATATTTTATCTTCTAGTCATTTTTAAATTATATGTTGCAAATAGTAGGACAAAGACTGGGTGTTAAACTGCTTGGTCACGTTCATCAGCAAACCTTGTGGGATCCCTGGTGGAGGTGGGGGGAGGTCCCTTGGAATGAGGCCCTGAGGCATGTGGTGGCTCCGAGCGGGAGTCCCAGCCTCTGCAGCTGGATGGTGGTTCCCTGACCCCTGTGCCCCACCCTGCAGGGTTCCAGGCCCGGCCAGAGCTCCTCGAGGTGTTCAGCACCGAGTTCCAGATGCGCCTCCTCTGGGGCAGCCAGGGCGCCAGCAGCAGCCAGGCCCGGCGCTATGAGAAGTTCGACAAGGTCCTCACTGCCCTGTCCCACAAACTGGAGCCTGCCGTCCGCTCCAGCGAGCTGTGACCCCCATGGACCCTTCCCCTCTGCAGCTGCGGGCAGCAACAGGGACAGAAGGGCACAGACCTTTCCCCAGAGCACCCCAGGGACACTGTGATCAGCCCGAGAACGTTCTGGGTTCAACTCCAGGATCTCCCTTGCACCTCCAGGGTCCTACGTGGACCCTGGGCTCCATCCCACCTGCTACTCACCAAGTTTTCCTTCAGGAAGAACTGGAACCCCTGTTTCTCCCTCCAGCTTCTGCTTCTCCCCTTCCTGCGGAGGTGCCCTGTGTTTGAGCCACGGGAGGCTTCTCACACCTCCTCACTCTTCTCCAGGCACCTGCCCCCGCCCCCTCACTGACACCAATGCCTCCCTCTGGCTGTAAATACATCTGTCTGTTCTGTAAATAGATGTACAGAAGCCGTGTTCTTTCTTTCATATAATAAACTTTTATGACTCTTTCTTCTGTCTCTCAGGGGGCTTTGGGGTAGAAGGAAGCATCTTTTCTCAGGTGAAAGGTGGAAAAATTCATTCAACAAATACTTATTTAGCACTTGAAACATTCCAGATTGTACCAGGAGCCAGAGTTACAGACAATTCTTAAAACCCAGTCCCTGTCCTGGGGGACCTCACAGACCAGAGGGAAGATAAACAACTAATTCCAACCAGTAGGAGAAATACTGACCTGACCTGCTCCTTCCGCATTCCCTGCTCCAGGAGCCACAGCAAAGCATCCCGCAAATGTACAACCCAGGATCCTAGATGTTTGGGTGGAAGGGCTTTATGAAATCTAAGATTCCAGCTCCCCTCAGGAAAACAGAACTGGAGGGAGAAGGGACTTGCCCTGGGTCACAGCAGCAGAATGAGGAAGGCTGGAACCTGGGTGTCCTCGCCTGGAGTTCTTTCCTTTTCTCAACAGTGGGAACTACTAATTTCTTTTCAAGTTTTGAAACGTGGCCCCAGAAGTGTGTGTGTGTGTGTGTGTGTGTGTGTGTGTGTGTGTGTGTGTGTGTGTGTGTGTGTGTGTGTGTGTGTGTGTGTGTGTGGTGGGTGAGGCAGGAAATCTTTGAGGAGGGCCATGAAGGCAGTTGTCTTGATTTCATGGGTAGGGGAGGTAGGCAATGTGAATCAGCATAATTCCAGGCCAGGCTGGAGGCTGGGGAGCCTGTTCACTGAATTTGAAACATCTGGGGTCCTTTACCTTATGAATCCTTTGACCAAGAGAGGATGGATAACACAGTGCATTAGATCTTTGGCAGCAGCCAGACTTGGGCTCAGTTCACTAGCTGGGTGGCGTTGGATAAGGGGCTTAACCTGTTGGGCCCTAAGTTCCTCCTCAATAAAATGGGAAAGTAACAGAACTGATCCCTTTGGGTTGCTGTTAAAGCACTTAATGCATAGCTGCTAAGTAAGGGACTGCCATGTTTCATACATAACGGATTTTTTTTTTTTTGGCCGCGCCATGCGGCATGCGGGATCCTAGTTCTCTGACCAGGGATCTAACCCGTGCGCCCTGCAGTGGAAGCACGGAGTCTTAACAATTGGACCTGGGAAGTCCCATAATGTATTTTCAGTGATCATTTATTGATTATTTTGTGAGCCAAAACACTTCACGTGCCTGTACCTCACTGAAATATCACCATTCCTCTATATGACAGGTACTGTTATCATAAGATACATAAGGCACCTAACGTTAACGGTACATAGTAGGTGCTCACCAAAAGCTATTAGCGCTCTTTTATCATATAAAAGAAAAAGAGCACAGAAAAGGTGTTTTGCAAGGTGTAAGGTGCCGCACAAGTTTTTGCTACATTTTTGTCACCCTTTGTGGTCATAATCCTTCATTTATTATTCTTTCGGAGCTACTGTGATGGTCCCCTAGTTACCGTGGCCATGGAAACTCAGCCCGCAGTCCTGGATTGGACGGTTCGCGGGCTCCCCCTGGAGGCCACCTTCCGGGCCTGCAGCGGGACGACCGGGCGGGCCTTTAAGAGGGGAGAGAAGGGAGCCGGGAGTTGTAGGCCACAGGCGGTGGCTGCCGCGGAGCGATGCATGTCGGGAGTTGTAGTTCTCGGGAGAGGAGGTAGGCGGCCGCAGACCCAGCTCCGGCCTCACCCGGATGGCGGCTGTTACGCGCGGCTGCCGGCCCTGGGGCTCGCTCCTCGGGGTGCTCGGGCTGGTCTCGGCCGCGGCCGCCGCCTGGGACCTGACTTCGCTGCGCTGCAACTTCGGCGCCTCCTGCGAATGTGACTTCCGGCCCGACTTCCAGGGTGAGCAGCCGCGGGCGCCCGGACCGGAGCGGCCGGCGGACCGGGGAGCCCTCGGACCCCGGGGGTGCGCCGGGGCCGGACCTGGAGAGTAGAACCGAGGGTGGGACCCCCCAGACTTCCGGACGGCCAGGGCCGGAAGTGGGCCCGGCGTTGAGGGACCCTGAGAGCCTGGGGCACGGGACTTGGGGCGAGGGTTTGGGGATGCCTGTTTGGGGTCCAGGCAGAGCCCTGCCAGGATGGAGAGAGGCCTTTGACAGCAGGGCCTTGGGGGGAAGTTTATACCTCCGCACTGGACTGGCCGTCAAGGAAGAAGCCTGCCTTGGAGATGGGCGTGAGTCTTGGGCAGACCCTCTTGACAGCTCGCGCCCACTTAGGGCTGAGCGCAATCCAGAGGGCCATCTGGTGGGGGCGCTGCTGAGCTGAGTCAGGCCTGAGGGTGTCTCCTACGGCCGAGACCCCAAGGGCCGCACTCCTTTCCGCAGACAGCCTGTAAAAACGTCCCAGAACGCGGATCCCCAGACCAGGTTCCAGACATGACTTCCCTCCTGGACCTCTTCCGTGGCGGGTGTGTGTCCTCAGCTCTGACACTGTCCTTCTTGTGGTCCTAGGTCTGGAGTGTGACCTGGCACAGCACCTGGCAGGCCAGCATTTGGCCAGGGCGCTGGTGGTGAAGGCACTGAAGGCCTTTGTGCAGGATCCAGCCCCCACCAAGCCACTGGTCCTCTCCCTGCATGGCTGGACGGGCACCGGCAAGTCCTATGTCAGCTCCCTGCTGGCACACTACCTCTTCCGGAGTGGCCTCCGCAGCCCCCATGTGCACCACTTTTCCCCAGTCATCCACTTCCCCCACCCCGGCCACCTGGAGCGCTACAAGGTAGGCTGGTTTTGTCCTGGACCACCATCCGCCTGCACTGTCGAGTGCCGGACCTTAGGGAAGGAGTGAGTCCTGAGCCCAGAGAGGGGAATCACTTGCTCCAGGCCACACAGCCAGTTGAAGCCTCAGCCCTCAGGACCCACCCTGAACAAAGCTTGGGGTGGTACCACCCGGCAGGGAGTTCTTGATTTAATTCCTGGGGGCCAATAGTGGCACCTACCTGCCAGGGTTGTTGTGAGGGATGGGGGATTATAGAATTGCAGGTGTTATTTATTGAGCACTTACCTTTGCCAGACAGTCTGCATTATCTTCTCTCTGTAAAGCCTTTAGCCCCAATTTGAGGCTCAGAGTAAGCACTCAGGAAATCCAATTAGCTCTTACTACTGTTGTTGTTGATTGCAAGGTACTTTCCAGGCTAATCTGTTTCAGTTGTCAACTCTGTTGGGAATGTTCAGGGAGCAGGAAGGAGCCTTCCCCCTTTTTTTAGAAAGCGGAAGGAGCCCTGAAAAGGCAGGTGAGAGGCCTGGGTCTGAGTCCCTGTTCTCTTGCTGACTTGCTGTGTGAGCTTGGACAAGTCTCTGCCCCTCTCTGGGCCACAGTTTCACCATCAGTCCCATTAAGGGATTGGTACTCTCTGGGAGACCATATCTTCCTGGGAAGGAGATTAATTCTTGCTTTGGGAAGAAATCTGGGATTGGGGGAGCATCTCCAGGCCCCCTCATACTCTTGCCTTTCTCCCACAGAAGGACCTGAAGAGCTGGGTCCAGGGAAACCTCACTGCCTGCAGCCGCTCTCTCTTCCTCTTCGATGAGATGGACAAGCTGGCACCAGGCCTGATAGAGGTCCTGAGACCTTTCCTGGGCTCCTCCTGGATTGTCTATGGGACCAACTATCGCAAAGCCATCTTCATCTTCATCAGGTGGGGCCGGCTTTGCAGTGGGCAGGATGCAGGGACACTCATCAGGGGTCTCAGCTCTCCAGTCTTGGCCTGTGGTCCCACAGCAGAATACTGTTCCCCCAGGCCCACTGGGCTTTCCCAAAGTCCCCCACACCCTCACTGGTGACACTGTCATTCAAGGTGGTTGACTTCCCTTTGACATTCTCAAAGCCCATTCTGGGCTCAGTCTCTCTCTCTCTTTTTTAAATACATTTTTCTATCTATCTATCTATCTATCTATCTTTGGCTGCGTTGGGTCTTCGTTGCTGTGTGCGGGCTTTCTCTAGTTGCAGTGAGCGGGGGGCTACTCTTCGTTGCGGCGCGCGGGCTTCTCATTGCGGTGGCTTCTCTTGTTGCGGAGCACGGGCTCTAGGCACGGGCTCAGTAGTTGCAGCTTGCGGGCTCTAGAGTGCAGGCTCAGTAGTTGTGGCACATGGGCTTAGCTGCTCCGCGGCATGTGGGATCTTCCCGGACCAGGGCTCGGACCCGTGTCCCCTGCATTGGCAGGCGGGTTCTTAACCACTGCCCACTGTTCCCTGGGCTCAGTCTCTTAATCTTAATCCTCATTTCTTTGTGGAACCCTGCTGGGTTAAGAGTTTTCCCTCTTTTGTGGCCAAGAGGACACAGGCCTGGGAAAAACAGGACTAGAGTTTCAGTCCCACCTCTAAGAGCCCTAGCTTTGTCTCCTCAGGCAAAACACTTCCCCTCTCTGAGCTCCCACCTCCTCTTCTGAACAACAGGGCCAATCTTTCCTTTTTTTTTTTTTTTTTTTTTTTTTGCGGTACACGGGCCTCTCACTGCTGTGGCCTCTCCCATTGCGGAGCACAGGCCCTGGACGCGCAGGCTCAGCAGCCATGGCTCACAGGCCCAGCCGCTCCGTGGCATGTGGGATCTTCCCAGACCGGGGCACGAACCTGTGTCCCCTGCATCGGCAGGCGGACTCTCAACCACTGCGCCACCAGGGAAGCCCCAACAGGGCCAATCTTAATGCCCCACTGTCCTCCTAGAGGCTGGGTGAGGGAAAGTCGGTAAGGGACCTAAAAGTGTTCTATAAACTGTAAAGTGCATGACACATACAGGCGAACTTCCAGGGGTCGTGGTTAAGGGCACAAGCTCCGGAGAGGGGAAGTGGTTCCCGGGGTGTTCTGAGTGGGTTTGGCTCCTGCCAGCACTGAGCTGGGCCCCCAGGCTCAGGTCGTGTTAGGTGGCACGTGGGAAGCAAGGGCCACATCCTGTCCTCACTGTCTGCGTCCCCTGTGGTTTTTAGCAACACTGGCGGCGAGCAGATCAACCAGCTGGTGCTGGAGGCATGGCGCAGCCGCCGGGAGCGCGAGGAGATTCACCTGCAGGAGCTGGAGCCCGTTATCTCCCAGGCCGTGCTGGACAACCCAAACCGTGAGTTCGGCCAAGGACCCCCACCCCAGGGTGGTTTCCAGGCTGAGGTCTCACACCCAGATCACACGGAGGGCTGGGCTGGGCTGGGCTCCCTGGGGTGGGCCAGGCTCTCCCAGGTCTGATGCTCTGCCCACTGACCCAGTACTTCCCAGCCCAGGCTTTGGTGCTCTGGGCTGGCAGGCAGCCTCCCCGAGCCCAGCACCTGGAAGGCGCTGGATTAAGACCAGGATTAAGACCAGCCCCGTTCCTGCACTTCCTGCCTTTGGGGGTGGACAGGGCCCAGCTGATCCCCGTGAAGCACAGCCTCTTCCCATCGCTCCTTCCTGCAGATGGCTTCTGGCGCTCAGGCATCATGGAAGAGCATCTCCTGGACGCCCTGGTGCCCTTCCTACCTCTCCAGAGGCACCATGTGCGGCACTGTGTGCTCAACGAGCTGGCCCAGCTGGGCCTGGAGCCAAAGGATGAGGTCGTCCAGGCTGTGCTGGACAGCACCACCTTCTTCCCTGAGGACGAGCAGCTCTTTTCCTCCAATGGCTGCAAGACTGTGGCATCCCGAATCGCCTTCTTCCTCTGACTCTCCAGGCAGCATCTGGCCAGGCCGTGAAGGAAAGCCCTGGGGCCTCTGCCAGAGGGTCCCTTGTCCTGTGCCTCCTGGGACCCAGAGCGCAATATGAAGATATGGAGGGCTGTTGGCTAGGCCATGAAACAGAAGGGCCTCTTCACTGGGCTGAGGGCATCTTGGCCTTTGCTTCCTTCCTCAGGGGAACTGCTGGTCACCCCAGAACTTCAATGAGCCTTGACCTCACCCTCCAGCCTGAGCCTTCTTAAAATGTGAATTTTAACTCAGGGACGGTGGCTCGTGGCTGCTCCCTCCTTCTTTGGTCTGTTACTCTCGGCCCTGGCTCAGGCACCACACCCCTACCCTCCACCCCACACCCTATGTCCCGGTATCGGAAAGCCAGGCTGAGACTTCTGTCTCTGGGAACAGAGGGACTCAAGTTGCCACTTGGGCTGGGCTTTTCAAGTTTTTAATTTTGTAAAAGAAGAGAACAGATACAATGAATTTAGCCATGGGACCAGAGGAATGTTGGCTGAGGTTCTGGTGGCTCCGGAGGAGGCCGCTTTGCTGAGTGGCCAGTGGTGGGGGCAGAATCGCCCGCAGCCCAGCAAGAAGTGAAGGGGCCGAGCGGCCCCTTCAGAGCAGCCTAACTGCCGGGGCTGGGGTTCTGTCTCAGGCCCTGGGTGGCCTGCGTGTTGCTGAGACTTGGGCTCAGTCCCCAGGTGACCTCGGTCTTGCCGGAACCTGGGCTTGTGCTCTGGCTCCAGCTCTGGGCAGCCTTGGACTGGCTGGGCCTCTGGCTCTGGCCCTGGCCCTCGGTGGCCTCAGTGTTGCAGGGGCTCCAACTTGGGTCATAGAAAGTCTTGATCTTGCTGGGACTTTGGATCAGTCTCCAGCTCCAGTCCTGGGTGGCACCAGCCTTTCTGGGTCTCCAGCTCTGGCCATGGGCACCCTTGGCCTTTCTGAACCTCTGCCTTGAGCCCTGGGTGGCCTTAGTCTTGTTAAGCTTTTGCCTTGGGCTCAGGGTTACCTCGGTCCTGCTGGGCCTCTGGCTCTGGCTCAGGGTGGCCTTGGTCCTGCTGGGCCTCTGGCTCTGGACCCGGATGGCCTTGGTCCTGCTGGGCCTCTGGCTCTGGCTCAGGGCAGCCTCGGTCCTGCTGGGCCTCTGGCTCTGGACCTGGATGGCCTCGGGCTCGCTGGGCCTCTGGCTGTGGCCTGGGGTGGACTTGGTTTTTCTGGGGCTGTGGCTCAGGCTTAGGTCTTCCCTCTTGTCCCCCGAGTCTGAGGACTGTGTCCTTAGCGGTAAGGAGTCAGAGGATGTTACAGCAGTGGTCGACGTGCTCCCGTACTCCTGGTAGACAGTGGACGTCTCCGTCTCTGAGGTGGACGTGGTCCTGACTGGAAAGGATATGTCAAGAGAAGCTGTCAGGCCGCCTTCCCCAGACAGTGCCAGGAAAGGGAGACTTCTAGGCCTCACCCTTGCCTATGTCCCAGAGGCCTTGCATGGCCAAGGGGAAGGCCTGCCAGCTCACGGCAGCCCAGCCCTCCTGGCACCCTGAGCCCTGCAGGTGGGTCAGGGCCATAAGATAAGGGGGAGATACAAAGGAACCCACTCGCCCAGCACTGGCCTCCACTCTGCTGCCTGCCTCTTGCCCTCTGCGTTCCAGCCACAACCAACAGCCTGCAGGGCCCTGGCCCCCCGCCTGCAGCGGTTCCCCCTGCTCCACCCTGTTCACACTTGGCTACCCCTCTTCCCCTGGGTCCTGGAAGCCCTTCCTGACCCCCCAAAGGCAGCTAAATGCACCCCGAGCCCTCGGGACTCCCCTCCATGGTATGGCTGCACTGTCCTGGTTATCTGTTCACCTGTGTGCCTTCTTCCCTTCAGGACCAAGAGCTCCCTGGGGCAGCGACTGTGCCATTCATGCCTGTAACCAGTGTCCAGCACAGGCCTGGCCCTAGGATGCTCAGCGCGTTTGCTGAATGGCAGGAAGGGGGCTGGCTGCTGCTACTCCCGTCCCTCCCTGGACTGCCCATGGCTGCCCCTGGGACCCAGAGCAGCATCCTTGGGTTTTTTACTTTTGTCCCCTCCACGCTGGCACCTTTCAGAATTGAGGGTAAAAGCCCCCTGGACATGCGCAGGCTTCGTGGGCTTATTTCAGGGAGAGGCCAAGGGGGCAGAGAGAAGAGAGAGAGGCCTGAGCGGGGAATGAGGGTGGAGCAGGCAGCAGCTGTGAAGCGCCTCGCGGTGAGAGCCGGCCTCCCAGGCTGTGTGCTGGGCATCCCTGAGGGCTCCCCGTGCCCCCCCGCAAAGCTGGGATGAGTCCTCCCACCCCACACTCGCACAGCTATGACAGCAGAGCCCAAATTCACACTCAGGCCTGGGAGCCCCTGACCCCTGACCTTTGCCCTCACTGCTGCGTTGGCTCACTCAGGTCTGGCAGGAGCAGGGGGACTTACAGCCCAAGATGGAGCCTGAAGAGGTCTGGCTGATGTAGCTGTCGGTCAGGGACCTCTCCTTGCTGGGGGCCGGCTCCAACTTCTCCTGGGGCAAGAGACAGGCTGCATGATCACAGGCTGCACGGTCACAGTGGCCGCAGCTCTGTAAGTCCAGCCGCTTAGAGCTCCTCGAGGGTCGCAGGTTAGGGCTGGATGGGGACACGGAGAGGTTGCCTGGACAGGAAGGGGCGTGGCCAGGTTAGACAGGTGTGGCCACGTGAGAAAAGCAGTGTCAAGAGGCTCTTGGGCCTCATCTCCCTATCTGCAAGATGCAAATTAGTTCAGCTGTGGGACAGGCTTCTGTAAACTGTGAAGTGCTGTGTCCGGGGAATGGCTAGTGAGAAACTGAGGACCTTCTCCGTGTTTCATCTCCCTGCGCATCTGGGAGGGAACTCCCCTGCCATTACCATTTCGCGGACCAGGAAACGCCTAAGCAGCCTGCCCTGGGTACTCGGCTAAGAGGCAGAGAAGCAGGGCTGGAATCCAAGTCGGGGAACTCTGCGGCCAGGCTCTCGGCTGCTGGTCGCGCTTGCAGGCCGTGGGAAACGTGCAGGAGTGAGATGGGGGAGCGGCGGGGGCTGCGGAGCACCCAGCAGGGACCCCACGATGACTTCAGGGCATACACAGACCCAAGTTCTGTGTTTTTGTATCCTAATGTGAGCTAGAAAAATGTAGAGCTTGCCTTTCCCGTTTCTGGCAAGGGAGGCTGGCGCTCCGTTTACTTCAATGGTTAAAGTCTCCCTCGAACACAATTTACTTGCTGTCCGTCAGCAGTCGAGTGGATAAATCAAGGGCGGGATATTCGCAGGATGGCACTGTCTCCAGCAATGAGAAGGAGCAGTCAGCATGGATGCGTCTCACAAACCTGGACGCTCCGTGAGAGGAGCCAGAGGCAAAGGGCCCGGCGCCACATCTGTCCTCTGTTGCGAAGGACAGGCACACCCGTCTGCGGCGTTCGGAACCAGGACAGCCCTGTGGGGTGTGCTGGGCTGAGGGAGGGGCCTGGAAGGGGGCGCGAGGGGCTTCTGGGGAACTGGGAGTGTGTTCTTTCTTGATCTGGAGAATGGTGCCGTGGGGGTATTCAGTTTGTGAAAATCCATCAAACAGTTCACTTGTGAGTCATGTACTTTTCTATATGTTCCATTCAGTGAAAAGCTTTTAGAAATGAATTTAAGAATTAAGAAAATTCTGGTACAAGTGGCCAGTGCACACAGCGGAATTTATGAAGGTGAGTGTGGACAAAGTGTGGGAAGCCTCTCTCTGTGAGGGGCCCCCATCCTCACACACCCTCCTTCAGGTGTACCCCTTACTGGTACCTTCTCTGTCTCACAGCGAGATGTCCCCAGCCCAGGTCACACATCTGAGTGCTGGCAGAGCCAGGCCCAGAAGCCAGCCTCTAGCCAGCGTGCATCCCTCAACCCTGACTTGGGGTACATTCCACCTTGGACCTCAAGGACCTCCAGCCCCGGCGTACAGCGCACTTACCTCCTTCTCCCCAGGGGCCTTGGCCTCTTCCTCTGGGCCTTCTGGCTTTGCCTGCAGGGACTGGTGAGGGGCCTCTAGCTCTTTGGAGGTCTCGAACAAAGGCTGCTCCAGCTTCCACGAAAGCTGCAGGGCCCGGGCCCTCTGGCGCTCTAGTTCCTGCTCCTTGAGCTGCCTGACAAGCCGTGACCCCAGAGCGCTGGGTAGGCCTCCCTGACTCATCCCACCATCCCCAGGACTGGACAGTGGCATGAGAAGGCGATTAGGGCCAGAGGTGCCTTGAGCCCCAACCATCCCCCAACTCTGGGCCCTCTTGGAGAAACTTACCCCACGATATCCTGAGGGGTGCCGGCCTGCAGGCTGTGCTCCACCACCCGCTCCAGCTGCAGCCTGGCCAGGTGGGCCACCTGGCTGTTAAGCACCTCCTCCACTGACATGCCAGGGAAGAGGTTGGTCATCAGTGGCAGCAGCTGCCAGGAAAGAGGGTGACCAGAGTCAGGTGTGGGCCAGGACAGGGGGCAGATGGTGTGGTGCTGCCCTGGCAGAGGAAGGGTTTACAGGTCGTTGTTTTTTAAAGGGCTGGACCTTTGGCCCCAGAACTATCAGGACATCTTGAGAAAGGAACTAGTCGGTGAGGGAGTGCTGACGGTGAGCCTGACCTGTGGTTCTGGAGCCAGCCAGGTAAGGGTGTACCCTCCAAGCGCCATGACCTGGGCCATGAGAACTGACTTCTCTGAGCCTTACCCTCTTCCCTCTATGAATTGTGGGGTGATGATAATGCTACCTGTCTCGTAGGTACTGAAGAGGGTTAAATGGGGTGATGTCAGCTGAACTGGTTAGAACAGTGCCTGGCACGTAGTAAATGCTCCAGCATTAGCAGCTCTTATTACTGCTAGGAAACCAGGTTTCTCTTAGGGACAGGGAGTATCTTTAGGTGGCCAGAGGTACTGACTCTGGAGCCCACCCTCCTGGCCCAGCAGGCACACACCTTCGGTTGTTTGGGGTCAAGGAGCAGGACAGTGGCAACATCCTGGCGGGCCCCAAAAATGTTCTGTGTGAGCTGCCGGCTCCTGGCGCGGTACAGGTAGTACTGGGGCTTCTGGGGATTGTGCTGGATGGCCATTGAGAAGCGGTTCTCTGCCTTCTGGAACTGCCTGCAGGACACAGCAGGCCACAGGGGGCTCTGAGCTGGGCCACCTGGAGGATATGGAGGCTTCTGGACCCCAGTGGGGAGTTTGGGGAAAATCAGGCTGGTCTCTGCTCCCTGCCACCATGCCCCTCTTGATGGAGCCAACACTTAAATGTTAGTGTAAAATCCCAACATAAGTGGACATTTTTATGATCCTGGAGTAGGAAAGGCCTTTCTGAGATGTCATAAACCCAGAAGCTAAAAATGAAAAAATTAATTTGACTGTGGTTAAATCCCATTATTGAGTAGCAAAAACACCACAAAAGAAAGCAGTAAATAGTGAATAATATTTTGCCACAGAAAGCAGATGATAAGCTAATTTTCCAGCCTACAAAGAACACTTATAACCAAAAAAAAATTTTTTTAATGAACAATTTAAGAGCAAATGGGCGAACAATTTGGGCAGGCCATAATGGCCAATAAACACATGAAAGATGCTGTCCTGCACTCACAGTTTAAACAGGCAAAGTCAATCCACTGCGAGAGAGCCTTTTCTTGCCTCCCCGAATAGCAAAGTGGAAAAATAGTCCTAATACCCTGGGCTAGGGAGGTTTGGGGAAACCAAGACTTTCCTTTACTGGGGGAAGTTTATATTGGTTCATTGTTTTTGGAGAACAATTGGGTATTATCTTTTAAAATGTTAAATTTTTACACTTTTTAACCCAACAATTTAACTTCCAGCAATCTAACTACAGAATTACTAGCATGAACGCATGAAAACATATGTCTTGGGTCTCATTACTGCATTATTTATAATAAACTGAAAACAGCCCAAATACTCATCAGCATACTATCGTCTAAAGAAATTAATTGTGGTACCTCCACAGAATGGAATACTTTGCAAGCAATAAAAGAGAATGAGGTCGTCCTATATGTAATTGCCATGGGAAGTAAAAAAGCAAGTCAAAAATCAGCTTAGTGGACTTCCCTGGTGGCGCAGTGGTTAAGAATCTGCCTGCTAAGGTAGGGGACATGGGTTCGAGCGCTGGTCTGGGAAGATCCCACATGCTGTGGAGCAACTAAGCCCACGCACCATAACTACTGAGCCCACACACCACAACTACTGAAACCCACGCGCCTAGAGCCTGTGCTCCACAGTGAGAAGCCACCGCAATGAGAAGCCGGTGCACCGCAACAAAGAGTAGCCCCACTCGCTGCAACTAGAGAAAGCCCGCGTTTAGCAACAAAGACCCAACGCAGCCAAAAATAAATAAATAAACTTATTTTTAAAAAATCAGCTTAGCATGATCTCACTTTTGTAAAATGATAACAATTGTTAACATATGCATAGAAATCAATCTAGAGGACTCTTTACCAAACTTACAGGGGAAGGGGGAGGCGTTGGGAGGTAGATATTAGAAGGAACTTTCATGTTCTAAGTTATATGTTACTGAATACTTAAGTTTTTTTAATAAAAAGCGCAATTACCATAGCAATATTCACAGAAAAAATGAAGGATTTTTAGAGAAAACTTGAAAAATAAAATAGATATTTAGGAGACAACTGAGAGAGAAGAGGCATCTCGACCCCAGGATCCCAGCCCACCGGCTTCACTCCAGACTCTTCCGGCCCCTCCCGCGGCCTGGTCCGCCCCGCCCACAGCCCCGCCCACAGCCCCCGCCCCACACACAGTCAGCGCGTACCTTCTCTTCTGCTCGCAGAAGCCCAACTTCTCCTGCAGCAGGGCCATGCGCAAGTGGGCGCCCTCGTCTTTCGGACTCAGCGCCAGCGCCTGCTGGTAGTCCGCCTCAGCAAAGGTCAGGTTGCCCAGTTGGAAGAAGCAATCTGGAGACCGGGGGCCAGGGGCAGAGGCTGAGTGAGCCCCGCAAACCCAGGGCCCAGGAGCCCCAGCCCAGCTGGCTCCACCCCCAGGGGGCGGGGCCTGCAACGGGTGGTGACACCCGCGGTGATGACACCAGCGGGCGGTCGCGGGCACCTGCAGAGGTTTTCCGTGCCTCTGGCCACCTTCTTCCAGCTACCTGATCCCGAGCATTTTGAAGGACTGTAGCCAGATTGTCTAAGGCAACGTTTCCCAAAGTGTGTCCGTGGGACACTGAGACTCCGCTTTCGCTCCTTCCCTCCTCCCTCCCTCAGGGCCCTCAAGCGCCCAGCCCAGGCCTTGGAGGGGCAAGGGGCTCACACTGGGCTGCCCGGCCCCCACTCACCACCGCGGTTGATGTAGAGGCCTTTCTCCCGCTGCTCGTCCTTGAGCGCCTTGCTGAGCAGCAGCACGCTCTCCTGGTAGGCGCCCTGCAGGTAGCAGTGCACTGCGAAGTCGTTGTAGGTCAACAGCAGTTGGCGCTGCGCCTGCTGCACCAGGTCCTCCTGGTGCTCGGACATCATGTCCAACGCCTTCAGGAAGTCCTCCACGGCGGAGTCAAACTCCCGGAGCCGTCGGTACATGATGCCCCTACGAGGGAGGGACATGAGGGCCAAAGTGCACCACCAACTGGTGGTGTCCCAGAGAGAGGCTGCAGCTCTGGGCCCTCTGACCTGGGGGGGAGGGGCTCCCACCGCACGCTCTAAGTTTGGCCTGTGGGGCTCCTGGATTGCTACTTAGATAGCCAGCTAGTCACTGGTAATTTTACTTTTCTTTAAAAATAGCTTCCCTCTTTCTTTTTGGGAGCTGTGTGTGTGCCAGCCTCTATGCTAAGGCCTTTTTGTACACAGGACATTTTACCTCCACTATTTATATGAGAAAACCCAGGCTCAAGGAAGTGAAATGGCCCAGAATGAGGTGGTGGGTCCTCGTGGGGTGGCCCAGATTCAAACCCAAGCCTCGTCCACTGAGCTGGGCTGAGCCTGCCAGTGTCAACTGCTCAGCAGGCCCGGGGGTCCAGGATTCCAGGGTTAACAGGCTGCTGCCTGCCTCTCCTCCAGGGGCAGTAGCAGAGACCACCTCCCACGATCACTTGACCCCGATGGGGAGTCGGGAAAGATTGCTAGAGGCTAGATGGGGAAACTGAGGCCTGGGGAGGGTCAAGCGCTCTCCTAAGATCACACAGCACATCTGAGGCAAGGCAGGGCCTGGGACCCAAGACCAGCATCTCCCCACTCAGTACCGGAAGAGAAAGAGGCTGGGGTCCAGAGGGTTGTTCCCGATGGCACAGTTGATACACTGCAGCGCATGTTGTAGCTTGCCCTGCACGGCCAGGATGCCGGCATCTTGGCGTGCCTTTTGGGCCTGGCCCACCATCACCTTGAGCAGCACCTTGGCCTGTGGGTGCTTGGGATCCAGTAGCAAAGCACTGTGTAGGTCTCGATGGCAGAGGCTGGGCTGCAGGGGGTGGGGGGGCCAGGGATGGCATCGGGGTGCAGGCCAAGTTGAACCTGCCCTGTTCAGTGTGGGGAGGCAGACCTCCAGGCCTGTAGGGGCCTCTCTCTGGGCAGGCCAGCACCATGCCACGCATCTTCAGTGGCTCTGCATTGCTTTGTGGGAAAATCCCATCTGAGGCTCCATCCCTACTGGCCCCTTTCTAGATATGACCTCAGGTGAGCCAGGTCCACCTCAGTGGTTTCTGCTGTAGAATGGGGTTACAGATGCCTCCTCCTTGCAGGACTTCCGCAAGGCTCACTTGAGGAGGGGGGAGGGTGTGGTCTCCTGACTGTGACTGTTGTGTCCTCCCTACACTCCCTTGTACACCTTCCCCAACGCCCCTGACCTTTAAGCCCAAGACAACTCTAACGAAGAACAGATTCAGGCCTGGGCATGAGCAGAAAACATCCCTAGGCAAATACCTTCTACTGGGTGAGCAGGTCTGTCAGTCAGTCAACAAACAGTTTTAGCAAGCACCCCGTATCCTATAGGGTAATTGGTTGGAGGGTGAGTGAGGCAGTGTAGGCACCAGGTGTGAGTGGAAGTCGGGAGGGGGAAGATGGCCGAGGCTGGGGCAGGGCTTTGGAATAGATGGACTTGAGTTCAAGGGGAGCACCACTGTGACCTTGGGCAAGTTACCCAGACCATCTGGACCTGTTTCCTCATCTGTGAAAAGAGGGCAATGGGTTGTGTCTACCTCAAAGGGTTACTGCCAGCCTTAGAGATAAACATGAGTAAAGTGCTTAGAACGTGCTTAGGTATCGCAGGGAGCAGCTGAAATCCCAACCATCAGAAATAATTATCAATAGTTACTAGTCTCGGGACTTCCCTGGTGGCGCAGTGGTTAAGAATCCGTCTCCCAATGCAGGGGACACGGGTTCGAGCCCTGGTCTGGGAAGATCCCACATGCCACGGAGCAACTAAGGCCGTGCGCCACAACTCCTGAGCCTGAGCTCTAGAGCCCACAAGCCACAACTACTGAAGCCCACGTGCTGCAACTACTGAAGCCTGCCTGCCTAGAGCCCGTGCTCCGCAATGCGAGAAGCCACCGCAATGAGAAGCCCGCGCACCGCAAGGAACAGTAGCCCCCTGCTCGCCGCAACTAGAGAAAGCCCGTGAGCAGCAACGAAGACCCAATGCAGCCAAAAATAAATAAATAAATAAATAAATAAATAAATGTGTATATATAAATAAAAAGAGCAATAGGAGCATCTTTAAAAAATAAAAAATAAAAATAATTACTAGTCTCCTACCTTTGAAGGAGACTCTCCCACTGACTCACCTGTGGGCCACAGAAGCCCAGCCCCCAGCATAGGAAGGCTCATGGTTCCAACACCCCCAGGACACTCCACCCAATCCAGCCCATCCCACTTACCCCCTCCTGAGGTTCCCCCCACCCCACCCGCAAGCACCCAGGCCAGGCTGGAACACCAAGCATTGTTCTGAATGCCTCCGTTTCCCTCATGTTCAGCGCGCCCCCTGCCACCAAGTCAGTCTCGGGTCCTGCTTCCAAAGGTCTGTGGGACTTGCTGCCTCCTTGCCACCCTCATGGCCATCCTCCTCGAGCCCCACTCCTATCCAGATGGATGGTACCCAGGCTTCCGGCCTCCAGGCTTGCCCCTCCCCCCAGCCCACATGCCCCCTGGCAGCCAGAAGGCTTTCTAAGGCCCACTGCCCCAGGGAGCACCCTTTCGAGGCTGCTGCTGCCCCCCAGGAAGAAGTCAGAGTCCCCTGGGTTCACAAGACCCTGCCCATTGCTCTCTCATCCCTGCAGTCCCTCCTCCCTTGTGACCCCAAGCCTCATGTCTAAGGGAAGCCTGGGTGCCCCTGACGGTGCTTCACACAATTGGGAAGTCATCCTTTGTGTAATTATCCGCTTGGGGACGTCTCCCCTGGGCTGTGAGTTCCGTGAGGGCAGGGATGGCAAAGGCCTCTCACCTTGTGGTTTCTGGGGGCTGGCGCAGGCCTGGCACACAGCCAGGGCTGAGTGAGGATGGAACAACTACCCGACTGGGCCAGTGCCAGTTGGGGCCTCTGCCTGGAGAGGACAGGGCCCCCACTACTCTGGGGGAGGTGTAGGCCCCCACTACAGCTTCGGGGCTGGCCGACAGCCCAGCCGCCTCCTGTCATCGCGGCATCCAGACAAGGAGGAGGTCCACCCCCCTGCCCCGCCCCGCTGCTCTACCTGCTGGAAGAAGTTGTAGAGCCTGGCCCGGAGGATGTAGACATCGGCATTGGTGGTGCCATGCTTCACCTCCTTGGTGACGAATGAGAGGCATTCACGATGCCGTTTGAGGGCCAGGAGACAGGCCATGCTGAGGGCGGAGGGCAAAGGTGCTCTGTCTTCCGGGTGAGAGGGGCAGGAAGGGGATGCCGGGGAGGCAAAGGCCAACGAGGACAGCCAGGGCGCTCACCATCGATAACGGAAGCAGACTTTCTCAGGCTGGAGCTCAGAGGCTTGAGAGAAGACGTTCAGGGCATCCAGAAAGGCGCATTGCTCGAAAAGGCACTGGCCCTGAGGACACAGAGGGCAGTCACTTCTGCTTGTGACCCCGGCCTAGCAGCACCCACAAGTTGAGGGATGGCCAGCATTGGGGTGGAATGACAAGGGACAGGGACAGAGCCCTTTAGATCTGGGAGAGACTTTAAGAGATAGAGACCCAGATGGAGAGAGATCCAGAGCTGGGGAGACAGCAAGAGACAGAAATATACAGCTGACGACAGAGAGACAGCAATACACACAAAGGAACAAGGAAAAATAGAGAAAATCTGGGAGGTGGACCAGAACAGCAGATCTAACAATAACAGGCTCCCACCTGGACTAGGGCTCCAGGTGCCAAGCCCTGTATTAAGAACTCGAACTTAGGGAATTCCTTGGTGGTCCAGTGGTTAGGATTTGGCACTTTCACTGCCGAGGATGTGGGTCGGGGAACGAAGATCCCGCAAGCTGCCCAGGTGCAGCCAAAAAAAAAAAAAACCACCCAAAAAACGAAAAACCTGAACTTATCTCACTGGGACCAGCTAACATTCCCCTTTTAGATGAAGGAGCTGAGGCTCAGAGAGGTGAAGTGACCTTTCCAAAGTCACACAGAAAGAGCAGGACTGGACTCAGGACCCCAACATTCTGGTTTTAAGAATGTTTCTTTTTCAGAATTGAATAATTATTGACATTAAAAACAAAGGCATTAAATTTGTCAAAATGGAAAAAAAAATCAGGACTGTTGGGATTTTATGGTTTAATATCATCTTTGTTTTGCATTGCAAATGGGGGGCACTCTTACCTTTTTAGTGCTTAGAGCCTGTGGACTCTAGGCCTGTACTGCCCCATACGATAGCCACCTGCTTCCCGTGGCTATATAATTTCAAATCAATTCAAATAAATACAATGTCAAAATTAGTTCCTCGGGCTTCCCTGGTGGCACAGTGGTTGAGAGTCCGCCTGCCAATGCAGGGGACGCGGGTCCGTGCCCCGGTCTGGGAGGATCCCACATGCCGCGGAGCGGCTGGGCCCGTGAGCCGTGGCCGCTGAGCCTGCGCGTCCGGAGCCTGTGCTCCGCAGCGGGAGAGGCCACAACAGTGAGAGGCCCACATAACGCCAAAAAAAAAAAAAAATTAGTTCCTCAGTCACACTCGCCACACTTCAAGGGCTCAACAGTTCCACGTGGCTAGTGGCTACCAGATTGTACAGTGATCATTGTCACTATTGCAGAAAGTTCTACTGGACAAAGCTGCAAAACTGTACCCAGCCCTGGTGGTAAACCAACACGGGAGGCGGGAGAGGTCATTAGTGGGGCAGCAGATGGGGACATAGACACAGGGACACGAAGGTCCCTAGGGAGTCAGGGCTGGTCTCAGGAACAAGGAAAGCCCCCCAGAGCTGGAGGGAGAGTCAGCAGGCCAGGGTGTGAGGTGGGGCCTTGTGGGCCTGGGGCAGCCCCAGGCACCTTCAGGTAAAGCACCAAGGTGAGCCGCTCCAGGAAGTCCGTGTTCTCTGGCTGGGAGGAGTAGGCCTTTCGAAGGTTCTGGGCAGCCGAGGAAAAGTCGCAGAGCTGGATGTAGGCCTCGGCTCTCAAGGCATAGAATTCTACCTGCGGGAGAGGGGACCCCGGCTGCCGTTCCCCCCCCCACAATCCGCCCTGAGGCTTGACACTCAGCTACCACAGGGACTTGGTGGCCCTGAGAGAAGGGGCCAGGCAGGTGCGACAGTGAGGAGTGAGTGCGGGGCCAGCAACTGCCTGTGCCCACCCAGGCCGTCCCCCTCACCAGTTGGGAGTCCAGGTGGAGGCCACGGGAGAAGGACAGCACGGCCACCTCCCAGTCTTCTTGCTCCAAGCACTGCTGGCCTCGATGGTAGCTGCAGGGGCAGGGGGCACAGGCGGAGGGGCTGGCCCTGACTTGGGACCAGTCCAGGGCATACAGCTGGGGATTCGGGAATGGGTTGGGAGGAGGCGGACTTGGGTAGGGAGACAAGAGGGGTAGACAGAGACCCAGGGAGAGGAGGCTGACATTCTTGGAGCTCATCCGGGCCAGCAGCCTTTTATCTGCTGAGGTGGAAGAGCCCTATTATACAGTTGAGCTCACTGAAGCTCAGGGAGGGAGAGTACCTGGCCCAAGGCTGCACAGCATGTCAGTGGCTGTGCAGGGTAGGAACCTGGGATCCCATGGCAAGGTAATCACTCACTACTCCCTGACTTTGAGGGGCACTGTTAACCCTGCAGCCTTTGGTTTTATATCATCAAAGTTCCGGAACACCTGGCTGGTCCCAAAGATGCGCTGTAGGGTCCCATTTGGCACTGGAATCACCCATGGCTTTGCAATGTGCTGTGAGGGAGTCTGGTCAAGCCCCAGAGCATTCTGGAACCAAGAGACAGCAAGCTGGAGCAGGCCTCCAGAGACAGCCCCCACTTTGCTTACACACTCTCCTCAGGTATTTTACAGGATGGAGGAAGGGTGGAAATGAGGCCTGGTAAGAAGCACAATCTAGGGTCTGGTGGCACTCCCACCCCTATTTCCCTGACCTCTCTCCAGTCCTGCCTCTGTCACCTATGGTCAAGGTCTCACGCTCACACTGGCCTCTGCTCTCCTCCTGGTCCCCCTCAGCTCCCACCTCCAGCTACTGACACCCAAAACTCTGCAGCTCAGGCCCTGCCCCAAGCCATCGGCCCTGGGGTTCCAGCAGCGTCTTGCATATCCTGTGGGACCCTCACACTCAGCAGGCCAAACTGAGCACCTCACCTGACTTCTGCCCCAGGTTTTCCCACAGCGGTGAGTCCATCTTCTCTGCCAACCACCCAAGCCAAAGATCTATGTCCCATCAGTCCTTAAGTCCTATCTATCCCACTTCCTAAAGGTCTCTTAGATCCCTCCTCTTCTCTCATCCTCTCATCTTGGACAATGCCATCTCTGGCAATATGCCAGCTCCGGCCACCCCTCTGACCGCCCCACCAGCCACAGCTCCTAAGACTTCTGCTCTCTGCGCAAGCAGCCTGGGACTTTATTGAATCGCACAAATGATCTTGTCTCTCCCGTACTTAAAACCTTTCCTGTGAACCCATACGTGGTCTCTTCTCCCCCGACCCTCTGCCTTTGCCTTAGCCTTCTCCCGCACCTCTCTGGATTCTGTCATGAGGCCCCTTCCAGGAGGACCTCCGGGCCTGGGCGGGCTCCCTCACGGCCCTCACTTGCCTCCCGGCACCCACCCCTGACGTTGCTAGGCATCATCTCCAGGACGCCCACAGGCTCCGCCACTCTAGCCACGCCCCCGGAATCCAAGGACTCCACTCGCTGGAATCCAATTTCAAACAGAGCCGGAAGGAGGTTAGCAAGTTTTTATCAGCTAGGGAGGCCGAGGTCTACAGCGGGGAAAAGACTTGCCGGGTTTCCAAAGCGAGGCAGGGCCGCAGCGGGGGCCAGAATACGGCTCCCTCCTCCCAATCCGGACTCCGCGAGCCCCCACGACAAACCCCTAGAACTCGGTGGCAAGGCCCCGGGCAACTCGCGGGGGCGCCCCTTCCGCCCCTTCCGCGCCTCAGAAACATGGCGGCCGCGTGGCCCGCCCCGGATTGGACGCTAATGGCCGCCCCTGGATAGGTGGCGGCCGCGATTGGCCGAGAGCTGGATGACGTCAGGGCCCGGGGTCTGGGCCATGAATTGGTGCAGCATGGGGCTGTTTGGTCTCTCGCGCGCAGGGCTGTGGTTGAGTTGGGCTATGAGCCGGTGCGTTTTGGAACCCCGGCCCCCGGGGAAGCGGTGGCTGGTGAGTAGAGTGAGGGACGGCAGCGTAGGGTAGCCATTGTCTCCTGGGCAAAGCCCCCCCCCCCCCAGTTCCTTGTCATAGTTTTATTATCAGAAATGGGTCCGATGCTCGGATGGGCTCTAAACTAACAGGAATTCCGCTCCTGCACTGGGGTGCCCTGCCCGCCCACCCCGGGGGCGCCCGTTTCCACTCGGCCTTCTGGAGTCTCCGGGATTTCTTGGGCTCCTCTTCGTACCCCTAATCCACTCTGGCCCAGTTTTCCCTTTACCTTCCTCTGCTTTGGGTCCCGGAGGGCGCTGTGAGGAGGAGGATGGGGAGAGTTGTCGGGCCTCAGTTTCCCCGGTGTCGCCCGCAGGTGGCCGGGAACAGTAAGCTGAGGGCCCCAGGGGTGGGCCGCCCGGGAGGGCGCAGGGGCCAGCGAGGGGATTCTGGGCTGCGGCAGATCAGTTCACCTGGAGCTCCAGGTGCCTGTTGAGCTCCAATTGCTGCCTGGCCTTGGGTGACTGTGAGAGCCTCAGTTTCTTCATACATGAAGTGGGGTTAATTGCCGCCCCTCCTCATGGGAGCCTTGAGTCGGGACAACCCCCCTGGGCAGATCAGCGGTAACCAGGGCCACCGTTTCCCTGTGCAAGCGGAGCTGTTTGGACTGACTGCTGAGGAGGTCTGCCTGGTGCACGATGAGCTCCACAAGCCGCTGGGGAAACTGGCTCTGAAGTTGGGAGGAAGTGCCAGGTGAGGCCCTGAGCTGGTCAGGGTGGGGATAGGGAAGCTGGCCTCCCAGCTGGAGTGGGGTAGGGGTGCCGACCCCAGTCTCGGCAGGGGATGGGGTGAAGGGTGCTGACCCAAGGAAGCACTAACTGCTCCTCTCGTATCCCTTGAAGGGGCCACAATGGAGTCCGTTCCTGTATTAGCTGCCTCGACTCTAACATGAGTCCTGCACTGGGTCGGGTGGGCCGGCGCAGGGCCCCCGACACTCCTCACCAAAGCTCCCTGGGCCCCTCTGGCTTGCCCACAGGCAATGCCACGGCTGCGGGTGGGCATTGGGCGCCCGATACACCCGGACACAGTGCAGGGCTACGTGCTGGGCCACTTCGCCCCTGCTGAGCAGGAGCTGCTGCCTCCATTGCTGAGCACCACCGACCTGCTCCTGGACCACATCCGTGAGCGAAGCCAGAGGCCTTCATCCGGCCCCTGACGCCAGTGGACTTGGCTGCTTGCCTGACTGTCATGCCCACACACCCAGCCACGTCCACAGAGGTGCCATGCCAACCTGTGGTATCTGTTTTTTATATAACTCTTCTCTGGGCTGCCCCAGGCTGCCTGTGGACGGAAACAGGAACTGTGGCTGGAACAGTCCATTTTTGGGATAGGAGGTTGGTCTTCTCTCTGTGTCCTACTTAGAAAGTAGGGAAACTTCAGGAATACTAAACTTTTTGAACCTTTTTGGAGAACCGGAGGTATGGATCTGTAAGAATAAAGATGCCAGCTTGGAAGCTGAGGCCTACTTGGGGGGTTCCCACCTCTCCCCTGCTGGTGGAGGAGGGGGCCACAGGACCCAGCAAGCCCCCCTCCCAGGGGACGTATGGGCATGTCTTAGCCCACTGAGGGCTTGCCACACCTTTCTTCAGTCCATTTTACAGATGAGGAAATGGAGGCTTAGAGAGGTCCAGCCACCTCCCCAGGGCCTCACAGCTGCAGCGTGGCAGAGCCATGATCTGCACCCAGGGCTGGCTACCATCCTGCTGTCCCCAGGGCCCCTGGCACCCTCACCTCAGGGCTACGGTGTGCCCATAAGTTTCCCACACGGGTGGTATGTGAGAGCAGCCTGAGGTCCTCAGGGTTGGGTGGGATGTGGATCCGTCGAGGCACCAGACCCAGGTCCCCTAGCTGGTAGGGTGTGATGCTGGACAGCTGCTGCAGCAGAGGCCCTGTCTTGAGTGGCTGGGTGCTGTACTGCCTGTGGGGAGAGGGCTGGTGTCATCACCTCCATTTCATAGATGAGGAAGCTGAGATTCAGACAGGCTCTGGTGAGCCAGGTTTCGGGCCCAGGCTCAGCTGAGGACAGCCCTTGGACAAGTCCCGTAGCTCCTTCCTCTGAGGTCACACAGGGTCACTCACTCACCGCTCCTTCGGTGGGCCACAGGACTGGCTCTCCCGGCGGGGGGACACAGCCATCTGGGGGCTCAGGACCATGGCCGAGCTGAGCATGACCAGCAGGTGCTTCAGCATCTCCTGGCGCTGCAGCTGGAACACTACATTGAAGCCACCATCCTCCTCGTCGGGCTGCATCTGCCGATAGGGGTGCGGGCGGGCCCACGAGGTCAGGCCTTTCATGGCCCCAGCCCCCACCTCTGGGAAACTCCAACCGCAGTGCCTGTTTTCTCAGTGTTCCCTGGCTGTGGTGGGATACCCATTCTCCAAATGGGAAGACTGAGACCCGAGGCCTTCCAGGGCCTCAGAGGACCCCATCCAGCTCCTCTGAGACTTCGAAGGGGTCTTTGAAGTGCAGAATCAGAAAAGGACAGACTTGCCAGGAATCTCACGGGGAATAGGCGGGGTGCCTGGCCTGGCCATCTCCGATGGCCCAGTTATCTCCGAGCAGTTTCTGTCCTTGGCTCCATCCCCCGCCCCCCACTTTCACCCACTTCCAGTTCACCTGCACAATGTCCTGTAGGAAGGAGGTGGCCTGGGCCAGGGCTGTCTCCAGGCTCGCCCGAACCTTCTGCTCTGTGGCCAGCTCCTGCTGTAGCCGCTGCCCCTCGGCCTCCTGACGCTCCAGCTGCAGGTTCAGCTGTTCTCTCTGGCTCCTGGGCCCGGGACCAGGACAAGTCAGGCTCCTCCCCATTCTAGGGTGAGGGGCCCTGCCTTTTCTCTCCAGCCCACAGGGGCCCTCGGCCAGCCCCGGGCCTCAGCCTGTTTGACAGATGAAGCCTCAGGGCCCCTCTAGAGAGGGGGAGTCGCTGGCCCGTGTCACGTGGCCACAAAGGGAGGGGTTCCCACCTGCTCCCGCCGCTTGCCCTTCTGCGGGCCGCACCTCAGTGCCTGGTTGTCCTTCTGCAGCTGCATGAGGCTCTGCTCCAGCTGGCTCAGCAGGAGACGCAGCTGCTTGGCCTCTGCCTTGCCCTGCTGCTGCTCGCGGCACTTCTCCGTCAGCATGAGGATGATCTGCAGTGTGGGCAGGTGGCCATGCCCTGGGCCCACAACAGGCCCTCAGCCAGCCCCGCTCCCCCGGAGAGGCCCGCCGAGGCCCTGGGAGCCCGGCACCCTCCCTAGATAGCAGCTGGGTCCCCAGGGTTGGGTTCGACTTCAACCAGTTATGGGGGCTTTAAACCAAATACAAACCAGAGATGGGGCCAGAGCCCGCACAAGAAGGGCCCCATCGCCTCACAGCTACCTCCCTCGAGATTTGGCCCCTGGGGTCCACCCCTGAGGGGCTGTATTTGCCCTGAGGACAGGGCCCCTGGGGTTCCTTCCTGCTCTCCGTGCCAGATGCCCCATGATGAGGGCCTGGAGGGCACACCTTCTGGCGGCCTCTGCTGTGCCTGGCCATGACCTTCTGGGAGTCCTCCAGCAGCTCCAGCTGTTTGCACAGGTTGTCCTGGTTGCTCCTGAGCTGCTCGTTCTCCTGCAGCAGCTGCATGCCTTGCCGGGATATCTTGGCCAGCTGCAGGGTCACGGTGTTGTTCTCCATGATGGCCCGCTTGGTTGTGTCCCACATCTGGCTGGTGGCCTCCTTGCGGAACTCAGTGGCCACCATGTTCACGCGCTGGATGATCTCCTTCTTCAATCTTACAGGAGGGGTGGGAGTGAGGGGGTCGGGCAGAGTGGGTACAGGCACCTCCTGACTACGCGGGGGTCCCCTGAGCGCCTAGATCTCTACATTCTCTCCCCCAGGAGGGGACAGGGCCCCAGGCAGGAGGCTTTTTACTGTAGACCCTTTGTACCATTTTGAACTTGATCAATGTAAATATTATTAATTATTATATAAATAGAAGTTAAGTCACAAAAGGTGGCAAAAAGAAGTCCAGGGATTCTTCAACACCGGCCTGAGAACTGGGAACCGTTTCTTCCCTCCACCGTAAATCAGCCAGGGTTGTGGGCAGCAGTAGGTCGGGGCGTCAAGGAGCTAGTGCAGCCCCCCACTTAGCAGCCGGGGCTGTCAGAGGTCTGTGGACCGGGCTGTGCTTGGCCCCGATGAGGCCCGGCACCGGCCTGCCCACCTGTCCGCGTCCAGCACCGACTTCTTCTCCAGGCTGTGCACGTGGTCCTGGTGTTCGTGCTCCTGCTTCCGCAGCTGGTCCTCCAGCAACGTGAATTTCTCCATGAGCTCTTCCTTCTGCAGCTGGAACTCCTCCAGGGCTGCCAGCTTCCCCCCTGCCCCGCCGCAGGGCCCAGACCTGGTGAGGGGCCACCTCGGGAGGGCAGGGTCCCGGGGGTCTTGAGCAATGATGCCCCTAAACTTGCCGATCCAGTAGGGCCAGTCCCCTGTCCCCACACGTGCCATGCATGGTCCTGCCCTCCCTTATGGCTTAGTCTGGAATGCCCTTCTCCTCCACTAGTCTTAGAAAGCCTGGGGTTCAGGAGCCTCCCTTCACACTCTCTACTCCCGGCTCATGAAAGTGACAGTGACAACAGTCACTGAATTTGAACACCTTCTCTGGGTCAGGCACTCATGCTGTCATTGAAACTCACAACCACCCTTGCCCGCTGGGTGACCCTGGGCAAGACACACCCCCTTGAAGTGCTTCCTCACCTACAAAGTGGCCGGTGGTGAAGGGATTTCCTGCCTCAGGATTGCTTGGACAATTACCATGGAGGATACGTGTGGGAAGCAGCACGTAGCTGCTGTTACTCAAGGTAGACGTATTATCCCCATTTCCCAGGTGAGAAAACAGGGTCAGAGAGAAGTGCTAGCCCAAGGTCACAAAGATAGTCCGTGGGAGAGCTAGGGTTAGAGACCAAAGAAACAGAGCCTTGGGTTCCCCCCGCCCCGCGGCGTGTGCCCCCAGCTTGCTGGCCAGCGCCCCTCACCAAGGACGAAGTTCTCAGCGGTGAGCTGGTCCTTGGTCTCCTGGAGCTCGTGGCGCACCTGGGCTAGCTGCGCCTCGAAGGCATCCTTCTCCACCTCCTTGGCCAGCTGCAGGCTTTGGAGCTGCTCGTTGAGGTCGCCGATCTCATCCGCCTGCTGGTTAAGCGTGCGCTTGAGGGAGGCCACGATCTCCTTCTTGTTGTTGGCCAGCTGCTCAAATTCCTGGCGGAACAGCTTCTCCTGCACAGCCAGCTCATCCCACTTCTGCTGGTACCTGAGGCAGGTGCGGGGCAGAGGTCCAGGGAGCTGGACAAGCCAGGCCTCCACGCAGCTAGGCTGCTCCCTGGACCCTCCCCTATCAGGGCATTAGAGGTTACAGCCTCATCTCCCACTGTGCCCCCTGATCAACGCTTGCGACCAAGCCAATGCCTGTGCTCAGCACTTTACGTTCATTACATCACGAGAATGTAAGGTCTGTGAGGGCGGAGCCTCTGTCTGTTACATTCACAGCTGTGTCCCCAACACGGAGGACAGTGCCTGGTATGCAGTAGGTACTCTGTGTGTTTGTTGAATCCACAACAACCTGTAAGGAAGTAGGCACTATGATGATTATACCCATTTCACAGGTGAAGAAACTGAGGCGCAGAGGGATGAAGCATCTCTGAGTTAGTAAAGGGCAAAACCAGAACTTGAACCCAAGTCAGTCTGACCCCAAAGTCGAGGCTCTCAACCATAATGCTTGCTGCTGGCTCTGTGCCCTCCTTAATACTTCCGGACTTTGCGATCCCAAGCCTTTGCACCTGTGATCTTCCTTACCCTCCTCCACTGAGTGAACCCCTGTGTTGTCGCCTCAGTGGAGTCTTCTTGGCCCTTAGCAGCATTTGTGGCCCTTTCTTTGGTGCCCTCCTGTAGGTTGACCCTTGTCCCACTGGGAAGTCAAGACCTGGCCTCCTCCCTCTCTGTATTTTGGTGGCCTGGCAGAGGAGCTTGGCAAATAATAAGTACGCAATAGACATCTCCCAAATACATTCCATCTGGTGTCTCAGCTTGAGGGAAGCTTGTGAATTTTTAAGAGTATCACATAAACAATGTTTTGGTTTCCAATGGAATAATTGATAGAAGTTATTTGGAAAGCTGTTTTACTTCACAATTGACTCAACCAGCATCTTTTTTTTTTTTTTAAGCCGCGCTGTGCGGCTTGCAGGATCTTAGTTCCCTGACCAGGGATTGAACACGCACCCTCGGCAGTGAAAGTGCAGAGTCCTAACCACTGGACTGCCGGGGAATTCCCACAACCAACATCTTTTGTATGGCTACTGCACACAGGGCAGCGCAGGGTACAAAGCTGAATGACCTGATCTGTGGAGCAAGGAGACAGCCTGGCGTGGCGAAGTCAGGGGCCAGGGTTCACATTCTGGAGCCTCTTCTTTGGGGTCCTTTCCTCTCCCTGAGCCTCAGTCTCCCCACCTCTATAATGGGGATGACATGAGGGCCTCTCCTGTGGGACCATTTTAAGGACGCGGTGAGCGCCAGCACAGGAAGGTCTCAACATCAGCTGTGAGTATCTGCAACATCACCTGGGGAAGACCCTCTGCCTACTTGTCACCAAAGGGGTGTGTCTTTTAAGGGTCACCCTGAGACTGGGCTAGTGCATCATAACTGAGAGGAAACCAGTGTAAAAATAAGAAAAGTGGGCAAGTGAACATGTCTCAGAAGAGTTAGAGAATCCCCCAACCACACACCACCACCCAGGTCTCACAACCCTCCTCATTTACATTTGGGGAAACCGAGGCCCAGCATGGACAAGTGGGCTTAGCAGCTGGGGAAGCCGGTGGGGCCCACAGATCAGGGAATCATGGCACAGGCTGGGGGGAGGGGGCAGGCAGAAGGAGGGACACGTGGTCACGTGCCTGCCAGGGGGCTGCCATTTCCAATTCATCCCACTGGTGGAACTCTGCCGTCCTATAAAATGCATGGTCCCACTGGGCAGCGGTGAGGCACGAGGGAGTGGTGCTTGCCTGGGGTGGGCTCGCACTGAGACCCCGGAACTCTGGGGGCTGAGATGGAGCGGGGAAATCCATTTTGCCTCAAAATGTTACCTAGGAGGAAACTGAGGCTGGGGTAGGGTGGGGTCTGGACATCCCATGGGAGTCCAGAACATAGGTCTAGGACCCCCTGGCTGAGCCTGCACGGCGGCCAGCTCTGACCTAGCAGGACCACCCTACCCGCCCACCTACCGGGCCAGCCTGTCCTCCAGGTCGCGGATCTGGATGTGGTAGAACTCCCGGATCTCCTTGCTTATGGGCATTTCCATGGACTTGTTGTCCAGGCTGGGATCCTTCTTCCCACCTTTCTTCTTGACCTCGGGTTCCTTGGCCCCCTTGCCTGGCTTCTGTTTGGGAGCCATGGCTGGGTGGCAACCACTACTCCAGGGCCCCTTTAAGAGGCCAGGTGGTTGCTAAGGAAGTTGGTCCCATACATAGCAACAAGCTGAGGCTGTGAGGCGGGGCTTAAAGGGATCTTCCCTCTTCCTGGCGAGGCTGGGCTTCAGAGACCAGCCTCCTGCTCCGAGGCCAACGGTGTCACAGGGGCCCTAGGCCTGGGTGTCCCAGGCCATGGCATCTCAGAGATCAGGACGCCAGGCTCACAGGACGTTCTGTTGTGGAGACCCCTCCTTCGCTCAAGTGGAAATAAGTGACATGGGAATATTAGAGTGAGTCAGAGCCCTAGAAATCACCACCCTGCCCCTTTGTGCCCATTGGGAATGGGAGGGACTTCTACAGAGCTCCCCCCACCCCCCACTCCGCTCCCGGGTCAAGAAGCCCCTCCCTCTGAGCCCAGCTTGTTCATTCTTTGGTGATGCAGCTACACAGCAAAATCATTCTCTCAGTTCACCCAAAGCCGTGTGGAGAGGCAGTATAGTAAGAAATGGATGTTTTCTTTTTTTTTTTTTTTTTGCGGTACGCGGGCCTCTCACTGTTGTGGCCTCTCTCGTTGCGGAGCACAGGCTCCGGACGCGCAGGCTCAGCGGCCATGGCTCAGGGGCCCAGCCGCTCCACGGCACGTGGGATCTTCCCGGACCGGGGCACGAACCCGTGTCCCCTGCATCGGCAGGCGGGCTCTCAACCACTGCGCCACCAGGGAAGCCCGAAATGGATGTTTTCTATCAGAGGTTCCCATGCTGGGGTCCCAAGATGTCCCAGTCCAGAGGCTGGTTCAATTTTCCACAAAGCTCAGGGGAAGTGCTCCATCTGCCCCATGCTGACCCCGGCCAACAAAAGCCCATCTGTAAGCTTTGGTCTGGGGTGGCAGCATCCTGGGTCAGGAGGGCAGTCGGTGACTGGTTGGCAGATGCCCTAGCTGGCAGCCGTGTGCCCCAACCAGGCTCTGGCCCCTTCACGCTCCTTCTCCTGGCCCTCATCTCCAGCCAGCCACACCAGCATGCCTGCTGTGTCCACCCAGCGCTTGTGAGCCGAGGCACTCCCTGGGACAGTGGCCGGGCCCTGTCTACCCCTATTGTCCCAGGGCTCCGCAGAGGCTCAGCACTTAGCAAGAGATGGCTGCTGCCCCTCCCTAAAAGTCGGACGGCTGGACAAGGGGCAGCTCAGTGTTACTTCAGCAACTGGGGTTGGTTTGAGCAGCCAGATTTTGTAAACAGTGGGATCCTTGGGATGGGTGCAGGGAGACGCGGAGGTGGGTGTTTGGCAATGAGGCAGGTTGCAGCGGTGGTTGGTTAAAGCAGGCTCCAGCTTGGGTACTGCTTCTCGCATCCCATGTAAGAGACATCTTACATCTTGGGTCAGTGGCCTGACCTCACTGAGCTGTAAAATAGGGAGACCATGTTGTGGACTGAAAGTGACCTTGTTTGTGAAGTACATGGTGCAGGGATCTGGCCCAGGGATGCAGTAGGCACTTAATAAGCAGCAGCTGGGGGCTTCCCTGGTGGCGCAGTGGTTGAGAGTCCGCCTGCCGATGCAGGGGACATGGGTTCGTGGCCCGGTCCGGGAAGATCCCACATGCCGCGGAGCGGCTGGGCCCGTGAGCCATGGCCGCTGAGCCTGCGCGTCCGGAGCCTGTGCTCCGCAACGGGAGAGGCCACAACAGTGAGAGGCCCGCGTACCGCAAAAAAAAAAAAAAAAAAAAAAAAAAGCAGCAGCTGATGTTGCCATCAGTGGAGCAGGTGGGTGAAGCTCCAGCCTGCTCTGTGTGTTGAGCAGCCTCTGGGATTTCCAACGTCCAAGTACCCCCAGCCTGTGGTGGCCTGTCTTTCCCAGAATATCTGTTCCCTGCAGGCTGGCGCAGCCCTGGGAGGGCCGCCACACTTGTGCACGGGCTTCAGCCTTTGCACAGACTCACAACAGTGCAGCGAGTCCTGGGACTGCAGACGGGGTGACACTGAAGCCCCAGAGAGAGACTGACCTGGCCCAGCGCCCAAGACCTGGGGCCAGCAGGGGGGCTGCCCCTCTAGCCCAAAGCAATGCCCCCAACTCCGGCTGGACACCGCCCTTCCCCCACCTGAGCAGGGCATGGGAGGCCCCAGAGGAGCCCAGCCCAGGCAAAGCTTCTCCATGGTGCCATCCCAGTGCCCTTCCTCGTCACGCCTCTCAGGTTTCTTCCTTCTTTTACCTGAAGCACATCTCAGGAGGTAGCTCTGGGTCCCCAGCCCAGTGGGGCAGCATGACCAGCAGCCCCCTCAGGCTGCCTGGAGCCCACAGAAGGCGTCAGCTTTGGGACCTGTACCCCCTCCTTTGTTAGCACCAGAGTCGCCCCTGGGAGTCGCCAGGGCCAGGCTGATAAATGCACTGTACTCACATGGCAAGAGTGACCAGTAGGGCTTCCAGGCCAGCCTTCCAGATGGTGGGGTGGGGAAGGGGATGCTCCAGGTCCAAGGATATCCCTTTCTGGGGCTTGTTTGGAGAGCCTTCCCAAAACTCCCTATTCTGGGACCCCAGACTCGTCATCTACCCCTGGGACACTTTCTCATGACTGCTTCTGTGTCCTGCTTGGGAACTGGTGTTGGTGGCCCAGAACTGCTGGAGCTGCCTGACCACAAAGTCCGGCAGCCGCTCCGGCAGCCAGGTCTTCTGATAGGAGTGGGTACGGCGCACAAAGCCCAGCAGACTGCAGCATCAGCCCAGGGCAGTGGCTGGTGGACTGGGGGCACTGCCTCCGCTAGGAGGTTCTGGAGAGAGGAAGGCCAGCCCCAAGGGAGACTGCCTGAAGCCTTGCCCACCTCTATGGAGCACACAACATGAGCGATTCATTCATTCAGGATGTGTGTGTGTGTGTGTGTGTGTGTGTGTGTGTGTGTGTGTGTGACATAATACCACCCACCACTAGTGTAAGCTCATGAGGACCCAGTCTCATTCGTGGCTACATCCCCAGAGCCTAGGGTGAATGCTGGCACATAGTAGACGCTCAGTAAATATCTATTAACTGAGTAAGACAGTCTGGGTGGGAGTTTGGAATGGCACAGTAAAAGAGCTCGATGGACCCTCCCCCTGCAAAACCACAATTTAATTGGTGAAGATTATTTTTTAAGAAAGAAACAATCATTTACAGTGTCTGGAGGTACAAAGAAACTTATTTACAAAACAGAAGGAGTCCCAGATGTAGAAAACAAACTTATGGTTACCAAAGGCAAAGGGGGGGAGAGATAAATTAGGAGATTGGGATTAACATATACACACTACAATATATAAAATAGATAACTAATAGGGACTTACTGTATAGCACAGGGAACTCTACTCAATATTCTGTAATAACCTATATGGGAAAAGAATCTAAAAAAGAATGGACATACGTATATGTATAACTGATTCACTTTGCTGTACACCTGAAATTAACACAACGTTGTAAATAAACTATACTCCAATAAAAAATTTAGGGCTTCCCTGGTGGCGCAGTGGTTGAGAGTCCGCCTGCTGATGCAGGGGACGCGGGTTCGTGCCCCGGTCCGGGAAGAGCCCACATGCCACAGAGCGGCTGGGCCCGTGAGCCATGGCCGCTGGGCCTGTGCGTCTGGAGCCTGTGCTCCGCGACAGGAGAGGCCACAACAGTGAGAGGCCCGCGAACCGAAAAAAAAAAAAAAAAAAAAAAAAAAAAAAAAAAAAAAAAAATTTAAAAAATAATAAAGTGTCTAGAAATTGTTCTAAGGGCATACAGTAGATGCAGAAACATTTATGAAAATCTACAAAATCTCTGCAAGAATGAGTCTGTGGTATTTGAGCAATGACGTACTTCCTTATCAGCTGTGATATATATTATTACATATAATAATATGATAATATGTAATAATAAAATATATATACATATTTACTTTTTGCCCTGGATTTCTGGCACAGGGCTCCTAAAACCCTTGAAATTTCCTGAGTGAAAGGAGTGTCTTTTGCTATTCATAACAAGCCCCTTTCCACATACCTGAGTTTATGCTAATGAGGTGATGGGGCAACAGCTTCAGGGTGCGGGCTGCTCACCAGAAAGACCAGGCACAAGATTAGAGGGTTAGAACTTTCAGCAACTACCAACCTCACCCCTGACCTCTGGGGAAGAGAGAGGGGCTGGAGGCGGAGTTCAATTACCAGCGGCCAATGATTTAATCAACTCTGCCTACGTAATGACACCTCCATAAAAACTTCTAAATAACAGAGTTTGGGGAGCTTCTGGGTTAGTGAACATATGGAGGTGCCGGGAGGGTGGTGTGCCTGGAAAGGGCGTGGAAGTTCTGGGCTACTCTCCCACTCCCGATACCTTGCCCTGTGCATCCCTTCCATTTGGCTGTTCTTGAGTTGTATCCTTTATAATAAACCAGTAACAGTAACTAAAGTGCTTTCCTTGATTCTGTAAGTTCTAATGAATTATCAAACCTGAGGAGGGGGTCGTGAGGACCCTCGAATTGCAGTCATCTGGGCAGAAGTGTGGGTAGCCTGGGCACCCCTTTGGTGGCTGATGTCTGAAGTGGGGGCAGTTTTGTGGGACTGAGCTCTTGACCTGTGGGATCTGCACTAACTGAATAATTAGTGTCAGAATTGACATAACCGTTGGACACCAAGTTGGTGTCAGAAACTTGGAGAAATGGTGTGAAAGTGATATGTATTTGGTGTCAGAAAAAAAATATGCTCACTCCCCCTCCCCAGTTCTGTGTAACACAAGTTTTACCCGGGTGCACACCTCTGGGCAGGCGTGGCCAAGAAGCTGGGGTCTCCCTCTCCTCTCAGCTCCTAGTCTGGGGCTCCAGTTTCTCCCTGGGAAGGGCAGACGGCCGCCCCCTCCTACGCTGCAGATTCTCCATTCCCAGCAGGTACAGCAGAGGACTTCCCCACACAGGTCCACTCAGACGGTAGAAGTGCCACTCCAGGTGTGGCAGGTTAAAAAATACCTGCACCCTGACCACCTCAGCTAGGCCCTAGGGTAGAGGTTCCACACCGGGAGGGGCAAGCTGAGAAGAGCAGGGGCTGCCACCCCCTAGAGCCCACTTGTAGAGCAGGTGTCACTCCAGGAAAAGTAGGTCAGCCCCCATCCTGGGTGCAGTGGTGCACGGGTTCTGCACTGTGGAAAGGCAGGCTGTAAGGACAGAGAGCTCCACCGTTCTGCCAGAGGGAGCTGACTTTGTTCAGATCAAGGCTTTGAAAACTCCTTGTCTAAGGGTGTTGGCAAAACCAGTGGCGATCCTGGTGGAGAGCAGTTAAGAGGAGGCTGGTAGCTCCGGATACAGCACCTGGTTTTTACAAGCCTCTTGGCAACATTACATCTGGTGCCACTTTTCACTCCAACGAGTGTAATTCTGTTGTCTGTAGTTTGGGTTTCTTCCCCACCCTGAGGGATGGACTTAATCGGTTTCATGTATTCTTTTGTGATTGGTATTGGGGAAATCTGCTTGGCTTATGGGGGCGGTCACCATGCTTCATTTGAAATTGATTGAAATGTTTCAATGTGTTCAACTCCTCTCTGAGTGTTCCTACCTAACAGGCAAAGCACAGGAACCAGGGAGGTGTAGCTTACCGGCCTGGAAAATTCAACTTTTATCGTTCTATTTCCACTCTTTTTTATTTTTTATTTTTATTTTTTGGTTGCTTGTGTAAAATAATCATTCTTGAAGAGTCACTGGGTCCAGCCCATACAGACTCACATTCTATATTCACGCCAGAATCCTGTTGTCTATTTACGTTGATAACGCTTTTCTGAGAGTAGAGAACATGGGCTCTGGAGTCAGACAACCCTGTTTGTTTGTTTATTTATTTCAGATATGACTGGATTTTGGGTGAGCAACCCCTGAGGATTCCTCACTTTTTTTTTTTTTTTGATTCCTCACCTTTTAAAAAAAAATTTACTATTATTATTTTTTAACATTTATTTATTTATTTGGCTGCACTGGCTCTTAGTTGCAGCATGTGAGATCTTCATTGTGGCATGCATGTGGGATCTAGTTCCACGACCAGGGATTGAACCCAGGCCCCCTGCACTGGGGAGCACAGAGACTTACCCACTGGACCACCAGGGAAGTCCCCAGACAACCCTGTTTAAATCTAGGCTCTGCCATGTACCAACAGGGGGACCTTGGCCAAGTTCCTTTGTCTTTGAGCCTTTGTTTCCCCATGCGTTAGTAGAGTTAATAATGACATCTAACTCCTAGAGTTGTTGAGAAACTTCAGCAAGATACGTATAAAACACTCATGTCTGGCACAAAATAAGTGCTCAATATACATTAACTACAACGAGAATTGTTATCTATATGATTTTGATTCCATGAAGCACTTTTAAGCCACTGATTCATTGTGTGATTGGGGCTATAAGGCAACACAATAATAACCATCCTCTCCTCATGGGTAGCCACTATCCTGACTTTGTTATATTTATCATTCTCATGCACGTTTTTATAGTTACATCATAGGTATCCATAAGCATTCTATAGTACTTTTTATGAGGTTTAAAAACCTTACACATTCTGTACATATTCTGTAACTTGTTCACTCAACATTAAGTTTTTGAGGTTTATTCATGTTGATATATGTAGGTCATGCATTTTTAACTGCCTTAAGAGTAGTCATTGGCTTGGGCTTCCCTGGTGGCGCAGTGGTTGAGAATCTGCCTGCCAATGCAGGGGACACGGGTTCGAGCCCTGGTCTGGGAAGATCCCACATGCCACGGAGCAGCTGAGCCCGTGCGCCACAGCTACTGAGCCTGCGCGTCTGGAGCCTGTGCTCCGCAACGAGAGGCCGCGACAGTGAGAGGCCCGCACACCGCGATGAAGAGTGGCCCCCACTCGCCGCAACTGGAGAAAGCCCTCGCACAGAAACGAAGACCCAACACAGCAAAAATAAATAAATAAATTTATAAGGAAAAAAAAAGAGTCGTCATTGGCTGAATACACAACAATTTATCCATCCTCTAGTTGATGGACATTTGATTTTTTTTTTTTCCAGTGTGTGTGTTTACTCTTTTTCCCCAGACTTGGCTGAGAATCATAATCATCACCATCAACACTGGCTGAGTGCTTACCGTACTCACCGTAGGGCCAGCTCAGCACCGTTCTTCCATGGGCGTCACTCACAGGAGGGGACCAAGTCCCTCATCAAGGTCTTGTGGACCGAGGCCCAGGTGGATGTGACCCAGGCCGGCCTGACGCCGAGGTTTGTGCTCCTAGGTGCTCCGCCATTCTGCCTCCCAGGAACGAATGCCTGGTGTCGCCGAGTGGGTGGACAGGCCCCTCAGCAGGGTCTGGCTGAGACCCACAGCCTAGACCTGAAACTCCAGAAAGGCAGAGGGACTGGCTGCAGCTCACAGACTCTCCTGGTTTAGGATCGCCCAGTTACAGATGCAACACTCTATGCCTTGGTTTGTTTCAGAACACCCGACCCATGCAGGAATATTTAACACTACTGGAGACCTTCTGGAGGAATGGCCTGCAGGCTCCATTTGTGCTCTGTTACAGGAAAACCAGGGCTTCTTCCAGGAGCATAGAAAGGGCCATGCTTGTTTGCCACTGGGTGGTGGTGGTGAGGGGCTGGAATGGAAAGAGGTGCCAGAGACCCTGCATCAAATGATGTCAGGAACAGTTAGAGAGACTAACAAGCCACTACCGTGGGCCTGGAGGGGACACACGGCCCTGGGAAGAAGGAGCAGACAGTACTGACTTTGCTTTAATGTAAACTCAGTTTAGAAAAATTTAAAATTTAAGAATTCTGATCTTGGATCTCACTCCAAGGCATTCTGGTTACCAGTGAGGCAACTACTAATTGAAGACAATGAGAGTCTGATACTTTCCTGCTGGAGTGAGCTTTGTGACATGCGGGATCTTAGTTCCCCGACCAGGGATCAAACCCACGCCCCCTGCAGTGGAAGTGTGGAGCCCTAACCACTGGACCGCCAGGGAATTCCATTCAGCTCCTTCATCTGTAAAATGGGGAGAGCACCCACCCAAAAGACAAGGTATACAAGGGGGCCTGACGAGGCTCAGGGACTCAATAAATGTCATCATTACCTCCCTTAAGGCAAGTCTCACCAGACAATAGCCTGGTTGTGGAGATGCACCTTCCACCAACTGGCCCTGACTTGTTGGATTTCTTAACAGTATGAGGGAGATCAGAATTTGAATGACAGGGTGACTGGGGACAGAAGGGTAGAAACGGAAGTTCCTACAAAGAACCCCACACCCCTGCGCCCAGTATTCTAGCAGGTTTCCAGTATGACTCCAACCCTAACTTAAGGGTCCCCTCCCCACTGGGACCAAACGCATCACAGTCTCTCCAGGTCACCAACAGCCTTCATGACCAGCAGGATACGCTTTTCAGATCTGGAAATAAGTTCATCGGAAGGCTAGACGGTGTGGCAGCAGGAGCGGAGGAGGACAGCACTAACACAGATAAAATGACCTCATCACGTGCCCGAAATGCACTGGCACCACATGCTCAAGTAGGGCGCCACCTGCCAAGACAGAACCCTGCTGTCTCTGCGATAGACAGACGTTCTATATACAGAGACACGGGACGATGGAAGAACTGCCTGGTGTCAGGCAGTGCAGTACACACTTCATGGATCGTCTCCAGACGCCAGGTAGCTCTAGAGCCTAATGCAAGTTAACAGTGAATGGATCCAGAAGGCTCCGAGCCACAGCCAGGGGTGGCCGGGCTCCTCCCCAGTGGACCACTGACAAAGCCTTTCTCCTTCCGCTCCCCAAAGTAAAACCAGGCCACGAGTCACCCTGGACACCGTGCATGGGCGCTGATTTATTTATTTATTAGACTCGAGTGCTTTAGTACAGAACAGTACAGAGATGATACATGTTTGTGCTTCAATACTTTCAAACACTGAGATTCTGATCATTTCAAGGTGAACAAGTTTCAAGACAGACTAGCTTTTTTTTTTTAAAATATCCTTTTGATAAATTATTTTTATATAAATAACAGAGAAAGGAAAACCAACACGTCGGACAAACAAGGTCCTGAAGCATGAGCATCGATCGTTTGGTCAAGGGCAGGGGACAAAACAAGCAGTAACAAGAAGAAACAAACCAAGGCAGGTCCCTACAGTCTGTCCTAAGGAAATAAGATCTTGTAAGGGGGGGAAGGGAGACAGACCTGAAAACTAATCTGAGTGCAAAGGGGAGATTTCAAAGCCTTGAGAAGAGAATGCCACGATGCATCTAATGGGGCGGGTGAGGAGTATATTCTGAAAGGGAAGTGAGGGCCGCGGAGAACCAGCACACACCACGTTTGCAATGACGATGCCACAAGACGGTAATATACACACACGGTTTGCAGGGGTTAAGGGGGGGTGCGGGTGGGCGCGGGACATTTTTGTGACTTCCACTGTCATTATAGTTCACAACAGCAGCAGAACAAATAGTGCGCTCCCTTCCGGAGAACGAGCTGCTGAGTCCTGAGGGCGACGAGACATCCTTCCTGCATTTGCTTCTTTAGTTTCTGCATTAGAGCTAAGATTTATACAGCTACGTTTTTATACAGAGAATAAAATGATCGTTTTTCTCTTACAAGCACGACGACATATGACCCCACACTACACAAAATAAAGTATTAGGAAGTATCTTAAACGGAGGATAACCTGAGCGGGATCAGGGTCTGGATAAATCCAGCGGGCTACTCTTCAGGTGGTTTGAAGTGTCGGGGGCGCAGACAGTGCTCTACAGGAAAGGGACCTCTGACCAGGAGCCTGCGGAACTCACTCTGCTCTGGTTCGCTCCTGTCCCGTGAGCTCCACCCAGGCTGACCCTGCTGAGAAAGAGCGGCTCTGTCGGGGGTGATGCCTGGGGAAAGATGGGGTCTGGTCTGAAGGACCAGATCTAACTGCTTCTCCAAGGGACCCAGGTCCCCGGTGGGAGCTTGCTCCTCACTCATCTGGGGACAGTGACAGACCACAGAACAGGATCACAGCGCTGCGGCAGCGGCCAGGGAAGGAGCCACGACAGGCACCCAGCCTGACTTCCTGTGGACGCCCTCCTCCAGCACGGGGGAGGGGGGGAATGAGCCCCCTGGGGAGAGCAGAGGTGGACTCCAGCTCAAACCTCTCGAGATGTCACCTGAGCTTCACTTCCAAGCTTATCTGGATGAGAGCTGGCACTGAGGGGTAGGAACTGGAGTGAAGATAACAGATTAATCCTCAGTTTAAAATACTCCAAGAACGGACATCTCAGTGATTCCCAACAAGAACATGAACAATCCCAAACAGGTTTTTAAAAACACCCAAACATCTACCTTCTCATACGCAAGCAATGTGCACGTGTCACGCTGGGTTATGTACAAGGTCATAAAATCACGACCGATGGGGAGCAGGTGTCCATTCATCATCCTAAGCAGTTCAGAAACCCTCCAGCAGCGCGTCCCTCACACCGAACGTCTCCTCCAGGATACATCTAGAAGGTACTCTTTTTTTTTTAAAAAACACAATGCATTATTTTGTTTCAAACGAGAAGAGGGCATCACCAAACACGAGAACGCAGCTGGCGACAGCGCCGGCCGGGCGTGCAGAGCTGGGGCGGGCGATGGAGGGAGGGGGGGTCAGCAAGGGAACCGAGGCGGTCAGCGGCGGTCAGGGCTGCGAGCACTTTGGGGAGAGGGTTCGTTTTTTGGAGGCGTGGCTTATTTTTTAACTGCTTATTTCTTCATCTGTTTTATTCAGTTTCTTCAGCGTGTCCAGCAGTTTCTGTGGGGTGAGAATGTGCGTGGATCCTAGAGGAAGGCAGAAAAGACCGTGAGCTTGCCGGCTCCGGTTTCGAACACTTTCCCCTTTCCTGCCCTGTTCTATCCCCAGAGCTGTAGCCGTTCCCCCTCCCCCACCCAGATGCAGGGAGGGGTTGGGGACTGGGGTTTGGGGCCTTGTCATAGTAGGCCTGGGAGACATGTGAGGGCTGTGGATAAACAGAACACACCCTCTGGCTTGGGCAGGGTCCTGGGCTGTACCAAGGAAGGAGCCCGCCTCTCCATCAGTGCTCAGCCAGCGCTGCCGTCTGCCAGGGGACAGGGCAGCTGCACTTCTAATTCTCTCCTGAACTCAAGGTGAAGCCAGGGAGAGAAGTTCCAAACCGGCCGGGGAAGAGGCTGGGAATGGGGCAGGGGTTAGCAGGGGGGACTGTGTGTGGTAAGAGTGGTGCAGGTAGGGAGGAAGAAGTGGACGGGTGGAGCACCTGGGGGAAGCCACTGCCTTCCGGGAGCCCGCTGGCTGGGACTGCGTGGTGGGAGGGACCTCAGGTGTGAAGGGGGAAGGGCCGGGGTACCTGAGGCCTTACCTTGCAGAGACCGCGCATTGTAAGAGGTTAGAAATGCTTGCAAAAATTTAAGCTAATGGAATTAGATATACTTCTATTGCAAAAAGAAAAAAGAAAAGAGAAAAAAAAATGAAGTCCTTTTTCATAAGGAGAGAGAGAGAGATCTCGTAAGTGCAGTAAAAAAAGATGCATGGATCGTGTGGTTTGGACATGGACTTAAACAGAACAGGAGTGACTGGCGTGTGAGCATGAGGCCTGCATGCATGCAGCAGTAGGCTTCAAAGAAAGAGATCCCGGTGGGAGAGAAGAACTGAACAAAAGAGACCCGTACTTGAAAATGTGCCTCCCTGGAGATGCGGCCGAGTGGGCCTTCGTGTGAGGAGGGGACCAGAAACCATGGGATGCCAGATTTCCACCCTGAGGGCAGGCAAAAGAGGGCTTTGGCTGGCTTGTTGGGAGTGATTCCAAATGCCAGGGTCCCTATGCCTTTGACCGCTACTTGCTCAGCTGACCTGCGACTGCTGGCACTGCAGCCTGGAGCCTTCCTGGTCAGTCCAGACCAGGAGAACACTGGTGAAGCCCTCTCTGGTGTGAGAGGCTTCTCAACATCCTGTTCTCTGCAGCTCAAGCCCCAGCCCCCCCAGGGCCTGCTGAGTGAGGAACCAGTCCCCAGCTACTTCCCCGAGGTGCAGAGTGTGATGCCCTGAGAGTGCAGCCTGCGCCAGCCCCTGCGCCCAAAGCTGACTCATCCTGCAGACCCGAGGCTCCTTTGGCAAACGTGACACCGGTTTCAGCAGTGTGTCTCCCTCTCCCCCGAAGACACTCATTTCTGTGACCTTATCAATCTTCCTGCTAGTCCTAAAGGTCAAAGGCTGCTCCACAAATGAGGAAACAGGCATAAACATTACCAAATTCTGACCAGAACCAATGGCAGAATGAAAGCCTTCCAAATCTCAACTTGATGCAGCAGTTTGAGTGTCTATACCTGAAAGGCAGCTGCTGGGAATTCCGTACGGGGGATTAGCTTGGGGGCTCCCTAGGTTAAGGCAATGCACATGCCAGAGAAACTGTCCCTAACGTCCTCCCTTGCAGCCAAAAGGCCTCTGAGCAGATGCCTATCCCAAGGTGTCCCCTACCCTTGCTTATGTGCAGATTCAGGACTTGGAGGGAGGCCAGAAAGAGGTGAAGGAATCCACGCTTCAGAACTTCCGGGTATTATCTGATTGCTGCCCATCTGGTGTTCCCAACCTTTGACTGAAAGCAGAAAACTTCCAGAACCAACACTATCAGGCAACAGTTACGGTCCCGGGCCCTAACTATCAATACCTCGTCTCTTTAAAGGATGCAGACCAGCTGGTGTTAATCCGAATCACCTGAGGGCCAATTCTTGCTTCGCAATCAGCTGTATCGCTTTAATACCCTGGTCAAGCTTTTCACCACCACAAACATTGCAAATGTTCTCACTTGAACCCACAGGTGGCTGACATGTAGGCCCTCTAGAACAGCAAGTGGGTTCTACTGCTCTGAGGGTCCCTCTTATTCTACATAACTGCAACACTGAAACGTGAACGGGGGTCTCCAAAGTCATCCAAAGACTGTCAAAGCTGGGGACCAGACACAGTGACCTCTGCCAGGACAAAATCCTTCCTTCCTCACGGACGGCACCCGAGAACCACAGGAGTTCTGACAGATCAGCTGGTCTAGCTGTTCCTGGATTTGGCTGAAACAGTCCTGCTGACTCACACTACTGAGGGCAGTACCGGTGAACGATACGTTTAAATTATAGATTTAAGAGCAGCCCAGGTGAGTGTGATGATCTGCCAGATGTGGAAGACAGTGGTCTTGCCCACCCACACCCAAGACGCCCAGGGTGGTGAGGCATGTTGGTGGCACAGCCAGGCCCAGAAGCCATGCCACTGCTCTCAATTCTGGGGGCCCTGTGGCTTCCTGCCCCAGGAGGGGATGTGTAAGGGAACGCTGAAAAAGCAGCTGGGCATTGGATCGGCTCTGCGCTCAGATTCAAATCTGAGTCTCACTGAAAAATGAAACTTATCTGATCCCGATCTAGAATAAAGCAAAGTACTCAACATAATAAAAAAAAAACATACTCTCCCGTGTTAAGTGCTCTATAATAGGTCTAAGCCAGCCTTTCGGTCCCCTTTCATCAGCTCCTGAGGCCTCCTGGACATTCCCCAATGGTCAGTACTTTTAACATAAACCACCTAGAGCACCGAGGTGAAGATCTAATCAAAAGATTTCATTTCTTAGACAGTTGAGAGGAATGATGGATTGATTAGCGGGGACTGAGCCAAGGCTTGGTGGCGTCTGTGCACTTCAGTTATCCATGCCCACTCCCTTCAGCCCAGCCCTGGGGAGCCAGCCTCGGCTCCAGGACAGAGAGGGGCCGGGAGGAGAGAGTGGGGCCGGGAGGATGGAGCACAGCACTGGCACGCACACAGGGCCTGCCGCGGACGCTCGTTCACTGCTGAGCAGGGGAAACCCATCTCTTAAAAGCTAAGTTCCTGCAAACACCAATGTGGGGGAGGAGACCACCCAGCCTCTCTAACGCCCTGCAGTGTCCTGGGCTTTGGTCACCTGGACAATCGCAACAGAAGTGGGCAAGTCGGAAGGCTCCCCTGCTGTCTGACCTCCCTGTGCCTCACTTTTTCTTAACTGAACTCTCTAAAATCCAACACTGTTCAACAAAGCATTTCAGAAGCCGGGAACAAACAGCCAGAGTCTGTTCGTGCTCTCTCTGCTCTGATGGCAGCTGAGACCTCTCTGCTGATTGAACATAAAACAGAGGAAGCAGTGTGCAAAGAAGAGGCATCTTCCAAAGCAGGGAATCCCAGAATGAATCCTAGCAGGAGCCCCTGAGGTCTGGGTTTGTGATTCTTTCTGACTCTGCAAGTGGTCTGTCATTGCTCATTTGTCCTTTGAGAAGCCTCGAAATACACCTTGCAGCAAATGCCGTCCACCTGCCTGCCATCTGCACGAGAACCAGATGTCTCTGATTACCAACCTACCAAGGTGCTGCTGAGCAATGGCTGTTTTTTTAGTTGCTTTTATTGACCACCCACTGGCCTCGCTTTCTAGGGTGAAGGCAGCCTGGGCAGGATGGCAGGTAGCCCAGGGCCACAGCCAGCCCCCCTGTCCTGGCTCACAACCACTTGCTGCTTCTCATCTCCCTACTGCCCTGGGGCAGCTATCTCCGACCCAGGCGGAGAAAGAGGAGCTAAACAGCACAGCCTCCGGTGCAGACCTTTAGAGCAAGCCCTTCGTGGATGGAGCTTATTCTCTTTAAAAAAAACAAGCACACTTCTGATGTTACCCCAGCCAGGGTTCTGATGTCCATTCCCCCAAGGGCCGCCACAGAGTGTGCTAGAGTGTGTAGGGCTGCTTGGTTTAAGCCACCAACTGAATGACTGCATTACAGACGGTCAGAGCCCGAGCAGCCTCGGGCCCTGCCATCCAGCCTCCCTGTGTTCTGTGACCCAGGGGGAACGACCTTCCCCAGTCACACAGGTGCTTGCGGCCAAGCTGAGGCTGGAGTCCATGCCTGTCCGCTGCTCACTTGACAGGTGACTCGCGCTCTGTAACTCACAGGGCCATGTTTCAGCCCGGGGTGGGGGTGGGGACATTTCTAGGGTGCATCCTCAACAGAGTAGACGAAGTCAGGTACACAAGATGTGGCCTCATCACAGAATGTGTAATGAAACTAAAGAAGGACTAATGGTGCAGTGAGGTCTTCAGGGTCAGTCTGCCATCTGAACAGGTCAGGGGAGATTTCCAGCACAAAAGAAGGGTGGAAAGAGAGAGGAAGGAATGAGGACAAGAATAAAACCTGGGTAATGTGCCAACCTGACAATGGGTTCCCGGGTAACTGAGATAAAGGCACGACCATGGCGGGAGAGAAGACACTCTTTAAAAACAGCACATGGCGTGGAGAACAGATTTCTACCCAAAGGCTCTCAGTCTGACCAGGAGACTCCAATGGGAGAGAGGGGTGTGATTCTCAACTCTCGAAAGGATCCACAGGAGAATTAAAATAAAAGCAATTACTGAAAGAGCAAGTGAGTGTTAAGTGCTGTTTTTCCCAGAGGAACAGGAGACGTGAGCTCTTTCCACCGGTGGCTGGAGTTCACCATGTACGAGGTGGCTTATGACCCCATCACCCCTTAAAAATTGTTCCTCAGGATAAATGTCTTTCCTGGGAAAAAGGTATTGACGTATCTAACTACCACTGACTGGGAGTCTACCCTGACGCCCTCTGCCAAGCTTTCCTCGTGATCGCGTGCTGACTGGCATCTCCACTGGAGTTCTGCCTTGGACAGGACTGTTCCCTGAAGACCTGTTGGTCTCACTCTCAAGTTCCCACACCACATCACAACCCGGAGGCTGCCTGGTGTCCTCTGCCTTGTGCCCTCAAATTCACCCCGGGGCCAGCAGGCTGGGGCACCGTGCCTGTGGCATCCCTCCACGTCCAGCTCCCTCTGGAGGACTGTGCACAGCAGTTGTGATTGTTTCTGGTCTAAAGCCCAGAGGGCTGCAGAGCTGTCTGACTGAGCGACAGGTAACCCAAGGCATGAGCGAGCTGGCAAGCCGGAGCCCAGTGGGGCTCAGGGTAGGGTTGGTGAGGGCAGCATCGGACACATTTTCAATCGGTGATAAGAACTGCAAGCATTTTCTCGTTAAAAGAAAATCAAATAAATAATAAACGGAAAAGGGAAAAATAAAAAGAGTGACGGAATAAATCAAAGAAAACCCTTCAGAGTGGAAGAGTTTCTTTTCTGTAATAAGCTGCTTTTACTTTGTTTCTTTGGCTCTCACTCCATTGTTGGAGCCTGATCCTCAAAAGATACCCTAGAGGACTCCCGGAAGTCGGGGTGTCTCAGGTCCATGAGAAATTTGGTGGGAGTGAGAATATGAGTAGAACCTGTGGGAGAACAGAGGCCGGCTGACTGCTTGAACAAAGGTACGTTACCGGAACATGCCAACTTAGGCCTACGTTTTATGCAGCCAATGAGGTGCGAGAGAGCGAGACGCACGCGCACGCGCGGAGCACACGCCGTGCATGCGCACATGGGCCACGAGGACACCCGGCATGCACAGAGCGGGCGGGGTCACACAGCGGGGCGTCAGCGGTCTGCACCAGGCCTCTCCACCGATCCACAGGGGCGACCCTGTCTCCCCGGGTCTCCACCTCCCAACAGGGAACCTCAGGTCGGGCCAGCATGGAAGAGGGGGTTACAGCGAAGCCTGGCTGTGACGGCTTCGGCCCAGGAAAGCTGCGTTTGAGCAGAGAGTTAGCCAACACGCTCATGCAACACGTACGCAAGCAGGGAACACCGAGAGCTCTGGCACGGGGTCCCACGTAACCAGAAAGGAAAGAACACAGGGAGAAACGGTGACCAGACAGGGGAGGCTTCAGGGAGTGGGGAGGGGAGGGGGAGGTGCGAGCTCCCCAATGAATGGTGGTATCTGGAAGGCGCGTTGTGAAGACAGTGCCAGCTCCATCTTGATACACCCAGGAACGGCCACATGGACGGGTCTGCAGAACCTGCTCACTCTGAGAGCTTGGGGGGCACTGCGCCTTGGTCCCCCCAGAGTGGAGGTATAAAACCGACGCATCTTACTGAGATCAGGGCAAGGGCGGGGCCCAGCCAGGGCCGTAGGTGCTGATCACCTCTTGCCAATCAATGTTAAGAGGTACTCTGGGCAGGTGCGCCTCCATTTTGTTAAGGGCAAGATGGGACAAAAGGAAGGCATCTGGAGAAAGCAAGGTTTTTCTCAGCTCACTCCTCCTCTTCCAGCCGAGAAACTGGAGAAGTTCCTGTAGGCGTGAAAAAGGAGAAAAATCTCCTGCTGCCTTAAGTCAGCTCTTATAAGTTGCTTCCTTTCTTCTGGAAAACCAGCAGGAAATAACCAGAAGGGGTATGACAGACCCTGAAGTAGTAGGAACTGGCTGGGGGAACCCTCAGCAGAGCCCAGAAGTCAGGCCAATATGTTTCAGGCAGTATCTGTTCTCACTCCTCGTCTGTGCATCTCCAACGGACAGGTAAAGGAGCCAGTAATCATTCACCTGCCGTACACTGAGCGTCTTCTGGACGTGAGGCTGGTGGCCAGGAAACTGACACCACCCTACCCCCCACCCTCCAGCCCCGGGCCAGCACCAGGCCTAGTTCAGGCTGTAAGTGGGTGCTCTTAACCCCATTTTCGTGGGTAAGGAAATAACAGCGTGGAGAGGGGAGGCACTTTCGAGGTGACCCACGTGGCAGTGGCAGAGCAGGAATATCAGCCTGGGTCTCTTGGAGCCTGTGACCAGGCTCTTCCCACCACATGGGGCTGCCACTCGTCAAGAGACACAGTGCAGACATGAGGAAGGAACCCTTGGCTTGTCAGCGTCTGCCGTCCACAAACATGTCTAGAGACTTAAGTTTTTCAGGGGCAACAGAGAACCGAAGACAGAATGAAACACCAAAGCATGGAATGGAGTCCAAGTGCAGTGAAGCGGCCCCTTCCCTCTAGAAAACACACCCCACTCACCTATGAGCACTTCCCACTTTCCATTGGCTTGGGTCACCTCGTAAGCACAACGCATCTCATTCAGGCTCACGCCCCCCAGGATGAAGATGATGAGGCGAGGCCCACTGCGGTACTCCCCTGGGGCCTTATTCTTATGCCAGTGCCCATAGCGGGCGCTGGGGCAGGAGAGAGGGGGAGGGAGAGGGAGAGAGAAAGATATTAATCGTATTTATCTGCATCCACAGTGTTTATACTTCATACCTCCATGACACGTTACACACTCGTTCTGTACACCAGTGACCGAAACAGAGTAGACGCTTAGCGCATGTTGGCTGAAGTGAACTGCAGGGCAAATTATCAAGCGCTTTGGCTGCCGGGAGAAGAATCACTATGAGCGCCTGTGCTGTGACCCCGTCATGCAGGCAACAGACGGGTTCAGGTCGGCTTTAAAGCTGGACATTCAGCAGCTTCACCCGCGTGATGTTGGTCCCGGTGTCTCCCCCCAGCTGTACAGTTCTGGGCTTGTCTGGGACACTCTGCCGGAGGGAGCAGGGACCACAGAGTCCAGGGCCTGTCTGTAGCCGGCACACTGATTCACTGGACAGATGTGCACCAGGCGCCTCACTGGGCTGGGGCTGCCCCAGCACCGAGGAGCTGACCTGAGTGACATGTGGCTCTTGGCCAACCAAGAACTCAGGCTTAACTGGGGTGGGTGGGGAGAGGAGGGTGGCAGGAGGGTGGGGGTCTGCATCGCGCCCCAAAGGAGAGGAGCTCAGTGCCGTGGGAACAAACACGGGGGAGGGACTTCTAGTGCCGACTGGGCATCACTGGGGAAGGTTCCTGGAGGAGGTGACACGGAGCTGCCTCCTGAACGACGGGCATCTCAGTGGCAGGACAGTTCCCCAGGTGCCCCGCCCCCACCCCCGGCCCCGGCTTCCCTCAATGGGCCTTCACCTTGTCCTCGGAAACAATGAGAAATTGGTTGCTTCCAGCCTAAGAAAATGGGGAAAACAAAACAAAACGAGGGGCCATCTCTTAAGAAGATCATATATATTTTTCCTTGTGTGGAGAATTATGCTGAGGATTTTAAAGTGTTAAAACAGCCTTGCATTCCTCAAACAAACCCTTCAGCAAGATGCACTGCTCCTTGTATTGTATATGCCACTGGGTTTAGTTTGCTAATAGTTTATCTATAACATTTGCCTCTCTGTGCTTGAGGCAAGTTTTATTTAATGCCATTTTCAGATTTGCTTTTAGGATCATGTACTCATAAAATAAGTGGGAAAGTTTCTTCTCTCTTTCTGTTATCTGCAAATGTGTTAATGTTGAGTGGTTTCTTCATAAAATACCAGAAGAATTCACCATTGCATCCATTGGGTTGCAAATTTCTTTTGTGGAAGTTTTAAAAATAACTAAAAAGTTAATAGGGGTTACTGAGTTTCTCTTTTTTAATTGTCAATTTTTGTAATTTGTAAAATGCATTTGTCCGTGTCATCTAAATTTTCAATTAAATTCGGATACATTTGAAACAGAACGAGGAGAGCAAGGCTTCTCTGAACAGTGGAATCTTTACCCTTCTTCCTGACTTAGGACAGCATTAAAGCCACTTTCCACGTCACGAAGGTCAGCCCAGAGGACCTCACAGTCACTTTTTTTTGCCTGTGCAATCATTTGTTTGTCTGCCGTTGTCAGCCAGCCTGGCTGTGGTACTGTGTGGGATTTTGTATTTCAGTCCAACGCTGGCAATAAACATTTGGCATCCACTGGCATCATGCAGGCCTGACAGTGACGACAGAAGGGGGCGCGGTGGAGAGAGAAGACGGGCGGGCAAAGTACTAGTAGAGGCACATGGATTGAAAAGTGTTACCCTGGGAGCCTGGGCCACACACACGAGGGAGGCAGAGAAGAGATTCTGGAGGCAAAACATGTGCCTAGTGTTGAGAGTCCCAGGGACTGGCCGTGGAGATGTGGCCTGCAGAGCATAGCAGGAAAAGCTTCTGGATGAACATGGCAAGGTGGTGAACAAGAGCAAGAGCTTTCGAAAACATATGCACAAGGCCTCATGGGCGGCCAAGAAAACACAGAGGGCTGGAGAACCCAGAGATGGAAGCATGGATTGCTGTCTGCTCACATCTCCAAGCTGAGAAATGTCTGAGCATCACCAGGTACGTGGCAGAAACCCAAGAGACCCAAGGCGTCCACATTTCCATCATCTATGTTTCCATCAAGGATGAATCTGAGAAGTGTGGCTCTATGCAGATGATGTATTCATCCCTTTCTTAATTACTAAAATTAACGAATGAATGAAAAGTGAAGACAGAATCCACCAAGTGCCTACTACATGCCAGGCTCTGTTCTAGGCACTGAGGATAAACCAGACACGAATCCCTGCCCTCGTGAGGCTGACATTCTAGTCGGGGGAGACGGGCAGTAAACAAGGTAAATACTAACAGCACACTAAGCGGTGGTGTAATCTATGGAGAAAAAGCAGGGAAGGGAGACAGGAAGTTGGGGTGCTGTCATTTTTTCACTATTTTCTGTAACACTTTATTGAGAAATAATTCATGTATCATACAATTCACTCATTTAAACTGTATAATTCAATGGTGCTCAGTATAGTCACAGAATTGTGAGCCATCACCACAATCAATTTTAGACCATTTTCATCAACCCCAAAAAGAAATTCTATACCTATTAGCAGTCGCTCCCCATTCCCCAACCCTTACCCCCATCCCCAGCTCCGAGCAACCACCAATCTACTTTCTGTCTTGAGACTAGCCTGTTCTAGACATTTCATATAAATGGAATCACAGTGTTTGTGGGCTTTAGTGATTGGCTTCTTTCACTTAGTATAATATTTTCAAGGTTTGTCCATGTTACAGCATGGATCAGTATTTCATTCCTATCTTTGGCTGAACAATATTCCATTGTATGAATGTACCATGTGTTTTTTATCCATTCATCAGCTGATAGACATTTAGGTCATCTCCACTTTTGAGCTATTAGGAATAATGCTGCTAGGAAGACTGGTGTACTGTAATTTTAAACAGGGTGGTTAGGGAAGATGGGAGAAGGTAACAATTTATTAAAGACCTGGATGAGAGAAGAGGTGAGCCATGCAGAGATATCTGGGGACAGATCATTTCAGGCAGAGGGAAAAGCAAGTGCAAAGGTCCTGAGGCAGAAGTAAGCCTGGTGTGTTCGGGGAAGAGCAAGGAGGCTGGTGTGGCTGAAGTGGGGGAGGAGTAGGGAGTGCGGGAGGAATGGGAAGCTAGGGAAGGGCCTCATGGGCCGCTGCAAGGACTTGGCCTGCACCCTGGCTGTGACGAGAAGCAGTGGGAGGGTTCTCGAGGGTCGTGCAGCGTCACGGCAGGACTGCCGTGTGGCTGCCGTCCAACCAGACACGGTGCCGCTTGCTCCCTGCTCGCTTGCTCAGGGACTCACACTCACCTGACCGCAGTGGTGCTGAAGGAGGCAGAGGAGCGGGTGGAGATGTACGGGTAGTGCTTGGTGTCAAGTCTGTCTTCAATGGTGTCCTGGAAAGAAGAGACACAGCTATCGACCGGCCATCTCTTTGCAAAGGGCTGACGCAATCAAGGTAAGACAATTCGAAGAACAAGTCACTCAGCCAAAACCATGGCCAGCTTTGCAACAACCAGAGCTCCCCTGTCCGCTGCCCGCTGCCGGGTGCCTCATGCTGAGCTCGGAGCAGGCGGACCAGATGCTCCGTAACCAGCGGATACAATGAGATAAGTTTGTAGGTCTGCTCTTGAAGAGAAGTTTTTTAAAAAAACCTGCATTGGGCTTCCCTGGTGGCACAGTGGTTAAGAATCCGCCTGCCAATGCAGGGGACACGGGTTCGAGCCCTGGTCCGGGAAGATCCCACAGGCCACGGAGCAGCTAAGCCCATGCGCCACACTGCTGAGCCTGTGCTCTAGGGCCCCGAGCCACAACTACTGAGCCCACCTGCCACAACTACTGAAGCCCGCACACCTAGAGCCCGTGCTCCGCAACAAGAGAAGCCACTGCAATGAGAAGCCCGCGCACCGCAATGAAGAGTAGCCCCTGCTCGCCACAACTAGAGAAAGCCCACACGCAGCAACGAAGACCCAATGCAGCCAAAAACAATAAATAAATAAAATAAACTTTAAAAAAAATCTGCATTAATTTTTCTTGCTTCTCTTCCACCCTTTTATGTTCCATGTGAGGTTATAAATGTCGCATCCTGTCCAATAAACTCCTGACCCTTGACATCCGTCTTGAAGACACTAGGCATGGGCAGTCTCTCAGGCAAGCTGAGGCCTTACAGCCTCAGTTTCCCAAGGGCCTAATTATCTGGTGGGTGGATCCAGCTACCCACCCCCTGCTGCCGAGAAGTCTACACTCCTAACAGCTACCGTGTGAAGCCCACACATGTCTGTTTGGGGGACTGGGGTTGTTGGGGGAAGGAAAAGGGAGCAGAGAACAAAGGAGGGAATGAGAGCAGTTGATCCACTCTGCCAAGCAAAGAAACGTAATTGGTTTCAAGATGTCTCATGTTCACCCATCTTTTTGGTTTGTGGGTTTTAAAAATAGGAAGCTGACTCACTACATATACTTAAAATATATTTATTTTAACGTACTGTTCAGTGGGAGCACATGGACTGCTATGAATTAACAAAGGGATCCTGGCTAAGACCTTTCATTCTCTGGACCCCAGTCCTGTCCATCTGTCAAGGGCAGGAACTGGAAAGACCATCTCCAGTTCCCACCCCAAAGCTCCCAGGGTGCGTCAGGATTCTACACAGGGTTTCCTCGACCTCGAGCTACAAGAACGGGAGGAAGGGACACCGCTGGGCTACCTGACTTTCACAGATACGAAACACCTACTATGCGCAAGGCTCAGTGCCAGAGGACACGTCAGGTGAGGGCACAGGACCAAGGTCTAAAACGATGACCCAACACAGAGAGCAGCACACACATGTAAAGAGCATCCCTGACACATGCTGTGGGAGTCCAGGGAGGCCTCTGTGGTGCTGGGTGGTCAGACAGGTGGGCCAGTGTATGGGACTTTGCAGGAAGGCAGGATTCAGGAGGTGGAAAGGAGAGTGAGAACTCCAGGCAAGAGATAGGGCTGCACAGAAACACGATCGGCAGGGTCTCTCGCTGACGTGAGGGCTGAGGGAGGGGAGCAGCGGGAGAGGAGGAGGATGGGCTGGGATCTCTTTCCAGAGGCCCTCCCGCCCTGCTGCGTCCTTAGCGAGGCGCTCCTTACTCACAGGACCTTCAGGTGCTGTGACGGGTTTGGTTCCTTCGGCTGCAGTACCATTGAGGGGTCTCTACTGTGGGGCTCAATCGTGTGGATCTGAGGATCCACATCTGACAGTCTCCTGGGGCTGCTCTGCACAAACCCTCCAAGGCCTGGGTGCTAATCCCTGGGTGTCACTCCCACCCGAGGGCAGGTGAGGCTGAAGCCCCCAGGCCTCAGGTGCAGAGCCCTGGGCCCGGCTGCCCCTGTGCCCTCGTCTCGGCCCGCGCTGACCTCCATGATGTCTTTGATGATCGGGGTCCATCGTGAGAGCTGGTAGGTCTGCTCGCTGATGCGCTCCTTCCGCTCTGGTTTGCTCCTGCGACGCAGCGTGGACTGAAAGCGAACACATGAACCGAGGCTCTGAGTCAGCACCTGGGCCTGCGAGGCCTCGCTGGCCCCTGGGCTCCCTTCCGGGAGTCAGCCCTGGCAAAGACTAAGAAGTAGGGAGCTTTTCCTGCAAAAGCCCGGACGATGCCCCGTGGGCTCCAGCCCAAGAACCTGGAGCAAACTTGGTTCTTCAAAGCCAGGAAAAATGGCAAACGTGGGTCAAACAGATAAGTGCCATTTCTTACAAATGCAGGGAGGTAAAAAAATTAGTTTGTTGTCAATTATAGGAGAAAATACTGCTTTGGTGTGACTTTGATTTTGCTTCAACAGCACGGGATGCACTGAATGAATCATCTCTGTTCTCATTTGCTCCCTTTGTGAACAAGGGCCTGAAAACGCCAGATGGCCCCCAGTCACAGGTCTCTGGTGGCTCCGGAACAAAGCTTTTGACTCTAAGATTCCAGAAGGAGCACACCTACAATCCTGCTTTACCAGCACTGAGGCGTGAGCTGACTCCCTGCAGGAAGTAGGGTTCCTATAAGCAAGGTTCCTGGCGGGGGGCTCTGAAGAGTCCTGGAGCCCCCCGCCCGGCCTCTTCCAGAGCTCATGGCTGGTCGGCCCCCCAACACCTGACCCCACTGGGTCCTGAGTCATTGTCAGAGAAGCAGACCCAAAGGTGGCAAGGCGGCACGACACTAAGCGTTGTGTTCGCAACCTCACAGTAGATGCTGAGTCTAAGTGTCCTACGGCAGAGCCAGGCTGACTCAAGACATGTGGGACGGGGCTGGTATGACTCCTATTTGGGGCGGGTTCACAGACACAGCTCAGCTTTGTGACTGTGTGTGCCTCCTTGACGTGCCCACCTGGGCTCCTGGTGCTACACCTTGATTTTATTTATACCCCTACACCTGCATCCCTCTGATTTTATATTTTCTCTTTCTCCATGTTGAGTGTGTGTACTGTAAGCTGCCTTAAGTCAGCCAGGGGAGAAGAGATGAGAGCTGCTGTCTCCCCTCTGCCTCCCCCCGACGCCAGTGCTCACATCCGTGACGATGGGCACCCCGAGGTGGGCCATGTTGGTGATGATCTCACTGTCCTCCGGGGGGATCTGGGCGTGCTGGATCAGCTTGTTCAGGTTTTCCTCGGTGATGCCTGCGAGAATGAAACCCCAATCACCACACCGGCCCCTGGACATCACACGCTGAGCAGCAGAGCCAAGTGCCTGGGGGGACGGTGCCCCTTCTCCTCAGGATTAGTGGGAACTAATCCGCTCATGGCATCAACTTTACTGTGAGACAAGACAAGATCAGGACTCCAATTCCACTGTAGCCTGCGGGCTATGACCATCAGCAGCTGCCCCTCATGGTCTGTATTTCCATCCGTCTTCTGTTTCTCAGCTGTCACCACCACCCCTGGCCCACATCACAGTCAGCTTGGACAGGAGAGCCTCTGTGTCCATCTTTGGCACAATGGACACCTACGGACACTTATGGGCAACATATGTGGGTAAAAACCAGTTATTTAAAGGCACAGCTTACAAATGTGGGGCAAGTTAAAAGTATCTAGCAGAAACGCTCTAATAAACTGGCCATAAAGCCAACAGACTCTCCCAGCTGTCCCCACCCTGTCCTCTTCGAATTATCCTGTCCCTTTGACTCACTCCAGAATCACTGGGGGATACTCAGCCTCTAGTTGCAACTGATCTGCCTACATGACATTTCCCCAGATGTAAAGAGCCCCTCAGATCTTATTAAACACCCCTTTCTTTCCTTTTTCCTTGTCTTTTACACTGTTTTCCACTTTGTTCTCTCTCTCCCAGCTGCCTCATTTTCCCCAAGGGCCTATCCCCCTCCTCTATATCCCACCATTCCTACCATTCTTCAAAAAGATGTAGAGAAGGATGATGCGGATTTTGTCGTAAGTGCTGACATTCGCGTCCAGCAGAATGGGGACAATGGCTCTCATGGGGTCCTTGATCTTCTCCCCTTCAGCATCCGTGCCCATCGCCAGGTCCTGCAGAAAACACACCATGTTGACCCCATTTCTGGCAACAGTCTGGACAAATGGTAACTATTAGAAAGCTGGTTATCCATAAACGTCTGGGATGTTTAGTTTGTTTGGGGGAAGGTCTTCAGCAGGTGCTTATGCTCTCAATTAATTAATCAGAACGGGGGTAATCAGCACTGGTATCTACGGCATCAGTGAGAACTGAGGAAAAGCCCCAGGCTTCGCTTTCCAAGACCAGAAACCATGCTGATTTGCCATCTTGTTTAAAGGCAGGCTGTTCCCTCCAGGTGAGTTCCAGTGTACGTGTGCCAATTCCTCAGGGAAAGCCTCAATCCTGGTAGGTCCTCAAGAGGGACAAAGCCCTACAGAGGGATCGGGGCTTAAGGGGATGCGCTTCCCACATGTGAAAAGCTTCAATATTATAAGGTGCCTCTGCCTGGCTGGACTCTTTCTGCTCCACTCTCCTTGGCACGGAAGGCTGTGCCCGCTGAGTTTTAACTACTCTAGGATTTTAACCTCTGTTTTTAATCTTCCAACCACTTTTAGGGAGAGGAGAAAAAAACATGGGCTCCCTGCAAATCCCACTGAAGGAGATGAAGGGGGAGGGGGTGCTAACAGTGGGACTGAAGATAAAGAGTGAAGTAAGCACAGTCTGTGGCCCCGCCCTCGCAACTCAGGCAAGAGGCGGATCCATTCTCAACAGGCCCGAGAAAGCAGCACATCAGTCTCAGCAAACCAAGAACGATTTGGTCTTGTTCTGAGACCAGCAGCTGCAACTTTCTCTGGAGCTCTTACAGAGGTTGCCGGAAGGTTGCCTTTTTTTCTCTAAAGATCCCAGGAGTCCATAATGAGCATGGTCTCAAGCTCAGGCCTCTACCCAGCCTGGGCCAGAGGAAGGTGGGGCCCCTCTGCAAGGCCCTTTCCCAGCTCAGCGCAGCCTCAACAGACATCTGCTCAGCAGGACCTGGCTCTAATACTGCCTCAAAGTCAGATTTAATGTGACTACATAGCACAGGGAGATCAGCTCGGTGCTCTGTGACCACCTAGAGGGGTGGGATAGGGAGGGTGGGAGGGAGACGCAAGAGGGAGGAGATATGGGGATATATATATATATGTATAGCTGATTCACTTTGTTATAAAGCAGAAACTAACACACCACTGTAAAGCAATTATACTCCAATAAGGATGTTAAAAATAATAATAAATAAATAATTTTTTTTTTTTTTTTGCGATATGCGGGCCTCTCACTGTTGTGGCCTCTCCTGTTGTGGAGCACAGGCTCCGGACGCACAGGCTCAGCAGCCATGGCTCACGGGCCCAGCCGCTCCGCGGCACGTGGGATCCCCCCAGACCGGGGCACGAACCCGCGTCCCCTGCATTGGCAGGCGGACTCCCAACCACTGCGCCACCAGGGAAGCCCTAAATAAAAAATTTAATGTGACTAGTTCAACGAATACCACTGGGCACTTCTGGAAAAATGTAAACTTCCAAGGATGAATCCCAACTGTGTTTGTACCGTTCGCTCTAGGGATGACCTATCTTCTGGAGAGTCAAGTTCTTTTGGAGAGGACGCCTTTGCGTTTGCCAACATCACCCATGAAATTGATGAATTTCAGCAGGGCTACTTCCCCGTAGGAGAGAGTCCATGAATCAGGGCTGGTCTTACAAACCTAGCTGAGCCTGTCACATCAAACCAGGAGATTTAACTCAGCCTCACACTGAGAACTCAAGTTCTTTTTTCTGTGAAGAGGGACCTTTGGCTGAGGCTTCGGCATCGTGGGATGACCTCCCCTCCCTTAGAAGCTGACCCTGGTTGAGGAATGTTATCACATGTGAGGAATGTAGTGCCAGGATGAGTGACTCGACACGACACTCCTGGAAAATGTGGCAGCTTTGTCATGTCCCTTTGCAGACGAGGAAAAGAAAGCAGAGAGAAACAAGCACGTCAAACCAACCAGTGAAGGGGACAGAACTCCGACCCCAGCTGTGATCGGGGAGGCTGTGGGAGAATTTCTGACCTTCGGCTGCCCTACCCGCTTTCAGCCTCTAGGTCTCCAAGCTGCTGTGGCTACGGCAGGAGGGAAAGACATTCAGGATACAACCTTCAGCCAGCCCTGTCAATGTAGGGCTCAGCGCTGCATACATCTCTCTTCTGCCATTCCAGGGAGCCTCTGGTAAGTCAGACATGCAAAATCCAAATGGCATGGCATTCCAGACCAATCTAGTCCCTACCATTGAGCGTGGAACTGCACTGGCTCCAGAGAGTCGAGACAACACGATCTAGCAGGCTTTCCCATTTCTATTTCCTATGATTCTGCAGGTGTTCAAGGTCAGATGTTAAAATTCAGTTAAGCAAATGAATGGGCCTGGCCGAAAGAGAAGGAAAAGGCCCTACCTGTTCCACCCGGCAGAGTTTGTCCACGGTGCCTTGGTAATGCTTCATGCAGTCCTCGGCAAGGTGCAGGTGGGTCGAATACTAGGACAAAGCAGAGAGCGTGTGGTTAAGGAATCACTCGCTGATTTGCGCAGCATCTACTAAGCACCTGCTATGTATTGACACGGTGCTAGGCACCAAGGCATCTCCAGCCTCATAAGGGATATGAAATATGCGTTCAAGCAGGTTCACAGACACCGCTGGGTAGAGATTTGTGTGTGTCGGGAAGAGGGACAGATCACCTCCTACAAGAGTCAAGAGGAAGGAGAAATCCTTTATGGGGGTGGGGTGGTGTGATGGTTTCACAGGCACCCACAAATCCTTTCATACTCTTCCCTCCAGCAGGTGGCGCTCAATCCCTCGCGCCTTCGTGTGGATTTAGTGACTCGCTTCTAAGGCGGAAGCGATGTGTGACTCCCAGATCATTGTGACTTCCTCCGAGCTCTCTCTCTCAGGCCCATGGGGTGAGGAATTGGAAGGATACAGAGAGAAAAAGATGAAGAGGAGAAAAGAAAATCATGGGAAATAACCTGTCTATCCCAACCTTTCATTTTTTTCTAATAAAAATTGAAGATGACTAAAAACATGTGGATTTCTATGAATCAGCAAGGGTAGAGGAGCCTTTTGGCAGCTGTTTATACTCACGACGCGAATGGATCATTTTGGATCGTCATACCTTGCTGAGCTCTTTCTGGTACTGGGGCATTTTCTTCAGCATCTGGGACAGGTCCCGCATGGTGGTCTATGGGAAGAGGGAAGCACACGGTCTCACTCCAATGGCCCCCCGAGCTAAGAGGGTGAGCAAGGGGGGTGGGCGCAGGGCAGGACAGCAGCCAGCCCCGGACTCCCGAGGGCTCACTCTGTAACCCCCCCCAAATGCATCTGTTAAACACAAGATCACGTGTGTTTAGGTTACCACCTCTCTGGCTCAAAAAATTATGGCTCCAAACACCACGACTGTCTTATAGGTGGGGAACTGACCTCTGAAATCTAGCAATTATGTTTTATTTATTGGACTAGAAAGTTACTGAGAGCATAATTCTTGCCAGGAAAGAACAGTTTTTCCTCTGCATGCTGCTTTTCTGCACACTCAGCTCAAGCAGTCATGGAATCAATTCACATTCCATCTCCGCAGAAAGGATGTAGTTGTGTAGACAGGTAGGAAGTGGGGAGAAGGGAAGAGAAGGCTGGAAATTGCATCCTGACAGGTGGAAGGGCTCTGCTGACTTTCTAATTGGGTGACCCACCTAATCCCATTCATGTACCTAAAAGAAATTTATTGAATGACTACTACGTACCAGGCACTTTTAGGTGCTGGAGATACAAGGACAAAAAAAGAGTTTCTGCCTTCATGGAGCTAACACCGAGCAGAGGAGCCACTCTAAGTGAGTGGCTTCGCACACTCTTGGAGGGAATCATGAGTGTGGGGGCAGAGCAGAGACACCTCCCTCGTCCTGGCTCAGAGAAAACGATGCCTGAGCCCAAGGAAAGGGACCTCGTAAGGCGAGGCCGAGGCAAGGAACACAGGCATGGCTTGAGCAACGCAATGGGGGCCAGGAGGAGGGAGGCAGAGATGAGAGTCTGTGGGGCCCAGTGACCTGGGCGCTGTAAAGCGTGTCCACGGTGGGGCTTGATTCTACTGGAATCGGGGAATCGCTTAATGATGCTAAGCCAGGGAGCAGCACAGTCAGAGCGGCATTTCTCCTAAGAGGAGTAAAGCACCTCTGATAAACAGTCAGGAGGACGAGAGGCCCAGGTGAATTAGGATATAAATTCTAATGCTACCACAAGCTCAAAAAGGTTTTAGCAAGTTCTTCTGGCTTAAAGTGAATCATGATCCAGAACAGTAAACACTAATCTTCAGAGTAACAAGGAGAAGCTCTCTATAAATATCAAAAGGCGGGGGGTTCAGATCTCAATTTTGAATACAAAAATAGGACAAAATGGTACAGATGAAAAGAGGACCATGACCCCTCTCAGCCCCCAACTCACTAGTCCCGTGCTGAGGAGGCATCTTCCCGGCCCCTAGAGAGAAAGCAGGGATTTCTGCTTTCTCTGGAGCACTGGAGCATGAGTACAGGTTTACCTTCTCTCCAGTATTCATTCTCTTGCTGGAAGAAAAATCCTTCAGAGAGCGGGTGACTTCCCTGGAAGACAGAAGGAGGCAGCTAAGCCTCAAGGCGGCACCAAGTGTCTCTGTATGATGTTATAGGAGTCATGCAAGATTCCTCCTTTAGGCTTTTCTTGCCCGTAATGCATACATCTAAAGTGATTTTCTAAGAGGAGAGACAGATACATCATTTTCCTAACACTCTAAACCAGGGGTCTCCATAGTGGAGTGTGCAAGACAATTTGAGAGCAGAAAAGAAAATGTTAGGACATCTATTTATATAACTTTACTTCATCCTTTTCAAATTTATGTTTTTTGTATATGCTATAAAATATGTGTATTAGTACAATAAAGCGTATATTTAATGCATGAATAAATTATATACTGGCGATGTGAATTAACATTTTTCTAAAGTTGAGTGATCCAAAAACAACAGAACTATCCCAGGCTGTAATAGTTTCTCACTCTTCCTTGTGAATTTCCTGCCGGAGAGCACCAACTCAGTGTAGCAGAATGTGTCTTTCTGCAAAAGCAGGCTTGTTATCTACAGTTTAAAGGTCTTATTAAAAACTTTCCAGTGTTAGAAACATTTTGAAATGCTTTCAGAGCAAGGTACTGGTTTAGCACATGTGTCAGTAAATACATCAAGGCTTGCTCAGAAGTTTTAGGTATGACAACAGGGAGGAAGGGGACACACCAGCTATATAAACAAAAACTGAACTGTATGTAGTGGAGTCCGGATCCTTCAACAGAACAAACTGGCTTCAAGTGTTTAGTGTTTATAAAGCATCTTACTGAGAGAGCTACAAAAGCTTTCTAAGAATCCTAAAAGCAACCCTAACACAGAATGGATTTTCTAACTTCATGAAGTCGGCGTAGCTTGAGCTCAGATATCAGAAGGGGTTCATCACCACTGGTTAGCACGTTGGCGACTTAGCAGAAGCAACGAATTCATGCACTGGTGAGCTCTGGTCAAGTTGCCCAGAGAACACACACCGGCAACCGGCAACTGTGATTGCCCGTGTCGGTGGGGTGAGCCCTGGAGCTTGGGGCAGGGCTGGCAGAGGCTAGGGGAAGGGAGCAGGGTGGGCTCTTACTGGGACACCTCCGCGATGTGCTTGTGGCGTAGTGCTATCCAGAGGTCGTCATCCTCGTCCAGGAGCACTTCCTTCACCCTCGCCTCTCCGATGCCGCTGGTCTCATACCTGGAGAGGAGACGTCCCACAAAATTCATCCAATCCCCCTGGTTTAAAACAGACAGATGGGGCTTCCCTGGTGGCGCAGTGGATAAGAATCTGCCTGCCAGTGCAGGGGACACGGGTTCGAGCCCTGGTCCGGGAAGATCCCACATGCCGTGGAGCAACTAAGCTCGCGAGCCACAACTACTGAGCCTGCACTCTAGAGCCCGCATGCCAAATTACTGAGCTCGCGAGCCACAACTACTGAAACCCGTGCCCCTGGAGCCTGTGCTCCGCAACAAGAGAAGCCACCGCAGTGAGAAGCCTGCGCACCGCAACGAAGAGTAGCCCCCGCTCGCCGCAACTAGAGAAAGCCCGTGCACAGCAACAAAGACCCAACACAGCCAAAAACAAATAAAATAAATTAATTTTAAAAAAAAAGTAGAACTCCTCCCTCTGGAAGGAGCAGGAAAAAAACCAAACAAACAACAAAAAATAACAGACAGATGTTCACACAAATCTGTCTGAACATCAAGCAAGCACCCCAACCATCTGATGGTGTCACTATCTGTGTCAGGTCTGCTGCATCTAAAAAGGCTAATGACTTCTTAGGCAGAAAGAGACCCAAAGGTCTAATCAAAGTCAACTGACTTGAGGTCCTGGTTTAAAACCCCCAGGGTCAGTTGATATGAGCTCCATCAGAGCCACCTGGCTCAGGTGTGAAGTCAGGTTATAGGTGGGTTCAGAGGTACTTGAAAGGGAAAGGCGAGGATCACACTTGTTCCTGGTTGGAAACGGCCTGGGACACCATCCTCAAATGTGTGGGACCTAAACAGCATTCTGCAGCTGCCTGCAACTGGCCCTCAGCAAATTTTCACATGTGAGATCATGAACATCTAAAGGAAAGCAAGAATTACAGGTACGAAAGGGGAAAAGCTGAGATTCAGTCGTATTTTTAGAACCTTCATTTTGAAACAACTATCTTTACGGTTAATGTTATAAAATAAAGGACACGAGAACAATATAGCCTGTTCCCATAGAAAGAAAAATAAGTTTTTAGAGACTGAGTTTCTGATGATTGCTACCGAGAAAAATGTTGTTTATAATGAAGCAAACTGCAAATAAAATTCAGTAGGAAACTCCTGTTGATATATTTTATCATCATCATATTTCATGATCTGTAGTTAAGAAGTTTCAACTCTGAATAAGTTATGCTCTTACACACACAAGTCCACATATTAACACACCCAAGCCAGCTATGAACTGAGGTGACGTGAGCTGTGAAATAAAGATCGAAAGTTCTTATTCTCTTTGAAAGGGAGAGGAGTTTCTGGCTGGTGGTGCAGCTGGACTTTGGGAACTCACAGAAAAGCTTGCGGGCTTATTAGCAAGACTGTATCAATGCACTGGATTTTCCCAGGGTTAACGACAGCCCTTTTCTTATATTAGAGGTGTGTCTGGTTCATTTGCAAAGCTGCAGTCACACCGGGTCTGTGTACTTACTTGTATACATCATTTTCAATCGGCAGCAGGTCGTAACTCATAGCCTGAAAAGTCAATTCATGAAGGACGGGGGAACTGGGGTCGAAACCGCGGTCCAGGATCAGGAGCTGGGAGCGTGCCTTGTCTGGGCCCTGAAGGAAGGACACAGGGAATGGTTTCATGAGCCTTCCCATGCAACTCCCGCTTCTCCGACTAGCATAGCTACCCCTCCTGTGAAAAGTGGCAGCAGGATGTAAACTCTGACTCAAACAGCACTAAGGCCATTTACTGCTGGACAAGGACACCAGCACACACCATGTGAGAATCCAATGTGTCTATTTCACAATGAGGGCCCTTTATTGTAGATCCAAAACTGTGGCTGGGGTCTAAAGTGAGCTTACGTAGGGGAGCACCACCAAGGTTCAGCTATAAAGGGTGACCCATCATCCAGCCGGCCTGGGCCTGACGGGGTCCCCAGAACCTGGGGCTGTCAGTTTTTAAATCAAGATAGTGATGGGATAGTTCTGTGTCTTGATCACAGTGGCAGTTAACATGTATCTACACGTGATAAAATTGCATGGAACTGCACACGCGCACGTGCACACACACACCCGAGCACGTGTACTAACTAGTGAAATCTGAATAAGGTCTGTCAATTTTCTGGTTTTGATACTGTTCCACTGAGGGGGTCCCAGGAGGCAGGGCTGTGGGTGCTAACGCTGGGAAAGTCCCAGCAAAGAGAAACAAGTTGGTAGCTCAGCTACACTGAACAGAATCTGTATCGCCTGCCCAAGGGCTTGAGCTCACTGCGCAGGAACAAGGGCGCTCGCACACACTCTGTGAGCAAAGGAAGCCAGCTGTGCCCAGGCTGCCACACGGACACTGTGGTCGCTTGGTGAGAGAAGCACGTGGGCCAAGTAAGACGTACCTCCCCCATTGTCGGGTCATCGGCTTTGTACGCGTCGAGCTTGTCCTGGATTAGCTGAGCCAGCAAAGCATTGTCCTTGTATTCCCTGACAAAGGAGGAGGGACAGAGGGTGAACGGCCCTGCCCCAACCGATGACACTGTCTGCCCTCAGGGAGGAAGGCAGGACAGTGCGGGAGGGTCAAGGGAGACACAAGCTGCATCTGTACTGTTCTTTTACAATGAGAATATACTCACTTTAGATGTGTAATTTAAAAGGACAAATAAAATACTTAGCTAGGTGCCTGGAACATAAATGATTTTCCAGTTCCCTTTAAAAAAACCAAACTATCCAAATGGAAACAGAGGTAGTATTTCCAAGCGGCTCCAGATGAACAACCACCCTTCAGCAGAGGGTCCTAACCAGCCATCCTTTTCCCACGATCAGGCTGTCTGAGTCTGACCCACCTGACTCTCACTTCCCTCAATTCAAATTCCCTTGGACCCTGTTTTGCTTTGTTGGAAGTGACATTTCTGCCAGCAGAGCCGGAAAGGTACAAGTGAGAGCCTGTGGACCTTCCGCCTTGTCTGAGCTGCACAGCACTTCCTGGGCTCCTCCTGGCGATGTTTACCCTGTGGCTGCTGCCTGCCACCTGGCCACGCTCAGCGCAAAAGCAGCTCTGCTCCCAGCCTTATCCCTCCAACAAGTGAACCCCAAGATCCCATTTCTTAGCTTCCACCAGGCTTCTGTCGGTGAGGACCCTAACGGAGGGGGGCGTTGTCCCATGGGTGCACATCCCTGCGGACAATGAGGTGATGAGGATCCCTGCACTTCCTGCTCAGACCCTCCGTTCCTCCTGCTGTGCCCCCCACCCTTCTGGCTTCTCCTTGTGGGACTGTGACTCCCACTCATGCTCCCGGCTTCACACTCCCACACCACTGCGTTCACTCCCTGTGCAAATCCCCCAGAGGCAACCCAGTGATAACCACTGAAGGGCATGATCCCGAACTTGGCATCCAAGGCCTCCAGAAATGGCTTCACCTTGCCCCACTGCCCACACATACACAGCGCTAGACTACCACCCCTCCCCAAACTTGCCCTTTGTTGTCCAACGTCACACTTCTGCTCATCGCAACTGTCCACACAAAATGCCCCCTGCTCATTGGTCTACTGAAATCCGAGCCCGTCCTCCGGGACTGAGCTCAGATGCCACTTCTGCTCTGAGGCTGTGCTTGCTCCTCTCAGCTCAAAGGGCCCTCTCCCTGCTCTGGATGCCCAAGCCTATGGTCTGCACTGTCCTAAGGCACTGGTCTCACAGGCCTACATAGTAGGTGTACACATCCTACCTGCCCTCCCAAATCAGGGGTTTCTAAGGGCAGGGGCTGTGTCTTCAGGTTAAGTCGCCTGCCTAGCACTTAGCACACAGCACGTAAGTGATAAGTGAATGACCTTATCAAATCTGAGAAATGTGTCCTTTGGAGAATGATTCTCCTTGTATTTTATCTTACTCTGAAACATCCTTGGCAAGGTGGGTATTTGATTTTTAAGGTTAGGAAGAGATAAAAAATTGTAGGAAACCTGGATTGTAGTTACAGGGAGTTCACATTTAGTTATTCACTAACTGAATATATGTATTTCATGCCCTTTTCTGTATGTATTGGTATATTCCACAATAAAATTTAGAAAAGAGCAAAAACACTGGAAAATAATTATAAATGGAGACGCTCAAATCTTGACCCTCTGGAGACAACTGCCAGAGGAATGGCAAGGCCAGAGGAGTTCCCTGCTCAGGGACACGTTGGGGGGCCACTGAAGGCAGACTGGGGTGCCGCCTTACCCCCGATACCGCACGGCCGGGTACTCCTTCAGGGTGGCGCACAGAGTGGCGATCTGCTCCGCCAGGCGCTCCAGGATCGGATTCTTCATCTGAGCCTTGTGGGGACTGTAGAAGCTTTGGAAAGAGTCAGCAGAGTCCAAGGAATACACCTGAGACGGGGAAGAAATACATATATTTCCAGAACGGTGAACTGTCGTATTCATCCAGAATGGTGAACCGTCAGAGTTTTTTCCAAGCTGGTAGTGAGGCTGGGTGTCTCAGGTTTTCATTTCTTCTACGAACACGGCTTGGGTGTCTGCTGGGTGCCAGGCACTGTGCTAACCACTTGGGACTGTTAGTGACCAAACCACTACTGCCCTCAAGGAGCGTGCAATCTTGCAGAAAGAGGCAGACAACAAACATAATGAAAAGTAAATTTTACGGTATTTGAGAAATGGGTACGTGTATGAGAACATAAGAAGCAGGGAAAGAATGCCCACAGGATGGACAGGGAGGACACGAGGCCTCCTTGAGGAGGGGATGTTTGAGCCAGGGCTTGAAGGAGGTGCAGGGTTTCTCCCCAGCAGGGGGCGCCCTGAGGAACCGGCTGGTGCCAAGGCCCTGAGGCAGGCGTGTGCCTGTGTCTGATGACCAGTGAGGAGCCCAGGAGGAGAGCAGGGGAGGAGGTCTTGGCACACCACACAGGCCGTTCATTATAAGTTTGAATAAATAAGGGACAGGCTAGAAACTGTGCTGTGACTGTAGCAAATAAAGGAGCTCTGAATGGATTTAATAATTTCCTATCCTCATAGTATGTTCTAAGCTTTTTTTTTCTTCTTGTTTTTTTTTGGAGGGTTCTCGAAGACTAAACTTCCCTCTTAAACTACGAGTCTACCAGCTATCAGTGTTCTCTCAGAATCTCTATGAGGTAAACTACCCTGATCTGGAAAACCTGAGGTTTTAAAAAAAGGTTATTACGTTTCAAAAATATACAAAATATAGTATGGTTGAATATGCTAAAGTTGGATTTCGTTCAATCCAGGTGGTGACAGGGCTCACACAGAGGAAAAAAACTCCTGCCCTCAAGCTGAGATTAAGCTTTAGACCAAGTGAGAGGGCAAAGAGACTGTCTTTTTAAATATTCACACTCTATTTTTTCCATCTCTTCTTACCCAAGAATTGGTCACTCTCTGGCGTCTAGAAGCTGATCTATAAAGACCCGAAATGCCACAATCATCTCTTACCTCTACAAAATGCATAGAAGTTGTGTTATTTTTTGTTTCTTTGCAAGGAGGAGGCATTTTAACAAATCTTAAAATACTAAGGTATACATTTTGTATGTTCTCTCATGATCAGCTTCACATTTACTGGTTTAACGACTCTGTTTTTTTCCAAGAGGAGAGGTTTTGGCCCTTGAAGCGTTAACAGCTCATGACGAAGGCTACCATCTGTTCCTTCGGCACATGACAAGCTGAGGTTATCTCTACATAAAAACAGTCTCCTTTGCAGCAAACGGGTGTTGTCCGATCCCTTCCCCGCCCCTCCTCCCAAGCTCCTTCTGGATTGGCTACTTTTTGCTTATTCAAGGAGTCAGCCAATAGGAGTGAACAATGTGAGTGAGGATGAAATGAACACTGAGAAGGGCAGGATGGCTGCAGAAAGTCAGAAATAACTGGAGACTAACACGAGGGCATCTTGGGCAGACCCCTAAGGACTACTGTTGCCATTCCATAAGCGTCCACTCACAACGCGTCATTCAGCAGTCCCCTCCCCCGCTCTCTTTACTGCACCCCTGCCCCACCCTCTCACACGTGGCCAGAGTTCCTGAGAGAGTAGCCAGGATGTGGATTTTCTATGCCCTCCCCCACGCAGCCTCACCTGGGATTCATATGGGAGAAATGCAATGTTGATTTCCGTCAGAGTTCTGATGACTTTGGCTGCTCGAGATTTTACCAGCTCGTTAAACAGGGCGTCTGGACAAGCTGCCAGAATGACAAAGACAGTCGGTTTTCCTGCCCATTTTCTGGTTCATTTCAACATTCGCACATGTCCAGGGAATTCTTTATTTTATTAGGATTTTAAAAAGGTAAATAGAAAGTTCATCCTACCCGACAACCTACTACCTCTAGGGTATAAAAGGAATAAAAGGAATACAAAACCACCTACAAGGCCCTCAATGTATAACAAAGAAACAAATGGCAATAAAGACTGAGATATTGAGAGCTAATAAAAACTATTTTCTGACATTAGGAAGAGGAAGAAAAGGAACCAAGAGAGATCAAGAAGGGATCAGGAAAAGGCCTGTAATATAAACAAACAGGACACATCTGAGATACTTATGAAAAATAAAATAAGTAAAGAAAAATAAAATCGTTGGGAAATGTGATGCAGACATTTCCCCAGGCCCTCTAAGGAACTCAGCTGCACAGGAGTCCCACTTGGTGGGGGAACCACGATTTCTCATGACTCTTCCGGGCCAAACAGTTTCAGGTCCCCAGAAATGTGTCATTGGTTTATTATTACTAATGCCATCTGCCTGCTTTCTTTGCCACCTGTCTTCATAGAGTATAAAATTATTCTTTGCAAGAACCTTCCCCCATCTGCTCAGTGGTGAGTTTTGTGGGGTTTTCCCCAGGGAGAACGCAGGGTGAACCGTCATTATTGTGCACTCTGCACTAGGTTCCATGCACAAAACCTCCACAAAGCAAGAAAACAGATTCTAGGACAATGATACAGTTCTACCTGATACAAATACCACCAGATCAGAGTGTCTTTGTAGTTGAAAAGTAGATGGAAACACACTGCAGTTTACAGTGATATCTGGAAGTCTATACAATGAAACACCAAGGCTGGCATCGGAAAATTCTTCTCAGCATTAAACATGCTAGACCTTAGAAGAGGAGCTATTTTTTTAATCAGGAAGGGACTGCACGACCTAGTAGGTTTGTATTTGTGGGCGTTTATTTTTCTCTCTTACGCAATTTGTCTTCTGAAGAGAAAATAAAAGATCAGGACAAAAGTGGGAACAACCCATTTCTTCCCTGTTGGCCTGGCTTGGTTGGGGTCAGTCTGGCTGTGCAGGAAGGCCGGGGCGGCAGCTGACAGCTGTACTCACAGTCAGTGAAGAAGACGTGCGCAGCCCGGTACTTGGCAGTTGGTGGGTCCTTAAAGTCACTGATGAGAGAGTGGACAGACTGTGGAAAGGGAAAAAAAGGGAACTGAATCCGATTCTAGAAGCAAATGGAACCTACATCTGAACGGAGTCAAATCCATGCTGGCTTCAAGCTACATGCACAAAATAGCAAGGGATTTCTGATGTGTAATTCTAACTTATACATAACTGAGTTATGAGGATTTAAGATTAGGATTGTTTCAGAGTTTAGATGAACAAAAGCCTCCCTAGCTCATTCCAAAATGACAGCGTCCATTCTTTGGAGCCACCATAACTTGGGCTCCTAAGAAGAGACCCACAAAAGAGGAAAGTGGTCAGAAACCTACCAGGAGATTCATTGCGATGAAGTTCTAGCAATTTAGTTGCATCTGCGGAAACTCATACATAAGCCAGTTTTCAAAAATGAAAAGAAAACATGAAAACTGGGGGGAATTTACATAGATTAAGACATCTAAGACCACTAGCAACCAAAAGCAAGAAGGTGGGCCTTCCTTGGATACTGATTTGAACCAATCCCCCAAAATGATAAGACAGGTAAATTTGAACCCTAACTGGATATTGATGAAATAAATCTGGGAATTCCTTGGTGGTCCAGTGGTTAGGACTCCGAGCTTCCACTGCAGGGGACCCAGGTTCAAACCCTGGTCGGGGGAACTAAGATCCTGCAAGCAATGTGGCGAGGCCAAAAAAAAAAAAGAAATCTGAAAGCATAAAATACCCAAGTTCTGGAGGCGGATCACTAGATAAAGTGATCTCCTACCTAGAAAGCGAACACAAGGGGAATTGAGATTGGTCCAGCCTGGCTTTTGGCAGAAAGCTTAATGAATGTACTCTTCACTGCTCATCGCACCCCACCTTCCCCGTTGGTGGACTGCATGCTTAAACAGAGCAGTGTGTTAAATGCGTGCTTAACCCAGAACCATCAGACATGGTGCCACCCAGCCAACACGTGTACCCTCAGCCAAAGCTCTCCTGGGCAGGGTTTACCTTCTCAGAGGGAGTGATGAGATACACAGCTTCCAGGCTGGGGAGCGGCTCTCGGCGCTTGTTGATGTCTTCCACAACTAGACAACAAAACAGCGGCCCATGGTAAATAAGGAAACAGAACTGGTGATCGTAAAACTAGAAGCCATAGAGAGAGGCCGCCTTCAGACTGGTGCAATAAAAATCTACAGTTGGGGGAGGAAAGACTCAACGCCCCTTCCCCAGAGTTACCACGTTCCTCTGTCTCACGAGGCTCAGGTGGTAGAAAACCTGAAACCTTATCACACTAGATACTTCCTATTTCCCACTTCAGTTTAAGTAAATTCCTTGATCTAGTCTTTTGCCTCTTCCTTCAGTTTTTTCTCATCTGTCCTAGATAATCCCAATTCCTTTAGAATTTCCATGTTGGGTTGGTTTTTCAACAATTAGATCGTTTTATCATTTTCCTTTGTATATCAAATGAAGACATTCCAAACATACCTTCTGTATAATACTGTTCCTCTCAATAGTTCAAAGATTAAACATCAAATTTTGTTAAAGCAAACCATGGGTGTTTGGTTTGCTGGTTTCTTTTACAGTATGTCAGCTACTTCATCTGCTGGGGAAAGAAGACCTAAGTCATCATCTCACTAGTCACCTGATAAAGCTTAGGATGCATCACCTACGCTACACTGTCCTCTGGTACAGAGCGAGCAGGAAATCGTACAGTGCCATTCTTCCTATGCAGGTGATGTAAGCAAATAAAAGCATCCCTTTAGAAGTATCCCTTGTAACATTTACAAAGACTTTTCACCGCAAACAATGTTCAAATTAATACCAAAATCTCTCAACCACCTACTTTATCAGGGGTTGTAGATTTTTGAATTTCATAGGCCAATAATACTTCCCCCCGAAATATTTGGGGGTGGTTAACACAGGCTTGCTGACTTTTAAATTTTGCCAAGTAAGGACATTTAAAAAAAACTTCTGGGATAGGGAAGAGTCTGTGGGCAGGAGGGGAGAGCTGAACCCTCATCTACCACAGGAAGTCAGCAGATAATGTCTCACATGATGAATCAAGCGATACTCCTATAAGCACTTATTTAGAAATATCAAAAAGATAACCAGAAGGAAGAGCAGAGTGGCTGCCTCTGGGGTGATGGATCCTAGGGGATGGGGGAGGAAGAAGGAGGGCAGGACGCTGCTGCTTCTTTGTTAGAAGCTCATTCGCTACATTTGGCTTTTCTCCTATATTTGCATTTTTTGCCTTGATAGAGAAAAAGAAAGTTTTAAAAATTCAGTGAGGAAAACAACTTGGTAAGCTCGAAACAGGGGCAAGTCTGGTCTTGGATCACTGAATGACGTAAAGTCACACCAAAAATTATGTACTCCTATTTACAGGACTATGCTTTTGGTGATAGATAAACTAGGTTTGGAAATATGCTTTTATTTTATTTTATTTTATTTGTTTGTTTTCTTTTTTATCTTAAAAAAATTTTTTTTTGCGGAAATGTGTTTTAAAAAATGATGAACTCACCAACCTTTAAATTACATTCATCTAGCTTAATGAAAACCTCAACCCTCCTGGCTCTTCCTCCCGTAATTGTGGTATGGTAGTAATTTTGACAAAGACCAGCAGTAGTCTGTGGGCCACATACCATATAAAAGTTCTCTCCAAGGGAAAAAACTGGGAGCTGCACTGCAACAGGTATGTTCCACCCAAAGTTTTTTAGGAGGAAAAACAAAGGTTAACTTCCTTGTTTGAAATAATACCTCAAAATAGACTGCTTTTCCATCAATGCTGTTTCACAGATTAAAATACATGATCTCTCCTGAAAGGGGCTCCTAAGCAAGACTTGAGCTGCACACAAATGTGAAAAAGAGCTGGGGACAGCAGCCAGGAGGTCTGTGTGTCCTAGTCTCAGGTGTGACACTGGCCAGTGACCTTGAGCAGGTGATTTAACTTATTTCAAAAACCTATTACTGTGAAATTCTAAAGCACATTCCAAAGAATGAATTAAACATAAATATACAAATAATTATAAAGCAAATGCTGCACAAGCACTACCCCAGTCAGGCAACAGAACCCATCAGCACTGCAGAAGTGCCCTCCCCTCCACCCTCCCTCATCACAATTTCCTCCCTTCCCCCCAAAGAGAACCACCATGGTGACATGAATGGTGATCACTTCTCTTTGTGGTTGTTTAAGACTCACTCGTCCCTGCATTTCAAAGCAGTAGAGCTTAGCTCTGCCTGTTTTTGAACATTACGTAAACTAAAGCATATTGTTAAGGATGTACCTTGCTTCTTTTGCTCAACATTGTTTATCAGATTCATTTACATTTTGGAATGAGCCCGTAGTCAGAGTTCGTTCCTCTTCTTTGCCATATATCCATAGTTCTCTGCTGTGTGACTGACTATTCCACAATTTATTTTACCATTCTACTCCTGATGGACATTTTGGTTGCTCCCACTTTGGGGCTACTATGAGTGATGCTCCGTGAGCATCCCGGGCGCACACACCTGGGTTATCTAGGACACACATCTAACTGCAGATGTGCTGGCTCATAGGATCTGCATGCTTCAACTCTCCTAGACTCTGCCAAGTGTTTTTCAAAGTAGTTGTACCAACTGACATGTGTCAGGTCGGAGTTCCCATTTTTCTATATCCTGTCACTTGGCATTATCATATTTTAAATACTCCAATCTGAGTACACAGCAGTATCTCACTCTGTTTTTTTTTTTTTTTTTTAATAAATTTATTTATTTATTTATTTATTTATTTATTTATTTATTTATTTATTTATTTATTTTTGCGGTATGCGGGCCTCTCACTGTTGTGGCCTCTCCCGTTGCGGAGCACAGGCTCTGGACGCGCAGGCTCACCGGCCATGGCTCACGGGCCCAGCTGCTCCACGGCATGTGGGATCCTCCCGGACCAGGGCACGAACCCGTGTCCCCTGCATCAGCAGGCGGACTCTCAACCACTGCGCCACCAGGGAAGCCCTATTTATTTATTTTTGTCTGTGTTGGATCTTCATTTCTGTGCGAGGGCTTTCTCTAGTTGCAGCCAGCGGGGGCCACTCTTCATCGCAGTGCACGGGCCTCTCTTTTTGCGGAGCACAGGCTCCAGACGCGCAGGCTCAGTAGTTGTGGCTTATGGGCCCAGTTGCTCCACGGCATGTGGGATCTTCCCAGACCAGGGCTCGAACCCGTGTCCCCTGCACTGGCAGGCAGATTCTCAACCACCGCACCACCAGGGAAGCCCTCTCACTCTGGTTTTAATTGCATTCCCCTGACCACTACTGAGGGGGCCAATTTTTCATGTATTTATTGGCCATTTGGATTTCTTCCTCTGTTAAGTGCCTGTTTAATTCTTTTGTCCATTTTTTTCCATTGGGTGGCCTGCCTTTTTTTTTTTTTTTTTTTTTTCTTGATTGAGCCTTCCTTTGGCATCCTTTCACAGATACTTAATGGGCATCTAACACTGGATTGGATGTGGGGGATTCAGTGATGAACAAGAAAGCCTGGGGTCTCTCTCAGGAACTTACGGTCCTACCACCCAGGTTGTTGGAAGATCTAAAGTCAAGCAAGATAGGGACTTCTCTGGTGGTCTGGTGGTCTGGTGGTTAAGAATCCACCTTCCGGGCTTCCCTGGTGGCGCAGTGGTTGAGAGTCCGCCTGCCGATGCAGGGGACACGGGTTCATGCCCCAGTCCGGGAAGATCCCACATGCCGCAGAGCGTCTGGGCCCGTGAGCCATGGCCACTGAGCCTGTGCGTCCGGAGCCTGTGCTCCACAACGGGAGAGGCCGCAACAGTGAGAGGCCCACGTACCGCAAAAAAAAAAAAAAAAAAAAAAGAATCCACCTTCCAATGCAGGGGACATGGGTTCAATCCCTGGTCAGGGAACTAAGGTCCCACATGCCATGGGGCAACTAAGCCTGCGCACCACAGGAAGAACCCACATACCACAACAAAGACCCGACGCCTCCAAAAAAAAAAATAATAATGTCAAGCAAGATAATAACAGATAGGGAGGAGAAAGAACACCCCCAAGAGAAGGCTGAGTGTCGCGGGAGGGCAGAGGGAAGGCCGCTCACTTGTTATCCCCTCGGTCATGATGTCTGTCATCTTACAGCAGGAGGAAAGCATCCTCATGCTCAGCTGATCCACCACCAGCACCTGGAAACAAAGGGAACAGTTTACAGCCTGAGGGGCACCTGCTATGATTATCTCCTCCACTGACCCAGTCAGACTTCAGAAAGAGCCTAGAAACGCAAAATTCTGAGTTATCAATGCTTCCTACGGGGCCAGAAGTTTGCCGAGAGACATGCTAGCTTTTATTTCCCCACCAAATCTAAGCTTCTAGGAGAGTTTGCTCTCACTGATGTGACTTAATATTTTAAACTTAAAAAAATTAAAGTTTATTCCATGACAAAGAAAATACTCATAAAAATGCAAAAAAAAAAAGAAAGAAAGAAAAGAAAAAGAAAAAAATTCATCTACAGTATTCACACTTGCAGAAATCAATATTAGAGGGTATTTTTTCAGGGTGTACACTTTTTCTTAATGGGAGAATGAACACTAGTGCCACATTTATGGGGTGGAAGGAGAGGACTTCGTTGCAGACATCATCGGGATGGACCAGCACACGTGTCATCCCGGGAGCAAACTCTGTCTCAGTTCAGACGGGAAGAACAAGAACGTGCCATCCTGGTCTAAAAGCTTCATACCTGCAATTCTTCAGCCAACCTTTCCTAACTCCATTCGGTCCACAGTGGAGAGAGGGAGCTAAAACAAAGCTATTTCTCCTATCCTTCTTCAAAGATAGAAACCCAGGCAACAGGTGCTGGAAAAATGTGGGCCCGAAAGCATCTTGCTGTAGCACGAGGGCCAATCAGTTTTCATGTCATGAGGCAGCTTCCTCAGCGTTAGTTTAAAATTCACATGTCCACAAGTCCATTACTGATGGGAAGGGTAAGAGAGAAAGGCAGGCATAAAGAGTTCCCACCAGCTGGCCTCCCACTCTGGGTATGAGGATGGATGCTTTGGCTAAAACGTAATCTCATGAGGCCAGGGTGAGACTTCAAAAGCCTCCTGGTACCAATCAGCTCTGCTGTTCCCAGGCCTGGTGAACTTTACTACAGGAAAACTCGGGAGCAAGAATGGTTGGCGTAAGCCCTTCAACAACACACAGGGAAGTTCACGTAAGACAGTGTGCTCTCCTGGTCACTGTAATGCCCGGCCCCAGACAACCAGATGGTCCTTCAAACAAAGACTTCCTGGATGGAGGACAGCATGTTTCTGACTTGCATCACCCACTGCCGGAACCGAGGCCATAATCAATTAGACTGACTTAGATACTTGTTTCAGGTACATGACAGTTTCCAGCATTGCTCTCAATGTTAAATGAATAAACAAACTTAGTTGTTTTGTCTTATGTAGCTACAGGCAGACGGGATAGGCCAGATGAGGGCTTTTCAGACTGCTGTGTGGGCTCCATGGACATGCTTTAGGGCCACCAGAGGGGCAAGAAGGGTCCCCTCTTGTCTCCCATAGCAAGCAGGATAATTCTACCTTCTGCTGTATTCAGGTAAGATCTTGTTTGAATAAAAGAGCTCCACTTCTAGAACGCCTCACCAGGTGATCTTAAAGATAAGCTGTATGACCAAGAGATTTCCTAACCAGGATCGTACAAAATGGGAGGCACAGCAGATTACCTTTCTCTAGTCCAGAAGCTTTTGGTATCCTCTGGACACAGCAAAGGTCCTCACTCCCCGCCTACATGCCTCTCCCCAACTCTACTCTATGCTTGTTTTTCCCCGTGAACTCACCTTTAAGGTCATTCATTGTGCTTTTCTACTTACCTTCCACTCTCCCTTCTTCTTTACCTTCTTTATCACATCATGCATGATCTCTACAAAAGGAGAGAAAAAGCAAGGACAGAAGGAGGAAGGGAGGGGGAGAGGGAGGAAAGGGAGAGGGAAGGAGGGGGAGGTGGAAGAAAAAGTCTAATGTAATTTCAAGGACTTCCAACCCCTGCCTATGAGACGAGGTCATCTTCCCTCCATAGGCTTTGTTCTCCTGAGTCATGCAATTCAGCCCATCTGTCTACTGAGCCATAAGCAATCCACCATAAAGACAGTTCTCTTCCTGCTTCCTTAATTCAGTAGTTCTCAAACTTCGTAGGCTCAGGACTCCTTTATACTCTTAAATATTGAGGACCCCAAAGAGTGTTGGTGTATGTGGGCAAATATCTACTGACATTTCCTGTATTAGAAGTTAAACTGAGAAGTTTTAAAAATATGTGTTAATTCAATTACAATAATAATAAACCCATTCTATGATAACATAGTTTCACTTCATTAAAATGTTATTTATATTTTTGGTTTTTTTGGCTGCGTTGTGCAACGTTTGGGATCTCAGCTCCCTGACCAGGTATTGAACCTGGGCCATGGCAGTGAAAGTGCTGAGTCCTAACCACTGGACCACCAGGGAATTCCCAAAATGCTATTTATAGTTTCCATAATAAAACAATTTTAGTGAGAATATTGGCATTGTTTTACATCTTTGCAACTCTCCTTAATGTCTGGCTTCGTAGAAGACAGCTGGGTTCTGCTTCTTAAATAACCTGCTGTGAATCATATAGCATCTGGAAAACTCCACTGTACGTTTGTGAGAGAATAAGAGTTAGAAGGTAGATAACATCTTAGTCTTATTATGAAGATAGTTTTGACCTCGAATTCCCAAAAGGGTCTGGGGTTTGAGAACCACTGACTTAAGATAGGTGCGTAAAATGCTATGACAATACCCCAGGGCACATGAGCCCCCGTCAAGCTCCAAAAACAGATGTGAAGAGCAGTTGTGATATCTTTCCAACCCTGAGCACATCTATGGGATGCTCTCACCCAAAACCAACACTTTTGCGAGCCACAGTTTCTATAATGTCACACCACACTCAAGTCTACCCGGTCATGGAGGATTCACAGGAAACAGCGCTCTGCTACTCTTTCTAAACCCAGATCATCCACAGGCCTGGAAGGACTCAAGGCTAAGAGCTGTCATTAGCAAGTGTGCTTCAAACATTTTAGGTCATTCTCCAGAGCACGATGGTTCCTGACTCTGCTTTTGACTATCTACAATAATCTGATGTCATCAAAGTGTTCTAAAATTTTTAAGAGCTTCTTACTTGATTATAAAAAAATACACACTCATTGCAGTAAACTTGGAAAACACAGAAAAATATAAAGAAGAAAAGACCATGTACTACTTGTATACTTGAAAAAAATCAAAAAGAAAAATCACTTGTAATCCTGCCAACCCAAAATGAGTAATTAACATTTTAGTTTATTTCCTACTCACTTTTCCCATGAACTTTTACATCGCTAAGATCATGTGGTATATATAATTTCGTATTATGCTTTTTTTCAGTCAGAAAACTCATTTCTCCATGTCAATAAAAATGCTTCCTAGGATCTTAAATGCCTGCATAATAGTCCCTAGTTTAGTCAACAATTTTCCCAATAGCCATTTAGATTATTTCCCATGTTTCAATGTGGTGAAAAACTGGGAACAAATATATCAAATAATAAGGCAGTGGTTAAGTCAATTAGGTTACATTTGTGCAATGGATACTATGTACCCATTAGAAATAATGATGTGGAAAATACCCACTCAATACCACTGTTTGCCAGTCACTGGACCCAGCACCAGGGATGAACAACAACAGACATGGCACTGCTCCTTCAGAGCTTACACTCTAGTGACGGAAGCAGACAAAACAAAAGAGCAATCACGGCTTCTCACAAATGCTCTAAGGTAAATAAATAAGGGCCGTGGTAGAAAGGAAAAAACCCAGTGTGGAGAGCTACCTTTAAGAGGGGATCAGAAAAAAAAAGATGAAAAAAACCCAAAAAACAAAAAACAAATTAAAAAACAGAAAAAAAAAAAAAAGGGACTTCCCTGGCAGTCCAGTGGTTAGGACTCCAGGCTTCCAATGCAGGGGGCACAGGTTCGATCCCTGGTTGGGGAACTAAGATCCCACATGTGGTGGGCAAAAAAAAAAAAGGGAGGGAGGGCTCAGGCACGGCCTCTCTGAGGAATACGCCAGCCATTCAAAGGCTGGGAAAGGAGCATGGGGAGGCACAAAGGCTCGAGGTGGAAAAAGGAAAAAGAGCTTGACAGCTTCTTGGAACTGAAGCTGGTAGAAGCTGAGGCTGGAGGCCAGATCACAGGGGACCTTGACGGGAGTATGATTTTATCTGAAGGGCACCAGAAAGCCACCGAGGGTAGGGACATCATCTGATGTGCAGTAGAGATGAGATTGGAGGGGGGCAAGAACTGAAGCAGGAGTAGTCAGGATGCCTTCTCAAGGGCCCATCCACGGCTGGTGGCAGTGGACATGGCGAGAAGTCAGTGAATTTGATATCTATATGGACGTATAGCCAACAGGGCTAGCTGCTGAACTGGGTGTGGGGGAAAAGTAAAGAAAGGAAACAGGTAACTCCTAGCTTTTGGGCTTAAACAAAGAAATTGATGTAGAGACACAAAAGATTTAGAGGGAGGAAAGAACTGATGTGTAGGAGAATACCGAAAATCCTTTTTTGATTAAAGATTGACATGGCTAAGAGACGTCCGAGGGGAGATACAGGGAGGGTAGCTGGAGCTTGAAAGACTGACCTTTAGCTACAGTTTAAAATCTAGGCATTATTACCACATAAAGGTAAGGTTGGAGAAAACCCCAAATGCTTGTAGGACCAGTAAGATGGGATGGAAACATGGCCTTTATTGACAAGCATTCTTGTGAAACAATAAGAATGAAGCCAGTTTAAAATGGGTGATGAGGAAGACAGACTATTTTTTTTTTTTTTTTTTTTTTTGCGGTACGCGGGCCTCTCACTGTTGTGGTCTCTCCCGTTGCGGAGCACAGGCTCCGGATGCGCAGGCTCAGCGGCCATGGCTCACGGGCCCAGCCGCTCCGCGGCATATGGGATCCTCCCAGACCGGGGCACGAACCCGTATCCCCTGCATCGGCAGGCGGACTCTCAACCACTGCGCCACCAGGGAGGCCCCAAGACAGACTATTTAGACAACTTTTTCAAGAGGTTTTCCTATAAGGTAGCAGAGAAAAGTATGAAAGCTAGACAGGGTAGACAGAGAATGTGAAATCAAGGAAGGGTTTTTCTTTTTTTTTTTTTTTTTGAAATGAAAGCTTTTCTTCAGTTATTTTTACTTAATACCAATTCTTTTTTTTTAATTTATTTTTTTTAATGTATTTATTTTTGGCTGTGTTGGGTCTTCGTTGCTGCGTGCGGGCTTTCTCTAGTTGTGGCAAGTGGGGTCTACTCTTCGTTGCGGTGTGTGGGCTTCTCATGTTGCGGAGCACAGGCTCTAGGAGCACGGGCTTCAGTAGTTGTGGCTCGCGAGCTCAGCAGTTGTGGCTCATGGGCTCCAGAGTGCAGGCTCAGTAGTTGTGGTGCACAGGCTTAGTTGCTCTGCGGCATGTGGTATCTTCCCAGACCAGGGCTCGAACCCGTGTCCCTTGCATTGGCAGGTGGATTCTTAACCACTGTGCCACCAGGGAAGTCCTTTGTTTTTTTAAGATGTGAGATATTAGACTCTTTTTTTTTTTTTTGGCCACACGGTGTGGCTTGTGGGATCTTTGTTCCCCAACCAGGGATACAACCCGGGGCCCTGACAGTGAGAGCACGGAGTCCTTACCACTGGACCACTGGGGGATTCCCAATTACAGCATTTAAAAAAAATGGTATTGGCGATAAACCAAAAGAGAGGGGGAGATTGATGATGCAGGAGAGAGGACGGATCATTCAAAGACTGAGGTCCCTGAGGAGGAGGAAGGGGCTGGGGTCTGAGACACAGGAAGAGAGCCTGACCTGGGATAGGAGGCAGGGCACCAGGTCCACCCAGTGGGGAGAAGCAGGGGACCAATGGTGGGCTGAAAGAGTGGTGGCAGAGGGGAGGGGCTTCCTCATTAGAATCGAGGTCACTGGCTCAGAGTAGGGACAGTGGTGCTGTATATGGAAGGTTTGAAGAAAGACGGTATCAGACATCTTCCCAAAGATTGGGAAAGTGGATATCCTTTTAGTTCCCTGACGTACAGGGATCGAACCTGCTTCCCTGCAGTGGAAGCACAGTGTCTTAACCGAGGGATCACCAGGGAAGTCCCGAAAGGGGATTTCCTACAGAGATGTTTTAGCATTTCTTGACAGTTTTAAGGGCTAATTTGAGGTCCATGACCATAAATTTAAAGTAAAACCAGGCAACTCAGTTGTGTGATTTTCTTTTTTCTTCCCCAGTAATGTTTGATTGTCCATGTGTACGCCAGAAAGGAAAGAAAACTTGGTTTCAACTAGGGTTAGAGTTTCCCCAGGTGAATACAACAGAGGGAGAAAATATTCAAAATACATGGTCCTGGGAAAAAGGTGTGCTACAACTATTTTTTAAAGGATAGGGCTTCCCTGGTGGTGCAGTGGTTAAGAATCTGCCTGCCAATCAAGGGGACACGGGTTTGAGCCCTGGTCCAGGAAGATCCCACATGCCGCGGAGCAACTAAGCCCGTGGGCCACAACTATTGAGCCTGTGCTCTAGAGCCCGTGAGCCACAACTACTGAGCTCACGTACCACAACTACTGAAGCCCATGCGCCTAGGGCCTGTGCTCTGCAACAAGAGAAGCCACTGCAATGAGAAGCCCAGGCACTGCAATGAAGAGTGGCCCCCGCTCGCTGCAACTAGAGAAAGCCTGAGCACAGCAACAAAGACCCAACACAGCTAAAAATAAATTAATTAATTAAATTTAAAAAGGTGGGGGGGCTTCCCTGGTGGCGCAGTGGTTGAGAGTCCATCTGCCGATGCAGGGGACATGGGTTCGTGCCCCAGTCCAGGAGGATCCCACATGCTGCAGAGCGGCTGGGCCCGTGAGCCATGGCCACTGAGCCTGCCCGTCCGGAGCCTGTGCTCCACAGTGGGAGAGGCCATAACAGTGAGAGGCCCGTGTACCACAAAAAAAAAAAAAAAGGATATATGCATAGGAAAAAGTAGAAAATTTTAATCAAAATGCTATTTTTGTGTGGTAAGATTATGATCAGTCTTTTAAGTGCCAATTCGTGCCTTCCTATGTCCTCCCAAGCTTCTTACATTGAGCATGTATTAGGTATTATAATAGGAAAAATGCTCTGAAAGTAATGTGTCAGTGAACATCTTTGTGCCCAGGGCTTTTCTTTGTGCAAATTATTCTGTTAGGAGAGCTTTCTGGGTATGGAATGAATAGGTAAAGAGTATAAATATGCTGGGCTCTTGATAAATTCTGCTGAATTATTTTCCAAAAACACAATTTACACCCCCATCAGTACTCTGAGGGGCTCTCCAAAATAACATATTAACTGATAAAATAATACCTTGAGGTTTGTTTGCTAACATGACAGTGGAAAAATGGTATATTCACTGTCTTTTTTGTATTACCAAGGATGAACATGTTCCTTTTTTTTTGCCACTACACACAATTAATTTAAATTCACTGACTTTAAATTCAAGTCACATTTTGATAGGGGAAGACAGAGATATAATCAGAAGATCAAAACAAGGACCACAAGTCCTAAAGACTGGGAATACTGCTGCAGGTTCAAGCCTTCCTGCCTAGTGATTCCTAGGGCATTGTTGTCAGCCAATTCTAATCCTGCCCTACATTTTTCTAATCCAATACCGAAAAGGAAACAAGGATTAGAGCCCATTTTAGCATTAAGAATCAAGTAGGTTGGGCTACTTCCTCATAAATAAGCCCTGACAATCACATTTCAACTCCCTTATAAGTCCTCTTTGTGTGGAGAGAAACAATAAAGCCTTCTGAGGCTGGTGCAGCCAGAGGATCTTATTTCTGCATTCCAAACCATGTATATCTACAGCCAAAATGTCTGCTCCACCACCACCTAGCCTGTGTATATGGGGCAGCTTCAGCTTCTCCATAATCGTGAGGACCATGGCCCTGGTGGACTCTGCTTCCCTCATGGCCAAAAGGCAAGAAAGCAGATTCCTTCTCAACCACATCCTGGGTAACTCCCAAACTCAACAAATCCCTCCCAAGTCCTGAGAAACACAGCAGGTGGTCTAGATTATCTGGGACACCTTCAGATGCACCCAGTACACCAACTGGAGTCCCAAAGCGCAGGCTCTAGGGATAGATGCAAACCCCTCCCCTGCCCCCCGCCCCCCCGGGGAGCCCTACCCTTACCGCCCTGGCACCCATGACTGCCCTCGGCAGTGACACATGTCAGGGAACCTAAGCCCATGGCACACCAAAACATCTGAAATAGCATGACTAATACTAGATGGGCTGGAAGCTTGGGAGAAGTGGGAGCAATCACCGAAGTCCTCAAAACCACAGGGGATTCCAATATCCTGTGCTCTGTGGTCCCAGAGCTCCATGCTGCCCTGACACATGCACCAGGAGTCTACTGCCCAGACACCAGAATGAGAAGTGCCTCCGCTCTGCTGAGGGATTTAAGGGAGTGTAAACTCAGGCTACACTGCCCTCCTCTTTGACTGAAATTCCCTTTCACAGTACAGGGAATTTCTAGTTATTCCAGCTCAATAGTGGCAGTTCTTCTGAAAGGCACCCTCTTAAATAAACCCCATTTGTGTGAGGGTATAAGGCTAGTTACTCAGGCAAAGGTCACTCCCACCCTCAAGATTAAGAAAAACTGCCAAGGGAAGCACTAAAGTTAGATAGACCAGGGAAAATCGAGGTTCAGGCATTTGTTAGCTGTGGACCTTAAGCAAGTGTAAAATGTTTTAGGCTTCAGTTTTCTCATCTGCAAAATAAAAATTATAATACTTTAATGACCAGTTGTGAAGGTTAAAGAGACAATACGCCTGGTAAGGTGTCTGGCATGAGGCACTAAATAAAAGGCACCCATTGTGATGTCACTATAAAAATATGTTATTCAGGGGCTTCCCTGGTGGCGCAGTGGTTGAGAGTCCGCCTGTCGATGCAGGGGACGCAGGTTCGTGCCCCGGTCCGGGAGGATCCCGCATGCCGTGGAGCGGCTGGGCCCGTGAGTCATGGCCGCTGAGCCTGCGTGTCCGGAGCCTGTGCTCCGCGGCGGGAGAGGCCGCGGCAGTGAGGGGCCCGCGTACCGCAAAAAAAATAAAAAATAAAAAATGTTATTCATACAGACAAGGAAATAAGAAAATTACAACACATCACTTCCACCAATCAAGATTTTAATATAATGTAAAAATCCTATTAAAAAGAAATACATATTTAAAATACAGTTTTAAAATAATCACAAAAATATTTAGATATCAAACTCTACGGGTATTTAACCAAAAACTTCTAAACTTCTCTGACCCACAATAAACATGTGAATACTCTTTGGAATAACGGCACCAATGTGCCAATGTATATAAATCTTAAATGTAAATATAAAATTGAGCAGAAGAACCCTTATACCACTTCTGAGGAGACAGAGAGTGACCTCTGTTTATCTAAGAAGAGATGCATTAACGCTGAAGCACAAGTCGGAGCCCCCAGAAAGTAAGATATTTCATGTCACAACACAGACACAAGACTGTATTTTTTTTTTTTTTTTTTTTGTGGTACGTGGGCCTCACTGTTGTGGCCTCTCCCATTGTGGAGAACAGGCTCTGGAAGCCCAGGCTCAGTGGCCATGGCTCACGGGCCTAGCTGCTCCGCGGCATGTGGGATCTTCCCGGACCGGGGCACAAACCCGTGTCCCCTGCATCGGCAGGCGGACTCTCAACCACTGCATCACCAGGGAAGCCCAGGACTGTATTTTTAACTTGCTATTACTTAACATCGTTCTGAGAATTCACTTAGACCAGAAAAGAAAACGAGGTATAATATTAGTAAGAAGGATGCAGAGTTATCTGCCTGCAGAAATCATGGGAATCAACTGAAAAACTATTAGAAACATTAAAACCTTTAGTAAGGTGGCAGATACAAAATAAACACATACAAACCAAGAGGACTTTCACACGGCAACAGTAATCAGACTCTAGGAAGGCAGCTCCACTGTTTTCCAGTGCATATGGGGCTGGGACTCCATGCCCTGTCGATTCTACTCTACACGCTGCTGGTAATTCTGCTCTGAAGCAACAGCAAGCCTGTTCCTCTTTCCCTGACGGCAATTCAGATATCTGAGGACGGCAACCAAGCCTCTTTGAATGTCTTGCTCTGGGCTGAAGATCCTCCTTGCTAATAAACAAATGCATCTCCCTAGGTGGAATAAGTAAAATCTACACAAAACAGGAGGAAATGGTTCAAATACTTGAAAACAAGCCTTCCCAGTACTCTCAAGATCCTCCCCTTAGAAAGACCCATGTACACAGAAACCACCGGCAACTAACTACAAACCACTTTAATTTTTTGCCTTATGATGTTTTTAATAATATAGAAGTAGCACATTCTTGTTGAAAAATTACCAATAGAGAGCTGTATAGTTACAAAGTGAAATTTCCCTCCTTACCCCCACTCTTGAGGGGAAACAACCCCTCAGGGTTGAGGGGGCAGCCTTCCACATCCTTTTCCATGCACATACAGGCAAGCGTGGGATTGTAAACACATAAACCCATGGCTCCTTGGCAGAGGCCTGGGGAAGTAAAATAACTTTCAATGATTCTACTTCTTTGGTGCTTAAGAACACTTATATTGGAAAGAACTTTAGAGACCATCTAAGGCCAGAGTCTAGGTCCCTCATTTTCGGATTGAGATGCTCCTGGAAAACACAGCCATCTGGAGTGGGCAAGGCCACCAACTGGTCACTCCAGAGTGAGCAGGAATAGGTCTCTGGATCCCCATCCAAACGCTCTTCCCACTACACATACTGTCTCTCAGACACCAGCACGGACTGGACTCTGCACTTGAACCTGGGTGTGCTTTTCTTTGTTATATTGCAATGATCACCTTGACAAAGTAAAGCAAAATAACTCTGATGGGTTTTGGAGTCAGATGGTTAAGGTTCAAATCCCTGCTCCTCCACTTACTACCTGTGACTTTGGACAAGTTATTAAATCTGTGTCACAGTTTCCCCATCTATAGAATGGGGATGGCCACACATGCCTCATAGAGTTACTGTGAGGATTAAATGATTTAATATGTGTAAAGCACTTAGTTCAGTCTTAGAATGGTACTTAGCACTGTTGGCTACCACCAGCACCATAGGCATCTATTTTAAAGGTATCTGACCTTCCTAATAAGGGAGAACCCAGTGATTTCTAATTGGTTTCTTTTTGTTTGTTTGTTTGTTTTTTTGCGGTACGCGGGCCTCTCACTGCTGTGGCCTCTCCCGCTGCGGAGCACAGGCTCCGGACGCGCAGGCTCAGCGGCCATGGCTCACGGGCCCAGCTGCTCTGCGGCATGCGGGATCCTCCTGGACCGGGGCACGAACCTGTGTCCCCCGCATCGGCAGGCGGACTCCCAACCACTGCGCCACCAGGGAAGCCCTCTAACTGGTTTCTTATTGCTCCTCCATGGAGTTTGTGATGTGTCTCCCATTCTCCCGTTTGTTTCTCTCCATTCAACAATGACGACTTATTGAACACCTGCTATGTGCCAGACATCCTTCCAGGCACTGGAAAGACCACAGTGAACAAGCTAAACAAGATTCCTGCCCTTAAGGTGCCTATACCTGATGTGGAGGGGAGAGACAGCCAATACACACAGGAGACAAATAAGATCATTCTGGAGAGTGATAAGTGCTCAGGGGAAATTTTAAAGGTTAATGAACTAGAATGTGGCGGGGGTATGGGAGAAGGTCCTCTGAGGAGGTGATGAGGAGGAAGCAACCCAGTGAAGATCTGGGGGGAGAGTTCTCCAGGCATAGGAAGAGCAGGTGCGAAGTCCCCACGTCAGGATCAAGGATGGGACAGTCTAGGAACAGAGAGACTCAGCAAGCTCAGAAGAGGAGAGAGTGGCCCAGGCTGGTCTTTAAGGGAGCAACAACTGGCTGAGGACTCCACAAGTCACCCACTGTATTCGGTTCCTTGAACACTAAGCCTCATTCATTCACCTTCAAACACGATGACTCCCTCCCCCTCCCTGCACCCACCCTCCTGCCCCATCTCTGGCATCTGGCATAAAATAATGATTCAGCAAATGCCCTCAGGATGAATGAACCCCCTGAGTGGCACAGCTAAGCAGTGCTTGCTGGGAGTGAAACGGGCAGTTCTGTTCAAGGCTGAGTGAGGTGACCCCACCCAGGAGCTCTCCTCAACCTCCCACACCCCCCTCCTGGGGCCACCACTCTCCTGACACCCACCCCCCAAGATTCAGAACTCAGATTCAGAATTCAGAAAGTCTCAGAGACTCTTTCACAGGGATTGCTGGGGAGAAAGGTCTCTCTATTCTTGAGGAATGTGACAGGTAAACTATGGCTATTCTGGCCAGTCCAAGTTCGCAAGCCAGAAGGATCTAGAAATGTTTTCCCCTTAACTCTGCTTATTCAACTTCAGTGAGGAGTGTGGTATTCTGTGACGGTACAGATACACATGCTCATATCCAAAGTTTCTGCTATCTTAGCGTTTCTCTATATACTAATTTTTAACCAGTGTCTGAGATACCAACAGCCTTAGCCAAAATACTTTTAAAAGCTCTTAGTAAAGAAAAAACTCAATCAATAATTTAGTCCCGGGGCTTCCCTGGTGGTGCAGTGGTTGAGAGTCCGCCTGCCAATGCAGGGGACACAGGTTCGGGCCCTGGCCTGGGAGGATCTCACGTGCCGCGGAGCGACTAAGCCTGTGGGCCACAACTACTGAGCCTGTGCTCTAAGAGCCCATGAGCCACAGCTACTGAAGCCCGCGAGCCACAACTACTGAAGCCCATATGCCTAGAGTCCGTGCTCCACGGCAGGAGAGGCCACCGCAATGAGAAGCCCACAAGCGGCAAGGAAGAGTAGCCCCTGCTCGTCGCAACTGGAGAAAGCCCACGCGCAGCAACAAAGACCCAATGCAGCCAAAAATAAATAAATTATTTTTAAAAAAAATAATAAATAATTTAGTCCCAATAAGGAAAAAGTACCCACATTTAGTCAAGACTTACTATATGGAATACATTGTCCTATACATTTTCCATGTATCCTCTCATTTAAAGCTCACAGCAACCCTCAGAGATTAATATTATAATCAATCCCATTTTACAAAGGAGGAAACTGAGGCCCAGAGAAGTGAAGTGTCTAGCATTTACACAATAAAATGCCCATAACCACATGAAGTCTATGGTGGACATTAAAATATATATATAAATCAATTTCTTGATCTCCAAGAACTTGCAGTCCTGTTTGGGAAAGCAGACATTACTCCTGAAGCATAAAAGTCATCAGGCCCCTCACGCAGTGCTGGTGGGAATGTAAAATGGTGTAGCCGCTTTGGGAAACAGTCTGACAATTCCTCAAACAGCTAAATGAAGAGTTACCATATGATTCAGCAATTCCACTGCTAGGTATAAGCCCAAGAGAAATGACAACACAGGTCTACATGAAAACTTATACACGAATGTTTATAGCAGCATTATTCATAATAGCCAAAAAGTTGAAACAACCCAGATGTCAATCAACCTGATGAATAAATAAATGTGGAATATTCAGACAATGCTATATTAGCCACAAAAAGGAACGAAGTACTGAGACATGTAACAACATGGATGAATCCTTAAAATGCTGTCAAAGAAGCCAGTCACCAAGGACCACAGATTGTGTGATTCCAATTACATGAAATGTCCAGAATATGCAAATCTATAGAGGTAGAAAGTAGGTTAGGGGACTTCCCTGGTGGTGCAGTGGATGAAACTCCACTCCCAATGCAGGGGACATGGGTTCGATCCCTGGTCTGGGAAGATCCCACGTGCTGTAGAGCAACTAAGCCCGTGTGCCACAACTCCTGAGCCTGCGCTCTAGAGCCCGTGAGCTGCAACTACTGAGTCCATGAACCACAACTACTGAAGCCCGCGTGCCTAGAGCCCGTGCTCTGCAACAAGAGAAGCCACCGCAATGAGAAGTCTGCACACTGCAACAAAGAGTAGCCCCCGCTTGCCGCAACTAGAGAAAGCCCATGCGCAACAGCGAAGACCCAATGCAGCCAATAAGTAAATAAGTAAATAAATAAATAAATAGAAAGAAAGTAGATTAGATTAGGGGACTTCCCTGGTGGTGCAGTGGACAAGACTCTGCTCCCAACGCAGAGGGCCCAGGGTTCGATCCCTGGCCCCAATGAGCCCACGTGCTACAACTTAGACCCAGTACAACCAAATTAAAAAAAAAAAAAGAGTTCACATGCCACAACTAAGGAGCTGGCAAGCCACAACTACGGAGCCCACTTGCTGCGACTAAGACCTGGTGCAACTAAACATAAATAAATAAATAAATAAATATTTTGAAAAGGGGGATGATTAGTAGTTGCCTAAGCTGGGGTATGGGGGAGTTGGGAGTGATGTCTAAGGAGTATGGAGTTTCTTTCTGGGGTAATGAAAGTGCTCAAAAATGGATTGTGATGATGGATACACAATTCTGTGAATACACTAAAAGCCACTGAATTGTACACTTTAAATCACTGAATGGTATAATGTGTGAATTGTATCTCAAGGAAGCTGTTTTTAAAAAGTCATCAGATGGGGCTTCCCTGGTGGCGCAGTGGTTGAGAGTCCGCCTGCTGATGCAGGGGACGCGGGTTCGTGCTCCGGTCTGGGAAGATCCCACGTGCCGCGAAGCGGCTGGGCCCGTGAGCCATGGCCGCTGAGCCTGCGCGTCCGGAGCCTATGCTCCTCAACGGGACAGGCCACAACAGTGAGAGGCCCGCGTACGGCAAAAAAAAAAAAAAAAAAAAAGTCATCAGAGAATTTCATATGAAAGCTTGTAACTCAAATAACAAATGCAGTTTTGCTTAGTATGGAACTGTTCCATAGCGTCTTCATCTGAAGACAGGTACTCTGGCTTACCCCTATAAAATATGTTATGTAAAATTATAGCTTAATATAGTTTTGTATCTAAACTGTATTTTGCAAAAGTGAGAGAGACCAAAAGAGAGACCTCAAATTGTCAGGCACGGGGCAACACTCCCTATAAACTGCTGAATGGCAATTGCTTAATCTGAGAATGTTTCCAATGAAGTTTGCTTTTTTTTGGGGGGGGCCTGGAAAGGGAGAGAAGGGAGGAGGTCACAAGCGTTAGAATGCGTGGAGATGGGTGAACGATGGCTTGGTTGCGTTGCCCTGGTGAGCACACCCAGACATTGCATAAGACCCAAATGTCCAAAACTTGGACTGCTGCCAACACCTGAGGGGAGTATGTGATGATAAATGCCTGCTATCTGAGAGACCAAAACTTAACCTCAGACCCATAAAGATGCTGGACAGTGTTACAGGAATGACAATTCACTTTCTCTTTCATGGGAAATCCTCATTTTCGATCTTCCTTTCCCCCTCTTTCATAAGATTTATAGTCAAAAGGTTAAGGAGCTAGAAGCTCTCTAAAACAAAGCCTCTTGGACCTTGGAACTTTGATTAGTAGAAAGAAAATCTCAACCTGGGGACAAAAAGAGGTTAGAGATAGGAGTTTCCGGTTGTACTTTAGATGCAACAGTCACTTCCCCTCAGCTCCAAAAGACCTATTTTCTTCTTCCTAAGATTGCCTTCAACATGGATAAAAGGAGCTGTGAAGTTACCAAATATACACAAATAGAAAAATCAATCAAAAATGGGATCCAAAACAATTCGTCTCTTCTTCAAATCAATAGCTTATAATAGTAAATACTATTTGGTTATATTAACATTTTGAAACAAAAAGACCAAAGACAAAAAAAAAATGGTGACGTGGCAATTAATCTTCCAGGACAGAAAGCACCGTTTCTCATAAGCACTGTTGAATAAGACTTTTTTTTTTAAAGAAAAGAGTCTAGAATGAGGGCCATTTTTGTACAAGATAGTGATACGCACGCAGTTATTTGGGAAGCATTTTACATCTGAGAAACAGAAAGGGAGAGAGAGAGAGAGAGAAGGAAAACACACTGCCCTCATGCGTTACCACCAGCAGCCGACCTTATCTGTTAATATTCCTTTTCAGCTGCCAGCGTGTACCTGTTTCTCCGCAAAAACCTTGTCCTCTTCCTATATAGACTCCATGACGACTGTAGTAATTCCTCCTTAAACTGCAGAAATGGAGAATAGGTATCTATCTAGATCCTGGCAGTAACCCAAGATGTGGCCAGTATCTTAAACTGGTACATGTAGCATTGAATGGCTCCAAATCATATTTCTTGACTTAAATGGGAGTTTCCCTAAGGACTAAAGGATTAGGGAAAATACACTTTGGAAAAAAGGGGAAAAGAATGTTTCATATAATTCCAGAAACCCAGAGCAGACAAAACATGGTCTAGTCTAGTGGTTCTCAAAGGGGAGTGATTGTGCCCACCCCCCAACCCCTGCTGGGGACAATCAGCAATGTCTGGAGGCGTGGGGTTTTTTTCGTTTTTTTTGTGGTACGCGGGCCTCTCGCTGCTGTGGCCTCTCCCGCTGTGGAGCACAGGCTCCGGATGCGCAGTCTCAGAGGCCATGGCTCATGGGCCCAGCCGCTCCGCGGCATGTGGGATCTTCCCGGACCAGGGCAAGAACCCGCGTCCCCTGCATCGGCAGGTGGACTCTCAACCACTGTGCAACCAGGAAAGCCCCTGGAGGCGTTTTTGATCGTCATGATTGGAGGGTGCTATGGGCATCTAGTGGAGAGAGGCCAGGCATGCTACTAAACATCCTACAACGTACCGGCTCATACAGCCCAAGATGTTAATAGTGCTGAGGCTGAGAAACCCTGATCTAGTCCATGTTATAAAGAAACTGAATCTCAGAGAGATCAAGTAACTTGTCCACGGGAGTGGTGGTAGAAATCACCTTACTTCCAAGGTCCAAGATTCTGACCAGCCCAATCTGTTCTGCTCTAGGATTTAACTTGCTACACGTCTTCAGGTCTCAGATATTTAAAAATGTGTACTCTCACACAGCATGACAAGGCCACAAGCTCAAGCCCCCTCTGGAAGCATCAATGCAGCCATTCAATAGGTGTCCAACTGACATAAGACAAAAGCCTCGGGGAAGCTTCCAGAAGGCAGGAAGTACTCCCCACACCCACATGGCCCAACACACACAAAGGTCTAATTTCAGGAGGGCTGCTACCTTTTCCCAAATCCAGGGAACTGGTTACAGTAAGATGCCAGGAAAAGAAAACATCCTGTTGGGATTTGGGCTCAGATCAAGCACAGGAAGAGGGTGGAGCCCCAAAGAGAAGAAACATTGAAAATCCAGAAGAAATGGCTGGGTTTGTGCAAATTTTCACCAAATATACAGACTGAGTTATCTTCTCAAGTCAGCCTTCCATACTCTAGAGAACAGATTTTGCTTTTTATGTTTTCAAATTGGCTTATTAGTTCTGCAATCCCATTATTTTTTGTTTTCCGTTGCCTTGGCTGGGCTAGCCTGCTGTCCACTTCGTTCTGTTATTTCACATTACATCCCATTTGAACTCTTGGTTCATCATTTTTATGTTTGAGAGTGATTTAAATTGTTTCCCCTGTACCTATCTTCTTCCAGAATAAATACTTTACTTGAGCCTTTATGCCTTGCTTCTGTCATTTTTCCATATCAAATGTTCACAAAGTTCCTGTGCAGAGTTTTTTTTTCCTGCTTTAATCACCAGACCGGAGGCAATTCTCTCTGGCCGTCTATTTGTATCAAAATGCATAGGTGGGCTATTGCCCCCTCCTCGTTTACCTAGGCATTATTTGAACATTGCCCTCAGAATATGAGTTGGTTCTGTGTTGGGACAGTGGCCTTTGCCCAGACTTCCGCTAGGGGATGGGTACACGAGAGCTGACTGGTGAAATCTGTCTCTCCAAACTGTATAATTTAGCAAAAAGTTCTGGGCCAAAGACCACTCCACTGAGGGTGTATACTGGAATCTAGGAGGGGATACCCAGTATCAGAAACAATGACCTTGGGCTTCACTTGATTTCCTGCTTCAGAGTGAACTAATGAGCTAATTCAGCATGAAATTCCTGGATTTGGGATGTCCCAAATATTTTTTAACCTGCCTCTGTCTAATCAGGCTTTTGTTTGCTGCCAAGACAATGAGCCCTAGGACTCTAGCAGACTGTTTCCATTCTCCTTTCAGCAAGCAAGCAAGAAAAAAGTGGCCCCAAAAGCCTGTTGTTTTGCTATAAGAAACTAGGCAAACTAGGGTGTGGTGGTCCCCAGCCTTTGGCTGGTGGCCACTCCCCCGCACCCCCGTCTTCTTGGAATGCAGTTCTTACAAAAGATAAAGTCTTAGTTTTATTTATTCTTATTTTTTATTTTTTTATTTGCAGTACGCAGGCCTCTCACTGTTGTGGCCTCTCTCTTTGCGGAGCACAGGCTCCGAACACTCAGGCCCAGCGGCCATGGCTCACGGGCCCAGCCGCTCCGCGGCATGTGGGATCTTCCCGGACCGGGGCACGAACCCGTGTCCCCTGCATCGCCAGGCGGACTCTCAACCACTGCGCCACCAGGGAAGCCCTAAAGTCTTAGTTTTAAATGCTGAGTCTTATTTTCTACAATTGATGTGTGGTAACTGACTCAGCAGGCCTGGGAAAGTTGAATCCAGCTGAAGTGGAATCCTAAGCCAGCAGCAGGGAACACTGAAAACCCATTAAGTGTACATGGTAGAATCCTCAACAGTTTCAGGAGCTGGCAGTGCCAGGTACCTCTGGAACTTAAAAGAGTGGGAGAAGGTATAAGGCGTGTTGGTAGAAAGGAATTTAAGAAGCAAGTGCATCTAGATCCCTTCTCCCACTTCCCATCACTGGGTGAAGGTCCTTCTCCCAACACAGAAGAACACTAAAAGTTTCCTCCTCAGAGAGTGTAGTGTGTACAGGACCCCTGGACTGGGCACAGGAGTCCAGTCCGGGACTGTGAATCTCACCTTGAAAACAGAGGGACAAATGGCTCTATGTATGGATTGTTGAGAACTACCCTCCATCCCTTGGCCCTTTTCTTCCCTCAGACCCCAGAATTCTGGCAGCCAGACCTTTACCTCCAAGGAGAAAGAGACTCCTCTGGGGAATGGAGCCCAAGAAGAAAAACCCAAAGATACTGACCTTGGGGATTCCCCAACAAACAGCCCACCCAGATCAGGCCCATCCACAAGGCTGGAGCTCCCAATCCGTGTCTATGTCTCTCATTTTTAGTCACAGCAGCTAGTCAGGGTTTGCTATACATCTGAGAAAGTTCCTATAGGGAAAATAGAGACCAAAACAAATGAAACAACAACAAAAAAGCATGGAGGGAACAGACTATACAGAGTTTTGTTTTGGTTTTTTAAAGACAGAGACATAAAATAAGATACCACATGCACGAAACAAGAATAGAGAGCTATAAAAAAGAAAATTTCAGAAAGCTATTATAAAATTTTAATGAACATGACAGCAGAAATTTTAAATTAAATAGGAGGGTAAGGCAAGAAATAACAAGTGCTGGCAAGGATGTGGAGAAAAGGAAACACTAATACAAATTTGATGGGAGTGTAAATCAGTGCAGGCACTATGGAAAGCAGTATGGAGAATCCTCAAAATATTTTTAACATTTGATGTTAATTTAATATTTAATTAGTTTATAAATTCATATTTAATATTAAGAATATGACTACTATATGATCCAGCTATTCCACTTCTGGGTATTTTTTTTGAATATTTCAAAAGTATTTATTCTTGGGAGTCTACTGCTAAGTAACATTGAATTCTCTTCTATGGAATATTTTGATATATTTATATTTTTCAGTTAAATATAAACCTTAATTTTTTTCAAGTTCTTTGACACTTTATAAGAATTGCCTCTCCTCCAATTTCTTTTTTTTGACGTTTAAAAGCTCTATAATAGTGAAATGATGGTTTTTAAAATTTGCATAAGTCATATCCATTCATGGCTCATGTTTTCCTTAATATACATTCTATGTTAGCATCAAACCAATGCAATAAAAACTCATTAATCCAAGCCCCATTCATTTTAAAGTCAATCCCCACTAATGACCTCTTATTTCTGCTTGTTTCTTTCCTCTCACCTAGAATTCCTTTTGTTTTTTTGAATTTTTAAATTAAATTAAATTTATTTATTTATACAGCAGGTCCTTATTAGTTATCCATTTTATACATATTAGTGTATATATGTCAATCCCAGTCTCCCAATTCATCACACCAGCACCCCCACCCCGCCACTTTCCCCCCTTGGTGTCCATATGTTTGTATTATATGATCCAGCTATTCCACTTCTGGATATTTAACCAAAGAATACAAAAACGCTAATTCGAAAAGATATATGCACCCCCAAGTTCAATAACAGCATTATTTACAATAGCCAAGATATGGAAACAGCCTAAGTGTCCACTCTATTAACAGATGAATGGATAAAGAAGATGTGATTAATCAACTATACTCCAATAAAAACTAATTAAAAAAAATAAAATTAAGAATCTGCCTGCCAATGCAGGGGACACAGGTTCAATCCCTGGTCTGGGAAGATCCCACATGCCACAGAGCAGCTAAGCCCGTGTGCCACAACTACTGAGCCCATGTGCCACAGCTACTGAGCCCACGCACCACAACTATTGAGCCCATGTGCTGCAACTACTGAAGGCTGCGCACTCTAGGGCCCGCGTGCCGGGACTACTGAGCCCGAGTGCTGCAACTACTGAAGCCCGCATGCCTAGAGCCTGTGCTCCGCAACGAGAAGCCACCGCAATGAGAAGCCCACACACCGCAACGAAGAGTAGCCCCAACTGGCCGCAACTAGAGAAAGCCTGCGTGCAGCAATGAAGACCCAATGCAGCCAAAAAAAATAATAATAAATAAAATTCAAAAACAAAAACAAACAAACAGAAAAGGAAGATGTAGTATATATATATACTACTATTGAATACTATTCAACCATAACAAAAGATGAAACCTTGCCATTTGTGACAACATGGATGGACCTTGAGGTTATTATGCTAAGTAAACTAAGTTAGATGGAAAAAGACAAATACTGTATGACTTCACTCATAGGAGGAATATAAAAAACAAACAAAATAAATGAACAAACCAAACCAAACCAAACAAAAACAAACATGTAGATACAGAGAACAGAGTAGTGGTTAGCAGAGGGGAAGGGGTGGGAGGGAGGAGGGCAAAATGGGCAAAGAGGATCAACTGTAGGGTAACAGATGGAAATGTTTTTTTTTTTTTTAATTTTTGGCTGCATTGAGTCTTCACTGCTGCGCGAGCGCTTTCTCTAGTTGTGGCGATCAGGAGCTACTCTTCGTTGAGGTGCACGGGCTCCTCATTGCAGTAGCTTCTCTTGTTGTGGAGTACAGGCTCCAGGCACGCAGGCTTAAACAGTTTGTGGCACATGGGCTCAGTACTTGTGGCTCACGGGCTCTAGAGCACAGGCTTAGTAGTTGTGGCACACAGGCTTAGTTGCTCCATGGCACGTGGGATCTTCCCGGACCAGGGATGGAACCCGTGTCCCCTGCATTGGTAGGCGGATTCTTAACCCCTGTGCCACCAGGAAAGTCACGAAACTAAATTTTTAGTGGTGAGCACGCTGTGGGGTACACAGAGGTAGAAACATAGTGTTGTACACATGAAACTTATATAATGCTATAAACCAATGTTACCTCAACAAAAAATAAATTTAAAAAAATTCAAGGGTGAAAAAGAGGGAGGCAACAGGACAGACTTCTGGGTCGACAGGTCATTTATTCACCAAAGGAGCAGGAGAAAGATTTATTATTTTTGGAAATGTTGGTTGAAAAATAAACAAAAAATGGGGCCTCCCTGGTGGCGCAGTGGTTGAGAGTCCGCCTGCCGATGCAGGGGATACGGGTTCGTGCCCCGGTCTGGGAGGATCCCATATGCCGCGGAGCGGCTGGGCCCGTGAGCCATGGCTGCTGAGCCTGCGCATCCGGAGCCTGTGCTCCGCAACGGGAGAGGCCACAACAGTGAGAGGCCCGCATACCACAAAAAAAAAAAAAAAAAAAAAAAAAAAAAAAAAAAAAAAATAAACAAAAAATGTATAAAATTAAATTAAATAGAAGGGTTGGAAGATAAAGCTGAGGAAATCTCCTGGAAAACACAGCAAAGAGCCAAAGAGAGAAATAACTGAAGAGAAAAGATAAGAAAATCAGAGGACCAGTCCAAGAGGTTCAACATCTGAATAGTAGGAATTCCACCAAGAGAAAACTGAGAAGAAATCATTGTGAAATTATTTAAGAAATGTTCCCAGAAGTAAACAGCATAAGTTGCTAAACTGAAGGGGCCCAGTGAATATCCAGCAAACTGTGGCCCATGGGCTAAATTCAGCCTGCCGCCTGTTTCTGTACAGACCTTTACACTTTTAAAGGGGTGGGAAAAAAGAAGAAGTGGCAGAGATCATATATGAACCACAAAAACTAAAGTATTTAAACACAGGGCCCTTTATAGAAAAAGTTTCCTGAACCTGGTCTTGCACAATGGATAAGGACAAATACCAAGGCAAATTACCATGAAAGTACAGAACACTGGGGATGGAGTGAAAGTTTCAGAGGGGACGACATGGGATATGTACAAAAGATCAGGAATCCAATGGCTTCAAAAACTTCTCAAAGGCAACACTGGAAATTAAGATGACAGTAGAGCCGTGTCTTCAAAATTCTAAACACAAACAATTTCCAATGTAGAATTCTACACTCCTCCAAACCGTCAATGAAATATGAGGGTAAAATAGGTATTTTCAGACATGCAAGGTCTCAATAAAATTACCTCCCTTTTCTCAGAAGCTTCTGGGAGATGAGCTCCACCAAAACAGGAGAGAGTAAAGCAAGAAAGGAAGACACAAAATACAAGAGACAGGACAATTCAAAACAAGAGAGGTGAGAAAAATCCCAGGAGGATGGTGAATGGAAGTCCAGAGTACTGGGGATGCACTAGAGGAAGACTGCCAATCTCTGCAGGAACGTGGCTGTATTTTTACCACATGTTTACCACGTCCAGGGCTCATTATTCTGTTGCATAGAACCAGGTTTCCCTGTGGCCTCATTTCATGTAGTGCAGATCTGCTGGTGATGAATTCTTTCAACTTTTTTGAAACTGTTTATCTTGCTTTGTTGCTGAGGGATAAAACTGTTGCTCTGGGTATAAAATTCTATGTTAATATTTTGTATCTGGGGCTTCCCTGGTGGCGCAGTGGTTGAGAGTCCGCCTGCCGATGCAGGGGACGCGGGTTCGTGCCCCGGTCTGGGAGGATCCCACATGCCGCGGAGCGGCTGGGCCCGTGAGCCGTGGCTGCTGAGCCTGTGCTCCGGAGCCTGTGCTCCGCAAGGGGAGAGGCCACAACAGTGAGAGGCCCGTGTACCGCAAAAAAAAAAAAAAAAAAAAAAAAAAAAAAATATTTTGTATCTTTCAGTCCTTTAAAGACAGTGCCCTGCTGCCTTCCAGCTTACATTGTTTCTGACAAGAAATCTGCTGCCATCTTTATCTCTGTTCTGTACATAATGTGTCTTTGCTCTCTGGTTCATTAAGCATTTTGCTTTTTATCACTGCTTTTAAGCAGTTTTGGTTATGATGTGCCTTGGTGTAGATTTCTTCATGCTGCTTATGCTTGGGGTTCATTGGAATTCTTCGATCTAAGAGTTTATAGTTTTCATCAAATTTGGAAAATGTTCAGCTAATATTTTTTCAAATATTGTTTCTGACCCCCCTCATTCTTTTCACCTTTATATATATTAGGCTCCTTGACATTGTCTCACATCTTGCTGATACTCTCTTGTTTTTATTCCCCCAATCTTTTTTCTATGTTTCACTTTGAATAGCTTCTATTGCTTTGGCTTCAAGGTCACTAGTTTTTTCTTCTGCAATGTCTAACTTGTAACCCTAACCTTTAATAAAAAGCATTTGTGTAGAGAGATAAAAACAAGAGAGATAAAAACAAAGATGACAAGAGGTTAACCATTGTGAAATCTAGGTAGAAGATAGGTGGGTAATCATTACACTATTCTTTCAACTTTCCAGTATGTTGGAAATTTTTCTTAAGAAGGGATTGGGCCGCAGAGGAAGAATGAGTATTACCTCTCTATGAGAAACCGCCCAGATCTTTCAGTCTCAGCGAAAGCTCGAAAAAGCTTATTACTCTAACTAGAGTTTCAAATCCCTTAAACGGTAAGTAGGAGAAAGAGATAGAGACACCCCATGACGCAGTCAAAACAGTAAAGTTCAAGGTGACCCCTTTCCCCAAGATTATGTGAGGGAAAGCAAACCAGAAAATTCTCGGTGGCCACATGATTGCCTCATCTTAAAATCCTGAAGTACTTTTAGCCAAAAGATGATGAGATCTGTCGACTGAGTAATTTTAAGGGGTTCACCTCACAGTAGTCTATTGTTAAAAGCCTATAGTGTGAAATTCACACGGAGCAGACGGGGACTTTTGTTCAGAGCCAATGTTTTATTTTCTTCAAATCCCTAGCAACTAGTACCAACAATATTGATGTGTCCAGAGACCAGGGAAAGGCCTCTTTGCTTCAACTCCTGGCTACACCAACGCTCAGAAGATGGGTGAAGAAAAGCTATGAGAGGAGAAGGTCAGCGAGCCCTCTTCACCCCGTCACTGCCAGAGTAGGGGCTCTGAAGATCATCTAAGTGTAAAGGTTCTTCCTTTCTCCCTCGGCTGCCAAACAGAAGCAGCTTTGTTCCTACTGCCATTAAGGGAAGTTCATGAGGATCATCTGAGACTGGATTAGAATTAGCTGGGAAGTCCTGAGCTCCCTCTAAACACAGTAAGCAGCCTTCCCGCCCTTACCATTGTAACACTCCTAGCAGCTTATCCTTGTCATTGTGAATCTACGCTGACACAGAACATAAAAATAATACTGCTTGTCCCCAACAGCCATGGAGAAGGAAGATCTGCCAGTGCCATTCATCCAGCAGACTAGTACAACCTGACTTCCTGCTCCGGATGAGGCTGGACTACATGCTCCTACAATTCTTCCCAGACCGAAGATCCTATGATTTGATGGCATCTTTTTTTTTTTTTTTTCAATTGGAGTATAGTTGCTTTACAATGTTGTGTTAGTTTCTGATGTACAGCAAAGTGAATCAGCCACATGTATACATATATCCCCTCTTCCTTGGATTTCCTTCCCATTTAGGTCACCACAGAGCATTGAGTAGAGTTCCCTGTGCTATACAGTCTGTTCTCATTAGTTATCTACTTTACGGATACATCCATAGTAGTGTATATCTGTCAGTCCCAATCTCCCAATCCATCACACCACAACCCTACCCCCACCGATGTGATGGCCTCCTGACACAGCCTAACACCCAAAATCCTCAGAGCCTTGCATTACGAGTGGCTATAATCATTTCCTCTTCCCTCCTCAAAACAATCCTGAACAACAAGGTTCAGACAGGCAAGGACTGACTTTAAGACACAGGGGAAACACCACAGCAAGAGTAAGTCCTGAAAAGTTTCCAACTGCCAAGCCTCCCAGCTTGGAGACTGGAGACTCATCACTGAGTGAAGGCTCAGGCTTGCTTTGGGGTGATTTGAGGGTGGACCCTGGGAGCCACAAAATCGTAGACACTGCTCTGCTAGCCTCCCTTCCCTCCTGACTCTCAAACCTGCTGGCTTCTCTTCCTGTACCTGGCTGTAAATGTCTGTGCCCCTCGGGGGTGAACCCAGGCTCTCTTCTCACCCTGCACCCTCTCCTCTGTGATCTGACCCACTCTTTTTTTATTTTATTTTATTTTATTTTTTAAATTTTTGGCTGCATTGGGTGTTCACTGCTGCGCACAGGCTTTCTCTAGTTCTGGCAAGTGGGAGCTACACTTCGTTGCGGTGCGTGGGCTTCTCATTGCGGTGGCTTGTTGCACAGCACGGGCCCTAGGCACGCGGGCTTCAGTAGTTGTGGCTCATGGGCTTAGTTGCTCCGCGGCATGTGGGATGTTCCCGGACCAGGGCTCGAACCCGTGTCCCCTGCATTGGCAGGCAGATTCTTAACCACTGTGCCACCAGGGAAGCCCCCGACCCACTCTTGACTCTTTCCAACATCTGATGACACCCCAACACTAATCTCCAGCCCAGACCTCCCGCACATCTGCCCTAAGACAGTCCACAGGCACCAGAAGCACAACGCCTGCAAAAGGAAACGTTCCCCAGCAAACCTGCTTCTGCTCCTTCTTTCATGTCTCAGTGAATAGTGCGGCCTTCCAATAGGTTGCCAAAGCCGGAAAACTGGGAATATTCCTCAACTCCTTCTCCTCACCCTCTGCATCCAATCAATCACCATAACCTGACACTTCTACCTCTGAAGACTCCTTCAAGTCACTTTACTTCTCACCACCTGCCGCTACTTCTCCATCCCCCGGCCACCACCTCCAGCCTGGACCACCACCATAGCACCTAACTGAACCCTCCATCCAGCCTCCACACAGCAGCCAGAGGTCTTTCTAAGCCATGTCTCTCCCTGACTTAAAGCCTTCAGTGGTGTCCCAGTGCTCCTAGAATAGGGATAAAGCTCCTTCACAAGCACAGGAAAGCCCCGAGCACCTCTCCAACTTCTCTGTGCATGCTCCCTTGGCCCCCAGCTCCAGCCAGGCTCCAGCCTTCTCATTTTCTTGCCAAGCCTGGATATTTCTCTATGTGACTTACTGTCCCCCATGCCCCATCACCACCACCCTCCTCTTGGCCAGCTCCTCCACGTCCTCTGGGTCTCCTCAGCCTCCCTCAGTACCCAGGCCTTGTGGGGTGGGGGCTCCACCACGTGCTCCAACATCACCACACCATAGTGCCCCTCTCAGGGCACTTACTGCAGTGTATTACCACTGCCTGTCTGAATCCCACTAGGACCAGGCCTCCTTATACACCATTACATCTGCAGCTCCCGCACAGCTTCTCGCACATAGGAATGACTGCATAAACGTTGGCTAAATGAACAAAACCCTTGGTCCCAGAACCCACCAAAGCATGCTGAAATGGAAACAAGCCATAATGTATGGTCCTGGGTTTCTCTGGCATCTCAGAAGTCTTCCAAACAAGGAGTGACTGCTGGGGACTCTGATTCAAACCCGTCTCTTCACAGCTAGGCTCCAATGATTTTTTAAAAATTTGTTTGTTTTTCTCTACTTTTCTCCACATCTCTCTAAATCTTTTAGCTCCCAAGAATAAAGTAGGCTTTCCTAGTGCAATAATTACTTAATATCTCATTTACTTCCTACGAGGTCAGCTGTTAGGCCAAATTATTAGTAGACATTTAAAGTGAAATACCATCAGCATATGAGAAACAGAAACAGGGCTTCCCTGGTGGCACAGTGGTTGAGAGTCCGCCTGCCTATGCAGGGGACACGGGTTCGTGCCCCGGTCCGGGAAGATCCCACAAGCCGTGGAGCGGCTGGGCCCGTGAGCCATGGCAGCTGAGCCTGCGCGTCCGGAGCCTGTGCTCCGCAACTGGAGAGGCCACAACAGTGAGAAGCCCACATACCGCAAAAACCAAAACAAAACAAAAAAAAAAACAGAAAGAAAGGAATATTGGAAATCTGCCCTGTGAGAGCTTGCAATTTGAGCCACTAGTAGTTATTCTTACTTTGGAGCCCCAAAGACATATATTAAGATCAGATCAGTGTATATCAGAAGCAAATTGCTTTGTTTTAACCAACGCAAACTTTCCCAAAGAGCACTGAGCGGGCAACAGCTGGCTGTTATCTGGTGATTACTAGATCCTGTGTCTATCAAAACTATGAGCGATTTGTTTCCTTGACTCTGCTCAGGACTTACTCATAACCTTGAGCAGACAAACTTATCTCGGTAATTATATCTGTAAAATAATAATAACCCCTTATAATGACTCATTGTTTTCTGAGCAATTGTTTGAATTATTATTTAATGCAAGCCTTCAAAGAATTCTGTGACGCTGGGATTAGAATTTCCAATTGAAAAAGAGGTTAAACAACATGTCCAGGTCACCCAGCCACTAGGGGTTGGCACTGGGACTGTCAGCTGGATGTCCTGACTTCTAGTCTAGAACTCTTTCCACTCCACAACACTGCTTCGCGCTGACTTTTTTTTTTTTTAATTTTAATTTTTAAAAAAGCCTGGGGACAAAAAGCAAGTAAAACTCATACTTGCTGCAATTCAAATGAAGTCTTGGCTATCTCGCCCTAACTTCAGTGCTAGCAACGGCCCTTCACAGGAGAAACTAATTGAAGCAATCAAATCAGAGGATCGCCTTGGGGATTCTCCAAGCACTTCTCACAGAGGCGAGCCACAGGACTGGGGTTCACGATTTATGGCTGTTGAGTCGCCAGTGATAACTTCACAATTTGGCCTGACCACTCCACTAAAGAAAAGACTCTTCATTAGCAGCCAAACCCCTGTTTGTCTAAGAGGTGCTATGTGCCAAAAACACCAGAGGGAAAATCTTTTAGTGCATATTCAAAAAGCCCTTTTTGGATCCTGTGGTAGATATGCTCTCTTACATCTGATGGGTGACACATGGATGATCCCTGAGTCGCAAACTGCTTCTCATCGAAATTTTATCCCAAATTAAACTACTTATCACCTTATCATAAGAGTGACATTTAGTCCAAAACAAGGAAGACTGTGTTTAGGAATAAACGGCAAGAATACTGCATATTAAAAAGCTACAGGGGGGCAGTGGAGAGGGGAGGGTGGGGAGCCTCTGGGATTCAACCAAAGCTGTACTCAAATGACAACTCATATCCTTAGATGCTTTTATTAGAAAAAAGTTAACCAAGCATTTGATTCAAGAAATTAGAATAAGAACACACACACACACACACACACACCCCACAGAAGGAAGAAACTGAGTTTTTTAAAAGACAATTAAAATAGACAAATCATTACCAAGTATTTCCATGAAAATAATAATACTAACAGGGTAGAATGAGAAAAGAGATCACAACTACCAATGCAGAAGATATTTTTTAAATTAGACAAATCTAATTTAAAGTTAATAAATTTGAAAATTTTAGGTTGAAAGGCCTATTTTGTAAGAAAATATAAATTGCCAAAATTGATTCAAGAAGCTGAAGAAAGCCTGAATAAATAAATAGTAATCAAATAAAGTTAAAAGACTGTCAAATATTTATCCTCTTCCCCCCCAAAAGCAACAAATTCAAATAGTTTTATGGATAAATCATTCCTAACATTCAGGGAAAGGAATGTCCATGTTATTTGATCTATTCTGGAACATGCAAAAAGATAAGAAACTTCCCAATTCATTTAAGGAGAGACAAATTCTGATGCAAAAGATCTGGGAAAAAAGGGAGAGAGAGAGGAATTATATATATATATATATATATATATATATATATATATATATATATATATATATGTATATATAAAATACATAGTATTCAACTGTTCATTCCAAATATTTCTTGAGTGCCCACTATGTACCAGCATTGTTCTAGGTGCTGGGAATACAGAAGTGAACAAAACAAAGGCTATGCTCACGGAGCTTACATTTGGCTGGTGGAGGCCAAGATAAAAAAAAAAACAAAGAAGACAGTAAGTATGTCAGGTTTGACATGGTGAGGGGGATGAGAAAGTAGGGGGAATTTCAATTTTATATAAAGTAGTCAGAGGAGACCTCACTGGTGAGGTGGCATTTGACCAAAGACCTAAAGGAATTAAGGGAACAAGCATGCAGATATCTGAAGGAAGAACATTTCAGACATAGGTAACAACAAATGCAAAGCCCTGAGGTGGGAACATACTTGGAATGATCAAAGAACAGCAAGATGCTCCAATGCTAATGAATATAGACGTAAAAATATTAAGTAGAATTTAATAACACTGAAAAAGAATACTGCATGTCTAACAAGTAAGTTTATCTCAGAAATGCAATGAATGATTGCTCAATATTATAATTAATTAATTATATTACATTACTAGATTAAATAAGAAAAACTACATGATCATTTCAAAAGAAACTAAACGAGTAGCTAAGCCTGGTTTTAAAAACAAAAACTCTTAGTAGGGCTTCCCTGGTGGCGCACTGGTTCAGAGTCCGCCTGCCGATGCAGGGGATACGGGTTCGTGCCCTGGTACGGGAAGATCCCACATGCCGCGGAGCGGCTGGGCCTGTGAGCCATGGCCATTGAGCCTGCGCGTCCGGAGCCTGTGCTCCGCAACGGGAGAGGCCACAACAGTGAGAGGCCCGCGTACCGCAAAACAACAACAACAACAACAAAAACTCTTAGTAAGCTGGAACTAAAAGGAAGTAATTTGGATGTCAACTTCTTTAGGGAAGCTTTCTCTAACCTCCCCTGGCTTACACCAGACTAGCGCCCTGTATCATTCCTTTGTAATTCTCATCATAATTATAACTAACAAATTATTTGTATTAACTGTAAGACTACCATATTAGAATCCTTTTGAAAAGTGAGATGTTTCAAAAATATGATACTTTTAATGAATAAACCAGGAATGAAGATACAATGTGACCATTCAAAAACAATTTTTAAAATTTAAATGAATTGTCTAAAAGGACACAGGATGAGAGTTATAACAAGAATAAGTAGTTTTTATTAAAAGTACACAGAAAAGGGCTTCCCTGGTGGCACAGTGGTTAAGAATCTGCCTGCCAATGAAGGGGACATGGGTTCGAGCCCATGTCCAGGAAGATCCCACATGCCACGGAGCAACTAAGCCTGTGCACCACAACTACTGAGTCTGCGCTCTAGAGCCCACATGCCACAACTACTGAAGCCCGCACGCCTAGAGCCCGCGAGCCACAACTACTGAGCCCACATGCCTAGAGCCCGTGCTCTGCAACAAGAGGAGCCACCACAATGAGAAGCACATGCACCACAACAAAGAGTAGCCTCCACTCGCCGTAACTAGAGAAAGCCCGTGCGCAGCAACGAAGACCCAATGCAGCCAAAAATAAAAATAAAAATAAATAAATAAAATTTTTTAAAAATAAATAAAAATGGGCAAAGGGTTTGTGTAGACATCTCTCCAAAGAATATATACAAATGGTCAGTAAGCACATGAAAAAATGCTCAACATCACTAGCTGTTAAGGAAATGCAAATCAAAACCGCAATGGGATACCACTTCACACCCACTAGGATGGCTATAATCAAAAAAACAAATAACAACAAGTGCTGGTAAGGATATTATGAAATAGGAGCCCTCATACACTGCTGGTGGGAATGTACAATGGTGCAGTCACTTTGGAAAACAGTTTGGCAGTTCCTCAGAAAGTTAATTACCATATGTCCCAGCAATTCTATTCCTAGGTATCTACCCAAGAGAACTGAAAACACGTTTCAAAAATAATAAGTATAACATAAATTCTTCCAATCCATGAACATAGTATATCTCTGCATTTATTTAAGCTTTGCTATCTTTCATCAGTATTTTGTAACTTTCAGCACGCAGATCTAGAACACATTCTTTTAGATTTACACCCAAGTATTTCATGGTTTTTGTTCTACTATAAATGATACTATTTTAGATTTTAATTTCTAATTGTTCATTGCTAGTATATAGAAATACAATATATTTTTGTAAATTAACATTGTGTCCTGCAACCTTGCTAAACTATCTGCAATTCTCCTTATCATACAGTTGCTCCCTTATTTGTGAAGTTAAGAATTTTTATTTTCACATTGCAATACAGCAAACAAACTAGAATATTAAAAGTAAATTTGTGGGCTTCCCTGATGGCGCAGTGGTTGAGAGTCCGCCTGCCGATGCAGGGGACAAGGGTTCGTGTCCCGGTCCGGGAAGATCCCACATGCCGTGAAGTGGCTGGGCCCGTGAGCCATGGCCGCTGAGCCTGCGCGTCCGGAGCCTGTGCTCCGCAACGGGAGAGGCCACGGCAGTGAGAGGCCCGCGTACAGCAAGAAAAAAAAAAAAAAAAAGTAAATTTGTTAAAACGTCAATTCTCCCCAATCCAATCTATAGATTCAAGACAATTCCAAACAGAATCCCAGAAGAATTTTTAAAAATAGAAATTGACAAGCTCATTCTAAAATATATATGGAAAAGCAAATGAACCAAAAGAAGCAAAACAATTTTGAAAAAGAAAAACAAAGCTAAAAAAAAAAAAAAAACAAACAAAGCTGGAGGACTCACAATATCCGGTTTCCAGTCTTACTTTAAAGCTACAGTAATTGAGTCAGAATGAGTGTTAGTGAAAGCATACATATAGGTCAAGAAATAGAACAGGGAGTCCAAAAATAGACCCACCCAAAGATGGTCAATTGATTCCCAACAAAGAACAAAAACAATCAATGGGGAAAAAGGATAGTCTTTTCAACAAATGGTGCTAGAACAAACAGACACTCACAAACAAAAAAATTTACATATATACAAAAATGAACTTTTCATTTTTGAAATGAACTTTTCATTCAAAATGAACAAAAATGATCATAGCTCACAATATATAAAATTAACTCAAAATGGATCAAAGACTAAATATAAAGCCTAAAACTATAAAACATCTAGATGAAAACACAGGAAAAAAACAAACAAACATAGAAAATCTTTGTGAACTTGGGTTAGGCAGAGATTTCTTAGATAGAATACCAAAAGTACAATTCATAAAAGAAAAAATTGATAAATTGAACTTCATAAAAATTAAGAACTTCTGCTCTTTGAAAAATACTGTTAACAGAATGAAAAGACAAGTCACAAACTGTGAGAAAATATTTGTAATTCACATATCTGATGAAAGAAATGTACCCAGAATACATAAAGACCTCTCAAAACTAAAATAATAAGAAAACAGACAACCCAATAAAAAATATGCAAAAGATTTGGACATTTCACCAGAGAAGATACACAGATAGCAAATAAACATGAAAAAATGCTTAACACTATTAGTCATTAGGAAAATGCAAATTAAAATCATAAGATACCACTACCTCTGAGAATGGCTAAAATTTTTTAAACTGACAATACCAAGGACTAACAAGGATGCTGGTGAAAAATGTAAAACGGTATAGCCACTCTGGAAAATAATTTGACAGTCTCTTATAAAGTTAAACACACACTTATCACACAACCCATTAATCCTACTCCTAGGTATTACATATCCAAGTGATATGTTCACACAAAACCTGTGACTGCTTCTAGAAGCATTATAGAAGCATTTGCAATTGCCCAGAAAGTGAATAACTCAAATGCCCTTTAGCTGGGGAATGGAGAAACTGTAGTACATTCGTACAACAGAAGAGTAGCTGGCAATGAGAAGGGACAAACTACAGATATATGCAACATGGATGATTGTCAAATGCATTATGCTAATTTAAAGAAGGCACATTCAAAAAGCTACATACTGTATGATCCCATTGATAGCGACATTCTGGAAAAGGCAAACATATAGGGACAGAAAACAGTTCAGTGGTTGCCAGGGCCTGGGGGTGGGAGGGCAGGATGACCATAAAGGGGTTGCACAAGGGAATTTGGGGGATGATGACCTGTTCTGTATTTTGATTATGAGAGTGACTATATGACTGTATGTAATGGCTGAAATTTGAAGAACTGTTCACTAAAAAGGGTAAATTTTACTTATGCAAATTATACCTTACTTTAGAAATGAAAAAATGTAACATGTATTTATTATATTTCAAAATATAACACTTAAATTATCTGTATGCTAACCAAAGTTTCTTAAAAAAAAAAAAAAAAGGGTGTAAGAATGGGGCTTCCCTGGTGGTGCAGTGGTTGAGCGTCCGCCTGCCGATGCAGGGGACATGGGTTCGTGCCCCGGTACGGGAAGATCCCACATGCCACGGAGCGGCTGGGCCCGTGAGCCATGGCTGCTGAACCTGCGCGTCCGGAGCCTGTGCTCCGCAGCGGGAGAGGCCACAGCAGTGAGAGGCCCGCGTACGGCAAAAAAACCCCAAAAAACAACAACAACAACAAAAAAGAGTGAATGAAAACTGCTTCAATCTAGGTGTCCTCTCAACTTCTGACACATCCTATGACTCAGGGCTCCATCTGAAAAAGGTATGTAATATATTTAATACACAAATTGAAACTACATCCTTTTCCAAAAGAATGTGATTCTTATAAACTAACATGAGGAGAAATTGCTAACAGCGAGGAAGCAAGAAAAACAGTACATTTTGTAATCCTTGCATCTTTGAAACACACTGACAAAACTTCACGGAACGAGCAAATTTTGGATTACAACATGGATTTACATAATTGAAACAACACCATTAACATAAACTAGATAAAAAATGCCTCGAAAAAAATGAAATTCTCGAGATTGAGACTGACATATATATACTAATATGTATAAAATGGATAACTAGGGCTTCCCTGGTGGTGCAGTGGTTGGGAGTCCGCCTGCCAATGCAGGGAACACGGGTTCATGCCCAGGTCCAGGAAGATCCCACATGCCACGGAGCGGCTGGGCCCGTGAGCCATGGCCACTGGGCCTGTGCGTCTGGAGCCTGTGCTCCACAACGGGAGAGGCCACAACAGTGAGAGGCCCGCGTACTGCAAAAAAAAGAAAAAAAAAAAAAAAAAAGGATAACTAATAAGAACCTGCTGTATAAAAAAATAAATAAAATAAAATTCAGAAATTATTTTAAAAAAATGAAATTCTCCTTTCTCTTAACAATCTCTTTGCAAAGTCGACAGAAGGGAAAAAAAAAACAACTACATTTTATAGAAAGAAAATAAAGAAAAAAAAAGTAAAGAAATGACTAGAACTGGAAACAGAAGTTGGGTCAGGTTACAAATCATCCATATATTCTTCGGGTCTATTCTTGCATTTTCCAGCTCATTTGCACCTCGTTCAAGAAGTTTACCGAAGACTCCACACTTTCTCCCCCAAAACCCTGGCCCCCCAGGAAAGAAGTATTCTATCTCTTCTTGAAATCCTCTAACACTTGTACTGAACCTCTTTGTTGATCTTTTCATAATGATAATATTGACTGAATTTACTGTGTGTCAAGAACTGTATCAGACGCTATACCTGCATTACCTCATTTAATACCCATAGAACCACATAAGGCAGGTGCTATTATTACCCATTTTATAGATGAAGAAATTGAAGCACAAAAGGGTTCCATTATTTACCAAAGTCACACAGCTAATAGTGGTAGATCAGAATTTTATCCCAGGTAGTCCAAATCCAGAGCCCATTCTCTGAATCGCTATACTAAAGATTAAGTCATTCATCCAACATTTACAAAGCCTAAGCACTAACTCTCACACTAAAGACAGACTTAACAGAAAAACAAATATCGTATCTTAACGCATATATGTGGAATCTAGGAAAAGGGTACAGATGAACCTGTTTGCAAGGCAGAAATAGAGACACAGATGGAGAGAACAAACGTATGGACACCAAGGGGGGAAAGGCGGGGGTGGGATGAATTGGGAGATTGAGATTGACATATATATACTAATATGTATAAAATAGATAACTAATGAGAACCTGCTGTATACCATAGGGAACTCTACTCAATGCTCTGTGGTGACCTAAATGGGAAGGAAATCCAAAAAAGAGGGGATATATATGCATACAGCTGATTCACTTCGCTGTACAGCAGAAACTAACACAACATTGTTAAGCAACTATACCCCAATTTAAAAAAGAAGAAAAAGAAAAAAAAGGAGTATACATATTCAAAAAAAAACCAAAAACAGACAGACTTAAGAAGAAGATGAGGTCCTACTCTCCCATGAAAGAGCTTCTGGTCTAGTTGGAGACCAACACAAAGAAGTACAATACACTCGTTATACCTTAAGTATGTCAGGGGAGTGACAGGGAGGGCATCTCAGGATTGTCTGTGTCTGTCACAACTGTGTGACACTGTCCCACATTTTAGTGTCCCTGTATTCCCCCATAATTCCTACCAGGCTCTGAACAAACCTTTGTTGAATGAACAGCTAACACCCATCTCCTCTACTTTTGTTGTATCTGTACCTACTGCCACTCTAAAACTCAACTTAGAAAGATGTGACAGGAAGCCAAAAACTACATTTACCTTCCTCTCAATCATATCCTTAAGAACATTGATTCATTCCATGAATATTTATTGACTACCAACTATGACCAGCCACTGTTTTTGGTATGGGATACAGGGATGAACATACCAGATAAAGACCATGCTCTCCCGGAAGCAATATTCAAGTGGATGAAACAATCAAACAAGTACCAAAAAACCAAAAACAAACAGACAAAAAACCCACCAACCAAAAAAACAAAAAATGAAACAATATCACTTCAGATCATTTTAAGTGCTATGAAGAAAATAAAATTAGGGAATATGATAAACAGTGACTATGAGGTGTTAATTTAGACCGGGAAGACCAGGCTGTGAAGATGACATCTAAACTGGTGCGTGTTGGTTAAAAAACATCTTTGTTTTACTCCTATTTGTAGAGGAAAAAGGCAAAGCTAGAAACCCCATCCGAAATTAGGAGTCAGAATTAACAGAATTCTTTGTGTCACTGACAAAGAATTGCAAAAATATTTTTTCCAAAATTTATACCTAACTCAATAGTTATAGAAATAGAATGCTGTTCACACATCCACCAACTTTATGTAAAATTGGTTTTATTTTTGTAAACAATGGCTTTGCTTTATTTCAGAAAATAAATTTTGACCATATTGCACAATAATTTTTTTTTTAATACTTGCTTCTAAAAGTTGGGGGGAGCTACCTGCATGAACAAGGGTCACGGCAAAAGGATGCAAAAACGTGATTTCTGTAACACCTGTTTTCGGGATTTTGTTTTAAAAGCACCTTATTCAAATATAACATTTAAAAGAATGTAACATAACAATCCACATTTCACAACCCTTTAAAAAGCATACTGGAAGGAAATGGTATATCTAGAACAATGAAGAAAGTTATTTTTTACTAATGTTGCAAGGAAATGGACACCAGGTTTTTAAAAAGTAATTAACACTGATTTTGGCAAGTCATTTAACTGCTCTGAGCCTCCATTTCTTTCCCAAGGGTAAAATGAGGGTGTTGACATGAAAGGATCCCTAAGGGTCCTTCCAGCCCTAAACGCTTTGATTGGCCTTTAAAAATAGAAGGTATGTGATTCAGAACCTTTACCGCATGGGGAAGGCAGGTGATAATTATTGTGGACACTTTTTTAAAAACTTGCTCATTTTGGGGTTCAGTTTTTACAACAATTTTCTTCTGGTGTAATAGGTCAGATAAGGTTGTACAATTGGGAATATTTTCTATATATCAACGAAAAGAATAAGGAAGAAGAAACAATTATGATGCCTCAAAAGGACCATTACAGTCAAAAACATCTGACAACCAGAGAGCGAGCGAGCGAGAGGAATTGCTCTAATATGACAGAATCTTTGGAAAGGAAACTAATTTCCACCATTTTTATTCTATTTCCTTTCTTATCCTCTCCCACAAAGTCCACTTTTAATTTTCTCTCAATTCCAAAAGAGGTAGCGAAAGTTACAGCAATCCTCTCACATTTTCTGTTAAAGAAACAGCCGAAATATTGAAGAGGCACTATTTGCCCACACAGATCATCAAGCTTATTTAGCACTGGGGACGCCGTTTTCCAAATATCACCACCGTCAGAGCTCACTCCGCTGCAGCCCACACGCTCCAACATCCATTTTTAAAAATCCATTTACGTTGAGCCTTTCATCCAAACCCACGAACAACCATTTCCTCCCTGCAACAGTGGCTGGAACTGCCCGAAACCAAGCATCGGCTGAGTCTTGCGAACAGGGAGACTGCAGACTGCGGTGCTGGGCAAGGCCACTCCTCCCGCGCACACTAAAGCTTTCCTCGTCTCCCGGGTGATTTAAGACAGTTCAGGACCCTGATAAGACCCCGCCCTTGAAGCCAAGACCCAGGATCGGGAGGAGGAGAGAGGCGGCCTCAGCCCAGCAGAGCCAAGCCTTTGGAAAACAGGCTTCTCTCCAGCTGCCAGGAGTGGCCCAGGCTGGGCGAGCGGCGCGTCTGAGCCAGGGCGCGCGGAGCCGCTCCCAGGTGGGTCTCTGCAGCCGGGGACCGCGGCTCCGGCTCCCGGGAGGGAGGAGGAAGGGGGAGGAGGACGCAGGCCGGGATCTCGCTCGTCACGACTCACGAAGGAGGGTGGGAAAGAGGGAGGGACTGGAGACGGGAAAAGGAGTGGAATCAAGGAGCTTAGGGAATAAAGGCGAGGAAAAGGAGAGAGGAAATGAGGGGAAGGTACTGGGAGTGAAGAATGGGGGTGCAGGGGGGGGGTAATGGGCTGCAGGGGGTAAAGGCGAGGTGAAGGGGGAGGGATGGGGTGCCGGGGTGAAGGGGGAGGGATGGAGCGATGGGGGTGGAGGGAGATGGAGGTAAAGAGGGAAGAGAGGGATGGGGCGAAGAGGGGAGGGGTGGGATGAAGGGTAAGGGATGGAGCAAAGGTGGGGGGGGCGGAAGGGGAAGGAATGCGGGAAGAGAAGAGCACGGGAAGAATGGAAGAGGGCGCGGGCCGCAGGAGGCCGGGAGGGACTTCCCTCCGAGGAGGGCGGCGCCGGAATAACGGGACCCTTCCAGCCAGGAGCCCCGGGCCGAGCGGGGCGAGAGGCCAGCGCGGAGGCCAGGGCGCTGCGGGCAGGTACGGCGCCCGGCTTCTCCCGGGCAGCCGTAGCCGCCGCCTGCGGGGAGGACCCCGACTCCACTTACTCTCTCCGACCACCGCTTTGAGGCCAATGGGGGCCATCGCGCTGCGCGAGTCTCTGGGCTCCGAGCCTCCTCACGCGACGCCTGCGGACACCACCGCCTCCCCGGATCGGCGCGCTCTGCTAGCTGCAGCCCGCCGCCCTGCAGCCGCGCTCGGGATCGACTGACGCGCGGCCTCGGCGCGGGGGCGCGGCGCGAGCCAGAGCGAGGCTGCCGAGCCGCCGGCGCGCGCGGGGCGGGGGCCGGGGCCGGCCGGGGGCGGGGTCTCGCGCCAGCCGTTAGCGTCACCCGCTCGCCTCCGCCAATCGCACTGCGGCCCGGAGGCTCGGCCCCGCCCGCCGAGATGCGGCTGGAAGCGAGGAGGTCCCTGGCTCGTGGGAGAGCCACGCCCTTCCCCTCATCTCACGCGCCGCGCGCGGCCGGGACACGGCGCGCTCCCGGGGCGCCGGGTCCAAGAATCCTCTCCGCAGCCTCCGCACCTGAATCCCTGGCCTCAGGCTGCCGACGCATTCCATCTTCCTGAAACCCCGCTATGGTCTGTATTACCTCTTTCTGGGAACCTTACATCCACCCCACACACCCCCGCCCACAAAAGGAACTCAGAAGCTAGATCTTATTACTGGTACCCACTCCCCAAAACGTAAGGTTTATCGACACCATCTCTATCTCTTTGGGTGCCCATATCCATAAATCCACCATTCACTGAGCTCTTACATGCATCATCTCATTAAATCCTCGCAATAATTGGACATTATTTTTAATCTCCATTTTCAGATAAAAAAAAAATAGGCTCAGAAACTGAGTACTAGACTTGCTCTCAGGTTGTGTTTCATTCATTAACAAATATTTATTGTTCCCTCACTACTATATGTAAGCCACTGTTCTAGGCATTGGAGCTCCAGCCATATGTACAAGGCAGACACCGAGCCTAGTCTTTGGGCAACAAAAGTCTAGAAATATCTAGGTCCCAAATCGAATAGGAATATGCTGTGGGATGACTCTGGTCAGTATCTCCTTCCTGGAGTCCACATTTACCAAAGTGGTCCCAGGTCAGCTTTTGCTCGATTTAGTTGACAGGGGAGATTGCTTTTGAAATATGGGACAGGACTCCCCTCTGGCTTCAAAGAAAAATGAGTTGAGCCAATTTAAAGTCAAAAAGGACAAGAGAACTGGTAGTCATAAAATCAATAAATACTCATTAAATTTTTGGAACAGCTCTGTGAGCTAGCTCCTTTTCTTTATATTGTTAAGAAATATAATATTTTACAGATGAGGAAACTGAGACTCAGAGAAGATAAGTGCCTTGCTAGTAAGTGACAAAGGAAAGATCTAATTTTAGAATCTGAATTCTGAACCATTATTTTATACTGAGCAACAACTAAAGAAGTTGAGGCCTACAGGAGGACTTTCCTAAGGTGACACAGTGAACACTGGCCGAGGCAGGATGAGGGGCCACATGTCCTAGTTCAGCCACCAGCCCCAGGGCATGAAGATTTGACCATCTTCTCATCCTCAGTTCAATCTACCCTAACAGAACCTTCATATGGCTTCCCAGAGAGGAATAGTGTTCACCTGTCATCTCTTCATGTCTGGGCTCTGCCTTTTACCCAAGGAAGGTATTGATAGTCTTGGGTTGCATTTGGAAAAGGAGGAGATAGTTTGTAAATGTGAGGGGAACTAGGATGCACTTGTGATGCCACATGCTCCCTCCTTGACCCTCTGGCACGTGTCAACAGAGACTGCCCTCAAGGAGCCGGTATTCTAGCTGAGGAAACAGACAGGAATCAAGGAGTTACTGTTCTAACAAGTGCTGAAGCAGAAGGACAGAGGGTTCTGAGAGCAAATGACAGAGCACCTGACCCAGTGAACCAGGTAGGGTGCAGTCAGGGCAGGCTTCCTGAGATTAGTAAAAGGTAGCAAGAGGGGACGGGGAGGGTGTCCTAGGCAGATATACAGAAGGTGTCAGAAAGGAGTTTGACTTTTCCAGGAACAGAAAGGGACCAGTGTGACCAGAGGGAAGAGAGTCTGGGGGACAGAGTAGGAAAGAAAGCTGCTAGAGGTTGGCCTTGCTGCAGAACTCCAGGACTTCTGGGTGACCTGGAACCTGCCTGGAGACCTCCTCAAAGGCCACAGAAAAAAAAACATAGCAGCTACTTATTTTCTGCGGAAGGATAAAAAAAGAAATTCTTTCCTGTGGATGTGTACCTGAGATGTTTAATAGGGATGGCAAAAATCAGAATAGGATGGTTGAAAAAGCCAGTAGGGTGACAGACTGTCAACTCACCCAGGAACCCCTGACTAAGGAGTGTCGGATTGGAATCTCTCTGGATGTAGAATGCAAGATCTGTTCCAAGACTTCTTGACATCTCTGAGCCTTGATTTCTCCATCTGTGATACAGGGACAATAAAACTTCCAGGCTTCTTTAGAAGGGTGCCTCTGAGGACCCAGGGTGATGACCTGCACGATAGGATAAAATCCTCCCTCAGTCATCACACAGCACTATCCTTTGCACTGTATTCTTTATATGCAGTACGTTTGATACCCGCCAGACACCACGCAAAGGGCTCTCATGAATTTTCATCGAATTCTCACTACGGCCCCACGAGGTCGGAGCTATTTTATTTATTTATTTATTTATTTATTTATTTATGGCTGCATTGGGTCTTTGTTTCTGCGCGCGGCTTTCTCTAGTTGCAGCGAGCGGGGGCTACTCTACATTGTGGTTGCCTGGGCTTCTTATTGAGGAGCTCAGGCTCTAGGCGCTCAGGCTTCAGTAGTTGTGGCTCGTGGGCTCTAGAGCGCAGGTTCAGTAGATGTGGCGCAGGGGTTTAGTTGCTCCGCGGCATGTGGGATCTTCCCAGACCAGGGCTCGAACCGGTGTCCCCTGCATTGGCAGGTGGATTCTTAACCACTGTGCCACCAGGGAAGCCCCCGGTGCTATTATTATTACATTTTCCAGGGGCACAGGGAGGTCAAGTCACTTGCCCAAGGTCACACGGCTCTAAGAGCAGACCTGGGACTTGCGCTCCGACTTCCTGATGCCCAGAGGAGAACGTCCAGCGCCCAGGTGCAGCCGCAGTGCCCTGACCTAAGGACAGGTTTAGATGTGTGGACCTCTTGCTGGGAGCGTATCAGCAACGGGAGCCGAACCTCTTGGGAGTCGGGGCTCAGGCGGGTCCACTAACCCTTGCCCCTGCCCAGCCTTGGGGGGTCGGGTGGGGGGGCTGTGGCCCCTGGATGAGCCGGTTTGGTCCGCGGCCCCGCCCGCCCGCTGGGCAGGTGCACTTGTAGCTGCGCATGCGCGGCCTGCAGCCTCTGCAGAACCCGGGTGCCGGCCAACCTCTGGGGGCGGGAAGAATCCTGTGATTTACGCTTAGGTCACGTGACAGCGGGGAGCTTGCTTGCGGCTTGGCCGCTGCGTCAGGAGCCCGGCAGGTGGGAGACGGATGCAGAACAGAGAGGGGAGAAGCTAGGGGGGTTAGGGAACAGAGACGAGGAGCCTCATGGAGGGACCGAGAACGGGGGTGGGGGGTGCGGGGAGAGAGGGATAAGCAACCCAGAGTAGGCAATGGGGCGGAGCAGGGAGAGACGGAAGAAACCGAGTGCCGTGGCCTCCGCCAGCCCTGATAGCGCGGACCAACTGACTTGGGCCCCCCACGTACAGGGGCCTGTTGGAGAGCCCTGGGTCCAGAGTCTGGGTCTCTTGGAGGGACCTGGGTCCAGAGTCTGGGCCTCTTCTCCGACAGTCTCAGGCTTGCACCTGCCTCCCTTCTGCTTTTAAGCTGCATCATCAGCTGCATTTTTCCGTGTTCGCCCCACCCCCTCCTCCTGGTCTCTGGGCTTTTAAATTCTGCTGCATTCTTTTAGAAGAAGTTTCTAAAGAATTCAAGATAATGTTAATAAGGTTCTTTACCTAGTACCGGGAACCTATTAAGGACCCAGTAAATGTTAGCTATTAATATCGTTAAAAATGGCATAACGAGTCTGAATACATCAGTGCTGGATACACTTACAGAGCGTTCAGTCGGTTTCCTGTTTTTTTTTTTTTGCTGCTGTAGTTCACGGGCAGAGAATGAAAATGTAATTGTCTCCAGCGCAGCCACCCACTACCCCCCACACCTACAAAGAGCAGCAGGGCCTGGAGTGCTTCAGCTTGGTACATCCTTGCCGGAAAAAGTGAGTTAACAGTTTTTTGTGTTTGCGGTCGGAATACAATATGAAAAAGGCTTTGTTTTCAAAAGCGTAGGCTAGGTTCTCAAACTCAAAGGAGTGTAGGGGCCAGGCAGATGTAACACTACAGATGTGACCAACGGCAAAGCACGTGCCTTGCGGGGAGTGGGGGGAGGCGGGGGGGGGGCGGGGGGGCAGTCCTTACTCAGCTCCAACCACTGGTTTACACGCAACGACCAAGGATCTTGATTGTAAACATTTCGGCATCCCCCAGTAAGTCGAAGTGTTGCAATGGATTAAAAAAGAATGTAGGGCTTCCCTGGTGGTGCAGTGATTGGGAGTCCGCCTGCTGGTGCAGAGGACACGGGTTTGAGCCCTGGGCCGGGAGGATCCCACGCGCCGCAGAGCAGCTGGGCCCGTGCATCACAGCTGCTGAGCCTGTGCTCTAGAGCCCGTGAGCCACAACTACTGAGCCCATGTACCACAACTATTGAGGCCCGCACTCGTGGAGCCCGTGTTCCACAACAAGAAAGGCCACCTTAATGAGATGCCTGTGCACCGTAGGGAGAGGTGGTCCCCGCTCGCTGCAGCTAAAAAGAGAGCCCACATGCAGCAGCGGGAACCCAACGCAGCCAAAAATAAATAAGTTTATAAAAAAAAATTTAATAACACCACACTGGCTAAACAAAACACATCTGAGGGCCATGTCCAGTGCCCAGGTTACCTGCATGTAAACTCTGGGGGATTAATACGTCTTCTGGAAGGGGGAGGTTGGATTCCCCCAAGGCGCAGGTTCTGAGGAACACTGACGTCTCTCCCATGCACATAGAGTCCTGGGGCGGTCAGGGCTTTGGACAGGGGTGGTGGTGTGAATGCCTGGGCACCTTCCCCCGTGGCCCTGAGAGCCAGGAATGAGTCCCTCTGCTTATCCTGGCTCTGGGGCAGCAGATTAGGGCCAACCACTTTTGAATGGACTGGTGAGCACTGTGGTGGCAGCCTTTGAGGACAGCTATTGTGGACAGCTCAGTTTTGCCTGGACTGTGAAAGTCCCATAGTCCTGATCCAGCCCAGGAAGAAGGAGAGAGCCACACAAAAATACCATCCAAATGAAGTTTAGCAACCTCAGACAGTGGGGGCTTCAAGCGAGTTTTATTCAATTTAGAGAAATAAAGAAATATGACATTGTTTACACCTTGGGTATCAGAGAACAATTCATGCCTTTTATGTGTTAAATTGCCATGCGATCCCAGGGGAAGAAGTTTTCATTCCAACTGGAGAAATAATTTGGTTTAGATGTGGTTTGTTTTTGGCCAGTGGGGCCAGAAAGCTTCATGGAAGAGGTGGCATTTGAGCTGAGCCTGGAGGCTGAGAAGAGAGAGAAGATCAAATCCAACCAAAGAAAAGAGAATAGGCCCACGAGTCCCAAACTGTGTGCGATGCACCCTGGGGTGCCACAGCAAATAGTAACACAGTGGAGTATTTTAAATTTTGGAGAGAAACACAATGATGCTTATCATCTGTTGGACACTGTGGAACCTACTAGCTAGAAGTAGTTCACAGTTTCAACATTAGACTCTGCTACATTTCTTTCTATGATGTACATGTCTTTGAAGCTGAGTTTTCAGCAATTGATGTGGTAGAAGAAAATAACTCATGAAAATCAACGTGGAACAGGAGACTGAGAGTGTTAATGTCTGATGTGGTGCATTCTAAGGTCTGAGAAGGTGCACATATCTTAATAGTAAGGAGTGGTGGTTATTTTAGAATTACATGAAAATGTTTTTCTTTCAATTTATGGGTACTGTTTTCTCAAATGGCTACTAAGTTGTTAGGATATAACAGAAGTTGTTTGGTCCTGACTACTTCATAAACAGAGCTATTAGGTTTTTCTTTGGGTCTGGGATGCTATGAAAACATACTGAGACACAAAGGCTGCCACGTTTGGAAACCTCTAGCATAGGCAAAGTGTGAATTCATTAATTCAGCAGTATTTATTGAGCACCTACTGTGTGCCAGGCACGGTCCTAGGCATTGCAGACACAGCAATGAACAAAAGAGAAAACTCCCTGTAGACACGACACTGACATTCTAGAGGGGGAAACACCATAAATATGTAAATAGTAAATTATATAGTATGTTTAAAAGGTGATAAATGCTATGATGATAAAAATAGAGTAGGGTGATCAGGATTAGGCTTGGGTAGGGGTTGAAGAGAGATAGTTTGCATTTTAAAGGGGATGGGCAGGTTAGACTTCATTGAGAAAATGTTGGATATGGGTTCAAAGTCAGGAGTCACATCTGGGCATCCCTGTCAGCACATACAATGTGATGCCTCCAGGAAGGGTGACTCACATGACCCAGGGGGTTAGGGATTGGTCATGTAAAGGACACTGGGAAGAACTCCAGTTTAAGGCTGAGTGAAGGGAGCAGAGACCAGAAGGAGGCAGAAAGGAAATGGTCCGAGAGGTACAGGGTGAGCCAGGAGTGCAGAAAGACGGCATAGCTAACAACACCTCATGACCCAGGGCTCTGACTAAAAATAAAAAACATCGGTGGGTCTGGTCATTGAGAGGTCACTGGTGACCTGGGCAAAAGTCAGAGTGCACACAGGGGAGGACTGACTGAGAGGAGAAGGGGGGCTATCCTCCAAACTTCTCCAAAGAGTATGGATTTATCTTTCTGCAAGAAAGACACAAAAGAGGAAGAGAAAGGCTGGATGACCCACAGGGGATCAGAATCAAGCGAACTTTTTTGAATAGGGGGAAATCTCTCTCTCTCATTTTTAAATGAAACTTTAAAAAAACAGAAAAGTAATAAAGCAAATTCCCATATGCTCCTTCCCCAAGAGTAAAGAACAGTTAATGTTTTGCTTCAGGATTTTGTTTTAGAAAAATAGATCTGATTATATCAGGCGGATTCTTTTTCCTCCTGAAACCCCACTAAAATACTAGCAGGGGAATTCTTAAAAAGTTTAAATCCACGAGGACACAAAGAACAGGAAGAGAGGCAATGGGAGTTGAGAGATAGTGACAAAACTTTGGAAGATGAACAGCACATGGTTGAGGGTTGATGAGTGAACAGAGAAAAGGAAGTGGAAATATGAACCTCCAGAAGGAGACTAGCCACTCAACCACAGAACCTTGGAAACGTTCAGGAATCATTGGTACCAGGTACTTCCAGAGGTGGGAGTGAAAGGATGGGTTGAAAACAAAAGACTGGTAAAGAAAAGGATGAGTTATGGGCTTCCCTGGTGGTGCAGTGGTTGAGAATCTGCCTGCTAATGCAGGGGACACGGGTTCGAGCCCTGGTCTGGGAAGATCCCACATGCCACGGAGCAACTAGGCCCGTGAGCCACAACTATTGAGCTTGCGCGTCTGGAGCCTGTGCTCGGCAACAAGAGAGGCCGCGATAGAGGCCCGCGCACCGCGGTGAAGAGTGGCCCCCACTTGCCACAACTAGAGAAAGCCCTCGCACAGAAACGAAGACCCGACACAGCCAAAAGTAAATAAATAAATAAATTTAATAAATTTAAAAAAAAGTAACTGTACCATTTTAAAAAAAAAAAGGAAGAAAAGGATGAGTCAGACCACCAGGTCCCCTCCACCACCCTGCATAGTCAGGTGACAACCCCTCCCCAGCAGAATGGTAAACGATGATGGTGACGATGATGGTGACATGGTGATGGAAGCAAGCTTATATGGGGCATACTGTGTGTCAAGCACTCTTCCAAGCTCTTCACATATATCAGTTCATTTAACCCTAACAGTCACCTGTGAGGTATTTACTATTATTATCTCCATTTTACACACGAGGAAACTGAGCCATTTGTCCAAGGTCACACAGCCAATAAGTGATAGGGCCAGGATTCAAACCCTGGCATGTGGGAGGTAAGGATAGACAGTAGAAACCAGTGAGTACTCCTGTGGTTTGGACTTCTTTTGTCTCTCCATGAGAAGCCATGAGGATGGGGATGGGAGGGGAAGAACATAATTGAGATGAATCAAAATAGCACCACCCCCTCAGCACCCTGCTGTGCCAAATGCTTCACGCACAATATCTCTTTTAATCCCCTCCTCAAATCCTATGAAGTACGTATGATGATTTATATCCATCTTATAAGATGAGGAAACTGACACGTAATGCATTCTGGGGCACATAGTCAATTTCTGGGCAAACCAGGATTTGAACCTGGTATGTCTGAGCCCAAAGCCTGAACTCTTAACCACAGAGCTCTGTTCATCTCTAGATTTCAGAGCCTTTTTGAGCCAGACATGAAAGTATACACTATGAGTCTATGCATATGAGGTTTCAGGAACAGTCTAATCTATGACAATAGAAATCAGGATAACAACTATCTCCTGGAGGTGGAGAGCAAAGAGCATTGACTGGGAAGAGAGATGTGGGAGGCCCTGGGTCTCTGGAAATATTCTGTGTCTTGATCTGGGTGGTAGTAACATGGGTGCATATTTATGTAAAAACTCACCGAGCTGCTCTCTTAATTATGTAGTTTATTGGATGTTACACTTCCTGTTTTTAAAAATGGCTTCCTAGGGCTTCCCTGGTGGCGCAGTGGTTGAGAGTCCGCCTGCCAATGCAGGGGACACGGGTTCGTGCCCCGGTCCGGGAAGATCCCACATGCCGCGGAGCGGCTAGGCCCGTGAGCCATGACCGCTGGGCCTGCGCGTCCGGAGGCTGTGCTGTGCAATGGGAGAGGCCACAACAGTGAGAGGCCCGCGTACCACAAAAAAAAAAAAAAAAAAAGCTTCCTGCAAGACATGGCATTTGAAGTGAAACTGGAAAGCAGGACTTCCCTGGTGGCGCAGTGGTTGAGAATCCACCTGCCAATGCAGGGGACACGGGTTCGAGCCCTGGTCCGGGAAGATCCCACATGCCGCGGAGCAACTAAGCCCGTGCGCCACAGCTACTGAGCCTGTGCTCTAGAGCCCGCAAGCCACAACTACAGAGCCCACGTGCTACAACTACTGAAGCCTGTGCGCCTAGAGCCCGTGCTCCGCAACAAGAGAAGCCACCACAATGAGAAGCCCACGCACCGCAACGAAGAGTAGCCCCTGCTCACCACAACTAGAGAAAGCCTGCGCACAGCAACGAAGACCCAACGCAGCCAAAAATAAATAAATAAATTTATAAAAATTTTTTAAAAGCCCAGAAAACTGGAAAGTAGTTTAGACGATTATTATAATCATATATAAAATGCTTACCATATATCAGGCATGCCACTTATTGAGTGCTTATGATATGTTAGACACTGTGCTAAGTGCTATACATATTATTTTATTTAATCTTTACAGTGGTCCTGAGGAGGTAAATATCCTGCCCATTGTACAGATGAGACAACTGAGGTTTCAAGAATGCAGTGACTTGCCTGGATCACACAGGAAGTGGCTTAGCCAGCCCAGGTTTTTCTTGTCGACAAAAATTCAATTAACAATCAAAAAGGAAAAAGAGAATTTTGCTCAAGCCAAACTGAGGGTTGTAACCCAAGAGAGAGACTCTCAGAAGCTCTGAGAACCATTCCACCTGTTAGAAGTCAAAGGCACAGTCATATACATTTTTAAGACAAAGGATCATACATCAAAATGACATACTGACATTTTACATAAAGTTCATCAAAGGCGTGTAGTTCAGGTAAGCACAAACGAAGTGAGCACTAAGTCACCATGACCCCTTACAGAGTTGGGAAAGAATGCCAGTCTTCTAAGAAGTTACATTGCTGGCATCAGAAGAAAAGAAAAAAAAATGATCTCCACAGTCAAGTAGGCACTCCCATCTTTGAGGAGGTCTGGTTAATGCAAAATGCAGATGCACACTGCACGCTAAAGGGGAGGGAGGAGGCCCAAACTGACAGAGAGAGAACTTTAAGTTAAAATTTTCTTGTCCTGCCTTGAAATGTAAATTTTATTTAATCAGCCTGACCCCCAAGTCTAAGCTCTTGGGACCACCTGCTCCCACCTCTCCAGCTCCACGGAGGTGGTGGGACTTGGGTTACAGAGGATGAAGGAGGAGAAACCAGAGATGGCTCTGAGCAGAGGTGGAGGGTACGTGGCTCCTTGCAAAGCTCTGTAATTAATTTTGTTTTTGTAATTTTGTTTTATTATTATTATTTTTTTTTTTTTGACCGCGCCGCATACAGGATCCTAGTTCCCGGACCAGGGACAGAACCGCGCCCCCTGCAGTGGAAGCATGGAGTCTTAACTACTGGGCTGCCAGGGCAGTCCCTGTTTTACTATTCTTAAAGAGGGCCCCCCATATGGTCAGAGCTTCAGGCGCTGGCTCAGAGGGTGTATGGGAGAACAGTTGCCCCATCATTAGATTGCAGAGTGTCACTTAGCAATACCTTAACCCCCATCCCAGCTCCTGACAAGGTGCCCTGAGGTTCTCCTCATCAGATGCACCCCTCCAGCACCAGTGTCTTGTAAAGCAGACCCTGAAAAGCTCTCCATAGCCTGAGGAAAGCAGGGATGCCCGCCCCTCCCAATTCAAACTGAACAGAGGCTGTCTTTCTGGCCCCTCCAGCTTCTTGCCTCCTCTCCGTGCCCCTCCTCCTTTCTTCTCCTTTTGTCTACTGTCTTCCCACCTCGCTTTTCCTCACTCACCCCTCTCCCTCACAGCAGCTGCCTTCCCACCTTATTCCACAGAGAGTCAGGGCCAAGAGCCTTCCCCGCCCTGGTACAGACTGAGCAGGGCACTGAGCCTTGGGGGAACCCAGGGTCCAGCGCTCAGGGTCCTGCCTTGTTGGGTCCCCAGCCAGTCACTTCTTCCCTCTGGACATCAGTTTCCCCACTTCCCATTTAGGCATAACCTTGGTCCCAGGCCCCTTGCCCTGAATCACACCGGCTGTCTCTCCCTCTCTCTGAGTCAGGAAACAGGTAGACAAAGGGGTCCACCTTGGACACCTGACTCCCTTCTCTCTACCTGCCCACCCTGGAGGTATCTCAGGTGCCGTCACTGGGACAGCAGGGGAGGCAGGCTTTGGTCCTGGGTCTGATTGTCCAGAGGCTCAAGGTTCACTGCCCAGACTTTTAGGGCATCCCCATGTGGGGTCCCTTAGTGGGGTCCTCTTAACCCCCAAATCTTTCCCTCCCTCCCTTCCAAGCTGTGACCCTCCCCCAGCTGTTGATAAGCCCCTCCTTAAATGCATCACAGCCGTGACCTATTTTGAAGAGATGTTTAATATACGAAACAAAAATAGCAGTTATTTTGTTGAATGGATCCCCAGCAATCTGAAGCCATCTGTTGGGGCAACCCACCCTGGGGCCTAAAAATGCCTGCCGCCTTCCTTGGCAAAAGCACAACCAGCCCAAGAGCAGTTTGAGCATATTTATAAGCAGCTCTCTGCCCTGTTTTGCTGAAAGGCTGCAAACCCCCCCTGCGCCCCTAGTCCTCCGACTGATGGGGCCTCATGGAGGAGGAGAGGAAGCAGAACTTTGCATTCTGCATCCTGGGTTACAGCTTGCTTTTTCTTCCTTGACATTTCCTTTGATGCTTTAAAAAAAAAAATCAAAAAAAGCACCACCAAAAAACCTCCTTTACTCTGAAGATGAAATCTCCTGCCGTTGGCACTCTTTCTCTAAAATCCACTTCTCACCACCCCACCACCCCTATTGCTGACCCAACTTTTGAACCTTGTCTTGCTAACAGAGTGCCCGTCTCCTTTGAAAAGCAACTTCAAATCCTCTGCCATTGCTATGCCCTTCATCATTCCTAATTCCTGCATTTTCCTCTCTGACTGCTGCAGGGAAATCCTGGAATGATGTAATTGGACTCTAGTGGGGTTGGGTTTTGTGTATTTTTTTTCCTTTACTTTTCATCACCCAGGTAATACAGTACACTTTTATTGTTAAAGGTATCTCAGGACTTCCCTGGTGGCGCAGTGGTTAAGAATCCGCCTGCCAATGCAGGGAACACAGGTTCGAGCCCTGGTCCGGGAAGATCCCACATGCCACGGAGCAACTAAGCCCGTGAGCCACAACTACTGAACCTGAGTGCCACAACTACTGAAGCCTGCACACCTAGAGCCCATGCTCTGCAACAAGAGAAGCCACCGCAATGAGAAGCCCGTGCGCAACGAAGAGTAGCCCCTGCTCGCTGCAACTAGAGAAAAACCCGCATGCAGCAATGAAGGCCCAACACAGCCAAAAATAAATAAATTTTAAAAAAGAATCCTTTAAAAAAAAAAGTATCTCAGTAAGGAAATGAATTCTTCATACTAAAACCACCTGGGACACAGTTAAAGTTGTGCTCAGAGAAAAATTGATAGCCTCAGGGTTTCCCTGGTGGTCCAGTGGTTAAGAATCCACCTTCCAATGCAGGGGATGTGGGTTCGATCCCTGGTCGGAGAACTAAGATCCCACATGCCATGGGGCAACTAAGCCCACGTGCCACAACTACTGAACCCACGAGCTCTGGAGCCCGCGCACCACAACTACAGAGCCCACACGCTCTGGAGTGCACCACAACTAGAGAGAAGCCCGCGTGCCACAATGAAAGATCCCACATGCTGCAACTAAGACCCGATGCAGCCAAAAATAAATAAAAAATAAGTTAATTAATTTCAAAAAAGAAAGAAAATTGATAGCCTTAAATACTTTTATTATTAATATTGGGTTGGCCAAAAAGTTCATTTGGGTTTTTCCGTAAGATGTTATGGAAAAGCCCCAATGAACATTTTGGCCAGCCCAAATAAAAGCCCCAAAGCAACTGAATCAAATACTCAACCTAAGAAATTAGAAAAATAGCAATAAAATAAAAGAAGAGGGGAGAATGAGATGAAAGCTGACAGAAATAATATAGGAAAAAATATGAAAAAGATAAATAAAATTTGTTTGAAAAGACAAAATGAGAAAAATCTTAACTAAAGGCAAGTCAAAGCAAAGGGAGAAAGCAAAAATATGCAACTTTATCCAAAGATGACATACAGGGAATTCCCTGGTGGTCCAGTGGCTGTCTCCATGCTCCCAATGCAGGGGGCTGGGGTTCGATCCCTGGTCAGGGAACTAGATCCCACATACCACAACTAAGAGTTTGCATGCCACAACTAGAGATTCCTCATGCTGCAACTAAAAGATCCCGCATGTGGCAACAAAGATCCCACGTGCCACAACTAAGACCCAGTACAGCCAAATAAATAAATAAATAAATATTTTGAAAAATTTACAAAAAAAAAAGAAGACATACAGATGACCAAGAGGCACGTGGAAAGATGCTCAACATAACTAATTATTAGAGAAATGCAAATGAAAACTACAATGAAGTATCACCTCACACCTGTCAGAATGGCCATCAGCAAAAAATCTGCAAATAATAAATGCTGAAGAGGGTGTGGAGAAAAGGGAACCCTCTTGCACTGTTGGTGGGAATGTAAATTGATACAGCCACTATGGAGAACAGTATGGAGGTTCCTTAAAAAACCAAAAATAGAAGTACCATATGACCCAGCAATCCCACTACTGGGCATATACCCTGAGGAAACCATAATTCAAAAAGACACATGCATCCCAATGTTCATTGCAGCACTATTTTCAATAGCCAGATCATGGAAGCAACCTAAATGTCCATCGACAGATGAATGGATAAAGAAGATGTGGTACATATATACAATGGAATACTACTCAGCCATAAAAAGGAACAAAACTGGGTCATTTTTAGAGAGGTGGATGGACGTAGAGACTGTCATACAGAGTGAAGTAAGTCAGAAAGAGAAAAACAAATATATATTAATGCACGCATATGGAATCTAGAAAAATAGTACAGATGAACCTGTTTGCAAGGCAGAAATAGAGACACAGACATAGAGAACAAACGTATGGACACCAAGGGGGGAAAGGAGGGGTGGGATGAACTGGGAGATTGGGATTGACATATATACACTACTATGTATAAAGTAGGTAACTAATGAGAACTTGCTGTGTAGCACAGGGAACTCTACTCAGTGCTCTGTGGTAACCTAAATGGGAAGGAAATCCAAAAAAGAGGGGAGGTATGTATATATGTATGTGTATATATATATATATATATATATATATATACACACACACACACACACACACAAATATAGCTGATTCACTTCGCTGTACAGCAGAAACTAACACAACATTGTAAAGCAACTATACCCCAATTTAAAAAAATATGCAACTTTAGGAATGAGAAAGGCAGTATAAACACAAATATGGATGTCATTAAAGTAATGATTTAAAATATTGTGGTAATAAGTTGAAGTAACCAAAGGAAATATGATTTTTCAGCAAAATATAAACTATCAAAATTGAGCTAGGAAGTAGAAAATTTTAACAGACTAAGAACCATGGAAGAGATTAGAAAGATAAGTAAGGTGATTGCATTCTGATGGAGAAATTTTTCATATATTGAGGTATGGGGACGTCATTTTGGCTTATGCATGCTTCACCCTGAACTTTGTGTGAAGTAAAACAGCTTGACTCAAGGCCTGTCAAACACACACAGTACATCTACTTTAATCGTTAAGGTAAAGAATATCTGTGTGGAAAATGAGAATATGGCATTCATGCTGACACTCCCTTGGAGATAAGCTTCCCTTCCCAGACACCAGGGTCCTGCTGTCTCGCTGTGTACACTAAATCTACCTCTATTCAAACCTTGAAGGAATGTAGTCCCGTCAAGGTGATGTATGTTTTTTGTTCTGTAAGGCAGAAAATTATGCTGGAAACCATGCTTCAACAGAGCAGTCCTCAGAGCTACTGAGAGGCTCCTCCTGGGCTTTCATCCTCAGCTTGGCGTGAATCAAACTCTTTCCTATTCTTTATTATGAATTGATTATTGATGATTTCTGTTGACATTGCTTGGCATAGGCTGCAGGATATCAGAGAAACCCACCTGTGGTCACATGGGGTCTACTTTGGACCAGCTCTCAGTACCAAGCACAAGCCCCTCGAGCTCCAGGCTTCACAGCACCCTTCAGGTGCTTGGGTGTGTTCTTCCTGGTATCTGGACCTCATTCTGGACAGTCCTGAGTTGTTGTTTTTAATTGAAGTAAAACTGATTTACAATATTATGTTAATTTCAGGTGTACAGCAAAGTGATTCAGTTATACATATATATGTATATATCTATATTCTTTTTTTAAAAATTCTTTTCCATTTTAGTTTATTACAAGATATTGAATATAGATTCCTGTGCTATTCAGTAGATCCTTGTCGTTTATCTATTTTATATATGTTAGTGTGCATCTGTTAATCCCATCAGACAGTCCTGAGTTTTATCTGAGCTGTTAAAATTTTAAGACTTGGAGTCTTAAGGGAGTACCAATACATTTCCTGGGTGGAAGGGACCTAGGAGGAATTTCCTAGGCAGGGACCTGGGGGGGATTTCCTACACAGGGAAATCCTAGAAGGAACTTTGGAGTGAACTGGGTTGGATGGCCTTATTTAATATGGCTTAAATTGGAAAGATTGTGTACATATGGTCTGAACAAACTATTTGACAACAAAACAAAAAATTGAACCTATTTGTCTCTGAAGAAAAGGGATATTTGCTCCTTGTGGGCACAACGTATCCTCAGGCAACTAAGAACCTAGTGGAAGTATCTGAGGATTAATCCTGGTGATGAGTAGTGGTCCCACAGGGAAACCCATCATAACACTTTAAGTTATTTACGGCTCTCCCAGGGACACACACACAAACTGGTCATTCAGTGCTCAGAGCCCCCGCTGTGGATTTAGACTGCCAGCTAGAGAAACTGAGATGCGGAAGAGCAGAACCAACTCAAGGGTGACACCTTGAGGAGCTAAGCTCATAAGCAAAACACTTCTGACCTTAGAAATTGTTCAGACTTTATAAAAAGACAAAACTGAAAGAAAATGGGAAGTCGTGCTTCTAAAGCTGAGCAGCTCCTGGACGGGCAGCCACCCACTGGAACTCCGACTGGCTTCATGTACAATACCTATGGAGCCCACACATGCAAGTACCTGGTAAAATGGGAAGATCTAACAAAAGATAGCTTACCTCTTTAGTGGTCAAAATGGAGAACGTTCTACTTACCAAAATTAGTTTACTTACATGCACAATGGAAAAAAGCTGACTATAAAATTACACAGACAGAACGGGAAGCATATTTCCATTGGTACTTAGAAGCTTCCAAGCGTGGTAATGATACAATGGCATCTTTACAGGAAACTACCCGAAAGTTATTAGAAACTGTTGTTAAATTGGAGAAAAGCTGAGAAGCTACCCTCTCCCCTTCTCCTCCTCCTTCCCCTCCTTCAGCAACTTTCTGAACTTCTATACCCTGACTTGTCTGCTTTACCTCCTCCTGCACCTTTAAAGGAGAAGCCTATACTGGAAGAGGTGACCGTGCACTTATGATACTCCCTGCACTAGAACTGAACTTAAAAATTTAACTAAGGATTTCCCAGACCCTTTACAAGATCCTTTAGGGTTTGCTGGAGAATTCTATCTGACTGTTAGGACATATGAACCAGGATAGTCAGATTTATATCAGCTTGTGCATTTGCTGGTATCCAAAAGTAAAGCCAGAGGATGAATATAAGAGGCAGAATGGAAGGTGCCTATAGAAGATTTTCACAAGCGTGAGCCTGTAGATCTTCACAGGTGTAGAGAACTTGCTCATAGCTTGTACCAAGCCATTCTCAAAAGTTTTCCTAAGAAAATAGGTTGGACAAAGATCCACCAATGTAAACCAAAGCCCGGAGAAACTATTTTTGATTATTTTGAGAGGTTTAAGAAAATCTGTAAACAGCACTCCGGAATGGCCTCTGAAAGGTTTCAAAATCATCAAAATGATCCAGTTCTAAATTCAATCTTTTAAAAAGGATTAGGTGAAGAATTAGCAAAGCTAGTTAAAAGGCATGAACTGAACAGGGCCACAATACATATTAACACGCTTGTCACTATTGCAGACAAGCTCTCTAAAACCTTCCAAAAGAAAGGGAAAGAGTCACTAAAGGCAAGAATGTACAACTGCAACAGCTTAGTGGCCCTACGAAAACACCTTTTTCTAACTCTGGCCAAAAACCAAATGACCGCACTTGTTTTTATTGCAAAAGACCTGGTCATTTCCAACTTGACTGCCATACATTTAAATGGGATTTGGAACACAGCAAAACTAAAAAGAAATAGCGGAGCTCCGAGGATCATGCAAGGGTATTCCCCCTCCTCCTCCTCCTCCTCAATATGTCAGGGGAAATCAAAACAACAATTGGAGGGGAAACTTCAAAAGCCCTTGTAGACGCTGGGGCTGCTGTATCGGTTCTTAACCCTACCCTTATTCATTGTCCTCTCCCTCGGAGTAAACAATCAATTCAAATAGTAGAGGTTTCTAATTTATTTTCGCAAGTTTTAAAAGCAGAGCCCATAAGCTTTCAGTTAGGAACTATCACAGGGAAACGTGTTTCTTCTAGTAAAATGTGCCATGATTCATTCGATAGAATGAGACCTTTTAGAAGCCTACAATCCTCCTATAGCCTTTTCACAAAAAGGTGAAATGCTTCTAGACTTTTAAAATTGGGATGCTGATCCAGATCTGTTACTGAAACATTGATGGCTATAAAAATCAGTGGCTCAAACAGACCAAGAAAATAATTGATGACCTGTTATCACAAGTGCCTAAAGAATTATAGTCATCTTCTGATACAAATAGATGGAGAGATATACCATGCTCCTGGATTGGAAGAATCAATATTGTGAAAATGGCTCTACTACCCAAAGCAATCTACAGATTCAATGCAATCCCTATCAAACTACCACTGGCATTTTGCACAGAACTAGAACAAAAAATTTCAAAATTTGTTTGGAAAAACAAAAGACCCCGAATAGCCAAAGCAATCTTGAGAACGAAAAACGGAGCTGGAGGAATCAGGCTCCCTGACTTCAGACTATACTACAAAGCTACAGTAATCAAGACAGTGTGGTACTGGCACAAAAACAGAAAGATAGATCAATGGAACAGGATAGAAAGCCCAGAGATAAACCCATGCACATATGGTCAACTTATCTTTGATAAAGGAGGCAGGAATGTACAGTGGAGAAAGGACAGCCTCTTCAATAAATGGTGCTGGGAAAACTGGACAGGGACATGTAAAAGTATGAGATTAGATCATTCCCTGACACCATACACAAAAATAAGCTCAAAATGGATTAAAGACCTAAATGTAAGGCCAGACACTATCAAACTCTTAGAGGAAAACATAGGCAGAACACTCTATGACATAAATCACAGCAAGATCCTTTTGGACCCACCTCCTAGAGAAATGGAAATAAAAACAAAGATAAACAAATGGGACCTAATGAAACTTCAAAGCTTTTGCACAGCAAAGGAAACCATAAACAAGACCAAAAGACAACCCTCAGAATGGGAGAAAATATTTGCAAATGAAGCAACTGACAAAGGATTAATCTCCAAAATTTATAAGCAGCTCATGCAGCTCAATAGCAAAAAAACAAACAACCCAATCCAAAAATGGGCAGAAGACTTAAATAGGCATTTCTCCAAAGAAGATATACAGACTGCCAACAAACACATGAAAGAATGCTCAACATCATTAATCATTAGAGAAATGCAAATCAAAACTACAATGAGATATCATCTCACACCAGTCAGAATGGCCATCATCAAGAAATCTAGAAACAATAAATGCTGCAGAGGGTGTGGAGAAAAGGGAACACTCTTGCACTGCTGGTGGGAATGTGAATTGGTACAGCCACTTTGGAGAACAGTATGGAGGTTCCTTAAAAAACTAAAAATAGAACTACCATATGACCCAGCAATCCCACTACTAGGCATATACCCTGAGAAAACCATAATTCAAAAAGAGACATGTACCAAAATGTTCATAGCAGCTCTATTCACAATAGCCCGGAGATGGAAACAACCTAAGTGTCCATCATCGGATGAATGGATAAAGAAGATATATACAATATATACAATGGAATATTACTCAGCCATAAAAAGAAACGAAACTGAGCTATTTGTAATGAGGTGGATAGACCTAGAGTCTGTCATACAGTGTGAAGTAAGTCAGAAAGAGAAAGACAAATACTGTATGCTAACACATATATATGGAATTTAAGAAAAAAAAATGTCATGAAGAACCTAGGGGTAAAACAGGAATAAAGACACAGACCTACTTGAGAATGGACTTGAGGATATGGGGAGGGGGAAGGGTAAGCTGTGACAAAGCGAAAGAGAGGCATGGACATATATACAGTACCAAACGTAAGGTAGATAGATAGTGGGAAGCAGCCACATAGCACGGGGAGATCAGCTCAGTGCTTTGTGACCGCCTGGAGGGGTGGGATGGGGAGGGTGGGAGGGAGGGAGACACAGGAGGGAAGGGATGTGGGAACAGATGTATATGTATGACTGATTCACTTTGTTATAAAGCAGAAACTAATAAAAAAAAAACAATGAAAAAAAAAAGAATTATAGTCATCTTCTTCCTCAGATATTAGAAAAATTAAATTGGCTACTCATGTTAAGGCAACTGCTAATAACTTTAAGCCTCTACCTGATATTCAACAATATCCACTTAAATCAGAGGCATTAACTGGAATTATTTAGGAATTTCTTAAGAAGGGACTTGTAATTCCTTGTACTAGTCCTTGTAAAACACCTATCCTACCAGTGAGAGAGCCAAATGGGAAAGGCTGGAGCTTTGTTCAAGATCTGAGAGCTAGAAATAATGTTGTGATTCCCTGACATCCTTGTGGTCCCAAACTCACACACACTGCTCCCAGCCATTCCAGCTGATAGCTATTTTTTAGTAACTGATTTATGCAGCACCTTCTTTAGTATCCCTGTGGGAAAAGATAATATCTTTTTGCCTTCACCTGGGGAGATCATCAATATACCTGGACAGTCATGCCACAGGGCTATACTGAAAGTCCTACTTACTTTTCTCAAATACTCAAGGCTGATTTAGCTAATGTAGATTTTCCTAATGATGCCACCTTAATTCAATATATAGATGACTTGCTTTTATGTTCCAAAACTAAATTAGATTCCCAAAAGGACACCATCTATTTCAACAATTAGCATCAAAGGAATATAAGGTGTCCAAAGATAAACTCCAATTTTGTTTACCTATTGTAAAACATTTGGGCCACTTAATGTTTAAGGATGAACTATTGATTGAGTCTGAAAGAATTAAAGGAATTCTGGCTTTTTCACTCCCCAAAAGAAACAAACAATAAAAAACAACGGAGAGGATTTCTGGGACTAACTGGATACTGCAGGGATTGGGTACCTAACTTTTCACTTATTACTCAACCTTTATATGTATTACTTAAGTCTGACCAGCCTGATCTGATTGAATGGATGCCAAAAGGAAAAGCTGTCCTAAGCACCTTAAAGTCCATCTTAACTCCGGCTTTGAGACTCCCTAGTTATAACTAGCCATTTTTTCCCTTCGTACATGAAGATAAAGGAAGTGCTATAGGTGGGTTAACTGAAAAACATGGTGATCAACACTGACCCACTGGACATTACTGTCAGCAATTAGACTCAATAGCAAAAGGACTTCTACCTTATATAAGGGCTCTTTCAGCAATGGGTCTCTTTTGTAAGGCTATTGAAGAAATAGTAATGGGGTCTCCTTTAACTCTTTATGTCCCATACTCAGTTGAGTCTCTTCTAAACTCTCACCACACTCAGCACTATTCTATAAGCTGAATAGCTTCTGATGAAGCATTGTTACTCTGTGCACCTAATATTTCCTTAGTTCGATGTAATAACCTTAATCCTGCAACTTTGCTTCCAACACTACAGGAAGAAAACAACCACAGATTATTAATAGATTATCTTCTTGCTCCTAGGAATGACTTACAAGAAACTCTTATCGATAATGCTGATTTAATTAGGATTACAGATTGATGAAATAAGATTCATATTTTAAGACAAGAAAAATCCAAACATAAAATTTTCTCTATGCCGGTTTGGGCCTCCTCCCTTCCCTTTAGTGTGCAATGTGCATCTGCATTATACATTAACCAGACCTCCCCAATGGCAGAAATACCTGCTCAACCATAAAGATCAATTTTTTTCTTCTTCTATGTAGAAGATAACATTCCTTGCTCAATCCTGTAAGGAGTCCCAACAACTCACCACTCACCTAGTACATGCAGATCTGGACTATGTATCTTTGGTGAACTTTATGTAAAATGCCAATATGTCATTCTGATATATGATCCTTTATCTCAAAAATGTATATTACTGTTCTCTCAACTTCTTGTGGGTGGAATAGTTCTCAGAGACTGTCTCTGAGAGACTGTCTCCTGGGTTATAATCCTCAGGTTGGCTTTAATAAAATTCTCTATTTCTTTCTTAGATTGACCATTGATTAATTTTTCATCAACAAGATGAATCCTACTTAAAGGAAGAGCAGAGACATTACTGAGCTGGATATGCAGTAATGGTCACAGTAGACCTAATTGAAAGCTCTTATTTACCAGAAACAAAGTCAGCACAACAACCAAATTAGTTACCTTACCTGAGCTTGTCAACTGTATAAAGACCAGGTAACAAATATTTATATTGATAGTCGTTACGCCTTTGGAGTGGCAAACAAATTTGAAATGCTATGGAAACAATGAGGGGTTTTAACCTTTTGGGGACAGCCTACAAAAAATGGAAAAGAGGTTGCAGAGTTATTAAATGCTATACAACTACCAGTATAGTTGGCAATTATTTAAAACACCAGGGCAGGGCTTTCCTGGTGGCGCAGTGGTTGAGAGTCCGCCTGCCGATGCAGGGGACACGGGTTCGTGCCCCGGTCCAGGAAGATCCCATGTGCAGCGGAGCGGCTGGGCCCGTGAGCCGTGGCTGCTGAGCCTGCGCGTCCGGAGCCTGTGCTCCGCAACGGGAGAGGCCACAACAGTGAGAGGCCCGCGTACCGCAAAAAAAAAATAAAATTAAATTAAAAAAAAATTAAATAAAACACCAGGGCATTCAAAATCTGACTCTATGGAAGCTAAAGGGAATCAGCTTGTTGATGCTGCAGCCAACAGACAGCTTTAAAAACTCATCCTGAGGCTTCCCTGGTGGCAAAGTGGTTGAGAGTCTGCCTGCCGATGCAGGGGACGCGGGTTCGTGCCGCGCTCCGGGAGGATCCCACATGCCGCGGAGCGGCTGGGCCCGTGAGCCATGGGCCGCTGGGCCTGTGCGTCCGGAGCCTGTGCTCCGCAACGGGAGAGGCCACAACCGTGAGAGGCCCGTGTACCGCAAAAAAAAAAAAAAAAAAAGGGAGTAAAAACTCATCCTGTTCAGCCTCAAGATGTCCACTGCTCTCTGTTAACCCTGCTAACCCAGTAAAAGATTTCCTTCTACAGGCTCAAGAAATTGCCACTAAAGAAGAGAAACAGATATGGCAACAAAAAGGGGGAATTTTTGGCCCTGTCACACAAAAAAAACTATAGTGCCTGTTGAAGCACAATTGCCATTACTCCAGAATGTACATTATTTAACTCATTGGGTACCTGAGAAGATGGTCTTATGGAGAGAACAATATTTTTGGAAATTTTCTCCCATGGTGGCTCATAAAGTATATACTCACTCTACTACATGCCCTAAATACAATTCTGAAAAACCATTTCATGGGTCACAAGGCCACTTGCCCCTTCTTAAGGGACCCTTTGAGGTATGACAATTGGACTTTGTCCAAATGTCACCATCTCAAGGATATAAATATATCTTCGTAATGATCTGCATGTTTTTACACTAGGTTGAAGCTTTTCCCTGCAGGAGATCAATGGCTTTAACAGTGGGTAAATTGTTATTGGAAAGGGTAATTCCTGTTTGGGGAATTCCTTCCAAGTTACATAGTGACCAGGGAACTCACTTTACCAGACAAATAATTAAATCTATTTGTAACATTTGGCCAATAATGCAGCATTTTCACTGCACTTATCGTCCCCAATCTTCAGGACTGGCAGAAAGAAATAACAGCACTATCAAAACTCAACTGGCAAAACTTTCAGAAGCATTTAATCTCTCATGGCCAAAAGCTCTTCTGCTAGTGCTTCTCAACCTTAGATCTTCACCTCTTGGTAAACATCAGCTATCTCCTTTTGAAATAATAGCAGGATGGCTTATGTGACTGCATGAGAGAATATATGAACCAACCTTACTCAACAGAGATATATTACATTGTTGTCAGGGTCTTATTAAGGCACTTAAAGGAAATGAAAAGTTGGTAGGTAATTTCTTTCACAGTGAGTTCTCAGGAGTCTAAGACGTTAAGGATCATGGATTATAACCTGGAGATTTTGTCTATTGGAAAAGACATCAAATAAAAGATTCTTTGCAGCCATGTTGGAAAGGACCTTATCTGGTATTATTAACTAATCTATGCACTGCCAAACTAAAAGGCATAGACTTGTGGATTCACATCTCTCATTTAAAAAAGTCCCCTCTCTAGTGGTTAAGAATCACCTGCCCATATACCTTGAGAAAACCATAATTCAAAAAGAGTCATGTACCAAAATGTTCATTGCAGCTCTATTTACAATAGCCAGGAGATGGAAGCAACCTAAGTGTCCATCATCAGATGAATGGATAAAGAAGATGTGGCACATACATACAATGGAATATTACTCGGCCATAAAAAGAAAAAAAATTGAGTTATTTGTAGTGAGGTGGCTAGACCTAGAGTCTGTCATACAGAGTGAAGTAAGTCAGAAAGAGAAAGACAAATACTGTATGCTAACACATATATATGGAATTTAAGAAAAAAAAATGTCATGAAGACCCTAGGGTAAGACGGGAATAAAGACACAGACCTACTAGAGAATGGACTTGAGGATATGGGGAGGGGGAAGGGTAAGCTGTGACAAAGTGAGAGAGTGGCATGGACATATATACACTACCAAACGTAAAATAGATAGCTAGTGGGAAGCAGCCGCATGGTACAGGGAGATCAGCTCGGTGGTTTGTGACCACCTAGAGGGGTGGGATAGGGAGGGTGGGTGGGAGACGCAAGAGGGAGGGGATATGGGAACATATGTATATGTATAACTGATTCACTTTTTTATAAAGCAGAAACTAACACACCATTGTAAAGCAATTATACTCCAATAAAGATGTAAAAAAAAAAAAAAAAAGAATCACTTGCCAATGCAAGGGACACAGGTTTGATCCTTGGTCCAGGAAGATCCCACATGCTGCGGAGCAACTAAGCCCATGTGCCACAACTACTGAAGCCCATGTGCCTAGAGCCCGTGCTCCACAACAAGAGAAGCCACCACAATGAGAAGCCTGCACACCTCAACGAAGATTAGCCGCGGCTCGCCACAACTAGAGAAAGCCCACACACAGCAGTGAAGACCCAATGCAGCCAAAAATGAAATAAATAAATAAATTTATTAAAAAAATAAAAATAAAAAAGCTCCCTCCACCTGAATGGGCTTCAACCCCTGTTTCTGACACCCAGCTTCAATGGACAAGCACCACCAAGCAAAGACGAGAAGAAAATGACAGCGGTAGCAGACAGCTAACCCAAGAGTCTGGACCAGGCCTGTAACCCCCAACCTTGTCAATACTTTTGGACTTAAAAAAATTTTTTTTGTTTATGTGTACGTTACCTATACTCTTGACCTCATTACAGTCACAGTCAACAAGGCTTTTCCCCTTTCCCCCATGTTTTCTTTTTTTTCTGTTTTTGTTTTTTTTTTTTTTTTTTGCGGTACATGGGCCTCTCACTGCTGCAGCCTCTCCCCGTTGTGGAGCACAGGCCCCGGATGCTCAGGCCCAGCATCCATGGCTCACGGGCCCAGCCGCTCTGTGGCATGTGGGATCCTCCCAGACCGGGGCACGAACCTGTGTCCCCCGCATCGGCAGGCGGACTCACCCACTGCGCCACCAGGGAAGCCCTCCCCCTCCATGTTTTCTTTAATCTTAAAGCTTCTCCTGGGGTCTAGGTCCGGGCAGCCAAAGAATGTTGTAGGTAACAGTAATCCCTGCAAGGGTCATTTCATCGCTGGGAAGGGACGGCCCTTGCCCGCGGTGATGGTGGTTAGCAAGATGAACAAAGATGTGCAGGTGAGAGCAGCAATTAACCAAAAGCTGATAGAAACTGGAGAGAGAGAACTCCTCAAAGAGTTACTGAGAGCTAAATTAATTGAATGTGGCTGGAAGGATCAGTTGAAGGCACACTGTAAAGAGGTAATTAAAGAAAAAGTACTAGAACACGTTACTGTTGATGACTTGGTGGCTGAAATCACACCAAAAGGCAGAGCCCTGGTACCTGATGGTGTAAAGAAGGATCTCCTACAAAGAATTAAGAAGATTCCTTGCTCAGCACGCCAGCCTTTAAGATTGAATTAGATTGTGTTGTTTTGTGGTTTTATTTCTGAAAGTAAAATTGACATAAATTAGGAATTGATTTCCCAAAATGAAATCCTTTTTTTGTATGATGGTATACAGTTTTCAGTAATGATGTATACAGTTGTATTGATTTTTTTTCCTAAATGTGTTTTTTTGTTTTTTTGTTTTTGCGGTACACGGGCCTCCCACTGTTGTGGCCTCTCCCGGTGCGGAGCACAGGCTCCGGACGCGCAGGCTCACGGGCCCAGCCGCTCTGCGGCATGTGGGATCTTCCCGGACTGGGGCACGAACCCGTGTCCCCCGCATCGGCAGGCGGACTCTCAACCACTGTGCCACCAGGGAAGCCCTAAATGTGTTATTTTAATAAATATCTCATGAATGAAGAAAAAAAGCTTCTCCTAATTTCTCTATTGTCTTGCATCTGTATAATTCACTGTCATCCTTGGAAAGGCAATGTTATTGTACAAATGTCACAGTCTCTTGCCTCCTCTGGAAATTTTTCCAAATGCTGGATATGTCACCATTCCCCTACTGGGTCCTTTGTAAAATATAATGACCCCATAGTTGTGCCCATAACCAATTTTACCACTATGCTTAACTTTACTGTGATTCACAGAAAAGAACTCTCAGATCACGTACCACGTTCATATCTTTACCCAGTCTTCTCCTGTCCCTTGCTTGTTCCTGACCCCACTAGAAACAATCCCAGAGGACACTGGGGGGCCCACATGTAACCAATCTGATGCTTATGGCCATGATATTAATCAAAATGTCTTCACAAAACATTACAATTTGCAAGGTCAGTGCCACTTATTTCTCTTTCCCATCCTCTACACTATACTTACTGACAACCTGTTACAATAAGGCTGATAGCAAATATAATTCTCCTTTATGCAATGGGATTAGAACTTGACATACTTGGATTAACGGAGGGCTCACTCCTCTTCCTACTTGTAAGGTCAATTTGACTGATTGGAAACTCCCATATACTAACCCATGGTTAGAAAATTTGGGTTACATACCTTCCAAAAAAGACTCAACACCTGGAGTACTATGTGCCTCTAAAGGATTTATATTTGTTTGTGGGTGTGATAACTGGCCCTGGGCACGTGAATGTTTAGACAGTTGGAGAATGGGAGGAACCTGCCTGCTGGGATATTTGACTCCTCTATTTACTGTCTTGAAATTGCTCACTGGCTCAAACTCTAGCCCTGATGATCACAGCAAAAAACAAAAACCAAACAATCCATAAAACCCTCTCATTAGTTGAAGACTACCCTGATGAGGAGTCCTCTGAATAGGAAGGTAACAGCTGTGGCCATTCTCAGGGATGTGACCTCCCTGCAGGATTCAGAAACCAATATAACCACCGCCTCAGGGTTTGGGGCTCTTGGCTAGGAGTTGGTACCACTGACCTAGAAGTGATGATGAGAAATCTTACCCAAACCATCAGTAGGATTGCCAGAGCCTCTGCAAGAGTTATTAGGGACCAACAAAGATCTCTAGACTCTTGCTTACGTGGTACTTGACAAATGTATTGCTTTAGATTATCTCCTTGCTGCCCAAGGAGGTGTCTGTGCTGTTGTTAATACTGCTTGGTGTACTTGGATCAATACCTCTCTCAAGGACAGCTTGAAATTAGTAAACTGTAACCTTGCAAAAATCCTTAAAGGGCCCTCTAACTTTGTGCCCAGAGTTCCTTTTTTTTTTTTTAATTTATTTTAATTTAGTTTTGGCTGCATTGGGTCTTTGTTGCTGCGTGTGGGTTTTCTCTAGTTGCGGCAAGCAGGGGCTTTTCATTGCAGTGGCTTCTCTTGCTGCGGAGCACGGGCTCTAGGCGTGCGGGCTTCAGTAGTTGTGGCGCACGGGCCTAGCTGCTCTGCGGCATGTGGGATCCCCCCGGACCAGGGCTTGAACCCGTGTCCCCTGCACTGGCAGGCAGACTCCCGACCACCGCACCACCAGGGAAGCCTGTGCCCAGAGTTCTTAATTTTAGTTTTTGTACTATTTTTAGCTGGCTTCCCTCAGAAATAGGCAGTTTTTTTTCACTCTGCTTTCCAGACAATTGTCATTGTCATAATATGTATTATTAATCTTTTTCTGGCTATCAAACTACTCATGACATGTATCTGCTTGCTTTAAGTCTACTGCTAATAGCACAGGTAAAATGCTTATGTGACAATTTGATATAATTGATAATACATATAACCTGTGTCTCCCAATCAGCATATATCTCTCTGTCTTTTCACTATATCTCATTAACCACCACAGTGTAGATAACTAGGCAACCACCACAGTGTAGATAACTAGGCAAATCTATATACATAAAAAAAAAAAGAGGCCTAGCACTGAGGGACATGAGGGATCCAGAGCAGGCAGCAAATCACCTGGAATCAAGGGACAAATATTTTAATCATTAATGCTTTCTATCAAAAGATTTGTGATCAAAATGGGAAATGATGGGGAAATGTTTCACATATTGAGGTATAGGGAAGTCATTTTGGCTTATACATGGTTCACCCTGAACTTTGTGTGAACTAAAACAGCTTGACTCATGGCCTGTCAAATGCAAACAGCACATCTACTTCAACAATTAAGGCAAAGAATGTCCCTTTCAAAGATAAGGATAAATAACTCCCTTCCTGTGGCATGCATGTTAACATTCCTTTGAAGATAAAGTTCCCTTCCCAGACATCCAGGTCCTACTGTCTCACTGTATACATACTAAATCTTTCTCTTTTGAAAACTTGAAGGAATGTCCTGTCAATTTGATGTATGTTCTTTTTTTCTGATGAGGCAGGAGACTGTGCTGAAAACCATGCTTCGATGGAGCAGTCCTCAGAGCTACTGAGAGGCTCCTCCTGGGTTATTTGTCCTCAGCTTGGCTCGACTCAAACTCTTTTCTTTATTATTGATTATTGATTATTTCCATTGACAATTGCAAAAGACTCCAGGTCAGTAGAGGACAAACTAACATTAGTTCCTCCTAAGAAGATGCAATGGGAAATAGACAACGTCAGCTATGTAGTGTTAGAGCCCCAAATGTTCCACCTAAATCCAGTCCTGAAGAAACACAGACAAATAGACATGGTGGGACATTCTGCAAGAAAATTGATCTGGACTCTTAAAAAAAAAAATCAAAGTCATGAAAGGGAAAAATAAAAGGCAAAACTGTTCTAGGCTAAAAGATAAAAGAGATACTACAACCAAATGCACGGGGGGGGGGTGTCTTTGATTAGATCCTGGAGTTTAAAAAAAGCCAGTTAAAAGAACCCTATTTGGACAGTTTCAGAAATCTGAATATAGGAAGTGTACTAGATAATATTATTATATCTAGTTCCTGTTGGGTGGGAAAATGGAATTTTCTTGGTTAAGATAATGGAATTTTGTTTATGTAGGTAAATGTCCTAAATCTTAGGAGATACTTTTTAAAAAAATGTAGTTAGGAGTGAAGTGTTTAATGTTTGCATTTCACCTTTCAAATAGTTGAACAAAAAATGTTTAAGTGTGTGTGTGTGTGTGTTTGATCCAGAGAATCAGGGCCACTATGAATGATATAGAATAAAGGGTTGGTAATAGGGACTAGATCTCATGCAGTTGTGGGTGCTGGTGGAACAGACTGTGCAAGCCCTCTATACCTGCCAGTAGTTGGAAAGGAGAGATGGATGCGAAGTTGGGGAGAACAAGAACAAACTGGAGCTCACCTCTGTCTCCCACCCTCTCCAACTTCAATGACGCAGGTGACCCACAGGAGAACTGGTGTCCTTACCACAGAGCTGTACACATACTTGGCCTGGGACTCAGAGAAACAAAAGGAGGCGACCTAGCAGGAACCAGGGAGGCTACAGGTCCGGGTGCTGCCCCCAAACCAACAAGGCAAGTTAGCAGGTCAGTGACAACCACATGCCAGCTACAGCAGAGCCTGAGGCCTTTCATCAAAGTGCAAAGCATAAAAAAATGCCTGCTTCCTCCAAATCCTGAGTGAATTAACTTTATTGCCAACCTAACTTGGAACCACTCAGGGGAGAGAATTCTAGGAAACTTGGTTCCAGCTAAGTTAAGATGACACATTACCAAGTAGAGTGTGTGTGTGTGTGTGTGTGTGTGTGTGTGAGAGAGAGAGAGAGAGAGGGAGAAAACGTGATAAAATATTAACAATTTGTGAATCTAGGTAAAGAGTGCTGCAGATTTTTTGTAGATTTGTAGATTTTTGTAGATTTAAATAAAAAATTGGAAGTGGAGGGGCTTCCCTGGTGGCGCAGTGGTTGAGAGTCCGCCTGCCAATGCAGGGGACACGGGTTTGTGCGCCGGTCTGGGAAGATCCCACATGCTGCGGAGCGGCTGGGCCCGTAGTCATGGCCACTGAGCCTGCACGTCTGGAGCCTGTGCTCCACAGTGGGAGAGGCCACAACAGTGAGAGGCCCGCGTACAGCAAAAAAAAAAAGAAAAAAAAAGAAAAGAATTAGAAGTGGAAAAAGGCACCAGGCCCAGATGGTTTCATAGCTGAGTTTTATCATAGGAAAATGTAGAAAACTCCCAATCCATTTTACTGGCATATCCTTAGTACTAAAACATAATTTTATTTTTTTAAAAAAGGAAAACTATAGACCATTTTCACTTTTGAGTCTCCCCCCGACTCCCAGGAATAAGAGATTTTGTCACTAGGAATACAGTCAACTTAATTCATTACATAAACACGTTAAAGGAGAAAAAACATGGATAATTTTTAACCAGAAAAAGTATTATTTAAGCATTGAGTGAGTGCCTATACCATGCTATGCACATTAGGAAAGCTATAATGGTTTGTACAATAGAGCTTCTGCCCTTCAGAAACTCACAGGTTTCTTGTAATTGGTGTTCAACCAATCAGAGGATGTAGAGGCTGAAATTGGGTGCTGAAGTGAAAACAGTTACATTCCAAATGGTGTGGCCTGATGAGGGCAAATGAGAACTCAGGGCTGAGACACTTGAGCTTAGAAATGAAATTTGAGCTCCTAGCCCTTTACAGACAGGAAAACTGAGGCCCAGAGAGGAGAAGAGACTTATTCAAGATCATAGATTGCCCATCCCGCCAGGTCAGCATCTACTTTAATTCCACAGATCCGAAAAGCAAAGGACTAGGAGAGACTATTTCTAAAACCAGGCTGACCTCACCACCTGCAGGTAGCCAGCAAGAACAGCAGGGCTCTGAGAGCCAGGACGAGGTGATGGCATCTGTATTTTTCCTTTTGTCCCAGACTCCAACATGGCTCAGCACGGCACTGTTACGAATCCTGGTTTTTAAAATTTTGATATTTTGCTCACTATGGAATTTATGGCCCTAATTTTGATTTTTAAAATATATTGCATTGAACTATTATTTGTCTTGATTACTGAGGTTTTGGCACCCACCTCTTATACTGTGTACCCTAGACTGGTACCTCATTTGCCTCCTGTTCCCATCACCTTATACTCCTGAAACTGGGAATCTTCAACCTCGTCCTCATTTCCAACCCCCCCAACCCAGCACTGGCATCTCACCAGGGGACCTCACCTCTTCTGTAAGACCACAGATAAGAACACCCTCCCTCCCTCCCTCCCTCCCTTCCTTCCTCCCTTCCTTCCTCCCTCCCTTCCTTCCTTCCTCCCTCCCCTGCTTCCTTCCTCCCTCCCTCCCTTCCTTCTTTCCTTCCTTCCTCCCTCCCTCCCTCCCTTCCTTCTTTCCTTCCTCCCTCCCTCCCTTCCTTCCTCCCTCGCTCCCTTCCTTCTTTCCTTCCTTCCTTCCTCCCTCCCTCCCTCCCTCCCTTCCTTCCTTCCTCCCTTCCTTCTTTCCTTCCTTCCTTCCTCCCTACCTTCCTTCTTTCCTCCCCCTTCCTTCCTTCCTCCCTCCCTCCCTTCCTTCCTTCCTCCCTTCCTTCTTTCCTTCCTTCCTTCCTCCCTACCTTCCTTCTTTCCTCCCTTCCTTCCTTCCTCCCTCCCTCCCTTCCTTCCTCCCTCCCTCCCTTCCTTCCTTCCTCTCTCCCTTCCTTCCTCCCTCCCTCCCTCCCTTCCTTCCTTCCTCCCTCCCTTCCTTCCTTCCTCCCTCCCTCCCTTTTTCCTTCCTTACTCCCTCCCTCCCTTCCTTCTTTCCTTCCTTCCTACCTCCCTTCCTTTCTTCCTCCCTCCCTTCCTTCCTCCCTCCCTTCCTTCCTCCCTCCCTCCCTTCCTTCCTTCCTCCCTTCCTTCTTTCCTTCCTTCCTCCCTCCCTCCCTTCCTCCCTCCCTTCGTTCCTTCCTCTCTCCCTTCCTCCCTTCCTTCCTCCCTCCCTCCCTTCCTTCCTTCCTCTCTCCCTTCCTTCCTCCCTCCCTCCCTTCCTTCCTTCCTCCCTTCCTTCTTTCCTTCCTTCCTCCCTCCCTCCCTCCCTTCCTTCCTTCCTCCCTCCCTTCCTTCCTTCCTCCCTCCCTTCCTTCTTTCCTTCCTTTCTCCCTCCCTTCCTTCCTCCCTCCCTCCCTTCCTTCCTCCCTCCCTCCCTTCCTTCCTTCCTCCCTCCCTTCCTTCCTCCCTCCCTCCCTTCCTTCCTCCCTCCCTCCCTTCCTCCCTCCCTCCCTCCCTCCCTTCCTTCCTTCCTCCCTCCCTCCCTTCCTTCCTTCCTCCCTCCCTCCCTTCCTTCTTTCCTCCCTTCCTCCCTCCCTTCCTTCCTTCCTCTCTCCCTTCCTTCCTTCCTCCCTCCCTTCCTTCCTTCCTCCCTCCCTTCCTTCTTTCCTTCCTTTCTCCCTCCCTTCCTTCGTCCCTCCCTCCCTCCCTTCCTTCCTTCCTCCCTTCCTTCTTTCCTTCCTTCCTCCCTCCCTCCCTTCCTTCCTCCCTCCCTCCCTTCCTTCCTCCCTCCCTCCCTTCCTTCCTCCCTCCCTTCCTTCCTCCCTCCCTCCCTTCCTTCCTCCCTCCCTCCCTCCCTCCCTTCCTTCCTTCCTCCCTCCCTCCCTTCCTTCCTTCCTTCCTCCCTCCCTTCCTTCCTTCCTCCCTCCCTCCCTCCCTCCCTTCCTCCCTCCCTTCCTTCCTTCCTCCCTCCTTCCCTCCCTTCCTTCCTCCCTCCCTCCCTCCCTCCCTTCCTTCCTCCCTCCCTCCCTTCCTTCCTCCCTCCCTTCCTTCCTTCCTCCCTCCCTTCCTCCTTCCTCCCTCCCTCCCTCCCTCCCTCCCTCTTCCTTCCTTCCTTCCTTCCTTTTTAGTTCCTTTATGCCAGGTGCTAAGTTGACAGGGGGTGTCTTTGCTCTTAGGCAGTTGTCAGGTAAGGAGGCATCCAGAAAATACAATAAAGTGTTACAAGAGCTTTAACTGGCCAAGAGAAGAAGGATTGCGTCAGGGCTCATGGGAGGAAAAGAATCTGGACGGTTCTGTGCCAGCTCCCATCCATACCTGCTGCCTCATCTATGTCTGAACCACAAATAACAAGTTATCAAGTGCTATGTACCCAGCAATATTCTACAAGCATTGGTTTATTAGATCAATTGACACCCCTGTGATAGAGGTGCCACTTTTACCTTCATGTCCAAATGAGGAAACTGAGGCTCAGAGAGGTAAAGTCATTTACTCAGAGTCCCACAGCTGGTAAGTGGCAGGGCAGTGATTCAATCTGAGGTCTGCCTGACTCACTGCCCATTCTTGTAATCATTGGGCCATATTTGTTTATTCAACAAATATTTTTGCATTCTGACTATGTGACAGGACCTATTTTAGGTGCCAAAATATGGCAGTGAAGAAAATTATTAAAAATCCCCTCCCCGAATTTCCCTGGTGGCCCAGCAGTTAAGACTCCACTCCCAGTGCAGGGATCCTGGGTTCGATCCCTGGTCGGGGAACTAGATCCTGCAAGCCGCAACTAAAGATCCCTCACGCTGCAGTGAAGATCCCACGTGAGGCAACTAAGACCCAGCACAGGCAAATAGATAAATAAATAAATAAATATTTTTAAAAATCCCCTTCCCCTTGCAGCATTCACTCAGGGAAGAGGACAAGTAATAAACATATAATTAAACAAACAGATAATTTCAGATACTAAGAAGTGTTATGAAAAAAAACTAAGGCAGGGTAGTGGGAGAGAGAATCTGGGTGGTCAGGAAGCCTCTCCAAAGAAAGGCCATTTGAGATGAGACCTGAATGCTAAGGAGTCTACCAGGTGGATACTGCGAAAAGAGTGTTCCAGATGGAAGGAACAGGGAGTGCAAAGGCCCTGGGGTAGGAGTGAGCTGGACACATTTATGGAACAGACAGATTGGTGTGGCTGAAAAGCAGTGAACAAGGAAGAGAGAGGGAGGCGATAGTCACATAGGGCTTAGTAGGCCAGGCTAAGGAGCCTGAATTTTGTTCAGAGAGCAATGGAAAGCCATCAGAGGGATTTAAGCAGGAAGGTGATGGGATGTACTTCATGTTTTTAAAAGATCGATCTGGGACTTCCCTGGTGGCACAGTGGTTAAGAATCCGCCTGCCAATGCAGGGGACAGGAATTCGAGCCCTGGTCCGGGAAGATCCCACATGCTGCGGAGCAACTAAGCCCGTACGCCACAACTACTGAGCCTGCGCTCTAGAGCCTGTGAGCCACAACTACTGAAGCCCACGCACCGAGACACTGTGCTCTGCAACAAGAGGAGCCACCGCAATGAGAAGCCCTCGCACCACAACGAAGAGTAGCCCCCACTCGCCACAACTAGAGAAAGCCACGGGCAGCAAGGAAGACACAACGCAGCCAAAAATATAAATAAATAGATAAATTTATTTTTTAAAAAAATAAATAAAAGATCAGTCTCATCTATGGTTTCTCAACCTTGGCACTACTGACATTTTGGGCCCAATAATCACTTTGTTGTAGGGGGCTGTCTTGTGGATTGCAGGATTTCATCAGCATCCCTGGCCTCTATTACTAGATGCCAGTAGCACAGTCCCAGCTGTGACAACCCAAAGTGTCTCCAGAAGAAGTCAAACGTCCCCTGGAGGGCAAAAATCACTCCTAACTGAGAAAGACTGCTCTAGACATAAGAACAAAGAAGGGTTAGGATATGTTGCAGATTGAAAGAGTCTGCAGAGATGTGACAGCTACATGCAGTACCTGGTCTAGGACAAGATTCTGTGCTGAAGAGGGACCGATACTGTGCAAGGTGCTATTGGGTCAATTAATAAAATGAGTGTGAATGGTAGGTTAAAGGAAAGTATTGAATCAATATGAATTCTATCTAAGTTGAAAACTGAACTGTAGGGCTTCCCTGGTGGCGCAGTGGTTGAGAGTCCACCTGCTGATGCAGGGGACACAGGTTCGTGCCCCGGTCCGGGAGGATCCCACATGCTGCGGAGTGGCTGGGCCCGTGAGCCATGGCCGCTGAGCCTGCGCGTTCGGAGCCTGTGCTCCGCAACGGGAGAGGCCACAGCAATGAGAGACCCACGTACTGCAAAAACAAACAAACAAACAAACAAAAAAACTGAACTGTAGAGACTATCTAACTAACTGTAAGGGACTATCCCTCTGCTTTGGAAATACACACTGAAATGTTTAAGGGTAAAGAACCATGATGTATAAAATCTACACTCAAATGATTCAGAAGAAATTATAGACACACATACATATACATGTGTAAATGTTTTACATGTATACACATATATGTGTATGTGCGTGTGTGTGTGTCTAAAATCCCATACTATGTGTATATATCTATATATTCTTATTATGTATGTGTATATAGATAGATTCCTATGATATGAAATACTGTTTAATCTGTGTAAAGGATATACGGGTGTCCTCTTTGTACTTTTTTTTTTTTTGCAGTACGTGGGCCTCTCACTGTTGTGGCTTCTCCCGTTGCGAAGCACAGGCTTCGGACGCGCAGGCTCAGCGGCCATGGCTCACGGGCCCAGCTGCTCCGCGGCATGTGGGATCTTCCCGGACCGGGGCACGAACCCGTGTCCCCTGCGTCAGCAGGCGGACTCTCAACCGCTGCGCCACCAGGGAAGCCCTGTACTATTTTTATTCTTACAAACTTTCTGTACGCTTGAAATTATTTCCAAATAAAAGGTTTCAAAAATTGTTCATAAACACGATGGTATTCTGCCCACCATAGAAAGGAAACATGTAGATACACACAACACCTTGGGGTGTGTGCTGAGTGTGATAGGCGGGAAGCAAGAGTGCACATTATATGACAACTCCATTTCTTTGCAGCTTAACAACAGGCCACAAGGATCTTTGGTGACAGAGATTAGAATAATGCTTACCTTTGGGGGGAGGAGGAACTAGGTGGGTTTCTTGGTCTGGAAATGTTCTGTATCTTGATTTGAGTGGGTGTCATGTGGGTGACTACATATATAAAAAGTATCAAGTTATACATTTAAGATTGTGCAATTTACTGTATATACCTTTTACTTAAAGAAATATATAAATAGCAATAATAAAAGATCACTCTAGCTCCTGTGTAGAGACTACCATAGTGGTCCAGACAGCAGAGAAACTATTTGGGAGGCTGTGTCAAAGACGGGGGTGATGGGGAGGGAGGATCAGCCTGGGGGAGCCACAGGTGGATTGAAATGAGAGAAAGAGGGGTCCTGAGGGTGAGCTCTGGTGGACCGACGGGGCGCTGGCACCAGTGACAGAGATGAGAGGTCTGGGAGAGGAGCGGGACCGCTGGAGCCCTGCCCAGTCCGCATTTCCTGGGGTCCTGCAGAAGTTGGATTTCCCCTTCACAGCGGCATCCTGGTCACCACCAGGGGGCAGTGGGTTCCTTTGTGACCGGCACGGCAGCCTGAATCCTGGAGAACTGTCTGCCCCTGGGAGCAGCTGTGGAGCGTGGTGCCCGGATGGCCTCCAAGCCACCAGGACACTGTGCCCCTTGCAAAAGAATCTTGAAGGATGGGGAGGGAAGGACATTCAATCCTAAAACCCTAGAATCTGAAAACTGACTCCAGCGCTTCCATGGTCCTCATGTACGCTCCCGGTGGAGCCAGGCTCCTTAAGACGTCACAAGGTCTTGCTGCCCGTGCTGCCCCTCCACCCCGCCTGCCTCGACTCAACCCCAGCCCCACCTCGGGGAAGAGAGGGGCTTCCTGCAGTGCACCCTCTCCCACACATGCCGTTTCTGCACCCGCTCTCCTCTGGGCATCCTACACATCCCTCAGGGATCACTTCCTCCAGGAGTCTTTTCTGACCCAAAATCTGGGTTTGGCTTGCTCCCTCTACTTCTCCCATCATACCCCTTTCTCCCTAGATTTTATTAGTCAGTCTACCTGTCTGACTCCTCAGCTCATCTGTGGCTCGAAAGCAGGGCAGGACCTGGAACGGGCTTCCAGAATATACGTTGGATGAATGAAAGAACGAATGAGTGGGTGAATCGAAGGTGGTAAGACAATAGTGTCTCCATTAATCCATCTGGTGTTTTAAATGTGGATTCAAGTATGGGCACTGATACTTACGAGCTGTGTGACCTTGGCAACCATCTTAAACTCTCTGGGCTCTAGTCTCCTCACCCAGTTATCACAGTTATTGAACAGATTCAGTGATAGGATGTATGTCAGTCCCTTAGCTTAAAATCTGCACATAGTATACACTCAATAAAAACAAGACGATTTTTGTGTGTGTGGTTTAAAAATGTAAGTACATGCACACGTGTATATTTAATTATATCTGTTTGAGTAGGCTATGTCATAAATTGTGAGCTAATGCCAGGGGTGAAAATGGGAGAACAAGGTAAAATTTTTTCATTTTGTACTTCATATATTTCTGTAGTTGAATGTTACATTAAACATGTTACAAAATTTAAATGAAAAATAAAATCCAATAAACATATGAAAGAATACTCAACATCATTACTTATTAGTCATAAGGGAGATACAAAACAAAACCACCATGAGCTAACCCTACTCACTACCAGAAAGGCTAAATTAAAAGGCTTGACCACACCAAATGTTGGCAAGAATGTGGAGCAACTGGAACTCTCATACATTGTTGGTAGCGGTGTAAATGGTACAGCCATCTTGAAAAAATGTTTGACAGTTTCTAGTAATAGGCATACTTACCCTATAAACCAGAAATTCGACTCCTGGCTATGACCCAGTCAGCAGGAGAAAAATATATGTCCATAAAAAGACTTGTATGCAAGTGTTCACAGCATTTTTATTTATAGTAGCCGAAACCTGGAAGCAACCCAAATGTCCATCAACAGGAGGATGGGTAAACACTTTGTGGTGTATCCATACAGGGGAATACCACACAGCAATAAAGGAATGAACTGACAGAAATAACAACATGGATTAATCTCGGAAACATAATGTTGAACAAAAGAAGCCAGACACAAAAGAACATCTGTTGCATTGTTGTTTAATTCCATTTATGTGAAGTTCTAGGATGAACAAAACTGACTTATTGTGATAGAAGTCAAAATAGTGGTTACCTTTGGAGGAATGTGGACTGGCACAAGAGAACATTCTGGGGTACTGGAAATATTTCGTATCTTGATCTGGGTGATGGTTATACCCATGTATACATGAATTAAAATTCATCAAGCTGTGCACAGATGTTCACAGCAGCTTTAACTGGAAACAACTCAAATGGCCATCAATAGGTAAATGGATAAAAAACTATGGTACATCCACACAGTGTAATACAAGACAGCAATAAAAAGGAATGAACTATTAATACACACAACACCATGGATGAATCTCAAAATAATGATGCTGAGTTTTTTAAAAAGTCAGACAAAAAAGAGTAAACTGTGTGATTCCATTTATATATAAAATTCTAGAAAATGCAAACTAATCATAGTGATAGAAATCAGATCAGTGGTTGTCCGGATGCCTGGCAAGTGGGAGAGGGAGGGAGGAATTACAAAGGGCCAGAAGGAAACTTTTGTGGTTGATGGGTATGTTTCTTATCTTTATTTTAGTGATGGTTATACAGATGTATGCAAACTCATTGGGAATTGTGCATCTGACATATGAAAATTAGGCTTCAAGAAATAAAAAAGAGGGGCTTCCCTGGTGGCGCAGTGGTTGAGAGTCCACCTGCCGATGCAGGGGACGTGGGTTCGTGCCCCAGTCCGGAAAGATCCCAGATGCCGCGGAGCAGCTAGGCCCGTGAGCCATGGCCACTGAGCCTGTGCGTCTGGAGCCTGTGCTCCGCAACGAGAGAGGCCACAACAGTGAGAGGCCCGCGTACTGCAAAAAAAAAAAAAAAAAAAGAAGAAAAGAAACTGTACTTCTGACCCTGTTTCCCAGATTGGCACTTCCAGCCTCATCTGGGTCCCATGGGATCCTTCTTTTTCACCTGAAGAAACCCCCAGAGAATTTCAACAAATCAGTGCTCTGCAGCTCAGCTGGTGCCCCTGGGATGCATGGCTCTTTACAGCAAATCTGTTCCATCCCTCACAGCCCAGCTCAAACCTTACCTCCTCCACCAGGAAGCCCTCCTGCCTTGTGCCACAACCTCCCAGTTCAGCACTTTGGTGCAAAGCTCTATCATGTTACCTGCTACTGTCCACCTTGTACCAACAGAATTAGAATCCAGTGTAGACCACCTGTCTTCCACACGAGATGCTGACAGTCATCACGAGAGCAGCTACCATGTGATGGGCGTGCCAGGCCCTGTGCCTTTGTTGATCTCATTGCCTCCCTACAACAACCCCTACAACGATAGGGATTATTAGCTCCATTTCACAAAAACTGAGGCCCGGGATGGTGAGAGCCAGTTGGAGCCAGTCCTCACGGCCATAGGAAGGTTGAAGAATATCTAGACTCCACTCCTGCTCACCTCGAGGGCAGCCACGGGCTTTCCTGGTGGGCAGAGAGGAAAGATTTGGCATCTTGGAAGTTCTTCAAAGTGACAGGAAGACAGCTTAGAGGGAGAAAGTCTCCCCGTACTTTAGTTTTATTTATTTACTTTTTTAAAGGAAGACTTTATTTAAGACTATTGCAATAGGAGTTATGACTATTGCAGTGGGGAGAGAGATTGGGCTCAATTCCTGCAGGTTACTTTATTTAAAAATTTTTTTAAAAATTTTTCTTTATTTTTAATTTAATTAATTAATTAATTTATTTATTTATTTAATTTCCCTGCAGGTTACTTTAGGCCTTTTACCTTAAAGTTTTCCAGAGCAGGAAATCCTCGGAAAAAGTAGGCAGCATGGGTAGAGAGCAGGCACAGGAAGACCTTTTCTAGGGGCTTTGTATTCCTATTAAACTGCCTCACATTTATAGACGTGGGCCTTTGGCAGAGGGGTGAGCAGGAAGGCTCCTGATGAAGGGGCTCGGACACCTTGGTTCTGCCTGGCTTTGCCAGTGGCTAGTTGGGGAGCAGTGAAAATTTCTGTGTGTCAGCTTACCCATCTGTCGAATGGACCCAGTTTTGTCCTACCAGTGGTGGGTAGGGCTTTGGGGTGAAGGAGACCCAAACTGGAAAGCTGGCTTCCCGACTTCTCACCCTCGTGACTGACCTCACCTCTCTGAGCCTGCGTTTCCTCATCTGCAAAATGGGGATAATATTAGTGCAGCCCGCGTGGGACTGTTGCAAAGATAACACATCCAAAGTCCTGGCACCTTGCCTGGCACGTAGGGGTCACTTGGTGTCATGCCGATGTCATTACCATCATTATTACTAGGTATCAGTGCTAATGTCAGCTTCACTCCCTCGCCAGGGAAGGTTCCAGCCTAGTTAGTGAGACAATGTATCTTAAAACCACCTCGAAAACTGGTGGGTGCTTCTGCAGTCAGCAGGATCCTCTCCACAACCATCTGGGCAGCAGAGGGGTCTCAGCCCCGAAGTTGTGGGCAGGGGAGGATTTTGCTCCTGTGTAGGACTGGCCATCTCGGTGGAATGCTTGGCATCCCTGACCTTCAGGTACTAAACGTCAGTAGACCTCCTCCCACACCTCTGCGGACACCAGACATAGTAATAATGAAAAACACTCCCTTACACATATTTCCAAATGCCCCCTGGGAGGAGGTACCACCCCTGCCGCTGCCTCCTCGCCCAGAGCTCCCTGCACGAGTGTGCAGATCAAACCTTTATAAATCTGTCTGGTGGACGGGGTGATGCGGCCTGTATCCAGCCCGTGCTGCACTTGCCAAGCCGGCTAGGGCCCTGGCACGAGACTGCCGTGGACTGTTATCACTGGACTTTGCTAATTGTCACAGAGGTGCCGAATGGGGTAGGATGGCGCAGTCCTGAAAGCTCCCCGGCCCTGGGTCCCTGACCAGTCCTTCCTCATGCATGCATTGGCGGGGCCCACAGCAAAGCCCAGCTCTGGGCTCTCCCCATTAAAGCTCTCTCCCCCTCCACCCACCCTCCTCTTGGGCCTCCTCTGTTCCTCCCTGTGCAATGGCTTCTGTCCTCCAGGCTGTGCCCACCATGAGGACGTCTCAGTCAGCCCTGACATACTCAGGCACTCAGAACCCAGGATTATTCTCATTCTATCTGGGAGACCCAGAGGACCAAAATCCGCAAGACTTAAGGGAGAAGGGGAGGAAGGGCAGGCTGGGGTGGAGGTGGCCCCACCCCGAGAAGCCCCGCCCAGCCTCACCACAAGCTTAATCCCTCGGAGGGCTGGGGAGGCACGCCAGCGCTGCCATCCGGGCCAGGCTCTGAGTCACCAGTTGGTGAAAGGCAGCCTTGGCCCAGCAGGAAACCAAGCTTGACATGGAAGGGGTTGGGCGGAGGTTGGTGGAGCCTGAAACCCCTCCTGGCTGATCTTGGAGGAACTGGGGACAACGATCAATGCTGGCTCAGCAGCCCACGTCTCTCCAGGACTTGCCAGGAAGTCAGGAACTGGCCAGGCTCGGGGTCCCTGCGCTTGGAGGCTCTCACTCTGGAGGGTGGGGTGAGATGGGAGTGTAGATTTGTGCACAAGTCACCATGACACAAGGGGTTCCTGACAAGGGACACATGACAGGCATGTGGTGAGTGTCGGGGATGCTGGCTGCTACAATCATTTCATCAGGGCAATTTGTCACCATGTGTCAAAAGCCTCAAAAGGACCAGCCATTTCACTTCTAGAAATATATCCTCCAAAGATGATTAAGAAAATGTGTCCAGTCATAGGTAAATAGTTTTTTGGGTAATATGATGGAATATTAATTATACGGCCATTAAAATCAGTAGAATAAACAATTTATTTATTTATTTAATTCTTTTTAAATCAATTAATTAATTATTATTACTATTTTTGGGGTTCATTGGGTCTTCATTGCTGTGTGCGGGCTTTCTCTAGTTGCAGCTAGTGAGGCCTACCCTTCATTGTGGTGCAAGGGCTTCTCATTGCGGTGGCTTCTCTTGTTGCGGAGAACGGGCTCTAGGCATGCGGGCTTCAGTAGTTGTGGCACGTGGGCTCAGTAGTTGTGGCTTGCGGGCCTTAGAGTGCAGGCTCAGTAGTTGTGACACACGGGCTTAGTTGCTCCGCAGCATGTGGGATCTTCCCGGACAAGGGCTCGAACCCGTATCCCCTGCATTGGCAGGTGGATTCTTAACCACTGCGCCACCAGGGAAGCCCCTCACATGACATTCTTAACTGAAAAACAAGTGGGTGAGTAAACAGTGGGCATAGTGTCTGAGAACTAGATGAACGCGTGGGAATGGGTTTGGAGGGATGGTAGTATTTAGCGCGGTGTATGATCGTTCTGACACTGGCAGAGCCGTGTGTGGGCCCTATCTTCACCTCTTACTTGTTGTGTGACCTTGGATAGGTCACTTCATCTCACTGAGTTTGAATTCTCTTTCCTTTAAGATGAGCGTCCCCTCAAAGGGCCTCCTTCACAGAACCGTAGTGAAGATTCAACGAGGCAGAGGGTATAAAGCCCAGAGCTGGGTGCAGCATAAGCCTGCAATGAATGGGAGCTTTTGTGGTCTTCATCATCTAGTTGTTATTATTTCTCACTCCCTGCCTATTTGCTGGCACTTCAACACCCCCTTATCTGACTTTGGTGCTGTTGGGCCCAACTGGGAGTCATGATCTGTGGCGGTGGTGAGCACCCGTTTCTGGAGGAAGGCAAGCAGAGACTCTGTAGAAAGAGCCATGCTCTCAAATGGGGAGTGAAGTGGGTGTGGCCACGGCAGGCATGCACATAGGCAAGTCTATGAACAAGCCTGCTGAGTCCCAGGGACCAGGTGGGTGCCCACTGTCACATTCCCCTCCAGTGCCCACGACTCACCCAAGCTACCATTATGTCTGACCCTAGGGCTGTTGTGTTGAACGAGGACATTCCCTGTCCTCAAAGAGGAAGAGCTATTTAAATGAGTATTTAAATACTCAAAGCTATTTAAATCACACACAAAATAAGTATGAATGTGCTGACTGTGACTGTGACGGAGGCAGTATGGGGCAGTGGGAGAGGTGGGGAGCTGAAGGGTCGTCTTAACTGCGGTCTGAAGGATGAACGGTGCAGGGTGGGGCAAAACGGGGAAAGGGAATCAGTGTGCGCGGAAGCCGCGACGTAGGATAGACCGTGGCTGGTTTGAGGATGTGAAAAGTCGGTACAGCGAGAGGAGGGCAGAGGGACAGAAGAGATGCTGGCAGGAGCCCTAAATGCCATGGTTAGGGTCTGACTTTATCTCCAGTACAGTGGGAGCCACAGGTTTTAGTTTTGGCCGCGTGGCTTGCGGGAGCGGGATCTTAGTTCCCTGAACGGGGATCGAACCTGCGCCCCTTGCAGTGGAAACGTGAAGTCTTAACCACTGGACGGCCAGGGAAGTCCCAGGCACAAAAGGTCTGAAGCAGGGGAATGGCATGGTCATCTTTGTGGTTTTGAATCCAGCTGGCTGCGCAGCAAGGAACAAATGGGAGGCTGGAGGCAGGGAGGCCGAGGGGCTGGGCATTCAACCAGGTTGGTAGTCACGGGGCCTGGACTTGGGTGTGGCGGGGGAGCTGGCCACCAGAGGAGCAAGAAAGGACTTTCTTTCGCTGCCGGAGGCCAGGTGACAGATGGAACGGACTGCGAGCTCCATCTCCTTCCATCATCCAACAGTTAATAAAGAGGGGAGGTCCGGGCGGGGTGCCAGGGTCCCTTCCGAACAACGGGCCATGCCAACTGGATAAAGAGTGGTGGATACATGATATTTCTTAAAAACAAGATCCTGATTCACTCACACTCCCTGTTGTTTACCAGAGGTGTTTGTTTTTTTTCTCCTGGGCTATTTCAGGTCTGACAGGTTTGTGGGGAGGGAAGAGTTGGGGCTCAGAGCCAACTGGGAGGGAGAGGGACTAACAGGGCAAGGAAGGGACCTCCCCCTTCTTACAAGACCAGGAAGGAGCCTGGCCTGGGCCCAACTATAGGTTCTGGGGCAAATCCCTTCCTCCCTTCTCCAGGCCTTTGTCCAAACTCTGGCTCTGATCTTCTGGACCCTCCCTTTCAAAGTAAAGTATTCTTCTTCTTCACCTTTGGGTTCTTGTTTCTAAATGTGCTTTAGGGTGGGATGGGGTGGGGCAGCCCTGCAGGGAGGCAGCGAAGCCACTTCCTGAAGGACTGATGAATCAGGTTCTGTAGGTGGCATCCTTGGCCTGGGGGTGGGGTGGGGGCGGGGTGGGGGGGGAAGGCAGGCCCAGCATGTTGGCCGGGGTGGGGGTGGGGGGAACCTTCCCTCTCTGCTCCAGATCTGGACCATTCCTATCCTTTGTCCACATGCCTGTTATCTTCCACCAGGCTCTGGGGCCTGGGCCAAGGAAAGGGTGTGGGAGAGCCTGGTGGATAGAGATGGCACCCAGAGCCCTAGAAAAAGAGCAGAGACACCCTGCCCCCCCAGCAACCTGCCCCTGCCTTGCAGAGTTGAGAAATCCTTCCTATAGAAAGAGCTCTTAAAAGTTAATAAGAAAAAAGATAGACCTTCCAATAGAAAAGCAGAGGATATGAATAGTAATAATAACCACCCACAAATAGCCAATGAATGTATGAAAAGATTCTTTAGTTTATTCAAAACTAAAAACTGAACACTGAAACAGCCTCAAGTATAAGAGCGGGGGTTCCCAACCTTTTAGAGTTGAGAAACTCTCCTGATGTCTAACTTCCTGGGACCCTTCCCTCTTCCTCATATGGTGCTGATGACTATAATCATTTTTCTTTCCTTTAAAAAAGAAATCATTCTTCCCCCACCCAAAGATCATAACTGGCCTGGCCTGATTTATTACCTTAAAGTAGTGGAGAGTTGAGAACTTTTTTTTTTTTTTTTTTTGCAATACGCGGGCCTCTCACTGTTATGGCCTCTCCCGTTGCGGAGCACAGGCTCCGGACGCGCAGGCTCAGCGGCCATGGCTCACGGGCCCAGCCGCTCCGCGGCATGTGGGATCTTCCCAGACCGGGGCACGAACCCGTGTCCCCTGCATAGGCAGGCAGACTCTCAACCACTGCGCCACCAGGGAAGCCCCGAGTTGAGAACTTTTAAAGAATTTTACGATCTTCCCAGAATAAAGTTAAAAACCCATGTTCTGGATGCTTGGGGAGCCTCCCATCTCATCCCACCCATCCATGGCAGGGGACCCTCTCTCTTCTTCCCTGCAGGAGTCTGGGAATAGCCCTCAGGCCCTGGGGCCCATAAGGACTCATCGCCCTTGCCTTTTCTCACACTGTCACCTTTACCTGGCATGACCTCTCCATGCCCACCTATCTATCTAGTGTTTAAATAAGGATTGCTAAGTGCATACAATGGAATACCATCTTTTAAAAATCCTCACAATTGGTGATTCTTCCAACAAAGTAGTTGCGAGGACCCTGTGAGAGGAGGCGGGGAACGTCTGGCGTGATACCTGGATGTGGTACCCACTCCATAAATGGTAGCTATACCTGGGTCTTCATGGAGCAGACTTCTTGCCAATCAGGTCTCAAAGTGTCACCTCCTCCGAGAGGCCCTCCCAGATCACCTTCCTAGGTGGCACCCCCCACACCTGTCACTCCATCCCCTGGTCCTATTATATCATCTTAATGCTTAGCACTCCCTGAAGCTATCTTATTTGTTTATTATCTTTCTCCCTCCAGCTCTGTGAGCACAGGGATCTTAACTATCTTGTTTACTGATGTACCCCCAACACCTACAATAGCGCCTGACGTAGCAGGTGCTCCGTATACTTGTTTTTCATTTTATTTTATAAATTTATTTAATTTTTTTTGGCCCTGCTGTGCGGCTTGCGGGATCTCAGTTCCTCGACCAGGGCCACGGGCAGTGAAAGCCCGGAATCCTAACCACTAGGGCACCAGGGAACTCCGTTTTTCATTTTTATTATTTTTAAAAATTTTATTTATTTATGTTTTGGCTGCGTTGGGTCTTCGTTGCTGCGTGCGGGCTTTCTCTAGTTGCGGCGAGGGGGGGCTACTCTTTGGTGCGGTGCGCAGGCTTCTCTTGTTGTGGAGCACTGGCTCTAGGCCCGCGGGCTTCAGTAGTTGTGGCACACAGGCTCTAGAGCGCAGGCTCAGTAGTTGTGGCGCACGGGCTTAGTTGCTCTGTGGCATGTGGGACCTTCCCGGACCAGGGCTCGTACCCATGTCCCCTGCATTGGCAGGTGGACTCCCAACTACTGCATCACCAGGGAAGTCCCTGTTTTTCTTTTTTTTTTTTTTTTGCGGTATGCGGGCCTCTCACTGTTGTGGCCTCTCCCGTTGCGGAGCACAGGCTCCGGATGCGCAGGCTCAGCAGCCATGGCTCATGGGCCTAGCCGCTCCGCGGCATGTGGGATCTTCCCGGACCAGGGCATGAACCCGTGTCCCCTGCATCGGCAGGCAGACTCTCAACCACTGTGCCACCAGGGAAGCCCCCTGTTTTTCATTTTTAAATCAACTTTATTGAAGTAGAATTTACATACAATCAAATGCACCCCTTTTAAGTTGTATAGTTTGATGAGTTTTGACAAATATGTACACCTATGAAACCATCAAGGCAAAGACCATTTCCATTCATCTCAAAATTTTGGCCCTGACTTTTTTTGCGGTCAATTCCCCTCTTCCCTGCTACATTTTTGTGTGTGTGAATTGAACTAATCTTGAATTAGAGGGGACTGGCCCCAAGGTCTGGGGAGAGCTATTCACATGTTCACAATGCCTTTCCACTACTACGATCTTGTTTGTCTCACATGTGAGGCCATGGGTGCTCAGAAGGGCTAGGTGGTGACATGTGACAGAGGGTCTTCAAAGCCAAGAGGGAGAGCCCCCTGGGCTAGGGGCCTGGCACGCTGGGAAGTGTGTGGGTGCTCCAGGCTCACAGGCCTGTATGCACCATGGAGCCTGGCAAAAGGCTGGCTTGTGGCCCCACCTCTACCCCAAATGGCCCAGGCCTCCAGGCCAGCTGAGGAGATGCCCTGCGGTGTTCAGATGTCAGCTACCTCCATCTATCCACCTCCCAGAGCAGAGCAGGCCTTTCCAGTCCCTATAGTTTGGGCCATGGGAAAAAGGATATAAGGCTATCGGCACCACTGGTGGCTCAAAGAGAACCAGACACTGGGTGTCAGCAGACTTGGCCTCTGGCTGGGTTCTGCCTCCACCTTGCTGTGTGACCTTGGCAAGTCACTTTCCCTCTCTGGGCCTGTTTCTGTCTCTGTAGAAGGAAACTAATAATCTCTGCCAGCTTGACTTCAAGTCCACCTGATAATTCTCTGCTGTGTGAATACATTCTGTTCTTCAAAGCCTCTGCCTCTGCCTGTGCTTTCCCCACTCCCTGGAATGCTGTTCCTCAGTATCTGCTGTCAAAATTCTGGTTTTTCCAACTTGTAGTTCTGGCACTACTCCTTCTGTGATTTTCCTTAAGACAGAATGTTCTGTTCCTTCCTCAAGTTTCTCTATGCTCTCGAGGGCAGGGAGTGTAACAAATAGTAGAATGGTGGGTTCTGTCTACTGAGATGACCCATCGTGTGCCAGGTGCTGTGCTAATCACTCTGCTATCTCATTTAATCCTCACAACAAAGCATCATTATCCTCAGTTGACGGATGAGGAAACTGAGGTTCACAATAATGCCACTTGTCCTGGGTCCCAGAGCAGGTAGGACAGCTTGCATCCTCTCTTTTCATCCCCAGCATCTTGCAGAGGGCCTAGCAAGCAGGCATTTATCACTGAATACATGAAGAGTGCCTAGATCAGCGGTCCCCAACATTTTTGGCACCAGGGACCCGTTTCGTGGAAGACAATTTTCCACAGACTTGGCCGGGCGGTGCGATGGTTCAGGAAGTAATGCGAGTGACGGGGAGCAGCAGATGAAGCTTCGTTCGCTCCCCCGCCGCTCACCTCCTGCTGTGTGGCCCGGTTCCTAACAGGCCACTGGCCTAGATCACATTAGTCAACTTCAAACTTACCTTCTGTGGCGTTGACAGGACTGAAGCACCCGTGCTCAGTAAAGTTAATTTTTATTATCATCATTTTCTGCCTATGTCACACTTACAGTAAGAGCTGTCCAATTACAGGGTGGGACACGCTGACAAGTTAAGTACTCAGTCACTGGAGTAAGCAAGCAGAAACTGGGTGACTTTTGGTATGCAGTACAGGAGGTCTGAGCATCAGCAGCCAAAGGATGACCTCTGCTACCCCAGTCCATGATTTGGGGATCCCAGGGGTTAACCTGTCTCCTCTACCAGCTTGGGGGATAGTGTGGGTAGAATTGAAACACATTCCCCTGCTACCCGTGACCCAATCATGCCCAGCCCCGCAGGCCCGGTACCCAAAGTCCACGCTGGTCCGTGGGTTTTGAATCTGAGTCTTTTACAAAGACTTCATCTTTTTTTTTTCTATTCCTGACTTGCCCTGTCTCACAAACCACTTCCCAACTGAAGTACCCATATGCCGAGCCTGAGGAATGTCTGCCTGGCACTGGGACCAGGGGTGCCTTTGGGCTGGAGCCTTGCCTGCCACCTCCCTTTTCCCTGCACTATTGTGCAAGACAGGAGGGCACACCTTCTGGGGCAGGTCGGATCAAGGCCAGGGAACTTCCTGAGGGCTGGCGGCGGCGGGCGGGGCTGGGGGCAGGAGAGCAGGGGCGGGAGGAGTGCGCCTAGGCGTCGCCTACCGGTCCCCTACGTCCTCCTCGGCGTGATTCTCTTCCCAAGCGGGTCGGGGAGGGGGTGACACTCAGGCTGGAGCCCCCAGGCACTCCCGTTCTTTCAGATGCCCCCACCAGCCCCATCTCTTTCTTCGTTTTGATCACGGTCCGGTGCGCCTCCCTCTGCGTCTCTCCTCGGTCTCTCTTTCTCCGACCTTCTCTTTGTTTCCGTCTTGCGGGCGGTCCCGGCATCCCCGGCCCCCTGCCCCGCCCCGCCCGCCAGCCAGCCCGCCAGCCCTCCAGCCCGCCGGCCTGCCAGCCACCGACGAGGGGGCGGGGCTCAGATCCAGGGGCGTGGCCTGGCGGGGCGGGGCGGGCGCGGTGGGGCTGCTGGGTCGCGGGCTGGGGCGCGAGGCGGAGGCGGTCAGCGGACTGACGCTGCTAGAGCCGAAGCGCGAGCCGGGCGAGGCCGTAGCCAGAGAGGGCAGGAGCGGCGGGAGCAGGGCTGGCCGGCTCCATGGCGCCAGTGGCGCCCGTCTGAGCAGCGCGGGCAGCGGCAGGCGGCGGCCGGATAGGGCCGCGGCTCTTGCTCACCATGGGGGACGTGCTGTCCACGCACCTGGACGACGCCAGGCGCCAGCACATCGCAGGTGAGTCCCGCGCAGCGCAGCGCGCGCAGGGGGTCCGGCGGGGAGCCCCCGGCCACGCCCCCATCCCGGCCAGCCTGCCGGGGTCTCGGGAGAGTCAGGCCCCGGGCAGGGCGGGAGTGGCTGGGGGACCAAGACTGTTGTCCAAGCTTGTTTCTTCTACGTCTGAGCGCCCCTTCCCGGCCCCTTCTGAGGCCGCCCTTCCCCCTCCCGGGGGGGACTCGAACTCCCGCCCACCCCTTGGAGCCGGGTCTCGTCGGATCCCCCAACACACTACCGCAGTAGAGCGATGGGAGGGGTCGCAGCTTCCCCTTAACCTTGGGTATCCCCGCCCGGAAGCGGTCCAGGCCCACTCGGCCAGCGTGTCCTGACCTTCCCTAGCTGTCCCAGTCCCCCGCTCGCCCTGGCCCCAGCCCCAGTACACGTGGCCGAGGCTTCCAGGGGATTGGCCCATCGAGGCCTGAGACTGAGCCTGGGGAGTGGGCCTAGGATAGATGGGATACACAGGAGGGGTGGGTCAGAATCCCTGTCCTTGGACTCCGGCACAGCAGGGTGCTTCTGCTGGCAGCTTGTTTAGGGGGCTGGTCAGGGCCGGAGCCCAGCCTCCTCAGCCCCCTCCTTCAGCCACCTCTGCACAGTGGCCACTTCTCAGAAGGGCAGCTGCCCCTCCCCACTCCCTGGGGAAGCCCAGGGACTGCAGCAGGGTCCTGGGTTCCTCCTCCCCAAAACTCAGAGAGTGGAGAGAGAGGGTGAGACCCTCTGGCTGCCTGGGAAACTCAGTTCTGCGTGAGGCTGCCTGGGTGGAACCCTAGCATCTGTTTCCCAGCCATGAGATCTTGGACAAGTCTCCTAATGTCCTGGCCCCTCACAGTTTTCTCCTCTTCGAAATGGGGTGAATGATTTCTTCCTTATTAATAGACTTAAGTGAGCCAATTCACGTAGCTTGCTTAGCACAGCCTGGCATAGAGGAGACCCCAGTGCATGGGGTGCTGGTCCATGTAGGATGGAGGGGGAAGCCTATGGAAAGAGGAGGCCGTTCCTCTTGGCTGAATCTGCCTTTCTCTGTCTGGTGGACCCAGAGCACGGTGTCCGCCTACACTTATCATGATGTGTCCTGCAGTTCTCTAGAGTTTCAGAAGCTGTGTTCTGCCACTCACACCCCTGGAGAACAGGAACCAGGGGTCCCTTAACGCCGGGTTCCCACCCCAGCTGGGCACAGAGGTTTGTCCTGTGACTGTGGTCCTGGGCTTACGGCCTGAGATCCCCCTTTGTGCCAGGCCTGGGCCCGGGCCCAGTGGTGAGGGTGATGAAGAAATGAGTCAGACCCTCTCCAGCGTCAGACCAGCAGGGGGTTAAGTCCTGGAATACTTGCTTGTAGGACAGGCCTGGACTCTGGGAGGAGGAAGGCCTGGGCGGAGCCTTCCTGTCCCCTCCCTGTTGGTGGCAGCCTCCTGGGCCTCTGTAACAGTCCATCCATTCACGACCTCCTCTTGGGGCCCCTCACCCGGCCTGGTTGGGGTGTGCTGCGCTTCTTTGGTGGGGTTTTTCCTCCCTCCACACCCAGCCCTGGCTCTCCCCCTCTTCCCGCCTCCTGGGCTGAGAACTGCCACTTCACAGGAGAGGAGACTGAGGCCACAGAAGGTGAAGTGTCCTCCCCTGGACAGGGTTGGGTTTGTTTTGTGGATGCCAGGCTTGGTGGAAGAGGGCTGTGCCCACTCAGAGCCTGCTGGCCTCTCTCTTCTCAACACTTCAGTGCTATTAATAACCCTCCTTAAATGCCTCAAATTCCTGGTCCAGACTCACCTGAGGGAGCTCCTGCAGTACCGGGTGGGAGGGGAGGAAACCAGCGAGCCTCCAGCCCCCTCCCACAGAAGGGAGCTGCCTGGGAAATCTCTGTTGTGGGGAATGGGGGCGTGCTTTGCCACCTCCAGTGATCCTATGTTGTGGGGAATGGGGGCGTGCTTTGCCACCTCCAGTGATCCTCGAATCCTCCTCACCCCACCCACGGAGCAGCTAGAGCAGCCAACACTTTCCTGCAGGACAGTTAAAATTCCAGAGCCCTTCGGACCCAGGGATCCAGGGCCGCCCCATAGAGAAGTCAGCTGTGCTGCCCCATAGAGAAGTCAGCTGTGCTCCGAGCTCCGAGGCCTGTTCCTGGTCGGGTTCTGTGGCTTGGCCAGTGGCTCCCCGGGATTTGCACCCGCCTTGAGGAGGTGAGCAGGTGAGTGCCAGCCTGCAAGTCCTGGCAGGGGTCAGGCGCGCTCCTGCCCATGGTGCTGTTTTGCTGTCACGGCGCCTTTCATCCTGGGATTTCAAAGCTCCTGGCAAGCAGGGGCTTGTTCTCACACCAGCGGCCCCGTGGGGCTAGTGGCAGGATGATTCTCTTCCTTCTTTCATGAGGGAGTTTGTGTGGAGGAAGAACCCTGGCCTGGGAGCCAGGAGGCCTGCGTAACCTCAGGCAGCCGCTTACTTAACTCTCTTCAGTCTGTTTCTCACTGTGACTGAAAGGGTGTCTTCCCTGCGGGCCATAGTCCCTTCCAGCTCTGAGGGCCTAACCATCCCAGAGTTTCCCCACAAATCTCCTCAGATTTGAGCCAGCTCAAGGTCCCAACATTGACTCCACAGCAAGTTAGCTGGCATGACCTTGGGCCAGCATCTGAATCTCAGTGTTCTTATCTGTAGAATGGGAATAATAAGATAATGCAGGTCAGAAACTTGGCCCAGTGCTTGGGGCCTAGTAAGTGCTTAGCAAACAACTGCCATTATTATTGAGATTGTTCTTTACCCTCTGTTCTTGAGAGTTGCCAGGTGTTTGGAGTTTGAAGCAAGCAACTAACTGCAGCTGTGGTTTAGGTCCTGTTTCTCCGAGGTTTGTCCAGTCCCTGGGGTCAGGGTTGATGCTGGTTTCTGGGATGCAGGAATCCACCTGGGTTTTTAGAAACCTTGATTACCTTCTGTGTTGGCATACGTGTGAGATGGATGTGGGCTATCTGGAGTGGGTCCAGAGAGCAGTGAGGGGAGGACCCATATGACAAGGAAAGAACTAAGACATGGAGAGGTGGGGGGTAGGCTTAGGCCAACTCACACCTTCTACCTGGCACAGAGGCTAGGACAAGAACAAGAGTGCAAGTGCCCGCTGGCTCCTATCAGTGCTGTAAGAGGGATTCTTTGCATATGGTCTGAGCCACATAAGCCAAGATGGAGCAGGTGAGGGAGTGAGCTCACCGTTGCTCGAGGTATGCAAGTAGGGGCTGGGTGCCGTGCCCTTGGAAGGAAGCCTGGCCCTGCTTGATGTGGGTCAGGGGGATGGGGGCTCTGCCTCAAGGACGTACTTGAAAGACTCAATCATTGCTCCAGAAATTCTGTTGATCAAGATGAAATTGTGGGGGCCAAGGAACCGCCCCCCCGGCACACACACGTACACACAGTGCCCTTAAGGTTTATTATCCGGGAGCGCTTGTGCAGAAGTTTGCCAGGGCCTGCGCTCCTCCCTTCTGCCGGCCTCACCTTTCCCCTTGCTAATTCTGTTTTTAAATAGCAGCTTTATTGAAACGCAATTCACCTGCCAGCCAATTCACCCACTTAAAGTGTACCATTCAATGGTTTTTTGTATATTCACAGTCGTGCAACCTTCCCCACAATCGATTTTAGAACATTACATCACCCATCAGAGAAACTCTCCACCCATTAGTAGTCACCCCCGCTTCCCCCTCAGTCCTTCCCAACTCGAGGCAACCACTGCTAATGTCATCTGATTGCAAAAGTTAACACACTCGCAAGCAATGTGGGAGTGGAAAATGCAGAAAGCAGAGCTCTTCCGTCTTCCCTCCCTTCAATCCCACTGCCCAGAAGAAATCCCTCAAGATTGGTGTGTCACTGTTTCCAAACGCCCATCTGTGTACATACACATTTAACTCTGTTTATAAAAAGAGGTCCAATTATATGTTTCTGTGGTTTGACTTGTTTCACTCCGTATATTATGGATACCCTTCCATGTCAGAACACGTGAGTCTGCCTTCTTCTGTGGGTGGGTTTCTTTCTGTGCGTGGCAAGGTTTATTTACCCAGACCCCTGTTAACCGACGTTGAGTTTCCAGTGTTTTGCTCGTAATCACGGTGCTGCCCGAACCTCCTTGCACACATCCTGCACCAGGTTCCGGTGTCAGAGCGGCCTCAAAATGGAACTCCTGGGTCACGTTTTGATGTGTTGACACAGAGCCTCTGAAAAGACTGTAAACATTTGACACTCCCTCCTGACAGCATGTGGTACTTCAGTACCAAGTATTATCACCCCTTTTGACAATCAGATATGAGAAAGGGGGTATCTTTAATTTATTGAACAGAATAGTTAATATCTTTCCTCCAAGTTGATTTTAAAAACCTGCCTTTCTTCATTCGGGCAGTGGTTGAAGGTCCCAGGAGTTTAGGGGTGGGGGCGTCCGCATTTGGCCACCCCCCAACCCAGGTGCGTGGCTTCCTGGATGAAGGAGCCCAGGCTGGCCGGAAGCAGCGCTCCCCACTCCATCGCCCCCCCTCCCCCGTGCTGCTGCCCTTAGCCAAGGTCTGGGTCAGCCCCTGGGGGTAAAGCGTCTGGGGATTCTGCCCTGCTCTTGTGTCGTCTTACATAACGTGCTTTTGTTGGCGTTGACCCTGCCCTCCCCCTCCATCCAGCCTCCACTCCGTCTGTTCCTTTCCCACTGCTGGGGCCTGAGCTCCGGCCTCGCCTGCTCAGAGCTGCCTCCCGTCTCACCCCTCCATCCTTCCCACACACGCTGCCAAAGAGACCTTTCTAAACCCAAACTGGGCCATGGGCCTCCCTTCCTGCCGCCTGAGGAACGAGGGTTAGAGACAAAATTAGGAGTCATTCGCCACCATCCTGCAATAACTTTATTCTTTCGTGGTATTTCCCTTCTGTGTTTATTACACATTGCTGAGACCATGACTCAATTTGTGCCTTGCTCCTTGCACTAAACGATTCATAATAAACATCTCTCCCAGGTCATTAGACCCTCCCTGGAAGCGTCGTTCAAAGCTACATCTTGTTCCACCTGAGGCCATCCATGCAGACGTTTTTCTTAGCCTTTCCCCTAATGTAGGACGTTGCCATGCTCCACTGTGACCAAATAGGTGGTTTTCAGGGGCAAACTGAGTCACTGTGTTTGTTTCCTTTCCGGCTCTGGTCAGCTTCCCTGCTGAAGACAGACTCATCCTCTTGCCATACTCCCCCTCCGCACCCCCCAGCCTGCTTCCACCAACCTGGGCGTTTCAAGGGAGGCCCGTTCCTGGGAGGCCCGGACCCCTCTGAGCATCTTTCCTTGGGAGCGGGCTCAAAGGAGCTGCCGGTGAGCTGGGGACAGGGACTGATGCCCATGGCGTCTGGGTGTGACCACGTAGGTCCTGCCGCTTCCCCAGCCTGCAGCCTGCAGGGAGTCTACTGATTTGTCTCCTGCCTGAGGATGGTAGTTGATGGAGTGCACCGCCCCGGCTCTGAACCTGTAAGATTAGCCATTGTTTAACCGAGCACTTACTCTGTGCCAAGCCTTCCTTTGTTTCTTTGCATCTGAACCCTCCACCTCCCTCCGCAGCATTTTACAGGCCATGGTTAGGGGCCCGGGGGCAGAGCAGGGGCCAAGTGGAACAGCGGCATGTGTCAGAGACTGGGTTGCACACATCTGTCCTCCTGTCTTTACTCGGCCGGACTCAAGTCTGCCTTTGGCCAGTCCTGCCCGCCTGCTGGCGCCCCCCGCTCCTCCTCCGCAGGCAGAGCTCCTGACTCACTCCAGCCCGGGTCTCCTCGCAGCATCCTCCTGCGGTCGGTCACAGAAATTCCTGAGCTGCTTTTCCTTCCCCTGCCCCACCCCCACCGACCTCGCTGCCTGAGGAAGAAGGGTTTTCTGTGGAAGGTGCTGGGCCGAGTGTGAAGGAAAGATGAAGGCAGATGCCGAGGTTTCAATCCCTCGAGGGTGGAGCGGAGCCATGCCCCTCTTCTGATGGAATCTAGGGCCGGAGTCACGGAACACTGCAATCTTCTGATCTCCCAGATTTTAAAACTGGAAGAACAGGAAGTGCCCATCTCTCCAGGGCACCTGGTTCCACCCCTGGGAACCATCTCGGTTTGGAGATGTGCTACCTCTGGCCTACAGAGGTGAAGGGACCAGCCTGGTGACACAGTGGATGGTAAGTCAGAAGGAAGCAGGGAGTCCAGAGGTCTGGGCAAGGCTGTGCGTTCAGACTGCTTGGGTGCGAGTCTGAGCTTTGCCACTCTGGTGTTTGGGGACGGGTTGGCCACCATCTCTGAGCCTCAGTGTCTTCCTTCCGTTAAAGAGGATGAGAGTGCTGGCTTCTCAGGGCGTAGAATCAAGAGTGACAGCCCCTGCACAGCGCAGCACGGGGCTGGTGAGTGGTGAGAACACAGCGCGTGGTAGCTCCAGGACGCTACCTGGAGGGAGATGGGCCAGGTCTGTCCTGTAGCCTCAGGCACCCAGACCCCTGCCATGTGTTCCAGGGAGTTGGCATGCCCCAGGTTGAGGAGCACCAGCCTGTGGCCCTGGACATCTGCAGCGGTCAGCAGGCACCTGGAGGGTGGTGAGACGGGCTGTGGTCACACAGGAGAGTCAGTCAGCAGCATTGCCTACTCTGTGTCCGATGTTGGGCAGGGCCCAGGAATGAAGGGGCAAAAGACAGATAGGAACACACCCCGCCCCTTGCCTGGCCACGTGTCCAGAATTATTTGCTTGATCTGGGTCTCGAGCCTGGTCCTGTTGACTGTTTGCTGTGTGACTCTGAACCAATGGCTATGCCTCTCTGTGCCTTTTCTTCCCATCTGTGACCCCCAAGACCAGTATCTACTTATGGGAGTTCTCTGTCTCTGAAAACCTTTTCCTAGTGGTCTTAGGTACCTTCTAAAGGCAGGGCTGGGTGGGTTTGGATGTAAGAAGTTGAGGGAGAGGGTCGCCGTCTGCATGCCTGGGAGAGCCCACAGGCATGTGATGAGCTCTTGCCCCAGACACACTTGGTCATTCTTTTATTCATTCAGTCAGTAGTTACTGAGCTCCTACTGTGTGCCAGGCACCGTGCTAGACACCAGGGACACACTGATACCCAAACTCTGACACAGCCCCTGCCCGTGTGGTGCTGCCTGGCTGGCTGTCCCTCTTCAGGGTAAGGAGTGTTCTCGGGGCGGGGGGCGGGGGAGACCTTCAGCAGGAAAGTGTGAGAGGGGAACTGGCCCAATGGGTGGGTGGGGGTGGGGTGAAGAGGAGAGAGCCTCACAGGCTGGCCCTGAAGAAGAGGGGACTTTGTCCTGAGTGTCCTGGGGAGGCCTAGGAGGGTGGGTGAGAGGAGAGCCCAGTGGTGAGTGGGGCCCAAACCAGTGCAGATGGGGTACAGTCAGGGGTCGTGTGTGTGTGTGTGTGTGTGTGTGTGTGTGTGTGTGTGTGTGTGTGTGAGTGAGTGAGTGAGTGAGTGAGTGAGTGAGTGATGGAGCAGCCAGGCCTTGGTGATGGTGATGTGTGAGGTTGGGAAGATCTGGTGCCTGTTCTTGGCCCTGTGGGATTGATGGACCCCCCCATAGGCTGTTTGATTGAGGTAGCCAGGGGTCCTAGCTGCCCCTGCTCCCATTCCTTTGATGACAGGAGACTCACTCCCTTCCTCAGCAGCTCTGAGTATGAGAACCTTTGCTTCCGGGGGCAGAGTGGAAAGAGGGTGGGCCTGGATTCTGAGGACCTGGCTTCGAGATCTTGTCTCAACTGCCCCGTCATTTGGCAGGTGCCTTCCCTTCCCCTGGCCTCAGGTTCCTCATCTGTAAAGTGGGCCTAAGGTAGCCCAGATGTGCTCGGTCATTGTGAGGGATCAACGAGATGATGTGGGCAGTGCTGACTCCTGTTACGACCAGTCATTACTGTTGCGCATCGTCCTCGATAGGACACTGGCCGAGGGAGTCCTTCCTCTCGGGAACAAAAGTGCAGGGCGTGGGCCAGGGTGCAGGGTCCACCTGCAGGGCCAGGGGCTCCAGCGGGTAACCAGGCACCCAGGAGGGGCAGAGGAAAAATGAATTGTGGTTTGGAAACTGTGGACCCCACTTTCCCACCCACACATCTGTGGCCAAGCCAGCCGCAGCTGTGGTCCTTCCTCCCCACGCCTGACAGCTGTTTGTGTCCAGCCAAGTTTGTGAAGCCAGAATCTTCTAGAAGAGGAGTCCCTTGGGCAGGAAGCTACTCACCCTCTTGTGCTTTATTTACCTGCCTCGAATCCTTCCCACCTGCCAGGAGCCATTTATAGGTGCAGCCTGGGAGGCAAGAGTCTCAGGGCTGGTGCCAGGTGACCTCTGGCAAGTCCTTCTTCCTCTCTGGCCCTGTTTTGCCAATCTGTGCAATGGGGCACTAGCACAATCTCTAGTGCCCTCCTGGCTCTGACCTCTTGGGAGCCTGTGGGCCTTGGGCTGTGTTGAAGGCACAGAGCAGGTGCCCAGCAGTTACTTATTGTGTGATGCCATCTTGCTGTGGAGGGAAAGAGCCCACTCTGAAACCTGTCTTGTGCTGGGCCTGAGCTGGGTGATGGGGATGAAGCAGTGACGCGAGCCCTGATCTCAGGGACTCATGCCGTCTAAGATGCTTCCATCAAGCTGAATGCAATGTGGTTTGTGTTACAAAGACGGTGGATCTTTATGTTTTCTAAAGTGCATGTTAGTTTTAAATTTGGTCAGCCCAACTCAAGAGGCAACATGTCTGGCCTTGACCTGGAGGCAACTGGCTTCTGCCAGCAAAGGCCCCGTGGCCTTGGGCAAGTTACTCTCCGCCTTCAGTAAAATGGAAGGTGATCCCTGCCTCTGGGGCATGTGAAGATTCTGGGAGGCAGTTGCTCCCGGCACATGGAACCCGCTGGGTAAATGGCAGTTCCATTTAGCTGAGTCCTTGGGGGAGCAGTGTCATTTGCCCGCCAGGGATTTTAGGAGTGATGGGACCTCCAGAGGGGAGTGGGCTGACAATTGCACTTCTGTTTCCATTTTTGTTTTTTGTTTGTTTTTTTGGAAGTGTTCTCTGGAGAGGAGTGGGAAGGGGAGAAAAGAGAACAGGGCTGAAGCTTTGGGGAGTCTGGGCCCCACTGGGCTGCGGAGCTGCGGTTAGCATGGAAGGTTCGCTCGCGGCCTGGCCTGCTCAGGCCACAGATCCCCCTTTCCCTGAGTTTGGAGCTTGCTGATGGGCCGTGGCTGCTTTCCTTTTCTGGCCCAGACCTCCCTGCTTGCCAGGAAGGACCCTTCGCAATCATCTGACCAATCCTCTCCTCCATTTCATAAGTGAGTAAACTGAGGCCCAGAAAGAGGAAAGGACATTCCCAGGGTCTCAGAGGCTGCAGACCTGGGACGGGAACCCAGGGCCCTTTCCATTCCTGGACACCCCAGACAGCAAAGGCTGGTCAGGAAGGAGCAATGGGCCCGGGTGGGGCTGTGAAGGTTATAATTTTGAAAACTGAGTAAACAAACAAGCCCTCTATGAGAGAAGCGGCCCTGTGCTGGCCTCACAGATAGGCCTGTGTCTGAGGAGACAGCCCAGGCCTGTCCACATGCAGACAGCTAGGTGTTGTGGAGGATTAAAAAAAGCCAAGCTACCTTCCCCTCCAGCCCCACTGCCATATTTCGGGCTGCCAGGAAAAGGAGCAGGGAGAGGCCCGATCCCTCAGGACGACCACTACTCAGCCCGGCCGAGGGCAGCCCTCCGGGCTCTGCTCAGCATAGTCACGGCTCACTGTGGGGCTTTGGGCAGGGGGCTTCCCCTCTCTGGGCCTCAGTTCCCCCGTCTCAAAAATGGGGCGATTCCATCTCAAGGAGGGTGGCTGGGGGGCACGGGGTGGGACACGATTTGGGCCGAGTGGCTGAACACAGCAAGCCCTTTCTCTCAGCCTGACCTGAGTCTCTGTGGTCAGAGGTGAGGCCCCCTTCTCAGGGCAGAAGGGTTACTTTCTCAGGCCTGCCTGCTCCTGGGAGACAAACCTCCACTCCGAGTCGGGCTGTAGCAGGCCACCCAGCTCAGCTTTCCTGTTTTCCTGTTGAAATCGTGGCAGAATCTGAGAGGAGGTGCTTCTGGGGCCTGCCCTACAGGCTGGGGGCCGGGCCGTGGTCAGGCCTGGAGCCCCCCAGGGTGGGGCTCAGCAGACTTCCTGTGTGATTAGGGGCAGAGCCCCTCGCCTCCCCTCCCCTCTTCCTGAGCCCCCCGTGTGGCTTCTGAGAGTCCAGCGCCGTGGAGGGGAGCTCGGCCTAGCCTCCATGCTGGGCCTCACTTTCCACCGGGGTTCAGTGAAGGATTTGGGCGAGAGCCTCTTGCGGGTCCTCTGGGCCAAGTTCTAGGCCCTGAGAGGCCTTGCAGGACCCACGGACCAAGCCTGCAGCCAGGAGTGCTGTTCCCTGGACCCACTCGTGGCAGGCTGGGTGGGGGCCTCCTCCGGAAGCCTCATGTGGCTGTGGTCCTAGGTTCTTGTCCGTGATACGAGCACTACAAGGCAGACAGTGTGGCCTCGAGGGACAGAGCTGGCTCCACTAGCTCCTAGCCAGGTGCCCTTAGGACAGTTACTGTGGCTCTTGATGCCTTGGTTTCACCAGCTGTAAAATGGGAATGATAATACTACTACTTCCCTTATTATATTGGATATGCTTTTAATGTAAAGATTAAATTGCATTATGTGCATTTATCAGTTACATTTATGCATATTTAACACAGTGCCGGGCATAGTAAATGCTCAATAATCAATAGCTATAATTAAAATTTGTTACTTTAAATTAATTACTTAGCAGCGAATGAATGAGTCAGTGTCCTGCAAGGTTTCCATCTCGCAGCACAGGGACCTGAAGCTATTTGGATGAAGGGTCTGGTGGGTGCAGAGAGTGCGTTGGGGGGTGTGGAGGGGCGGGGCAGACGTGGGCAGGGGCACAGCCCTGGCTGGTTCTGACTTCCCCTCTGCCCGTCTGGAAGGAGTGTTTGCCCCCACCTTGGTCTGAGACCACAGGCCTGGTGTGCGTGCAGCCGCGCACACACAGCTTCCTCTCTCCTGGCGTGTATTCCTCTCAGTCTGACTCACTGGCTTTGAGTCTTTTGTTCTTGTCCTTGAGCCCCAAGGGTGAGGCCTGGAGAGGCAGGGCCCAGGGACTTGATCTTGGGTGGGCCAACCCTCCCCCTGGCTCCCGACCCCTCTGGGCTCTGGGCCTCTGGGACTAAGCCCTGGTGTGACAGGCTGGGGATGGGACACCTGGGTCCTGGCACCCCGACTGACTCACTGTGCATCAGGCGCAGGGGCACACCTTGACTGAGGGCCCGCTGTGTGCGTGGCACCCAAACCGGGCTCGCCCAGGCCCTGCCCATGTAGAGTTCAAGGTTTGGCTGGGGGGATGCCCTGAACAAGGGGTTACCGGCCAATCATTAATTAAATAGTTATCAGAGGGCACATCGTGATGAAACGACCCCGCTCCTAGAGAGCTCGCCCACGTGGGCCCTGCACCAGGCCCGGGAGGAGCTCGGCCGCCTGATCTCTCAGTGATGCCTGTTATTTGCCCTCCTGTCACATGAGGAAACAGGCTCCTGGTGGCCCAGGGATTCTCCCAGAGTCCTCCACGTGGCCCAAGTCCCTTCCCCTCTTGGTGTCTCAGTTCCTGGTCAGGAAAACGGGTCTGTCCAGGAGGGGTGCTGTGACAGGCCAGGGTCCTGCTGCTGGCCCCTCCCAGGGCCTGGGATGTCATCTGGCTTTTAGGACAATGACCACCAGCCTTGAGGACTGCATAGCCATTGAAAGTGAAGATGTGCTGTACGTCTGCAAGTATGTATGTCTGTGCAGGTGTAGAAAAAATATAGAAGGAAATTGATCAACATGTCAATAGAGATTTTGCGGGGGGGTGGGTGGATGGATGAGACTCGGGGGGTTCACACCGGGAAGTGGTGGATTGCTTCTCCAGCGTGGAGTCTCTCTGTGCCAGGCAGTGCAGGTGGGCATGGTGGGAACAGTGGGGCTAGAGGAGCGTGCTGTTCTCATCCAGCTGGGCGGGTCTGTGAGCCACCAGTCCTCCAACCCTTAGACACCCCACTCACTGCTCCGGCCAGGACATGGCCCAGGTCCCCGTGTGGTGCGCAGGCCCGCTGGGTGCTTAGAGCTGGACGTCGGCTGCTGAAGGTGTGTGAGGCGGAAGGCTGGGCTCGGGGACCCCTTTCTGCAGTGCTCAGAGCTCCCCCTCTGCCTTGTGGCCTCAGCTCTCTGTGTCTCTTGTTTCCCCATTTGTAAAGTGGGGATGGCATAACCACCTCGTGGTGTTGTGAGCTTTATGACGGAAGCCATGCCTGGCGCCTGGCACGAAGTGAACCTTCAGAGCTGAGAGTTTCTGTCCTTGGGGTCCAGCGCCCCCGCCAAGGTCAGGGCTTCCCTCCCAGAGGAGCCCTGGCAGGCTGGAGTCGAGCGACAGGATGCTATTAAAGTCAGGTCTTGGCAGTGAGCTCTGACCTCCCCCTCAGACCCACAATGGCTCCCACCTGCCAGCATCCAACAAAGGTCACCTCCTCAGCCCCTGGAGGCTGCACCTTTCAACTCTGAGCTTCCTCAGAGCACCCCCCCCCTTTTATTGTTGTTGTCATTACACAAGCAATATCTAATATCAAAAAAAATTAGAAGATAAAGAGAAGTAACAGGAAGAAGATGAAAATCTACAGTGGGCTGTGGGCATCTGCATCCTGGTCATCCCCCTGAAGCATGTAGAATGGCTACAGAATATTCCATTATGGCCGCAATAGCCTGCCTTTTAACTTGCTCAGCGAAACGCCTATCACCGGGCACTTGGGTTGTTTCTGTTTTCCGTTGTTGCAGGCAGGGCTCTGTTGGACAGCCTTAATCATTTCCATGGGATTAATCCATCGATCCCAGCATTGTTTGAGAGCCTGCTCAGTGCCAGGTCGTGTGTGGGGCTGGGGGTGCCGGATGGGGAGGCAACCATGGTCCTCATCCTCCCAAGGACCCCTTTCTGGGAGGAAGGACCCAGCATGGAACCCCCGCCGAGGTGGGGAGTGAGGGCATCTCTGGGAGCCAAGGGAGCGGCAGTGACCCAGACTTGGGGGGTCAGGGAAGGCTTGTTGGGGAAGGGGATGTCTAGGTGAGACCCAAGGCATGAAGAAAGACGAGTCATAGGTAGAAGGGCAGCTCTGCAGAGCCCCAGAGCTGAGAGAGTGCAGGTATTTGGGGGAAGCAGAATTGCCCAGAAATTGGTTTTGCCGTGGTTCTTGCTGGCCATGGCAGCAGTGCCCCTCATGTGCACTACCCTTTGGTGGTGGTTTTTCAAAGTGCTGGTACATCTGTCCCCCTCCGTGGGGCCGGGATCTTCCTCTAATGGGGGACACAGAAGCAGGGTGACTTGCCGGCCCCAGGTGAGAGTCCCGCAGACACCCCCCTCCTCTGTCCCTTTACCTCACCCCAGGCTCAAGTGCAGGGCCTGCTCAGCTCCAATTTCCCAGGCCCTTTGCAGGTGCTGTATCATTTGACAGAATCTGCCAGAAGAGGAAACTGAGGATCCGAGCTTAGGTGACAGCTCGGTTTGCGTGATGGGGTGGTGACCTTTTCTGCTGCTGAGGTGTGACCTTGGGCTGGCCTGGCTGGCTCCAGGTGCGAGGCCCCACCTGTGTAGGAAGCGCCCTACTGGGATTGGAGAGCCCCTGGCAAACACTGCCTCTGGGGCTGGGAAGGGTCTGTCCCCAGGCCTGAGCTGGCCTTTCTGGAAAACCCCAACCTTTTCCTGTGTCGTAAGATGCCTGGGAGACCGAATGGAGGGCTCTGGTGTAATCTCACAGCCAGGGACAGGTTTTATATGCTCGGTGCTGTGCTTGGTGTTGGGCATAGGTCATGAATGAGACAGACAGGGTCCCTGTCCTCGTGGGGGAAACAGACACCAGTTAATTGTTAAAGCAAAGTTATGCTGATGACTAACGGGATTCTGCCCTGAATGGGGGGATGTGGCTGTCAGGGACAGTCATAGTCTGAGGAAGGCCTTGAGGGTTCAGCCCGATGGAGTCCAGCCCCTTCACTGGACAGACGTGCTGGAGAGCCAGGGAGGATGAGGGACTTGCCCAGGGTCACCCAGTTGCGGTCAGGTGCCCGGACTCAGGCCCCAGGGCTTTTTTTTTTTTTTTTTTAATCTTTTGGCCGCACCACGTGACATGTGGGATCTTAGTTCCCCAACCAGGGATTGAACCCATGCCCCCTGCGTTGGCAGCGCAGTGCCTTAACCACTGGACCGCCAGGGAAATCCCAGGCCCCAGCACTCTTAACCCTGCATCACCGCCTGGAAATCTGGGCTTGGTATCTGTTATCACTGCCAGGGGAGACGGTGAGCCCGTCCCCACTCACCCTCACCTGACCCCCGGAGGAGCAGACACAGAACGTGGGCCTGTTGGCCGAGAGCAGAGTTTCCCATGAAGCACAGGTGGGGGACATGCAGGCACCTGGAACAAGGAATGTGAAGCTGGCAGGGCCTCCCGGGGGATTTGCCCTTGTACCTTCCCTTCTGGGCCTGCTGGAGCCCGAGGAGACACGCAGCTGGTGACCCCGGGGTGGGGCAGGGCCTGTGTCCTTTGCTGGCTCAGGAGGGCAGCCCGCTGGAGTCTTGTTATTTGAATAAACTTTCCATCTTCTATCTGCATGAAGCCTCTCCATGCTGAGGGTCCCTGGCATTCCAGCCTGGGATTGGGTTTCCTTCTGGCCCAGCAGCGAGCACGTGAGTGAATTTTCATAGTGGCTCATCTTCCTTCTCCCTCCCTTCCTGGGCTGGTCTCCTTCTGCTGCTCCCGCCCTGCCTTGCGCCCTCTCCCTGCTCCCACCCCACTTCCCTCTGGACCCAGGGAGCCAGCACTGCAGGCAGTACAGAGAGACAGAGAGAGACAGAGAGAGAGAGAGAGAGAGAGAGAGAGAGAGGGAGTGTGTGTGTGTGTGTGTGTGTGTGTGTGTGTGTGTGTGTGAGTGTGTGTGAGGGAGAGGGAGGGAGGGAGGGATAGAGCGATAGATAGGAAGATAGATAGACAGATAGATGGGCAGGGGGATGGACAGGGGGAGGCAGCAGCTTGGGAAGGAGGCTGACTTGGACTTAGTGAAAAGGATGGTGTCAGAGGGCACTCGGCTAATGAAATGTGTGGGATTTGTGTGTCTGTGTTTAGCCTTTTTTCTTTATTTAAAATTTATCTATTTTATTTTATTTATTTTTGGCTACGCTGGGTCTTTGTTGCTGAGCACAGGCTTTCTCTAGTTGGCCGAGCGGGGGCCACTCTTCATTGCGTTGTGTGGGCTTCTCATTGCGGTGGCTTCTCCCACTGTGGAGCACGGGCTCTCTAGGTGCGCCGGCTCAGTAGTTGTGGCGCACGGGCTTATTTGCTCCGCGGCGTGTGGGATCTTCCCAGACAAGGACTCGAACCTATGTACCCTGCATTGGCAGGCAGATTCCTAGCCACTGCGCCACCAGGGAAGTCCCTAGCCTTTTTTCCATTAGGCTTTGGCCAGAGTAACTGGCACTTATTAGTGATTGATTCTTATTAGAATGGCAGCTGACATTGATCGGGCTCTTACCAGCAGTCAGGCAGAGCACCAGGCACTACTCACACATTCTCTTATTTGGTCCTCACAACAACTCTTTGAGGTGCATGCTATTTTTACCCCCATTTTATGTATAAAGAAACTGAGGCTTGGGAAGTTCATGGTCAGTAGCAGAGCTGGGTCTGTCTGTGTTTTATCTTTTTTTTTGGCCCAGCCTCGTGGCATGCGGGATCTTGGTTCCCCGACCAGGGATCAAACCTGTGCCCCCTGCAGTGGAAGTGTGGAGTCTCCATCACTGGACCTCCAGGGAAGTCCCTGTCTGTTTGTGTTGTTACTGCTAACGCCTCTCCTGGGACAGACTCTTCTCCATAGCCTCCTTGCCAATTGGCCATCCAGCTTCTGCTTGTATACCTCCAGTGACAGGGAGCTCCCTACTCTCTAGGGGCCACCTGCCCCACCACTGGGCCCCTGAGATGGAAAGCCCATTCTGGAGTCCTGTCTGCCGTGGGTGGGTCACTCGAGAACAGGCTCCATTTCGGCCGGGGCCTGGCTATGGCTGGCTTTCCACGGCATCTCTTTTCCTGAGACTTATCCAACTCTTTTGTTTTGGGAGTTGAGCTAGGTCCTCCCTTTTTTCCCTTAACAGTCCTTACCTGGTACTCAGCCCTTTACAGCATCATTCGTCACATACTGAGCAAGCCTGAGCAAACTTGATGTTGAAACCACAGAGGTATTTTCATTAGCATTGATCTGGACGTCTTAGTCAATTCAATAAGACAAGAAAAGAGAGAGAGGTATAAATACAAGATACCAGGAAAGCAAGACACTGTGGTCCCGCCCTGGTGGAGTTCAAAGCACTTTCCCATCTAGCCTCGCCCTTGGCCTTGTCCACCCTGTGAGGCTACCTGTGGGAAGTGGAGGTTCAGAGAGACAAAGAAGTGGCCCAGCTGCAGTGCCGTGGAGCGGAGGGAGCTGTGGTCTACCGAGGTTTGGTGGCTTATGGTTTGTTGGGTGTTTGCTTTCTGAATCTTCATTGATGTTTCTCCGCCCACTTCTCCTTTCTGAATAGTTAACCTCTGAGGGACAAGGGCCCAGAAAGACTGGACCCCAAGCGTGTTACCTTCCCATCCTCTGAATGGCCTGCAGAGGGACCGGGTAGCTGCTGTTTTGATTCCACTTTTCTGGTTCCCATTTCATGGCACGAAACACATCACAGAAAATTGCCAGTAGCACGGGTGGACACACTGTGGGACCCCTGAGCTTGTGAAAGACCCCACTGCCCACCTAACAACTCATCCCCCGGCCACCGACACTCGGGCAGGTGGAACTCCTTTCAGTTATTCAGGCATCATCATTGATAATACAAGCCCCACCTGCTCAGGCTCTGTGGCTTTACTCGTTTCATTGAATCCTTATGACAACCCGACGGGGGGGCGCGGGCCGGGTACCACTGTTATTCCCATTTTTACAGCCCAGGAAACTGAAGTTCAGAGAGAATTAAGCCACATGTCCAAAGTCCTACAGTCAATGAGCAGTGGGGTTAGTATTTGAACTGAGATCAAATTCCAGAACCTTGACACTACACTGTTCTGTGGAAGTGCCCTTCTCGACACAGGAAGGTACTCAGAGATGTTTGTGGAACAGATGAATATTTTCTCGCGTGTCTGAATCTGTGCATTTCCTGTGTCTTCTGCGTGGCATGCTCTCCGTGCCCAAACCTCCTCCTTCACCTTGCCAGCACCCCTTCATGTCTCGGGTGCCACCTCCTCCTGGAAGCCTTCCCCGATGCCGCGGGCTGGGTTAGCTGCCCCTCCTCTGGGTTCTTCTGCTGCTCCCAGCCCCATTGTAGGTTTTGTTGAGTCTGTCTCCCTCATTAGACAACAGGGAGTGGGTTTGTCTAACTCACTCCTGAATACCCAGTGCCCTGTGGTTGATGAATGAATGAATGAATTGATGAATGAATGAATGAATGAGGGCAACACAAAACCTTTCTCGGCCAGCACAGTGGAGCCCCGGAGACCCTCACTTGTCCTTGGTCCTGCCCCAGCTACCATTTTGGTTGATCCTGAGCTGACTGACGGGGGATGTGGATTTCAGGCTGTCCCCAGCACCTTGCCTCTTGGTGGCTGGTGGGAGGGGCTGGGTGGTGATGCTGGCTGTCAGGCTGGTCACGGAGGAGGGGCTCAGGCAGCGAGTTCTGCCTGGGATCTCAGGGTCTAACTCTAGTCTGGGTGCTATGGGGAAAGTTGGCGGTAGGCTCTCAAACAGGGGTCTGGGCCTGTGGTGGGCACCCGCCAGCGTGAGGGTGCCATGGCAGTGTGCCCTGGGCACCCGGTCCAGCCTCAGCGCTCTGCACTGTGGGCGGAGAGCAGACGTGTGTTGAGGGGCACCACGGCCTAGGGGCAGCTTTGACAGATGGCCAGGTCCCAGGCTGAGAGGGCTAAGGGCCACGTGAGCCGTATAAAGTTTCGTGGCTGTGATCTTAACCATGCTCCAGTGGGCGTGGCAAGGAAGAAAAGAAGAGCACGCAGGTGAGGGGTGTTGCTGAGAAGTCAGTAGGAACAGGTGAGGGATGTTGCTGAGAAGTCAGTAGGAACGGGGATTGGGTGTGAGCGGGATGGAGGTCAGTGTTTATAAAATCACCGTCACAGATCAGCCGCCTCTGTGCCCGGCCTGATGACAACAGCCGTACGAGGGAGAAGCCGATTATCGCTAGTGCACGGAGGAGAATACTGAGGCTCAGAGCAAGGCACCGGACCACGGAGCTGGGGTTTGTTCCGTGTCTGTCGGGCTCCCAAGCCAGGGCTCTCTGGGGCAGGAGGATGGGGGAAGTGGAGAGGGGTGAGCAGTCTAAGGAGGCTGGTCCTGCAGGCTGCCTTCAACCTTCCTTTGCATGCTTCATGGCTCTGTTGGCCTGGGGTGTGGCCTTGGCCGTGGCAGGGCCTGGTGCAGGACACCAGCCTCTGGAGACCAGTGAGAGTGGCAGTGGCGCGGGGCCGGTGTGGGTGGGCCGGTCCTGCCCTGGGTCGGGGGTACTGCAGGGGGGCCTTGGCACTTCTTCTGCACCTGCCCCAGCTTGGGTCTGTGTTCCCAGGGAGCAGGCACTCCTGGGTCTGGGCTCCCAGAACAAGCCACCAACTGTCGGGTGCCCACAGCCGACACTGGGCTCTGCCAGGCGGGGAGGGAGGGGCTGGAGGGGATGAGAGGGCCTTTGTTTCCTTCTGTTTGTGTCAAGATGGGAATCGACTTCCTCCCACTAAGGCGGCCTCCTCGAGGTGTAAGGGCAGGGCAGCCCCTGGCGGGTGCGGGTCTGCGGTCTGCCTTTGGAGGGTGGGGCATTTCCCTGGGCCTCCACTTCGCCCCCCCTTCCATCCCCCTCCTTCCTCTGAGCACGCTCTCCCACCAGACCTGGGTCGCTGAGCCGTGGTTAAATATTTGCTAACCATTTGCTAACCGAGAAGAGCTTTAAAGGCAGCTTTGTAAGGGCTCCTGGCCGGCCTCTCCTGGTCCCACTGCCTTGCCCCAAAGCTGCCTTCGTGCTGGGAGACCCGGCTAGCTTCTACCCTGCTCAGCCTCCCTCCCAGGCCCCTGGGGCCGCCATTTTGGCATCCGAAACTGGGTGACCTTCCACCGCGGGTGGTTCATTCAGCACTCATTTGTCGAGCACCCGGCTGGGCCAGACGTGAGCCTGGCGCTGGGTCTCTGTGTCACCACCCCACCCCACCCCCCACCCCCAGACAGTCACGGTGGTTGCAAAAACCACCAAGGCTGTGGTGGTGGAGACTTCGGGGCACTGGACTTGTCCTGGCGGGGGTGGTCCTGAGGAGGTGACGTCCAAGCCTGGGGAGGAGGGGGAGGAGATGGCCAGGCGGAGAGGGTGGGCTCTGGGAGAGGGATCCAGGCCAGAGACCCCAAGACCAGAGGCAGTTTTTCTCACTGGGTGCTGAAGCCCCAGACTCCTCTCCCCAGGCTGCTCTCAGGAGGAGCTGGGCCACTGGCAAGGCTAGGGGGCCCTGGCTGCCTCTCCCCCACTCCCCCAGCCTTGGTTTCCCCATCTGTCCAATGGGGAGCTTGGACTTGATCTCAGAGTGCCCTTCCCAGGTCCGGTGGCCTGTTACCAGCGTGTGTGCCTGGCCCGTTAATGAGGGAACACGCTAGGGCAGGGATTCCACAGGTGCTAGAGGTTAAGATCACAGCCACGAACCTTTATAAGGCTCACGTGGCCCTTTGTTAGCAGCAAAACCAGCATCTCCTGAGGGTGCTTTGACTGTTAACGACAGAAGCTAACATCTCCCCAGGACCCCTAGTCACTGAGTGAGGAGAGAGGGGGGAACTATCACCTTATGCCCATTTTACAGACGAGGAAACTAAGGCCCAGAGAGGCCATTCTGAGCCCCGGGTTTGCTTCTTGCCTCGAGCTTGGCCCCAGAACACACCTGCCTCTGTGAGAAGCCCACTCTCCTCTCCCAGGGCTGGTGCTGCGCTGGGCTCCTGGGATACAGATGTGACCGAGATGCCACCCTGACCTGGGGAGCTGCCAGGCGAGTTTGGAAATGTTGCCAGAGAGTCAACAGGGACTCCTGACTTGTGACTTGCACAGTTCTAGGTACTGGGGTAGAGTGGTGAACAGAGGCTGGCTTGGCTTTATGTCCTGGTTTTGCTCTTGCCTGTGTGATGTTGGGGAAATCACTTCACGTTTCTGAGCCTCCGTTTCCTCATCTATAAGTGGGTTTAACAGTAAATCTGGGTGAGGGTTGAATGAAATAATGTTGACGATAATTGCTAACATAGATGGGAGCTGCCTTCGTGCCTGGCATTGGGCTAAGTGTTACATGCATTAGCTCATGCCCCACTTATTATTATAATTACGTGCAAATGGGAAACTGCAAAGCATTGTCTTGGAGGAGATGATGTCTGAGTAGGGCCCTGAAGTCTGGCTAAGAGTTTGAACTGTGGAAAAGAGGGGGAAGGGAGCTTCAGGCAGAGGGCACAGCACAAGTGAAAGCGTGGAGGTGGGAAGGTGGGACATTGTTGGGGGGAGGGAGGGATTTGGCGTGATGTGTTTGCGGGCGGCAGTGGGCCAGGCCCCGTGGCAGGTGCTGAGAATTCGGTGATGGATGAGCCTTGGTCTCTGGGGTCCAGCGAGATCCTTTACAAAGCGCTTTGCGTGACTGTCTCCGGTATGTTTCCACCGCCCAGAGAGCCTGGGTTCGAGTCCCAGCTTGGATTTGGGGTTCTCCACTTGACAGCTGGCTGGCCTTGGACAAGCCACTGGGCCTCACAGCCTCTGTGTCCTCAGTGGGGGTGATACCTGTACCCACTTCCTAGGGCTGTTGCCAGGGCTCAAAGTGTGGCAAATCCCCCTGCAGGGTGCTGGACGTCACCAGCCGGCATTTTGCCTCACCAGCTGTGTGAGGCCGGCTAGGCTCCTTAGCTGCTCCATGCTTCCGTTTCCCCCTCTGTCCTCGGGGGTGATGAGGACCCTCCTTCTCGGGGCTGTCTTGATGTCCCACGTGAAGCACGGAGCTGGCGCACCATCAGGTAGGTGTCCATTGTTACCGGGCCTTGGCATGCTGGGGGCTGCTGGATTACAGAGTGAGGCTTTTCCTTGTTCATAACTGGCCCCAGGGAAGGGGTGACCCAGCAGAGGGTCCCTGCGGGGCACCTGAGGCCGGCAGGGAGGAAGGACAGCATGGTGCACGTTCTCGTGGCCCCGGGACCCAGCCGCGGCCCCGGCTCGGGCATCCCTTTCTGTGGTGAGGAATCTCGGGGGGGTGCGGAGCTGTGCTGCTCAGTGTGGGCGGCGGCTCCCCACCGGGGGCGGGGCGGGGTCCCTGGCTCAGGACCTCTGCCTCTGGCCTCTCGCTCGGGACTCCTTCCTGTTCCTCCTTTGTGCCAGGTCCTGTCCCAGATGTGGTGGGTACTGCCTGGGGGTATGAGACAGGGCACAGGCCTTACCCACTGTGCAATCACGGGAGGTGGGGGGAGGTCCCACCCAGCCTGGGGACCTCCCAGGGGAAGGGATGGTGCAGTGGAGAGTGAGAAGGGAGGGGTGTCCCTGACCCGGAGGGACCCCACGGGGAGGAAGGGCACCCAGGGGTCTGCGGGCACGCCGAGGAGCTTGATCTTTGTCCTAAAGGCAGCGGGAACCGTGGAAATTTTTGAGCAGGGGAGATTCAGGGTGAGAGCTGTAACAAAAAGATCCCCGTGGTTCCTGTGTGTGGGAAGGATCAGAGGGAAACGGGAGCCGAGGGGGTAGAAATTTGGAGGCCGTGGCAGGGGTAAGATGGGAGGGGCCTGGTGTGGAGGTGGGCTGAGCTGTACTGGCCTCTCGACCCGCCCCTGGGCAGCTAGGACGCCCACCTCACCCTGATGGCCTTGCTCTGGGGAGCAGAACACGGCTGGGGTGGGAACCTTCTTGGCTCCAGAAGTCGGATGACCCTGCATCAGTCCCTTGCCCTCGCTGGGTGCTGTCCCCCTTATGGACAAGGACTGGCCTGGGCCGGGGGCACCCAGCTGTCGTGTCCCCTCCTGGCTCTGCAGGGTTCCAGCTGCTGGTTCAGGCTCTTCTCATGGGTGCGCTGCCAGTCCTCCTCTCCTGCTGGCTGATGGGGCCTGTCATTCCCCGCCTTCTGCCAGCTTCCCCCCCGGATTACAGGTCCTGAGCAGGAGCCCCGTCGGCCTTTCTGCTGGCGGCCACCCACAGGGCCAGTGCTGTGGGGCGCCCCAGGGGCTGGCAGTCTGGAAGGTGGAGGTGAGATGCATTTGCCCAAACTTTTGTTCCCTGTTAACACTCAGATTGTTCTGGGTCCATGTAATTTATAAGCTGTGTGTCCTTAGAGGAATCACTTAAACTCTCTGAATTTCAGTTTTCTTCTATGTGAAGTGGGGACAACACATAGAGTAACTCCATGTAATGTGTAGCGCCATCGTGGGTCCAGAGGAGCTGCTGAGCAAGTGGCTGTTGCTGTTACGTGTTAGTAGTAATAATAGGGGGTGTTGAGCAGAAAGGCCCTGGGCCGGGCACTGAGGGCTGGCATGCCGACCCAGCTCTGTCAGGACATGCTGTGTGACCCTAGGAGAGTGTCACCACTGCTCTGGACCTCAAGCTTCCCTGGCTGTGCCAGGCAGGTGATGGAGATGGTGGTACTTCGGACAACTCTGTGACACAGGGAAACTCAGTCCCTACCCCCACTCTGCCTCTGCTGTCCCTTTGGCTCCGGGGTGGGTGGGGCTGGTATCGCCGGTCGCCTCCCCCACCTTCCCGTCCCGGGCCTGCTCCCCCGGGCCCTGGGAACCAGGCAGGCCGGTTGTGGCCCTGCCCCACCCTACAGGGTGCTGCCCTCCTGGTTTCAGTCGGCAAATCTCTCAGCCCTGAAACGGGGCCGGGCTCGTGGGTGAGGTATGTCCCTGGAGCCCACTGGAGGGACCGGATGAGCCAGGGGTGGGTCTGGCACAGTGCCCTCAGCTCGGGCCAATCCAGGGCCGGGACCAGCGTGAAGCCCCCATGGTTGGCACAGGGCTGATGTGATCTTGGCTGGAGAGCGTCCTCTTCGTCTTAGTGCCTTGTCAGTGTAGAGGGGCTCCCAGACCTGGGCTCAGATCCTGCCTCTGCTGCTTCCCGGCTGAGGGACTTGGCAGTTCTCTGGGGCTCCATCTCCACGCCTTAAACATTCCTCCAATTCAGACACCACCTGCCCCAGGGCTGAGTTGAGGATTGGGGGCGATGATCAAGGTAAGAGGCTTAGCACAGGTATGGCGTGTGCTGGGCTTGGGAGGGCCATGAGAAGGCAAAGCATCTCCTTAGCTTGGCACTGGAGGCTCTCGGAAGGTACCTTTCTGGGCCCTTTCTCCGAGGACCTCTGCACTCCTTCCTCCCATCCTCAGCTCAGCAAGCCCCTTCTCTCTGAGCGCAGCGGCCCCCAGAGTAACCAGGGGACTTCAGGCCACCTTGGGGCCTCCCCAGTTCTTGACCGGCCCCCGCTCTCTGAGTGCAGGAAGTAGTGTGATCCTTAACTTGTCAGTTCGGAAAATCAGAGATGAACATTCTTCTGGCTGCCTTGCCCGCTGGTGGTGCTGGTCCTGGGGTTGGGCCGGGGCAGGCCAGGGTTTGCGCCACCTGTTTCAAGGGCCTCTCCCTGGGTTAGAGGAACCTTAGACAAGAGGCACTTTACAGGAGCCCCCATTAGCAGCATGCCTCCTTGCCAGGGTGACGTGCATTATGCTAGTTAGCCACTGATCTTCTTAGAACCTGAGCAGGCAGATACTGTTGTGCTGTTTTGCAGAGGGGGAAACAGAGGCCCAGAGAAGGGAAGTACCTTGGCCAAGGTCACACAGCTAGTTGGTAGCAGAGCTGGAACTTGAGCCCAGAGCCTGAATGCCCAGTGGAGACGGTGCCGTGTTTGCAAGTGGGGGTGATGCTGGGTCTTGCTGCACCGCCCATCCCCAGTTCTTCTGTCCAGCCCGAGGGGGGCTGTGGTCAGCTTCCACTCAGAGCCTACTCACCAGCAGCTCAGAAATGGTGCTGAGGGCTTCCCTGGTGGCACAGTGGTTGAGAATCCGCCTGCCAATGCAGGGGACATGGGTTCGAGCCCTGGTCTGGGAAGATCCCACATGCCGCGGAGCAACTAAGCCCGTGCCCTACAACTACTGAGCCCGCGTGCCGCAACTACTGAAGCCCACGCGCCTAGAGCCCGTGCTCCACAACGAGAGAAGCCACCGCAATGAGAAGCCTGCGCACTGCAACAAAGGGTAGCGCCCACTCGCCACAACTAGAGAAAGCCTGCGCGCAACAACAAAGACCCAACATGGCCAAAAATAAATAAATAAAATAAAAAAATAAAAAAAAAAAAAGGTGCTGAGGCCAGCATCCCAGTCAGCTCCTGGGGCGAGCCCAGTACTGATTAGATCATCTTCGAGATTTTAGATCAGCTGAGCCAATAGGGACCCACCCACCCATTTTGCAAGTAGGAAGACTGAGGTCCACAGAAGATTGACAAATGAGGACCCAGTAGGAGTGAAGTTTCCCTGCCAGCTCCGACCAGGTAGGGGCTGGAGAGCCCAGACTTCAGTCTTGGCTCTTAGCCACCAGCTGTGTGACCTTGGGAAAGTCATTTTGCCTTTCTGAACCTCGGTTTCCCCATCTGTAGAATGGGGATTGTAAAGCCTGTGTTGCCTGCCTCTAGGGAACAGGCAGAGATCCAGCAAGGAAGTGTAGGGCAGAGCCTTGGAAACTGTGTTGGGAGTGAAGAGGCTTTACGAGGTGGGGGAAGGTTTAGGCTTTGATGTGAGACTAGGTTTGAAACCCACCTCTTTCCCCTTTTAGGCTGAGTGTCTTTTTTTTTTTTTTTGGCTGTGCTGCACTTACCGGATTTTAGTTCCCCAACTAGGGATCAAAGCGGGGCCCTCAGCAGTGAGAGTGGAGTCCTAACCACTGGACCGCCAGGGAATTCCCTAGGCTAAGTGTCTTTCAGAAGGTCTCCAAGTCACCCTGAGCCTCAGTTTCCTTACCTATAAAGTGGGGGTGACAATCTATCAGCATTACCTGAGCTGTTGAACAGACACAAGCCCTCAGTGGAAAGGCACCCCAGTCAACTCTGGGAGTTAGTTCTGGGGGCAGAGTCAGGAAGACTGGCTGGTAAGGGGGCCCCTCTGGGTCACCCTCGATGGTCCCAAAGGGTACAGGCTTTGGAGACATGGTTCCAGTCATCTGGGGGGCAGAGCCATCCTAAGAACCAGAGATACAGATGCAAGATCCCTTATTCAACCAGCTCAACAAAAGACTCCAAAACAGCCCCTGGGGCGGTGGGCAGGGAGACAGAGCCAGAGAGAGCCAGAGAGAGCCAGAGAGAGCCAGAGAGAGCCAGAGAGAGCCAGAGAGAGTGAGAGTGAGAGAGAGAGAGAGAGAGAGAGAGAGAGAGAGAGAGAGAGAGAGTGTGTGTGTGTGTGTGTGTGTCAGGCCCTGCGTCTGAGTGGGATGAGCTTACCTCCTAATTCTGCAGCATATGCTGGCAAAGGGGCACAAGAGGGGCCAGCGATCGGTTCTGGGCTCTCGCAGAGGCTGAAGATTATGCCAAGGGAGCCCCACCAGGGTCAGGTGGGAACCTGGGTTCCTGCATGGTCCTTGCACCGGTCCAGGTGTTCCCGCCCCCTTACCTTGCCTGTGCAGTTCCTTCCTCCTGGGCAGCGCTCCCTTTTTCAGGTCTTTGATGAAGACCTACCGATCCTTATCATTATTATTATTTTGCAATTCTCTTCCTGCTTCTTTTTAAAAAAAGTCTTTATTGGATTTTTTCAAACTATGAAAGTTATGCCTGCTAATAAAACTTTCAAACAGGGGATTCCCTGGTGGCGCAGTGGTTGAGAGTCCGCCTACCGATGCAGGGGACATGGGTTCGTGCCCCGGTCTGGGAAGATCCCACATGCGCTGAGCGGCTGGGCCCGTGAGCCATGGCCGCTGAGCCTGCGTGTCCGGAGCCTGTGCTCCGCAACGGGAGAGGCCACAGCAGTGAGAGGCCCGCGTACAGCAAAAAAAAAAAAAAAACAAAAAACAAAAAAACTTTCAAACAGTCCTTACTATTGTTACAAGCTGAGCATGATGGTTGTGATTAGTAGTAACATTTATGGAGGTCCTGAACTGGACCCACCAGTTATGCCCATTTTACAGATGGGGAACTTGAGGTTCTGAGAGAGCTAGGCAGCTTGTGGGGCTGGGTCTTCAGAACTGGGATTCTGACCTCACAGTGCCTGGGGCTGGAGGGCAGGCTCCGGCAGTACCCACCTACCTTCTTATCCTAGAGCATCTGGGTCTGAGTGCAGGAAAGGAGGGAGGACGTGTGAGAAAGTGTGGAGGGTGGGTGAGGCCGGCGCTCATCCTCAGACTGCTCCAGCCCAGCCTCTCTGCGTAGCTCCCAGCAGCAACTGCATCGCTCCAACTAGCCAGGGCCTCCCAGTTCCCGGGCCAGGGACCCCTGTGGTCGGCCCTGCCTCTGGACATGGGCCACAACCTACTTCTCCTCTGCCCGCTGCGAGGAGGGATGCCCTGTGGGGCCCTGTGGACAGTGGTCAGAGCCGGGACCAGGAGGGGGTCAGCAGGCTGTGACTAGCACCCCGACTGCCTCGGTCTGGCTCTGTGGCCTCAGGTGAGCCCCTCACCCTCTCTGGCTCACAGTCCCCTTTGGGCTGATGAGGCCCCGAATCCCTGGCATGTGGTGTCTCCCGAAGCCTTGGGAAGAGGCAGGAAGAGCTGGTACAGGTAGGTGTGGAGGAGGGAGGGGCGCCTGAGGCCTCGGGGACCCCCCGTGGACACCCAGGCAGGGCCGCGTGGTGGGATTTGAGTCAATAAACCCCTCTGGCTGTTCCAGGGAGATGGCCGCTGCAGGGTGGTGAGGAGGGAGAGAGTGGGGTGCCGAGCAGGCCTTGCAGGGAGGGGGCTGCCTGGGCCGTGGCCCCCGAGCTCAGCAGGCAGGAGCTGCTTCTCCAGGGCTGCAGTGCCGCCTGCACCCTCCTCCGCAGCGTCCGGCCAGAGAGGCTGCTGGGGGACTCTGTTCGGGGCTCCTCCTCTGGGAGCCCTTTGCTCCTGGAGGGGACTGGACCCCCTCCTCCACCTGCCTCTCCAAGGGCTTTCCAGCCCTGACCCCTAGGCCCCCCTGCACAGCCCCCCGAGTCCTCATCCTCTGTCTTCCTGTGGCACTTCCTCTGTACCAGCACGTGGCAGTTCCTCCTAAGCTGTCTTAGGACATCTCTCAAGAATGTGCTCCGGGCTGCCAAGAAGCCATCCCGCGGCCCTCTTCCCTCACCGTCTTCCCTTTCCAGCATTCTCTCTGCTGCCAAACCTCAGCTGAGCTACCCAGTTCCCTGGCGCTGCCGGGACCCTCCTATAGCCCCTAACCTCTCGGCCGGCGTCCGCAGCCCCTGGGGCGTGGCGCGGAGTGGGCACTCAGGAACCGCTTGCTGAGTGGGCAGCCCCCTTGCTCAGCCCCTGCCTGTGCCAGGCCCGCCCTCCCGGGCTTTGCACTCAGTCCTTAGATAGAGGCCAGCCTCCCTCCCTATCCCAATCCATTCGGCTCCCAGGTTGGAGAGCAGATTTGGGTACTGAGAGACCCCACACTGTCTGATCTGTTTGGTTCTGGAATCTCAGGTAGCAAAGAGTTTATCTGAAAGCAGGTCCAGGTCTATACGGTTCTCGAGTTTGGGTAGCAAGGCATGCCTGGGATGGCGGTCGGCTGAAATCAGGGCTGCCGCGGTCTGTCTGGGGGTGCAGCGCCCACAGGGCTGACTTCTCGTTTCCTACTCCTTCGAGTGAGGCAGCCCATATTTCTGCCTGTTCCCTCTCCCCCCTTCCACCCTCTGCCGGGTGACTTCTCCTCTCCCACTCCTCGCGCCCTCTACTCCTGGACCCTGGTCCCACAGCACCCCTTGGCTAACTCTTCTGCATCCCAGCGTGAGAGGTCAAGGATGAATTTCCTTCTTGCCTGCTACTTTGCCCCTCTCAGCCTGGATGCATCAGGCCTGTCCGTCTCACCTTCGTTTTCTGTCTCTATCTGGGTCACCTCGTTCTCTGTTTCACTTCCTCGGCCTCCCCTGGCTTCCTCTTCAACCCACAGCCCTGCCCATCGTGGGCCTTGGTGTGCCCCTCGACGGGGCGATGCCTGGGCCTTCTGGCTGGGCCCTCCCCTGCCAGGACGTGATGCCTGGGCTTCGCTGACCCGGCAGCTGAGAACATGCTGTGAGTCGGACAGACCTGGGTTTGAGTGCCGACACAGGATGGCAGCTTCCTCCTGGGCCTGGCTTCCCACGCATCAGGGCATATTCTAGCCCTTCTGGAAATAACGCTGTGTCTGAGGCTGGGTGCATCAGGGCTGAGTCAGGCATCCTAGAGCTGTTGCTGAAGGGCCCTTGAGATCCGAGGGCCAAGCCTACCCATCCTGCGTGCTGGGAGAAGTGCCCATTGGCTGTCGGGGCTGCTTGAGGCAGAGCTGGGGCAAAACCCTGGGCTGGAGGCTGAGAACCTGGCTCTCCAGTGCTGGGTCTGCAAGCCTCCTCATCCTTAAAATGGGAAAACAATAGCACTGACTCCCTAGGGTTTTTGTGAAGATGCTTTGAGATCCTGCATGTGAAACTTGCCCACCCACTGGCTTGGGTTAGCACTCAATAAAAGGGAGCGATTATGATGACGATTACAATATTGTTGTTGTCTACGGTCCTGTTTTCTCTGTTTGGCTCCAGTGCATTACCTCGTCTTCCCCGCCCCCACCAACCCCCAGCCCGCCTCATCATTTTTCAAAACAATTCCCGTGGTGTTTGAGAGAGTTCTGGTGGTTAATAGTTTTTAAGAAATAGGCATTCAAAGCAAACTCCTCATTTGTTCTCCCCTCCCTCCCCCCAAACAGAATCTGAACAGACATGAGCTCATTCCAGGAAAGGGGGCACAGGCCTGTGGAGAGGGACCCACAGGCTGAGCCGCCTCTGGAAGGAGTGGAGGGGGTGGGCCTGCCCGAGACCCTAGGTGTGGGATGTGGCACCTGCTCTCAGCCTTCCTCCGCAGCCACCGCCTCCTGGCTGGGCCCCAGGACTGCATTCCAGTTTTGCCACTCACTAGCTGTGTGACCTTGTGCCAGTGACTTAACCTCTCTGAGTCTCGGTGTCCTCTGTAACTTGGGATAACACCAGCCGTACCCCGTAGAGCTGTTGAGAGGATTAAATGAAATGCTGTCCTGGCTGGGTGCCCTCGGTATCCAGAGGCCACCCATGGGAGGGGCGGCGTCGCATCAGCCCCTTCTCCTCTGAGAAAGGAACAGGTCTTTGGAACCTGGAATCCAAGACTGTCCAAGGTGGTAGGGCCTGTCCATTATCGAGTCTGGTCCTCACAGTGTGCAGGGGGAAACTGAGGCCCAGAGAGGGGAACCGCACAGTGGGTCAGCACGAACCCCAGGTCAGGACTCGAGCTGCAGCTACTCAGGACCGGGAAGCCTTGCCCAAGGAGAAGGCGCCCTCGGCGTGGGTTACAGCCCCCTCTGGATCTCAGTTTCTTCATCTGTAAATGGGGACGCCCAGGCAGCATGTGCTGGGCCTGCTCTGGCGCCCCAGTACTCTCCTTCTCTGTTCAGAAACTGCTTTAGCCGAAGAGAGAAGCAAACAGCCAGTGAAAGCAAAGGGGTTGTTAACTTGGTAGATGAGTTGATTTTAGAATGTTTATTTTTTTATTGTGAAAAGAATCATGCTCATAAAATAGTTGAAATGCTATACAAGTGAATAAAGCAGAAAATGAAATTTGTTCTCTGCTTCTCATTCCCACACCCGGATGCGCCGCCCTTAACCGCCTGGAGTGCTGCCTTCTGGGACCTCTTTCTGGAGGTCTCCAAGCATAAATAACTCATCCGCACATACAGGAATAATTTTAAATGAGATGATGTTCAGTGTGGGATTCTGTAGCACTGTTTTCTTTATGTGGCAGAGTACAGACACCTTCCCTTTGCTGGTACCTGTACTTAGGTCCCCTTCATCTTCTGACCGTCCTGGGTGAACTGCTAGGTATTGAATCATTCCCCGCGTGCACACTTGGCTTGTTTCTGGTGATTTCTGGTGCATAGATGCCTGCCGTCCTTGTGTGAGTTCTGTGGGCTGGATTCCTACAGGAGCAAGTACGGCATCAAAGGGCACCCATGCACCCTTGGAACTGTGCACGCAGCTGTGGTCCCCCTCCAAAAAGGCCGCCCCAACTTCCCACTCCCCCAGATCTGGTTAAGGTGCCTGTTCTCGTCCTGGCTGGTCTGACAGGGGAAAACGGAATCTTGGTTCCCCTTGCGTCTGTTCGCTGGCTGGTGAGGCCGAGCGTCTTTTCACGTGTCTGTTGGTTTCTCGTGTCTTTGGTGGTTTCTCTGTCAGGGTCATTGCCCCTTTCCCCGCCCAGAAGCTCACCCGCGTGTGTGTGGGGGATGCACCACCCCTACCAGGAATGCAGTGCAGATGCGGACAATTTTATGAACTGGGATTTGGGGCAAGGTGCGTGCCCCTCCCTGGGGCAGGGTTGCTGCCCGGAAACAACTGCACCAACCTCACGGCCCCTTTGTCCCTCCCTTTCAGAGAAAACCGGGAAGATCCTGACGGAGTTCCTCCGCTTCTACGAGGACCAGTATGGTGTGGCCCTCTTCAACAGCATGCGACATGAGATCGAGGGCACCGGGGCACCACAGGCGCAGCTGCTCTGGCGCAAGGTGAGAGGTGCTGGGCCAGGGGCAGGGCGGCCTCCGTGGCCTCGGTTTCCCGTTGTTGCTGGGTGCCCTCTAAGGGCCGCACCCGGCTTCTGAATAGGCAGGTGACCTGGTGGTGGTGCCGAGGCCCCTTTAGCACCGTGGGCGACTCCCCCGGGCCAGCCCCTCTGTCAGCAGAGCTGGGGCTCTGAGTCATCTTGACAGGCCTGGTCCAAGCCCAGCTCCTTCTCTTACGCTCTGTGTGCCCGCGAGCTATTACCTCACCTGTGGAGCCTCATGTACTCATCTGTAAACCCTGATGAGCACACCTCCCGAACCTGGTGGCTGTGAGGATTAGAGGTTTGTCGGCTGGGCGCCTGGGGCTGGGCGGGTGCTGGCTGACACTCATCATCCCTGGCCTTGTCATTATCCTATTATCAGTGGTAGGATTATGTCTGCACAGTAAATATTTGTCCAGTGAGGACTGGAAGCTGCCTGGCTCCAGCCTGGGGGGTCAGCATGGGCCGGACGAGGTGGAGAGCCTCCTGGGGAGGGGATCCTGTGGTCGGCCCTGGCATGGGGCTGGGGGTGGGAGTGGTGCCGAGGAAGTGAGGGACTAGCCGGGGCACTGGTGGGGCTCAGGGTTCCCAGCTGGAAGCCGCCAGGCCTGGGTCTGAGCACTTGGGGTGAGAGGCCAACCCTTGCTCCTCTGGGGGTGCTGCAGGGGCCCTGTGTCAGCCCGGGGAAGTCCTGTTTGAGGGCACTGCACGTCCCATTACTTGGGTGATTCCTTTTCAGTGACCTTCACCCTCTGCCCACTGGATGGCCGGGAAGGTGGCAGAGGGAGGGGTGATGAGGAGGAGGGGTGCCAGCCCCCCTCCTCTGCAGGTGGCCCAGCCCTGGAGTGGCTGAGTGGCAGCCCAGAGGCTACTTATTCCTGGCTGGTGGTCCCTGGCAGAGTGCCCAGCAGCTTCTCTCTGGGGATCAGACTGGTCAGCCAGCCAACCCCAGTGCCTGGGGCTCGGGGCATTCATGGCTGAATTCCATGGTTGGTGGGCTGTGAAGTCACCCTTGCTCACCTCGCCACAGCTTCCGCCCCAAGTCCTGTCGCCGTCATTGGGGCTGCCCGGGTCATCCTGTGATCAGGCTTCAAGGGGCCGGGGGCAGTGCCGTAGCTGAGGGATGGAGGCTGGAACCCCGTGGTCTGGTGGGAAAGAACTCGGGGGGCCTTGGGTTCAAATCCTCTTATTAACTGGTGACCGGGGCCATTGATGTAAGCTTCAAGGCTGTTTCCTCATCTGCCAAATGGGTACCTCCTGCACAGAGGAGGATTCGGATTCGGTGAGAGAACAAATGGGGGTGTGAGTCCCCACTTGCTGGGTAACCTTGCTGAGCCTGTTTTTCTGTCTGTGAAATGGTGCCCAGAGGGAAGAGTCATGGGCCAGAGGAGAGAACAGCTTTGTGGAGGGGGTGGGCATCACGTGGTGCTCTGAAGGCTAGGTGGGATTCGGATTATTGGGAAGGCGCCTCTGGAAGGGGGAACGGTGTGGGCAGGGCGTGGGCACAGCGGGGTGTGCAGGGGAGACAGGAGGGGGCAGAGCAGAGGCAGAGCCGCAAAGGCCCCTGGGAGTTGTTTCATTCCACTCCCCACCCTCCCCCAAAACCAAGTGCCTAAAGATGTGCCTGTTTATCACGAGACCAAAGGGGTGGGAGCTGGCATCACTTGACCAGGCTTTGAGGATTTGTTACCCTTTGGTGTCATCTCAGCAGGAGGAACAGCTAGCTGGAGGCGTCAAGTCAGTGGAGTGGGAGCGCTGCCACTGAGACTAAAGGATTCCGCCAAGAGACAGGCCCCCTACTCGGGACACACACTGACTGTGACGGGTCAGGTGCTGGGGCCACGCTGCCCTTGCTGCCCCCAGACACTCAGGGAGACAGTAAACAGCCCTTTACACGATCAAGTGGGCGCTGTGAAGGAGATGACAGGGTGGACTCAGACAGTGGGGCCTGAGTTGTCTGGGTGGCCCAAGAGGGCTTCCTGGAGGAAGGGCCATCTCAGTGGAAGACCTGATGGGAGAAGGAATATCAGACCACGGGAATGGCACGTGCAGAGGACCGAAGCTGAGCCTTTAAATGGCTGGCCCAGGGTGGTGGAAGCAGGACTCAAGCCCGGTTCCAGATTCCTGACCAAAGTCTCTTTCTGTCTTGACCCCCAGCCTGCCTGAGGTGGAGGGGAGGTCAGGGCTGTGTGTCAGAGCCTCTCGGAGCATCACACCTCCCTTTGATTTGGGGCCCAGAAAAGACTGTCTGGTCTCCTGATGTCATGGCACCCTCCCGACCCTTTGACAGCAGATGTGGCCTGGCCTGGGTATCTGGCAGGAGCACACCTGAGTAATAGGAAAGATGGCCTTGGACCCAGCCCAGGTGAGCTGCTTCCAGCGGGCAGAACTGGAACGGCTCCCCTATTTGGAAGGAAATGTCACAGGCAACCTGGGTCCCAATAAGCTAAGACAGAAATGGGGTTCCCTGATGGCTAAGCATTTACTCTGCATAAGAAATGCTTTTAACACCCACAAGGTTGAGTATTGGTGGTAAGAAAAACAGAAGTAACATGTAAGCAGGAAGCGTAAGATGAAATCACCCACAATCCCTGAAAAGGAGGAATCTTTGGTCCCATTTTGTCATTCAGTAAACTGACCGTCGTGGGGCTAAGTCATGATAACAATATAATACTAGAAATCATCATCATCATCACATAAATTGTTTTTGGTAGAAATAATAATACAGGGACTTCCCTGGCGGTCCAGTGGTTAAGACTTTGTGCTCCCAATGCAGGGGACATGGGTTCGATCCCTGGTCAGGGAAGTAAGATCCCACAGACTGCAAGGTGTGGCAAATAAATAAATCAATAAGTAAGGAAATAAATGACCTTTCCTCTTAAAAAAAAAAAAGAAATAATACAATAAATAACAGTACAATTAATAATAATACAAGTAATAGTAATAATAAAAACAGCTATCCTTTTGTGTGGGCACTGCTCATACAGCCAGTACAACACTGCTCATAGGGATTGTGATTTAGTCCCGTCCCCATCCCACATGTGGACACAGGCTTGGACAGGTGGAGTCACCTGTCTGGGCTCCCGTGCTGTGGGCCGGGGAGCTGGGACTGGAACTCGGGCTGTCAGAGCCTGGGGACTGTGCTCTAACCATTCACCATTTACCAAAGATGCCCATCGTGGCATCAGAGAGCTTTGCAGAGTCCAAAATATTTGGCCTGGGCTGTCGGGTTCCGTTTCGTTTCCTGCAAACCTTCCAGTGGACATGTGACTCTGCCATCTGAAAGTCTTAAAAATAAAACCCAAACCCACACCACCTACCCATTACGGGCTGTCCCAGGATCTAGGGGTGGACTTGGGGGCTCTGCTGAGCCCCACTCGCCCGGGCAGGCCCACCTGGGTGGTGAGCTTGTGCCCTCAGCCTCCCACTGCCCAAGCCTGGGCTCCGGCTCTAAGCAGAGAGGAGGACTGCAGACCAGGGGCCTGGGGGTGGGAGTGAGGGTCTGACCAGGGTGTCGGGAGAGCTCTGTCTGCTCTTTCCTTTCTAGGAGAGATGGGGATTCGAGAGTAGGCCCCAGTCTAAATATAGACCACTGAGCCCAGCTCTGTGACTTGGGCAAAGCCCACTGTGTGTGTGTGGGGGGGGGGGGAGGTGCATGGTAGGGGTAACCGTTTTCTTTTCCTGTAAATATTTTTATCCCTGGGTAGGAAGCAGTCTTCGGGGGCCTATTGTTTGAGCACAATAGGCCCTCATTTTCCAAGAATGTTTTGGCATTTCCCCTTGAGGAGTTGCTGGGGAGAGGAGGCTGCGTGTGAAGCCAGAGGGCTGGGGGGTGAGGATGCCTGGGGAGGGGCCGCTCACCTCTGACTCCAGCTGCTGGGCAGGCCCAGAAGCAGAGCGAGGAAGCTAGGAAGGGTTAGGCACCATTAAGACCATATCAGTACTTTCTCCCTTTATTACACATGATGCATGTTTCTTTTTGCAGAAGGCACCGTATTTGTTGTAGAACAGATAGACGCTGCTGAGAAACAGGAACATTTGACTCCCCGAGCTCCTCCCATCCAGGAGGAGGGCTGCTCCCTTGTGGCCTTTGTCTCTCCTTTCCTGAAGCTTCCCAGTGCGGGTCTGCTCAGGAAGCACTCGCTCCAGGACGGCCACCCCTACCCCTCCTGAAGCAAGTCACCCTTCCCCCTCCCCAAATAAGTCAGCCTGAGGAGCTGGAGAATGACACTGACAGTAACCCCAATAGTGGTCGTGGTGGCTCCGCGTATCGTACTGCCTGCCAGGTGCCGACTGCCTGCGTGATCTTTGCACAGAATCCTCGAGATACCTCGGTGAAGTCGGTGCTGTCACTGTCCCATTTGACAGATGAGGAAACTGAGGCTCAGAGAAGTGATGTGACAGGGCTGAAGTCACACTGAGTCAGCGGTCGAGTCAAAGCTAGGGCTTTGCAGGAAGGTCTGGGCGTTTCTGCTGCCCACACTGGCCACTAGTCCGCCAGGATGCTGGTCAGACGGCAACCCTCCAGGCTGAGGTCCCCTCCTCCCCCACCCAGATTCATGGAGACCATCTTGTCGGCCGTCAGAGCTGGGGAGGCTCTATGGAGCCACCGTGGTCAAGTTTTTGTTGCCCCAAGGGGAAACAGGCCCAGAGCTGGAAAGAGATTTGCCCAGGTGCTGGGGCCTTACCGGTGCTGGCCTGTGGGCGTGTCCCCTCCGGCTGGAGTGACTGTCACACACCCACACTGCAGTGGGGGTGGATGGGGAAGCAGCCTGCCTCGTGCTCTAGAGACCTGTCCCGAGGCAGCCGTGTCTGCTTAGGGCCAGGATGGGGTGGGATTCTGTCTGGGTCCGGTATTGTGGTGCCCGGCCTGGGTTCAAGTCCTGGCATCACCTCTGATCCTCCTGGACCCCAGGGGCCCCCCTTCACTGCCCTGAGCCTCACTTTCCTCCTCTGCCAAATGCGTGACATGCAGCCCTGCCTCGGGAGCCTTGGTGAGGTCAGGATGGAGGCCGTGCTCACCTTCTTGGAGGACCCCATTCCCGTGCTGGGTCTCACTCCCTGCCCTTTCCCTCCTGTAGGTGCCCTTGGATGAGCGCATCATCTTCTCGGGGAACCTCTTCCAGTACCAGGAGGACAGCAAGAAGTGGAGGAACCGCTTCAGCCTCGTGCCGCACAACTACGGGCTGGTGCTCTACGAGAACAAAGTGGTGAGGCCCCGGCCCGTCCCAGCTGTGGGTGCCCCACGGAGCCCCCCACTTCTCCCAGGCCTGGCCAGGCCGCTTCTTCCCCTTCCCCGCCGCTTCCCCCGCTTGCCGTCTTCTACGCTAGTTGATGCTGCACGCCCCCCATTCCTAAGCCTGAGACTCCGTACCTCCACCCGCATCCCTCCCCTCCTCCCAGCGCTGGCTGTTGCCACGCCCACAGCAGAACCTCAGCAGCCTCCCCCCACCCCTTCCGGCCTCCCCATACCTTGCTGTGCTGCGTGCCCTCTCTCTAAGTGGCATTTCATCCATCCAGGCACCCAGCTCTCCGGGGTCCCCTTTCACTCTGCCTCTCCCCCATCGGCCGCTCGTCGCTGGCTCCTGCCCACCCCGAGGCCCTCCAAACCTCTCCATTTCCAGCGCCCTCCTCCCCCCTCAGCCACCTTCCTGCCCTGGGCTTCCTGCTGCTCCCCAGCCCCTCTCTTCCTTGCTCTTCAACAGCAGCAGCTAACTGGCCGTTCCCTGCCTCCGAGGGCCCCTGGGGGGTGGTCCTATCTGTTTCCTTCCTGATGCCCCCCACCCTTGCAACTCTGTGCCCTGCAGTGGGGGGATGGGTGTCCTTCGATTGTTCCTTTGCTTTGGGCCCTTAGGGAAGCCCCACCTGGCTGAGCCGCAGACCCTTCTTCTACCAAACATTTCTGCAGAACAGCCGAAGGACAGGCTTGAGTGCCCTCTGTTTTGAGGGATGCACCAGACTCACCGGGAGGGCTTGTTAAAAAGCAGGTTGCTGGGCCTACCCTGAGTTTGATTCAGGTCTGGAGGGGGGCCAAGAATATGCATTTCTGACAAGTTCCAGGGTGATGCTGACGCTGCTAATCAGGGACCACGCTTTGAAAATCATTGCCCCGGAGGTTCCAGCCGCTCTTAAGAAATGTGTTGAGTAGTGTGACACCTAGTGGCTGAGTGCAGCATGGCAGCCCTGCTGTATGAGCTCCTACGTCAGAACTATTTTTTCCCCCCACTGGTGTGAGAAAGCAGCGCCCAATCCTCATTCTCCTCCCAAGGGGACTTAGGAAGTTAGTGGACAGTTCAGGGAAATGGTCAAAGACCCTGGGCTCTAGGGGCTGACAGATCAGGTTCGCGTGCAGGTTGGCTACCTTACCAGCGATGTGAACTTGGGGTTAGTAATGGTCCCCACCTCTGGCTTGTGAGAATTCTGTGAAATGAAGCATGCAGAGACCGTAGCACAGTGCCTGATATGTAATGAGCACTCGGCTAGTGGTAGCTGCTGCTCGTAGAGACCGTAGGTGCAGTGGTGATAATAATAACAGTCACCTCAGCAGTGCTCCCTGACCTTTGCTGTGCCAGGCACTGTGCTATACGTTGTGTGGATTATCTCACTGGGTCCTCGTGCAGCCCTGTGAGGTAGGAACTGTTATTACCCTGGTTTTATAGATGAGGAAACTAAAGCAAAGGAGGTGCTTATCCTTGGCATCACACAGATGGTACTCAGTGGAGTCAGGATTTGAGCCCAGACCCTGGATCCAGGTCACTACACCATGTTGCCTCTAGTCATGGTGGTGGTCAGACTCCTCTCTCTCCCCCTCCTCCCCTTCTTCCTTCTCCTCTTCCCTGACTTGGGCAGGCAACACTGAGTGGGGCCCTGGAGCCAGGGATGGAGACGGGGTTTGGGCTTGGCCATGCACGTAACCCCCAGGGACCATCTCTCTTGCCCCCTCCTCAGGCTTATGAGCGGCAGGTCCCACCCCGAGCCGTCATCAACAGTGCGGGCTACAAAATTCTCACCTCCTTGGACCAGTACCTGGAGCTGGTTGGCAACTCCTTACCAGGTAAAGGACCACCCATCCCAGGCGAAGCACCCAGGGATTTGGCCAGGGGACAGGGCGCCCCTAATCCTGGAGCTCCAGGCTCCACATCTGCAGGAAGACCAGCTGGGTCTAGAGCTAGCAGCAAGTGCCCAGCACAACCTGAGCCTCCAAGGGGAGGCCTGAGAGGGGTTTTCCTGCGGCCACGCAGTGAACTGGGTTGCCCCACCCGAGCCCCTGCTTCCTGAGCCTGGCGATCACAGCTGTGCAGGGGGACCTCTCTCTACCCTGCCTCTTCCCTGGGTCCCTGAGAGGCTTCCAGGTGCCCCAATTTGTAAACTGCTGAGCCAGTACTGCATTTGTAAGGAGCTATCCTAGGCGACCCCACCCCATCAGAGACACCCAGCAACCTTGTGGGAGAACATCTGCCTCTTAGATGATCCCAGGGAGACCAAGGGGTAAGGGAGATGCTGGCCTTGTGGGGGCAGCTTTTACCCTTGTGTGGGACTTGGTGGTTGAGGGCTCAGCTGGAGTCTGGCTTTCCTGGATTCCAGCCCCTGCACTGAGAGGGCTGACCTTGGGGTGTTATGTAGACCCCATGAGGTGCTGTGTGTGCTGAGCCGAGTGCAGGGACCCAGAGCCAGGGCCCAGAGAAGAACTGCCATTGTCCTGTTATTAACAGGAGTGGCAAGGTCACAGCCCAGGACCACTTATCTCGCTGGATCTCGAATACCCATGCGGACAAAATAGAGAAAAATCCCCTTTTATTTATTCTCTATCTCCCACACCCATACCTCCCTCCCCCCTTGGACATTTAAGCCACACTTTGGCCTCTGCTGCTGAAATTTGAAGGGAAACCCAAGAAGGTAATGCTTGGCCTTTGACCCTGAGGGCTCTGACCCTGTGTTATTTGTGCCTCATGCACAGAGTTTAAAACCTGACCCCAGGGCGGTGGCTGTATTACCAGCTCTGAGAAATGGTGCTGGGCGAGTCTGACATTCCTTTAGCCAGGCTGTGGAGCAAGAGAGAAGGAAGTGGCCTCTCCACTGGCTCTCTGGTCACCCCGGGACAGGCCAGCTCTCTCTGGACCTGAGCCTGCCCCTCATGGTAGGGCGAGGGGTCAGCTGCTGGCGTCCTCTGGCCGAGGGAAGCCCCAGAGGGCAGCTGTTCAGAGGGCACTGTCTCCACAGGGACCACATCAAAATCAGGCAGTGCCCCCGTCCTCAAGTGCCCCACGCAGTTCCCGCTCATCCTCTGGCATCCTTCTGCGCGTCACTACTACTTCTGCATGATGACGGAAGCTGAGCAGGACAAGTGGCAGGCTGTCCTGCAGGACTGCGTCCGGCACTGCAACAATGGTGAGCTGCCTGTAGGCACCAGGAGCTGGGAGCGGGGTTACCTGGATTATGTGCTGAGTGGTGACACCTAGTGGCCGAGTGCGGTGTGGCCGCCCTGCTCTATGAGCTGTCCTGCTTTTCCTTCTGGGGTTGTTAGAAACCACTGTCATGCTGGCCCTTCACCTTCTTCCTTGATGAAAACAGTTCTGTGATGCTCTGAAAAATATTTTGGGATATTATTCTCAGAGGGATGCAGTTGTTGAGCCCTTGGGTCACAAAGTAAAAATCCTGGGCTTCCCTGGTGGTGCAGTGGTTGAGAGACCGCCTGCCGATGCAGGGGACGTGGGTTCGTGCCCCGGTCCGGGAAGATCCCACGTGCCGTGGAGCGGCTGGGCCCGTGAGCCATGGCCGCTGGGCCTGCGCGTCCGGAGCCTGTGCTCCGCAACGGGAGAGGCCACAACGGTGAGAGGCCCGCGTAACGCAAAAAAAAAAAAAAAAAAATCCGGATTCTGCCACTTTCCAGCAACAGGACCTTAGGAGGCCAACTTACCTTTTGAAGCCTCTTTAAAATGGGGATAATAATCTCTCCTGTGTCTCAGAGGGTTTGTGAGGATTCACAGTGAGAATCCACTCAATGCTTGGTAAAGATTTTTTTATGGTATCGTTTCTTTCTTATCAGTGACCTGTACCATAGTGTGGGAAGTTCCCTTCCTCCCTCAGGGCCTCATTGTCCTCATCTGTAAAGTTACAAGTCTCTTCCAGTTCACTCATTCATTTAACAAACCTTTTTTTTTTTTTTTTTTTTTTTTTTTTTTTTTGCTGTACGAGGGCCTCTCACTGCTGTGGCCTCTCCTGTTGCGGAGCACAGGCTCCGGACGCGCAGGCTCAGCGGCCATGGCTCACGGGCCCAGCCGCTCTGTGGCACGTGGGATCTTCCTGGACTGGGGCACGAACCCACGTCCCCTGCATCGGCAGGCGGACTCTCAACCACTGCGCCACCAGGGAAGCCCTAACAAACCTTTTAATGTCTCTGAGCCACACCCAGGGCTGGGCACTGAGGATGCAACAAGGAAGCAAGACATGGTCCCTGTCCCCGTGCTGCCGGCAGCCTGGTAGGGAGACAGATGTTAAACAGATGAGGACACCAGGGGGTGATGAGTCACAGCTGTGCTGGGTGCTGGGTGGGAGCCACCTGGGGAACCTGGAGTGTGTGTATGTATTGGGGGGTGCTGATCCTGTGTGTGGGGAGGGGTAGATCAGGGTGGCTTCCTTGAGGAGGCTTCCTGAGACCTGGAGGTTGAATAGTTCTAGAGCAGAGGGAGGTGAGTTCCAGACGGAGGTCGCAGCAAGCATGAAGGGAGGCCCGGGGTGTGGGCAGTTTAGAGGAGGCTGCACAGGCCCTGAAGTGGGGAGGGGGTGCCTGGAAATGGGCCTGGAGGGGGCACTGGGGTCAGGTCTGGAGGGCCTTGTAGGGCTTTAAGGAGTTTGATCAGAAAGGCCTGTGATTGTCTCTCAGCCGGGGGGTGGGGCATGAGGGGCTTTCTGCCCTTATGGGAGGAGCAACCCCATCCTGGACCCTGAAATTCCTTCCTGGTGACCTGGCCTCCGGGCAGCAGAGGGAAGCCGCTGCTCCCGCCCTGCCCTTGCCTCTGCCCTACTCTCCCTGCCCGGCATGCCTTGGGCGCAGCTCCACCCGCTGGATGGACAGTGGGCACCCACGCCTGGAGGCGGCTGTGCAGTGACTCGGCTCACCCCACCTGTCCCCTGTCCTCTCTGCTCTCCAGGGCTGCCTCTGCCCTGGCTGGAATCTGCCGGGCCGCAGGAACCAGGTCTTCAGTCAGGCCAGCCCCTGCCGCCCACAAAGAGCCTCCTGTTCCCAGGTCCCCGGGGGCTGCGGGGCCAGGACTGGGCTGAGGAGATCTGGGCTCTGGCTGCCTGGCCTGGGGCACCGTCCCTCCTCCTCCCGCCCTCCTCCTCTTCCTCCTGCCCCTCCCTGGCCCAGCTCCTCCCTCTGAAGGTTTCCAAGGCTAATGGCAGACCTGGCCAGGTGACCCCAGGCCAGGCCAGGTGGGGACAGACCAGGTGGGGAAGAGCCGTCGTTCGGTTCCCCATGCGCACAATGGCAGTTGTGATAAACTTTGCTGGATCGTGGGGACGAATACATGAGCTGGGTTGGGTAGAGCTCTTGGCCCCGTGCCTAGCACATAGCGAGCGCTCAGCCAGGAGGCTGAGGGGTATGGGTGTGGGTCCTGTGGGCAGGAGGGGAGGCCGGGGAGAGCTGCTGGGGCGGGGGGAGAGGCGTCCTGCGGCCGCAAGGTGTTGAGAGCTGACAGGGCGGTTTTAGAGGAGCCTTTCCTCCACCCTGAGGACTGTGGGAAAGTTCTCGGCTTCCTCGGGGGCTGGGCCTGGGCCTGGAATTTGCAGGGCCTGGAATTGCTCACTCCCGGGGCTGCCAGGAAGTGGGGGGTGGCTCGGGAAGGAGGCCGAGCTGGGTGGACACAGTTCGTCCGGCCCCCGCCCACATCCTGCATTCCCGGAGCAGCTGGGGCAGCGAGAGGCAGCGGGCACGGAGCTGCCCCCTCGGGCTGGGCCTGGGGTGCAGAGGTTAAGGCCTCTTCCTGTCTGACCGCCGTCCCCCTCTGCCTGCTGCCCGGGCCTGAGGAATGTAGCTTCCTTTCTCAGCCTGACCCTGAGGACCCCACGGGCAGGAAGTCTCCAGGTCTCACTAGAGTCGGCCGGTCTGGATTCAGGCCCTGGGGCTGCCGTTCCCTAGCGGTGTGGCCTCGAGCCAGTGACTTTGCCTCCCTGAGCCCGTTTCCTCATGGGGAGAGTGGGGCTGAGAACAGCTGTCCCTCTGGGAGCCGTTTGGGGAATTAGGTGAGGGAATGCGTGTGCGGTCTCAGCCTTAGTCTGCCGTAACGCGGGACCACAGACTGGGCGGCTTAAACAACAGAAGTTTATTTTTGCACAATTCTGGAGGCTGGAAGCCCAAGATCCAGGTGTCAGCAGGTCTGTTTTCTTCCGAGGTCTCTGTCCTTGACCAGCAGGCAGCTGCCGTCTCCCCATGTCCTCACACAGTCCCCGCTCTGTGTGCGCAATTTGTCCAGATTTCTTCTTCTGAGGACACCAGCCATACATATGGGATTAGGGCCGAGCCTGAGCCCCTCGTTTTAACTTAATTTCCTCTCTAGTCCCTGTCTCCAGTCAGTCACATTCTGAGGGCGCTGGGGGTCTGGACTTCAACATAGGACTTTGAAGGGACACAGTTCAGCCCCTAACAGCCAGGCTCAGGGGAAGAGCTCGGGAGGGGTGACCCTCCCTTTTGACTCAGCCACTCGGCATGCAGAGTAGGGACGTCCTGAGGGTCTGAGGCTGCACATCTGACTGGCCAGAGCCCGGGGCATTGGCGGCCTCCTTCCTGCTGCCCAACCCTCTGGCTCGGCGTCCTGCCACCTGGAGAGCGACCCTGCCTGGCACACCCGGCTTGCCGTCTGCAGACTGTAAATGCCCCAATGTGAGAAAGGCTGCATATAACACACGGCTGGATTTTTCTAGGCAAAACCCGGTCTCTGGGAGACGGTGCCCCTCCTTAAGCCTGAGGGGCTTCCTCCCCTGGCCCACCTGGGCAGCACCCACCCCAGGGCTCTGCGCGGCACCCCAGCTGGGACACCCCTGCTCTGCCCCCGTCACTCCCTCCTCATCTCAGGTCCCTGAAATGCAGGGTGAGATGCCCCTCACGCCCCCATCCCAGTCCACGGAGCTGCCACTGCAGGGCTGGGGCTGGGCCTCAGTTTCCCCACCTCTGAGCTCTCTTCCAGCCCCGCCAGGCAGTGTGATTCCTGGGTCAGCGGATGTGGAGGGGAGGGGTTCTCCCCACGCCAGAGAGGGGCTTCTTCTCTGTGTGGGTGACTCAGCCCGTAGTCACTGCAGTGGAGGTCGGGGTTTCGGAGGCACTAGCTGCCATTTCCCCTTCCCTTGGCTCTGGAGACACAGCGGTCAGGGGCTCGTGGCCAGGGTAGCCTGGCTGTGAGGTGTTTAACCACGTTCATCCCGAAGTCAGGTGTTGCGACTTCCTGCAGCCTGCCTCCCCAGCACCCAGTCTGAGGCCCATGCCTTGTTCACTGACCCCCTCGCCAGCACGGGGGAGGTGGGCAAACTCATCTGGGCCACCACCGCCACCATCAGTGACAAAAGTGAGAAATGGTATTTCCAGTCCCCTGGATGCACGGCGGTGAGCAAGGCGGACCCATTTGTGGCTGCAGTTACTAGTAAAGTGCGATGTGGTACCTGCTGGGCCTGCTCCCAGGCCCTGCCGCCCCACAGTGGGTGTGTGAGGCCAGGCTGGTCATTGTTCCCACTATTCAGAAGGGAGAACTCAGGTCCCTTAGGGTTCAGTGACCTGCCACGAGGCTATGCAAACTATGGCCCATGAGCCAAATTGGGCTCATCGCCTATTTTAATCCAGTTTTATCGGCTCGTTGTTCACACACTGCCTGCGGCTGCTTTCCTGCTACAATGGCAGGTTGAATGGCTGGGACGGAGATCGTCTGGCCCACGAAGCTGAGACTATTTACTGTCTAGCCCTTTGCGGGGAAAGTTGGCAGGCCCCTGATGGAGGGAGGGTCTCTGGGTGCCTCTGGTACGCTGTCTGCCGTGCTGGGTGGCCTCTCCTTGGTGGTGGTGGCGGCTTCTGGTCCTGGCTCTGCTGCTCACTGGCCTTGGACCCTCGGCAGTGGCCTGACCTCGGAGCCTGTTTCTTCATCTGGAAAAGCAGAGGAAACGACAGTGCCCACATCTCGGGCTGGTTGGGAGGATTGAAGGAGATGGAGGATACAGAGGAGGGCTGTCTTACTGTCCACTGCTGTCGGTGGGTTCTTATCGTTAATGTCACTGCAACTACTCCTGATGCTGTTGCTACAAGAGCCGTGGGGGTCAGAGGTCGGGGGAGTTTGGGCAGTCAACCCACTGGTGTTGGTGGAGGGCACGGGCCATCCTACTGACCTCCTCTCTCCATCCCTCTCCCTGGCAGGGATCCCCGAGGACTCCAAGGTGGAGGGCCCTGCGTTCACTGACGCCATCCGCATGTACCGCCAGTCCAAGGAGCTGTACGGCACCTGGGAGATGCTGTGTGGGAACGAGGTGCAGGTGAGGCCAGGGAGGCTGGCGGGGAGACTGCGCAAGTCAGCGCGGGGCCACAGGCAGGGCTCTGGAGCACTGGCTGCAGGTTCGGACGGGTGGAGGCTGAGGTGGATCCCGCAGGGGGAGCTACTTGTTATTTTGTTCAGTCATTAACTGAGCACTGACCCTGGACTAGGTGCTGGGGTGCACTGTAAGAGGGACGCAGTCCTGGCCCTCAGGGGGCTGTCTAGGAGAAACAGACGTTTGACAAGTACACGCAGACACTTCATGTGCAGGCAAGGGGGGCAGGGTGTGGTATTCGACAGGGTGGCAGCATGTGCAATGGTCCTGAGGTGGGGCCCCTACAGGATCCTACAGGACACCCAAGCAGGTAAGCTGGGACCTGTGGGAATGATGCTCAGGAGGGAGGGCAGTGGAGACGTGGAGCAAAGATCAGCTTTTTGAGGGGGGGGGCTTGAGTGGCCGGGCTTGCCGGAATATGGAGGGGGCTGGGCATGCTCCAACCCCTGCCCCGGCCTGTGCCTCCCGGTCCTAGATCCTGAGCAACCTGGTGATGGAGGAGCTGGGCCCGGAGCTGAAGGCAGAGCTCGCCCCCCGGCTGAAGGGGAAACCGCAGGAGCGACAGCGGCAGTGGATCCAGGTGGGCAGGCCTGGGCTTGGGAGCAGGGGTGGGGGGCCTGCAGCTGCCTGGCACCCTCAGCCTGGCGCTGACACCTCCGCCCTGCCCGCAGATCTCAGACACCGTGTACCGCATGGTGTATGAACAGGCCAAGGCACGCTTTGAGGCCGTGCTATCCAAGCTACAGCTGGCCCGGCCGGCCATGGAGGCCGTCATCCGCACCGACATGGACCAGATCATCACCTCCAAGGAGCATCTGGCCAGCAAGATCCGAGGTAGGCAGGCCACCTGCTGTGGTTGTCATCACCTGGTGGACGTGCTGGGACCACCCGCCATCCGGGGTCAGGGCGTCCCTCCTGCCTGTTTCAGGGATCCGTTTGCATTTCACAGGAATGACTTGATTCATTGATTATTTTTAAAACACCAGAATCAAATCTGAGGCATTGTTCTTCCAACCCCTGTGAGGTGTCTGCCAGCTGTTATTTCTATAGACTCAGATCTTGGTGACCTAAATGACGGTGAGGAGGTTCAAGCCTCCTGTTCATCGTTGGTCATCAGGTCTACCATGTGTCGTTCTAGCGACATCAGCTTGACGTTGGTGATTCACACTGAGCCAGCCGTTCCCTGGTCAGTTGCTGCTCCTTTCTGTTCTGAGCCTGATGGGATCCTTTCACTCACGTGTCCATCACACGCTGGCCACAGCTGTGACTGTTGTCAGTTGCCCGAGGGTTATTCTCTAACCGCTGTTCTCACTGCGAGCTGGGGAGGACACCGAGAGTTGACATTTATTGTGTGGAACAAGTAATGTTAGCTGGGCAGGGGAGAGGGAGGGACGTCAAAACACCCCCTGGCTGGGCTTCCCTGGTGGCGCAGTGGTTGAGAGTCCGCCTGCCGATGCAGGGGACACGGGTTCGTGCCCCGGTCTGGGAAGATCCCACATGCCGCGGAGCGGCTGGGCCCGTGAGCCATGGCCACTGAGCCTGTGCTCCGGAGCCTGTGCTCCGCAAGGGGAGAGGCCACAACAGTGAGAGGCCCGCCTACCGCAAAAAAAAAAAAAAAAAAAAAAAAAAAACACCCCCTGGCTAAAAAATGCCTTGGTCAGAATGCCTTGGAGACAGTCCCTGCCCACAGGTAAGCAGCCTTTTCCAGGGTTGGGCTGAGTCAGGCCACACCATTCCAGAGCAGAATCAGGGTTTGCAAAACCCAGAGGCTCATTGAAGCCACTGGAGTGTTTTTCATTTTTTTTTTTTTTTTTTTTTTTTAAATGAAGGAGCAAGACCCCCAAAGGTGAGTTCTCTTCCTCTAGCTCAGCAGAAACACTGCCGACCTAGCGATCTTTACACGAGCGGTTTTCTTAGTTTCTCGCCATCACAGTTTCAGGAACATCAGGATCCAGTCTCAGAACTCCCTGTTAGTTGTGCTGCATTATCAGCTGTTCCTCAAGAATCCTTCACTTTGCTAACGTTGTCACCAGTGGTTTTCTTTAAAGAATAATACGACAGCCTGCCTCTAGCCTGGGGGCCTGGGATGGTGGGAGTTGCTACTGGGGGTGCCATCCGCTAACCAGCTCCCTCGGTGCAGCCTCCATCCTCCCCAAGGCGGAGGTGTGTGTCCGGAATCATGTCCAGCCCTATATCCCGTCCATCCTGGAGGCCCTGATGGTGCCCACCAGCCAGGGCTTCACCGAAGTGCGGGACGTCTTCTTCAAGGAGGTCACCGACATGAACCTGAACGTCATCAATGAGGGCGGCATCGACAAGCTGGGCGAGGTGAGCCAGGCACTGGCCCCGGGTTTGGGTTTGGGTTTGGTCTGGCCCCCGTCAGGCCCTCACTGTGATCAGGGCTGGCCGCTCCCCTCCGGGGCATAACCTGTGAACGGAGGGTCTGCAGGAGACCAAGGGGCCGGGCAAGTACACAGATGCTGTTTCGTGCACCCCACAAATGGAACCAGCCTCTCTCACTTCTGAGTTCTCTGGTTCTCGGGGTGAACGGTCTTCCACAGGCCCCATATTGGGGTAGTCAGCTGCCTGGAACCCACGTAATTGTCAGGTACAGAGAGAATTGGTCCTGTAATCTTAGCGTCTTCTATACCCCAAACTGAGGAGTCCATTGACAATAATAATCATAGAATTTGAGAGCCATAGAAGACCTTAGAGATCATGAAAAACCATCTCCTGATTTGGAGGCTGAGGAAACTGAGGCTAAGAGAAGGTGAGCCATTTGCCCAAGGTCACCCAGCGCCCGGGCTGGCCTCTTCCCACACGCTGTGCTGCTGGACCCCCCTCCTCCTGCCTTCAGATCCTCATGCTTCCTGTCCCGGGTCCTCCAGCGCTTGCCCTTGTGACCGCCACCCCTGGAGGGCCTTCCCGGGTGCCAGCCCCACGGCCTGGACCCCGAGGGCCCAGGGGCTGGGGGGCTGCCTGGCTACTCTGGCAGCCCCAGCTCAGGTCCCGCGTGTCTCTGCCTCCCTACAGTACATGGAGAAGCTGTCCCAGCTGGCGTATCATCCCCTCAAGATGCAGAGCTGCTATGAGAAGATGGAGCCGCTGCGGCTCGATGGGCTGCAGCAGCGTTTTGACGTGTCCAGCACATCTGTGTTCAAGCAGCGAGCCCAGATCCTCATGCGTGAGGTGAGCCCAGGGTGCTATCCCCAGGTCTCTATCTCCTGGGGAAGAGGCCCTGCCTCTGTGGCCTTCCTCCCCGGCCCCCTCCTCGTCCTCCTCACGGGCCTCGCTGCAGCCACACTCGGCCCCGGCATGCTCTCCGCCGCTCTGCTCTCTGGTCTGTTTGGACACTGTCCCTCTGCCCACCTGGCTAATTCAGACTCATCTTTTGGGTCTCAGAGACCCCTTCCTCTGGGAGGCCCTCCTTGCTCCCTAAGCCCCTTCCCACAGGGCCCAGGGCCTCTGTTTCCCTGAGGCAGGGACTGGCCCCGGTGCCCAGCCCTGAGCCAGCACACTAGACAGCACAGGGGCGAGCGAGTGAACGGGTAGCTGAGCACACAGGCGCCCCCTCCTCCCGGCGGGCACCCCTTTTACGTGCCCCGTGGTGTGCCCCGCCGGCAGCAAATGGACAACGCCGTGTACACCTTCGAGACCCTCCTGCACCAGGAGCTGGGGAAGGGGCCCACCAAGGAGGAGCTGTGCAAGTCCATCCAGCGCATCCTGGAGCGGGTGCTGAAGGTGAGCCGCCCGGCCAGGCCCCACCCCTCCACCCAGGGGGATGCTGGGGCTCGGGTCAGACCAGGGACCGGTGGAGCTCCCTGACTCAGAGCCTCCCGCGCCCTGGCCCCTCTTCGTGGCAGAAATACGACTATGACAGCAGCACCGTGCGGAAGCGCTTTTTCCGGGAGGCTCTGCTGCAGATCACCATCCCGTTCCTGCTCAAGAAGCTGGCGCCCACCTGCAAGTCGGTGAGTGCGCCCTCTCCCCCACCCCTCCCCTCCCCACCCCTCCCCTCCCCACCCCTCCCCTCCCCACCTCTCCCCTCCCCACCCCTCCCCTCCCCACCTCTCCCCTCCCCTCCCCTCCCCACCCCTCCCCCCACCCCTCCCCTCCCCCCACCCCTCTCCTCCCCACTCCCCCTCCCCCCCGCTAGCCCCAGCCCTGGGCCTGACCAACAGCCCTGACCACCCCTCTCTCTGCCCCCACCCACACCCCTGCCCGGCAGGAGCTGTCCCGGTTCCAGGAACTGATATTCGAGGACTTTGCCAGGTTCATCCTGGTGGAGAACACGTACGAGGAGGTGGTGTTGCAGACGGTCATGAAGGACATCCTGCAGGGTGCGTGCCTCCCGGCCCCCGGGGGCTGGCTGCAGAGCTGGGTGGGGGCTGCTGCTGCTGCTGTTGGGACCCTTACTGCCTGGAGGGTGGTGGAGGTGGCCGCCCAGAGGTCTTCCTGGTGGGGTCAGCTAAGCTACAAAGAAAAGAGAAGACTTACGCCGTGGGCTGGGGTGGGCCCACTACTAGCAGTGTGGCCCCAGAAGGGTAGCATCGCATCCCTGTGCCTTAGTTTGTTTGTGGGTCCTTGACATTTTGGGGAGCATCAGGTGAGTGACAGGGTGTAGGGTCACAGCCCCTGCTTCCTGGCCTTGAGGCTTGAAATAAGCCTCGTCCCAGTCACAGCACCCATTCAGGCCGAGGGAGGCCTCTGGGGGATGATGCAGGTCACAGCTGGGCACAGTGTAAGGTATGCTGGCGGCCGTCAGCCCCGTGGTGAATGTCCCGACACCGCCCTCTTGTCCTGTAGCTGTGAAGGAGGCCGCTGTGCAGAGGAAGCACAACCTGTACCGGGACAGCGTGGTCATGCACAACAGCGACCCCAATCTGCACCTGCTGGCCGAGGGCGTGCCCATCGACTGGGGAGAGGAGTACAGTGGCAGCAGTGACAGTGGTGGGGACGCCGGCAGCCCTGGTATCCCAGAAGCAGCCATCCTCTCGGAAAAGCGCCGGCGTGCCAAGCAGGTGGTGTCCGTGGTCCAGGACGAGGAGGCGGGGCTGCCCTTTGAGGCTGTCCCTGAGCCGCTAGCACCTGCATCCGCAGACAGTATCACCGAGCTCCGTGGTCTGCTGGCCCGGGATCTGCAGGCTGAGAGCCCCCCGCTGGCTGGCCCCCTGCTCAATGGGGCCCCCGCCCAGGAGAGCCCCCAGCCCGGGGCGGCCCCTGAGCCTGCCTCACTGCCCCGGCAGCTCCCACCTGGAAAGGCCTCGGACCTCGAGCCTCCCAAGCCCAGTGACCAGGAGACCGGGGAGCAGGTGTCCGGCCCTGGCGGCCGCCCCCCAATCCATACCACCACCGAGGACGGCGCAGGGGTGCAGACTGAGTTCTAGGCCAGTCGCCCCCTAGCTTCTGTTGGACATGGCACACGGGCCACTCCCTCCGAGGCACTGGAAGGCTCAGCTCTGGGCGGGGAGCTCTGGGCCTGTGCCTTCCAGGTGGGGATGGGGCCGGGCTGGTGTGGCACCTCTGGGGCTGGGCGGGGATGGGCCCACCTGAGTCACTTTATTGGGTTCGGTCACACTTGGTCGGTCTGTTTTCTCTTCTGTGGGATGATCTCGGCTTTCCTCCTCCTGCTGGGGGCAGAGCACAGCGGAGGGGGCTGGGAGCACTCAGTGGCCCTGGGTCCCTGAGTCCTGCCTCCCTGCCCTGCCTCTGTGGCCCGTTTCCCTCGTGGGTCTTGCCATCCTTGGGAAGAGGGCAGTAAGGGTAGCATCTGCTGTGACACAGAGCCCACGGATCCTCTCTCCTCTCACCAAGGGGCTCGCTGGAGCCAGGAAGACGGAGCGCTGAGGCCCGTCTCGGCCCCGCTCCTCCCTCCTCCCGGCTGGGCCCCAGAGGCCAGTTCTGGAGTGGATACTGGCCTTGCTGTCCTGCCCTGGGTGAGGGGATGTGCAAGCAGGGGGCCTTCAGGCTGGGGGAGGGCTGCCTCGCAGAGGGGGATGGGGCCGTGGGCCTGAGGAGAGAACAAGAAAGGCCTGGAACGGGCTGGTCTGGGGAGAGGACGCATCTGCGGGCAGGAGGGTGTGACCTCTGCAGACGTACTGCTGGGAGGGTGGGCACGGTGGCAGATGGAGGGTCGCTGGAAGCTGGGCCGGCGCCTCCCCCTCCACGTGCTGGGGTCCAGCCTCCGGCGTCCCTCTGTCCCTGTGCTGGGGTGGGGGGCGGTGGCACGTTGCTCAGTGGCAGGGCTGGGGGGGTGTGGACTCTGCAGGCCACTTCCAAGGTACGCGCTATCCTCCCAGGGAGCTGCGGGGCTTGTGAGGGGCAGGGGGATGGGCCGAGGCGCCCCAGGGCACCACTGAGCTTTTGGGTCAGGCTGGGGCTCGGCCCCTGCTGCTCTGAGTTTCCAGTCACCCCACCCTGAAAATTCCAGGACTCTTCAGATGTCCTCATGAGTCACATGGGGCCCAGCCATCCCCCTTCCTGGGGTGAGGGTCAAGCCGAGACCATCCTCAGGCTGGGACCTCCTGGCCTTCCCAGACCCCCTCCCCCTGCTGCTGTGAGGGGAGGGTGGGGAGGGCAGAAACCGAGTCCTTCAGGGTCCTCAACCCCATCCCAGCCCTGCATTCTCCATCCCCTCGATCTCCTTCCTGGACCGGGCCCTGGGACCCCCAGGACGTGAAGCACTGGCTGGTGCTCAGGGACCACCCCCCTTCCAGTCCCCCAAGCCCTAAAGTCAACGCCTCACTAACCTCTTTTACCAACACGTTCCGTCTGAAGATGCTCTCCTCTGGTGCCTTCTTTTGTGGTTTTCCAATCCTTCTCAAATCTTGTATTGAAAATATTATGCAAACTGTTTAAGCTTCTACTAATCAATAAATGCTTTATTTAAAGCCAGTGGCCCATGTGTGGTGCCAGCAGGGGGAGACCTTTGCTGGAGACTGACTAGGAGCATCTGTGCACCTTGACTTTCTGGGATGGTCGCTTGACCGAGTGCTTACAGGTGCATGGCAAGAGTTCTTCTATTATCCCATTTTACAGAGGAGAAAACTGAGGCTTGGAGAGAAGGGACACAGCAGGTAGGTGACTAACCTGCTAGCAGCTCAGATGGCTTCCTCAGCCAGATCCATGCAGGGTGCACCTCTGGCAGTCTCGGGCAATGGTGAGGGCAGGAGGACAGCTACTTTATGGCTATGTGGCCCTGGGCCTGAGGCTCACACTAGATCCAAACAGTGATGCCAGTGTTTTTAAGGCTCCTGCTCACACAGCTAGTATTTCTGAGCACTTACTTACTGTGAGCCGTGCAGGTTACGTGCAAGACTAGGAGCCTCACAGCAGCTCCAGGTGGCGGGCACCATTGTCACATTTCATCGATGTGTAAACTGAGGTCCAGGAAGGTGGGGAACCTGGGCTGAGGCTATGGGGCCCCCATCACCTTGGGGGACGGTGGCCAGTGGCTGAAGGCTTGTTAAGGGCTGAGGTGAGAAAGCAGGGGCTCAGCTGCAGTCTTGCTGTTGACCTTGGCAAGTCACTGAACTCAGCCTCAGGCTCGTCTATAAAAGGGGGGACCTATTGAGGGTTCAAGGAGACCCGCCAAACACTGTGCTCTGCGAGGCGGCCCTGCCCACCTCAGGCCTCAGTCTCCCCTCTTAGCTAAGCAGAGCCCAGGAGGGTGTGTGGGGAGGGGAACCATCAGAGGTGCCCCGGGTACCTGGAAAGCAGGACTCACACCACATGGGCCCTTCATCCGTCCTGTTTCAGCCCACAGGACTGACAGTCACAAGGCAGGAAGAGTGAGGGCCTGTCCCCTGCATCCCGCCGGCTCTTACGCTGTGCCTGCGATGAGCATTCAGGGCTCCCTGGTGGCCGCCGGCCTACGTCGGGGATCCATCGTGTCCCTTGCTGAACAGATGGGGAACTAGGACGTGGAAGGTTGGCCAGGGTCAGAGTTAGCTGGAGGCAGAGCCCAGGCACCCCGAGCAGGCCTGCCTCTAGCCCAAAGAAAACGCTGCCCTTGGCTCAAGACTATCGGCCAGAAAATGCACGATAAAGGTGCAGCTCTACAGTGAGTACCAGGAGCATGGCTCCTTCTGGAATTGTGCAGTGAACAACCTGCGTGGCTGCATGGGTTCAGGGGTCGAGATGCTTCTAGGCTCCAGAGCCAGTGCCACCACGTTCCTGTCGCAGGGCCCATGACATCCAGCCCCCTGGTCTGGGGTAACGATAACAGAGCACATAGCACAGCCCACACGGCACCACACGCTCCGCAGACTTTCGGAGCCCTTCTCTTAGAGCCCTGGTCTCTCCACCTGCAACGAGGGAGGTTTGGATAACTTCACCTTTGGGAACACCACACCTACCCCCTTCCCTTCTGACTCAGCTGCAACCCCCTCCCCCTCCCCGGGCTCCATCAGGACCCAGTGATGACTCTGGAGGAACAGGCTGGAGATGGGTTTATTGACGTTCCCGCTTCGGGTCTGCAAAGCTCAGTGCCTGCCCTGGAGCTGCGTGGGGGGAGGAGGTGCAGATCTGGAGAGTGGAGGGACTCAGCGTGCGGGGAGTAGCAGAGAGGGAGGCGAGGAGGGGCCGACGTCGCTGCGGCACCAGGCCCGCTCTGAACACATTCTGGCCAGTCAGTCTGAGGACAGGCCACGGTGGCCTCCCCACCTCTCCCCTTGGCCAGGGCCCTCCTGCACTCCCACCACCCTGCCCAGTGAGACAGCACTGCCTGGGCTCCCCTGATAAGGCTCCTGGGGGGGGCCGTGACTGCCAGAGGCAGCTGGACACTCAGGCCTGTGCTCAGAGGGAGGCACGCCGGCACCCCACACCCCAGACCCTGTCCTCGTGCGGCGAGGGGTCCTCTCTCCTCCACAGTATTCACGCTGGCTCTGTCCTTGGTCAGGAACACTCCTGTCTCCGCCTGGGCCAGGACAGAGGGGCCCGTGCTAGTCCATGGAGAACAGAGCGGGAGCTGGAGCCCTGGGCCCGCAGGTGGCAGAGGTGGGGCTGGAGGTGTCAGGCCTGGGCCGGCGGCCGGCGCTCAGCGGCTGTGGTAGATGCGGAGGCGCTGGGCGATGTCCTGGCGGCACAGCGGGCAAGTACGCAGGGGCTGGCAGCACTGCTGGCAGCAGCAGACGTGGCCGCAGTTGAGGAAGATCATCTGGGCCTGAGGAGAGAGCGCGGGAGCGTCTGGGCCCCAGCCCAGGCTGGTTCCCCGGGGATGGGGCAACTGAGGCCCCCGGCCCCTAAAGATCTGACAGCACGGTCGTCACGCTCCAGTCAGCACAGAAGCACGTGCCACCGCCCTCTTGGTCACCCTCTGCCCCTCTCTGTAACAGCCGTGCACGTTTTACAGCCCCACCCTGTCTCACCAGCCCGGCCGTTGGATGTGCATGTTGTTCCCAATTTTTGGTTTTTCTATGCACTTTGCCCGGACCCTCGGTCTCAAAACCACCCCAGCATTATGGATTAAAAGCCATGGAAGTGTGTCTATCCTTTGCTTTAGCATTTCCTCTTTTTAGTAAGTTATCCTAAGGAAATAACCAAGGATGTGCTCCAAATTCTGTTCAAGGCTGGTCAGTATAGCACTGTTTGTAATAACAAGAGCTAGGAAGCCACCTCCGGGGCCCAGAGCAGCGGTTTGGTTAAATTTATAACCACCAAGGCCCCCTGTATCACCGCATTCCCTGAGCCCAGCAAAAACCACAGGGTAGGGCTTCCCTGGTGGCGCAGTGGTTGAGAGTCTGCCTGCCGATGCAGGGGACACGGGTTTGTGCCCTGGTCCGGGAAGATCCCACATGCCGCTGAGCGGCTGGGCCCGTGAGCCATGGCCGCTGAGCCTGCGCGTCCGGAGCCTGTGCTCCGCAACGGGAGAGGCCCGCGTACCACAAAAACAAACAAACAAACAAAAAAACCCAAACCAAAACAAACAAAAAACCAAAAAACCCACAGGGTAATCAAACTACTAACGTGGTGACCTTTTCTAAGTAGGATCACACTGGGGGGAGGGGGAGTATTTTACGTGCTACATTGCTGAATTTTTATGATAGGCATCAATTTTGTTACAGTTTTTAAAACAGGTTTTAAAAAGTCTCTTCAGAGAAAATTGTGTTGTTGATATTTAATGACTTAATACATACACGAAGGGAAACTTCCTAAGTGGGAGAAAAACCTCTCTTTTGCAAAAAAGGCCCAGAAAGTGATGTTAGCCTTACTCATGTTTGGGTAATGGGATCAGGGGTCATTTTAATTTCCTGTTTTTTGCCCGGGAGGCTGCGGACGGCAGGCGCTGGGCAGGCGGGCGGGGCTGGGCCCGTTGCCCCAGACTTACCTCCCGTTCCAGGCACACAACACATTCTGAGGTCTGGGCCTCCACCTCTGCGCAGGGGGCTGACGGTCTCACTGCCTCGGGACGCTCCTCAGGGGCCGTGGGGAGGACCTCGCCCTGGGGTGGTTTCAGTAGCTCTGTGGGGACAGAGAGGCTGAGGCAGGGTCATGGCCACCTGACCCCGATCCCTAGGGCCTCCCCTGGCCCTGCCTGCCCCAAGTGGACAGAGAGCTGGAGCGGGATGGGATCTGAGCAGGATCCTGCCTTCCTACACACCCTCTTATTTCTCTTTGCTGAGCCTCATTCCCCCACCTGTAAAATGGGACAGCGGGGGCGCCGATTCACTGGGGCCTCTTACGCCTAACACACTCTGAATCCTTCACAGCCACCCTGCAAGTAGGGCTCATCACTGTCAGAGATGAGAAATCGGAGGCTCAGAGGGGGAAGCCACTTGCCCGAGGCCACAGGGCCATCTGGTGGTAGAGCTGCCCCGCAGGAGCCCTGGGTAGGACCAGACCTCGCTCGCAGAGTCTCCAAGCAGGGGCCCAGGCGCAGGTGGCCCAGAGGAGCAGGGAGAGGAGTAAGCAGCTCTCAAGGCTGCTCCCCCTGTCCCCCTGTCCCCCGGCAGAGCCCCCAGCATGTCCATTGCTCTGCCCTGGATCCAGCGTCCCCTGCCTGGGTCCCAACCGCCGCGAAGGAGGACATCAGAATCGGTCTCTCTCGTTATCACACCACGTGCACCAGCAACATCCCCAAGTCTCTCTCCATCCCTGATCCCCATCCCCTTGGTTCATGTTTTTCATTTATTCTACAGGTTAAATTACAAGTAGTATTTTTTATAATTGTAAAAAACCTGAAGTTTTTTTAAAAAGCCTATCACAACCACTCTAGACCCTCTAGGGGTATCATGGTGTCCCCCCAAACCATCACTGTAAGGGGGCACTTCTATATTTAATATAACACATACTGAGTCCTGGGATCAGAAAGAGAACTGTTGGGAAAACTCCTGAGGCTCTCCTGCCCTCTGGAGCTCAGGAGCCTTCCAGCCCAGCCCCTCCCTGCAGGGGGGCCACAATCAGGAAGAAGCCCTAAGGGTTAGGGTTAGGGTTAACCTATCTCTGCCTCAGTTTCCTCATCCCTCAGATGCGGGTAACAATGGTGCCCACCTCACAGGACTGCAGCAAAGGTGGCCTGACATGGTGGTCATCAAATGCCTGATACCCGTCCTGCTCGGCACACAGGAGACCCGACTCCCGCACCTCCCCCTGGGTCAGCCACAGCACCTGCCCTCTCCCGGGCCTCCGGATGAGGGCAGGGCACCTCCTTCACAACCATCACAAACACCTTCCTACATCCAAACCACAGGCCTGCGCTGGGGCGCAGTGCTGGGCACAGGGTGGGCACTGGGTCTGGCTGATTTCTCCCTCTACTCCAGGGATCCTGAGTGTTTGGTTCCTGACGTCTAGTAGGGTGGGTTTAGGGAAGCCAGAAGGGTCCTGAAACTGCTGTAGGAAAAGTTCTTTTTTTCCATTTTTGGAGCCTGCTTTTCCCATTTATAAATTGTTCCTTTAGGAGGGAAGCTTAAGGACTGGCCAGGGTTAGAAGTAGCCCTTAGGACTCATCCTGAACTGTAAACACGTGACGCCCCCAACCGCAGCCCACACGTAAGGGCTCTGCTCAGGAGAGGGCTCAGCACCAGTACCTGGCCGGGTCCTGGTCGCGTCCAACAGCTCCTGGGCTCTGCGCAGGATCTGGTGCCGCAGGCCGGCTTCTGAGACACCCACCTGCTCGGACAAAGGAGGGCAGGTCATGGCCTGGGCTGGGCAAGGGACCTGCTCTGCAGCACGGTCAGAGCCACTACTTCCTCCCTGGCTTCTAGTACCCTCAGCTGGAAACGTGGAGGCCTACGAGGGCCCGACAATCCGTACAGCAGAGGGAGACACTGAGGCCCAGAGGGAAACCAACACTAGTAACAGCTACAGTTTAGCAGGTGTGAAGCCCGCGCAGGGGCTGTGCTGACAGCTTCACCCGCATGACCTCCCGTCACCCCCGTGGCGACCAGGAAGTCAGGACCCTCTGTCACAGTTCGCACAGTCAGGTGGTTCACACCTAGGCTGAGCTGCTGAGCAGTGGCCGTGCCAGAAGCACACAGTCCCTCAGCCTCCAGAGAGAGTCCTCCTGAGCGTGGCTCTGAGCCCCAGTGTCTGCGTCTGCTGAGGGCCGGGCAGTACAGCAGAGTGGTCAACAGCATGGACCCCAGCACCAGGCTCTGCTGTGTGACCTCGGGCAAACTGCTACCTTGCCGTACCTCAGCCTCCTCATCCGAAAAATGACAATGTCAGCACGTGCCTGCCCAGGTTGTTGGGAAGATTCAATGAATTTGTATGTAAAACATGCTTAGAACAGCGCCTAGCACTGTCAAATATTTGCCGGCATCAGTATTTGTCTCTTTTGAAGGGTAAATGAATTAGTACAGCATGTACCAGGCTCGGGCAGTGCTGCTGCTGTGATAACTGTAAATCCATGGGGTGGGGAGGGGGCTGGTCCAGATGAGCTCCAAGGTCCTGGCTGTCCAGCCGTACGAGGTGAAGAACCAATCTGAACCGGGGTGGGGGGCAGGGGGCAACAATCTGGGGTCAGCAGGACCCATAGCCCTGGCTTTTGTAGCCACATGACTGGGGGCACATGGGGCACATGTTCTGGCCTTCTGGGAGCAAGGTGGCCCTTTGACAGCTGATGACGCGGGCCTCACCAAGAACTGTGTGAAGAGCAAGAGGCCCCTTGGCTGGGTTGGGCCAGGGCTCTGCCCGCCGCCCTCACCTCCCCCGAGGGGCAGCTGCTACCTACCTTGGCCAGGTCCCCAGGGCCCATCCGGCTCAGCATGTCCAGTGAGATGCGGTGGTGGGCGAAGATGGGAAGGTAGTGCTCGGCCGACAGCTCCACCAGGAGGGCCACCAGCTGGCGCTCCAGGCCTTCCTCCTACAGGACAGACCCAAGGGAGAAGCCAAGTGCACCACGGATGGGGAAAAAACCAAGAATTCATTACTTACTCACAACAGCAAACAAAGAGTTCAAATACATACAACATAATATGTAAAACGTATTCTTGGAACTTTTCCTACAAAAATGGATATGTAAGGGCATAGACATAGATGCACGAGGAAGTTAGTTCACTGCCACTCTGTAAACTTGACAATGCAAGCAACTTAGGTACCCATCAAGAGGGGACTGTTTAAACAAATGAGGGCTCATCCAGATCCTAAATGCTGTGCAGTCGTCTGGAAACAATGAGGAGATCTACGCACACGGGCCTGGAGAACAGCCCGTCACTATTGTTGAGGGGAAAAAGTTGCCAAAATAGCCTTATAGAAGGACTCCTGTTTTTTTTTTGGTCATGCCATGTAGCTTGCGGAATCTTAGTTCCCCGACCAGGGATCGAACCTGTTCCTGCTGCAGTGGAAGCGCAGAGTCTTAACCACTGGACCACCAGGGAGTTCCCAAGAAAGACTCCATTTTTATTTAAAAAAAAAAAAAGGGTGTGTGTGTGTGCACGTGAGAGAGAGGGAGAGGGAGGGAGGGAGGGAGGGAGAGGGAGGGGAGGGAGGGAGGGAGGGAGGGAGGGGGAGAGAGGGAGGGAGGGAGGGGGAGAGAGAGGGAGGGGCAGGGAGGGAGGGAGAGAGGGAGAGGGAGGGAGGGAGGGAGAGGGAGGGGGAGGGAGGGAGGGAGGGAGGGGGAGAGAGAGGGAGAGGGAGGGGAGGGAGGGAGGGAGGGAGAGGGAGAGGGAGGGGAGGGAGGGAGGGAGGGGGAGAGAGAGGGAGGGGCAGGGAGGGAGGGAGGGAGGGGGAGAGAGAGGGAGGGGCAGGGAGGGAGGGAGGGAGGGAGAGGGAGGGGGAGGGAGGGAGGGAGGGGGAGGGAGGGAGGGAGGGAGGGGGAGAGAGAGGGAGGGGCAGGGAGGGAGGGAGGGAGTGGGAGGTGGGGGAGGCTGGGGACCACCGCTGTCCCATCCGCAGCCCCTGCGCTGGTGAGCGCACAGCAGGCTGCGGGTCTCTGCTCTGCCCAGCAGTGACTGAAAAGTCACCTGAACCAACTCTCCTCCCTCTCGTTTCTGTCTCTGCCCAGGCCGAGCACAGGACCTGGTGCACTTAGTCACCAGAAATATGAATGGAATTAAACTGGACAGGTCAGGAAGCCGGGCATCACTGAGGCCAGAGGCTCCTGCAGGGTGGGCGCCAGCAGTCCTCACCTGCAGCTTCAAGGACAAGGGTTTCTGGTTCAAGAGCCGCTGATACTGAATCAGCCAGTAATTCTCCTGCTTAGTTTCGCTTTTGGCTTCTAACTCCGTCTGCCAAGAAGGAAGCAGACACTGTTAGTTACAAGTCAGTGAACAGAAACAATGACAGTGACACCTGTGAACTCTGCTCCTCTGAGCACGTGGATGACTTGGTATTTTACAAAGAACTTGCCTACCCACTGTTGCCTCGCCCTTTAAACTGCTGAGCCCGGAAAGGCAGGAGGCATCACTACCCCCACTTTACTGCTGAGAACGATCTCAGACACAGCATACCTGGTGGGGGGACTGGAACCTGGGCTGCTGACACCTGGTGCCCGCCCCCCCTTCCCCGGGCATCATGACTTGGAGGGGGACACCTTCTCATCTGCTTATGGGAAGAGCAAAGTACTAGGCAGCCGTCTCCTTCCCCCAAGAAGGCTTGGTGTGTCCTCTGGGTGCCAGGCAGGGAGAGAAATAAGATTCTAAGGACACCTTCAGCTTCCGGAGTGGGCTTCACCTGACAAAGCCGGAGAATTATAAACATGCTATTCAAGCCGATTCCTCCATTCCATCACTCAAACATTCCTGAGTGTTGTTCTGGGCCAGGCACCGTTCTGGGTGCTGCGACACAGCAGTGAACACACGATACTAACAGCAGCAGCAGCAGCAGCAACGTCAGGGCACTTCGTGCCAGACCGTGCTGTGTACTGGGAGATGCCCTTGTACTTAATTCTCACAATTCTGTGAAGTAGTTTCTACTTCACAGGTGAAGAAACTGAGTGATTAGTTCAGAGTGAATACCAGTCAGCCCAAGGTCAAAGAGCTGCCCGTGTCGTGGCCAGGATTCAGACCCAGGTCTGTCTTGCTCGGAGCCTGTGCTCTCAACCACCAAGCCACCTACCAAGGACTGCAGCCTCGCGCTGGGGGTCCATGTGATGTGGGCGGCAGGGTTACACTGCATGCATCTCCCCAGCCCCCTCTAGTGGTCCCTCCTGTACCTTGCTGAGCTGGCTCCCCTTTTCCAGCCTGGCCCTCTCTGGGCTGTGGGCGCACCTCTCTTTGGGAGCCCATGACCCTGATGGTCAGGTCCTGATGAGGTGCACAGTGAGTCCCCGAGGCCCCTTGAGGGCGGGAGCACACGGCCACGGCACGGCTGCCCCTCCACGGCACTCAGGGCGTGGGTCACACATTGATGCAATTTAAAGGTGAAGGCAGGGAGTCACCGTGAGGAACAGGCAGCTTCTGACTGGCACAAACACGCCACCTGGGCTCGTGCGGGGCTCGGGAAGAAACTGGTCTCGCTCCTTTCCATCCCCGGCACACGGCCTGGCCCACAGTGGAGCTCAGAGGACGACTGGGGCAGTAACAACGCCACAGGAAAGACTGGGTCCTGACCACTCAGGTGCACTTGGGCTCTGGAGGAAGTGACCCTGACCTGCCACCCTAAATGGGACTCTGCCACCCTGATGATGTGCCAGAGTCAGACCCATTTGGGTCCAGGGGGCAGTTGGGCAACTCCTGTCGAAGGCTTACTAAATGGTCTGCCCTGGACACACCAAGTACCCTCCTGGGCATCTGTCCTGAGCAAACAAATACCCATGGCTGTTCTCAAATACTTAGCTGCCGAGACAGCCTTGCTTATTAAAAGTAAAAAAACGGGAAGTATGCTTGACAATAGGCCAAACGAGGGCCCATCTCAGTGCAGCCACGGAAGGAACGCAGAGGACATGAAAGACAGGAAAGAGCAGGTGCAAACGAGCGGGTTGGAAAGGGGTGCGCGGTTCTGTGTTACAGGCACGTACATGCATCACGATAAACGTGCATCCCGATGTTTGGAAAACAGACCTCAAAACATTAACAATAGACAACTCTCAGAAGTAAGATTCTTTTCCTTTGAACTTTCCGTTTTTTCTTTGATGAACAACTATTACTAGAATAATGAAGGTGTTTCTAAGAACAGCAAGAGCATTTAGGGAAAGCAAACCCATGAGCGACTCGACGCGGAAGCCAGACGCACCAGGATCTCCCGGAGCTCCTCCTCTCGCTGTGTCTTCTCTTTGAGCAGCTGCTGGAGCAGGGAGCTCAGGACCCAGCGCTGCTCCGAGATCATCTCCTGCAACACAAGACCACTCCCAGTGCTGGGAAACTCGCAGTACCCCGGCCCAAGAAGCCCCCGCAGTGTGGCGGCAGGATCCCCCTCACTCAGTTCTCAGCTGGCAGCCAGGGGGGGGCCACAGTGGGTCCGACTCCATTCAAGGCTCTGTCCTTGATCTCAGGCTGAGAGTTGGGGAACAGAGCAGAGGGGCCTCTCTGCCCAAGCATCCCTTCCCCACCTTCTCACCAGCCTGTACCTCTCTTCCCCAGGGGGTAAGGCCAGGCACGGGATCTAGTGACCGAAGACAGCGCAGTGGTAAGAAACAGCAAACAAAGGAAATGACAAGCAGCAGGTACCTGACTTCAGTCTCACTGACTACGGAGCACGTGGGCAGAAGCCAACAGTGGGAGGGAGGGTGGGTGAGTGACCCACGCCAGCCAGGAAGGCTCTACACAGACGGAGTGACGTGCAAACCCGAGAAAGCCCCATTTGTGTCTGTGTTCCACTCTTCTCCTCCTCTTGGAAACCCCATGGAGACCCCGAAAACAGGAGCCCCACAGCTCTAACGGGCAGGAGGCATGGGCACCCACCAAGCACGGTGGTTGCATCTTCTTTCAGAGCTACACCAACCCCCGCAAGGCCGAGGCCTTTCCATTTCCTAGCCCACTCCTCTCTGATGGCCCCGAGACACAGGCTGGGCCTGAAAGGCTATTTCCCTTTTATGCAGGGGAGACGTGGAGGCCCAGGGAGGGGAAGTAACCTGCCCTAACGTCATACAGTGACAGACCCGTGGGATTCCAGACCCCAGCATTCTTCTCCTGCATTGAGAAGCCCATGAGACAAATGAAGACTGCTCCACTGAGGACAGACACAGGGACGGTGACAGACAGAAGGCTCTGCTCAAAAGCCTGGTACGGGGCACACGTCCTCACACATCATTGATCCAACCCTTCTGCGTACAGCTGGGGAGACTAAGGTACAGAGAAGGGAAAGGGCTGCCCCTCCTGCCTCCCCACCCAGGTCACACAGCAAGACTGTGCGGGGACAACCCGGGCCCCGGGTTTGCAGTCCAGAACGCTGTCTGCTAGTCCCTGCAGCCTCCACATCTGTGTGAGCACCCAGGTGTGAACACCACCCTGGTGTGAACACCACCCTGGTGTCCACCCAGGCTGGAGTTCATAGAGCCACAGCTGGGCCCACTCCTCAGACATCCTTGGAACACCAAGAAAGCTCCTTCCCCAGTGATGTCAGCCGTGAGAACCAGCGCCCCAGAAGCATGACTTAGAGAGACAGGGAGCTCAGTAGCAACCCAGCTCCAAAACAAAGAAAACACGGAGATGGAGATGCAGCCGGGTGAGCCTTGGCAATGAAACCCTCCTTCCTCTGACCCTCCTGCCTAGCCACGGGCTGATCCCAGCCCTAACCTTGGCCTGTGCTGGGCTCGGCCCCCAGACCGGGCTCCCACGAGCCTTCTGGGGCCAGGGCATCCTCCAGCATCACTGCCTTGTCTGCTGGAGAGCAGCTGAGAGGCGGTGGGGGCATTAGTTGGGGGTGGGGTGGGGGACAGGGCAGGCTAGGGAGCCCTACATACCTGTAGCGCCTCTGTGTCCAGGGATTTCCTCTTTAACTCCAGCTGTGTCAGCTGCAATAACTCAGTTTCTATTAACTTAATCTAAACAGAAGACGAGACAGGGGTTTTTTAATTCACATTAACCATGGTTTAATCCTGTGCCGCTGCTCTTGGATGGCCAAGTAGATCTAAGAATCCTTTCTGGGGGCGCTCTACAATGAAGGGGGCCTGTGTACCCTGGGAACCTCATCAGCGGGGGTTTAAAAAGAATTCGTTATTTCATGGCCCTGAACACTTTGCGGCATGGACCCTCTTGTCCTGGACAGTATAGCTGATCAAAAGCCGGGCACAGGGCCAGCCCAGAATGGGTGCTGATCAAGGTATGTGCAGTGAAGGGGCTTTCCTTCCAGGTGAGGACCAGAGTGAAGAACAGACACGGAATTCTCACTGAGCCTCTTACCAGTCCAATTCTCTTGCTTCCTCTAAACGGCTGTCACAGAGGAGTGCAGAGGGCAATGGAAGGGACTGAATAATAATAACAATAATAGTAGTAGCTGATATTTATTGAGATTCCACATGCTAGGACTGTGCTGTGCAATTTATTTGCATCATTTCATCAGTACCTATTAGGAAGTTATTATTGCCTCTATTTTACAGACAAGGAAACCGAGGCTCAGAGAGGTTAAGTAACTTGCCCAAGGACACACAGCAGGTAAGTGAGTGTGCCTTTTCCTTGGGATGTCCCTGCTTGTCTGAAGGGGAAGAGCTGGCCTGGTGGGTCAAAATCACCCAGAGTGAGAATGTCTGGGAGTCACTACATACCTTCAGGGTGGACTGGGGGCTTTTAGCCCTCGGGGTCAGACCCCATGGCCAGTGACTTCTCTACCCTGTGCCTATGACCTTTGTCCCTATATTCCTATGACCCCACCAACCCCTGGTCAGAGGAATGAGATTCATGTCTGGCAATGTGGGATTGAAATTAAAGGGGGAAATAAAAAGGTAAGTTGGTTTTGGCAAAAAAGAATAAAAAGAAAAAAACAACCATGCAAAATGTGAAATTCAAAGTGTGCTGAATACAAGGTGATGTGCGTCCCATAGCCTGAAAGCTCGCTCTGTCTGCCGCCACCCAGGCCATGTGCTCAGGGAGCCCAGCAAGCCAGACACAGCCCTGCTGGATGGGGGTGGCCAAGAGGCCCAGCGTAGGGTTCGCCCAAGGCTGCCCGCAGGTCAGCAGCAGAGCCCGGACAAGAGCACACCCCCTCCCCTCCAGGTCCAGGTCACTCCTCAGCCGACACCAGGCCCTGTCTGCTCGCTCAGGTTGGGGGTCAGCCTGTCCCAGCTCCTCAATCTGGGCCGTCAGGGACACTGGGGTCTGAGCCAGCTGAGGAGTCCTGCCTGTGGCTGCCAAGCAGTCAAGGCCTCCTGTCCCTCAGCCCTGGGCATCATGAGAAGCAGCAGGCACAGGTCTCACCTGCTGGCATGCACAGTGTTGCCCCAGGCACCTCCTGACACCCTGAGTAGGTTCCATGAGGCTCAGTGAGGGGAGGGAGGTGCCGGGGAGACCTCTTGTCAGGCTGGCCTGGAGCCCTCTCCTCATGCCTCTGAGAGCCCACAGGGCGGGTCTGGGGGGGGGTGCCGCAGCCTGCGCTCACCTGCTTCCGGATCTGCCGATGCATCAGGTCCTTCTTCACCTGGAGAGCCTCGAAGGCCGCCTTCTGCATGGCGCTCTGCAACAGAGAGCATGGCCACTCAGGGGGCCCGCAGGGAAAACAAAATCTGCGTCAAAGACACCTTAACGTATGCCTTTTCTGTTTCTTAGAGAGACGACAACTTTTCAGGTTACTTGTTTAATTTTTTAAAATAATGCTTATTAAGCGCTTACTACGTGCTGGACACCGTGCTCAGGGCTCTTCCCACGCTGCACATGGAAGAGGCGATGACGAGAGAACCTTCAGTGCCCCATTTCACAGATGAGGAAAGTGAGGTTCAGAGAAGTGAACCGGCTGGCATTAGCACGCAAGTCTGCCCAGCTCTCAGCCTCACCTTAACCACGAGGCCTGACATCCCCTCTAAGAAACAGAGCACTTTCCTCAGACAATCTCACAAATACTAAGTCAACGCGTTTTGGAAGGAGAGAGAGATGGGAGCTGGGGAGAAAGGAAAGAGGAAACGATGGGTCAGGGAGCGGCAGGACAACATCACGGAGGAAGAAAGGAGGGAGGTGATGTGAGGGTCGGGGAGTGAGACTCCAATAGGGCCTGTGGGGAGAGCTGGGACTGAACAACTTGGACACAGGAGGGAGGAAATCACAGGGGTCCTTCCTGGTCCCGTCCACTCAGTAGCACCTGCTATGCGCCCGCTAAGCTGGCGGGAGAGCAGATGGAGGTGCGGCGGGATTGGAAGTGAGGAGTCTGGGGGCTCACTCCACGGGGTGGGTACCACCACCGCCTTCTGCCCGTTATGTCCTCATGATGGGGCCCCACGCAGCACGGGGAGCGGCTGCCTGGGGAGGGCGCTTCTCTAGACTTCAGTGAGCGGAAACGACCACCCAGAGAGGCCTCTCCCTGCCCCCACCCTGATGGTCAGTACATTTCCCAGCTCTCTAAGCATCTTGGTTCTTGCACACTGTCCAGGAGTCCAGGACGGCGCCTCCACATGGAGTTCTGCCGCTCTGCTCCGGGCTCCCCGCGTCCCTCCTGCCCCCCTCCTGAGCCCCTGCCCCCAGGGCTCACCTCCTGCAGGATCTGGCTAATGGCTTTGTTCTGATCCATCTGTTGCCAGGACAGAATCTGCTGGAACCGCTCATCCATTTCAGCCATGCTGCCAGAAACACAGCAAATTCATGAACATTTCCTGATCACCTACTATGTGCCAGGCACCTTGGAGGAGATGGAGATAAACCACTTATTCATTCAACAATACTCATGGAGTGCCTGCTGGGGGCCACATCCTGGGCTTTGGGGGGCGGGGCGGACATGGAGCTTTGTCTGAATCCCATGGCCCTAGATGGAGGGTGACGGAGTCTCTGTGTCTCCAGAGCTGGGGAGATGATCTCCGGGGCCCCGTCATCCACCCCTCCACTGGAATCCTTGCTACAATGCCCCCCCTGAAGTGGCTGCCTGGCCTCTGCCCACCCACCTCCACCAACAGGGAGCTCATGACCTCCCAGGTGAGCCACTCAGGCTGAGAGAAAGCTGTCCTTCCCGGGCACTAACATCTCACCCTCCACCCCAGTGTCTCTCACCTGCTCTCATCCCCTAGAACAAGTCTAGTGACTTTGGCACAAAAATCCAAACTCTGCAAACCTAATATGTCCATACTTTGGTACAATCTTGGTTTTAAGTTTGTCTGTTTCATAACAGTAGCTGTTATTTATTGGACCCTTATGTGGCAGACAGTACGATCATTAATGCCCATTAAATCCTCCAACAACTCTAGGAGTAGGTACTGTGATTTATCCCCTTTTTTCTGATAAGAAACTTGAGGCTCAGGGAGGGAAAATAACTTGCCTAAGACTTCAGTTAGTTATAGAAGTGGGATGTGAATCCACGTCTGTCTGGCCCTAGTGCCCACACTCCTAAAACCAAGGTCACACCAGCAGGAAGGAGGGAGACCCCCAGCATCTGCAGGGACACGGGGAGGCTGGCATGCTCCAGGTGCCCGGGGGGGCGGGGAGGAGGTGGCACCTGCACTGGAGCCACCCAGGTGGGAGGAGAAACACAAGGGCAGCCAGGGCTGTTGGTCTGTCCCTGTCTGGGGCTGCTAAGCATCGAAGGAGCTTTTCTCAACTGGCTCTGCCGGGCACTGCAGCTCCTTCAACAAAGCCACGGTGCTGGGGTGAACTTGGAAGGCCAGACCCAAAGTGGCTGTCAGCATGAAGGCAACCCCATCACCATCCCCCCTCCAGTGCACCCCACCCATGAGCCCCGGAGATTTATAAGTACACCATGGTCAAGAGCACACTGCCTGGGTCAGACTCGAGCTCTGTCATAGGCTAGTTGTGCTTCCTTAGGGTCCAACCAGAAAAGTCACTTAGACCAGCGGTAACTTGCTCCTGACATCATGGCCCAGGGTGGGGTGGCCCGAGGAAGGAGATTCCAGTGCCAGCTCTCACCCCACAGTCCTGGGCCCTGAGCCGGCTCCCCAAAGTCCCTCACTCGGGAAGCCTCTTCCTTACCTTACCTGGAACAGGCCTGCTGGACCAGGTTCTGCCTCTGAGACTCATAGGCCATCTGGATGAGCCGGCTGTTACAGCTCTCGGTCAGCATCTGCTGCATGGCCGCTGCAGAAACATGGGGGTGGGGTGGGGACAGGGCTGAGCAGCCACTCCTGGGGGGCCTCGTGGGCGTTACCTGGGCATCCACCTGACAGTCACCTCAGAAAAAAGTCTTTTTTTAAACTACAGAAGTAACTTCAGCTTGAAAGTCTGATTAGTTGTAAAACACTGAACAACATACACATAATCTTCTATAGTCTCGTCACCCAGAAATATTATTACATTTTGATATATATTCTTCTGGTTAATTTTTAATGCATATTGATGGATTTTTAAAAAGTTAAATGAAAGAATTAAAAGCAGGGACTTGACAGATATTTGTATACCCACGTTCATAGCAACATTATCCACAATAGGCAAAAAAGGTGGAAACAACCCAAGTGCCTATTGATGGACAAATGGGTAAACAGAATGTGGTCTATCCATGCAACGGAATATTAATCAGTCTTAAAAAGGAAGGAAATTCTGACATAAGCGACAACGTGGATGAACCCTGAAGACATTACACTATGTGAAAAAAGCCAGTCACAAAAGGACAAATACTGTATGATTCCACTTATACGAAGTACCTAGAGCAGTCAGATTCATAGAGACAGAAAGTAGAATGGTGGTCCTACAGGGTCCGGGGGAGGGGGCAGTGGGGAGTTCCTGTTTAGAGGGTAGAGTTTCACTTTGGGATGATGAAAAAGTTCTGGAGATGGATGGTGGTGATGGTTGCACAACAAGGTGAATGTACTTAATGCCACAGAACTGTACACTTACAAGTGGTTACAATAGTAAATTTTATGCTTTGTATATTTCAACATAATAAAAGAAAATTAAAATGTTATCACACTAAATATACCACTTTCTCACCTTTTATGAATGCATCCCTATGTCAACAAGCTGACGTGATGTTAATAGCTACAGAATACTACAGTGCCTGGATTACCAAAGTTTAAGATAATCCTCTGTTTCAGAGCATTCGGAGTCTTTCTGCGATTATTAAATGATACTGCTATAAATATCCTTGCTCAGATATCTTTGTGCACATTTATTTGATTATTTCCTAGAATAATGCTTAGAAGTACACAGTTTTAAGGTCATGGATGATGTATACAAGTTACCCTTTCTGCCCTCCAGAAAGAACCTGCTGATTCATACTCCCTTTGGCAGCACACAGGACAGCCTGATACCATACGCCCTCAACAACTCTGGGTTATTACCCTTTCTTGCCTTTTTGTTATTTTTATTGAAATTTTTCAGTTATAAAAATGATACATGCTCAGTTTCTAAAATAGCTAATAGGGAAGTTTGAAAAGGTGGAAAAGAAAAGATCCCTAACACTGAGTCTATTTCCAATCAGTTAATTTGATAAACATCCTTCCAGAAATGCAAACACAATCTTTCTCTTTATAAGTGGTGGATGATGGTGACCTTTAAAATAGGGACATTGGAGACCTTCAAGATGGTGGAGGAGTAAGACGTGGAGATCACCTTTCTCCCCACACATACATCAGAAATACTTCTACACATGGAACAAATCCTACAGAACACCTACTAAATGCTGGCAGAAGACCTCAGACTTCCCAAAAGGCAAGAAACTCCCCACGTACCTGGCCATGTGGCTGACAAGGTCTTGGTGCTCCTGCTGGGTGTCAGGCCTGTGCCTCTGAGGTGGGAGAGCCGAGTTCAGGACGTTGGTCCACCAGAGACCTCCCGGCTCCATGTAATACCAAACGGCGAAAGCTCTCCCAGAGATCTCCATCTCAGAGCTAAGACCCAGATTAATTCAACACCAGCAAACTACAGTGCTGGACACTCTATGCCAAACAACTAGCAAGACAGGAACACAACGCCACCCATTAGCAGAGAGGCTGCCTAAAATCATAATAAGGGCACAGACACCCCAAAACACACAACCGGACGCAGTCCTGCCCACCAGAAAGACAAGATCCAGCCTCATCCACCAGAACACAGGCACTAGTCCCCTCCACCAGGAAGCCTGCACAACCCACTGAACCAACCTTAGCCACTGGGGGCAGACACCAAAAACAATGGGAACTACGAACCTGCAGCCTGCGAAAAGGAGACCCCAAACACAGTAAGTTTAGCAAAATGAGAAGACAGAGAAGCACACAGTAGATGAAGAAGCAAGGTAAAAACCCACCAGACCTAATAAACGAAGAGGAAATAGGCAGTCTACCTGAAAAAGAATTCAGAGTAATGATAGTAAAGATGATCCAAAATCTTGGAAACAAAATGGAGAAAATACAAGAAACGTTTAACAAGGACCTAGAAGAGCTAAAGAGCAAACAAACAATGATGAACAACACAATAAATGAAATTAAAAATTCTCTAGAAGGAATCCATAGCAGAATAACTGAGGCAGAAGAACAGATAAGTGACCTGGAAGATAAAATAGTGGAAATAACTACTGCAGAGCAGAATAAAGAAAAAAGAATGAAAAGAATTGAGGACAATCTTAGAGAACTCAGGGACAACATTAAACACACCCACATTCGAATTATAGGGGTCCCAGAAGAAGAAGAGAAAAAGAAAGGGACTGAGAAAATATCTGAAGAGATTACAGTTGAAAACTTCCCTAATATGGGGAAGGAAATAGTCAATCAAGTCCAGGAAGCACAGGGAGTCCCATACAGGATAAATCCAAGGAGAAACACGCCAAGACACATACTAATCAAACTATCAAAAATTAACTACAAAGAAAAATATTAAAAGCAGCATTTAAGAATCTGTAAAAAATACAAGCACATGGAGGCTAAACAATACACTATTTAATAACCAAGAGATCACTGAAGAAATAAAAAATTACCTAGAAACAAACGACAATGAAAACACGATGACCCAAAACCTATGGGATGCAGCAAAAGCAGTTCTAAGAGGGAAGTTTATAGCAATACAATCCTACCTCAAGAAACAACACCTCAAACAAACAACCTAACCTTACACCTAAAGCAATTAGAGAAAGAAGAACAAAAAAACCCCAAGTTAGCAGGAGGAAAGAAATCATAAAGATCAGATCAGAAATAAATGAAAAAGAAATGAAGGATACGATAGCAAAGATCAATAAAACTAAAAGCTGTTTCTTTGAGAAGATAAACACAGGGGACTTCCCTGGTGGCACAGTGGTTAAGAATCCACCTGCCAATGCAGGGGACATGGGTTCAAGCCCTGATCCGGGAAGGTGCCACATGCCGTGGAGTAACTAAGCCCACATGCCACAACTACCAAGCCTGCGCTCAGAGCCCACAAGCCACAACTACTGAGCCCATGTGCTGCAACTACTGAAGCCTGTGCGCTCTAGGGCCCATGCTCCGCAACAAGAGAAGCCACCGCAATGAGAAGCCTGTGCACTGCAATGAAGACCCAACGCAGCCAAAAAATAAATTAATTTTAAAAAAAGAAGATAAACACAATTGGTAAACCATTAGCCAGACTCATCAAGAAAAAAATGGAGAAGACTCAAATCAATAGAATTAGAAATGAAAAAGGAGAAGTAACAACTGACACTGAAGAAATACGAAGGATCATGAGAGATTACTACAAGCAACTCTATGCCAATAAAATGGACAACCTGGAACAAATGGACAAATTCTTAGAAAAGCACAATCTTCTGAGACTGAACCAGGAAGAAACAGATAATACAAACAGACCAATCACAAGCACTGAAATTGAGACTGTGATTAAAAATCTTCCAACAAACAAAAGTCCAGGACCAGATGGCTTCACAGGTGAATTCTACCAAACATTTAGAGAAGAGCTAACACCTATCCTTCTCAAACTCTTTCAAAATATAGCAGAGGGAGGAACACTCCCAAACTCATTCTACAAGGCCACCATCACCCCTGATAACAAAACCAAACAGATGTCACAAAGAAAGAAAACTACAGGCCAATATCACTGATGAACATAGATGCAAAAATCCTCAACAAAATACTAGCAAACAGAATCCAACAGCACATTAAAAGGAACATTCACCATGATCAAGTGGGGTTTATCCCAGGAATGCAAGGATTCTTCAGTATATGCAAATCAATCAACGTGATACACCATATTAACAAACTGAAGGATAAAAACCATATGATAATCTCAATAGATGCAGAAAAAGCTTTCAACAAAATTCAACACCAATTTATGATAAAAACCCTCCAGAAAGTAGGCATAGAGGGAACTTACCTCAACATAATAAAGGCCATACATATGATAAACACACAGCCAACATCGTTCTCAATGGTGAGAAAGTGAAACCATTTCCACTAAGATCAGGAACAAAACAAGGTTGTCCACTCTCACCACTATTATTCAACATAGTTTTGGAAGTTTTAGCCACAGCAGTCAGAGAAGAAAAATAAAAGGAGTCCAAATTGGAAAAGAAGTAAAGCTGTCACTGTTTGCAGATGACATGGTATTATACATAGAGAATCCTAAAGATGCCACGTGGCTTGATGTTCTCAGGATCAGATGGGGAGACCTCCCTCTTGTTTGTGTGGACAGTGTGGTGCCCCAGGACCACTCAGGGAGCGACAGGAAGGCGAGTTCCCAGGGGCTCAAGAGAGGCCACCGCAGCCCTTGAGGAGAGTAGCCCTAACAGCCACGCTCTGTGAACAGCTCACTTTGTGCCAGCATGATCTTATCTGACCCTCATAATGACCCTATGAGGCAGATAATTACCTTTCTCCCCATTTTATAGACATGAAAACTGAGAGGGACCAGTAATGCCCCTTAGGTCATACGGCTTGTGCCTGAGCTGGGATTCTGAATCCAAGTTCAGCCTGACCTCAGAGCCCATGCTCTATGACGGGACTTGACCGCCCCTCTTGAGGGGTAACACTCAGTGCCCTCTATATGTGACCAAAAGAGGGATGGCTGTCCACTCCTGCCCCTCAGTTGGCCACGCTCTGCTCCCAGGACCCTGCCCCGCCCCACCCCACCCTGAGACTCACAGGCAATCTCACGGCGCCGTAGGTTCTCTGTCTCCTCCTGGGTTATGGACATCAACTGTTCCATTCTTATTCTAGAAAAAAATCAATCCATTTATTCAGCAAATGTATCAGTAACATTTCCAACAGAGAATCCCATCAGATGAACACCACCTCCTTCAAGAAGTCCTCCCAGATGTGAGAACTTAGGCATGCTCTCTGAATGCCCACGGCATCATGCGCCTCCACTAGGGCCCTGTTAACTTTAAGAGTTTCTTGCATAAAAAGATAAACATTCCCTTAGAAAAATGGGCCAAGGATACAAACAGCCAATTCACTGATGCTTAAATAAAAGTGACCAAAGAACATATGGAAAGATTCTTAACACCACTGGTAACGAAGTAAAATCTTTTCACCTATCGGGTTGGCTGAGATTAAGAAAACTGATAACCACTGATGATGGCAGTGAAGGTGGAGAAGTGGGTACTTTATAAACAGTTGAGAGGAGTGTAAACTGGCAAAATGTTCTTGGAAGGCAGTCTGGTAATACCATCAAAGTGTTCTTCGAATATTTCCTTCAAAAACATTCACATAAGTGTGTAAGGGTATATCTAGAAGATGTTTACAGTAACATTGTTTGTAATTATGAAACGCCAGAAACCACTTAAATGTTCTGAGGGCTAACTACGTAAATTATGATATAATGATATAGTGGAATTCGCTACAGCTAGTACAAATAATGAGGTTTTTAGCATGGAAATACATCTGTGATATAATAAGTGAAAATTTAAAAAGTAATGGCACGTATGTATGTGCATGTTGCTTGTGTGTACACTTTTTGCCCCCCACACCATACTGGCACAGTGGCTGGGAGGGGGACAACATCCTTTAATGTTTCTTGCAGGGTCTGAGTTCATCGGAAGCAGCATGTATCGTCTGAGCACTCCTGCCTCCTGCCCAGCCCCACAGGCTGCTCAGGGGAAGGCCGTATCTGGGGCGCATCCCTGGACCCTAGGCATAGCCCAGGCATAGCCCAGAGAGGGCACTCAGTCAGCGTGCTGAATAAGTGATGCCACCGGCCACAGCTCAGCTCGGTCTAGACCACCCTGGCTGCCACCGCCCCCAGCTGAAGTGGACAGGGTGGTGGGGTTACACTGCAGCTCCATGGGAGCCCCCTGCAGGAGGCCTGCACAGGCAGCCAGGAGCCAGGAAGGCTGGGCCCACGGGGAGGGGAGGCTCCCCCAAAGCACAGCAGCCAGGTCCACACTGATAGTCTAGGGTCCCTGAGAACAAGGAGGGATTCACATTAATACCCAGGGAATGGGGGGTAGGGGCCGTCCCTCCATTTCTAATCACTAAGGTGGGCACCTCAGTGCAGTCGATTTGAAACATGCAGAAAACACAAAGGGAAAAGAACAAGATCACCACCTCCAATTCCTGCCTCTCAAAAATGTTCAATGTCCTTTTGCTTTCTGAGCACAGATATAGGCAGTGTCTTTAAGAAATGATATACTATAGACACCACTTTTCCACTTAGCAATATGGTGTATTTCCCTTAATAAGGAATGTTCTTCTATAAGATATTTAATGGCTGCAGATTATTCCTCTGTACATAATTTACGTAACCAAGTTTTTCTTCCCAGAAATGTGGACTTTTTTCTATTTTTTATTCTAAAAATATAGTAGGACATTATATATACATTCTTATTCACGTCTCTGAATTTTTCTCAGGAGTGTCTTACGTGTTTTAACAAACTTGAAGGCAGCGATTCTTTCTAATTCAATACTTCCTGAGGAGATGAATCTCCTCATAGCTTTAGGAAAACTTTCTGGCATAATCCTTGAGAATCACAAGACCTTCTCTCCCCAGAGCCATGCATCCCCAGGAAGGAAGGCAGCGCCCAAAAAACCCCACTAGAGCAGAACACGTACCTTTCATTTTCAAGCAACTTCAGAATCTCGGAACTTTTCTTTTGCCTGTGGAGGAAACCATGAAAAGCCTGTAGTCACCAGCGGGCCCATTTCCAACAGAATGGCTCAGGGGGGCTTAGGCACCGACCACTTAGGGCCTCTGTGTTCTCAGGCTAATTCCTCAACCACTCCAAACCCCAGCTCCTCATCTGTGAAATGGGAATAATAAGTTTTTAAAACTTCGTGGACTGTTGGTAATGAGTGAATGAGAAAATTAAAAGTGCCTGGCATGTGACAAGCACTCAGCAGATGGCAGCTTTCACGGGCGCCCTCGGTGGTGAGCGCACTGTGCACCGCAGGCTAACTGCATAACTGCGGGCGAGGGAGGAGAAAGAGACTCAGAGGATGGTGGAAAGGGAGGCTGGAGGCAATGGAGGGGGGTGGGGGGAGTGGAAGCCTGTTTCTGAAATCTTTCCCCAAGAGACCCAACTAACCCTTCTCGGGCTCCTTGCGACCTCTACCTGCTTTGCTCCCTGCAGCTCTTGCCTTGGACAGGATCTGTGTTAAGAGCAGTCTCACTATAAGGCAAATGGCTGTCCTCGGTGTGACTGGTGACTTGGAACCCAAAATGTTGGCACGGGACGTGATTTTGACTTGTTAAACCTACCTATTTACAGATGGGAAACTTGGGAGGCAAAAGTCCAATCAGTAGCAGCCCCAAAACAAGAGGCAAACCTGGTCATGCCCAGATCACCTTCTTTTTTAAGTTGGTGTGAATTGCAGCACCGAGACCTTGGGCAGAATCAGAGACCGTGAGGGAGAAATGGACCTCTGTCCTGAGCTCCTCAAAGGGTATCGGGTGGGGGAAGGTCTCTGGGTCTGGGGGCCGGGGGGCTGGGAGCCTGACCTCTGATTCTCCTGCAGGAGCTTCTGGATCCGGTTGGAGATGTTCTGCTCTGTCTGCTTCAGCTGCTCCTGCAGCCGTTGACGCTCTGCATCCAGGCAGCGCTGGCGCTCGCTCAGGCCCTGCTCCAGCCGGGACTGCTCCTGCGGCAGGACGGGCAGAGGTCCCGAGTCAGTGGGGGGAACCACCCACCCACCCCCAGACGCCACAGGGCAGCCAGGGGCCCTGGCCTGGGAGGCGGAGACTAGGTTTTCTGTCTCTGTCCTGCCAGCCCTTTCCGCATAACCCTGGGCCAGGTGTGTCGCTAGGCCTCAGGGTACCCAGGCACCGGAGCAGGCTGGATGAGGTGATCTGTATGGACAACCCCCCACCACCCCATGTCCTGGAGGGGGAAGTGAGAGAGCTCACTCCCACCACCTTCCCACATCAGAGGGACCCCAGCCTGAGTCAGGAGGCCCCTGGCAGAGGGAGCAGACAGGCCTGACCCCACTTAGCCGCGCACGAACCTCCCTGACCGTCTGGAGGATCTCGTCCTTCTGGCTGCTGCTCTGCTGAAGGAGCTGGGCGTGCTCTCGCTGCCCGAGTTCCAGGCGCCGTTCGAACTCGAGTTTCTCCAGCATCTTTTGTTCCTGCAAGAAGGTAGATCCTGGTGAGTATTGGCACAGGCTCTGTGGGTGTTAGGACATGACAGCAGGGGGAATGCACCCCCCAACTCTGAATGGTACAGGCGACAGGTCTGAACACTGAGCCTCGCCCCCGCGGGGCCCGACTGTAATAAAACGGGCTCTTCACTAGCACAGGCTAGTGGTTTAGAGCCTGGGGTTGGGCTCAACCTCTCCAAGCCTCAGTCTTCTCATCTGTCAAGTGGAGACACCCTCCCAGCCACTGAGACTGTGTGAGACTGTGGTGAGGCAACGTATGTAAGGGGAAAGAGTTACTTTACCCTCTAATTTAGAGCCAGGAAGAACCCTCTTTTATAATAGTTGAGATGTTTAATGAGAAGAAAAGTGACAGAGGACAAAAGGCATTTTCTTACCTTCCTCTTCTCATAGTCTGAGAATCTATTCTGGGAGGAAAAAAAGAGAGTGGGGTCAAGAGAAGGTGGGCAGCAGCGGTTCTCACTGGACAGAGTCCCCGGGGCAGCCTGACACCACTCAGATTTGCAGGCACATCCAGAGGACTGCATCAGAGGGCTGGGATGGGTGGGATGAGGGGGATGGTTGTTTGATAAAGGGTTCCAGATGGTTTTGGTGGACACGAGGGTTGAGAACCACTGGGCTTGGCCCACTGTAGGAAGGTCTTCAAGGCAGTTCTGTTGATGCAGCACTGAGAACGCATGGTGCTCCGAAAAAGAGACCAAGAATGGGTATCTGATTCCCTTGTATGTCTGCACAACACACCTGCAAGTACCCAGCTCCAGCCACCAAAACACTTACAAATGCCCAGAGGAGTGTGCTCAAGTTCCTGAGGAATTGTTCAAAAGAGTGAAAGCACTGAAAATAACTCAAATGTCCATCAAAATGTGATTACTTCAGTAAGTCGTGGTTCATCCACACAATGGATTATTACACAACTGTCCAACGATGGGGCGAATGAGGGCATAGCTAGAGAAGGATGTCTGCCATCTCTCACTGTGTGTGCAACACACTTCCACTCTTGTAAGAACACCACCATCAAAACTCAAGTCTGAGCTTTGTGGTTGTTGAGACAAAAGCTACAAAGGAGCTTCATTAATCAGCTCATGGCGATTCCTCCAGGGGGTGGGACTGCAGGGTAGGAGGGGTGACATTCACTCCATCTATTTCTGTATTGTTTAGATTTACAACAAGGAGCGTGAACTAGTTTTGTAATCAAACACCAGCACGTGCACACACACTTTTTTTTTTTTTTTTTTTTTTTTTTTTTTAGCAGCACTTCTATTTAGTCATCTGGCTCTGAGACCAGGATCAGGGTCTGTCTGAGCTGTAAAAGCAGCATCCTATAAAGAAATAAAAAATTTTCCTCCTACTTCAGCATAGGAAAAATCTTAAGTTAATCTTTAATTATACAAATAACATCTGAATATATTCTCCTTGTAAAAAGCCCATGCATATAGAAGTACCCATTGGGACTTCCCTGGTGGCGCAGTGGTTAAGAATCCGCCTGCCAAGGCGGGGGACACGGGTTCGAGCCCTGGTCCGGGAAGATCCCACAGGCCACGGAGCAACTAAGCCCGCAAGCCACAACTACTGAGCCTGCAAGCCACAGCTACTGAAGCCCTCACACCTAGAGCCCGTGCTCCACAACAAGAGAAGCCACTGCAATGAGAAGCCCGCACACTGCAACGAAGAGTAGCCCCTGCTCGTCTCAACTAGAGAAAGCCCGCACACAGCAACGAAGACCCAACGCAGCCAAAATTAATTAATTAATTAATTTATTTATATAAAATAAGAAGTACCCATTGACCACTCCTGGGCCTAATCCTGATTCCCTCCCAACCCCCATTCCATGCTCCCCATCCCCCGCCCCCATGTAAACATCATTATCAGACCCAACTCCATGCAGCTACTTACAATTTGTGCCTTTGGAAAAATACATATATTTGTATGCGTGTGCATATATATATAAACATTTTTTTAATGAAGATATAATTTACATACTGTAAAATCCCTCCTTTTGAAGAAATGTACAGTTCTATGAGTTTTGACAACTGCATACAGTATTGTAATCATCACTACCATCAAGATGTAAACCAGTCCTATAACCCCCTAAATTCCCTTGTGCCCCTGTCATCAAACCCTCCTCTTATTCCCAGTCACTGGCAATTACTGATCTGTTTTCTTATGTATTTGAACCTCCTTTTAAAACATAAAAATGGAAATATATTATTGAATATTTTCATTGTGTTCAAGTTGTCCTTTTCACTTATCCACCTGTCCTGTGACCCAAGTCTGAACAGATCTTTCTCACCGAATGAATAGGACATGTCAATTCAGCCTCTTCCCACTGATAGACATCTCGGGGGCTGCCAATACTTCACTACCATAAGTGAGGCTGCAACGAACATTCCTCTGAGTGTCTCTTTGTGCAAGTGTTTCTCTGGGGTATATACTGAGAAATGGAACTTCTGGATTGTGGGCTGTGCCCATTTGAAATGTTGACATATTTTGTCAAGTTATCTTCAACAATGGGGATACTGATTTCCATTCCCAAGACCAATTTATGGGGCCACTGCTTCCCCACACTCTGGCTAATAGAAATTATCATAGTGAAATCTGTGTCAATCTGAGGAGGAAAGTGGCATTTCATTGTTTTTTTTTTTTTTTTTTTTTTTTTTTTGCGGTACACAGGCCTCTCACTGCCATGGCCTCTCCCGTTGCGGAGCACAGGCTCCTGACCCGCAGGTTCAGCGGCCATGGCTCACGGGCCCAGCCGCTCCGCGGCACGTGGGATCTTCCCAGACCGGGGCACAAACCTGTGTCCCCTGCATCGGCAGGCGGACTCTCAACCACTGCGCCACCAAGGAAGCCCCATTTCATTGTTTTAATTTACCTGTTCCTAACTACTAGTGAAGCTGGGCATTTTTTCATACTTATTGATCATTTAGTACTATTTTATTCTATAAAGTACCTATCGATATATCTTCAGTCTAATTTTTCTCTTAGGATGGTTTTCTGTTTCATATTGATTCCAAAGAGTTCTTTGTGTGTTCAGTCTGCTAATCCTTCATCAGAAATATATGTTGTAAATACTTTGAGAGCATAAATTGACACAATTTTCCTGGACAGTAGTCTCCTCCCTCTCGAATTCTCACTGAGCTGTCAGAGGAAATGTAACCCTACGAAAGCCTTCACAGCAGTGCTGGAATACAGGGAAGGGTGGCATCAGGGAACCAGAGAATTAAAAAAAAAAAAAAAATCAGTGGAAGATATGAAGGCAAACTGGCTACAGCTGGTGCCTCCCTTCCCAGCCATCGGAGGCCCAGGTTTGTGGGCCTCCAGGGTGGGGGGAGCAGACAGGTGGGGGGGCAGAGGCAGTTTCTGAGCTTCCTCCTCCATTCCTGACCTACACTAGTCCACCCCCAGGGACCCAGGAGGGCCACTGTCCCGAAGCTCCATCCAGCAGGGAGACACACAGTAAACAAATCCTCTTCCATGTAATTCTTCTTGTAATTTAGAGCTGTGATTATAACGCGGCAGGGCCCTAGGGTACCTTCCCAGGACAGATTCTGCCCCTCCCAGCCCATAATGTCCTCCACCTGCCCCTTGTCTGTAGAGAAACTTTAGCCAGAGAAGAAACTTAACCAGAGAAGTGAGAAATTACAGAAGCAAAGGAAAACAGTCAAGCAAAGCAAAATATTAGTTTAGCCATTAAACCAAGTCAAGGACCTTTACTTCCTCCTCAAGGGCTATAGATAACATTCTGAGCCACGTCCTCTGAGCTGTTTTGCAGATACTGAAACCGCCACAGGTGGAAGAAATTAACTACATGATGACCAGACCGTAGCCATGACAAACTGCTCCATCTCACACAATTCCAAGAATTAATCTCAAGGAAATGGGAACAAACTGACCCTGGAGTTAAAGATTAACTGTACCTAAAACAATCAAGATGATGCTGATCAGGCCACCACCTAACCAACTTCAAGATGAACTGTCAGGGGCTTCCCTGGTGGCGCAGTGGTTGAGAGTCCGCCTGCCGATGCAGGGGACGCGGGTTTGTGCCCCAGTCCGGGAGGACATGCTGCAGAGCGGCTGGGCCCGTGAGCCATGGCCACTGAGCCTGCGCGTCCAGAGGCTGTGCTCCGCAACGGGAGAGGCCACAGCGGGGAGAGGCCACAGCGGGGAGAGGCCACAGCGGGGAGAGGCCACAGCGGGGAGAGGCCCGCGTACCGCAAAAAAAAAAAAAAAAAAGATGACTGTCCGCGCTGACAGTGCTGCTCTGCACTTAGCCCCCTCCTTCTGCCTATACACCCCTGAAACTCCCCTTTAAAAGCTCTTGCCCCCTGATTGACAGTGGAGAGTTGGTTCCTTGGGACACGAATCCACCTTCCACCCAGGATTGCCAGCTTCCCCAATACAGCTATCTTTCCTTTTACCCAACACTTGTCTCTCAGTACTGGATTCCTGAACGACGAGCAGCTGAACCTGAGTTCAGCAACATAGGTGCTCCCAAGGAAACGCACAGGGCATTCTGAGAACATGCACAGACCTGAACTGGGCTGCTGTGTCAGGGAAGGCTTGCTCAGAGGACGTGATGTTTCAACTAGGAACTGAAGGATGAGACTGAGTTATGGGGAGAAGGTGAGTGGGGAGAATTCCAGCCGAGGGGTTCAAAGGCCCCGAGGGGCTCAGGGACAGAGCGGAGCACGGCAAGGCTGTTGCTGGGGAGCTCGTGGGCTGAGGCCACCGAGGAAGCCTTGTGAGAGCTTCTAAGCACACGGGTTTGAAGGGAGGTGAGTTTTAGTTTGATAGAATCCGGGGGCTGACGCTCTGAACATCTCCCCAGTGCCCAGAGCGCCTGCGTACCCCCTGCCCCAACGCCGCACGCCAGCACTTAGGTGCGCCTTACCTGCCATTCTACCTCCTCGCTGGAGAACCTGTCCGTGGGCCCACTGGGGCTGTCCCGGGAGTTCTCGGCTCCATCTTGCTCCAGGACTGGCAGCAGGTACTGAGAAGGGGGGTAGTATTCCAGCCCTGACGCTGCAAGAGATGGACACCAGCTGACCAGGAGGGAGGAGAAGACCTGGGAACCCAGAACAGTCCGCTCCGGCCTCTCTCACCCAGCACCCCACCCCTGCCAGCATCCTGTCCCACCCCTGCCTCAGTCCACTGCACCCCTCCGCTAGACGCTGAGCCCTCGTGTGCTGCTCACAGGCCTGACGCCTGGGCCTTAAATGTGGCAAGAGCTCAATAAGCATCAGCTGAGTGAATAAACACCGCCCCCTCCCCTCCCCTCCCCCCGCCCCCACCTGCCTCTTTACCATCCAAATGAGAATGAGGTGATGGAAAAAGCCTGAACTTAGTAAAGAAGCCTGGGTCCAAGACCCAGCTTTCCCCATAATTTCTTGTGTATGGGCAAGATGCTTGCCTTCTCTGGCCCTGTGTAATGTCCTCCTGCATCATCTGAAAGGATTCATAATCTTTGCCCATTCTGCCTTATTCCTGCTGATTTGTAGGTGCTCTTTACATACTGTAGTTAATAACCTTGGGTCTATAATATATGTTGCAACTATCTTCTTCCAGTTGGTAACTTGTCTTTTTAACTTTGATGATAGTATCCTTTTGAGGTAAAGTTGTTTAGATTTTAATGTAGTAAAGTCACCTTTTTTCCCCTACCAAAGGATATAAATAGGCAATTCACAAGGAATACTAAAAATGGGCAGTAGACATATGAAAAAATATTCAAATAATCAAGGAAATTACATTAAAATAATAATAGGCTCTCTTGTTTACCCATCAGATTAGAAGACTTTTAAAGATCTCACCAAGCAGTAGCCAGGTTGTGGGGAAGAAGAGTCCTCTCAGATACTCCTCATGGAATGTAAACTGATGTAACCTCTTCAGAGGCAACACAGAGTGCTTGTCCCTCTTACACCTACCAACTCTACTATTGCCTGCCAGAGAGGTGTGGGGTAAAACATTCATTCCAGGGGAAAACTCGAAATAACTTCCATACATAAGCGATGGGGCTCCGCCATGTGAAATACTCTACAGCAGTTTATAACAAGGCAGATCCACACATTCTGGGATAGGAAAAGGCCCAAGACCTATTCTTGAGTGAAAAAAGCAGGGCATAGAATCACCTAGTATGACATCTTCTGTGGGGTTTTTTCTTTTATGTTTTTAAAAGGGTGAAACCAACGATTTTACGTACATACATATACCTGCTACACAGTTTAAATAAATTGAAGGATTTTGTTTTTTCGGTTGTACTGCTTGGCTTGTGGGATCTTGGTTCCCCGACCAGGGAATGAACCCAGGCCCCAGCAGTGAAAGCACCAAGTCCTAACCACTGCACTGCCAGGGAAGTCCCCGGGTTATTTTTTAAACTGTATAGTAGGTATACATATGTTCACTGCTTTATTCCTTACGTCTTTTGTACACCTACTATTGCATAACTTTAAAAATCTTTTAAAATAAATGGTTCGGTCTAGCTCGACCATTGGCCGGGGTACCCATTACAATCACCTGCTGCTCAAAGATTAAATTGGTAGATACATGGCCTGATTAGCTGTTGTGTGATGCACGTGTAACTTCTCTTTCCTTTTTAACTGCAGTATAACATACACACAGAAAAGAACACAAAATCTTCATGAACAGCTTGATGAATGTTTAAAAGTGAACACACTCTCAGAAGCAGGAATCAGGTTTGGTTCAGAGCTCAGGTGCTGATAAAAGTGCATGTTCCTTTGCGTCTGGCTTCTCTCACTCCACGTGTGTCCGTGAGCTCATCCAGCTTGTTGAGCACAGCAGCAGCTTGTTCTTTCTGGTTGCTGTTTGGTGCTCATTTGTGAGTATAAAACAGCTCACCACTCTGCTACGTTACAAATAGTGCTGCTATGAGAATTTCCATACCTAGCTTTGGGCATTTGTTCATACGCATTTCTCTCTTGGGCACCTACCGAGGTGTGGAGCCAATGGGTCATAGGGTATTTGAATGTTCAGCTTGAGTAGATACTGACAACAATTTTCTGAAGTCTTTTCGGGTTCATGCTCCCACTGGCAGAGTATGGAAGCTCCAGCTGCTCCGCATCTTCTCAATTCTTGGTATTGACAAATTAACTTTGGCCATGTTAGTGGGTGTCTTAGGGTTTAAGTATTTCTTTGCAGTCTTAAAAAAATTTTTTTATTTATTTTTGGCCGCATTGGGTCTTCATTGCTGCATGTGGGCTTTCTCTAGTTGCGGAGAGTGGGGGCTACTCTTTGTTGTGGTGCGCAGGCTTCTCATTGCAGTGGCTTCTCTTGTTGTGGGGCACGGGCTCTAGGCACATGGGCTTTAGTAGTTGTGGCACCTGGGCTCTGTAGTTGTGGCTCGCAGGATCTAGAGCGCAGGCTCAGTAGTTGTGGCGCACGGGCTTAGTTGCTCCATGGCATGTGGTATCTTCCCGGATCAGGGCTCGAACCCATGTCCCCTGCCTCGGCAGGCGGATTCTTAACCACTATGCCACCAGCGAAGTCCTTCTTTGCAGTCTTAATTTGCATTTTTTAAAATAGATGTTTATTGGAGTGTAATTGCTTCACAATACTGTGTTAGTTTCTGTTGCACAACACAGCAAATCAGCCATATGCATACACATGTCCCCATATCCCCTCCCTCTTGAGCCTCCCTCCCATCCTCCCTATCCCACCCCTCTAGGTCATCACAAAGCACCGAGCCAATCTCCCTGTGCTATGCGGCTGCTTCCCACCAGCCAACTATTTTACATTCCGTAGTGTATATATGTCGATGCTACTCTCACTTCACCCCAGCTTCTCCCTCCCACCCCATGTCATCAAGTCCATTTTCTATATCTACCTCTTTATTCCTACCCTGCAACTAGGTTCATCAGTATCTTTTTTTTTTTTTAGATTCCATATATATGTGTTAGCATACGGTATTTGTTTTTCTCTTTCTGACTTACTTCACTCTGTATGACAGACTCTAGGTCCATCCACCTCACTACAAATAACTCAATTTTGTTTCTTTTTATGGCTGAGTAAATATTCCATTGTATATATGTGCCACATCTTCCTTATCCATTCATCTGTTGATGGACATTTAGGTTGGTTCCATGCCCTGGATATTGTAAATAGTGCTGCAATGAACACTGTGGTGCATGTCTCTCTCTCTCTTTTTTTTTTTTTTTTTGCGGTACGCAGGCCTCTCACTGTTGTGGCCTCTCTCGTTGCGGCGCACATTAATTTGTTAATGTGGTGTATCACATTGACTGATCTGAGTATATTGAAGAATCCTTGCATCCCTGGGTTAATCTGCATTTTTAATTGACTAAAACCATGTTGAGCACTTTTATCAGATACTATTGGCCCTCTGGATAATCTCTTCTATAAAATTCTGATTCAAGTCTTTTGACAACAGCTTTTCCTTATTGATCTGTAGTTCTTTTTGTCTCCTAGGAATAAGTCCTTTGTTGGATATGTATGCATTGCAGATATCGACTCCAACTTTATGGCTTGCCTTTTCTTTCCCCATGTGGTGTTTTTTGAAGAGGAGAAGTTTTTGATTTAATGAAATCTAATCTATCAGTCTTTTATGGTTAGTGCTGCCTGTCTAAGGAAGAGGTTAGGTTAATGTTCTTTTTTTTCCCCACATGAATATCCAATTGATTCAGAATTGTTTATTGAAAAGACCTTTGCTTTTCTTTCTCACTGCTTTGCAATGGCACCTCTGTCACAAATCAGATGACCATATGTATGCAAGTCCTGGCCATGTTCTAAAATTTCCACAGGTGGACAAGAGCCCCTAATTCAGCACATCCAGGCTGACAGGAGGTAACTGGGTGTACTGCTTTCCCCTCCTGGCACCCAGTCCAGGGGTGGCCCTGGGTTCTCGCCGCTCCTCCAAGTCCACCCCATGGTGGCCTCTCTCCCGGATGACCCCAGTGACTTCCTAACTGGTCCCCGTCCTTGCTTCCTCCAATCCCTCCTCTTTACTGCGGCCGGAGTGGTCTTTGTAAAAAGCGACTCTGATGAAACCCCCTCCTGTCTGATCCCGGCCGGGTGCCCTCTCCAGCCTCGTCTGCTCCTCTCGCCTCTACTTGTGCACCAGCCTCCTGGCCTTCTCTCCGTCATGCTTCCAGCTCCCCCGCCCCTCCAGGCCCTTCAACGTGCACCTCCTTCTGCCAGGAACATCCTTCTCTCTTTTCTAATCAACCCTCAGGTTTCAGTCGAGCCACTTTCTTGGAAAGACCTTCCCCGAGGGCCCAGCCTAAACCAGGGGCCCCGTTCTACTCTCTTGTAGCCACGATTGGTAATCGTATTTCCTTGTGTGACGACCTGCTTTGCCTGTTTCTCCTGCCAGACCTGGAGAGCTCTGAGCAGGCAGGGACCGTGGCGTCCCCCAGCCACCTGGTTGGCGCAGAGCAGTCCCAGGGGTCACGTCTGGTGCTCCCTGAGTGAAGGAGGCAGGCTGCCTGGCTTTACCTTTGCAGAGGAACTGCTGGATGGCCTCGGTGCCGGCGCCGCACACTTCCTGTGGGGGGTAGACCATGGATGACGCGTCCAGGCTCAGAGTCTGCAGACACAAGGGGACCCCTCTTTATACGTCGTTCACTTCACTGCTCAACGCGATCAAGATGTAAGGTCTTTAAAGAGGTAATCAAGTTTGAAACAAAGTCACCTGTCTGGGCCCTAATCCAGTGTCAACTGGTGTCCTTAAAAGATGAGGAAATTAGGACACGGACACATACTGAGGGAGGACGATGTGAGGACACAGGGAGAAGACGGCCGTCCACAAGCCAAGGAGAGAGGCCTCAGAAGAAACCAACCCTGCCGAGACCTTGATCTTGGACTTCCAGCCTCCAGGAACGTGAGAGAAGAAAAGTCTATTGTTTAAGCTCCCCAGCCTGGGGTGCTTCGTTAGGGTAGCCCTGGGAGACTAACACAGTGTCCGCGGTGCTCACCTTCCCCTGCCCACTACCCCCTGCTCTGATGAATCTCAGTTTCTGCAGCTCCAAGCTGAGGCCACTCCCTCCCTGACAGCACCCAGGCTCTTTATGCCCTGGACCCTCCAGGCACAGCAACTTCCAACCACATCAGCTTCCCTGCTCTCCCCTTAATGTGTCCTGGGCTTTCCCACCTCCTGCCTTTTCCCGAACTGTTTCCTCCACCTGCAATGCTCCCGTTACCCGTGTCTACTTCTCCAAAGCTTTTTCCTCTTTCAAGGTCTGGCTCAAATACCATGTCTTTCATAGAATGTTAATTAACCCCATCAGGATTTGGCATTATCTCTTCACTCTAGAAATCTGTTTTCCTGCCTCCATCATGGCAGCAAAAGTCACATAATTACAACGGTTCACACTTCAGGCCATGTGAGCCCCTGAGGACATTGAGACCTCTGTGACCCCAGCACCCCGTGACCAGGGCAGGCCTCCAGGAATGTGGGAAGGGAGCGGTGGGAAGGCCAGGTAGGACCCCAGGTGAGAACATCTCCCCACCTACCTCCAGGGTTCGAACGTGCGCCAGCATCTGCGGCAACCTCTGAATCTCGCTTTCACTGATGTCGAGAGTACGCAGGCTCCGAAGCTCCCCCAAGGTGTCTGGAAGCTCCTTCAGCCTGTTGTCTGGAGGGATCCCAATGGCACGGCTCAGCACCCCAAAACCCCTTCACCATCTTCCTGCCTGACTCCCGTGAGGACCCAGGGAGGAGGGTGCCCCCCTCTGAGCCTGGGGCATGTGCCAGGGCCTGGAACCTGAGACTCCATAAGGAAAAACATGGCAGTGGAGTTTCAGTGACCTGGGTTCAAGTTCCCATTCCACCACTTATTAGCTGAGTGACTTTGGAAAACTGACGCCCTCCCTGGACCAGTTTCTCATCTGTAAAATGCGGATGATAATACTATTTGGCCTCATAGGAATACTGAGGGATTCAATGAGATTATGCATATGAGGTGCTCAGCACAGGGCCTACCACATAGTAAGTGGTTAGTAAGTTGGGTACCATTATTTTTTTCATTGTTTATATGTAACAAATGGGTAAACTGAGGCATTCTGTACAGAAAGTGCTTAAGGCCAACAAGAAATGAAAGAGTTGGGGGTAGGGGGAGGCACGCATTAGAATCTCGGCCCGTCACTATTGCTCTGGGTGGTCTGGAGCAAGTCACTGCTCTCTGAGCCTCGTTTTCCTCACGTGTAAATTGGGGATAAGATCTCCTTCCTCTCCCTACCTCAGGGATTTGTCATGAGGCTCACGGCACCGCTGAATTTGGAAGTGCTCTTCAGAGGCGGGAAGCACTATTCAGAATCACTCGTGCCCAGTCCGTCCACCACATTCTAAACACCAGTGACTGAGCCTCGGGGGCCTAGCTGTCAACATCGTCTGCCCTCCTCCCTGTGAGACCCTGGCTCAGAGGAGTCACAGGAACCCTCCAGATGCCCTGTCTCTGGTTACCATGAAGACAGATGGACTAAATAGGAAGTCAGACAGTTTAGAGTGACACCTGGGGGCTGGCTGCCCTCGTGCTCAATGGTTCTCAGGAGGAGCACCCTGTGGATGCTGGCTGCGTCAGCCCAGAGCTGACCAAGGGTCACACGGACAGGTTTTCCTGGCCCCTACCTTTCACATTGAGGGTCTGGAGCTGGATCAGGTTCCCAATGGAACGTGGGAGATACGTCAGTTGATTCCTTTCCACGTTCAACACCTAAGAAAGAGGGAAAAATGGCATGAGAATGCACACACACAGACAACAGTGTCTACCCTGCTTCAGGCCAGGCGTCATCCGGGCACCACACACACCTCTATCTCCTGACAGCCCTGTGAGGAAGATAAAGATTGTTATGATCCCATTTGAGAGATGGGAAAACTGAGACTCAGAGCAGTGAAGTCATGTGTCCAGGAGGGCAAAGCCAGACTTTGAACCTAGTTCTTGCTGAGGTTGTATCATTTATATTGACCACAAAATAGCCAACAATGGCCCCACAATCAGGGCGGGAGGAAGAAGGGGACGAGCAGATTCAGGGATCCAGGTGAGGCAGCATGTGATGAGGCCTAGTTATCCCAGTGTTAGCAGAAGGAAGCTGGGCTGCATAAAGGCAATGGGATCTGCCCAAGGCTTCAAGGCCGGCAGCTGGTGGTGCCGGGATTGAAACCCCAGACTTGTTGGATCCCAAAGGCCACACTCCCTCCAGGATGTGGCATCATGAGGTGAGCGAGGCTGACAGGATGACACATGAGGAAGCCATTAAAAATAGATATGATGGAAAGGGAAGCACATTAAAAATAATGTGGCAGGGCTTCCCTGGTGGCGCAGTGGTTGAGAGTCAGCCTGGCGATGCAGGGGACACGGGTTCGTGCCCCGGTCCAGGAAGATCCCACATGCCGTGGAGCGGCTGGGCCCGTGAGCCATGGCCGCTGAGCCTGCACGTCTGGAGCATGTGCTCCGCAACAGGAGAGGCCACAACAGTGAGAGGCCCACTTACCACAAAAAATAAAAATAAAAATAATGTGGCAGATGAATATTTGATGAACCAAAGGATGGTTACGAGTTATTATCAGGTATCCAAAGGTTACAAAACAGTGAATGCAGCAATTCTACAAAAATATATACGTAAACAATTCCCAAAAGATCCTACACCCAGGTATTCATTGTGGCTCTCTCTCAGTGGGGGCAGTTACTACTATTCAGCCACATGTTCTCCATGTGACCCTGGGCAAGTTACAGTCATCCCTCTGGACCCGTTCTCTCTTCTGTAAATGTGATAACAGCACCCACCTCGCAGGGTAGTTCATTCAAGTCATCTTGAGTCTCCTCCACGTGGGAGGCAGTGCGCTAGGTGAGGACGCTGCCCGCACAGAGATCACAGTTCGGGAGGGGAGCCAGCTGAGCATAACTAGTAATTACAGACCGCGATCAGTGCTCTCTGGGAAATACGCGGGTCGAGACAGAGGCGAACAAGATGGATCCACCTAGATGGGGGGGTTGGGGAGGATTCGCAGGGACATTTGGGCTGAGATGGAGGAAGAGCCACTCGGGCAGAAGGAAGAGCCTTGTGGAGAGGCCCTGCCGGGGGTGGGGCGCACAGGGCCAGAGGGTTTTAGGAGTTGAGTGCAGACAGTGGAGGGGAGAGAGAAGGAAAGGAGGCTGGGAAGACAGGAGGGCCCAGCGTACAGGGTCTGATGGGGCACAGTGAAGAGAAGGGATTTTAATCTAAGTGTGAAGGACAGCGCGTCTTCCTCTGTGAACCGGGGATGATGCTAACACCAGCCTCACAGAGTGGCTGTGAGGAATCAATCAATTGACAGCGCAAGCGAAACGCTTAGCTTGGTGCTGGCATGCAGTGAACGCTCAGTAAATGCAGGGGCTGCCACTGACAGGGAGCAGAAGTGAGACGGTGAGTCAGAGTGCTGAACTCATCATTTGGAAAAGGTAGACTCTCTGGGCGCTCTTTTTCTTTAAAGTGGCGGAAGCTCATGATGAAATCCCAAAAGCACATGCCAAAAACAGGGTGGAGAGATGCCCACAGCCCAGACTGCTCTGTTGATGCCATCACTGGGCATCTCAAGAGCAAAGGGGGAGGAGCCGGTGGCACCAAGTGCAGCCCTGGCTAGAAAGAGCACGACCAGAACATTCCAGGTCTGTGTGGCTGCCATTTCTTGCTTAGGTGGTCAGAGGTGGGTGTTCTGTTTCCTGAAGCCATACCTGGAGGGCTGTCAGCTGCCCTATATCATCAGGAAGGGCTGTCAGCTGATTATCATGAAGATCCAGAACCTGCAGAAGGAGAACAAATTTAACACCTATAAGTCACCTGCTGAGAAAGGCTCTCTCATTTCAGGCTCCGGAGAGACAGGGTGAGGTTGGACAGGAGTGCCCCACGCCTCTGGTGTTGAAAGCAGGAGCACTGACCCTTCCTCCCCAACTAAATGATCATTCCATCTCATTTCCTTTCTAAAAGTATCATACCACTTCATTCTCTTATTTATCAAATATTTATTTTTACTGTTGAGTGAAAAAAGCGAGCTATAAAAGAGTATGCATAGATATTCACGTTAAAAACGCCTCATGGGGGCTTCCCTGGTGGCGCAGTGGTTGAGAGTCCGCCTGCCGATGCAGGGGACACGGGTTCGTGCCCCGGTCCGGGAGGATCCCACATGCTGCAGAGCGGCTGGGCCCATGAGCCATGGCCGCTGAGCCTGTGCGTTCAGAGCCTGTGCTCCACAACGGGAGAGGCCGCAACAGTGAGAGGCCCGCATACCGCAAAAAAAAAAAAAAAAAAAAGCCTCATGGTATAAATACGTATTTGCATAGTAAAATACTACCAAATATGCAATAAAATATTGATAGTAGTTCCCTAGAGTGTGAAATTGTATGTTTTTCCTTATGCTTAACTGTATTTCCTAATGTTTTTAACAATGAAAATGAGCAAAATATATATATATGTGTGTGTGTGTGTGCGCACATACGTACTAGAAAATGCATATATACGAAATATATACATAAACATAAACATTTTTTAATGTTATCTTTTTTCTGATTATAAAAATAATACACGTTGGACCAGAAAAATGAAGAGAAGTAAAAACGACCCCTAATCCCTGTACACCATCATGAGCCATAAAAACTACTTTGATGCCTACGCTGCCAGTCTTTTCTCCCTGTGTGTGTACCCACTGCCACAGCTTATGTTCCTGTGGAACCACCCTGGGGTCTCACCTCACATATACTGTGACTATATCCCAGTCCTTGTCCTGGGGGCGCTGTCAGGAGGGAGGGAGGTGCCCCAGCTCACCAAGCTTTCACGCACTGACCACACAACACCTGGCGTCCCTCCTGTTCCTTCCTGTTTGGGCTCATTGGTCTCCCTGCTCTCTGCCAGCTCACTTGCTATGAGCTTATGGTTTGCCTTTCCACCTAGCTCCCTAAGGGCAGGGCCTGTGGCTGCTTCTTTTTGCAACTGCACCCCACACAAAGCACAGACAAGGTGCCCGATAAACCATGCTCACTAAACCCCAGAGTCACCATGACACTAGGCATGTCTGGCCTAAACTCTGACAGAGGACACGTGAAGGGAGCAGGGATGCTGGCTACCACCTGGAACACCACGCAGAGTCCCCGACGCCTGGGAGAAGGGCCCCAGTACCTTGATGGTGGCGAGACTCAGGAGGCTGCAGGATTTAGGAAGCAGGGAAGTGAGGTGATTCGTGTGGACAATCAACACCTGTGTGGAAAAGATTTTTGACATGTTAGGCTGAAGAAGAGCAGCAGGGAGGGAAGGCTGGAGGCGGGGCAGCCAGCTCAGCTCAGGCTGCTAGGGGCCCCGCCCGGCCCAGTTCTCTGCTCCGGCAGATGTCACAAGGGATGTCTCCAAATGTGGAACCAGATTGACCTTAAAATCTGGAGTTTCCAGGGTGAAAGGGACCTTAGAGGTCTAATTCTACCTTCCATCCCGAGAAGGGATCCCCATGCAGCTGACCTGATCTTAACCTCCCTCAGCTTCAGTATCTTCTTGTGGAAAATAGAGAATAATAACTTCCTGTCTGAGGGCTGCCATTGATGGTTAACAAGCTAACAGACAAAAATCACTTAGCCCAGGGCTGGCACGTGGTCCAGCGCTCAATCCGAGTCATCTATTGCTGTTTTTGTTAGGCGGCAGCCCCTGCATGGATACGCCAGTGTCAAGGAGCTCACTGCTCTGTTGGTATGGAACACGTTTTACCTCCCTTCATTTAGACACTTCATTTAGAATACTCTTACCTATCTGCATTCAAGTCTGCAATGCCTTTCTGAAAAATCATTCATTCCACTCTTAACCTCCCCTGGGTGACCAGAATGAAATGAGTGTAGTTTTTATTATTATTATTTAAACAAACAAACAAACAAGCAAATAAATAAATAAATTTTTGGCCGCATTGGGTCTTCGTTGCTGCACGCAGGCTTTCTCTAGTTGTGGCGAGCGGGGGCTACTCTTTGTTGCAGTGCATAGGCTTCTCATTGCGGTGGCTTCTCTTGTTGCAGAGCATGGGCTCTAGGCACGCGGGCTTCAGTAGTTGTGGCTCGCGGGCTCAGTAGTTATGGCTCACGGGCTCTAGAGCATAGGCACAGTAGTTGTGGTGCACAGGCTTAGGTGCTCCGCAGCATGTAGGATCTTCCCGGACCAGGGCTCGAACCCATGTCCCCTGCATTGGCAGGTGGATTCTTAACCACTGCACCACCAGGGAAGTCCCATAGTTTTTATTATTAATAACAATGCGGTTACTCAGTGTCTACTATGTGGCAGGCACTATACTCAGGGCATTTATCTCTCTTTCTACCTGCCTACCTACCTCACCTGTAATTCTAATAAAAGCTCTGTGAGAGTAGAACTACGGATGTCTTCATTTCAGATGTCTTCTCAGATGAAGAAACTGAGATGTAAGAGCCTAAGGAAGTTGCCCAATTCAGGAGGGGCGAAGCCAGGACTGCAAAGCCAGAGCTGCCTGATGCCAAAGCCTGCTCTCCTGTGAACACACCTGCTGCAGACTGAAAGGGTGCAATTCAGAGAGAAGGGGGATGTCTGTGCCAGGAAGACAACTCCTAGAATTCCCGCCTGATTTCAAACAAGCAAACAAGCAATAAATAATTCTCTGAAAACGAAGATCTGTCTCACCTTCTTCTGCAGAACTTTGCATGTTGCAAAAGCCCCAAAGGGAATCTAAGATAAGATAAAGAAGGATCAGTGCCCTCCCTCCTGCCAGTTTTTAACTTGTGTTCTGAGTGGCACACGCGTTGGGGAGAGACGGGGCAGGAGGTGGATAAGTCTAAGCCTGGGGAAAGCTGGGAGGAACGCTGCTCGGGTGGTCAGCCCTCCCTTCCAATCAGCTATCGGGTGACTGCCTGCCCACGCACCCACCCCACCCCCAACAGGAACGCTATGAGAGGCAAAAGAAAGATCTCTGGTGCTTGGCAGAGAATCCCAGGCTCTCCCAGTGCCCTAGGAATCCGTGAGTACATTTTCTAGACTCTGTGACTCTTGAAGACTATGCTGAAGCCCAAAGATTGTCTCAATTCTCTTGGACAAGAACAAAATCTAAGGAAACACCTCTTGACAGGAGCTTCTGGCCTTTTAAAAGCCTCAGTCTACATCTATCTTTCCCAGGGACACGTGATCTAAGAAAGAAGGGCAGACAAAAATTCACGGGCCAACCACCACCCCAGTTTACCTCTGAGAGCTCACATTTAGAGATGTCAAGAATGTCATCTGCCCCAGCTTCTTTTGCCTAGGGATAAAAAGAGTTAAAAAAAGAGGGTCCAACCTTCCAGAGTGGACAAATCAGGCAAAGAGACATAGGATTAAGGGGCTTCAAGAGATCACAGACACCATCTGGTTCAACTAGTCCATTTTGAAGGTCGACCAATGACCTCTGCTTTAATGGGGCTTGAGGTCCAGCAGAGAAGAGCGTGAACGAGTAATGAGAAGTGTGACCGGCTTATGGAGGGCAAGTGCAATGTGGAGCCCTGTCGCGTGGGGCAGAGGTGGTGATGGGGATGGATGGATGCAGAGGAAATCCATTTTCTCTCACCAGACACATCTGGTACTCCAGCCGTTTCCGAGCCTCCTCACTGGGTTTCCGCTTCCGGAAGAAGAGTGGCATCCTTCCTTTTTCCCAGAGCAATCTTCACAACACTAGGGCATAGGAGAGAAGTTAGGGCCTGGGGACTCTGTCACGGGTCCCCAACATCCAGGACAGGTAGCACAGTAACACAGAGCATGTAGCTGATCTGCTGGACTATGAGTTCCTTGTGGGCAGGGGCTGTGTCCATCGTGACCATCAATCTGTGCCCTGAGCCTGGCACAGCAGGTGCTCAACACTCTTTGTTCTTTGCTGACTAAAAATAAGCAGCAGTATGTGGAAAGAGCACAACAGCAAGCCAGGTGACCTGGGCTTGAGCCCACATTTGCCCCTGACCCACTGTGAGACCCTGGCATACCCTTTCCCCATTCTAGGCCCCCATCTCTCCTCCAGGTTAGACAAGGGGGTTGACTTGGAGAAGTTTCCTCAGGTCCTTCCCAAGGATGCTCCTTGAGGACTCTAACAGACTTGGCTGATGAATCCCTTGTAGGCCCTGAAAGACTATCAGAGTGGCATCAGCAAACCAAACACTGCATGGCTTTAGCCAGCCCTGACCTTGACCCTGGGGAACTCAACTACATCATAACCAAAGAGATTTCTGAGCTAAATAAAAATTCAACAGCAATCCTCAGGCATCTTGCCACTCTCACAGTTATTATTCCATTTGATTCTCACCACAGCCCTCTTTATAGTAACAAAACTGACGCTCATCAAGTTCAGCGAGCTGGTTATACAGCCTGGACTGTGGCAGAACCAGTCTGGAACTCTGCTCTTTCAAGTCCCGATCCTGTGGAGTTTGCCCAACTCCTTGGTGCTTCAGTAACTTAGCACACATTAAGTATACCGTCCTGAACTCAGAAGCCAGGTGCTCACTGCCTGCCTGGTACCAGAAAATATCAGATTTGATATGGGACAGCGATGGGCCAGGAAGCAACCATACAGGGAAGCTTATGGTTAACAGCATGGGCTTTGGGATGAAATAGAATTTTTTTCTTTTTTGTTTTTTCTTTGTTTAACTGGTTTTGAGTTCCAGATCTGTCACCCACCAACCATGTCCCCTTGGTTCACCTCTCTGAGCCCCAGTCTCCTCATCTGTAAAATGTGAGTAATAATGTTACCAACACTTGGTTCTATTTGGATCCATTTCCATACTTGCAAAGCCCATAGCACAGAACCTGGCACATGATGAGTGCCCAATAAATGTTAACCACGTAGCACCACACATCTAACAAACATTTATTCAGGGCCTGCTACAGCTGAAGGATCTAGGGAGAAAGGGGCCAGGGAGAAGATGCAGTTGAAGAAGACACACACCCATTCCTCAGGGGGAGGCATAGAGATCACAGGTCCCTGCCAATAGAGGTGAAGGCTGTCTGGGGAGCTGGCCAAGCCTGCAGAGCTGGCTCAGGCTCCTCTTGTCACCCCACCTGTCTGCAGGGATGGGGAATGATCTAAAAAGAGCCCTCCCCCATCTCTCCCTGATGACCAGCTCTTATCCACCTGCTCCCCAATGACTAACTTTCCCTCACCTCCTCCCCAACGGCCACCTCTCCTCCATTCCTCCTAGGAGATCAGCTCTTCCCGACCTGCTCCCGGATGTCCACGCCTCATCCATCCCCTCCCCCGACGTCCAGCCCAGATAGGAAGAGCCACACCCTCCTCCCCTGGCTGGGGTGGGCAGTGCCCAACCTTGCTTTGAGGATACACAGGTCTCCGACGTTCGTTCCCTCTGGTGGACCTCAAGGCAGGCCGATCACTCGCAGGTCTTGGTCATGGACGCCGGGTGACAGACCACCTGGTACAGGCCCGGCGGAGCCACAGTCTGCTCTCCTCCAAACGCAGGAACTAGGGACCGAAACTCAGAATCTCAGAAAGTCATGCAGACCAGGATGACGAAGTCTGAGACCGAAGACCGCAGAATCTTAGAATTAAGAGTTGGACCGGATTTAGACTCTAATAAAATTGTTTTAATAGCTAAAATGCCCACATCACGAGGGAGTTAGAAGGGGGTAGGGGATCGCCGTGGCCGTGGGGTCTCGGAATGCTGGTGCGGACCCGCAGGAGAGGGGCGGGGTTCTGGGATAGAGTGACAGGGACTATGGGGTGACCCTCAGGGAGAATGGGCAGCAACGAAGCCTGAGATCTCGGGAGAAGCGCTCTGTTGTCTGCCTCCCCCGGGAGAACTGCCCCGAACCCCGCTTCAGAACCCCTAGCTACAGCTCACCGCGGTGCCTGCTTCTCTAGCCTTCAGCCTTAGGTGCCTGCCCACAAGCAATATGGCACCAAGGGCGTCGCGGCAAGATGGGGCGGGGACGGCAGTTCTCGCGAGAGCCGCGCTTTCAGGTCCTTAACCGGCGCAAGCGCCCCATCTTCCGGTCTTTCGGCTTTCGGCTCGGAGGAGGCTCAGGTGCACCTTTCTTCGGTCGTCCCGAATCCGGGTTCATCCGACACCAGCCGCCTCCACAATGCCGCCTAAGTTCGACCCCAACGAGATCAAAGTCGGTGCGTGCTTAAGATGTGGCCGGGGCTTCGGGATGGTGCATCCCTCCCCGCGTTCCGTCCGGCTTGCGGCCTCCGCCGCAATTGCCTTTCCCACGGCGGGTTTTAGAGCCGCAGCCGCTGCCCCCTAGAGGCTGGCCCTCTGGTGTTGCGTTCAGGGCGCTGTGTGGTCCTGGCCGACCCGCTTTCTGGGCCTCAGCTTCCCCACGTGTAGATGGGGGGGCAGGACCGGACGACCTGTGGCGGCTTTGCAGCCCCCACCCTTGGGTAAGGTTTGTCTCCGGGCGCGTCCCCCTAGGCTCCGTTGGCCGGCGTCCGGGGCTTCCTCCACGCCGGCGCGGTGTGGGCCTCGGCAGCGGTAGCCAAGCGGAAGGCCGCTGTCCCACGTGGCGCTTGGAGCGGTCCACGCCTTGGGGGGAGGGGTGTCCTGCCTCGCTCCCCCCCGAGGTTCTTGGGGCTGTTTTGAGAAGAGGCAGAAGGTGGTGTGGCCAGGCCCGGAAAGATGCGTTGGGAGGGCTGTGACTTGGGGGCTCCCCTTGCGGAGGCACTGATCCCTTTCCTTCTCCCAGTGTACCTGAGGTGCACCGGTGGCGAAGTCGGTGCCACGTCTGCCCTGGCCCCCAAGATCGGCCCCCTGGGTCTGGTAAGTCATCCTTGTGGAGGGGCGCTTTTTGTATGCGGAGAGCAGAGTTCGACTCTGGCTTGTGCAAACACGATTGTGTCTGAGGTGCCCCTGACAGTGAGCGATTGCCATCCCCGGCTAGGCCTGAACTGGCACTAGCCGTCACAGAAAGGTTGTAGGTAAAGATGGAACCTGGTACCTTGAACCTGTAACTTTCCAGTGCCTCTTAGCGCTGCTCTTAGTGTCCCTGAGAGACGGGATAGAGGAGGTTTTTGAAGTCAGGAGTGGCTTAGTGACACCGCATAGCCTACTTGGCCTGTTTCCTAGGGAGATGGGCATATGGCTGCTGGGAAGATAAAATGGGGTGTGACATGAGGATCTCGGTGAATGTTACAGTAGCTTGTATTAACAACTCTGCTCTGAACCTACTGATTAATGTGATTAGCTTTACCTAGGATCAGACTTATTAACCTGCTTTTTCCTCCATTTTATACTCTTTACTGAACTTCCTTTTTCCTGAATATAATCAGGCCTTTATTCTTTGAGCAGTGGTCTCCTGTCTGAAAAGCTCTCCCACCATGGTTTTGCTTAAGCAGTGTCCTCATTACTCTTGGCCCTTAGCTCAGCTGGCACTCACTGGACATCTCTCCTGTTCAGGGAACTGTAAAGGGGCAAATGCCCAGACCTCATCCCCACAGATTGATTAGGGTTGGTCAGACACAAGGACCTGGTGTCTTTAAGGAGGCCCTCGGTGATTCAAGTGTAAGAGAGTTGAAAATAACCACATAGGTCCTTAGGAGAGGGTAGATAGATAAGGGCCCTGGTCCCATTGTGGCCTTGAACCCGCAGTTTACAGCCCTGGACCAACTAAACCTGCAGCCTCAGTTTTCCAGTTTAGTATGGTGATAGCCATGCCTTGATTGGGCAGGCAAAGTTGAACGTGTTTCAAACAGCTTGCTTGTGCTGCCAAGTGAGGAGGACTGGGCAGATATTCAGACTGCTTCGATGTAGGGCATGGTGTGATATACCTTTTATTTCTGCAGTCTCCAAAAAAAGTTGGTGATGACATCGCCAAGGCAACTGGTGATTGGAAGGGTCTGAGGATTACAGTGAAACTGACCATTCAGAACCGACAGGCCCAGGTACTTGGTTTGAGGGAGGGCAGAGGTAGGGATTCCTGGGAGGAAGGTTTTTTGCTGACATGGTCACCTGCCACCAGTGGTGAGGTAAGAGCAATTTTATCTGTGGGGAAGGCTTTTGAGAGCATGGGTCAGATATTAACTCTTCTCACTTTTGAGACACTGGGTAAATCACTTGTTTGCTGGGGTAGGACGTGTTTCAGGTTATGAAAATTAACCTGAATGTACAGTAAATGTGGCATCTGGCCCATGGATTCTGAGAGCCAAGGTGCATGGTAGTATGGGTTGTTCTCATTGGAGGGTGGGGTAGGGTATGTTATTCCCATTGAGAATCTCTTCCGCAGATTGAGGTGGTACCTTCTGCCTCTGCCCTGATCATCAAAGCCCTCAAGGAACCACCAAGAGACAGAAAGAAGCAGAAAAACAGTGAGTGGCTTTTTCCCTGGTAGTATGTGAGTGGTGTTGTGTGCCCAGTGTTTGATACACAGCCGCACGTGCTCCCTTTAATGAAACCTAGGGATGGCACAGGTATTTGTTAAGCTGTTCCAGAGCGAGGCACTGCCAAGAGGTGCCATGTGGCTCTCCCCAGTCCCTGGTGTGGAACAGATCCCACCCAACGCTTGCAGGAGGGACATGTTCAGGCAGGGTGAAGAAACTTTAGAAAGATAACCAGTAATCAAGAAAGAGCAGCTTCCTAGCTGGATGACAGACCCTATGGACAGCTTTAATCAACCTCAGTCACTTCAGCATGTTTTTTCTCCTCTGCAAAACAGTCCCTTCCACATAAGGTTAGCAAAGACTTTTGTCCCTAGCCACCCGCCACTGCACCTGACCAGTTTTCTGTTGGCTGGTGCAATCCAGTGGTGAGCTGATACTAAACCCCAGCTTAGGAAACAGGGTTGTTCTTCATGTGGATGACTCTGTGCCGAAAGCATGGGAACAGGTTAGAAATGGGTGAGGGAAGACTGACTGGTCTGCTCTGGCCTCAGGTGGTAACAAAGCTTTTGCTGTTTTTTATTTTCTGCAGTTAAGCACAGTGGAAACATCACTTTTGATGAGATTGTCAGCATTGCCCGACAGATGCGGCATCGATCTTTAGCTAGAGAACTCTCTGGTAAGAACGGAACAGTATGGGGCCACCTAATAGTCAAGCAAGATGTATTCACTTAGTGGCATTTTCCCACTTAGAGGGGACTTTATTTTGTAAGACCTGAAATTGCGGTGTGGTGTCTTTCTGGGTTTGAAAGAATCTGGGTATCATAGGACCTGTGGACATTTTTGCATTCAGAGCTTTTAAATATATGGAGCTATGAAGTTTTGATTAGGGGAGCAGTGATGATTATTCCTGTATTCCATAAAATAGTTATTCCTCTCCTTGCCTGTATTTCCCCACTGGTATCTGAGGATTGTGAGGGATGACAGTCCCTCTGATTCCACCTTTTCTTAATTATAGGAACCATTAAAGAGATCCTGGGGACCGCCCAGTCTGTGGGCTGCAATGTTGATGGCCGCCACCCTCACGACATCATAGAAGACATCAACAGTGGTGCGGTGGAATGTCCAGCTGTAAGTGACTTATGCATTGACTTGCTTAAAATCAGGGTGAAAACTGGAGGGGAAGCTAACTAATGTATCCTTGGGGAAAAGGTGGAAAATTCTAGAAGTGCTCAATAGTGGGGCTGGGAGATAAGGTTTTTTTGTCTTATTACTGAGGGTTTTTTTTTTCTTTTCCACAGAGTTAAGAACTGCAAGAAAAATAATAAAGGGTTATTTGACAACCAGTGGACTTTCTGATGTGGCCTCTTCCTTGGGGGAGCCTAGGCTTTGTGGTCAAATGGTGGTCATTGAGGCCAGGGTGACAGAATCTGGGGATGGAGCAGCAATCTGTGGACAACACATTTCTGTCCTGTATGGGACTAGCTCAGAAAATACCTAGAAAGGAAGTCTGCTTTTGGAGACACATTCATGGAGCTCCTCAAGAAATAGTTCTTGGTCAGAAAGAAAACTTGGGGAGTTAAACACTTAGGGAAGGAGCTCTTCATCCCAAACCAGTTTAATCATTTGGTGGGTTCTGGGCCCAGGGCCCATGATTCAAGGCTTTGCTCTCCATTCCAGTGTACAGCTGTGGTTCAGAACCACTGATGGGACAACTAAAGAACCTGACCTTTATGAGTCCTCTTCTGTAGTTAGCAGCTCCTAGCCCTACCCTGGTTTGCTTTAAACCAGTCACAGACTATTTTCTAATGAATGCTTTCATCTTTCCTAAGCCTCTCCCTTGTCTTTTCCTTAGTTCTGTTCCTTTTGAGTTTCTAGAGCTCATCACTCACTTTCACCTTATTTGATATGCAATGAATGAACCTCAAACACCTGGACACTGAGACAAAGCTACCCGAGCAGCCTGAAGTACCACCTGGAAGGGGCTTCTGGGCACTAGCCTAAAGGGAGTTGGGAATGACGGCACCAAGAACTTCGTTTCCCTGCCATTGGTCACTTGGCTGTCCCACTTGGTCATGGTGGTTTAGGTGGTTTTTAGTCACAGGTGCAAGCAGGGGTGGAAAACTGCTTTAGTGGAAAGGACTGCCCAGAGATCGCTGGAGTGAGGAACATTCCAGGACACGGGCAAGTCCGCAAGGAAACAAAGCTAGAGGCCTTGGGTGATGGCTGAGGGTACAAACAGCTTACCTTACAGTAGACCAGTAATGGGGAGTCTCAAATCAGGCTTACCTAACCAAAAACCAAGTAAGCTCACAGCAGTTTATAAGTGCTGAGATGAGATCTACACCATTTGGGTGCAAGGGAGAAAGGAAGCAGGCCAACAGGCTAAAGAGCTGTCAGCAAGAGGGGAAAGTAAAAAATGACTCACCTGCCTCTGAGCCAGGGAAAGCATGGCTGCCGTCACGTTGCCCCAGTTTTGTTAGCCTTCCCTCCCTTAAGAACTCCGTTTAAAGGTATGTACCTTGCTGAGGGATTTCATTAGCTTCTTCCTGCACCCTCAACCTCACTGTCCTTCCTCGGTCTTGACAGCAGTAACTAGAATAGAGCATTTGAGCAGCTCAGAAAGTGCAGGTTGTGTGCAGCTGTGTCTAGAGTCAGCATCCCTCCCCCAGCCCCATTCTAGTAACAGCTGGCTCTAGAATCCCCTTCCTCACTTGAATTCACTCCCCCAAATCTTAAACCTCAGTGGCTCCACTATGGGAAATACTCGTTCCTGGCTAATATTCTTGTTTTTGTTTTGTTTTTTTTGTGGTACGCGGGCCTCTCACTGTTGTGGCCTCTCCCGTTGCGGAGTACAGGCTCCGGAAGCGCAGGCTCAGTGGCCATGGCTCATGGGCCCAGCCACTCCGCGGCATGTGGGATCTTCCCGGACCGGGGCACGAACCCGCGTCCCCTGCATCAGCAGGCGGACTCTCAACCACTGCGCCACCAGGGAAGCCCCTGGCTAATATTCTTGATTCTCCTGTTGCAACAGCCCTCATTCAAGCAGAGACTACTACAACCAGACCACTGCCAAAACACCTGGCCTTTTAAGTAGGAACCAAGTCTTTCACTCATTCTTTATAAATCAACGTTTCTGGAGTGCTTTTACCACTGAATTAAAGGTAAATCTTTAAAACTGAATTGGAGTTGGGTTGTCTAAGATGTTGAGAAAGAAGAGAGCACCTGAGACCTTCCAGATGCAACATGTAAAAAATAGTGACTATTTATTAAAGGTGCTTTTGCATGTGGCTCTGGGCTAGACTTAAAGTCAGATGTCCCCAGATGCCTTCAGATTACGTGAGGTCCCCATCCACTTTGGTTATGTTCGCAGTTACTCTCCAGCATGGAGTCTCTGATGTCTAATGAAAGCTGAACTACACCTGAAGGCCTTCCCACACTCACTACATTCGTAAGGTTTCACACCAGTGTGAATTTTCTGATGCTGACTAAGGGATGAGCTCTGGTTAAATGCCTTTCCACACTCATTGCACTCATAGGGTTTTTCTCCTGTGTGAATTATATGATGTCGAATAAGGGCTGAGCTCTCACTGAAGAACTTCCCACATTCATTACATTTATAAGGCTTCTCCCCAGTGTGGGTCTTTTGGTGGATTATAAGGTTTGTGCTTTGGCTGAAGGCCTTCCCGCACTCATTGCACTTGTAGGGTTTCTCTCCAGTGTGAGTCCTCTGGTGGTTTGTGAGGTTTGCACTCTGGCTGAAGGCCTTCCCACATGCATTACATTTGTAGGGTTTCTCCCCTGTATGGATTCTCTGGTGCTGAATAAATGCCGCACAGTAGCTGAAGGCTTTCCCACATTCGCTGCACTTGTAGGGCTTCTCCCCTGTATGAGTCCTCTGGTGGTTTGTAAGATTTGCACTGTGGCGGAAGGCCTTCCCACAGTCACTGCATTCGTAAGGCTTCTCTCCAGTGTGAATTCTCTGATGCTGAACAAGGGCTGAACAGTCACTGAAGGCTTTCTCACACTCACTACATTTGTAGGGCTTTTCTCCGGTATGAGTTCGCTGGTGTTTTGTAAGGTTTGCATTCTGGCTGAAGGCTCTTCCACATTCACTACATTTATAAGGTTTCTCTCCGGTGTGAGTCCTCTGGTGCTGAATAAGAGATGAGCTCTGGCTGAAGGCCTTCCTGCATTCATGGCACTCATATGGCTTCTCCCCAGTGTGGCTCTTCTGGTGCTGAGAAAGGGAAGAACAGTAACTGAAGGCTTTGCCACATTCATTACATATGTACGGCTTCGCTCTGTGAGGTTTAATTATATCTGAATTCTTCCTGAAGCTCTCTGTGTGCGTTTCACATTTACGGGGCCTCCCTTCTGTAGGAACTCTCTGCTGTGGAGAAAGAACTGGTCTCAGATTGAAACTCTTCCCCAGTTCACCGTTTCTGTGATCTGAATCCCCAGAGGGCATCTCTACACTTGGGTCTTGGAATGATTCTTCAGAAATGTCTTGTTCAGGTGGTGATTCAGATACAATCTTCCAATCTGAAGAATATTTACAAAAGCAATTTTAAAGATTCTTTTGGTGAAAGAAAAGATACCGAAAGACAAAAGGCTGAAGGAGTCTGGCTGAGCTCTTATGTGGGACAGGTTCGATGCTTCCACCCCCTTTCACCCAGGATGCTTCCGTTCTAAACCACAATGATCACAAAGCTTTTCAGAGACTTGAGCATTCTTTGCTCCCTTTCCTAAACAGCAGAAGTTTATCCTGAACCTGCCTCAGATGCACTCCTCTCCTTTCTTTCTGACACTCCTCTCCTGTGCTTTTGCCAAGTACTGGGTTGTCTTAAGCTGTCTTCTTAGTCACAATTCTCGGTGTGGTTTTGGGCAACCTACTATTACCAGGATTGAACAATTCACTTAAAACTGATGACTGATGCCAGCAGGATGAATGTTTTCACCTATCAAATCAGCAAGATTTCAAAAAAAATGGTTAATTCTAGAGTGTTTTAAGAGTGCAGCATTTGGGATATCTCACACACTGGTGCGGCTGCATAAATGGACAGGCTTTCTGGAGAGTAATCTGGCTGCATGTGTGAAGAGTCTTTAAAATGCTGACACAGAATTCCACTTCACCTGCATTAATATCATTTGTTGTCAACACTGCATCATTTGTCAAATGAAAAGCAAATACCTAAATGTTTAATAACAAGGAATGACTATATAGTATAGCCAATCAAGGGACACTGTTCAGCAGTTATAAGTCATGTTTGAAATCTGTACATTATAATTCCTTTTGTAGAAAGGTATTTATTGAAAAAACACTGGCAAGTTATACAATGAAGATAAGCTGTGTTGTCTTTGGGTTGTGGGATTAGGCAGGGGTAGTTTTTATTTTCTTCAACGCTTATCTGTATTTTCTAATGTTCTCCAGTGACTATTATTTTTATAATAAAAGTTATAAAAACCTTGCTTTCAAGGACTATGCAGTGATAAAAATAAACAACATGCTTGTTAGATGAAAGAAGGAATATGTAAAATTACATACTGTTACTTAATTTTAGAAAACGCTGCTTTTTGTAATACGAAGATTGAAGGTAATACCTCTGTGTGGTGGGATGACAGGAGATCTTGATTTTCTTTTTTATTCTTTTCTAAACTTAAAATGAACTTATTTTTATTAGAAAAAAGTTATTTTAAAAAGAATAACATTGCTTTTATAGTATGGATGGGGGTGGGTGATATTTTTAAAAAGAGTTACTGATTCTTAATCCCCTTTGGGACCTCATTCATTTTAAGAGAAAACCTTAAAGTGTGAATTAATGTATAATATTTGCAAAGTATTAAAACTAAGTGAACCCAATGGTCCCAGACATCTCTCTCTGTCTCCTTCATAGAGGCTTATAGCTAAGGAAGTGAAGTTTTAGGGAAGGCTATGGAGCTTCTTTTCACAAGGGTCAATTTTCCTGAAAAGATTCTTCCTGTTTCTACCTTATTTAGGAAAACAGCAGGTTAGTTTTAGGTATGCTTTATTTGAATTTCTATACAGAATCTTGACCCAGACCGCCTGGGTTCAAATCTGGGTTCAACCTCTTACTAGCTGTGTGACTCTGGGCAAATTACTATGCCTTGGACTTATTATTTGTGAATGTAGCTCTCTTACAGAATTATTAAGAGGACTAAATGAGCTAAAACACAAAGGACCCAGAATGATACCTGAGGAACAGCAAGTGTTATATGAGTGCCTGTTATTAACTTGGACCTTTTCCTTGTAAATCATATTAAATGGTTTCCCATTAAGCAGGTTTCCCTCTAAGTTGCATGTGCATTCGAAGCCCAGTCTACTAAGAGCACCAAAGTTCCTGTTTCGGGTTGAGGGTATCTCTATGTTACTTGGTATTTGGTCTTACAGCTCTCAAAAACTGACCATCTATCTAAGTAAAAGATGGAAAGGAGAAGAAAAGTGACAACAAAAGAAGCAGTGGGAGAAAGGAGCAATTAAGAAGACTATGCGGGGAATTCCCTGGTGGTCCAGTGGTTAGAACTCTGCGCTTCCACTACAGGGGGCATGGGTGCTGGCTCCTGTATAAGATGGTCTAATTATATTCGAAACTGAATATACCCAAAACAGAACCGCTGATTTTCCCTTTCAAGCCAGTGTCTTTGTCAGTCTTCCCATTCACCCAACTGCTCAGGCCAGGATCATCCTTAATGTCTCTTTCCCACACATCCAGTCCACTAGCAAGTCGTGTTGGCTTTAACACCCAATTATGTCCTGATCCTCCTCCTCAGCAGCCACCATCCTCTCACTGGAATGTCCTAACTGATCTCCCTGATTCTAGTCTTGAACACTGAAAGTCTAGTCTCCACACGTTATCTTTTCAAACACAAATATTATCCCTTCCCTGCTCAAAACCCTCAATGGCTTCCTATCTTCCTATTTGAATAAAACCTGAACGCCTTCCATGGCCTCTAAGCCTTACATGATCTGCCCCCTGCCTAGCACCCTCCCCACTTGTTTACTGAGTCCTAGGCTCTTCTCATCCTAACACAAGTCTAACTTATTCCCAACTCAAAGCCTCAACACGTGGTGTGGCCTAGAATGTTCCTCCTCCGGATACTTATACGGCTGGCTCATTCTTTTCCTTCAGATCTCAATTCCAGTGTCACCTCCTCAAAGTGGTCTTCCCTGTTCATCCGATCTAGGATAGCCCCCACCCCACCTGTATTCCCCTTTCTCACAGTACTCATCACCATCCAATATTGTATCAGTTATTTTGTTTACTCGCTGTATGTACGTTCCTCACTAGGATGTAAGCAGGGACCACGTCTTGTTCTCTGTTGCACCTCCAGTAGCTAAAACAACGCCAGGCATGTACCAAGCAGTGAGGCAAAGGCAGGTCGAAGACCTGGGTCTGTCTGTCACTGTGGGAGGGGTGGGATGGAATAACAGCTCTGAAACCAGCCCAGGAGGCACAGCGATGCCCAGGATGCTCGGTGGGTCTCAGAGCAGAGGTGCGACATCACAGGAGCAGTGTTTTAGCTACTCTAATAGCCAGATTTAAAACTTTCCTCCAGCTACTTCACTGTTACAGAATTAATACCGCCCTACATTGTCGACAACTTTTTTTCATATATATTAGTTTGTCAAAGAGTGAGACAGATTTTGTTATCCACATTTTTTCAGATATAGAAACAGACGACCACAATTTAGTGGTTTACTCTGAATCCATGTAGTTAATACGTAGCAAGCCAGGACCTGGATGCGTCTTTCATGGGTCCACATCTGAAGTTGCTTCCACACTAATACGCTACACTAATACCTCAGGGCACAGATCTTTGTGGTAACACCTTTTCCCAACTTCTGTTTCTAGTGACATGGTGATTTGAATCTTTTTCAGTAACCTTTAAAGGATCCTGAACCCCTCTGAGGCTGTGATGAAATCTTTTCCCAGAAAGATGCAGTTATTGCCACAAAACACTGTATTCAATTCCCGAAGTTCCACACAGGGTTCTCTGGATTCAGATTAAAAGGTCCTGCATAACAAGTATGCTGTGCTGGGAAGCAGGGGGTTTGGGAGAAGGAAGCAGCAGGCAGTGAGGCTCCCTGTAAAGGGAAGTATTTCAGCAAGTGTGAGTGGTGCCTGGAGTTACAAGGGCTGAGGTGACATGTGATAGGCTGCTTAGAAAGAGGATAAAATGTGAAGAAGAGTTCAGATGAACCATGCACAAAATAAGCCAGAGGCTTTGTTTTCATTGTCCTACAGCAACCATAAAAGATATAAAGCATTAGACCGCATTTTTAGAAAAATTTAAAATTTTGTCGCCTTAAAGTTGTTAAGTTCATTGTACCTCTGATACTTTAAGTTTCAAAGTATCAGAAGTGCCTGGAACCACAGGCCCTGCCAGAGGTCAGACATTTGCAAGGGCTGAAATATGAAGGCGGGGGTGGAGTGAGCAGCCTTAGATGAGTAGCAAGAGATAAAGGCAGAAACTATGGTTTCCCTTGCTCGTTTTCCCTAAGTTTCTTAGTATCAGACCTTCAGAAAATTCCAGCATGGCCACGAAGAGGGAGAGAAGGGGTGTGGGTGCAGAATCCAATAAAGGGTTAGTCAGAGAAGGGAGTAGCAGTAGGTGTCACAGCTGAAGCATGGCTAAAGGTGGGTACTTGAGATCCTCAGTGAGGTGAACCCGAAGCAGGGAATGTGCTAGGCCAGCAGAGATGACTCTCATTTCCCAGAGGCCAGCAATACCACCAGTGCTCCCAAATGCCTCCCAGCCTGGGGAGACTGAGTAGACAGTGTGGATAGAGGGCTTTGGAGTCTGACCGATGTTGCTTCAAACCCCAGCCTCGCCACTTTCTAGCTGTGAGGCTCTGAACCAGTGAGTTAGCCTTTCTCAGCTTTATTTTCCTCATCTATAAAACAGGGATAATAATATCTACCTCACCGGTTGTTAAAATACTCAAATGCACTAACGCATGTTTCAAAGGGGCTTTTGCTCCCGAGACTCTGACTGGCTTAGTGCTTGCTCACATACCTGGACAGGTACTCCTTAGGCCTTCTCTCTCCAGCATCCATGAACCTTCCCTTTGTTCCAACTGGGAGTTCATACCAGGCTGGGAGACTGGAAGTCCTATTTAAGGGGGACAAAAAGTGGGGTTTAGAGATCTGTACTAAGTATAAATAGCCTCCCAGAACTGAGGGGAGTGGAAACAGGTCATTCATATCATTCATTCAACAAATATTTATTGAGCACTGAGCACTGTTTATTGGTACCAGGCGCTAGGGGACACAGCAGTAAATAAGATAGATACGGTGCCAAGGTCTTAGTAGAGCATTTCTGAAAAGAGCTAAAGTAACAGCCTCAAGGAGGGGTCAAGCCAGGGAGCTAAGCAAGCCCATGAAGCCAGATACTTAAGAAGATGGGAACTTAGTGACTATGGAGGAACTGGCCTGAAGGCTACGCCACCCTTCCTGGGAAATAAGAAAATGGGGAGGTGCAGCCTCGGGGGGAACAAAATGAAACTGCCTATTTCCCAAACCAGAACGCAGAGATCTTTCACTAGGGAACGAGGAGGAACAAACACTACCCCTCTGGTGCAGCAGAGCCACTCAGGATCACTCGACACTGGGAAGTAAAACATTTTCAGAACTGAACAAATTCTGCATTTTCAATGGTTTCCTTACCCAGTAGGACCAGGTTTCTGGACTTTTCTGGCATCCCTTCCTTGAACCTGTCCCTCAGAGTAGGGGCCAACTGCCTCCATCCCTTCTGGGTAAAAGCTACAGTCACACTGTTGAAAGGGTGTGGATCCCTGAAACAACAAGCATATTCCTTCTTGCCCAGTGGCCTCAGAATACGAGGGGGTGGGGAGGTTGGCAGCTCTGGGTGTGTTGGTTAGCGGGCCTACAAAGGGTCTTCGAAAGGACTCAGGGTAGTTCCAGAAAAGCATTTATTGATCACTTCTTATGTGCCTAACATTATATTGGATATTGATGCACAAAAATAAATAAAATACAGTCTCTCTTGTCTTCACATGTTTATACTTCTAGTAGACTTTATACATAAATAGAAGAAACTGTGTATATATATGAGCAGTAATTGGGCAGAACTAACAGGTGCTTGGGAATTAAAAACGCCAATATAGAAAAAACAAAATTAGAATGTGTGAGTTTATGCAACAAGGAATCAGCTGCAAATTAGCAAAGAAATGTGAATGATTAATGTTTTCAGAACACTTAATAAATATTCCTGCTTACTCAGACATCACACAGTACGGCAGGAAAGCCAGCACGTATGCAACCACCTGTAATAATGTGTCAAAGAGATGGACACATTAGTTGCTAGGATAACAGAGGAGGAATCATAGATGTAGGGCAACCTGGCCTTCAAGGAGCAGGTTCCTCAGATGGAGAAAGAGAAGGATGTCCAAGGCAATGGAGGCATCAGGAGCAAAGGCACGGAGGCAAGAGAGTCTTTGCCTATTTTCAGCTTAGGAAATGGTACCTCCAGTCACCTAGTTGGCCATGTCAGACAACTGGGTGCTATCTTCCCCTTTCTTGCAGCTCCTCATGTCAACTGCATATTCATTCTTCCTCCTCAATATCATGAGAATTCATGCATTTCTCTCCATGCCCCTGCCACTACCTTGCTTTAAGCCACCATCGTTTCCCAAATCATAACTAGTCTCCTGATTTCTAATTTTACCTGTCCTTCCAATACATCCTTCACACTGAGAAATGCACTAAACGGGACAAAGAGGGTCATTTTTAAAAATGATGGAATATTTAAAACATTTGGGTCATTTTATAATAATCAAGAGAGTAAAATCCATTATGAAGATATAAGGGTCATGAACCAAATAACAAATATATAATTCATAAAGAAAAAACTGTAGGAAGTGCAAGGAGAAATTTAAAATATAGCTACGAGAGATGTTAAACAACTTAGTTGTTGACAGAGTTAATACAAAATAAACAAAAAAATAAAGGTATGGAAGAAATGAGTAATTTAATAAGGTTGAGCCATAAAACCTACAGCTGCAATCACACTATACCTGGATGTTTTGTGTGGAGAAGAGACACAAACTTTGCCTGCATGGAGCACAGACCAGCTAAATGTGCAGACAAGAAACCAAAGTCACGATTTTGGCATATCTAAAAAAATAAAGACCCACCACCAAAAATATTCAATATATATGAACAAAATAGGAAGAAAATGAATTAGGGGATTCAACTCAAGAGATTTTGAAAAATGAATTTTAAAATAAATCTAAGGAAAGCAGAAGCAAAAAAACTAATACAGAAAATTTTGTTAATAAAGAGTAAAACTGATGAGGAAATCCAAGAGCAGGCTTTCTAAAAATGAAAACAGACCAATTCCTAGTCTAGTCAAGAAAAACAAAGGGAGAAGACAGTTCTTACCCTCATAGAAGGACTATGAAATGGAATTTATTAGAAATAATTCTGTAGAATACTCTTAATGAAATTGGGGAAATATTAATCAAATTCTACTAAGTGTAAATAAAAAGAAGGTTACAAATCAGGACAAACCCATTTGGGGAAAACAGAAAAAAAAGAATATGACTAAAAGGACACAAATCAAAATGTTAAGTGTTATTTCTTTGTAGGATTAAGTGTAACTTTGGGGGGGTATGTTGTCTATACTTTTCAGGTTTTCTATAAAGAGCATGAATTCCTTTTGTAATTAAAAACCAAAAACACCCTTAATATTAAAAAAAAAAAAAAAGAGGCTGCCTTTCAGAGTAACTTTCCAACTTACTTGGGGCCCAGCTGTGAGGAGACCATCTGCCATTCCTTCCTCTTCTGTGCCTTCCTCTTGGGGAAGGGCAGGATCTGGAGAAGGTGGCTCTGGAGGAAGAGAAAGAAAGCAATGAGGCATAAAATTTACAGCTCACCAAGCTAGAAAGTCTCAAATTTTCACTCTGAAGAGAGTGTTCAAATGACATTATAGGTCCCAGGGCTCAATGAGGCTGAATTTGCAGACTTGCAATGGGATAGAAATTTTCCAATTTCCCTTCCTACCTCAGAAGTTCCATCAATTCACTCAAACACAGGAAGGCATTAGAGTGTAATAGAGTCTCAAGTATTCCAGATCTACCACTTACCAGCAGTGTACAAATCATGTAACCTCTCTAAGTCTCATTTTTCTCAACTGTAAAATGATAATATCCCATGTAAAGTTGCTGTGAAGATTTAAATGCAGACAAAGCAGTTGACACAATGCCTAGCATGTAAATATACAGCTTACAACTATTACCAATTAAGTTCCTTGGAGAAAGTGGCTCTGCAAATTTAAGACATTTGCTTAATCAAAAGAAGAGGTAATGACCAAGTGGGATTCATCCCAGGAATGAAAGGTTGGTTCAACAAATGAAAATCAATCTGTATAACACACTATATTAATACAAAGGGTAAAAAAACCTCCATATGATCATCTCAGTGAACACCAAGAAGGCCATTTTACAGAATCTGATACCTTTCATGATAAAACACATCCAATAAACTAGGAACAGAAGGGAACTTCCTCAACTTGATAAGAGGCATTTACAAAAAACCCAGAGCTAAAGACTGATGCTTTTCCCCTAAGATCAGGAACAAGACAAGGATGTCTGCTTTTGCCACTTCTAATCAGTATTATACTGGAAGTTCTAGCCAGAGCAATTAGGCAAAAACAAGCAAACAAGCAAACCAAAGGCATACGGAATGGAAAGGAAGAATTTAAACTACCTGTATTTGTGAATGGCATGATTCTGTATACAGAAAATCCTAAGGAATCCACAGAAAACTATCACAGCTAAACAAGTTCAGCAAGGTTGCAGGATACAACATGAATGTACAATAAAAAAAAACAACTCAATTAAAAATGGGCAAAGAGGGGCTTCCCTGGTGGTGCAGTGGTTGAGAGTCCACCTGCTGATGCAGGGGACACGGGTTCGTGCCCCGGTACGGGAAGATCCCACATGCTGCGGAGCGGCCGGGCCCGTGAGCCATGGCTGCTGAGCCTGCGTGTCCAGAGCCTGTGCTCTGCAATGGGAGAGGCCACAACAGTGAGAGACCCGCGTACCGCAAGAAAAAAAAAAAAAGGGCAAAGGATTGAATAAACAGTTCTCCAACTGTATTTCTATACACTAGCAATGAACAATCCAAAAATGAAATTTTAAATTCCATTTACAAGAGCATTAAAAGAACAAAACACCTAGGAATAAATTGAACAAAAGAAGTGCAAGAGTTTGATTGCTGATGTTATAAGCAAAAAAGTATAAATAACATAGGTAGGATACTTATTTTGGTATGGATTAATTTACTTTACTTTCTTAGCCATATCTACCTCTAATCTCTTGTCACTAGTATTCTTCTTAAAGTTGTTTTTTCAAAATATTTTTTCATTTTTAAAATTAAATTTCACACATCATCCTCAACACTGCATTTTTTTTTTTTTTTTTTTTTTTTGGCGTTATGCGGGCCTCTCACTGTTGTGGCCTCTCCCGTTGTGGAGCACAGGCTCCGGACGCGCAGGCTCAGCGGCCATGGCTCACGGGCCCAGCCGCTTCGCGGAATGTGGGATCTTCCCGGACCGGGACACGAACCCGTGTCTCCTGCATCGTCAGGCGGACTCTCAACCACTGCGCCACCAGGGAAGCCCAACACTGCATTTTATATGTAATAGATTTAAAACTGTTGACACCTCTAGTTGACCTTTCTCTGTAGACCATAAAGTCTTTAATTGAGAAAATCATTCCCTACAGACACTGAGGTATCTGTTAAGCTCAGAGCAATTTCTCATAAATTGATGTTATTCTCAATCCTAATTCTTTGTTTTTTTAATGTGTAAATATTTCAGAACAAGTATTTTTATGGATACTGTTGCTTCCATTTAGATACTTTTCTTTAATAAAAAATCATCAAATCTCAAAAAAAAAGAAAAAAAAGTGCAAGACATTGCACTGAAAATTACCAAACATTGTTCAAGGAAATTACAGAAGATCTAAACTTTCTACAAGGCAACAGTAATTAAAATAGTGTGGAACTGATATAAGGATAGACATACAGATCAATGGAGAAGAACTGAGAGTCCAGAAATAAATCCATACATTTATGGACAACTGATTTTCAACAAGAGTGCCAAGAAATTAAATTTCTTTTCAAAAAAATAGAGATGGGACAACTGGATATCTACATGCAAAAGAATGAAGCTGGACTCCTACCTCACACCACATATAAAAACCCAAAATGGATCAAAGACCTAAATGTAAAAGCTCAAACTTCTAGAAGAAAATACAGATATAAATCTTTATGACCTCTGATTAGGCAATGGGTTTCTTAGACATGATACCAAAAGCACAAGCAACAAAAGAAAAGCTAAACTGGATTTCATAAAAATTAAAAACTCTGTGCTTTAAAGGACACTGTCAAGAAAGTGAAAAGATCTGCAAATCATTTATCTTCTAAGGGTCTAGTATCCAGAATATAAAAAGAATTCTTTATATTAAAAACTCAACAAAGAAAGACAAATAACCCAACTTAAAAATGGGCAATGGGTTTGAATAGGTATTTCTCTAAGTAAGATACAAACAGCTATTAAGTATATGAAAAGATGCTCAACATCATCAGTCATTGGAGAAATGCATATCAAACCATTATCAGATACCACTTCACACCAAGATGGCTAAAGTTAAAAAGATGGAAAAAAAACAAGTGTTGATGAGTATGTAGAGCAACTGAAATACTCATACATTGCTACTGGGAATGTAAAATGGTGCAGCCACTGTGGAAAACAAGTCTGGCAGTTCCTCAGAAAGTTAAACAGAGTTACCAAAGTTACCAGAGTTATACAATAATTCCTCCCCTAAGTATAAACCCTAGAAACATGAAAACACATCCACACAAAAACTTGCGCATGCATGTTTACGGCATTATTCATAATAGCCCAAACTGGAAACCACCCAAATGTCCAACAACTGAGGAAGAGATAAATAAAAATGGAATATTATTCAGCCATAAAACGTAGATTCCTTCATGTTACAACATGGATGAACCTTGAAACGTTATGCTAAGTGAAAGAAGCCAGACACATATATCGTATGATTCTATCTTCATGAAATGTCCAGAATAGGCAAATTCATGAGGACAGAAAGTATTGAATAGATTAATGGTTGCCAGGAACTAGGAGGAAGGGAAAATGTGGAGTAATACCAGTTTCCTTTTGGGGTGATGAAAATGTTCTGGAATTAAATAATGGTGACGGACTTCCCTGGTGGTCTAGTGGTTAAGACCCGTGCAGGGGGCATGGGTTGGATCCCTGGTTGGGGAACTAAGATCCCGCATGCCGCACGACGCAGCCAAAAAAAAAAAAAAAAAAAAAAAGGTGATGGTTGCATAACTTTGTGAATATACTAAAAGCTACTGAATTGTACACTTTACAAGTGAATGCATGTAAATGATATCTCAGTTTAAAAAAGGTGCTTTCAAAAGCGTCATTTTATTTGATGCTTACAGCTTAGAGGTGAACGGGGTAGTTAACGTTATTTTACCTTTTCCTCCATGAAGAAACACAGGCTAAGAAAGCTGGCTGGTACCCCAGAGCTTAAACAGGAATCCTAGCCTTCTGATTCTAAATCTCCAGTATCCTCCACGATTTCACAATCCAACTGGGTTGAACCCATCCTCAATATGAGGTGACGCCAACGGGCTCCCATTCCGAACATCCCTGATGCTTCAAGAGGTCTGGAAGATCAGAAGCAACAGAGGAGGCCCTGAGTAAGTCCCATTTTCCTTCCCAGGGCCCATTTCTCTCTACTTTCTAATGCCATGGGTCCATCAACAGTAAGGGACAGGACACAGAGATGATCCAGGGCTGAGCTCCTCAAACTTTTCTGACCCCGGAATTCTTTATTTCACAAAAAGGATCGTCCCCCAGCCACTTGTGGAAAGGATGACCGCCGAGCTCTGATCCGGGTCACACAGCACTGTTAGCGGACAAGCTGGAAGCCACAAACCGCTCCACCACTCCGTCTCACCTCCTTCCTCCAGCATTTGGGTCCCACCTCGCGCCACCGCCTCCCAGCAGTTTTCTGAGCGTCAGCGTCGCTTCACTGCAGCCCCAGCCCCGCTCTGGGCTCTTCTCTCAGGCCTCTCCCCTTAAAGGCCGGGTCTGAGCCTGCGGTGCTGAGCCCGGTCCGGCCTGTCCAGCCGGGTCTTTCACTGTCTCCCCAGCCACAGCCAGGCCTCAGCTGGGGAGCCCGTGGCGCACCTGCCTCGGTCTCAGGCAGAACACCACGTGAAAAAGCCGCTGCCACCTACGCGAGAGAGCTCCCAGCTCCCGCCTCCGGCACGAGCTCAGAAACTGCGGCCGCAAACCCGCCTCTCGCTCCAACGGGACGCGCCTGAACAACGCCACTTCCGGTCATGCGCACATGCCTCCCTGCGCCACCGGACTTCATTTCCCAGAAATCTCCGGGCTCGTTACTGGCCAAAGCCTTTTTCTGTCTCTCGGTGCCAGGTTGTGACCCGCACACCCTCGTGGACAGTATTTCCCAGCGAGGCTTCCGCCTGTTCTTGCTCCCAGAATCTATTTCCCATCACGCTTTGTTGCACATGGCTTTCAGGGCCACCGGATCCAATGACTGGGGCCTCTTGGACAGGAAGAGACTTGGCCGCGAAGGCTCACGGGAGTGGTGCTTTCAGCGCAGGCGCAGATCTGCACTAGGTCTAGGCGCCTGGTTTCTGCTCAGGGGTTTGATGTGCCCGGGGCCCGGCTCCACGAGGTCCTCTCCCTCGTCAGTCAGCTCAGGGCCCAACCCCAGCCACCTTCACGGTCCTCTTGCGCCCTTCTGATAGTTTGGGAGGGGTAAAGGAAGTGAGGGCCCCTCAGTGTGAACGGGGCAGCTGCAGGTTGGCCTGGAACGGTCAAAGTATAAAAGTTTATCATCAGGAAGACGTCTTCAGTAATCTCAGGGCAAGAAGCACACTTTAACAGTGTTCAGTTAGAAGTGTTGGGAGAGGAGATTCCTGAATATCCTGTCCTTGGGGGCTTCCGTGCTGCCCCAGGGGATATTTCAGTGGGCTTCCTCAGAGCGTTGATGGAATTTCCCCACAAGCCTGTTGATCTTCACTAATCAAGCAATTTTCTGATGAGCAATTTAGTTTCAGAGGCATTTTGACGTTAAGGAGATGAGAATGTGTTACCTGGGGAGCGGAAATGAGTTTGGGGGTCCTAAGCCTCTTTTCATTTTGTACTCTCTCCCTTTCAATCATAGCTGGTAGTGTTGTTCCCAATATGATTCTACATTTGTGGGTCTTCTATGAATCTCATTGGGATTCACTCCATTAAGCAAGTCACACCCACAGATCTCTTTCAGATAAGCTGTTCTCTACCTTGGGCTTGTGTGATTTTTAGGCTTACAACCTTGAAGGTCAGAAGTCTGAAGTGGATCTCACTGGGCTAAATTCAAGGTGTCTTCAGGGCTACTTTCCTTCTGGAGGCTCTAAGGGGAGAATCTCTTTCCTTGCTTTGTCTAGCTTCCAGAGGCTGCCTGCATTCCTTGGCTAGTGGGCTCTTCCAGCTGGTGTGTTCTGCCCGTGCCACAGGCCCAGCAGGTGCTAAACCCATAATAGCCACTAGGAGGTAGCAAGGGGTTTCTTGCCTTAGCCTTGCGAACCCACCTATGGCCACTGGGGGGTAGCAGAGTGGTTCACGCCGCAGTTGATTCCGCCCGTGTCCACCGGGTGGTGTTAGGGAATTTCTTGCCTCGTTCTCAGAAGCCAGGATTCTCCTGGAAGTTGTTCTGGGGGTGGGAGTGGGAGATGGGGTGGATGTCGGTTGGCAGCGCACATTTCTATCCCAGGCTGGGTAAAGCGCAGCGTCTGCTGCACCTGTCTTCTGGGGATGTCTCATCCTGCCCCACTTCTTCATGGACCTGTGCCTGATGGTGCTGGACTGGGCTCCTGGGGTAGATACAGGGCTGTCAGCTGGGGCTGGCTCTTAGTCCCTGAAGCACCTTGTGCTCTGATGGGAAGGCCTTAAGGGAGTGTACGGGCACCTCTGAAAAGTGTGTGTGTCCACGATCCTTGGTACCTATAAGTAGGTGTTGGTAGCAATCACAGGTTGCTGAGGCAGTGGGGTAGGAAATAAAGAGAAACACTTGTAAAGATTTCAAATATCCCCTTATGAAGCACCCCTAGAGCTTCACATGCAGCCTCACAACCAGCCTTGCATGCAGCTCCCCGTCTCCACCACAGCCTCCCACCCTCACCTGCACAGCCTTACCACCACCAGCAACTAGACTGATTGAGCACTTATTCAGTGCCATCCTCAGATCTAAATGCTTTACGTGATCATCTCCTTTCATCCTCATAACCCCACGAGGGAGATAACATCATTATGCCCATTTTACAGATGAATGAACTGAGGCTTAGGGAAGTTAAGCGACTTCTCCTGCTCTCCCCCACCGCTCTGCCCTGGACCACTCCACACTTCCATTCCCCTTGTCTCCGGTCTCATTCGGTCTCATTACAAAGCTTAATACAAGATGTCAAGGTGGGCACATGCTGGGCTGCACAGCCTGAGAAGTGAATAAAAACAGGTTACGGAATGGGAAGTAGGGTGTCCCACTTCTGTGCAGTGATGCCGGGAAGCAAGTATGTTGGGGGAGAGATCCTTCAAGACAGAACGAAATTCTCAACAGAAGTTCTGTCTGGTAAGGTGCAGGTGGGAATATTTTATTATTTATCTAAACAAAGGAGTTATTATTTGTAAAGTGCTTAGGATAGTGCCTAGCAGATGGTTAACTGCCATAGAAAATAATTATATGACATAAATCTGTGTTTTCCAGTTTTCCTGCAATAAACATGTATTACTTATACAGTAGACAATAAAAGTAATTTGTAAAAGACTTCTGGCTCCATTAAAGTTAATATGAAGAGAGGCTTCTTTTTTGCAGGAGGAACTCAAGATCTGATGACTAATGATTCAGGAGACTGAACCCAAGGAAAGAGTCAGGAATGACCTCCAAGTGCCAAAGGCAAGCCTAGCTGACCACGAGAAAGCAGATCCATAGATGTTCTTGGCAAGACTCAGTTCGTGGGAGGCCTAGTTTTATGGAAGGCACAGGAAAATGCCCTTCTGGACTGCAGCCCACACAAAGAGGTCATGACCTGATTTTCTGAGTCAAATATTTATTTGGCAAAGTTCCTTCCTGATAATGCAGCCACGTGAGAGGAGTAACCATGGCCATCACCCAGCCTCCAAAAGCATCTTCTCCAGAAAACCAGGAACCAAGAGTCCCCCTTCTCTGTTGTCACTTTTGTGTTGTGATGGAAACGGCACGTGGAGGACTGACCACAGGACAACAAAGCGTCTCCGAGATGTTCCCTCCGCACGAGTCACAGGGCAGCAGTGGAAACTGGACCCAGGGGCTGGGAACCTTGTCCCTGTGCTTCACTGGGCTGTAGAGAGCTGGGCAGGAAGGAGGGGCCCCAGAGGACAAGGCTCCAAGGGGCTACAGTCCTGGCTCCTGACTCCCTGGGGGCAGGCGGGGCGTCCAGGCTGCAGCTGAGGCTCAGTTTGGAGTCACAGGCGGGCACCATCCCCTCCGAGGCCCAAAGCCGGTCCAGCTAGGAGGGGCAGCCACTCCCGGGAAGGGGCTGTCATCGCCCCTCAAAATGGGCTGTGATTTGCTCCAAAGTCTTTCCTTTCGTTTCAGGGACACAGGCCAGAGTGAAAAGGACACTGAAGATGCAGAAGGCAGAGGCCAGCCAGAAGGCACCGTAGGGCCTGAGCACCTCCTGCGAAGAGAGTGGAGAGGCCATGCATGGACGCGGCAGGTCAGGAGCCCTCATGCCCCAGCCGAGAAGCTGAGGCCCCAATCGGGGCCCACCCTGCCCAGGCTCAGGGGAGTGCAGGAGGTTCTGGGGTCCGCCATCCAGAAGCCTGAGCTGAGCACTGTCCAAGGTGTGGAAGTTGTGTGGCGGGGACACTGAGGCTCACTATGACGAAGTGACTGCCCCCAGGTCAGAGACCTGCTATCAAGTGACAGCTGGGCTTCCTCCCCCAGTGTCTGACCCCAGGGCCCACAGATCTCGGCTCTACACTCAGCTTTGGCCCTGCCCTCTGTGGTCCCTGCCGCCTTAGGAGTCTCTTCTTGGTGCGGGAGGAAATGGGGGAGCTATCAGCAGGTGGCAATGGGGGCGTGTGCACACACGGGGACACTCAGGGCCCATGCGTGGAGGGGGGAGGGAGCGGTGACTTTCAGTCAGAGTCAGTCCACTCTCCCAGCCCAGCCTCAGTGACCTCCCAGGTGCCAGAACCGAAGGCCACTCTCTTTCAGCTCCTCTTCCTCTGGGACATGGTGACCCCACCCCCCGCTCCTTGAAGTCTTTCTCTTGGCCTCTCAGCACTGTACACCCGCAGGTCACTCTTAGGTCCTTTGGTGCCATCCCCCTCCTTGACTGTCTGTCCCCTCCAAGCTCCTGGCAAGTAATTTCCGCCCCCAGGCCTCTGCTCTGGTCTTCCTGACATGCTCCCTGGGGTAGCACAGGCTCTACACAGAGGCCGGTCCAGCCCCAAGCATCCACCCCTCTCGTGACCTGCCTCCCCTGCCCCAGCCCGGCCTCCTGGTGCTTCATCCTCCCACCACTGTCCACTGTCACACCAGTCCTTGTCATAAAGGGGACCCTGTCCATCTCATTCACTGCCGTTCTGGCACCCTGAACAGGCCTGGACATGGTACGTACCAGGAGACCTGGGGGGGAACGAATGACTGAACAAATGCCTTGACTGTCTGCACCAGAGTGGTGCCCCCTATCGGACGGGAGGCCCTGAGGCAGGGACCATGTCTGTGTCAGCCCATCCATGAGAAGGTGGCAACGTGTTGAACTGAACTGATGCTCCCATCAACCCTGAGAGGAAGGTACGTTACCCTTGTCCATTTCCAGTCCAGGAAGCTGGCTCAGAGGAGGGTGAGCAGCACACCCAGCGTCACCCAGCAGGGAGGCGGCCAAGATGGGGACGGAGCCCAGGCCTGTTGACTCCAAAGCCGGAGTTTCTCTCACAGCCCTGCTTCCCAGCCCGTGTCCCCGGAGTCCAGTGGGGGACGAGGTCAGCCCTGCTGTCCTGCCTGGACAGCCTGGAGGTTCCTGAGTGGCCACAGCCTGGGGTTCTCGCCTGCCCCGGCCTGTCTGCTCCCCCTCACCCCGGACCAAGATGGTGTCGCAAGATGCTGGGCCTCAGCCTAAATGCAGAGCCACGGACCCCAAATCTCTCGCAACAAGAGAAATTCTGAAAAGCGCTTCTCTGCCGACTACTGCGTGAGGGGGAGGCCATCGGGGCCCGCACTCACCATGAGGCTGCTGAACTCTTTTGTCACGAGAAAGGCCATGAACCAGTTGGTGAGGACGCAGACGCCCGTGGCCACGCCCTTGACGTGCAGGGGGAAGATCTCAGACATGAGGAGCCAGGGGATGGGTCCCCAGCCCACAGCAAAGCCTGCGGGAGCAAGACAGGCGTCAGGGCCCACGGGGCTGGACCCTCGGCTCGCTGCAGACCACCTGGGCTGAAGTCTTGCGGGGCTGCCCAGCTGTGGCCTGAGGGGGCCTGGATCCCAGCCTGGAGTCTTAGGCCACTGTCCTCACTTCTTATGCATCAGGCCTTTGCTACGGAACGGGACAAGGAGGGGCCTGCTTGGAGGGCTGCCGTGGCAGTCGTGTGAGAGGAGCAGAGACGGGCTCGGCTTGGTGCCTGGCACACGGTCAGAGCTGCAGACGCAGAGGCGAGGGCGGGTAGGCCTGGCCTCACTGGGAGCCACAGGAACCCGGGGGTGACAGGGCAGCCCCCTCACCACCCCCTCAGCCCCCCCACTCACCGGCGATGAAGAGGCACATGCTGCCCACCGCCAGCCAGGCCAGCCCCACACCGCCACCGGCGGGCTCCATGGAGATGGCCGCCAGGAGGTCCACGTGTGAGGAGTTGCTGGGGCCGCCCTGGGTCAGCTTGAAGTAGGTGCCAAAGGCGCTGGTGCTGAACACCATGACCACACCTGCAGGCGGAGCGCGGCAGTGGGCAGGACAGGGCAGGGGGAGGCGGCCCGTGGCCCGGGCACGTGGCACTGGGGGGCTCAAGTCTCAGTGCACTGTGGGCCACAGCAACGTGGCCCGGATGCCTCTGAGAGGGGCAGTGAGCAGAGCCCTGCCTGGCTGCACTCACCCGGGCCCGGCCCTGCCAGCCCCGGCTTGGACCTTGAACCTCAGCAAACTCCAAGAAGCTCCTGGAAGCAGACCCTCCCTGGCCTGAGGAAGCAGGAGCAGCCACAGAGCCAGCAGCACCAAGTGCTTGGTGGGGCTCAGAACACCAGGAGCCTCACTCGGATCATCTCCTGATCCTCACAATGGCCCACAGTTACCCCCGTTTCACAGAGGGGAAACAGGCTCAGGTAAAGTCACTTGCCCAGAAAGACCACAAGCTTCTGAGCCACTTCAGCCCGGGCCCTCAGTTTCCTCATCGTACCCTGGGCCCTGATGGCGCCTTCTTGTAGGTTCACTGTGAAGGTTAAGGTGTGATGCAGCGATGCTGTTAGCACGGGCCTGGCCTCAGACAAGTGCTCAGTGAGAGCTCTCCTGAAGTCTTGGCCTTGTTCTCAGGGACACTCAGCCATTGTCCTCCTCCCTCAACGTGGTGACCTCAGCAAAGACCCTCCAGCCTGTGGTGGGAGGCTGGCCTGGGCCACCCACCTGCAGAGGGCTGAGCCGTCACCCTTGGGCCTCACCTGACAAGGCCAGGAGCAGCCTGCGCCCGGCTCTGTCCATGACGAGGGCCGCTACAGCCGTGAACAGCACCTGGATGATCCCCACGATGACCGAGGCCAGGCTGCTGTCCTGAGGAGACGGGCCGAGGCGGGTCAGGTGAAGACCCCGGAACTAGATCCCACCCATATGGCATCCAGGTGAGGCAGGCCGGGGCAGAGGCCTCTTTACCTTGAACTTGGCCTCCTCAAAGATGGTCTCTGCATAGAACATGACAGCGTTGATGCCCGACAGCTGCTGGAAGGCCATCAGTGAAATGCCGATGATGAAGGGCTTGTAGACGCCAGGACGCCGCAGCTGGGCCAAGTGGAAGCCCTGCTCAGATGGAGACCAGGCATCAGTGCTTCTCTCTACCCTGTCCCGAGGGCGCCCCAGCTTTGAGCCCACCGTCCTGAGGCCTGGTGGAGTAAGGGAGCCTCTGCTTCAGGTCCCTGCATCACTTTAGCCTCCGATTTGTAAGGTGACAAGATCCTCACCTCCCCACGTCCCTTCCTGATTTGTTGGGGGATCTACAAAGATGTTCTATGAGCAAAGAGCCCAGGCTTCCCGAATCCCACCAACCTTGGGTCTGGGCCTGGGCCAAGCGCCTCCCCATGCCCCACTGACCCTCACCACCACTGCCAGACACGTGCTATGACTCCCACTTTACAGATGAAGCAACTAGGGCTAAAGATGGGAAGGTCACACGGCAGGTAAGGGGCAGAGACTCAGTCTTCTCCCCTGCCTGACAACTCCCTGTTTAAAAAAATTTAAGTCCTCAAATCTGCACCTGCATTTTCCTCTGATGTGGCCCGGCCTTTCTCTTCCTGGGACAGGAAGATCAAGGCTCAGGCTTTCCCAGGGATGTCCAAGGTTGGGGCCCAGCTGAGCAGTGGGGCTCGAGCAGGAGAACACCCCTGATCCCCACCGCCACTGTTCGTGTACAACCTTTGCAACAGACTGTGTTGACCTCCCCTGGCTGCAAAGGGGTGATACCTCATGGTCCCCTCCCTCCAGCTCTGGCTCCCAGCCCCTCACCTGGTGCTCAGCCCCGACAGGGGGCTCTTCCCAGCCCTGCTCGGAGCCCCACAGGAACTGCATGGCAGCCACGGCTTCCTGGCGCTTGTGCTGAGTCAGCAAGTAGCGAGGGGTCTCAGGCATGCAGCACATGAGCAGCAGCATGAAGGAGGGGGGAACACAGCCCAGCACAGCCAGCCAGCGCCACTTGAGGACCCAGCCTGGGTGGGGCGGGGTGGGTCAGACATCAGAGCTGGGGTGAGCCCGCCTGGACCTTCTCTGGGAGTGCCTGCCCCCTCACCAACCCCAGGGACTCAGCTTAAGGGGTGGGGACCTCAGTACCTTTGCATGACTACCCTCGGGTTTGTCATTATTATTGCGAAATGTTGTGGAAACGATGGGGGGTATATCAGTGAATATTTATGTAGCCATTAAACAAAGGCGCTTGCTGTATTGACGTGGTATATGGCACCATTCGTCTAAAACGTAGGAGTGGGGGAATAAATATGCATAGTCCTCCTACATGCAGACTCTCAGGAAGGCTGCCGAGAAGCAGGCCAGGCTGGCGCCTCCGGAGGAAGAGGGACAGACTTGGGGGAGACTTTTCACTGAAAACCAGTCAATCAAAACTCACAGAAATTGATCAATGAAAGTGCAGATTATGATGACCTGGAGGAAATTCTACGGGTGTGACCCACATGTCTGTCCCGAACGTCAGTGTCTGTGCAGGGGCTTTGGCATACTGCTGGCCCCGCAAGGCAGCTAGACTGCTGGCAGGACTCTGAATGAGACTCAGGAGGGTAAGTGGGTAAAAATGAAAGACCACGGACCCGCATGTCAGCTACTCTGAAGAACCAGAGGGCACGTGCCCCAGGCCCTGCCACAGCCCGTCAGGCCCAAAGGCCCCCCCCCGCAACGGTTCTCAGGCCATTCCTTGACAATTCTCATTTGGGGCCTGCTGCCAGGCACTTTTCACAGTGTCACTTAATCCCTCAACAGTCCCGGACTAGGTAGGATTATCTCCACTTAAAGACAGGGAAATTGAGGCTCCCAGGGGCAGTGTGACTACGCCAATGTCACACAGCTAGTAACTGGCAGATTCCCCTAACCTGGGACTGTCAGATGTGAAGCCTGCCCTCTTTCTATCCCAGCTCAGTTCCAGTCTGCCTCTGGAAGCTTCCTCATGCTGCTCTGACCCTCGGGTCCCCTGGAACCTGCCTCCTTCAGGCTGCAAATCCAGTACTGATTCTGAGGGAGACAGGCTTGGGTCCTCCAAGCTCTTAGGCTAAAGACTCTGGAGTGCCCCCTCCACCCCCAGGACCCTAGTTTGCCACCACACAGCGAGGTACTGACCTAACCAGTCAGCCCTCCCCGCACTCCTGGAATGCGCTTCTGCTCTGGGAAGATGAGGACATCACCTTCTCCAGCTCTCCCCAGAACTTTGTCCCAAGACCCACATGACCCAGGGTCTCAGGGAGGTGGTCTGGGAACCTGGCATCTTGGGCAGTGGCTGTGTGACCTCAGGCAAATCCCTTGACCTCTCTGAACTTCAGTTTCTATATCTGTAAAATAGCCACGAAGCCATTAACAGTTATCAAGAGAGATAACACGAAAACTATACCTGCCAGATAGGCTAGGAGGATGCCTATGACGACCATCAGCTGCACACAGGAGCCGAGCAGCCCCCGTACTTCGGGGTAGGCAATTTCGGAGATATAGACCTGTTGGTAATTAAGATGGGATTTTACTTGGGGTCGAAGAGTTCTTAAAACTGAAAAGTCCCAACCATTCAGAGCTGAGGAGAGCCTCGACTGGGGCAGCTGCAGGCCCAGCGGGCTCCTAACTGCAGGCCCTGGTCAGCAGAGCCCTCCGCATACCTCCCTGCCCCCACCAAGTGATCTGCAGCAGGTGTTTAAAGGGTATAGAAGTGGCTGCTATGTGTGTGGGGCGGGGGCGAGAAGGGCTTTTCAACCTTTCATTTATTGTATGTATACCCTTGACAAAATGCAAATCCTGATGCAATAGGTGTGCGGTGGTCCAAGATTCTGCCTTTCTAACCAACTCCATGTGACACCCAGGCTGCTGGTCCAAGGACCATACTTTGAGTGGTGCCCTTGGAGTGAAAGCAGGAACTCTTCACCTCAGTTGCTATCAGTGACTGCCACGGCATCCTCTGGGCTCAGGAGCCAGAAAGCCCTTGCCCATGCTTCTAGGTTATTCCATACCTTATGCCCATGTCTAAGACAGGTGTGTTTTGTTTTGTTTTGTTTTGTGTTTTGCGGTACGCGGGCCTCTCACTGTTGTGGCCTCTCCCATTGCGGAGCACAGGCTCTGGACACACAGGCTCAGCAGCCATGGCTCACGGGCCCAGCCACTCTGCGGCATGTGGGATCCTCCCGGACCGGGGCATGAACCCGTGTCCCCTGCATTGGCAGGCGGACTCTCAACCACTGCGCCACCAGGGAAGCCCCGACAGGTGTGTTTTTGCCCAGTAAAAAAAACCCTCCAGAATATAAAATCCAACCTAGCTGCTGCCTGTTACCCAGCAAATGCAGCTGAAATGAGTGGTAGGTGCAAAGGGATGGATTCTGAGCTACTGCTCTCAATCTTGACCAGGTTAGGGTGTGGGTGGTTGATCATCCAAACTCATGACCAGCGGCAGTTCATGGGTCACAATCCCAGCTGCCAGGGTCCAAAGTCCTTCCACAGGCCATGCCAGGGCCAGGGCTGTATGTGCAGGGTCTCACTGAAGCCTCACAACCACAGCACGAGGTGATGCTATTATTCCCATTTTACAGGCGCAGAGAGGTGCTCTGCCCTGGTAAGTGGCAGAGCCAGGATTTCACCCAGATGTCCAGCTCCAAAGGCAGCCTGGGCAGTGCTGAGTCAGGAGGTGGTGAGAGAGAAGCAGGGGAAGTGGCTGGAGGTCAGGTTCCTGAGCAGTGAAGGGGAGGGCAGGTCCCAGCAGGCTTTGCCCCTGGGGACAAACCAGAACAGGATTTTCCTGCTAAACTGTAGTCAGTGGTCTGAATGACAAAGGGGGGATCTGAGCCATACTGTGAGGCTTCTGTTGACCATCTACAGATACCATCTTATTTGTAGAGCAAAAGAGAGAGCTTGTTAAGTGGCACCATCCTGGGCTCCAGTAATAGCTTCACCACTGACTAGCTGTGCCTAAACAAAGGACTTCAGGTTTCTTAAGCTCACTTCATCTGTAACCAAGGACAGTAACAGCGGCTATTTCCAAGGCCCGTTGGAGTGTAAGGAAGACGAAGCAGGGAAGGGGCATGGTGCCAGGTAGGCAGGGGGCCGCAGCCAGGGAGAAACAAGGCCCCCAGGTCTGCTCCTTCTCCCGGGTCCCAGGGCGCCAGGCTGGGGGACACACTCACCGGGGCCACTAGCGAGGCAATGCCGCAGGCCAGGCCGGTGAGGAGGCGGCCTCCGAGCAGCATCCACACGTTCTGAGCCGCGGTGATGACGGTGAAGCCGGCCACGAAGGGCCCGGCGCAGAGCAGGAGGCTCAGCTTGCGTCCAGCGCGGTCCACGAGCCAGCCGCCCAGCACGCCCCCCGCCGCGGCGCCCAGGGTCACGATGGCCTGGGGGCGGGGCGACCGCCGGCTGAGGAGGGGGCGCCGGAGGGTGCCGCGGCCCAACCTCGCCCTCTACCCCACCCTCAGCGGCCTTGGGGGAAGGGGATGGGCGACCCCTGGCAGGGGAGCCGGGACGTACTCGGCGGAGGGTCTCAGTGCCCGCCCGAAGCCAGGCAGGGGGAGGGTCCTGGCGCCCATCTTAAGGGTGGGCGAAGGAGGGTCCCAGGAGGGCTGGAGGGTGAGCCCGAGTCCTCACCCCGAACCAGGAGGCGGCGGCATCGTCGAGGCGCAGGGCCGGGGGCGCGGCACGCCGCAGGCTCGGGATGGCCGGGGAGCTGTAGCCGAGCGCGAAGCCGAAGCTGAGTGGGCCCAGAGCAGCGGCGAAGGCGGCGAGGAAGACGCGGCGGCTGCGGGGAGCGCTGCTGGGACGAGGAGGTCGGTGAGCGGGGCCTGGCGCAGCGGGAGGGGCGAGGCAGCGCCCCCGGGGCTCGGGTTCCCCTGTCCGCTCACCTGCCGCCCGGCGGCCGCAGGAGCGGCTGGGTCTCCTCCTGGTCCCCAGGAGTCATGTCCGCCGCCAACGCTTGCCCGGTCAGCTCCGACGCCTGTACTGCAGCGGGTCCCGCGAGTGCGGCCTGCACCGGCCTGTCAGGCCAGAGCCAGCCAATGAACGGTGAGTGGTGGCTCTGGGGCGGGGTCGGAACGGCGGCGGGTGTGGGAGTAACCAATGGGAACGCAAGGCGGTGTTCGCCTCTGCGCTAGGAGCCGCCCTTGAAGTCAAAGCGGACCAATGGAAGCAAAGAGCCGGTAGGCGACGAGCACTGGAACCACCCCTAGGACAGAGCTATCCAGTGTATAGGTGGGGCGGAGTTTGTAGCTGGCCCGGAGCACACAGCCATCCAATAGGAGTGTGATGCGAGCTCGGAGGCGGGGTCATATAGATACCTCACACCGAGCCGGCCAATGAGGGTGGAGGGCGGGGATTGCACTTGTGCCTGGATCCGCCTCTCAATCTAGCTTCAACCAATGGGGTTAGGAGTTGGACGAAGGCGAGCACGTGGGCTGCGCCCAGAACTTCCCGCCCCCACTCTGGGCAGCAGCGACTCCCCTCCGTGGTCGGGTCTGCGGTTCCTGTTCAGCGTTAACCGCTGCCCTGGGGCCTGGGCACTTCTGCCCAACTAGAGCCGCAGGGCGGAAGGTCTCCAAACAACGGTTCTGACCCACTCTCTCGGATGCCGAGCCTGGCGCTCCAGCTTCGTTGCCGGGGCAGAGGCGTGGCCCTTGGCGCCGCAGCCCACCTCCCTGCTCGTCACGACTCGGGGTTGGGGTGGGCCGGGGGGAGGCCCAGGTTGCCGACGATGACCAGGGCCTTCGGGTGCTGAGGTCCCGTGTTGGGCGGGGTCCCTCATGCCTCATAGCTGTGACTGATCTGGGCTTAAATCAGTGAGCTCTACGCTCCCTGTTAAATTCCACTCACTTCATAGGTAACCCTGACTTTGGAATCTTCATCTTAATATCTCCCAATTTTGAGTTCCCTGCGGATGTTAATAGCCAGCCTCTCTGTGTGCGTGCACCCAGGTCACTGCTGGAGGTGAGTACGATGAAGTCAGTGCGCTGTAGAATCTCGCTGTTTGTATGCCGCGCTCTCTGGGTGCAGGCAACTGCGGTGGAGTGCTGTGTATTTCCGGCAAGAACCAGGGCTAAGAGAGTGATAGGCTTAGCTTCTAATCCCTCTCTGGCCCTCCGTTTCCTCATCTCTAAGTGGAGATGACAGTTAACTATCTTGCAGGAGGGTTTTGAGTAGGGGCAATATATAAAAAGACCAAGCACATGCCAGGTACTCAAATGCTAGCCTGTATGATCAGTGCAGTCACCTGATAGTACTGTCTTTCAAGACTTAGGCAACCGCCCCTCTGTGCTTCCTCAGCATCTGTGCTCCAGTCATAAATGTTTAGCACTTATCATTGCTTGTGATGACCTGTTTACTTCTCTCCCTCCCGCGATGGACATGATTTCCTGCTCCAGACAGTGGGTACTTGGTGTTTGCAGAGAGGAGGGATGCCTCAGACTTCAAGGGCAAACGCTGCATTTAGACGGTTTACTTTGCAATTCAGTCTGAGGGATATGCAGAGAGGCTTCTGTAAACTGAGTGATCCAGCGAGCCCAGCTAAGGCCAGCCAGCCCTCTGAGCCATGGATCCCTACAGACGTGCTCCTGCCCTCTTGCTGGTCATCTCCCTCCCCATGAGTGTGCAGTGTTCACTTCTTGGCCTTTGTAAGCAGACACTGCTGCCAGATCAGCCTCCTGCTCCCCCTTTATAAGCTAAGCACCATCAGTCTGTTTAGTAGGGCCCACCTCTTGCCGTTTCTACATCCACTCCTCAGATCTGTGACTCTTGTCAAATCAGGGGGTGCCACTTGCTGCCAATCTCTTTGAAAGAATGGTCTAGATAGCCCTTGGTTTTTCTATTCCAGGCTGAGAGGTAAGAAACTTCAGAAAAAAAAAAAAATGACAGGAAAAACACACATACAAGCTCATGAAGCTTACAGAGTATTTTAACACGAAAAACACCAGCCAGATTCAACCGATACAAGGCACTCAGCCTGGCTCTATATGGTGGACAGGGGAGAGAGCACAGCTCTGGGGTCAGAGAACTCACAGGTTCAAATCACTGCCCCTTTCTGAGCCTCAGTTTCCTTACTTGAAAAGCAAGAATAATAGAATCTAATTCACAAAACTTTAGGTGAGGTTGAGATACAGTATGTAGTTGATCGGGTGTTTTCCCCCTTTATACAAAAAGGGCATAACAAAACACAGAAGAAGAACGGGAATGCTGAATGCTACAAAGACTGTGGGGAGACTCCTGGGCACACCTAAAAAGCTCTGTCGTTAATACTCTCACCTCTTGCCTTCTGCTGAAGGGGACCAGGCAGCCTTCAGCTCGGATGCTTCATGTTGGACCGTCTGTGCCACAGGCAGAGAGGGGAGCTCTCCCCACAGTGTGCAAGGTCCAGAGGAGGTAGGGTCCAGAACTTCTGTGAAATCTATCAGATCAAGGTCATGTTAAGCGCAGGCCTCTGCACTTAGTGAGAAGACCTGCAGAAGAACTCCTCAGAGCCACTTTAACAGGGGAAATGATCTCAAGTTTCTTTTGATGGGTAATATAGGCAAGACGAGACAGAATAAAATGGAATCCATCAGACTAAAGCCAAAAGTAATATCTTCTTCACACTGCTTAAAATTGTTACAATATCAGTGAAACTAGGTTTCCCTCCTTTGATTTCCCCTGGCTAGAGGCTGACATCTCACTGTTTCATTCTCACCTGGCCAGACTTACATTTTCTTCTCACTTTAAGGAGGGAGCAACGGAAGGCAGATACATGATAAGAAGAAGGATAATCATTTGGTTCATGTGAGAGAGCAAAGCAGACTGGAACAAGAGGAGGGAATTTGAGAATGATAATTTTGATGATGGAGAGTAACTGTTTCTTGGTTATATGATTTCACAATAACAATAACCCCCCCAAAAAAATCGTAAGACTCTTTAACAGGCTCCTATACCTTATTATTTTTTGTGAGACACAAAGAGAAAGAAGCAGGAGGTTCGAAGATCTAAAAATTCAGCTTTTCTCAAGTCTGTAGGCAGAAACGCAGCTGGTTCCAATCACAGTGAACTGAAACAGCAACAGGGGCCAAAGGTGCAGAAAGAAAACTTATTTATAATAAATTTTCAAAGCAATGGCTTTTCTTTATAAAAGAAACACAGTATGTGACAAAACAAAACTGTAATGAAAAAATAACTTTTCCATCTAAGTATATAAAATATAAGAGAAGGTTGCAGTAAATAAGAATGAACATTTTTGATTTATTCAAAGTTTCAGTCTAAAACCTCAATGAAATCTACCACCTTTAATTACAAGGGTACTGATGGTTCCTGAACAGAAAGAAACAAAGGTTAAGATGGCACCGGACATTGGAGAGTGACCCAAACTGGCCGAGGGTGCAGAAGGTTTGGTCCAACAGACCACGGACAGGCTAAAAGCCACATTTTGTTGAGAACTGATGTCGGAACTGCTTAAAGAGTATAAACCTCCATAAGAAAATTAAAGATGGCAAACTCGACTGGGACTCTGTTTACTTCAAGTCAATAATGTCTTCGTCCGAGGAAGCTGTGAGCTGAAAGGGGCTGCTGCCCCAGACAGGGCTGCCTTCTCGCTCAGCCACAGGGTCCGGGTCGGAGCTTGTCGACTGGTAACGCCCCTCGGGATTGGCTTCAGAAGTGGAAGGACTTTCCAAGGAGCTCGACGTGATCCTAGAGGAGAAAAGGCACTGGGAACGGATCCTGGGGCACCGCTGAGCTGGCTGCTCTGTTTCCTGTTCCCCTAAACTCGGGAGCCCTTCTCCCCCGCCCCTGCCATTATGGGGGAGAGGTGGGGAAGTGCAGGAGTGACCCCCACCCCGGCAGAGCTGGTGTTCTGCAGGCAGACAGCCCCGATCTCATGGGTGGTTATGGGTTTTAAAGGCCAGCGGTGACACACAGGTGTTTGTGAGGAAAATCGGGATAATGTCGGGATAATGTCACTCTGTCTAAAACCCTCCCCTGGCTCCCCACGGCCTGAAGACAAGGCTGAAACGCCGAGCCACAGGCCCTGGCCCTGCTGACCCCTCCAGCCTCCTCCCAGCCCACCCCCGCCCTCTCTATTTTCTCCTGCATTCAGGATGCTCACTCTCTTGATACCTGCAAAACCAATTTGACCAAATTCAGGGAGTTCATTCATTCAACAAGTACTCATGGAGCCTGTAAAAGCCCTGGCCCAGCCTCTGGCCGCTCTTGACCTTGCATCCTTGTCTGTGCTCAAGCTGACCCACTCTCTTCCCTCTCTCTCTCTCTCTCTCTTCAGGGCCTTTACCCCTGCTATTCCTGCTGTCGGCGGGGCTGTTCCCCCAGCTCCTTCTCATTCAAAGCTCAGCTCAATGCCACTTCCTCCAAGAAGCCTTCCTTGACTCCCAGCCCCCACCTCAAGTAGACCTTCTATCTGCCCCACCCCCATCACTACCCTCTTATAGATTTCCTTGCAGTGCTTGTCACTAATGGAAATGATAGCATTTGCTTATTTGTTCACAGGTTTATTTATTTATTTATTTTGCGGTACGCGGGCCTCTCACTGTTGTGGCCTCTCCCGTTGCGGAGCACAGGCTCCGGATGCGCAGGCTCAGTGGCCATGGCTCACAGGCCCAGCCGCTCTGCGGCATGTGGGATCTTCCCGGACCGGGGCACGAACCCGTGTCCCCTGCATCGGCAGGCGGACTCTCAACCACTGCGCCACCAGGGAAGCCCCATGTTCACAGGTTTATTATCTGTTTCTCCACACTGGAATGTAAAGTCCATGAGGGCAGTGGCCTGGTCACACAGTAGGGGCTCAATGAAAGTGCATTGGATTAAAGCGTGAATGAGTACTGCCTCTCTCTGGGCCAGGCTAATGCTTGCTTGATTTATGAGACTGGGCTCAGCCTTTCCTGATGTTTGGGACGCCCCCCCGCCCCAGGTGTGGTGTGATGGCATCCCTCATTCTTCTGTACCACCTGCCACCCTGGAATGCTGTAATTCCTAGAATGTCTTTGTTGGCCTTTCCCACCAGCCTGTGAAGCCCTGAAGTTCATCTCCATATCCCCAGCTCAGTGCCAGGTGCTCCAGGAATGTGTGTTCAATGACTTAATGGAGCCTGGACACGTGCCCCCTTGCCCTCCACACAGGAGCAGGCAAGATGTTATTGAGGGACACAGAGGACCTCAGGGGACAAATCAGTGGGATTCAACAAATATTCATGGACGTGTGATACTGAACGGCCATCCAGAAAGGCTGTACCTGTTTCTACGCCCACCACAAGTACTGGAGAGCACCTGTCACTCTTACTGAACATTCTTGTTTTACAAAATCCCTGTCAATCTGGTGAGCAAAAAAAGCCTCAGTGTACTTTAATGTGCATTTGTTGGATTGCTAGTGAGGTCACCCATTTGTCTGGGCCCCTCCCTGGCAGGCAGTGTTCTATGGAGATCCTCAGCGGGGAGCTGGCTGCTAACCCTCTGCTGTTGCTGGCCGAAGGGGCTGGCACATGGCGTCATCAGTCAGCAGAAAGGGCCCTGTGGCTGTCCTGTGACTTCAGGGGCCACCACCCTGAGAAAGGGCTGCTGGGGGCTGCGTCCCTCTTTACCTTTCGCTGCTAGTTGACCTCACTGTTCCTGGTTTAGGGCCTCCTTGGTTTTCTTCCACCCGCTTCCGGGCTTTTGACTTGGGCTTTGGTGCTCCTTCTGCCCTGGGTCCACCTTCATCGGAGAGGCCTGGATTGCAGGGGAGAATCACAGGTCAGAAGGTCATTACCACAGGGCTGCCACAGAGACAGAAAATGCCCTTTTCCTCTTGGTTGGGTATTGGTGCATTATTGGGATCGAGGCAGGAGGAATGACGATAAAGTCTGTATTTTTAAATAATTGGTTTTCTTGTTGTCTTGTTGGTAGAAGGTCTTTTTTTCTTCTGATTAGAATGAATATATGTATTGGGAAAAAAAGAGTCAGAGGAGTTTAATGAAGGAGAGAAAATCTACAGTCCTACCACTGGAAACTGTCATTCTCCAACTCAGAGATTCAATTTCTGAAAAGCACAGTGGTTTATACAATAGTTGGCAGATCAAGCTTTCTAAGGGTATAGTGGGTTAAAAATAGCAATGCATATGTTTTAAAAGTGCCGTGGAAGCCACCAACTTCTAAAACCAACTGACTTTGCCAATGTCAAGGCCTGCCCTGTCAGGTGGTCCGAATCCCCTTCTCCAGTTGGTCAGGAAACATTACTGCAGGACAGGCATGTGCCAAGGCCAGCTGTCCTTGCAGTTTTATGCCGTGCAGATGCCAATTCAAGTTTTCAAACCAGTTCTTACTGGTTTGACATAACATTTCCATTTTTCCTCATTTTGTTTTCACAATTCTGAACAAAAATCTTTATAACAGTCTAGCATTTTCACAATCATCATGGTGCTTTTTGCTTCTCTGGTCTGGTCTCCCACCTGTAAATTGAGAGAGGAGGGCACAGCAAAGATCTTACATCTCTACCATCCCCATAGAACTGCCCCACAGTCCAGGGGCTTTGAGACGGATAACTGAACTGTACCACAGACATGCAAGAAAACAAACAAAGCATATGGAAAAAAAAAACCCAAGTAAATTAAAATTTTGGATATACGAATGTAAAATGTTATCTGAGGACTGCAGGATATAAACCCTTCTGGACACTTTCCTAGGAAATTAGACATATATAGATACTTATGTTTTAAAAAGTCATATCAGACTAAACCTACTGTTTTACAAACTGCCCTTTCCCCCCGAACATGGTTTGGGCACTTTCCACATCAATAAATACAGATTGACACATCATTGTCTTTGGGTAAATGATGTATAGTATTCCTTGGTGTAGGTGCACTATAATTTCTTTATAAATCCCTTATGAAAGGGCTCATTGTTTTTGAGGACAGTTAATATCCACAGATAAAACCAGCGGGTATCTTTTTTTTTTTTGCTGTACGCGGGTCTCTCACTGTTGTGGCCTCTCCCGTTGCAGAGCACAGGCTCCGGATGCACAGGCTTAGCGGCCATGGCTCATGGGCCCAGCCGCTCCGCGGCATGTAGGATCTTCCCGGACCGGGGCACGAACCCGTGTCCCCTGCATCGGCAGGCGGACGCTTAAACACTGCACCACCAGGGAAGCCCCAGCGGGTATCTTTACAAACAGTGCAAACACAAGAATCGAGAGCCATTACCCAGCAGCTCCCTGCGGGTCCTGCTTGCTATCTCTTTGATCTCCATGCGGGAAAGGGACAAGGAGTGAGTGACAGGAATGGCCGCGATGCCGATGCCGATGGAGGTGGGCGGGGTGATGACCTTGGAGACTAAGGGTGATTTCAGAGGCCGCTCGATGCTTCTGCCCACCAGGTTTCTGAGTGGAATCTTGTATAGATTTTTGGACTGAATCTCACCTGAAATAAGAGTTCGAAAAGAACATCAGAACTTTAAGAAGAGCTCATGTTATTCACAAGAGGATAATTCCTGGTTCCTCAACATAGTTAGCATGAAGGAAGAGTTTATGTTGCAGGCTGACCTCCCAAGTCTCATTAGGGGCAATAAAGTGAGGGCGCCCGACGGCTCTGTTTTCTAAGGGCATCGTGTTCATGGGTAAATGGGGAAAAACGCACCCACTCCTGGTTACGTGTGCACAGGAGGAAGGAGTCGACAAGAAAAGCACAGCTGTCCTGCTCGGGAGCTCCAAGCTCTCATGACAACGAGCCATAGTGACGACTTATGTGGTGAGAAGTTAGGAAAAGCACGAGGCAGTAACCACAACAAAGGCCTGCGGGCGGGGTTCAAGGGCGAAGCCAGGCAGAGTGAAAGCTGGGTGCTGAGTAATGTGTGGGTTTTATGACTATGTCCTTTAAGCTATAAAAACCTACTATACTGTTAACATCCCTGAAGGAAAGATAACTTGCTGGGGCAAGTTGGAATCTCTCTAGCCCTCAACTCCCTTCTCCCCATTGCAACAACTGTTTTCATAATGGGATTTTTTTGGGGGGGCATTATCACAAGGTTTCTTAAGAATGCAACCACAATGCAAGTTTTTTTATGGCTTCAAATAGTGAGTTCCTTCGGCAGTAGTCACATGTCAGTATTTGACAATGAACTAGAGAAATCAGAACGGATCAAAACTATCTATCATGAGACAGTAAAAATTGGACTTCACCTTCCCCCAGGGAAGAAGGAAACACTGGAGTGTCTCTGCCCGGGGGTGTCTGAGGAGAATTGTGGGCACTGGCCCCCTTGGAGCTGCCTCCGGATGAGACCTCGTTCACAGATGCGGTTGCTGTGAAGTATATATCCGACTAGAGAGAAAGAGAAGGCGTTACTGAGCCACCTGCTGTTACAGGCCCTGCACCCACCGGCCCTTCTGTCATCACTGCAGGGCCCCCAACTGCCCCCCACCTTGGGGCCTGTGGTGCAGGAACGAGCCGGGGAAGCGGCTTCCAGCTCTGCACTCAGACGTTTCCTGAGCGTTCACCTCACCCACTTATCTGTTTGCTGATGCACAATAGAAAAGAGTCAATTTCCCACACACCTGCTGCAAACACAGACACAACACACTTCCCCGACACGGATCTCGGGCACCTGGAGGTTAGAACTGGAGAGGGTTTGGGATTCAGTCAGACCATGTCACAGGTGGGGAAATGGGTTCTCGTGATTCAGCAAATACTCAAGCACACCCTCGATGCGCTGGCTTTGGGGTAACGGCGGTGGTATGTGGACTCAGGGATGCTGAGTTTCAGGGATTTTGCAAGCTGGCTGCTAAACACAGCCATTATTAAACTTAAATTATATTAAAAAACAAAGGAACTAAATATCAAAATTCAACCATTCCTAATTATTTTACTACCTTGAGTATTCTCCAAGCTCTTGAGGTAATTTACATGAACAATGTCTTGGGCGGGTGGGGCAATGCTGTGTGATAGCGGCTCCTAACGCTGTGTTTTATCGTGTCACGTGGGAAGCTTGAGATCAGTCATGGTGGGACTGTTTACACCATGGAAATCGGCAAATGCTACAAATCAGAGCTTGATATGTTGTTTTGTTGATTGTCTAGACTTATAGTGATGAAGAAAATGTTAATAATGAAGATTAAAATTAAAAGTGTGTTGAATCTAATGCTAAAATTGAGAGAAGTTTTGGTTTAATAATTTGTACGAGGGTGAAAAATAGTTTAATAGATCACATAACAGATTTTTAAAATAAATTTATTTATTTATTTTTGGCTGTGTTGGGTCTTCGTTGCTGTGCGCAGGCTTTTCTCTAGTTGCAGTGAGCGGGGGCTACTCTTTGTTGTGGTGCGCAGGCTTCTCATTGCGGTGGCTTCTCTTGTTGCGGAGCAGGACTCTAGGTGCACGAGCTTCAGTAGTTGTGGCACGTGGGCTCAGTAGTTGTGGCTCGCGGGCTCTAGAGCGCAGGCTCAATAGTTGTGGCACACAGGCTTAATTGCTCTGTGGCATGTGGGATCTTCCCGGGCCAGGGCTCGAACCCATGTCCCCTGCATTGGCAGGCAGATTCTTAACCACTGCGCCACCAGGGAAGCCCCACATATCAGATTTAATGACAACAAACTTGGAAAAAGAAGAACGGATGGAGATATAATTCCAACCATAAAATTGTAGTTGAACTGCAGCATTAGTTTGGCTACGGAGAAAGGAATTCAGCCAAAATTAACAAAAGCATTTTGTGAGAGCCAGTTGGCTAAATGGACTTTAAGATAAAAGCACTGTATATTTTATTATTTGTAAGTTGTAAGCTATTTACATTTTATAATCAGTAAAATTTGTAATCAACTGATGTCCATATATGTGTGTGTATACGTACACACACCCATTTTCCAGAGGGCTGGTGGTGGTTACACACTTACCAGCACCCCACTGGCGCTACGTTAGTGGATAAGATGCTCAGTCTCTGCCCTTACAGAACTGTCAGTGCAGTGGGGAAAGTACGCAGTCACCCACCACCAAATGTGATGCAGGTCAGGATGGAAAAGTGCCCCAGGCGTGCAGCAGGGCACCAGCCTGGCCTGGCAGAGCCAGGGAGAGGGTGTGGGGCTGACTTGGGGGAGGGGACTAGCACAAGACCTGCTGGATTATGCGCCAGGAGTAGAAGACAGCTTGGAAGATCGTCATTCCTGCATCCTTCGGTTTTGCTCACATTCTGTTACCAGACGTGAATTAGCCTGTCAGCCATAGTTTGTGGGACACAAATTCAAATTGAGGACAGACAGCGGCAAAGGAAGCAAGGAACATTGCAAGCTCTTACTTTTCTAGACTTGGCCTCTTCTTCAGGGCAGTAGTGACCCAGGCTTTGATGGGGGATTTCTCTTTTCAGCTGGGCGCTCCCCAACTGCCACCAGCACCGACGACTCTTAACACTAAGGAGGGGCGTTTTGAAGCCCAAGGGGACTCGCACAGGAAAACCCAACCCATGAGCCCGTTTTCAGCTTTCTCATCTCAACACTCACGAGGTGTTGGCACTGTCAGCCTCACCGTGAACATGTCTGCGCCCGCCTGAAACCTCATCATGCTGGGGGTGCCCAAAGCCCCTCAGACAGAAATAAAACCCCAGTTCTACTCACCCTGGAGGCCACGAGCTGCAGCTGAGGCACGACGGCCGTGTGGACCAGGTTCCCGTTCACCACCAGGCGGATCTCCATGGAGTCGGTGGTGAAGGCCAGCAGGTAGGGGAATGCACAGACTGCAAGGCAATGGGGCGTCCGCTCCCAGCCTGTGCCTGCGGCTGTGGAGCTGCCAGGACCCTCTCACATCCCCCTTGCTTCTCCGGCAACTCCCATCTCTCCCCTTCCTCTGGCTGCTTCTCTTCTTCCTTCACGGGTGCATGTCCCCCAATTCCAGGAAAGCCTGCCTTAGCCAAGCTTCTGCCCAGTGACGTGTGCACTGTCCCAGCTTCTCCCTGTGCCCTTCTCCTGCTGCAGTCCTGTACCCGATCTTCCGGAGGCACTCCACCCACCCAGGTCCTGGAGACCTTCCCCCTGTGGTCCAGACTGCAGGTTGACATGGCCTTCGCACATGCCTTCCACCCGGGAACCTAGCCTTTACTCCTTCTTCATTCCCTGTCTCTGGGTCACCCTCCCCTATGCTCCTCCTGTCTGTGTGTCTGGGCAGGGACTGCCCCTCACAGTGTCCCTCGGGTTCAGTGGGTTTGCTGAGTTATTTGTTAAACGTTGGCCCCTCTTCTTGAGATCTTTTTGATGACTTCCAGGTGCCATAGCTGCCCCAGTGGCCCTGTGAGCCCACCTTTGTCTTTTTTACCGGCCACTTCGCACTCTCTCCTTCACACTGGCCCACCCCCTCTGCCCTCTCTCCTTGGCGACATATCCGTTCTCTTGGCTTCACCTTGACTCTTCCTACCACACCCACGCCTCTAGCCTTGACCTCTCAAGTGGGGCCCCGGTGCAGTGCCGTGGCTCAGACCTGAGAGCCGTTTCCAACCCTTCCCTCCCTTTTTTACCATAACTAATCTGCATCAGAACCCACCCCGTCCTCCGAGTGTCTGGATCCATTCCTCTGCTCTCCTCTCAAAACTCCATCATGTTTACCTATCAACAAAGCCTTCTACTTTGAGGAAAACAGTGCTAAGATTCTTGGCTCTGATCTGACTCTCCCCAGGCAGATGCCCAGCTGTGGATCTTGAATCACAGAAACGAAGCACCACCACTCACGTCCTGAGTTTTCAGTGGCAGGCAAAGTACCTGAGTTTCTGTAATTCTAGACTTTCAAGCTTCAAAATGTATAAAAAGGACTCCAAGTGCACTGTGCTCCTCCCCCAGGTCTGTCAGAGTTTCAAGGCTGGAGATCTTGTTCAAGATCTACTGAAACTGATACTTAATTGCTCTCAAATGCTCACATGCTCAGGCACTGAGAAGACCTGGGAGGAACAGCGGAAGACAACAGTCCCCAAAGGGGAACAAAATGAAAAACAATTCAAGAAGAAGGCGGCTTTGAGTACTCATTATACTCACAGAATTCATAGCAATTTAGCGGTAAGCCAGTGAGTTTGCTTACATAGGATGGAACAGTTCAGATATGTCTATTGAGCGGGAAAGAACATATGATAAAGGGTTTCCTTACCAATTGCACAGGGAGCCTGGTTCCAACAGAACTGGAAATCTGACGCAGAGGGTTGAACCAAAAAAGAGCCACCATTAAACGGGCAAACCCTTTTATAGATGCAACTGTCTGCAACGAAACAACAGCAACTCATTTTTGTTAGACACAACACTCAGGTAACCGTAATTAGATAAATGAGAAACAGGCCACAAGAATAGCATCCTATCTGCTCGTTCTTTATGAAAGCCGGGACGAATATTGCCATGACGCCAGATTCTCAGGCGCAGGAGGCAGTCTGAGCCAGAGTAATATTTCTGCTACAAGTCATCATAGCTGCCATTTTTGGAGAATTTACTATCAGCCAGGCACCGAGCTTTAAAACATTCTTCCGTTTAATCTGTACAAACTTATGAAGTAGATGCTATTATTACACTCATTTTACAGATGAGAAAATTGAGGCAAAGAGCAGTGAAGTAGCTTGTCCACGGCCTCACAAGTTCTACTTGGGAGAGAACCAGGTTGGCTTGATTGCAGAGAAGAAGGGGCACCTGAAGGCAGCCCCTGGATGGAGGAAGGCCTCCTACAAGGGGATCACACTCTGAGCCTCACTCAGCAGGACATGTGCGATAGGAGCTTGTACACCACTCCCCCAACATTTTATTATGAACATTTGAAGCCATATGCCTGTATCACCTTGGTGAATCTGAGCCAGCATTAGATTAAGGCCAGGTTAATTCAGTTACCCAGTTCCTGGCTTGCTCCGAGATCTAGACACAAGTCCAGGTGGTTCAGACCCTCTTCGAGTGAGAAAGGTCACGTAGAAGCCAAGGCCCCTTTTATTCCAGAAGCCCATCACGTTTTAGCCATACAATCTTATTTTTAAATTATTTTTAAAAACAGCCTTACTGAGATGTAATTTATATACCATAAAATTCATCCATTTTAAGCATTCAAGTCGATGAACTGTAGTATGTTTATAGAGGTGTACAACATCACAATCTGATTTTATAACATTTTCATCACCCTAATAAGAAACGTCACGCCCATGAAGCAGTCTCTTGCCATTCCTAGTGTGAGAATCGACAGCTGTGGCCCCTCTGTGAGAGGGCAGAGGTCATGGAGCCAGAGCTGCTGCTGCTGCCCCCTGCGATGTGGGGCTAGGCTGGGGATGACCACTGCTGGCCCACCTGAAGCTTCAGGTCTCCTTTGATGTGACCACTGTGCCTTGTCAAGCAGTTAACTTATACTGTCTCATCACTGTTCTTCTAACAGAGTGAGTTATTGGGACAGAAAGACTCACCAGAGCCAGTTCTGTTTTTGCTACAGTGGACTCACTAGGGGAGAAAAAGCATCCTCATTCTCAGCTAAAGATCTCGCTCCCTGAGAAAATGAGCGCTCAGGAAGGACACCCGGATGTCCCAGCAGCGGCTCCCCCAGCTGCTGTGTCCTGCCCACGACTCTGGATGCCGTGGGGTGCAGCTCACTCCCTCTCCACTCTGGCCCGTGGCTTTCGCCCCCTCAGGGACTTCTCCCCTCTGTCCTGCACCGCAGTTTCCCCTTCTCCATCGGATCTTTCCCGACAGCCTTACACATGCTGTTTATTCCACCTTTTAGAAAACAAAATCCTTGGCCTCTCTTCCTCCTCTAGCTGTTACGCCCTTCCTTATTCTTTTCCCCTTAAAGCAAAATTCTTTGAAAGACTTGTCTGGACTCCCTGGCTCTGCTTCCTCTTTCCCAATCTCTCCTGACCTGTGCAATTAGGCTTTTGTCCCCACTTCTTCCCCAGAGACACCTGCTCTTGTCAAGTTTCCTAGTGGCCTTGTGAACCCAAGCGCCATCTCAGACCCGATCTGCCAGAGGCAAACGGCACAGCGGGTCACTACTCCCTTCAACACTGCCTCTCAGGGCCTCACCCCACTTTCTCCTGTCTCTCCAGCCACTCCTCAGTCTACTTTGCTGGTTCCTCCTGTCTCTCCCCGCTTCCCGGTGGGTGATCTCTTTAGTCTCAGGACCCTAAAGGTCACTTGCCTGCTAATGATCCCCAGGGAGCCCTCTCCGGAGCCCGCACTTGAACCAGGTGATCGCTCACTGTCTGCACTGGGATATCTCAGAGGTGCTGATGGGTCATAACTGAACCCTTGATCTTTCTCCCCAAACTCGCTCTTCTAAAAGCCTCCCTCATCTCAGTAAATGGCAGTCTCTGTTCTCCCAGCTGCTCACGTCCCCAGACTGCAGTCCTCCTTTTCTCTTCCCCTCACAGCCACACTTTATTTACTGGCACGTTATCTTGGTTCTCACGTGCAAAGCACGTCTAGGACCTGACCACCGCTCAGCGCCTCCCCTGCGGCAGTCCTGGTCCAGGCCCCTGGCAGGCTCGTCAGATGAGCGTAGTCCCCGCCTTTCCCGCTTCCACACCATGGCGGGGGTGGAGGCGTTTTCCTCTTACAGGCCCGGTCGCCCCTCTGCTCAAAAGCCTCCAGTTGCTCACCAGGGTGCAACGCAAAGACCCTTCACCTACCAGGCCCTGCTGGAGTCTGGTCCTCTTTGCCGATGTCATTTTTATCCACTCGCACCCTCGCTCACTCTGTTGTGAGTCATCTTGGGGTCATCACAGGTCATCTTGGGGTCACCTTGACCGTACAGGAATGTTCCTCCTCAAGGTCTTTACACCTGCCCTCGTCCCTGCCTGAAACACTCACCCTGATACCTGGACTCCGTTTGGGTCTTCGGTCCTCGCCCCTCTCCCAGCGAGGCCTGCCTTCCTCACCCCCTGTAACTGGTGACCGGTGACCCGCACACCCTACTCCTGCCCGGTCCGGCCCCTCTTCCGGCCCCTCTTCTCCCTTCATTTCCCCTCAGCACCCAGCACCATTGAACAAACTGCATGTGTTTCTTATTTATCTTGTTAATTGTCTACCTGCTCTCTTTAAAATGTAAACTCCACCTGATGGCTGGACTTGTGCTTATAGTCACTGCTGAAACCCCTGGATATCGGAAGTGCTGGGTAGAGATTTGCTGAATGAATGAACGACTCAGGGAGGACACAGCGCCTTGTGTTTCTAAAGGCCCAGGTCCCTTACACACATCCCCTCTCCTCTCCCCTGTCCCAGCTCAACTCCCACTAGGGGAGAGCAACCTGCTGGGGGCTTTGAGGGGCTGGGCTGGAGGAGACCCTGGCCCCTGAGCACAGAGCCTCCTGGACGGGTCGGGTGGCTGTGCTGTGCCTGGGAGGCCAGACCCGGCCTCCGCCTGCCTCAGAGGGGGTCACGCGGGCCTGGAGGAGGCGACCGGACTGCAGTCCATAGGCGCCCCCCACCGGCCCCCCCCACGCTTTCCAATGGATAAGCCCCAGGGAAGCAGAGGGCGCTCCCTTCCAATAACCAGTGCTGGTGGTCTCTGCACCTGAGGGGAGGGGCCTCCAAATTAGACTGAACTGATTCAGAAAAGGAAGCGAAGCTGTTTCTCGAACCCCAGAGCTGTGCAGCCTGTTCACACCCATGAACTGGCGCCCATGCCTGCTGTTCCCTGAAGCATGAGCTCACTGTGTCCCTGGCAGGGCCTTTCACTGTTGTGTCTCGAGAGCCCGACACGGGCCTGGCACAGAGAGGGCCGTCCCTTGTGGTTAAAAAGAACCGCCTGAATGGGGGCTGGTGCAGGGGCAGGATTCTAAGAAAGTCACTGCCTGGGAAGCAGCTCAGAATCTATGACTTCCCTCCTTTGACTTTCCCCATCCAGCTGGTGGGGAACAGTGTATAGGTTCTAATTTTAAAACAAATTTCTCTGAAGAAAAGTCCCTTTCTGCATGTAGAAAAGTTTTTAACTTATCTGAGATATACATTTCTCTATAGAAAACTCTGGGTTTCTGGAAGTTATATTTTAGAAAGGAGCAGACATATGATAAAAATTAGCTTCAAATCTGAGAAGGGTTTAGATAGATCTGTGGATAAAATATCCTAAAAGAGTGATTTACTGGTGAAGTTCTTTCCTTGTGACTACCTTCTCCTGATTCCCCATAAATCTCGAATTTTGAAAGAGGATGTTTATCAAACAAATTTCTCTACTGAAAATTATCATACTTACTAATCAAAGATTAATTAATCAAAATATCTGCCCCATGTGATATAACCAGCATCACCACTCTAAATCAATACAATTCTAGGCTGAAAAAATATATATTTTACTGTTTTAGTTAGACTGGGCAGGCTTATCCAGGAAAATATCTTAATACCTTTGCCTTAAAAAGATCCTTTTTACTGTAGTATCACATTAGCTTTTGAAATGCTGAAAATCCTTAAAGACCCTATTTGATATCTTTGGTCTGCCTGAAACCCACCTGCCACCTGACCCAAACTAACCCAGCTAAAGCCGGGTATGCCAGGTTGAGGCTGATTTCATTAACACCCGAGAAATAACAAAAAGGGGAAGAGTAACTGTGGTTAAAATTTGGGGCACTGGAGTCAAGAGGGCCCCAAATGTGAACCTGGGCTCTGCCATTTGTAGCTGCACAATCTTGAGAAAGTCCGTTCACCGCTCCAGGCCTCAGGAGCCTTATCTCCCTCCAGATGACAGATAGTAACAGAAAAAGTCAACGGAACGGTTGGGTGGGTGAAGCACAGCGCGTGGCACACAGTAAGGGCTCCCTAGATGGAAGCCACTGCTATCACTCCCACGGCCTGGAGACACCCCCAGGCGGCCCCTGCACCGTCTTACCAGGAGGTCTGGCGTATTGGGAGATCCAGGCAGGAAGGCAATTTTTAGATACGCCCTGGAGTGGAATTAAGGACCCAGGAATGATACATCAGGTAAATCTAAAGCTAAGTCCCTTTAAATTGTCCAGAAAAAAAACAAAAAAACAGTTGATTTTAGCAATTAGAGATCAAAACACATCCTTTACTTACAGTTGTAACACAGGAGCAGTCCGGCTTCCCCGTCTTCGTACACATCAATAGCTGCAACGAAATTAACCTGCAATGAGAATGGGCAATGGTAGTGGGCAGGCTGGACACTGACACTATGAAAAGACTTTCTCAAGTTACGGCTTTCTGTAAACTCAGGCACTGGGGGGCGTTCCCACCTCACCAGCACCCACAATGCCACATGGGTGGCCACGACTGCAGTCCACGGGGACTTTCTCACCCTCTTTCCCCATGCTTTGAGAAGCTCTGTAGGCGGACATCTCCATCTCTATTGACAGGCCTCTTATTTATACAGTGGGCTCAGTCCACAAAGCTTTTCACATGGGTTATTTGTTTCACTCTCACATCAACCCCTAAAGTACGTGGCATTGCTCCCATTTTACAGATGAGGAAAGTGAGGCTCAGAGAGGTGCAGTCGCTCTAGTGCCTCAGGTAGAAGGGTGCTCCAGCCAAGATCTGAACCGGGTCCCCGGTTCTTTTCCAAGGTTAACACCCCTGCACTTCGGCCACAAACTTCTGCTTCAAACACAGTCTCTGAATCTCAGGATCACCATGTCTGCACTTCTCTTCTCTCTCCTTCACTTCCAGGGAGGCGGCATGACACGATGCAGAGAGTGTCGGAAGCCCTAGCTCTGTGGCCTGGGCGAGCTCTTCTTCTCCGGCCTCTGTTTCTGCTTTTGAGAAGACCTTTCTCAACCTGATAGTGTCCTTGGCCCCTCTTGAGCTTCAAAACTCTGACCCTGTAAAAATCTCCTGCTTCTTTCACTGCCTCACTTGTCTTCTCAGCCCTTGTAGTCTGTCCTCCTGCACCACCAGGGACACTGCCCTCTCTGAGCACCATGAAGGCTTCCTTCTCCCCAGCCTGGAGGCCTTTGGCCATGGCTCATCTCTCCATCCAGAGATCCGCAGCCCTGAAATGGGACGTCTCCTCCCTCCTGCCCTCTCCCCCACTTCAGATTATTCTTCCATTTCTTGGCTCTTCTCTCATTTAGAAAAATCCCCACCTTTATAGCTTCAGATTTTACTCTGCTCAAAATCTCTAGATCTACAACCTCAGGCACACATTCTCCTCAGAGCTCCAGCCCATATTCCTAAGTCTTTTCTCTCAAACGCAACAGGTTCCATACCCAGGAATTCAGGAGGCAGCGTAGGGGAACAGAAGGGAGCACGACGCTGGTCAGACAGCCCCGAGCTGCAATCCTGCCTGTACCACTCGCTGCCTCTGTGGCTTGTCACAAATGGCTTAACTTCTGGCCCCAGGTCTCCACCTGTGAACCGCTATAACGGTAATCCTGACTCTGCTGGATCATCATGAGAATTCCATGAAACAAGGCACATGTTTTTGCACAGGGCCTGATACATAATCAGCACTCCATGGAGGCTACTATCTTTATGTCGCACATGACTAGTTGCCTTCTAAGCCTCCTCCTTGCTGTTAGCAGAGCTAGCCCCAAGGCCTTGGGGGCTCCCCTTCTCACCCAAGTCCAGCAGCATCCTCTTCTGTGTCTCACCCCCTGCTGCGCCCCAGGCTAGGCCTGACCTCTCCAGCAGGGGCACGTGTCCTCCCTCTGGCCCAGCTCTCTCCAGCCCCTTCCAGTCTCCGAGCTGCCCAGCACTGCACTGGGGCCCCTCCGCACCCCAGGCCCTCCTCCTCACTGCTCTCTCCCAAATGCAGCCTTCTCCTCTAAACGGTCTCACGACTGTGCTGAAGCCCCGCTGGCCACCCTCAGCCAGGGCCTCTGCCTTGTGTCTGGCAAGTCGCCGCAATGGAACCCCGGCCCATCTCCCACCCAGTATTACCTGGCATTGTACTAGGTGCCATCAAGCACGCAGAAATAAAAGGGCAGGGTCTCACCCCTTAAGAAAAAGTCAGAAAAGCATACAGGCACGTAAAGCATGGTATAATGGGACCAATGCCAAAACCAAGAGTTGTGGGGCTCTGTGGGGGTGGGAGACAGCGAGGCCCAGAGGTCAAGGGTGCTGATTCTGGGATCAGAGAGACCTGGGGGTCAAATCCCCAATACTTCCTCTGCTGCTGTAGGTCATAGCCCTCGTTTTTAATGATCTGCATGATGTGCACTGCTGCCCGATGTCCGCTTGCTTGCTTGCTTGCTGGCACTCTATGCCCCACTGGGTCTCAGCTCCATGAAGCAGAGGCCTTGCCGACCCGCTCACGTGGCATCCTCAGCACCGGGATCAGGGCCTGTCGAGTGGCAGGAGCAGAGTACGTACTTCCCGAACGCACGACTGGGTCAGTGAAATCCCAGCTCTGCCACTTGAGAGGAGTGGGTACCTAGGTCAGTGGTTTAACCTCTTGGAACCTCAGTGTCTTCATTTGTAAAATGGGAGATACTAGAACATCCACTCCTGTAGGGGCTGAGGATTCCGTGAGCTCATGCAGGGCCTGGTACTTGGTAAATGCTCTATCATGTCAGCTGGTGGCACTATTTAGCTATGGAACCAGCACCAGTGGGGTATATCACGGGAGGGAACAGCGCTTGAGCCCCCTGGGCCCTGGAGGGAACCCCCCCTCCCCAGCACTTTGACTTAAGAGTCACTTCCTCCTCAGGTGTCCCCGTACTTGTCAGTTAGATGACACTTATCTCAGCTAGAGGCTTCGAGCCCTAGAGGGTGTGGCTGTCTGCTCTGCCAGGCTGTGCACTTCCTGAGGGGAGTGGCCAAGTGCTGCCAGCTTTGCAGCCTGGACCTGCTGTCCCCATCACGCTCTGTGACGAGGCTGTGGATGCCACAGGCTGGGTTTAAGGGCATGACCGTGGGAGCAGGCAGCCTGGGTTCACGTCCTGCCCCTGCTACTTACTAGCTGTGTGGTTTGGGGTTAATGTGGCTCCTCCTCTCTGAGCCTCAGTTTCCTTTTCTGCAGAAATGGGGGAAGTGAACAGCACATTCCTGTCAAGGCTACAAGGCCGAAATTCAGGGACAGAGACCACAGCATGGACTCAACCACTCCTTCCTCAGGTCCCCCATTGCATTTCGTCAGACTTTGTTAACACTTAGCTCGGTGAGGCCGGGTTCATGTGTGCATGTTCCATATACATACAGATGTTGATACAGATGTCGGCTCCCAAGACGGGGGGGCAGGGCATGGGCGCTGGCAGGAGTCGTTCCTGCAGCAGTTTCTTGACCAGGCGAGGACCTGAGAATTAACTAGGGAGCTTTTAAAAGATACGTATTCTGGGTTCTTGCTCCTAGACATCTAGATATAGTAGGTCTAGGGTAGGACATAGGCACTGGCTTTTTATTATTTCCTTGATTAAAAATAGTTCATTTTATTGGCATTTAAAAATAATAAAAGTCATATGTGGTGGTTGTGAAACTTCAAAACACAGACTTGTAACAAGTGAAAGAGGTCACCACTGTGAGGTCAGTGTCCAGCCTCCCCACGTGATTCCGGGGTGAGCTGTCAATGGAGCCCGGCTGGGGTCTGGGCAGAAGGTCGGGTTGGGCCCAGCAAATAAGCCAGAGACCCAGATCCTGTTACCAGGTCTGCAGTTCCCTCCAGAGAAGTCCTCTGTTTTGGGAAGGAGGCCAGTGCTGGCTGTTGGAGCTGGGGCAGTAGGTCACAGTCGGCCTGTTGGTAAAACGAACTTGACATTGACTTTCAGAAGGCTGCTCTGGTGCTTCTTAAACAGCTCCTCTCTCAAGCTAGGATTGTCTTAGACCCTAAGGTGGGTTTGAAGCCTACAGTGGGAATCAAGGGGTCTTGGATGAGAAGAGAGGAGGAACGGGGGCCGGAAACCAGGCTGGCCCGGATGGCCGCACACGGAGCAGGCAGGCAGTGAGGGCAACTTGAGGCACTAAATCTCCATGACTCAAGGAGGGTCAGCCTCTCTCCTGCTCCACTGCACTCAGGGCTTGTCCTGCAGTAACGTCTTGGTGGGAAGTAACCCTGTTCCCGCAGGCCACTTCTGACCAGCTATTAGAAAGCATGCTCATTACTCTCCTCATTTCTCTAGGGCCTTTCTTCCCAACTGGAAACTCCTCACAAAGACAAGCCACTGTCTCAGTACCTCTGCCTGCTCAGCAAACACAGCAGCTGCTGATTTACTAGGACAGGGGTCCCCAACCCCCTGTCCGAGGCCTGTTAGGAGCCGGGCAGCACCGCAGGAGGTGAGCGGAGGGTGAGCATGTGAAGCTTCATCTGCCGCTCCCCACTGCTTGCATTGCTGCCTGAACAATCCCTCCCCCCAGCCCCCGTCCGTGGAAAAATTGTCTTCCAGGAAACTGGTCCCTGGCGCCAAAAAGGTTGGGACCACTGTCCTAGGAGGGCCTATGCACACTGACCCACTTGGATCCAGGGGACAGGCCTAACAACAAAAATATGTTTTTAAACATTTTCTCTTAGAGAAAAGTTTTGTATCTTTGCTTTAAAAAGCATATCGAAGACAGAAAAATTTAGGACTGTTTCTCACAGTTTTCAGAAAAACAAACACAGAAGTCATCAAAGAAAACTTTAACTCATTTTTTCCTGGGCCTTCATGAATCTTAAGAGACTAGTTGCCAGGGAAGGATTGATTCAACAAAGACCTGCTAGGCCAGCCTTTTTCTGTCTCTTCTGTCTGGTTGTACAGAGTTTTGAAAAGCAAGAAAGGGCAAGAACTTTCAAAGGCCAGATTGGACCCTTCCTCCTCAGAAGTCAGCGGCTGGAAGAGATTATAGGTTCCTGGCTGCTGGGATGGACGGGAGTCCTGGCTTTAACTTAGGGCGAGTTTCAGGATAGATTCCTTCTCCTAGGTCTATATTAGCATCACCTGGGGGAGACTCAAGACCAACTGATTCCCATAGCATACACCCGGGAATTCTCGTTTAACTGATCTGGGTGTATCAGAGCACTGATCTGTTTAAAGCTTTCTAGGCAATTATAGCCAGAGTTGAGAAGCAGTGTGTACCAGTGGTTCCCAAACTTTCCCACATCACCTGGGGATCATCTGAAAATTCTAAAGCCCATGCCACACCCAAGGCCGATGAAATCTCTGTGGGTGGGACACGGGCATCGGTAGCATTTGAAGCTCCTCGATGACTCCAATTGCAGACTAGTTTGGGTGCCACCAGTATATATACGTGAACCGACAGACTAAGCTATAATTGACAACAGCTGAAGATAAGGAGACCTAACTATATCTAGATGCTGCTTTTTCTGACTTTTCTATTTTTTAAAATCTTGCTTTGATTAGGTGTTAAGTCTTCTTCATACAGTAATTAGCAATTTTAGTGCATATTTAGGTAGGGCTTGTCCAAATATAAATTGTATTTTTAAATTTCTTAAAAAGCATAATTAAATCCCTCAGTCTCTTTGACACATCTGAACAGGACTGGGGGAAGCCTGTGGGTTTGGAAACTCTCATCAGGAACAACATTCTCCCTGGAGACAACGTCCTTGTTCTGCTGTGTCCTTGAACCTAAGCCAGAGTGCTGGCCCTGCACCATGCAGACCTCAAGTGGCTCAAGTGTTATCAGGCCTTGACCTGCTTCACGGCGATAAGTGGGCTGAAGAGCTCTGTGACCTGCTTGTCTGTGTTGAGCAGCTCAGTGACAGGCACTCCCAGGTGCTGATGCTCGGAACCCATGAGGTCCTCTTTCGTGCTTCAGTGCAGTTTTGGGTGGGCCCTGGATTTTGTCCAAATCCAGGACATGGTTGTTCTCTGTGCAGCTCAGGCCAGGAGGTAAGGACCCCCAGTGCTGATCTGCTTTTTCTCTCTCTCCTAATGGTGTTTCATCCCTTCTTCTTTTCCTAACAGCCTCTAAGGGGATGGAGACATGGGCTGTACCCTCCCCTGCCACCCAGGCCCCACGCTGTGGGTCTGCAGGGCCTCTGAGAGCAAACTTACTCTCAGAAGTTTGAGAAGTTTGGTATGAATTACCAAACAAATGTTCTCATTTACTCAGTTATTTACATTTAGCTTTTTGACTCTTCATTCCTCTTTTACTGGGAAGGATGGAATGGCAGGGGGAGGCCTGGAAAAGCTGAACAGGGCAATGGGCAGTTATATTATACTGAACCATTTGGACCTACAAAGATGGCAGCTTCAGGTGGTGCAGCCTAAACAGTATATCGCATGAAACTGATACGATAAATAATACACAATTTTAAAGAAATCCTCATCATGGCATGACAAAGTTAGAAGACACAACTCCTAGCCTTCTAGGTTCCCACTTGCCCCCATATCTGTCAACTGACCCTGTTGGCCTCCACATGGTGCAGCCTGAAGGCCTCCCCCGTGCTCTCGTTCACCACGTCGAATTGGTGCCGGTAAGCCACGCAGATGAGGTTGTCACTCTCTTCCGACGGCCCATCTACCAAGGTCATCACTGAGGGAGAGTCGGACAGACAGATCTCCTGTGTGGTGGACAATGATGGAGGAGAAAGGGGTGAGGACAGAGCAGCCATCTTCGTGTCAACCCCCCACTGCCCGCCCCCATGCAGAAGAGTCCCCCCGCCAGGCCCCTGCAGAGCCCTGTGCTTGCAGGGGAGGCAGGGGTGGGAAAGGACGGGAGGGACGGTGCCAGACTTCTCCTACAGCCTGTCCTCGAGGCTCAGCCCTCTGTTCCCTGCAGAGGGGAGAGGCCGGAAACAATTTTACAAAAGCAATTCAACAGTTGGCCTGTGTCAGCCCTCAGACTGTCTGGTCCCGTCCTGTCATTTAGTAATAATAATAACAACAGCGAATGTTAACAGCCCCAGGCACATTCTCACTGAATCCTCATAACAACCTAATGGAGTAGGTAAGCCTGTTATTCTGTTTTACAGGTGAGGAGACTGAGGCTCAAAGGTCACATGACTTGCCTACGGTCACATAGTTTCTATGTGGCAGAGCCACGATTTGAACTCAAGAAACCTGACTTCAGAGCTTATACTCCATATAAATGCACATGCTCGGCATAAATACTCATTAAGACGGCTAAGCACTGTATGAGAAGACTAACACCTATTTAAACCAAGATTGTAACTTGCTTTAACTGTTTTGCTGTTCTGTCCCCTGGAATTGCATATTAGCAGAAACTGAAACGCACAATTCAGGCAGCTTTAACTCTAGGCAAAAATAACGTCTCAGCTCACTTATGGGCCTACTCCGCCTTAGTGGCCAATGGTTGACATATTTGACACCTTAATGTACCATAGTTTTTATTTTTTATTTTTAATATGTTTTACTTATTTGGCTGCTCTGGGTCTTAGTTGTGGCACGCAGGATCTTCATTGGGGCATGCGGGATCTTTAGTTGTGGCATGTGGCATCTAGTTCCCTGACTGGGAATCGAACCCAGGCCCCCTCCATTGGGAACACAGAGTCTTAACCACTGGACCACCAGGGAAGTCCCAGTACCATAGCTTTTAAAAAAGCTAGAATGGGGGCTTCCCTGGTGGCGCAGTGGTTGAGAGTCCGCCTGCCGATGCAGGGGACACGGGTTCGTGCCCCGGTCCGGGAAGATCCCACATGCCGCGGAGCGGCTGGGCCTGTGAGCCATGGCCGCTGAGCCTGCGCATCCGGAGCCTGTGCTTCGCAACGGGAGAGGCCACAACAGTGAGAGGCCCGTGTACCGCAGAAAAAAAGAAGCTAGAATGGTAAGATCGGGAAGGGCCCTGATGCTCCAGGAGGCTTCTCTCACAGGCTCCACGCTCAGCCCAGCAGCAAATCCTACTGACTCAGGCAAAGGGGCAGCTTTGTCCACCACACCTTTCCACCTGCCCAGAACCAAAGCTGACCTCGTCTCCTGCCAGGGCCCTGCATCAGCCTCTTGGCTGGACTCCTTATTCCACTCTTGGCCCCCTACTCTCTCCTCTGTCCAGTAGCCAGCATGGCCTTTTTAAAACCTGCCACTTCTCCGCTTCAGACCTTCCCATGGCTCCCCCTTTTGCTCAGTGTCAAAGCCAATGTCCTTGCAATGGCCTTCAGGGCCCAAGAGAACCTGGTCCCCATACACTGACCCCTGTCTGTCCCCTCAGCTGTAACCGCCCAGCCTCTTGGCTGTGCCTTGAGCCGGGCCACTGGGCCCTCGCTGGCTGCTCCCCTTCTGCCCGGAGACCCTTTCCCCAGAGACCCTCATCACTCGGTCCCGTCTTTCCTCTGGATCTCCCCTCAAAGGTAATCTTTTCTGAGAGGGCTTCTGAGATACCCTTCTAAAAGAGATCCCCTACCTCCCTGATCCATGATCCTCTGCCTCCTTACACTACTTTACTGTTATCTTCAGGACTCATAGACTTACTGGCCTATTTCTGTTGTCCTGCAACTAGAAAGCAATCTCCACAAGAAAAGACACTTTTTTCTTGTTGTTCATTACTGTATCCCCAGGACCTAGAACAGCATCCTTTTTTTTCTTCCTTCCAGTTTTATTGAGATATAATTGACATACAGCATTGTATAAATTTAAGGTATACAATGATTTGACTTTACATACATCATAAAATGATCCCCACAGTAGTTTAGTGAATATTCATCACCTCATATAAATACAAAATAAAAGAAAAAGAAAACAATTTTTTTCCTTGTGATGAGAACTCTTAACTTCCATATATAACATACAGCAGTGTTATTATATTTCTCGTGTTGTACATTACCCCCCTTGTACTTATTTGTCTTACAGTGGGAAGTTTTTACCTTCTGACCACCTTCCTCCACTTCCCCCTCCCCCCACCCCCTGCCTCTGGTAACCATGAATCTGGTCTCTTTTTCCATGAGTTTGTTTTTGAAGTATAATTGACTTTAAAACTGTGTTAGTTTCTGGTGCCCAACATAATGATTCTAAATTTCTATACATTTCAAAATGATCTCCACTAGGGCAGCATCTTTGGGTGCTCACTGGCATGAATGAGCTGGATGGAGTCGGAAAAGCCCTGTTCACCTTAGTCTTCTGGGGAAACCAGGGCAACAGGCGAGGGCTTCCCCAGTCAGTTCCTGAACGCCAGTGGATGGCAGACTCTGGGTGGAAGGAGGGAGTCCGCCTCGTGACACCCTGGCCAGGAGCCAAGCGATCTGATGAGAAAACCTACCCTGATGTACTGGAATTCTTCAACAGGTGACTCGGACAGGGGAGATAGCAGTGACACGCCGGTCACCCCGCTTGGCTTGCTATGTTTCCTCGTGACCAGAAGCAGTTTATTCCGAATGGCAACCACAATCCTCAGCTCTCTGCTATGGTGCGTGTTAATGGCATACACGTGGCAGCCTGGGAAGAGAAATCGATGATGCTGAACACACAATGAGAGGTGGGAAGCCTCCAAGCTTTGACAATTTGGTGATACCTAAGAACCCCGGAAATTAAGCATAACCCAGTGAAATGACTAAGAAACATTCCCGCCACTAGGCAAAGTGGGGACTTGAAATAAAAATTAGGTTGAATTACAGGACAATTAAGGAAGTCATGTTCCCTCTCTATTAGAGTTTGTGGACTTAGCTTCACACCCATTACATGATATGAACTAAAGTGAAGGGTGATCAGAGTTCTGGGAACCAAAGTCTAAAAGTCTCTTTTCACAGGTTTGCTCATAGAACTTAACTCATTCCCAAACTTGTCAAACAAGACCTAGAATTTCCTTGAGTCCTCAACCTGCTTTTCTATTGCTAAAGCTCTCTTAGGGAAGCAGTGACGCTACCTTTGTGATGTTTCCAAGTGAAAACAAATAAAATCAAACTCCCACTCATTTTTCTTTTCAGTAAAATCTGGGCAGTCTGAGAAAAAGATTAATTGGACAGAAACCACCAAAATATGAGGCATCGAGTCACCTTTGGTTTTCTCCAGCTTGTTTTCTCTGCAGTCATATTTGCCCTTCACGGCCTGCTTGCCCTCAATGCCCCTCTGCACAGTGCTGAGCCTGAAGACAAAGAGGCGGGCATCTTTCCCTGGTGAGATAAAGCAGACAGAGGAGATGGATGGAAAAGTAAGACGACCTGAAAGAACTGAAAGGGTGGATTGTATAGGAAAATGACTGCTTGAGGAATCAGAATTTGAGGTGTTCCAGAATCGAGGAGAAACCCGGCATCGCCTTTATGTAATGATGCAATCAAGGATGCCCCTCCCTTCTCTCCCGCACCATCCCCTCCTCAGAGGACATATGGGCCACCAAGGCCCCTGAGCCCTGGGCACCAGGAGAAGAAACAGCTGGCACCACTGATGCAGCCAGAGCCCCACGACCCTTGTGTCGGCTGAGGCTACACTCTTCCCTTCCTCCCAGAAAATGTCACCTGGAGAGGAGTACCACCTTTGTCTGCTCTGAAAATCAGAAGGTCCAGCGCCTCCAGCACATGCATTTGCTTCACGGGCAGAGTTTTGTCAAACACTGGCACTGACGGAAGGTCATCTGGAAGAGGAAACCTGGTTACCCGATGCTGCAACCCAGCCCACACTTTCTAGAACCTACAAAACGTGCCTGTGGGTAGTTTTGGACCCCGGTTCTCCCTAGGTGAGGAAGGAGGACAGTTTCTAGAGCTTTCATAAGGGCTACCCAGAAAGTTCAAGCACTAGTCTCCTCTTAGCTCAGGAAGAAGGACTGGCATTTCTTTCCCAAAGGCATTCACAACTCCATACAGTGAGCATAACGGCAGGGCCCCTAAGCTGTATTCTTCTCCTCAATGTTCATCAAAGAAAAAGCAGCATCTCCCAATTCCAATTTTTGCTGGGATTATTCCAAAGAACTGAATACCAAGTTTTAAAAAATGCTAATAAGCGTAGCCATTTATCTTGAGCATTTTCTGATTTTTTGTCATGTTTGAAATCACATCACATCTTAGGTTATTTTGCATATTTCTCAAGAAAGCAAAATTAGAATTTCCTTTTGTATATAAAATAAAAACAAACTTCCCATTGCAACATGCCCTATGTCTGCGTCAATAGTAATTTACCTATACATTTTCAGTATTTCTCCATATAGGAATATGAAATCTCCTTTTTAGACAAAAATAAAAGAAGAGAGAAATATCAATTACATTTCCCAAATAACAGGAAAAAACTAATTTTAGTGGAAACATTTGGGAAGATGTCAGGTAAACAGATGATTAAAGACACTGCAATTATACATAGGATTTGTTTTTAAGCTTACTTACTGGGATCTTAAATTGCCAGCAATTACTTTGCTCCTGGGGGTCCCTTGGACAAACAGGGCTAAAAGAATTAAGGCTGTTCCATAAGCAAAGGGCCTGTTCTGAGCTTGACACAGACTCAGGGCAAGGCAAAGATGTCCCAGAATGGTGTAGACATATTAGGCAGAAGTGTCTAGCTTATTCTTTACCTGCACTTTGAAGACACTTAGGTCTTCAAGTGTTCGGCTGTGGGTGTGGGTGTTTCCTTAATTGTAATTTAGGTGTGAGAGGCCCTGAGGATCTTGGCTCTTCCAGAAAGCTGTCTGTCTGGGAGTTCATCCCACCCTGGATGGCGCCCAGGAGGGCGGAGAGCTTTTATCGTCCCACTCCTGCAGGCCTGTGAGAGCACTGTATTTGTCAGAGCACACAGCCTCTTATTAGACAGAGGGCTTGGCTGTAGTTGCCCTTCATGATCGGGGCTAATGTAAATTCTGTGACAGCCCATCAGACACTTTCTTGCTCCTCTAGCCCAGGCCTTCCCAGGAGGATTGATTCTCAGGCTCTTTGTGCTTCTGCGGGGGCAGACTCAATTTTTCAAACCATGAGATGATCATTCCAGTACCCGTCTCTATGTTTGACTAAGTGACTATGCTTGTTTCATTTTGTGAATGACAGTTCACATACACTGAGGGCTTCCTACATGCCAGGCCTTAATGCTAAGTGTTTTATGTGTCATTTAATGTAGATTTCCCAATGACCCTACCAGGTAGGAACTTCTAATACTCCCATTTAACAAATGAGGAACCTGAGGCTCAGAGGTGATAGAAAATTGTCTAAGCTCACGTCTTGGGCTTGCGGAACCCAAGTCTGTGCAAGGACAAAGTCTGGGCTCTTAGCCAGTGTTGTAGCCTAAAAACAGCGCTGCATCCCTGTGGATTGATGGGGTGAGCACAGGAAAACTGTGCCATAAGGAATTAATGTGACAGAAGCACTTCATTTTACAGTTAAAACAGAGGGATACCGTGTGGCTGCCTGACTATGTACAGGGTAAATTAGCATTTATTCTCCATCTAGTCTTTCTCAGGTGGCTAAACAGCTTTATATACAGCACAGGAAGGAAGGGAAGGAAAGGATATGAGAAAGTGACGTGGATTCAATGACTATTTCATAACATGGTTTCCCTCTTGTAATCTCTTTACAAAGAAACAATCTTTTAGAGCTGGCTTTTCTATTACTGCAAAACCAAAACAAATGGTGACAGCATATTTAATCAGTATTTAGTCTCCCTTCCAAGTAGGTTTTGCTACACTTAGAATGCAAAGAATTTTGATGTTTAACAGTGACCTTGAAAGGAGCAGACTCTCAAGGGGGTAAGTCTAATGAAATTAAGCAGAGGCTAACGGGATAGAGTGGAACTTGGCATGAAACGAAATGGAGAGATTCACTTACAGAGATAATCCGTAATACAATTAAGTGTAGACAAGAAAAAGGTAAACAAAGAAATAACAAGAGAATTATGGCTTAAAAGCACAACAAGGAATACAAAGAAAGCCTTAAGGGTTATTCTCTTTTTAGCAAAGGCAAACAGGGATGCATTACTGCATAACTAGGACATGAAAGTAATAATCTGAGTAATACATCTAAGCTGGTGGTGGGTGTATATGGCTACCACCTGTGTTAAGACAACGTCCCTCAAGTCTGAAAGAAAAGAATTTCCTGGCACTCACAATAATCCTTATATCTGACACTTTCATTACATTTTGGATACGTAAAGATGAAAATTTCAGAAAGGGACTTGGTAACCTTGGTTTGGATTTTACATTTACATAGAAGCAACTCAAGCAGAATTTTTTTTCCTGTTTTTAGGCAAAAGCCTTACAAACAGTCACTATGAAACATACTTTCTCTTTCCTAAAAAGGCAAACAGGTAGAATTTGACATTCTTTTCATCACAAAAATTTTCATAATTATTTGCCCAGGAGTATAGTCTTGGAAATCTGCATCAAGGTAAAGACAGTAACACTGGTAGTGTTTAATTTAATTTTAATAAAATGTAGTTGGTTTAGTGGAGAGAGCACTGGACAAGGAATCACCTCTGGGTTCTGGTTCCAGATGTACCACTAACCAGCTGTATGGTCTTGGGCAAGTCACATCATTTCTTTAGGCCTCTGTTTCTTCATCTGTAAAACTAAGAGACTAGACTAAACCCCTAAGGTTTGTTTTTTTAAATAAATTCTTTTATTTGGTTGCACTTTGAGCAAAATCTATAGATTTTGTTACCTTCTGGCAAGTTCATAGGGATAGAGTAATGATGATAGCGACTGTTTGGTAAGTTACTGCTGTGTGCCAGACGCTGCTTTAAGCACTTACAGGTAAGTAAGTAACTTCATGTAATCTCCGCATCTCCTCCCTTGCGGTTAGGATCATCATCCTTATTTTGTTTAGTTCATCATTTCTCATTATTATAAACTATTTTTTAGCTACTTAAAAAATTACCCCCACTTTAGAGAAACCTGAAGCTCAGAGAGGTTTTCTTCAAGATCACAAAGATTTTCTAATTGTTTTGTAAAAGTTTCTAAAATGAAATATTTAATTTAAATTCTGAATTTATGAATTTTAAGTTATCTGGCTTTTAGTAAATTAGTTATATACACAATTATATATGTGTATATATGTGAATTTAAAAAATTATGTTATGGGGCTTCCCTGGTGGCGCAGTGGTTGAGAGTCCGCCTGCCAATGCAGGGGACACGGGTTCGTGCCCCGGTCCGGGAAGATCCCACATGCCGCGGAGCGGCTGGGCCCGTGAGCCATGGCCGCTGAGCCTGCGCGTCCGGAGCCTGTGCTCCGCAATGGGAGAGGCCACAGTGGTGAGAGGCCCGCATACCGCAAAAAAAAAAAAAAAAAAAATTATGTTATGGATACAACATTTAAAGATATAGCAAAAATAACAGATAAGGTCAGAAATAAGTCCATTATAAAGTCTTGTCCACCTCTCATCATCCTACAGGAGGCACCTAGCACGGGGCCAGAACACAGCACGTACTTATAAATGTGCTGAGTCAGGGACTGAGGAGGGAGTAAAGGTTGAGGCCAAGGATGGGAAGATGCTGCAGTTTTAGGCCTTTACGTTACTCTCACAGGAGGTGGCCTTCAGGATGCTCATAAAGCATCACTATGGTAACCAGAGACCGGGCAGCCTGCTCCTGTGCACGGAGGATGTGCCCTTGGAAGATGCTGTCTCTACACCTATGGCTCCCTCTGAAGCCCCAGGACATGACTTGCTACTAGTGTTTAGCTCCTTTATCATTCATTAGGAGTCTGGAAGAATCCAAGGGGCCTCCTGCTGGAAAGGACCACACAGTCCTTGAGGCTAAATTAAATCCCCACTCGCCCTCTATGGCATCCTTGCCAAGGTCATGTCTGATTGGTGACTGATTTGTGGTGACAGGGAGCTGACCGCCTCCCTGGGGGCAGGCCGACCCACCCAGCTGTGAAAAGTTTGGTTTTATATTGAGATGAGATCTGTCTTCCTGTCAAAATCTTTGTTTCTCTATCCATCAAATATAGGTTATCTAAGATTCTTATTGTTTGTTTTGGATACTGAGTACTTTTCAAATTAGAAATCTTAAAAGAAAAACAAAAGTGCTTCAAGAGAGAGTATATCCCTGAGATAGCGGCTCTGAATAACAACCTGCCCTTGTCAATTTAAAGTAAAATTTTGGAATCATAAGTATTGGCCACAAAGGAGATTTTCCTTGCAGGTTATTTGATATCCACAGACTAATTGGAAGGGATGAAACTGTCATGCATGCCCGCGCCCACCCCCCGCCCCCCTCCAGCCCCGGCTTGCCTGTTGAAAACAAGGGAGTAATTTTTAAGGAAATAAAGCTCTGCTAAGGACACTGCTGAGGACCCATTTATCTAAAGGGAGCTGACCGGCGGTCACCCATCTTAGAAGCACTACAAGTTATATAAAAAGAGACATTTGAAGGAGCAGCTACTCACTAACCATCCACTAGCAAGACGCCAGCATCAGTGGAAACCAGCAAGGCCTGGCCCCAGGCATCTGCACACACGGCTTCGTGAGGGAAATTACTGCAGAAACACTGGGGCTCCCAAGGCTGCGAGGCAACCAAGCATCAGAAGGTAAGTGCACCAGAAAGAACACACCGGCCCATCAGGTGGAAACGCACAGCACACCACCGCCCAAAACAGCAACACAGATGCCCTCGAACCCTGGGAGCTAGAAGGGCTCTGACTCAGTTACCTTTCTTAAGAAGAAAAGTCTCCTTCCAGAAACGCACACAATAGGAAAAGGCTGGAGTCACATGTTTCTGGCACCGTGACCAGAGTCTATATCGTAATGATGCCCCACAGGGGCAATCGGAGCATTGGTAACGTTTTCTAAGCAAACGTTTCTCTTTATTATAAAAGGAAGTCCCACCCAACTCTCTAAACAAAGTCAGATTCCTGTGTTGCTGATTCGGCAAAATTATTAAACCGTACACAGTGCAAGAAGTTGATATCGTCTTAACATGGAAAGGCTTACTGACCCATTTAAGGCTATAAATCTTCAAGAAAAAAAAATAACACCTGTTTGTAGGAATATGGCGAGGGCTGCTGATGAAACCCACTCGTGCTCCCCCACGTGACACATTCACGTCGTGGAACCCACATCCTTAGTTTCGTTCCATGTCGGGCAGGAAGAGTCAGCCCCACCTCACTGCTGCCTCGGAGCTGCAGCTGATGCCTGGAGTCTGCAGGCGCTGTTCATGGCTTCTGAACCACACCAGAATCAGGGACATTCTCAACCGAACCATTAATTTCCCTCCAAAGCATGTGGCTTGCCCTCAAGGGACAAGGAAGTCTGTGGAGATTCTCAGGGACGAGCTGAAGTCCCACGTCTTCACTTTTACCTGGGGCTGTACAAGAGCCCGTGTGCATGCGTAGGTGTGTTTGCATGGGCCAGGTGAGCACACGCTCGCACACTCAAAGTAGAAGCGATGGCTCTGAGGTCACCTGCAAGGGTGTCATTTGGGATGAGGGTAAACACTGTGTGCATTATTGCTGTCTTAGAAAAGTATGCTTTCCCTTTATAAAACCCAACAGCCGCAAAATGAATATTCTAATTGCTAAGATGAGGCTCAGGCTGTTGTGAAAAGATCACAGGAAGAATGTGAAGATATTTTATAAACTGAAAGAGGGCTGCACAAGTGCAGGTCATTACTTGGAATGGCAGTTCCCTAAGATTTCTGGAAATTCTGAGTTTGTGACTTAGAGCAGGAGGATATGGAAAAGCAAAGCCAATGTAAATGCCAACTGGGCAAAAGACACAGATGCTAGAGCATTAGACACCAAGGTGGAAAGCCAACTCCGAATATCAGAACGTTCTCTGAGTGCAGGACACAAGATCAGAACGCTTATGCAGAACTGGGATTTTTAACCCAGAAGATCTAGGGGCCCTGAAGGATCCAGGGGGGCTTAAGGAGGTCCGTGAAGCCCTGAAACTGTGTTCAACATGCTGTATAGGTGCCATTCGTAATTCTAATGGGCTGGAGTGTGTGTGTTGGGGGCATGGGGGTCCACTGGCTTCACAGACCCTCAAAGTGGCTGCGGACTGCAAGAGTCTGAGGTCATCACGTAGGAGGTGTCAGCGATGAGAACTCAGCCCCAGACCCACAGACGTTCTGGTCTGAGGCCTGATGGCATTTATCATTACACTGGACTCCCCGCTGCCACATGACGGGCTTGGTGCAGATTCTGAGGGCAGTGATGTGGCCTTCGGGCCTTCCTGCCCAAGCCCAGAACTCTTTACTGGCTCCCCGTTATGGACATTAACACAGCTCATGAAATGACGGATGCCTAGGAGGCTGACAATGCCCATGCTCTGTAAGTAGAGCGCTCTTGGGAACAGCATGTGGGGCTCTGGCCTCTGCGGAGCCAACTGCACAACAGTCCATGAGGGCCTGTAGAGTAGTGCTTCTTCAAGGATGGCCCGTGGCCCACTGGTAGGTCATGCACTGATCCAAAACATGGAAGCCCTTTCTTTGTCGTTTACTGGTGAACAAGTTACTTTCATTTTTATGTACACCGAAGAACTTCTTATTAAGAAGGTTACTAAGTCTTACTGGAATTTGTTATCTATAAAGGGCTTGACAACACTGCAAATTCTACTCTTCATAGGAACAAGCAGATAGTGGGAATTTTTGCAACCTTTGGAACCTGTGGAAAAGATGCTTTGCCATCGGTCTTGTCTGAAATTGGCTGTGGTTTTTCCACATCAGTTGTATTTTGAGCTCATCATTTTCTTGAAACCAGACTTTAAAGTTTGTAGGTTCTGCAATTCAGATACAGATCATCCATACCTTTATTGCAAAAGTAGATGTATTCGTAATTCTTTTGCTTTTACGATGGCCATTTCTCCAGTGATGCATTGACTGTGGATTTGTTCCATTTAACTACCTTTTACATACTCTGAACATAGACATATTTCAGTATGTAGGGTATGGGCTTTACAATACAAAATCATGCAGACAGTAAGTTTGTACTGCGACTTGTTTTCACTGTTTTCTCTTGTATGCTTGATGACCACCTAGTTCTTTTTCCACAGGAAGTGGAAATGAGAAGTAGATACTCAGGCCACAGAGTTATTGGTTTGGCTGAATGAACTGCAGATGAAGCAGTGGTTGCTCAGCTGTGGTTCTCTGACCAACACCATCAGCATCAACTTGTTAGAAATGAACACTCTCAGGGCCCACTCAGACCTACGGAATCAGAAACTCTGGGGGTGGTTCTAACACACACTAAGGCTTGAGAAATACTGCCCTAGAGCCTTGCCATTTAGTGTGTCCATGGCCAGCAGCACAGGCACCGCTTGAGATCCTGTTATAAATGTAGCATCTTGGCCCTGCCACGCAGAGCTGTTGATGAGAACGTGCACTTGGTCAGGACGTCCGGGTGGTCTGTAGGCACACAGGGCTTGAGGAGCACTGCTGAGCCCAGTCTGCTTGTACAGGTCCTGTCTAGCAGCTCTGCGTCTTTAAGCAAAGGCACAGGCACAATATGGAAACAGGGAGGCTCTCACTAGGTGCTACCCAGCTTTATCTGGGGCTTCCCCTGCGGACTCTGCTGTAGACGAACTGTTCCTCTCCTGCTCTACAAACCTCTTCCTAAGAATCTCAACAACTTCACTGAGGACAAAGGACATTCACAGTTGAACTTGAAAGTATCATCGACTCACCTCTTTTTTACAGATCCCTGCTGCCACCAGGCTTGATGGAGCATCCCCTCTCACGATGGATTTCAGTTTTAGTGCCTTACAGAACAGAGATCTCTTTCAGTTTATCAGGCAGTAAAACAACAGCAGGATCAACAAGTATGATTTGAAAAGAATTTTTTAATGAAACAGGAGTAATTTTAGGCTAAAGTTTCAGGTTCCTATGCTGCCCTATCATTGAAGATAAGGAACGGAGTCAGCTGGACCTGGTGAAGCCCTCATGACTCCAAATGCTTTCTGTCATTTCAACTAATCAGTATATCAGTACAGTGATCTCCAAACCATCATTGGAAATGATGGTATTGGAAAAAATCCCCAGGTCCCTCCTCAAACTTGATGAATCAGAATCTCTGAAAGTAGAGTCAGGGTATCTTTTTTTTTTTGTTTTTTTAATATTTATTTATTTGGCTGCGCTGGGTCTTAGTTGTGGCATGTGGGATCTAGTTCCCTGACCAGGGATCGAACCCGAGCTCCCTGCATTGGGAGCGTGGAGTCTTAACCACTGGACCACCAGGGAAGTCCCGAGTCGGGGTATCTTTAAACACGGACCAAAGTTGGAGGGCCCCAGTAACAGTGCACCTGCTTTGGGAAAAGGTTATCTTTGCCGTTAAGCTTTCCTGATCGCCTTGCTATTGGCTTCGACTTTCAGGTCAGAAACTTGTCTGCAGCTGGCAGCTCTCCTCCTCCCTCTTGTGACATGGGACCAAGGCAGAAAGCTGTGTCACCTCCAGAACGGAGAAATACTAATGTCACGTAGGAGCAAGGCAAAGGGGGAATGGTTTCCTCCAAAATCTGGAATAAGGTGATGCCTGGGAGCCGCCTCACTGTGACGACTACTTCCAAGCAGTAGGGGGAATCCAGGTCTCCTGCGAGGACACCCACTATGTGCTGACTCCTGCCAGGGAGGAGTTCAAGGTGCTTTCCCTAAATTGGCTCCCCACACTTCAGAAAATCCCCAGGAGGCAGGCAAATGATATGTGCTCCCTTATCAAGAGGGAGCCCAGCCTGGGCCCTGTGGCCTCTTGCTCCAAGCCAGTGTCACCCCACTTCAGCAGAGGTCTTTCCTCTCGCTCACGCCTGCAGAGAGCTACGCCTACATGGTTATCAAAAATCTCCTTTGTCTAGGGACTTCCCTGGTGGTTAAGAATCTGCCTGCCAATGCAGGGGACACGGATTTGAGCCCTGGTCTGGGAAGATCCCACAGGCCGCGGAGCAACTAAGCCCGTGTGCCGCAACTACTGAGCCTGCGCTCTAGAGCCTGCAAGCCACAACTACTGAGCCTGTGGGCCTAGAGCCCATGCTCCACAACAAAGAGTAGCCCCTGCTCGCCACAACTAGAGAAAGCCTGTGCGCAGCAACGAAGACCCAACGCAGCCAAAAAAAGAAAAAAAAAATCTTCGTATAAACAACAAGGTCCTACTGTATAGCACAGGGAACTACATTCAATATCCTATGATTAAACCATAATGAAAAAGAATATGAAAAAGAATATATATGTATAACTGAATCACGTTGCTGTACAGCAGAAATGAACACACTGTAAATCAGTTATACTTCAATAAAATTTTTAAAAAATCTCACTCGTGGTTCCACAATAATCCTAAGAGAAGTGACAGAGCTCTTCCAGGAGTATGCAAACATAACATTCTTTGCAGGCGGGGCTTCTGGTTTGGATGTCAGAATAAAACCCACCTGCCCTATTCTAACGAACTCTGCCTGGCGGGCCTCCTCTTTCTTCCGCGCTGACTTGGGCGACTCTGGTAAGACATCACTGAAAGATCGTCTATTAAGCATGTTCTGAAAAAGAAAGACAAGTTACGAATTCCAAAGATGGCTGTCAAATCTCATCCTTTGGCTTCTCTTAGTGCACAAACCTATTTGTCCAAATGGCCCTACTTCTGCCTTCTCTATTCATTCTCTCAATAAGCATCTATGAGGCACCACTTAAGTGCCTGCCAGGTCTATGCTAGACGTGAGGGGTTAAGGAGCAACAGGGAGAGAGCCCGCCCCGTAGAGGCTGAGAGCACGGGCTCTGGAATCAAGCAAACCAGCATGCCCCCTCTTACTAACTGCCTAACAGCGTGGTCGGCCACCACGCTGCACAGCTCCAGGGATGCCATTCTCAGAGAGGGGCACCCCTGGAACACGACACACAAAATTCTATGTGATCGGTACTCCCTGGAGTTGTGCAACTCTGTGGCCTTCTGGGTAACTTTGGGCAAGGGAGTTAATTTCTGAGTCTCAGTGTCTTTGTGTGGCTGACACCGGTCTCTGAGGTGTGTTACAAGGACTAAGTGAGGAAATGCATGGAAGGTGCTTGGACACATACTCAGTAAATGTTAGCTTTCTTCCAAACTGCCGAGAACTGGGTGCACGCATGCAATTGGCAAGTATTGGCTGAGCATCTACTGCTGTGCCGGATTTGGGGGATGTGATGCACATGGTCTGTGTCCTGGTGGAGCAGAGTCTACGGGGGAGACAGATTAAGTAACTGATTCCGTGACTGGCACATGGGATAATGTGTATGAAGGGGAGGTCCGTAAAGCATGTGGAGGCATTTAACAGGGGCACGTGGCTTCAGCTGGGGGCTGGGGAAGGCTGCTAAGGCAGTGATGTTTCAGCTGAGACCTGAAGGACATCACATATTCCTCTTGGTACCCTCTCTTCACCGTTTCCTGACCTTAAGGAAAAAAGGGATGGACAGATTGCCAACTATGGCTGGCTCTGTAGGGCCCTGGGGGTGGTCTGGACCAGTCCCTGTGAGTAGTTAGGGTGTATCGGCCAGCCAGAAGTCAAGGGCACCTATAAGATGGTGGTGGTCACTGTGTTGAAGGGAAAGGACTGCACGAGCACCAGCTCGTTTTGATGTTCTTCAGCTCTCCGGGAGGCCACCTGAGACCGGACACTGCATTTATGTTCACATGTCAGTAGCAACTCCTTTTGCTGGAGTTTGTAGCTGTACCGATTCTAGGGAAGTCTCCCCCCTTGTTCTGCGCTTCCTTGTTAAATTTGGGAAATGCTTCTAAACAACGATGATTTCATTTTGCATTAACACTCGTTAGCCACCCTGACATGTGGCGATCTCGCGCTGAGTCTAGAGGCCTCCAAAAAGCATGGGTGCCCCTCGAGGCGCTGGGTTCCTCAGGGAGATACTGGGTCCCATCAGTGTGGATACACCTTCAGCCTAGGAAGTATCTGGCACAGAGTGGATTTTCAGTAAATGTACATGCTTATTTCAGTGCCTGAATACGGGGCTCGCCAGTAAATCTCCAGAAAACCTTATAGAGCCCCCAGTCTCTCCCTCCAAATCCCCACTTTGCCTGTCTATCAGCTCCAAGGCACGGGTAATGCTGAGCAGTACCCCCAAAAACAGATACCCCAAAAGTACTCTCAAATGCTCCAGGGATTGCTGACTGACATTCATGCCCTCAGCCTGCATCTCGACTTCCACAGGCCTTGGCTTTATGAAAATCACGCTCCTGTATATGGACATTTAACATCCCTTCTTCCCGTGACAACCATGAGAGAACATGAGCCCCTGGAGGCCACAGTCCAGTGTTGACAGCAGGATCAGGCGACTCTATGCTTTTCTAACCAGGACTCATCGCTAGGACTTGTGTTCTCAACTCAGACCCCGTGAGAAGGAAAGAACACCATGGACCCAGGGTTACCTTATGCAAATCTGGCATCAAATCCTGGTATAAAGATCGAATCAACATATCCAGAGTTCGTCGACGTTTCTGGGCAAACGTTGGGGTTTCCAGAGTGGCTTTTTCACCATTAATTACTAAAATAAATCAAGTTATAAAGGGAGTTACAAATATTAACAGGCTGTTGAAGAATGCCCTTCTCAAGGAAACTCCTCACAGTAAATGCCACTGACCCACTTTCCTAATACTGGTATAACTCTTCTTTCATGGAAGAATGCTTAAAAACTCTCTAAATTTCTCTGTACAAACCCATAGTCCATAGGTATGTCTATCTTACCCTTCTTGTTGGATTACAAGCTTCCTGAGCAGAGGGTACGTCTAATTACTTGAAGACCTAGCACACACCCAACGTGCCCTCATCCACAATTCCACCCACCCACCCACCCACCCACCCATCCATCCATCCATCCATCTATCCCACCCACCCATCCATCCAACCATCCCACTCATCTATCCATCCACCTACCCACCCATCCACACACTCATCCAACCCATGGGCCAAACCACCAGGATGCCATTCAATGGGATTAAATATATATTTGCTGCATTTTGTTAGAAAAAATAACAATTGCCTAAGCAGAGTACTGGGATTCTTAGCTCAATGAAAGTTTCTTCTGGAAGAAAAAGCCGGTGGTTTAGTGGACAACAGACACTGAGAGTCAATAAAGTGGAAGAGCACATAATAGAAAGTGTGCAGTACGGTTAGGGGCTTGAGGTCAAGATAGTTATGTGGGGCTTCCCTGGTGGCGCAGTGGTTGAGAGTCCGCCTGCCGATGCAGGGGACACGGGTTCATGCCCTGGTCCGGGAAGATCCCACATGCCACGGAGCGGCTAGGCCCGTGAGCCATGGCCGCTGAGCCTGCGCATCCGGAGCCTATGCTCTGCAACGGGAGAGGCCACAACAGTGAGAGGCCCGTGTACCGCAACAAAAAAAAAAAAAAAAAAAAAAAAAAGATAGTTATGGGTTTGAATCCCAGCTATGCTGTTATCTGTGCATTTTTAAGCAAATTATTTAGATTCTTGGGGTCTCAATTTTCTAGCTTGTAAAATGGATATAACCATATTTCCTTATAGGGTTGTTGTAAGAATATAAGTCATATAATACGTATAAAAGAGCACAGAGCTAGGCATATCAAACTGAATAAATATTAGCTATTTGGTGGGTAGGATGGTAGGTATAGATGAGAACCCAGGAGAGACCTTCACAACACTGTCAGAAAACTAAATATGCTTCTCGTGAAGGATTAACAGAACGTGGAATGCGATCAATGCTTAAACAACGATGTCTTCTTTACAGCATCCTGGGAGAATTGGAAGAAACGTATTCTGATGTAGAACAAGTTGCAAAAACATTTCAAAATAGAAACTTACATTTCACTAACAAAAAGTCCCTGAATTCCTGGTGGTCTGTAAACACTGGTGGGGAGGGCAAGGGTGGGCCAAAGAGTGGTACGCTTTCCTCTGAAAATATTTTCAGCCTGTGTAGAGAACATTGCAGAATTACTTGGTTTTCCTCCAAAGATCACTGATATTTGGATTTTAAATTTGTTCAGTTGCCTATGTGATTTGTTAGGAATACTCCTTCCATAGGAGGAGGGCCTTCTCTGGGCTGCCAGAGCCTTGGCCACCATGCAGCAATCCTATGTGCTTTAGGGCAAAGACCAAGTCTTACTGGATCCTTCGTGGTCCAACCCACCAAGCCGCAGGCAAGGTCAGGCACCCCAGGAACAATAGCAAAGACCACCACTGTGCACCCACTGCACACCAGGCAGCATACTTGGTATTTTAAGACGTAGCATCAGCTGATTCTCACTAACCTGTCCAGGTAGAATCATTACCTTCACTCTACAGACGAGGCTTGAGGCTCCAAGAAGATAAACACTTTTTTTTTCAAAGCCTCAAAGCTAATAAGTGACAGAGCTGGGATTCTAACCCAGATCTATTTGGCTCAAAGTTCATGCTCTTTTCACAACATCACGATACCTTTTAACAGATTAATTTTTGAGAACGGGATTAATTTTTGAGAAGGATAAACGGGCAAGAATGTAGCCTAGGGAGGAGGGTACTCTGGTCAAGATCAAACATATCACACTTGTGCCCTCTGTGGAGCACAGTAACATTCCTGACCCTGACCCTTGGGTCTACTGCATGGAGCAACACTATATGAAACAAGCTTTTCCTGAAGACACGGTGGCTTTCAAATCAATCAAAAAATATGTATATCAAGAGTCTCAGGACTTTCCTGGTGGCGCAGTGGTTAAGACTCCAAGCTCTCAATGCAGGGGGCCTGGGTTCGATCCCTGATCAGGGAAGTAGATCTCACATGCATGCTGCAACTGACAGTTCACATGCCACGACTAAGGAGCCCACTTGCTGCAACTAAGACCCGGCGTGACCAAAAAAAAAAAAAAAAAATCTTAAAATGAATGCCAAATTAACATGTAAACATGAGAATTAGAACAAGCAATCGAGATAAAGTTGTTACCAACCTGTAATTGTCCTTTTGCTGATCATACCTCACTAAGGCAAAAATATCTGTGGTGATGGTTAAGGAAATTAATCAACGACCCCAACTCACACAGTCAACGGCTTGTGCTTTGCAAACCCTGTGTGCAGAATCATCCTGGACCTGCACTCCTGGGGTCAGGGCTCCTGTCACCCATAGGCTGAGATGGAACCTTGACTTCTCTTAAAGAGACAGCCCGGGAAGACACAGGTTTGCGTGCTCATCCTTTCGGGAAAGGGCTACTTCTCCAAATCCGTCAGAAAAGCAATATAAATAACACTATTAAGCAACTACAACAAAGCAAAAAGATTAGTTCCCTTGCCTGAAAGTATAAACAAGATCCCAAAATGAAATTAGTCATATGTTTCATCTCACACATTTTGAAAAGAAAAGAAATGTAAATGTTTCCACTGTACACCTTCCTTCTCTCTCCTTCTGGCTTTGGTAGACAAAACAAACCAAAACAAACCAGTGTAGCTGGAGGCAGCCTCTCAGTAGAATCTACTTTGCTTGTGTCGGGCGAGTTGAGTCTGAAATAGTACCACCTCCACCAGCTTTCCTTTCCTTCTCCCATTCCTCCTCCTCCCCCACCATCTCCCAGCCCCGGCTTTCCTTAGCTAGGGCTAAAAACCATCCTCAGTCCCTCAAAGCGTTTCCACTCCCAGACTTAGTGGAAAGAATTTGCATTAATTATCAGCTTGTCCCTTTCCAGAAACAAATATGCCAAGCCTCAAATCTAAAACTCATAACAAAAGGAAATTCTAAAAATAATGATGAGCTCTCCATCACTCTGATCACTTCCCTCCCCCTCCTGGAGAAGTTTTCTTTCTGTTCTACAAGAAGAACCGCTGCAGGAAGAGGGAAATATTAGTCCTACATCAGTGAACAGAGCAAGATATCACTTATTATTAATGTGTACGTGCATATCTGTTTTCTTCCCTGTCCTCATGGCAATTTTGTAAGGCTACAGTGAACAAGTCAAAGGATGCAGAGCAATCTACTTGCAGATGCAATGAGTCACCACGGTTCTGTCTCCCAACATTTTCACTGGAGTTTCCAAGGAACATGAACAACTAAACCAGAATTTTTTCTGAAAACACCTATTAGTTGCCTTTTACTTATTATATATAACCTGTAGGCACTACCGCTGGGTCTCACTGTCACGGCCAGTGGCCCAGGACAACGGGGCCAAGGCTGGGGATGTGTTGGGCTGACCATGTTCATGTGCCAGGCCTGTGTGACTGAGCTGAGCTTGGACATTACCGAGAACTTCAGCAGGGCTTTGGCAGCAATATGAGCTAAAGAGAGATGAGAGGAAGCAGAGGGAAAGCAAATAAAAATAGGATTAATTCTATCATATCTCAAATGTCAAGAGATGGTAATGTAGCAGCTAGGGCTTAGAATCAACAAAGACACATTATTTTGGCTTTTTATCTTAACTTGCAAGTTTTTATACCTAAAGCAAATTTCTCAGAGGATTCACTAACTTTAATTCTTCTAATTCCTTTATTATCAATGGGTGGTAGGAAGTTTCCCTCATTTCATAGACTACCTGAGGAAAGGGAAGATAGTTCCAAAGTCAAGAATTCTCCGAGAATGCATCCATCCATTACTGCAATGGGTGGAGAGAGAAGAGGGAAAAATACAACACAGTGGGTCTAAGAATCTAGCAACGCAAAACAACCACAACATGCCAGTCAACCGTAACATTTGGTTTGAGGGTCATTTTAAGTCCAGTGAGGCTGACCAACAGCCTGCTAATGGGAGGGTTCACACAGGCTCAGGATACGTGTAAAGTGGGAGCGGATCATGGAAGGCTTGAAGGCAGGAGAAGGTTCCTCCCCTTCCTGGAACACGATGGTGACGATGTCATTTCCAATGTGGCGCTTCCTTTCTACCTGGATGCAAACATACAACACATCCCTTGAGAAGTTTGCTCACACACGGTACATTCACAGAGTTAAAGCGCTAACTCGGCACGACAAACCCCAATGCTCACAGAGCCCGGAGCTTCAGTATCTTTGACTCCTTGCCTCCCAAATTTCACCAGCCCATCTCCCGGCTTCCCTAGCCATCTCCTCCCCTCCTCCCCCAACTCAGGCCTGCATTTCCTCTTGACTACCCTCCCTCAGGAGCCTCCTTGCCTCCGTTCTCTCCCACTTTACTGCTCTGATTGGGTTCAGCTTCACTCCTGCTTCATCTCCTTAGTCTGGCATTCAAGGCCCCCAGACCAGAGGCATTGCATCAGAGTTCCCTAGGGACGGGGCTCAAACATGTATATTTAAAAATATAAATAAATGCCTTCGCTAGTTCTGAAGCATATACTTGGCGAGAACAATGGCCCTACCTAATCTGACCCCAACTGACCTTTCCAAAACGATCTCCTAGACCTGTGGTCAGTGAATCTTTTCTGTACAGGCCCAGACAGTAAATATTTTTGGGTTTGCAGATTGTACTGTCTCTTTACAACCATGTAGCTCTGCTGTCGTGACACAAAAGCAGCTCTAGACAATACATAAATCAGCGGGCATGGCTGTGTTCCAGTAACACTTTATTTAACAAAACAAGCAGTACGCTGGATCTGGCCCATGGGCCATAGTTTGCCAACCCCTGTCCAAGACCTTTGCCTAATTGGCCAAACAGAATGATTCACTGTACTCCACGGATCCCTTGTGTGTCCCCTATTCTATACAGTAAGCTCCCGAGAACAGGATCCCTATCTGATTCATATTAGATATTATTCACATTTTGCAAATAAGGAAACTAAGGTTTAGAGATGTTCTAATAATTTCAATTCAATTCAGTTCAAAAAGATTTTTGGCAATTGTTTCTTGGATATGACACAAAAAGCACAGCCAATGAAAGAAAAAAATACACAAATTCGACTACATCAAAATTTAAAACTTTTGTACAGTAAAGGATGCTATCAACAAAGTGAAAAGGCAGCCCAAAGAATGGGAGAAATATTTGCAAATCATATATCCAATAACATATATAAAGAGCTCCTACAACTCAACAACAAAAAAACAAATAATGTGATTAAAAAATAGGCACAGCACTTGAATACACAATTCTTTAAAGAAGATATACAGATGGATAATAAACATACAAAAAGATGCTCAATATATTAATTATTAGGGAAGTGCAAATCAAAAGCACAATTAGATACCACTTCACACCCATTAGGATAGCTATTTAAAAAAAAGAAAATAACCCAAATAGCAAGTGTTGTTACAAATGTGGAAAAATTGGAACTTATGCATTGCTGGTGGGAAAGTAAAATATAGCCACTGCTGTGGAAAATGTTATGGTGGTTCTTCAAAAAATTAAACATAGAATTACCATATGATCCAGCAATTCCACTTCTGGGTATATACTTCAAAAATTGAAAGCAGGGACTCAAACAAATATTTGTACACCAATGTTCTTAGTGGCAGTATTCATAATAGCCAAAAGGTGGAAATAACCCAAACATCCACCAGTGGATGAATGGATAAAGAAAATGTGGTATAAACATACAATGGAATATTATTCAACCTTAAAAAGGAAGGAAATTCTGACACATGGTACAACATGGATGAGCCTTGAGGACATTGTGCTCAGTGAAATAAGCCAGACACAAAGGGAAATGTTGTTTGATTCCACTTATATGAGATTCCTAGAATGGTCAAATTCATAAAGACAGAGAGGAGAATGGTGGTTGCCAGGGGCTGGGGGAGGGAGAAATGCAGATTTATTGATTAATGGGTACAGAGTTTCAGTTTGGGAAGATGATACAAGTTCTGGAGATAGACGGTGGTGATGACTGCACAACACTGTACTTAATGTAATTAATGCCACTGAACTGTACACTTAAAAGCGGTTAAAATTGTAAATTTTATGTTAAAATAAAAAAATATATATATTTTTTTTTCTGCGGTACACGGGCCTCTCACTGCTGTGGCCTCTCCCGTTGCGGAGCACAGGCTCCGGACGCGCAGGCTCAGCGGCCATGGCTCACAGGCCCACCGGCTCCATGGCATGTGGGATCCTCCCGGACCGGGGCACGAACCCATGTCCCCTGCATCGGCTGGCAGGCTCTCAACCACTGCGCCATGAGGGAAACCCAAAAATAAGTAATTTTTGATGTATCAACTGATGAGTGGATAAACAAAATGTGGTAGGTATCTAAAAAATGGGAAATTATTCAGCAATAAAAAGAGATGAGATACAGATACAGGCTACAGCATGGATGAAACTTGAAAACATGCTAAGTGCAAGAAGCTAGTTTCAAAAGACCACATATTATGTGATTTCATTTATACGAAGTGTCCAGAATAAGCAAATCAAGAGAGAAAGCAGATTGGTAGTTACCAGAGACTGGGCAGTGGTGGAGTGGGGAGTGATGGCTAAGAGGAGAGGGTTTTCTCTTTGGGGTAATAAAATATTCTAGAATTGATCTTGGTGATAGTTGAATAACCTTGTGAACATACTGAAGTGGGCAAATTGTGTGGTATATGAATAATATCTCAGTAAAGCTTTTATATATATATTTTATTATTATTATTTTTAGATTAATTAATTTATTTTTATACAGCAGGTTCTCATTAGTTATATATTTTATACATATTAGTGTATATATGTCAATCCCAATCTCGCAATTCATCCCACCACCACCCCCCCTTCCCCGCATTCTCCCCTTGGTGTCCGTACGTTTGTTTTCTACATCTGTGTCTCTATTTCTGCCTTGCAAACTGGTTCATCTGTACCATTTTTCTAGATTCCACATATATGCATTAATATACAATATTTGTTTTTCTCTTTCTGACTTACTTCACTCTGTATGACAGTCTCTAGGTCCATCCACATCTCTACAAATGATCCAATTTCATTCCTTTTTATGGCTGAGTAATATTCCATTGAATATATGTACCACATCGTCTTTATCCATTAGTCTGTCGATGGGCATTTAGGTTGCTTCCATGGCTTTTATATATTTTTTAAAAGTAATTATTGAGCTCCTAGTATATTCCAGGAACAAAGCAGACAAATCTCCCTGCCCTCATGGGGTGTACACTCTAGCAGGGGGCACAGAAATTACATAGTAAATATAACAAACAAGTGTACTAAATAATACACATAACGTTAGGCAGTAATACGTGCAGTGGAGGAAAGAGAGCCACACAGGGGCCTGGGGGCACTGGGGGAGGGTGGGTTGCAGCTTTAAATTCAGCCAGGGGTTCAGTTTAACAGCTGATATTTGGGTAGATCTGAGGGCAGTGAGTGAGTCAGCCAGAGTATACCTGGTAGGAGAGAGTTCTAGGAGAGTTCTAGGCAGAAAGAAGGGCAACGCAAAGACCACGGCATGGGACAGTATCTGGTGACTCTGGGGAACAGGAAAGGAAGCCAATATGACTGGGAGGGAGGAAATAAGAAGAGTAGTGGGCGATGGGACCAGAGAAGGAACAGAGGTCACGCAGGCCCTTGCGGGCCACTCTAAGGATCTGGCTTTGACTCTGAGTGAAGCAGGAGCCACTGTTTGGGAAGAGACTGATGTGCATTTTAAAGGATCCCTCTGGCTGGAGGACTGAGAAACAGTCTATCAGGGCACCAGGGTAAAAGCAGGGAGGCCAGAGAGGAAGCTACTGCAATAATCCAACAAGAGGTGATGGGGCTCAGAGCTGTGTGGTAACAGAAGTGTGAGGAGAGTTTGGGTGTCATCTGAAGGTCGAGCCAACAGGATTTCCTGACAAATTGAAAATGGAATGAGACAGAGAGGGGTCAAGAATGACTCCAGAGTCATTTTGCCCCAGAAACTGGAAGAACAGAAGAGCTATCAACAGAGATAACAAAGACTGCAGGAGGAACAGGTCTGGAGGAGAGTCGGAGTTCATCTTTGGAAAGACTAGGTGTGAGATGTCGAGCCCAGGGGAGGTGTCGAGAACGCTGCGTATCTGGTCTGGAGTTCCCGCGAGGGCTGGTTGGAGCTGTAAGTTTGAGTGTCAGCGGCATATAAAAGCTATTCAGAACCATAAGACTGGATGAGGTCATAAAGGGATGAATGAGTGTAGAAAGAGAAGGGAGCCGAGAACCGAGCCCTGGGGCTGGCGGCACACACGGGGTGTCCAAGGCCACAGAGCTGGCTTGTGGCAGAGCTAGGGCTTGGCCCAGATCCGGCTGATCACAGAGCCTGTGCTTTCACCTGGTCCTAGTGCTGCTGTCGGGGTCTGGAATGCTGGGAGACTGGACGTTAGGGGTGCAGACATCACGGGACGTTAGGGAGAAGATGAGTCTCAGAGAGCCAAATAACGACACCCCCTCCCCTGCCCCCATTGTGGTTTGGTCTGGTGATGGAGGAGAGAGATGAAGGAGTGAACTGTAATACCAGAACCTACAAAATCTTTGTGAAAGCTTGTTTCTTTACATCAGATTTGGGAACGTGGCTTGGACTGTTTCGCTAGCATTCTAGATGCTAGGAGGTCAAAAAGCCACCAAAATTTTATGAGCCACGTTGGCCTCTGACTTTTGACCACTACCCTAGGCCCCCAAGAAACCATGACAGGTTCAGAAGGAGGCTTGCAGTTAGCGGTCCTTCTCTGCTCTCCCACAATCAGGCACCAACAAGGTTCACTGTCACTGTGCATTTCTTTGACTCTTCCCACCTGCTTTATCTTCCTGGTAATAGAGACAAGTTTTCTACTTGTGATTTTCTTCAAATCTACTGGTGCTGGGCAAGTGGAGGACCCTAGCCCTACCCATGGAGCTGGCCAGGATGTTGAGCACACCAGAGTCCATCTGGGAATATTTCAGTTCTCCTGGTAAGCGCGTTACGTCTTAATATGCTAACAGCCCCCTCAAAAAGATAAGATTAATGACTTAGGACTTCCCTGGTGGTGCAATGCTTAAGAATCTGCCTGCCAGTGCAGGGGACACGGGTTCGAGCCCTGGCCCGGGAAGGTCCCACACACCGCGGAGCAACAAAGCCCGTGCGCCACAACTACTGAGCCTGCACTCTAGAGCTTGCGAGCCACAACTACTGAGCCAGCATGCCACATCTACTGAAGCCCGTGCGCCTAGAGCCTGTGTTCCGCAACAAGAGAAGCCACCGCAACCAGAAGCCCGCGCACCGCAACGAAGAGTAGCCCCGGCTCGCCGCAACTAGAGAAAGCCCGTGCACAGCAACAAAGACCCAACGCAGCCAAAAACAAATTAAATTTAAAAAAAAAAAGATTAAAGACTTGGGTTGGGTGAAGGTTGAACTGTCACATTGCTTCCTCCTGTCTCTGGCTAATGCCCTTATCTGTCACAGGACATGGGCAATGTTGGTGAATGTATAGGGCTGAAAATGTCGGACGGAGTTGGGGGAGGAGGAGGATTGTAAAATACTTCAGTGGAAGTTTTTCGCTATTATTGTTGAGATGTAAGAGGTCAACACAATTCATGACGATTGGGAAGGCCAGCTTGGTCTCTCTTCTCCACGTGATCCCAAGATCCTAAGAGCTTCAGCTCCTAAGAGGTAAAGACAGCCTGGTAGCACTAACACAGGTCACCTCAACCACACGAGGGAAGACGCCTTGCAGAAAGTAACTCTTAGCCACTTAAGCAGGTTTCCTGGGCTGAGGCACTTCCTGCTTCCGCCTGTCCTTTACCAGATAGCCTTCTAAAATCAGAACAAGCTTAAAACCTCCAGTGGGTCTCCACTGCCTATAAGACAACTCACCAGCTCCTTATTCCAGGCCCCAAACCACCAGACAGAACGAGCTCTTCCTGACCTCCCCTCACCCCCCACCATGTCCCCAAAGCACCGCTATGTCTAAAAACAACACCGCCATGTTTTAGACCAATGATCTGCATTGTGTCTTTCCCCCTCACCGAAGTCTTACTGAAATATGGATTATAAGTGTTCAGAAAAAAGCCCTTTTAGCCCATCACATACCCTCTCTAGGTTCGTATTTTTCACAAATCTTTGCTGAACAACTGTCCATTCATGTTTGTGATATTTACTTATACAGATACCTTCAGTGTGTAAAAAAAGGGACAAGAATCTAATAAAAAGGTAAATGGAACCCCCCAAATCCTTCAAAAACCAGCAGCATGTATCATTGTTACATCTAGATTTCATCAAACTGGCAAGTTTTCTCCTGGAAACGGCTAATCCCTGGGGTGGGTGAGGAGTGTTCTCAGGTAGTTTTTTCCCCGACAGGGCACAGGCCATGTGGATGCTCAGTGTTAACCTCCTGCACTAACCTGAAGAAACACTTGCAACCATTCCTCAGGAAACATAGTGTTGCATCTTGGAAAAATCTCATTCTGACAAGACACAAGGCACATAGACAGAAGTCACAGAGAAAAGGCCACGTATATGCAAGATAGTCCCTCAGAAGTGTAGAAAACCACACTCACACAAAGGTACACACACACACACACGTCCACAGAGACGTGTACATGCACCACTGCCTCTGATCCTTTATTTCCTGATCAGTGAGGGTAGTTCTTCCTACGGCTTGTTGAAAGTTCAAATAAACAGACTGTAACAACATCCCCAAAATTGGTGCCTGAAGTTCAGCTCATGTATTAACATCCATAGTCTCTAATTCTATGAAGTCATAGCTATGCTTTCTCCACACTGAGGTCACTGACTATTGAATGGTTTGCATGTTCACACGTACCTGCTGTTTGTTCTCTTTGGAATATGGCAACATGGTGGAAACATGAAACATGATCTCATGCCCTTGGTAGATGGTATAAACAGAATGAATCCCTGTGGTGTCATCTGTAAAATACAATATACATTTAGTGAGCACAGAGAATTCTGAGGCCATAAGGAAATAGTCTTTATTTGCAGGCTAGAGGAACACAGCACAGTTAGTACATCCCAAAGGTCCTATGATTATCCACCTGAGTGGAAGCAACAGTATGGATCCCCCTCCAACTGATGCAAGGCTCCTGCCCACACGGGGGGGACCTCTTCACCCTCCTCTAAGCTCGCTTGCTGTCTGATTCATGCCTTGCCTTGGAGCAGAGGAGATCATGAGAAGTCTGGGCTCAAAAGGAGAGTATGTTACAATTCCTTGCCTTCTAGTACTGCTGGTGTTCAAAATGAACACAAGATGACATACAAACAGCTATCATGTCCATAAAACAAAAGGAACTATATCCCTGGCAGCATTGTATAGTGATTCAGAGCATGTGCTTTGGAGTTAGACTTGGATTCGAGTTCTCATTAGCTATGTTCCTTTTGACACGTTACCTTGCCTTCTCTGAGCCTCAGTTTCTTAATTTGAAAATGGGGACGAAAACAGTGTCTAACTCCTAGGATGTCTGTCAGATTACACTGGGAAAGGGCAGTGAGGATAACGGACTTGCAGGTTCTCCAGGAGGCACCACAGGCGCACAGAGCTTGTCAGGGGGGCAGGGGTGGGGGGGAGCTGAGGCCTGACAACTGGGACCGAATCCTTCATCCCTGCCTCTGCCAGTTAAGTTACTCACAGGGCAGCTCTCACAAATCGCCTAACCTTTCCGTATTCAGAATCTGTGACATGACTCCAATGTGGGCGAGATGGGGCCCCCAGAGGGTCAGGGTACCTGATGTGAAGCCTATCAAATTTAGGCCAAATGAGCCTCACGTCACCTGCCTGGCTTACATCAAGGACTGGCCGTGAAGAGCAAATAAAACGGCAGAAGTAAAAGTATAGGAAAAAAACTAGAAATGCTGTACAGTTATAAGATAGCGTACCCCACCTTGGGTATAAATTCAAATTCAGATGAGGCTGAGTAACAAAAGTTATACAAATCACAGCAGAAGGGATCAGGAGGCAACCTTACTTTTGGTGTCCAGACCTCCACGGTAGCCTGTCCAGCCCTTGAGAGTGATTGTGTCACCCAGGAGATTTAAAAATTTCTGAAAAGCGTCACTTCCGATTTCTGTAAGAAGAGGTCAAATGTGAAGAAAGTACAGTGCCCACAAGTCCCCGTTTTCTAACTATGCAGTGAAATCACTTGAAAATTAACTAGGCTCCACCGACATGTGCAGCAGGCGAACAGCATGAGAAATCGTGCTTCCCTCTTCTCGGAGACTGTACAGGAGGGTCACGGTTCCCAGAATCCGAGGAAAGGAAAACCACAGAATTAAGACTAACCAACCTGAGCGCTGCCAGACTGGGGTCACAAGGGTCTAGTATTGAAAATTTAAAAATCATTACTGCTCCCATTGATAAGAAACAGGTCTTTAATATGAAAAGTATGAAATAACAGGAAATAGGACCATTTTATAATTCTCTCAAGCATAAAAATCCCAGAGAAAAGTAGCCTCTTTGCTCCTGAGATTATGTAGAATGAAATTCTTCAAATCCCCATGTAATTTTCCAGTTAGACTGTATCCCTGGTGCCAGTAATTTGGTGACCAATAAATATTTGCCAGATGAAGGAAACCGGGCAACTTCTTTCCTATAAAATTTACCCTGAAAATTTACCCTTCAACTTCATAAAACTACTGGCTGTTTCTTTGCATTAAAAACTCCAGGGCTTCCCTGGTGGCACAGTGGTTGAGAGTCTGCCTGCCGATGCAGGGGACACGGGTTCGTGCCCCAGTCCGGGAAGATCCCATATGCCGCAGAGCGGCTGGACCCGCGAGCCATGGCCACTGAGCCTGCGCGTCCGGAGCCTGTGCTCCACAACGGGAGACGCAACAACAGTGAGAGGCCCACATACCGCAAAAAAACCCCAAACAAACAAAAAAACTCCAACGCAACAGGCAAGTTCAGCTGGGATCATCTAAATTGCAATGAGGCGGGGCGGGGTGTCTGTTAGAAGAAAGGAGACACTCACCATTGCTGAACATGTCATCATCTGTGAGCTGCCCATCTTTGGCAAAAAGAACCCCAAACTTGAAATTCACAGAGCCCTTACAAGGAGACAACAAAAGGTGCTGAATTTAATTTTCTCATCAAAGCGTACACAGTCATGAGATGTGCCAGTCGTTATTCAGGAACACTACAGTGACCGGAACGACTACTTGGTGGATTACTTCCTCCCCTCCATCTCAATTTTGACCAATATTAACAACAATCATTCCTTGATTTTTATAGCTTACAGAGGAAGCTGTGCTTTTCTGTGAGTTCATTTGAAATTTCATTACTAATATCAACTGCAGGATGCCAGGTCCATTCTGCAGCAAAACAGTGCTCAAAATAAATAGCCCACAGGAACTCACAGGACTGGCACCATCCTCTGACCAGCCCAGCAGCAGCAGTCTGGAACCTGGAGAGCTCAGTGTAATTCAAAATTTAACACAACAATCTGAGGCTGATATCTCGTGGACTCTTTTAGAAATAGAAATGGAAACTGTAGGCAACGTATTCTAAAAGCTCAGTTGCCCCAATTCCTAAAGCTATTTAATCTCAAGAAGTCATAAAACAGATGTGGGGAGAAAAAGGCAATCAAGAAGTAGTTAGTACAAATGTTCAGTCTACTATCCTCAACTTTAAATGCTGGGTTAAAATCAGACTCTGTGGGAATGATAAATACCAAATGCAAGATAACAGCTTCCACAGGGAAGAGAGAGGAATGGGATCAGGGAGCTCAACTGTATTTTTAATATTTTTTTTTCTTAAATTGGGTAATAGGGTTATAGGTCTTCATTATATTGTTGTCTATACATTTTTGTGTGCCTGAAGTATTTCATAATTTAAAAAAATCTGAGGTTGGAAAAGAATCAACCCTTGCAAGGCTGTTTGATGGGGGAATTCTCGGTGGTCAGTTAAGGGTCAAAGAACAAAGGTGATTAAAACATTGCCAGTCGGTCAGAGGGGCGGGGATCAAGGCAGAATGCCTGAATTCAGGACAGCTGGATCTGGGAGAATTAAGACTGAAAATCCAAAGGTCTACGGCTGAACTTCTAAACATTCTTCTGCCCCCGATACACCTGAGGGACAGATGCATACCCATCAGTAGTAGTAATTCTCTACCTGGTGGTTTCCTCTACGGAGTGAGGAAGAGGGAGGCGGCTCCCAGGCTGCTCCCTCCACCCGGGGCTCCTCCACAGCTCCTTCTACAGAAGCTCTTGCCCACCATGCAGATCTCAGCTCAAACGTCAAGTTCCAGAGAGGCCTTCCCTGATCTCCCAACACACTCCCCGCATTGTTATTCACGGCAGCTTATTTATTTTCTTAATAGCACTATTCACACTCTGTAATTCTTTTTATTGAGCTTGCATATTTGTCCATTTCTACCACTAGAACTTAAGTCCTGTGAAGGAGGGAAGGTACACATCTTACTTTCCGTGGAATCTCCAGAACCCGCCACTGTGCTGGGTATATTGGAGAGGGTTAATAAATATTCATGGCATAATTGTGTGCGTCATAAATGAGAAAAGAAACACAAGTGGTCAGATACAACTTATTTTTCACAAGCTGCTTCCAGATGATCACCTCTTCATCACAAACCCGTTTTTGGTAAATTTCTTAGGATTTTGTCAAGGATTTCTGTCCACTTCAGGGTTCTATGCTTTTTTGTAGCTCTTCTTTCTCTCCTTTGGGAATGTGACAGCAATCACATGTCCCTAAGACTCTGGCACCGCTTCCATTCTCAGAGGTCCCTTTACAAGCACCTACAGTAGTTTGGGGTCTGACAGATGACCCTCTTAGAATAACAGTGCAGAGACTAAAGCAGTGGTTCTCAAACTTGACCAGGCATCAGCATCACCTGGAAGGTTTGTTAAAATAAAGATTGCTGGCCCCATTCCCAGGGTCTCCAATTCCACAGGTCCAGGGTAGGGTCCAAGAATTTGTGTTTCTGATAAGTCCGCAGGTGACGATGATGCTGCCGGCCCAGGGACCCCACTTTGAGAAACACAGGACTAGAGAAACCAACCAGCAGACGGTCAGGAGGCCCAGGATCAGGTCCAGCTGAGCTGACAGCTAGCAAGCCAAGGGCAGAAAGACTGGGTCAGTGACCGGAGTGATGAGCCATGAGCCATGAACTAACAGCCTGTTAGAACCAGAAGGGACCCTATGGTCCACTGAATCCATAGCTTTCATTTTACAGACAGGACATCTGAAGCCCAGGGAAGACGAGACTTGCCCAAGGCTGGTACTAAGTGGATGGCAGGACTGGGGCTGGAAGTCGGGTGTCCTGACCTTCGATCTAGTGCTCTTTCCAACGCAGTGGGAGAGTCTTCTCAGGATGGTTTTGAGGTGAGCAAAGCTAAGAGTTACAAGCAGAAATAGGACCCACTGCTGTCTGATCACTGGCTGAAGCTTTCAAAAGCTTTGTTGGGGCAGCTCTGTGACTGGCATCAGTACCCTTGCTGAGGGTACTCACACACTTCAGGGGGAGGCTCCAGAAAGACTGGTGTTGCAAGGCCTTGATAAGTACTTGAAATTCCTTACGGGGTCTCATTTTGGTCATTTTGTTTCCTGGGCTTCCCAAATGATGTCAATGAATAACAGAGTTTTCTCCTATCTCCAGAAATCAAGGCATCGCTGAACAGATGCATTATATTTTTTGAGGAGATAGTTTTTAGGAGGGGCTATTTGAGGGGGCTTCATTTGATTTGGGGCTACCTGACCACCATGGGTCATATTTTAACGAAGTGTTGAACCTAACGTCATCAGTGCTTCATGAGGCTGGCTGCTACTTGGGGGATGGGAGGGAGTATTCAAAGTCCCAAGACCATACCTGGGCCCCTGGAGGGAGGTGACTGGTGGAGGGAATCTGTGGGAACTGGTTTTCTCAGAACTTCAGTCCTGCTCAGACACTCACCATAGAGATAAGGTCATATTTGTAATGCCTACTTGTATGGGACTTTAAATTTTTAAGTTCTAAATTTCCTGAGACAAAACTCAACATGATTATAACCAATGTATAGTCACATTCTTGGGAATTAATAGTATGCTAGGAATTATATTTCTTCTGAAGAAAGTGAAGTATAAGGGGGAGACTAACGTCCCATTGATTCCAGAAGAATCTTCTGGAATCAAGAAATGATGTCCTGATTCAAAACTGGACGCCCCCGGTTCCTTGTTACTCTTATTTAGGCAATGTCCCCATATTTCTGTGATTCACATGTTCCTACACATCTGTCACCCTCTCCACGTGTGTTTACTTGGGATGCCACGTTCTCTCCTGGCGGGGGCAGGGGGCGCTCTCTACACAGTGGACAAATAAAACTTGGGTTTCAGGACACCAAACAACACTTTACCAAATAGCTAACCTTTCAGAAACATCACTAGTATTGTTTACTAATTTTTTCCCTGCCCATCTTTGCAGCTGATTATCACTATAATTGGGTGGAATTGAGATAAAGTCAAGAAGCTGGCAGGATTAAAGAAGAGTGCACTGGCCACACAGCTCTCAGAGAAGCTCTGAAGGAGGCTGACCACTGCTCACACCTCTTCAGGTACACTGTCATGAGTGCTCTTGTTGCTTCTAGCAAATACCCCCTTAGTAAGGAAATAAAATTGAGAAATAAAGAGATCAGCTACTCCTTGTTCAAAATTTGGGAGATCCAAAGAAAAGTGTGAGAGGATATACACCAAACAGCAAACAGTGGTTCTTCAAGGGAGGGCGGAAGTGGAGAAGTGGGGGAGCTTTCATGTTTTCCATTGACAAATTTCTGTACTGTTTGTCACAACGGGCAGGTGCATGCACTCTTGGGTGTTCAATAAATATTTGTGAATTAGTGAGTAATTATGAGACATAAAAACTATATATAGTATAATCCTAATTTTATATAAAATATAACAAACATATATCAAAATGTGATACTATACCAATACTAGTTTTCTCCATGATTGTAGGTGATATTTTCTTTATGCCTTTTGTGCATTTCTGTATTTTTCAAATGTTTGTCAGAAATGTGTATGACTTTTATTTCTTGCCTTTTACAAACTACATGTGGAGTTCATGGATTCTTTAGCAAAAAGCATGATTCATACATGGTTAATATGTAGATTAAAATGTAGATGTCTCCTTCTGCCTGCTCTCTGCCTCATCCCACCTTACACTTCCATGAACCTGCCCAAAGCAACTCCTGCCAACAGTCGGCGGTGAAACCTCTCAACCTCCTTCCTTGCATTTACATCACCATGTTCAGGAATCAGCTGAGATGCCGTTGCCTCAGAGAAACCCTCCCTGTTTGGTTAACGTATAAAACCTACTCCTGACCCCACATCACCTACCTTGTTTACTTTCCCCACAGCTATTGGGGCTGTCAATAGTACCGTGTTTATGTTTGCTTATTTACTTGCTGAGTTGGTCTTAGCCCACCAGATTGTAAACTCCATGAAGAAGGGACCTTGTCTTGTTCAGCAATGTATCCCCAAAGCCTCAAGTAGTACACGGTTCACCCACAGTCAGAGTCCAGTAAACATTTGTTGAATCAATGAATGGAGGAGAGGAGTGAATGAATGAATACACATAGAAATCTGTGTTTATAAAAACAACTGGGATTATACTGTAAGTATTGCCCTGTGAATTGCTTTTTTGTCAGTAAATACTATGTCGTGGAAATGCTTCCATGCCAGTAAATAGAGGTCTACCTCATTCTTTTTAATGGCATCATAGTATTTCATAATTCATTCAATCAATACATAATTCACTTATTCAACCAACAAATATTTACTCTGTGTCCTCTATCTGCACAGTTCTAGGCTCTGAAGATACAGCAGTGAACAAAATTGAATAAGTCCCTGCTCTCATGGTGCTTACATTCTAATGGGGGCAACAGATAAAAACTGAATAAATGAAATCCATGTGTTAAGAAGATAAACAAAGCAGTGAAAAGGGCTGTGGGCGAGAGGCAGAGTGTGCTGTCTTCAACAGGCGACCAGGGAAGGCTTTGCTGAGCAGAGATGCTAATCAAGTGAGGGTGTGACCCGTGAGACACCTGGGAGGAGCATCCCTGTGGTGGGAAGAGCAGGCTTCCTGAGGAGGTGGAAGAAGAAGGAAGTCAGTGTGCTTAGTGCAGAGCAGAGGATGGAGAGGTGGCACCAGCCATATCACGCAGGCCCTCGTAGGGAGGACCGGGCCTGGCATGTTTGGATACTCTGTGAAAACTAGAAGAGAGGGCAAGAGAGGAAGCAGGGAGAACAGCTGGAGAGCTGCAGAGTCCAGGCAGGAGACGGTGGGGCTGGTGTCGAGGGGTTCGAGTGGTGGTGGTGGAGGCATTGAGTCATGTCCATGGAATGTGCTCATGGATTAGATGGGGGGTGTGACAGAAGGAGAGGTGTCAAGGATGTTTCCAAGTTTGGCCTGAGCAACTGGACGGATGATACTGCCATTTACCGAGAGGCACGGTGTACACACACTCCACTGATCTACTCAACTGTCTATTGATAATATTTCGGATATTTCTCTCTGTTAGTTACGGACTTGGAAAACCCAACATATTTTTTTTTAAAAGTGGGACAACAGGAAATGGAAACATGCAAATAATATGGCATTCTGTAAGTCGAGTGTGCTAATAAAGTACACTAGTTTTAACTGAATGAAAACAAAAACCTAATTCCTTACCCTGGTCATGAGGTTAACATTCGAATATTTCCAAGCAGATTTAAGCAGCTTGACTGTTTTTCTATCTTTACGGCTAGCTGTATAGAAAATTCTGAAATACACCCAAGAAAACATGTCAGTGGAGTCTTTCAATGATAAGAGATTCTCTCTGTGCAAATCCACAGAGAGGTGTGCCTGGGAGAAAGGGCTGTGTTCCTAGTGAAGGGGAAGCTCATTTACAAATATGGAGGCGGAGCGGCAGGACCAGGAGTCTCACGAGACTACTTACCTCTTGTTCTTCAAGAACCAGCAAGTCCTGTCAAATGAAGTTCGAAAAGTTATGTCCATGCTGAATGGTGGTCATTTTATGTTGACTTTCTGTGAAAGCCAAGCTTCAGTCTACTGACATTGACACCACTTTTCTCCCCTTCGAAGTGCTTAAAATATTCAAATTTAGCTCTACAGATTTTTATACAATACCTGGTCATTTAGGAAAGGCATATTATACCACAACTATCGGGAAACAAAGATGATGCATAGCAATGGGAAGAAACACACAGATGCCCAGGTTTCTCTAACCACTTAAAGCCAGATGATCATATGCCGCTTTTGGGAAGATTTCGCCCAAGAAAAATGTCACACAGAAGGGCAGCAGAAACAGACAAATAATATTTTAAAACAGCATCAGCCACCTTCCCACTTTTGGTGGAAAGATGCCTTCTTTAGAGTGCAGTTGGTTTATTTTCTGTTTACCTTTTGGATCCAGTGATTTGTAAGAACTCTTTTCCCTGCACCGGAAGCCTGTTGCTCAAGCCTTCCTAAGGGAAATCTACAGACACCTGATGACAGCAGGGGAACTACTGCTGGTAAGTTGCACACACACACACACACACACACACATTTGGATGCTCACACCCACAGAGGATGGAGGGAAAGCTCATGAATGGAAGGGAGAGTGTGAAAGTGTCTTTTGTTTGGTGAAAAACAGGCATAGAGTTATGATATAAATAGGCAGAAGGTTGCTGTATCTCGTTTTCTTGTCCTGTCTCATTTTGTGGGAGAGACAAAGCAGATAAGGATGGCCAGGCAGGGGTAACCTCTCTGGGCAGACGGGATCTGATCAGCAGCAAGATGCAGAAGGAAGCATCCAAAAGGCTCGTGGGTTTTGGCCCCAGTGTCTGGGGGTCCAGGCTCTAAGAAGGAAAGGATTGAGTATGATAACTGGTACAAATTAAGTAATAAGGGCACACTGGTACTGAATTTATAATTCTAATTTGTTTTTAAGGTGGCTATAAGGAACTACTATTAAGCACATTATGGCTTAAAGTTGCTTAAAGTTTAACCCAACACATCCATTTTTGCCTCAGTTCCCTCTGGGGTTGAGTCAGGGTACAAATACTATTTTAAAAATTAAATTAGAACAAAAGACATGGGAATTCACAATTCTATACATTCTGGTAAGCTAAGTTGAGAGCCAGTAACTTATTATAAAAGCTAACTGTATCGTGAAGGTATGCACACAAAGATCGCTCACGCTTCCATCCATCCTTCTCATACTGCCTGAATTATTTCCCTAAAAAGCAGATTTAAGCATTATGCTCCTTTGCTTAAAGATTCTACTGGCTCCCTGCTGTCTCCTAGATAGAGTCCAACCTGCCTCTCTAGCCTCTTCCTGTGTCACCCCACCTGGCATGCCAACTCCTCGAAGCTCAGCTCTAACACACAACTGTCACGCCATTAGTGATGGCTGTGTTTATGTTTCAAGGGGATGATTTCAAAGCCAAATTGATTGCAACTGCAAGACAAAAGTTTGGCTGACATTTTTCTGATGGACTGTTACCTAGTTTATGACTCTAAATTTTTTTTCTCCCAAGGCAGACTGCTTTCCCTTAATAGTAAGTCCTAGAACAGCTTTCTGGACATCTTCTATCCTCTGAATTTCTGAAAATGACAGTCTCCCAGCCTCTATCTTAGACTGACTGCATCAGAATGTCGGGTGGGAGGTTCTCCATGATGAGAACCACTGGTGATTCTGGTTGGGATCCTAGGCGAAGAATCACTGATGATTTGTCAGTTCTAACACTGTGATCAAATTTATACAATTATGAAGCACAAAATTCTCTGTTACCTTTTGTATCTCAGGATGAAAAATTTCCCTGGGGCCTTTCTCGAATTTGTCCAGATTCATGGCACTGAAATAGAATGGACAGAGTGAGCTGCAGCGTGGGGGGAACTTAAGTAATGTGGAGCCACTCCCAGGTCTTCAGGAAAGCTAAGTATTACCTCCTGGAAAATCATAGCTGGACTCCCTGAAGGGCCACAGGAGGTACAGACCAACAAGGAGTGATCAGTGAAGGAACATACGCGAGTAACCGACCGCAGTGGCTGTACCCTAGGCACACTCACAGGGTAAGAGAGGGAGGGGGGAATTGAGAGCATCTGTTTCAGGCAACCTTGACTAATCTCCATGATTCTTACTTTTATTTACTAAAAAAGTGAATCACTGACATTTACATAGCAATTAAGGATAAAATGAAATGTAATTAAGATGACCTGACGTGTCTTTCTTCCTTTGGCAATTCCTCTCCCACTTAGGGCAAAAGGCTGTCCTTAGCAGGATTGTTCTTTTACGTTTTGCTTTGGACAAGCAATGTGAATTTCCTTGAGCTAAGTTCCTCTAGAGGTAAAACAAGGAAATTGGACTAGACGATGTCTAAGGCCCCTTTCAGCAAGAATCCTCATATTTGTAAATGAAAGGTAAAAATAATAGCTAATATTTACAAAGTATTTACTATATGCCAGGCACCCTGCTAAATGCTTTACATGGATTATCTCATTTAATCTCTATGAGGCAAGTACTATTTTATCCCCATTTTAAGGATGAGTAAATTGAGGCTCAGAAGTTAAAGAAATAGTCCAGGATAACAACGCTGTGAAGTAGTGGAGCCATGATGTGAACTCAGGCTTATCTGACTCCATAGTATTTATATTTTAATTTCCTTTAAAGTTTCCAAGTTCATGATTGTAACAAACAGAGATAAAATATTTTCTTCTGGGCTTCCCTGGTGGCGCAGTGGTTGAGAGTCCGCCTGCCGATGCAGGGGACACGGGTTCATGCCCCGGTCTGGGAAGATCCCACATGCCGCGGAGCGGCTGGGCCTGTGAGCCATGGCCGCTGAGCCTGCGCATCTGGAGACTGTGCTCCGCAACGGGAGAGGCCACAACAGTGAGAGGCCCGTGTACCGCAAAAAAAAAAAAAAAAATATATATATATATATATATATATATATATTTTTTTTTTTCTTCTATTGGCAGCAACTGTAGAAGTTTTAATCTTTGCAACTTTAAAAATACTCTCTTGCTGCAGCTTGCTCTGGCTATGAGTGGAGGACTGAAAAGTGAAGGCCTACTCAGACAATTAAATGAAATTACAACTCAGTGAAATCCCTGGTCTTTAAATATAGAGAAGAAAGGAGCTGGAGAAACTTCATTTTAGAAGAAGAAGAAAAAAGGAGTCACAGAAATTTAAGCCAATATAATTCAAACTATTGCTCTCAAAGCAAGTTAAGGTTTAGAAGCAGCAAGATACTTCTGTGCTCAAGAAAAAGGTTAACCTCTGCACTGATGCCCTCTTAGCTTGGGCTTCAGACTGGCCAGGAGAAAGATCAGGGGGCCTAGAGCAGAGGGGAGAAGGTCTGCAATCTGAAGACGAAGTCAAGCTTGAACGTGAGATATGAAATGTTTTACTTCTTAATCTCAGGACCCTTTCATCAGCCAATTGCAATGCCTAACTGACAGTCAGGTTTGTCACTCTAACAGACATTCTGGCAAGTACGAGCCGTGGGTGGGAACATCAAAAACACCACCTCCTGCCACCACCTAGTTGCAGATAAATAAAGACTAAATCACCAGGCCACCAGGATAAGGTCTCAGATTCACACAGGATGGCATTAGTGGTTGACAGCCCAAGCCCTGGCATCACACGAACCCAGGTTTAATTCCCAGCTCTCTGGTTTACCAGCTGTGAGACCTTTGTCAAATCTCTTCACCTCTCTGAGGCTCCGATTCCTCCTATGTGGAGTGGTGGTAGTAATAGATCTACTTTATGGAGCTGATTTAAAGATTCCCCAAGAGAATGCTTGTCAAGCATTTAGCACAGCACCTGACTAACAGAAGCTACTGTTACTATGATGTAACATCTTAGCTGGTGACAGAGCAACAGGCCGACCTGCGTGGTGGCATTCCCGAGGGGAGGCTGCCACCCGACATGGGGGAGAGATGAGAGGGAGGTGGAAAGATGGGGGCACGAGAGGCAGCTGAGCACCGAGCAGCGAGCGGTTCCTTCCATTCATTTAACTTTCTCTTGGTGAAGAATAAGCACGTTCTTCTCAGAGTAGCATTTGCTGACATCTGAGTTCTATTTCAAACCAGAAAAATGAAAGGAAAAAAATTTCTTGATTTTCTTTACGAAACCAAAATATTTGCATGCGTGCCGGAAAAAAGAAGCAGGTGACGCATGCAGAACACAAATGCTTGAGAGCAAAGCTTGGAAGCAGCCAGACCTGGACTTGTGCCTCAGTCCTACTATACGCAAGCAGTGTGATCTTGGCTTTGTCCTTCTGGGCCTCTATTTCCTCATCCATAAAATGGGGATAATAACACTATCTGTCCTATAGGGCTGCTGTGAAGATTCAGTGAGGTAATGCATGTCGAGGGCTTAGCAAAATGTTGAGTATAATGCCAAGGCCCAAGGAAATAGCAAGCTGACATCAGAATGATCACAGGAAAAAACCCATTTATGGGTGCCAGGTGTTGGGTTTCTGCTCATTTGTACTCACCTTAAGATGGACTTCACAGAGAGCGTTTTTGTGGGGCTGTAGGGAAGGCATATTTTCTGGGTACCCTGGAAAGTCAAAACAGCAAACCAGTGAGAAGTCTGGCAATTTCCACCTCTGAGAGTCTTACCTGGTCATTTAAAAGAAACCCATGTCCAGTCTTTCTCATTTTTCATCATATATATAAATACATTCTATGTTAGAAAAACACTTACTGAGGTTTGACAGCATCTTCCACCATTCCCCCCTACCTGGCATTTACGCTTTTCTTTTCTTTTTTTTTTTTTTTTTTGCATTGGGTCTTCGCTGCTGTGCATGGGCTTTTCTCTAGTTGTGAGCGGGGGCTACTCTTTGTTGCTGTGTGCAGACTTCTCATTGTGGTGGCTTCTCTTGTTATGGAGCACAGGTTCTAGGTGCGCGGGCTTCAGTAGTTGTGGCATGCAGGCCCAGTAGTTGTGGCGCACGGGCTTAGTTGCTCCTTGGCATGTGGGATCTTCCTGGACCAGGGATTGAACCCTTGTCCCCTGCATTGGCAGGCGGACTCTTAACCACTGTGCCACCAGGGAAGTCCCGGCATTTATGCTTTAAGCATTACTCTTCAGCGTCTGGACTGCTGGGTCCGCGCTGTCTCAGGTGCTGTGATGAGCAGATGAGCCGTCTGAACCAGAGGAGAAGGGGGTTTGGTCTCTGAGCCAAGAAATGGATCACTCTCAAAGATCAGAAGAAGAAAACTGTCTCCACACATTCAACGGGACCCAAATGTGATTCCTCCAGGTCAAAGAGTTTTTAAACTAGAAATCACCCGATTCTTTCAGAGAAGTTTTCATAATGTGTACTTTTATATTTGTCTGTGTTTACTTATTTAAAGTCTGTTTCTTCCTCTCTGCATGAGTACCCATTGTGACCAACTCATAGGAAGTACTCAATCAATACTGGCTGAATGAAAGGGAATGAAGGAAGGATTGCCTGATGGCTCAGTTCCACGTCTAAGCATCCAGGAGAGATGAGGGCTAGTCTCTTTTACAATCTCCAAGAAAGAAACGATACAGATTTATAATTCGCAAAGGATTTATACTACATGCTTATTTAGCAAAAGAGATTATGACGCAGTCCACGTATAAAATTCCCTTTCTAACTATGACTATTAGTAAAGTTGGCAGCACAAACAGCTAGAGAAGGGAAAGGACATTCCTTGTAGGAATCAGGCAAGTTTGTTCGTGTTTTCAGGACACATCTGCAAACTCATGTGTCCGAGCCCTGACCAATGGCACGGAGTGGGGTCCCCCAAACTTTTCAAGCCCATGATCTCTTTTGGCAAACTAAACTTTCACACTCAGGGCCCTGGAGAACTGGGTATTCTCACCCCTACTCCAGGCTGGGGATGAGTATGCCTTCCCAGTTAAGTATCAGAAGTTGCACTAGGTAGAGCCCTTCTTTTGGATTCTCTACTAACCAAGGAATTTAGGTTGAGTTTTTTTTGTAGTTTGCATTACGTAGATTTAAAAAATTTTCTACATATAAATATTATGATAGGAATATGCACTTTCAAATTCCACATGACCCACCCGCTGAAACCTGAGTTAGTCCTGTGGCCTTACTTTTTCACCAGCCCCAGCTTACCTCAGGCTGTGGTCACCTGTGTGGGATGCCAACCTGTCTAGAACAGGGTCCTGAATCTGACCTTCTTGCTTGTCTACCCTTTCTTCTCACCAAACACACCAAAGGCAGCTTTTAAGAGAAGACTGGAGCAGCTTTGGCGGGAATGTATGGAATGGGAGAGGGAGGATCCAGCCCTGCCTGGGTGCTGGTAACATCGTCACAAGCTGCTGAAATGGATGTGAAACCCAGGGCTCTTGGGATTGTGGATCTGTATTTTTCTTCACTATAAAGGGGTAAAGCTCTTCCTCCTCGTCATTTTTTTTGTGGCTTTCCAGGGTTGCTGTTCTAGAAAAAACACCTTCCAGTTCTCTGTTTTCAGTGGAACCAAAAAATGCACAGGGAGAGTCAAGTACACGTGCGTATCAGGCAACACTAAGTGTGCAGAGCAGGACACAGAAGTGCATGTCCACATTACCCCATTTAGTGTGTGTGTGTGTTTATGGACAGATGTCGAGAAGGACGCTGCAGTGATTATCACTGGGTAGTTGGATTTTGATCCTCTTCTTTTTTTTTTTTTTGTGGTACGCGGGCCTCTCACTGTTGCGGCCCCTCCCGTTGCGGAGCACAGGCTCCGGACGCGCAGGTTCAGCGGCCATGGCTCACGGGCCCAGCCGCTCCGCGGGATGTGGGATCTTCCCAGACCGGGGCACAAACCCGTGTCGCCTGCATCGGCAGGCGGACTCTCAACCACTGTGCCACCAGGGAAGCCCTGATCCTCTTCGTTTTCACTTGCTGTATTGTCTGGATGGAATTTTTACAAGTGTGAGTCATTTTTTCTCTTTGGGTTTAGAAGGAACACAGCCAGAGATGTGTAAGACAGTTTCTAGCAGGGTTTATACGTTTAGCTGTGTTTCTGTTTAATGAGAGAATGTGAGCTCACGGGGGGAGGGAGGGAGTGCTGAGTCACCTGCATTGTTGGATTCCCCACAGCCTCCAGCGCTGGCTTTGGGCCAACAGGGGCTCAATAACTGACCCTGACGCCGATGTTCTGCTTTGATGTGTTCATCTCCTCACTGCCCTTCAGTGGGCAGCAAACACCTACCCGGCCCTGCACGTAATTTAGGGCCGAGAGAAGAGGCTCTGGGTTTGGGCATTGGCACTTCTCAGAAGAAGGGGATTAATGCTCCTTCTGCCCACCCCATGCTGCCTCCACGGTGGTCCTGGGTCTCAATCCCACCTCCCTGACTTCTCTCACCATCCAAGAGTCATCCCCAGAAGGCTCCTGTTTCTCTTGTATTTCCTGTTCCTTCTGTCTGGAACGTTCCCCCCACCCCTCCCCCTACTCTCTATGTGGCTGGTTCCCTTTCATCCTGTGGGTCTCTTTAAAGGTCACCTCCTCAGGAAGTGCTCCCTGGACTATCCCACTTGGGCAGGCCTCCGTATTGTTCGTTCTCTGTCTTTGTGTCCTTCAGAGTGCTCATCACAATTTATAATGTAATACAGACAATAGCTTTGGAAATTAAAAGAAGCAAAACTTCCCCTTGCCTTTGCCCCACTCTTCCTGCCCCAGTACCTGGCAACCGTCCCAGGTGAGGAGGTGAAGTGACTGTTTTCTGAAGGAAGAAGATAGGACTGAGAAAATCTCTTCCAGTAGGAGGTAGCAGAAGTGCGACACAGACCCTTGCCTCAGTGGAAGGAAGGAAGAGGAAGACAGGGAAGCTGAGGGGTTAGGTGCTGGGGCCCTTGATGCCTCCGTTCCGAGGGCAGGCCTTGATAGGGGTAGGGGTGGGGAAGCTGTAAGCACATCAAGGTAAGACCTGGAGGCACCTGGACTAGAGGCTCACTGCCCAGGCACGGCCTTCCAGAGGAGTCTTGAAGTCCAGGTAGAACCTGTCTGAACACAGTGAGGGGCAGTAACTCGGTAGCTTCCAGCAGGGGTGGCCAGCAAGATTAGAGACCCGAGCCTAAGGCGACGCTCCCGCCTCCTCCCGCCTGACCCAGGGCTGAGAGAGTGCAGCACTTCCGAGAGGCTCGGCGACCGGCAGAGACCTGCGGTCAGGTGAGAGTGTTCACATGCACAGTGACTTCACTACACGGAGCAAACGGCTGGGACACGGACTTCAGGGACAGGTGTGCTCCAGTGACCCCCCCCCAAAAGCCGGAGGAGACCAGTTACACCTCAGGGGTTGCTCCTCCACAGCAGAAACCAGAAAGAGCCCAGAGGGCCCCAGGTGGATCCCAGGTCCTCCCCTCCCCCCACCATGAGGCCTCAGAGACCCTCTCTTCACATACCCGAACATTTACTTCAGGAGAAACAGGGCTAGGGGACTGAAATCGGAAAGGCTGATTATTTGTCCAAAAGAGACAGAGTCATCCGAAGAGAATATGTGAGCCAGAAGAGACTGGAATACGGTAATAGGCAAACATAAAAAAAAGAAGTAAAGAAAAATGGAAGGGGCCAGAAAACAGCCTTCCTGGTGCAGAAAATAAGAGGCTTTGGGCGAAGGCACCAGCCCTTCTCAGTAGGTGACTAAGGAGAAGAGATGATCATGCACTTGGGGAAAACTGGCACCTGTTCTCCAGCGTTATCTTCTAAAACTGACGCTTACACTTGCCTCCAGGACAGCCATGCTGATGGCAAGACTGACCCCAAAGGCAGTGGCATGGGGAGAGGGGTACGGCCAAACCGTGTCTGCAGGACATAATTCACGAGGAAGACCTATAACTATTCTAGACCAGAGGTTTACCTTAAACCTGCTTAGAGAAAGAAACATTTCTGAAACATACAATAGAAGTTTATGTACATAGAGGCAGCAGAGCACACTGGTTACGTTGGACTTCAATTCATTAATCATTAATCATTTCATGAATTCGTTCAACAGATATTTATCGAGCTCCTTCTATGTGCCAGGCACTGGGCTTGCTGGTGGGGATACTGAGGACAAAGCAGTACGTCCCCTCCTTTCCTGGAGCTCACAGGATAGGGAGAGTGACAGCATGAGTCAAAGAATTACATATAGAATTAGTTATGTACAGTGGTGACAGCTCAGCATGCAGTCCTGGGTTCTGCCTGGTCTGCCACCTCCCTCAGTTATGTCATGTAAGTTCCCTAAACTATAATAACACCTATGCATTTGGAGGACTTACCTGGCATACAGTAATGCTCAATAAAGGTTAGATTTTATTGTTATTACTAGTACTAGTTTTAATCATCACAAAAAGTTCCTAGCCACAGTTTATTCTGTAGTAGTTCCTGGAAATTCTTTCTGGGCTTTTTGAAGTTGCTACTTTATTGCAATATAGGTATGCATGCATGCAAATGTGTGTGTATGTATGTGTGTATAAAAAATTACTGTTCCTTATGGGGATATATGTATACATATAGCTGATTCACTTTGTTATAAAGCAGAAACTAACATACCATTGTAAAGTAATTATACTCCAATAAAGATGTTTAAAATTTTAAAAATTATTGTTCTTTTAAGTTTCTGCTAATTTCTTTTCCAAAAAGAGGTACATAGCAATTTTGATACACTACGTAGCTGAGATAAAAATCGCATGCAGGGCTTCCCTGGTGGCGCAGTGGTTGAGAGTCCGCCTGCCAATGCAGGGGACACGGGTTCGTGCCCCGGTCCGGGAAGATCCCACGTGCCGCGGAGCGGCTGGGCCCGTGAGCCATGGCCGCTGAGCCTGCACGTCCGGAGCCTGTGCTCTGCAACGGGAGAGGCCACAGCAGTGAGAGGCCTGTGTACCGCAAAAAAAAAAAAAAAAAAGTCAGCATGCAGAGATGGCAGACAGCAGAAGCAAGAAGTACTACAATCCAGGCTGTGGAACAAAAACCACATTCACAGAGAGAGAGACAAGATGAAAAGGCAGAGGGCTATGTACCAGATGAAGTAACAAGATAAAACTCCAGAAAAACAACTAAATGAAGTGGAGATAGGCAACCTTCCAGAAAAAGAATTCAGAATAATGATAGTGAAGATGATCCAGGACCTCGGAAAAAGAATGGAGGCAAAGATCGAGAAGATGTAAGAAATGTTTAACAAAGACCTAGAAGAAGTAAAGAACAAACAAACAGAGATGAACGATACAATAACTGAAGTGAAAACTACACTAGAAGGAATCAATAGCAGAATAATGGAGGCAGAAGAACGGGTAAGTGACCTGGAAGACAGAATGGTGGAATTCACTGCTGTGGAACAGAATAAAGAAAAAAGAATGAAAATAAATGAAGACAGCCTAAGAGACCTCTGGGACAACATTAAACGCAAAAACATTCGCATTATAGGGGTCCCAGAAGGAGAAGAGAGAGAGAAAGAACCCGAGAAAATATGTGAAGAGATTATAGTCGAAAACTTCCCTAACATGGGATAGGAAATAGCCACCCAAGTCCAGGAAGTGCAATATTTGAAGAGATTATAGTCGAAAACTTCCCTAACATGGGAAAGGAAATAGCCACCCAAGTCCAGGAAGCGCAGCAAGTCCCATACAGGATAAACCCAAGGAGAAACATGCCGAGACACAAAGTAATCAAACTGACAAAAATTAAAGACAAAGAAAAATTATTGAAAGCAGCAAGGGAAAAACGACAAATAACATACAAGGGAACTCCCATAAGGTTAACAGCTGATTTCTCAGCAGAAACTCTACAAGCCAGAAGGGAGTGGCATGATATACTTAAAGTGATGAAAGGGAAGAAACTACAACCAAGATTACTCTACCCGACAAGGATCTCATTCAGATTCGATGGAGAAATCAAAAGCTTTACAGACAAGCAAAAGCTAAAAGAATTCAGCACCACCAAACCAGCTCTACAACAAATGCTAAAGGAACTTCTCTAAGTGGGAAACACATGAGAAGAAAAGGACCTACAAAAACAAACCCAAAACAATTAAGAAAATGGTCATAGGAACATACATATCGATAATTACCTTAAATGTGAATGGATTAAATGCTCCAACCAAAAGACACAGGCTTGCTGTATGCATACAAAAACAAGACCCATATATATGCTGTCTATAAGAGACCCACTTCAGACCTAGGGACACGTATGTAACTGAAAGGATTGAAAGTGAGGGGATGGAAAAAGATATCCCATGCAAATGGAAATCAAAAGAAAGCTGGAGTAGCCATACTCATATCAGATAAAGTAGACTTTAAAATAAAGAATGTTGGGGCTTCCCTGGTGGCGCAGTGGTTGAGAGCCCGCCTGCCGATGCAGGGGACATGGGTTCGTGCCCCGATCCGGGAAGATCCCACATGCCGCGGAGCGGCTGGGCCCGTGAGCCATGGCCATTGAGCCTGCGCGTCCAGAGCCTGTGCTCCGCAACGGGAGAGGCCACAACAGCGCGAGGCCCACATACCGCAAAAAAAATAAATAAATAAATAAAAATAAAATAAAATAAAATAAAGAATGTTACAAGAGACAAGGAAGGACACTACATAATGATCAAGGGATCAATCCAAGAAGAAGATATAACAATTATAAATATAAATGCACCCAACATAGGAGCACCTCAAAACATAAGGCAACTGCTAACAGCTATAAAAGAGGAAATCGACAGTAATACAGTAATAGTGGGGGATTTTAACACCTCACTTACACCAACGGACAAATCATCCAAAATGGAAATAAATAAGGAAACAGAAGCTTTAAATGACACAATAGACCAGATAGATTTAATTGATATTTATAGGACATTCCATCCAAAAACAGCAGATTACACTTTCTCCTCAAGTGTGCATGGAACATTCTCCAGGATAGATCACATCTTGGGTCACAAATCAAGCCTCAGTAAATTTAAGAAAACTGAAATTATATCAAGCATCTTTTCTGACCACAATGCTATAAGATTAGAAATGAATTACAGGGAAAAAACCCGTAAAAAACACAAACACAGGGAGGCTAAACAATACGTTACTAAGTAACCAAGAGATCACTGAAGAAATCAAAGAGGAAATCAAAAAATACCTGGAGACAAATGACAATGAAAACACGATGATCCAAAACCTATGGGATGTAGCAAATGCAGTTCTAAGAGGGAAGTTTATAGCTATACAAGCCTACCTCAAGAAACAAGAAAAGTCTCAAATAAACAATCTAACCTTACACCTAAAGGAACTAAAGAAAGAAGAACAAACAAAACTCAAAGTTAGCAGAAGGAAAGAAATCAAAAAGGTCAGAGCAGAAATAAATGAAATAGAAACAAAGAAAACAAAGCAAAGATCAATAAAATTAAAAGCTGGTTCTTTGAGAAGATAAACAAAACTGATAAACCATTAGCCAGACTCATCAAGAAAAAGAGGGAGAGGACTCACTCAGATCAATAAAATTAGAAATGAAAAAGGAGAAGTTACAACAGACATCGCAGAAATACAAAGCATCCTAAGAGACTACTATAAGCAGCTCTATGCCAATAAAATGGACAACCTGGAAGAAATGGACAAATTCTTAGAAAGGTATAACCTTCCAAGACTGAACCAGGAAGAAAAAGAAAATATGAACAGACCAATCACAAGTAATGAAATTGAGACTGTGATTAAAAATCTTCCAACAAACAAAAGTCCAGGACCAGATGGCTTCACAGGTGAATTCTATCAAACATTTAGAGAAGAGCTAACACCCATCCTTCTCAAACTCTTCCAAAAAATTGTGGAGGAAAGAACACTCCCAAACTCATTCTATGAGGCCACCATCACCCTGATACCAAAATCAGACAAAGATACTACAAAAAAAGAAAATTACAGATCAATATCACTGATGGATATAGATGCAAAAATCCTCAACAAAATACTAGCAAATAGAATGCAACAACACATTAAAAGGATCATACACCATGATCAAGTGGGATTTATCCCAGGGATGCAAGGATTCTTCAATGTATGCAAATCAATCAATGTGATGCACCATATTAAAAAATTGAAGAATAAAAACCATATGATCAGCTAAATAGATGCAGAAAGAACTTTTGACAAAATTCAACACCAATTTATGATAAAAACTCTCCAGAAAGTGGGCAGAGAGGGAACCTACCTCAACATAATAAAGGCCATATACGACAAACCCACAGCAAACATCATTCTCAATGGTGAAAAACTGAAAGCATTTCCTCTAAGATCAGGAAAAAGACAAAGGTGTCCACTCTCACCACTCTTATTCAACACAATTTTGGAAGTCCTAGCCACGGCAATCAGAGAAGAAAAAGAAATAAAAGGAATACAAATTGGAATAGAAGAAGTAAAACTGTCACTGTTTGGAGATGAAATGATTCTATACATAGAGAATAATAAAGATGCCACCAGAAAACTACTAGAGCTAATCAATGAATTTGGTAAAGTTGCAGGATACAGAATTAATGCACAGAAATCTCTTGCATTCCTATACACTAATGATGAAAAATCTGAAAGAGAAATTAAGGAAACATTCCCAGTTACCATTGCAATGAAAAGAATAAAATACCTAGGAATAAACCTACCTAGGGAGACAAAAGACCTGTATGCAGAAAACTATAAGACACCGGTGAAAGAGATTAAAGATGATACCAACAGATGGAGAGGTATACCATGTTCTTGGATTGGAAGAATCAATATTGTAAAAGTGACTATACTACCGAAAGCAATCTACAGATTCAGTGAAATCCCTATCAAATTACCAGTGGCATTTTTTTATGGAACTAGAACAGAAAATCTTAAAATTTGTATGGAGAAACAAAAGACCCCGAATAGCCAAATCAGTCTTGAGAGAAAAAAAAATGGAGCTGGAGGAATCAGACTCCCTGACTTCAGATTATACTACAAAGCTACAGTAATCAAGACAATATAGTACTGGCACAAAAACAGAAACATAGATCAGTGGAACAAGATAGAAAGCCCAGAGATAAACCCACGCACCTATGGTCAACTAATCTATGACAAAGGAGGCAAAGGATATACAATGGAGAAAAGACAGTCTCTTCAATAAGTGGTGCTGGGAAAACTGGACAGCTACATGTAAAAGAATGAAATTAGAACACTTCCTAACACCATACACAAAAATAAACTCAAAATGGATTAGAGGGCTTCCTTGGTGGCGCAGTGGTTAAGAATCCGCCTGCCAATGCAGGGGACACGGGTTCAAGCCCTGGCCCAGGAAGATCCCACATACCGCAGAGCAACTAAGCTCCTGCGCCACAACTACTGAGCCTGCGCTCTAGAGCCCGTGAGCCACAACTACTGAGGCCACGTGCCACAACTACTGAAGTCCGCGCGCCTAGATCCCGTGCTCCGCAACAAGAGAAGCCACAGAAATGAGAAGCCCACGCACTGCAACAAAGAGTAGCCCTCGCTTGCCACAACTAGAGAAAGCCCACGCACAGCGACGAAGACCCAACGCAGCCAAAAATAAATTAAAAAAAAAAAATGGATTAGAGACCTAAATGTAAGACTGGACACTATAAAACTCTTAGAGGAAAACATAGGAAGAACACTCTTTGACATAAATCACAGCAAGATCTTTTTTGATCCACCTCCTAGAGTAATGGAAATAAAAACAAACAAAAAAAAACCCAAATGGGACCTAGTGAAACTTCAAAGCTTTTGCAGAGCAAAGGAAACCATAAACAAGACGAAAAGACAACCCTCAGAATGGGAGAAAATATTTGCAAACGAATTAACGGACAAAGGACTAATCTCTAAAATATATAAACAGCTCATGCAGCTCAATATTAAAAAAAAATAAACAACCCAAAAATGGGCAGAAGACCTAAATAGACATTTCTCCAAAGAAGACATACAGATGGCCAAGAAGCACATGAAAAGCTGCTCAACACCACTAATTATTAGAGAAATGCAAATCAAAACTACAATGAGGTATCACCTCACACCAGTTAGAATGGGCATCATCAGAAAATCTACAAACAACAAATGCTGGAGAGGGTGTGGAGAAAAGAGAACCCTCTTGCACTGTTGGTGGGAATGTAAATTGATACAGCCACTACGGAGAACAGTATGGAGGTTCCTTAAAAAACTAAAAATAGAATTACCATATGATCCAGCAATCCCACTACTGGGCATATGCCCTGAGAAAACCATAATTCAAAAAGGGTCATGTACCACAATGTTCATTGCAGCACTATTTACAATAGTGAGGACATGGAAGCAACCTAAGTCTCCATCGACAGATGAATGGATAGAGAAGATGTGGTACATATATACTCAGCCATAAAAAGGAACGAAATAAAAAATATTACTAAAAAATATTACTCAGCCATAAAAAGGAACGAAATTGGGTCATTTGTTTAGACGTGGATGGATCTAGAGACTGTCATACAGAGTGAAGTAAGTCAGAAAGAGAACAACAAATATCGTATATTAACGCATATAGGTGGAACCTAGAAAAATGGTACAGATGAACCGGTTTGCAGGGCAGAAATTGAGACACAGATGTAGAGAACAAATGTATGGACACCAAGTGGGGACAGTGGCGGGGATGGTGGTGGTGGTGGTGTGATGAATTGGGAGATTGGGATTGACATGTATACACTGATGTGTATAAAATTGATGACTAATAAGAACCTGCTGTATATATATATTAAAAAAATCAGCATGCAATTATTTAAATACTGGATTTCAACAAATGTACCCATCAGGTGGGACCGCAAAATAATAGAACTAACATTTTCTAAGTGTGGTTTATTTTATTGCTTTTTAAATTATACACCATACTCACCAATTCAAGAATAAGATGTCTTATCCTTTAGGCACCTAACCAGTTTTAAGATTTGACGATTTGGGACACTGGGTAAATTTTCAAGCAAGATCTCACTTCAGGTAGTCTTGTTAGTGCTCATCACCCTGTGAGCCATAGCCCAGAACTTTTCCCATTTTACAAAGAAGAAAATGGAGGCTCAGAGGGCATGAGCAAATTTCTCAAATTCACACAAAATGAGCTTGTTATTGAGGTGATTTGACCCTAGTTTGCTTAACTCCAAACCCTCTGTTCTTTCTAGTGTTGATATGGTCTCTAAAAAATTCTCTGAGAAGCAAAGAAAAAAAGAAACAAGAGAAGAAGATAATGAGAAAAGGTAAAAGATGAAAGACAGAGGTCGAATATAAGAATTAATAGAAAAAATTCAGAACAGGAAAAGAAGCAACACCAATGAACATAAAAAAAACTTTCCTGAGCTAAAGAAAGACCTGCACCCTCGAGTTGAAAGGGCCTGCTTTCAGCCCGCTGTCCCCAGCTCAGTGTCCAGAGCCCACCGTGGGCAGGAGGTACTTGTTAGATCTAGGGTTGCTTTTCTACACCATGAAATTGATGAAAGGAGCTAAGCCTCAAAGAAATCCTAGAAGCACAGCTGATTCAGCAGTTGACCAACTGACTCATGGAAACAGGAGCCCCCCAGGGGCTGTGCCCATGTAACAGTATTATATTCCTCCACTAAATCTTGTTTCTTTTAGCTGAAGGTGTGCCAGCTCATCACTTTCAGTATCAGTAACAGCGATAATAACATAGTTGTGTATTCCGAGAGGGCAGAGATTGAGGGGAATGAACACGTCTACTTAGTGGCTTATGTAGGAAAAATTGCTCTTAAACTCAGAGTGTGAAGGTCTCCCCTGTGAACAGGATAATCCTCAGTAGCCAAACTCAAAAACCCTAGTAGAAAAAGGCTGACAATGACACTGATTAAACTCTGGAGTGGTGCTGAAACTCCAGGTGCAGGTCTGATACTCACTGTTTTCCTCCAAAGGATTGCACGGTATTGAGGGACACGCTGATTGTTTTGGTCAGAAAGGGTCACCGACAGGAAGAAGGGGCTCTTCTCCGCATCATTTCCAATGTAGTTCTGATGGACTGGAAAAGAGGCAGGTTCAGAACAGTGAAGATGCAGCCGGCTCCTCCAGGCACTGGGAGCAGTGGGCATGGCAGGTGGCAGCCAGCCCTTCCCACAGGGTCAGGGAACAGTAATCTCCAGCCCAGCTCGGAAAAGAACCTGGTGACTCTATCCTAATCATGCTCTCCTGTCCCCCTTGCCAGGGATGGACTCAGGAATGAACATGTGACCCAATTCTGGCCAATGAGACAGGAGGAAAAGTGTGTCAAGGGGTTTTTGGAAGGGCTTCCTCACTCCTGAAGATGGCCTTCTTTTCCCCTGGACACAGTGGTGTCTAGAAGTGATGCCTGGAATTGCTGCAACCATCTTGTGAGCCTGAGGAAAGCCAGCATGGATGACATCACCAAGCCTCTGACTCCACCAACCCCAGAGCTTGCCCTACCTCTGGGTCTCTTGTTGTCTCCCTTATTGTTTAAGCCCGTTGAGGCAGCTGAAGGCATCCAAGCACTATGCTTTCAAGCATTTGGGAAGATAGCAAATTTCCCCCAATTTCTTTCTTTTTTTTTTTTTTTTTGCGGTACGCGGGCCTCTCACTGTTGTGGCCTCTCCCATTGCGGAGCACAGGCTCCAGACGCGCAGGCTCAGCGGCCATGGCTTACGGGCCTAGCTACTCCGCGGCATGTGGGATCTTCCCGGACCGGGGCACGAACCCGTGTCCCCTGCATCGGCAGGCGGATTCTCAGCCACTGCGCCACCAGGGAAGCCCCCCAATTTCTTTCTTTATAAAGAGATATGTCTTGCCAAATAAGTGAACTTCTTGGAATAATACAGTATCCGATTTTTAAAAAGACATCATTTGGGTCTGCTCACTCTCATTTTATAGCTCAAGTATCACACCTTCTACAAATAAATAAATGCATTAGCCTGATAAGCAATTTATCTAACCCATTTCTAATCCTGCCATAGTGATTATTCTTCCATTCCCATTGCTTTCTGTCGCTAACCACGCTCCTGTTTTCCACCTTTCCATATATGTTCACATGAGCCCTTCACTTCAAATGTACATCAGTATTCATGACAGAGCTCTTGGTATGTGCCAGGCACCAGGCTTAGTGTGCCTCACTGACACTTCTGTTCAAACCTCCTAGGTATGTCCTAGTAATACCCCCACTTTACAGATAAGGAATTAAGACTCAGAGAAGTGGCAGTAACTAGTGTTAAGGTCCTATGTTGGTAACGGCAGAACCAGGATTCAAACAGTCTGTAGTCTCCATGAGGGCAGGAATCATAGCTGCCTTTGCAAGAGCACATTTCCTGGCACATGGTAAGTGATAAACAAATCCTGGTCACCAGAGCCTACAGCGTAATGCCTCTCTGCTCTGCATTAGCCCTGGAGCTCAGGGAATCGTTTCTCCCCCTCACTGCCTTCAACTAAGTGTTCAAAGCCCACTATAGACCGGGTAAGTGCCTTGTTAAGTCTAAAATTGTTTTGTGCCCTGCAAATTCTTCTCATCTCGCAAATCACTCATTCATACTATCTAATCCTCTTTAACTCCCCAGGGACAAAAATAACTAGCAAAAACTAACTAAATAAAAAATTTTAAGATAAAAATATAAAATAAAAAATAAAATATAACAAATTTAAAACGGAGGAAAACCTACTAGGGCTGAATCTTCAAAGCTTACAAATCTACAAAGCTTACAACTGACCTTGAAATGAAATGCCCTGACCTCAGTGTCCCTAAACTGATAAGTTTCACACATATAGGGTACCAGAAATTATACCAACACTAATTTTCATTCTGAATATCCTTTCTTCCCAACCACTGTAATGACATAATTACCTTGTCCTAAAAAATACTTGAAATACCATCTGGTGTGGTATTCTGGGTTCTCTAAGTGCACGTCTGTCCTTCGCCAAGTGCCTGGCAGAGCAGTTGCATTCTGTAATGGAACAAAGTTATGCCATTAAGAGGCTTATTTAGAAAGTAAACAAGGTAGCAATGAACCAGATGCCAAAGAACCAGAAAAGTCACTGTTAAAAGTGTACAAACAGGGCTGTAACCACATGTTCTCATTAGAAAAGACACCTGTCAAAATCCACATCATAGAAACATTCTGAAGGTCCTTGGGGTGTAGGAAAAAGCACCAGGTGAACCAGTGAGTTAAGCGATTTCTAACTTGAGTTTAAAGTTTTTCTCCTTTCTGGGCTGAAGCTTCCACAACATTTGGGAGTTGGTGCCCGCAGAGGCATGCCCTTCTGTTTGTTACCCTGTAACGGGCACATTTCACCTGGAACACATCTCGGCAGCATCTTATTTGAGTTCATATTCTTTGTAGAATTTTAAAAATTTACTGTAACTCAATTAATGTGGAAAACATGGATAAACATAACGAATAATCCGAATCCTCTATCCAAAGATATAATCGCTATTAATGATTTGATATGGTTTCCTCAAATTTTTCCCCTACATGTACATACGTACTTTTCTTACCAAAATGGAATCATACTAAATATACAGTTTGAAACTCCACTGACATCTACATTGTGCCCTGTGTGTAAGACAGACTGCTGGAACATTCTTTTCTCATTCTGACATGGCTCTAGTGATTTACTGGATGTCTGTGGTCAGTTTCTTTATCATGTTGAAGAAGTTCCCTTCAATTCCAAGTTTATAAAGCGGTTTTCTCAGAAATGAATATTGAATTTTACTGAAAGCTTTTTTTTTTTTGGCAACTATTTAGCAAATAGGTTAAATGGGGAAAATCATAGTCATGTAATAAATTATACCATTGGCTCTTCTTATACTGAATGGTTCTTAGATTTCTGGAAGACACCCTTATAAGTATTCTGTTGATATACTGTATTGCTGGATTTAAAAAAATGACTTATGTATCATATTTGTTGGTGAGATGAATCTTTAGGTTACTTTTCAGTATATATTTCTGTCATGCTTTCAGGTTTATATTACTTTATAAAGTGAATTAGGATGCTTTCTGTCTTTCTCATTGCTCTGGAAATAATGACGTTCACGGAAAGAGCTCTAAGTGCCAAGTATTAGGCCACACACTTTACATGAATTATCTCCATAGTATCTCCACCAACTCATGAGATAGAGTCGATTTTATCCCCTTACTTTCAGATGAGGAAATTGATGCTTAGATAATTTAAGTTTGTTGCCTAAGGTTGCAGAAATAATAAGCAGTGGAGCTAAAACAAATCAGTTCCAATGTCAGAGTGTTTTTTTTCTTTTTTTTTTTTTTTTTTTTTTTTTTTTTTTTTTGCGGTATGGACCCAGCTGCTCTGCGGCATGTGGGATCTTCCCGGACCGGGGCTCGAACCCATGTCCCCTGCACTGGCAGGCGGACTCTCAACCACTGCGCCACCAGGGAAGGCCTTTTTTTCTTTTTTTAAATCTTAACCATTATATCATCTTCTGAATCTTTTACTTAATGTTATGCCTTTTTAATCTATCAAGGGGTAAAAAGTAGGTTAAAATTCTTAGTATTATTGTGTCTTTATTGAATTTTCTTGACTTTAAAAAAATCAGCGAGATATATATATATATATATATATATATATATATATATATATATATATATCCCCCCACACCCACACCCATATATATAAATTTTTATTTGGCAGTGATTTTAAACTTACATAAAAGTTACAAGAATAAGAGGAGTGCAAAAAGCATCTGTATGCCCTTTACCAGATTCACCTACTGCTAACATTTTATCCCATTATTCACTTGTTCACTACTCTCTATCCCTCTACACATACACACACACACACTTCTTCCCAAATCATTTAAGGCTAAATTGCATAAATAATAGCCCTTTATTCCTAAATACTTCAATGTGTATTTCCCAAGTATAGGAGTATCTTCTTACATAACCACCATAAATCCTAACTATTTTAAGTATGGCCTACTTTATAGAGGATTTCAAAGATACAGAAACTTCCTATAGCATTTTAAGGTGACAGTTACACAGGAACACAGTATTTACTTGACATCAACAAGAATGTTAGGAGGAAATATTCTGATGAGCACATATTCCAATCAAAGTTTAACATTGCAAACACCCATACTAATTTTATCCTTTTTAGATAATCATTTGCTAAAAGGTATTATGCAGTAATGAACTCAAATTCTTCTATGCTGCAGATGTGCCTGAACATGCCCACAGGGTTGAATGAGTCTTGAGACTGAGAAATTCTGAATCATTTCTGCATCAAATTCCAAAGCCCACAAAAGCTCCTTGTTGCTTTCCTTGTTTTGTTTTGTTTAACCACATTTATACTTGCGGGATGTGAAGGATGAAGACTGTATATGGCCAGGATATTGTGAAGAGAATTTAATCAAAATCCATGTATAACACCCCCATTTTATCTGAATGTTCTCTAATATTTGACTTTAAGCAGGGAGTCCACACAACACAAGCACTCAGGCTACAAATGAGATCCACAGTTTTATATAATGCTTGTGATTTTTCAGAGCCTCTTCCAGAGTGAGTTTAATTAATGAATGAATGCTTTTAAACTGACTTTCCTTCACTTTCTAGGTTAAATTGCTGAAAGAACACTGACAATAAAGAAGATGGATTAAAAAAAAACAAAAAATTTGAATTGCAAATATAAATATAAGCTGGTTGAAAAAAGTTAAATCATACAAAAATTAAAATGCTTTTTTTCCCCTCAACCCCCATGTCCTAATCTACTTCCTTGCCATATAATAACCATGTTACCAGATTGGTTTGGATAGTCCCAGGTCTTTTTATGCATTTACAAAAATGTGTCTATACATACGTATACACATTCACATACATTTACATACGTATGTATATATATACACATAATCTGTTTTCATAAATGGGATAGTATTATAGGTATTACACTGAAACTTATTTTTTCACTAAAAAAAGAAATCTTAGAAATATTTCTGTTAGTACTTACAGATCTACCTTGTTCCTTTAACAACTACATAGTTTTTTAAAAAAATTAAACACTTCAGTTGAGTACAGATGTGTAAAATACGTAAACATAAAAGGGTAGAAAGTTAAGGTCCTCTAACTTCTTTCCTGACCTCCCATTTCCACTCCAGAAGCAATTACTATTAAATTCTTAGGTAACCTTTTGGAAATTTTCTTGAATATTGACAAGCACGTTGATCTTTTTTGTTGTTTTTAAGGAAATGGGATGATATCATATGAATCATTCTGGAACTTGCTTTTATGTCTAGCACTGTATGGTAAATGTTTTTCTACGGTATTACATTTACCTGGACCTCATTCTTTCTAACAGCTACTAAGCATTCCAGTGTCTAAATCATAATTTTCAAAATCATTCCTCTACTGATGGAAACTGATGTTGTTTCCAAGTGTTTTTATTTTTTTATTTTAAAATAACGCTACAATACACATCCCAGCAGTAGAACTGCTGGCCAAATGATATACACATTTTTTTTTTTTTTTTTTTCGCGGTACGCGGGCCTCTCACTGTTGTGGCCTCTCCCGTTGCAGAGCACAGGCTCCGGACGCACAGGCTCAGCGGCCATGGCTCACGGGCCCAGCCGCTCCGCGGCATGTGGGATCTTCCCGGACCGGGGCACGAACCCGTGTCCCCTGCACCGGCAGGCGGACTCTCAACCACTGCACCACCAGGGAAGCCCTACACATTTTTAATGATTGCTAATTGCCTTCCCCAAAGACTGTGCTCATTTATATGTCCCCCAACAGTGTGTAAGAGAATCCTCCCCATGCTAAGGAGGAGATCTATAAAAAGCTGAAAGATTGTGCCCTCTGCTCCACCAAATACTAATTGATACATACAAGTGAGCTGTAAGGGAGGTTTCCAGGGATCTACCCGAGGGTCACAGTCATTTTAATTAATAATCTGAATGAGCACACAGATGGCAGGATAAGCACATCTGAAAGTAATATAAAGATTCTCACTGGGTTAGCTAATAGGACAGGTGACAGAATCAAGATGTCAAAAAAACCTCGACACTTAGCAATTACAGGACACACTAATGAGATTAAATTCAGTGTGGACAATGCAGAGTCCTACATTTAGGTACAAATACAAATTGTACAAGTAAAGGGTGGAGAAGGCCAGGTGCTACAAAGTAGGAATTCTCTCTCTTTTTTACCCAGTAGGAGATTGAGGCTCCGTGACATTGAGTCATAAACTGGTAAGTGGTAGAGCTGAGGTCTGAACCCAGGTTTGTTTGACTCCAAAACTGTCTCCACTATACCATGATGTTGCCTCACAGCTAAATAACAGCACATGTGAAAAAGACTGGAGTTGGGGGTAGCATATCATAGGTTCGTAATGAGTCCTTGGGCTTCATGAAAAGAGGAGTGTGTGCACAGCAAGGAAGGGGATGAGCCGGCCTCACTCTGTGGCCGTGAGGCGCACCTGGGGCCAGGTGTTCATTCCGAGCACTTCCACCTAAAAGGTCCATAAACCACCTCACATGTGTCCAAGGAGCAGCAGGGAGTGTGATGATAAGTGGAACTGAGTCCATGTCTTAGGAGAAAAACAGCAGATGTCTTGGAAAGCTTGAAGGCCTATCATGCTGAAGAAGGCTCAGCCTTACACTATGGGCTCCAGAAACCATAAATAGAAACTCTGAGTGGAAAATATAGACAGATGAGTTCTGTTCAATAAAAAAAACTTTCTAGCAATGAGAGATGCCGAAAAATGGAAGTAACTTTAGGGCTGTGGTATAATGGGAAATTTATATTTCGGCTTTGTCTCTGGCTCTTGGCACAGAACTCCTAAAACCCTTGGCATTTCCTGAGACATAAGGGTGACAGGAGCATCTTTTGCTCCAATGAGGCAACTCGTGGTGGGCCCCTAGCTAGCTTCAGGATGGGGCCGGTAGCTAGAAAGATCAAGCTTGATTAGAAGCTTGGCACTTTCAGCCCCACCCTGCAACCTTTCGGGAGGGGAGAGGGGCTGGAGATTGAATGAATTAATCAACCATACCCATGTGAGCTTCTGTATCAAGGTGCTGGGAGGGTGGTGCACCCAAAGAGGGCAGGGGAGCTCTGTGCCCCCATCCCCCATCCCTTGCCCTCTGCACCTCTTCCATTTGCTGTTCCCAAGTTGTATCCTTTGTAATAAATGGGTATGGTAAGTAAAGTGCTTTCCAGAGTTCTGTGAGTCATTTCAGTGAATTACTGAACCCGAGGAGGGGGGTTATGGGAACCCCTAACTTTGTAGCCCAGTTAGACGGATGTGTGGGTACCCTAGGGACCTGACACTTGCCACCGGTGTCTGAAGTGAGGGCAGCGTGTGGAACTGAGCCTGAAACCAGTGGAGTCTGACGCTAGCTCCAGGTGGTTACGGTCAGGATTGAACAGAATTGTAGGGGACTTAGCTGGTGATGGAACTGGTTGGTGTCCCGAGGAAAAACCCTATCAAGGGGGGAGCAAGTTTCCCATCACTGGAGATACATTCAGGCAGGGACAGAGGAGCTAACTGTTGGCAAAGTTGTTGCAGGGGTTCATGCCTTGGGTGGAGGATGGGCCTAGATGAACTCTACGGCAGGAAGGTGTGGTCCATGGATGGAGGATGGGCCTAGATGAACTCTACGGCAGGAAGGTGTGGTCTACAGATGGGTGCTGATCTGCCAACAGTCTGTGATGAAGTAGACAGCAGTGGAGAGCAAGTCTTAGGGGATTAGCTTCCCTAAACAGAACCCAGACCAATCCGGATGTTACTGATTTTGGTAGTGAATTGTATGAGTGGGTGCTGCAAACCGGTCATACGTCGTAGGACCACAGAGAGTCCTGCAACAGATTGGAAATAAAAAAGCAGGCCCTTCACCACACACAGTCTGAGAAGCACTGCTCAGAGCCTGGGCCTCACCGTGACGTCCTTATGACACGCCCCGTGTGTGTTTTCTCCACAGGAGTTACCAAAATTTGCAATCATCTTATGTATCTGTGTTATTTATTTATTTATTTATTTATTTATTTTTTTTTTTTTTTGCGGTACGCGGGCCTCTCACTGTTGTGGCCTCTCCCATTGCGGAGCACAGGCTCCGGACGCGCAAGCTCAGCGGCCATGGCTCACGGGCCCAGCCGCTCCGCGGCATGTGGGATCCTCCCAGACCGGGGCACGAACCCGTGTCCCCTGCATTGGCAGGCGGACTCTCAACCACTGCGCCACCAGGGAAGCCCTGTGTTATTTATTGACCACTCTCCTGCCTGTCTGTGAGCCCACGGGGGCAGGGACCCTAGCAGTCAGCAGTCTTATTCATTCCCGCATCACCAGCGCTCAGCCTGTCTGGCACCAAGAAGTGATCCTGCGTGTGGGTTGAATGAATGACTTGATGTATTATAGGAATAGCGCTCCTGATATAACTTATGTTTTTGGTAATGGTGAGCTAGGTTATTCGACCAAACCTCCCACTGAAGAAACTAAAAGCATTAGACAAATATTAAAGTCATCTCCTTAAAAGCACTGGAGAGCTTACAAGATAGTAAGGAATTACCAGTCAAAACAAAGGCAAGTGGGAACCCGGAGAGGTAAGTGGAGCATGGAAATTCTCTTTAGCTTGAAGACATCTATCGATCCTGGCAAAATTACTCTTGGGTTTTGGTGACCTCAAGAGGCAAGAGGGCAAAGAATCAAACCCCCAGGATCCACTGAAGTAGGTAGGTCTATAGGAGACCCACCCCACATTAAGCTGGGACCCCCAAAGGGTTACACATTCAAGAAAAGAGTGAACTGGAAGAGACCACCTTTACCCCAAAGACTCCAAGGAAGCCTGCCACAGTACTGAGTGGAGGAGTGTCTCTGAGGTGCTGTGACCACAAGCCAGCCTTCATGTAAAGTTGCAGCTCCATCCTGTATCTTGGCTTAAAGGGTTTATTTCAAGCTGGGACTTTAGTTTAAAGGTGTCTGGCAAAAGCAAATGCAAACCCTCCCTCTGATTCTGACACCAATTCTAATATGTGGTTTCCCCCCACACCACCAAGCAATTCTCCGACACCAGCTGGGTGTCCTGTAATTCAACTCAATTCTGACACTGTCTACCTGGAGACAGTGTCGGATCCCACAGGCTAAGGGCTCAGTCCTACAAGACTGCTTCTGACGTCTGCAACTTCTGCTGCAAACTGTAAATCCTGGTGGTCACCTGTGCTTCTGATCAACTGGCTATAGCTTGAAGGTTCCCATGACCCTCTCCTTGGGTTTGATTAATTTGCTAGAGCACAGACCTCAGAGAAACACTTGACTACTTAGATTACTAGTTTATTATAAAAGGATATAACTCAGGAACAGCCAGATGGAAGAGATGCATGGGGCAAGGTATGTGGATGTGGGAGGGGGTGTGGAGTGCCCATGCTCTCCGAGACGGCCATTCTTCTGGAATCTCCAGGTGTTCACCCATCTGGAAGCTCTCTAAACGCTGCCCTCTCAAGTTCTTATGGAGGCTGCATCCCATAGGCACGACTGATTAAATCATTGGCCTTTGGGGATTGAACTCACTCTCCAGCCCCTCTCCCCTCCCAGGAGGCTGGGGTTGGACTGAAGCGCTAACCCTCTAATCACGTGGTTGGTTTCTCTGGTGACCAGCCCCCATCCTTAGGAAACTTAAGGGCTTTCCAGAAATCACTTATTAACATAACAAAAGACACCATGATCACTCTCATTACTTAGAAAATTCCAAGGGTTTTAGGAGCTCTGTGCCAGGAAGAGGTACGAAGACCAAATATGTATTTCTTATTACAAATCACAGGATCACACTCTGTACCAAAAGGCAACACATCCTAAGCCTTATATTATTCCTAAAAAAGTCATCTTCAAGAACAACAAACAGCATACAATCAGGCAGCCAAGCACACAGAGGAGCACAGTACACCATGAGAATATGCCAGGAGAAAAATCTAACAGAGGGCCACAAAAACCCTCACATATTGGAATTATCAGTCACAGATAATAAAACCATTATACTGACTATGTTTAAAGAAATAAAAGACAAATTATCCGAAGGGAAGAGTAAACTCTAAAAAGTGACCAAGCAACCCTGGGTTAGGCAATGGTTTCTTAGATACCATAGGAGAAGCACAAGCAACAGAAGACAAGATAGATGAGCTAGATATTAGCAAATTAAGAAACTTTTATGCTTCAAGGCACACAATCAAGAAAGTGAGAATACAACCTAAGGAATGGGAGAAAATTTTGGCAAATCATATATCTGATAAGGGTCTAGTATCCATACTGTATCAATGCAACGATAAAAGGAAAAATAACTCAGTAATGAAATTGCTTTGCAATTTGTTCATGGGTTTGAAAAACTTCAAGCAGCGTGTTGAGCCTTCTAATGCACTAATTGCTTTAACAAACTCAGAGCAAGCCAGGTTTTTTTCCTCTGAGTCTCATGTTCCTCCACGGTCTTACACCAGGCTGGGCGCTGGCACTGGCCAGAGCTTTTAACTGAAGACCATGGATATAAACCCAGCCAAGGTGCTCCAATGGAGCACTCATGCTCGGTGGCTTTGGTGGAAACAAAATTTAAAACAGTATTTGAGCCCACAGAAGCAATCTGAGACAGGACTGTGTTTTGAATGCAACAGACCACAAGGATTTGTTAAATCAGTAACTCCACCAAATGGTTCTAAAGGTGTTAAGTGAACCGCCCATGGCCACACTGTTGGTGAGTTGCGGGGCCATGATTTGAACCCCAGCAGCCTGACTCTGGAGCCACTGTTGCCCATGATCCGCCAAAGGTGATTTCCAGTCCCTGACCTTGTCCTCTGGCATGTGGCATGGCCAGGTGACAGGGCCAGGCAGGAGTGTTTGATAACCAAAGTGCGTGGTGATCCTAGGACTGCATGAAGGCTCCATTTATGTTTTTCTGGGGAGTTGTGGATTTCCTCTAGACACTGGTTTTGGCAGGGGCCAGAGTTGTGCTTATGTGGGGGTGGGGAAAGCCAGTACAGTTTGTTCATTTCGGGCTGGGCTGAAGTTCTGAAAAATTTTGGTAGCAGAAAGATGTGTTGAGGTACAGCAACCTCTGGTATCTTCGGTACTTAGGTGCTCAAAGTAGATACTCGGCCTGGCAGCTGCTAGCTTTCTGAGCACTGGAGAATGAGGACTCGATGCTTCTGCTCCTGACTTAGCTCCTGGGACACCCTTGGCTGCTTGAGTCTGTGAGGATAAGACTGTCTTGTCTCAGGAGCAGGACCATTTGGGGAGGGCTGTTTCCAAGCTTCAGAAGCAAATTTCCCTGGGAGTTCTTTCTTCTATGAAGGTCAGTTGACATTATTCTGGATAAGAAGTATGTGGGCACCTATTCAGGGGTCCAGCCCAAGGTGGGACTGCCCCCTTTGCCTCACAGCAATGGTGAGGGTACCACGTCTGGGTGAAGGGCTTTGCTAAGTTAAGGCAAAGGTGAAGATGAGCAACAACTTCCTGAATGCTGTGGCTTTCAAGTTAAATCCATAGCCCATCACCAAGAAGGTGATTAAGGAAGTGGTCAGGAGGGCAAGGCTGGCCATACAGCACCACTTATGGGAACAACAACAACCATTATTACTATTACAGCTCTCACTCACTGAACTCTCACTAGACACTGGGCAGAGCGCTAATAGCTTTAAAAGCTTAGCTCACTGAATCCTCTTGATAATCCCAAGACCGTTTCCTCCTTACAGATGAAGAATCTGGGCTTCAGAAAGGCTGATTACTTGCCTAGGGTCACACAGCTAGGAGGTGGGGGAGCTGGAACTTGAACCCAGGCTTGCCTGATGCCAAAGCTGGGGGTGCTGAAGCACTGCAATGGGCTGCCTCTCAGAGAAGCAGCAAGGAAGAAAAAACTGGGGGGCTTAGATAGCACTCAGCAGTTCTGGGGGTAGACCCCAAGGGATGGAGTGGGCAGTGGAAGATTTAACAAAGAAAGGCCAGCAAGGTGAGTCCCTGTGGCCTATGGCGAGGATGACCAGCAGAGCCCAGAAAGAGGGCTTGGGCCCAAGCAGTGGCAGACAGGAATGGCCTCCTTTCTTGGTGTCTCCTCTGAATAAAGACGGTATCTTATAATCACAGTAATATTTTGCATCTCTCTCCTGGACCCCGACATTGCTCACACGGCAGTTCCAAGCCTACAAGCCTGGCAAAGGGTAAGAACTAGGGTTCCAGGGGCCATTCACAAAGGGTGCTGTGGCTGTGAATTTGTCTTTTGGTCCCATTGCTGGCAGACCACCTTCATGTGTCTACCTGGCTTTATTACAGATCTTTCAAAGGGTACGCGTCACTCTATTAATAGCACCTTCCATACAGAGAATGATGGCACTTTCCCTTCCTGTTTGCTTCAAGCAAAACTCTGAAGAGCCCTTCTGACCCCTTCCTGGGCTCCATTTAGGCAGGTGTTCTGTGGAAAAGAGGATCACAAGCTGCTCACGGCTGTATCACAGGCACCATGATTGTGTGCTTGGTGATGATACAGACTTCCTTACCTCATCTGAAGAGCCGTTTTCCACTCTGAACCTTCCAGCCCTTTGGATGGCTCCATCGGCATCACTAGAAATAAGCTGGGGGACAAAAGAGCACTCAGTTAGGAAGCTGGGTCACCATTTGCAATGCCCCTTCCATCTGTCCGTATCTGCCTATGAGTAAGTCAAATCCAGCGAGAGCTGGAGGGCCCAGCCTAGAGCTAACAGTCTCTTGGAAGCTCTATCAGCCACGCCCTCGTACAGGTGGGCCCCACAGTCTTTAGGAAGCTGAAGAGTGAGGAACACCTAACCCATAAGAGTGGAAAACAAAAGCATCAAATCTAAATTTGAACATATTCCAATACTGAAGCATTGAGGTGATGCTCCCCACAAGCTTAACCCACGTCACACGTGGACAAGCGTAGCTCACAGATGGCAACACCGAAAGCCAAGTCTCAAGTTCAGCTGCCTTCACAGGAAAGCCTAAAAAACAATTAATGGCTGGCAGAAACTCAAGGCTCTACTAACATCACAGAAAGCTCTTGTGCTTCATTCAGTTTCAAACAGTTTCCAAAAGGCCAATTAGTCCCTTCCAAGGCTGCCAGACTGTATTTTAGCTCCAGCAATGCGATGCTTGCAAATAGGCAGTCTCCATTCAAGGAGCTCGGTGCTAAAAAGAGATGAGGTAAAAAGAAATCAGTGCTTGGTGCATCAGTCCTAAAATCACTGACTCAAGATTTAACTTACTTTCTCCTAAATCTTCTAGATTTCTCAGTAGCAACTTAGGAAAATGCCATGTCTTTTTTTAACCTTTTAAATCTGCCCACAAATTTGCAGCAAAGATCTGCCAACAATTTCCATATCCCAGAAATCCCATTAGAACACACTTGCCCAGAGGGGCACTTCTCAAGTCTTACCCAGTAAAATGACACACAATTTCTTAAGAATGATTATCTCATATTTTTACTCGTGTTTCAGAGATATGAAAGTAAATGGAAAAATTTCAGGGAAAAACTCTACAACTTTTCCTAAGGAAAATTGTTTGAAAAAGATTGATAAACTTTTCCCGTGATAAATACAAAAATAATAGTATCTAATATTTATTGAGAGCTTCTACATGCCATGTACTCCTCTGGCCTTAACATGTGTTATCTCATTTAATTCTCATAAAAACAACACAAAGTAGGTACTATCATTATTCTAGTTTATGAGTGACGAAACTGAGGCAGAGAAAGGTTAAATAACTAGGCAAGGTTACATCTAAGTCAGTGGTGGGCCTGGGATGTGAACACAGGCAGTCAGATGCCAGAAGCCTGTTATCCTCATCTGACCACTACCCTACTTAACCCTCCTCCATGGAATGTCCATGATAAGGTCCTAACTTATATGTATACCTAACCTATATCCTGCAAAATCATTTCTAAAAACAATTACAAAGAAGATTTTTATGTATATGTTTAGCTTTTATATCATCAGATCATTACACTGTTGATAGACCGAAGATGGGCAACAGAGGCTACGTAGCAAAGGATTTAATTTGCCCAAAAAGAGGTCTGACCTTTGCGCTCAGCTCCTGCGAGGTGATCTCTAAGCCCTGGGAATGTCCTGCATGAGTGTCTGTTTGCTTGGGGACTTTGAGCCACATGGCAGAGTATGGTGGGAGCTTTGGGTCACACGGTATCAGGTCTACCTCTGGACACCAAGACTGAGAAAGGTTTCCCTGGTTGGTGATACTCCATGTGTACTGTCACACATTGTTGCCAGGAGCCGCAATCAATTACTAATGTCTGCCATAGGCGTATAAAGAGAGAGGGTGACACACATATCCCTGTATTAGAGGTTGGTAGATATAGTCCTCACTAGAGCCAGTCTCATCAAGGAATCAAAGGCTTGGGAGAAGACTGACCATCATTCACTGATTCAGTCATTCATTCACATAACAAGTATAAATAGTGGTGGACTATATTCCAGACACTGCTAGGCACAGGCTATGATTCCCTTTTCCTTTGCTGAGATTAGAACAAGAAGTTTATCGCTTACCTTGATTGAAAGGTTCAAAAAGAAGAAAGGAAGGACATGTTTAATGATTTGATGGTTAGAAAGAACTTAGCTTCCTCTGAACTATAATCACAAATCCATGAAGACCCTGAACTCCTGCCTTAGTCTAACACGTTTAACTCTATCACCGTCACCATCGCCACCACCACCATCTCCATCAGGTCACTGTCATCTCTCCCCTGGGTGACTGCAACCATCTCCTCACTGGCCTGTGCATCCACCCACCATCGCTTCTCTCCAAACCACTCTTCACATCAAAGCGCAGGGGATTCTGGCAACTGCGAATCTGATTGTCCCACGATCCCATCTCTATTGTCCCATCTCTATCCTGGCATCCCCCTCCTTCCCACCAGGGGACGTGCACGCACAGGACCCCCTCACCTGGAAGGTCTTCCTCTCCCCGCTTCCCCTCGTGAACTCCTTATCATTCAGTTCCACCACAGCTCCCATTGCTCAGACACCTTCCTTGACCTCACTGCCTGGGAAAAGCTCCCACTGCAAGTCTCAGAGAGGGCCTCAGGGTCCTGATTGCCATTCCTTTGTGCCATCACCTGATTCATGCCCATCTCTCCTCACGCACCCCCTCCACTCTCATTGAGAAGCTCCAGGAAGACGATGGTTTTCTCACCACTGCCTCTCCAGAGCTATGCTCACTGCCTGACATAGTATTGATACTCACTAAGTATTTATTACACAAGAAATCCATGAACAGATGAATGCCAAATCCCTGTGGAAATGACCAAAGGGATATAAGACTGGGAGAAAGATCTACTCTAGCCCCAGAAAGCAAGAAGGTTCATTACTCACCCAAGAAATTTCAAAGAGATTCTACCAGGTCTACGATGAAAGAAAGACCAAGGTGAAGGACAGACCAAATCACCTGAATCACCATTTGCAAGGGAAAGGTAGCCTGAGTAGTAACTTAGTCCAACTAAGGTCAAACTAACACTGCTGAGCTCATGCTGGCAGGGGCTGTCTGAGGTGAGGGTGGGTATTCGGGCAGTAGGTGGGAAGGAGACCTACCAGTCACACTGGGGAAGTGACTCTCACTGGCAAGTGGAATGGCAGCCCCAGAGCTCCGCTGCCCCACACCTCCCCAACCCCCAGCTGGCTCGGGCAGCTGGCTAAATAAACCAGAGGGTGCCGTGGAGGCTGGTGCTGATGAGGACTGGTACACCACCTGATGTGAAAGGGGACAGTGCTCCAGTGAATGAGGGGTTGAAAAAAATAACACTCCAGGAAAAAAATATCCTTTTAACACAGCAGAGAAGCTGTTTCTATCAGTAGTTTTCTTTCTATTATTCCTCATAAGCCTTTGATCTGACCAATTAAAACTATTAAAAATCTATAAACTCTTCCCTTTGTTGGAAGGAGATTTGACTCAGGAATGACACAATGTCTACTAGAACCCATCTAAATGTCCAGTACTGCACAACCAAGAAGTCCTCTCCTCCGACTCTTTCCACGTGGTACAGAGTTCTGGTTGCCGCCAAAATCCATTCTCACCATCTTCCATAGTAATGGAATTGTAGCCGGACATATGGCTAGACCACAGTTCCCTCAAGGTGGCCATGTGACTTCATATCCCCACTTGCAGGTGGGTCAAAGTCCCAGTGGCATGCAGGGATCCCAGCCCTTTAGAGAGGGGAGGTGCCCCCAGACGTGCTCTTTCCCTCCACTGGTTAAACCTCAATGACCAGAGAGACCTCGAAGTCCATACTGAAGACAGTGGGTTCATCCCAAGCCTGAATGTGTGGGGCACAGCCACCCAACAACTTAAAATGCTTGGCTCGATGTGACAGAGAAATACACTTGTTTTTAACTGCATTTTGATGTTCTAAGCCAACTATATACCCTATAACATACCCTACAAGGAAGAACAAAGAAAAAAATCATTAAACCTATGACAAGTCCATAATTAAAAATGTGGAAACTGACTTGAGGTATATGAGCAAATGTTCTAGGAAATATAATTTACTACAAAAAGCACAAGGAAATTTTAGGTCATCACTAATGGTAATAATTTGGGAGGATACTTGATCTATGAATATGGAACAATCTGTGATCAGCTTTCTGATGTAAAAGCATGGTTTCTGAATTTTGAAATGTAGACCACATTTCACAGTGACCATAGTGAATTCAAAATTAGATACTGAGAAGAAAATACCCCCAAAAGAGTAGATTAGAATATCAGTTTGAGATAAATAGAGGAAAATGATTATCAAAAACACAGAGAACATACCCGAGAGAAAAATGCAAGGAATAATGGACTGGGGTGTTATTAAGATGGTCTTTGGGCAGAGAACCCAAGGCCAACCAAATCATTCCGTAGACCAACTACCCTCTGGTAAGGTCCCCTACTAATGAGCTAGACCACAACTAGAGAATGCTTTTATTTACTGCAGACCAGCCCGAAAGGTTTAGAAACAAAGTAGAGAGCAAGGCAATCTGAGATCTCACCCCTCCAAAGCCAGCAGAGAGGAGGGAGTCAGGCAGTCTCCTCACACAGGAGTATACCTGGCCCTTTGTTATTCTTCAGGAGAAATGTCCAAAAAGGACATTCCCACATGTGCTCTGACCTTGGCAAGCGCTCTGCCTACCCAGGAGTTCAGTGACCAGTAAGATATTTTTTATCTGATCAGTCCAGATCTGCACTCCTAAAGGATGGAGTGAGGGAGAGGGTAAAATGAGGAAGTGGATAACGGGGAGTTCGGAACACCTCATAGAGGTCATTGGAGAGAACCGCACAGACAATCACAATAAATATCAATGGGCTACACTCCTCTGTTAAAGGAAGAAAGACTCAAGGATTGGAAATACAAATGAAATCCAACTAGCTGCAAGAGATAATAAAATAAAACAATACAATAAATACAATAAGATAATCCTGAAAAAGAAAGGCAAAGTTAAAAATATTCATGGTAAGTTGGGGAGAAAATGGTGAGGGAATAATAAAATCAGATGGTAGAACTTAGGAAAAAAATATCATTAAAAAAGTTATGGTACATGGATAGATAGATCTACTCACTCCCAAAATATAATAATTATAGACACTCATTATAAAACAAAACTCTTATAAATAGATGGAGTTTCTAAAATTATAATTATAATGGGGGATTTTAGTATATTTCTCTCTGATAGGTCAAGGCAAGAAATAGTAAGGAATTACAGAGGAATCAAATAATAAAATTAATAAGCATGATTTAATAGACATATACTGAATTTATCAAGGTACAAACAGAGAATACATACCTTTTAAGAAAATCTATTAAAGTTTTAAAAGCTGATCAAATATTGGATAAAAGCAAGCATGAATAAATTCTGCAAAACAGAAACTATACAGATGATTTTTTTAGTATAGTGCAACTGAATGAGAAATTAGTGTCAAAAGGATAAAAAAAGTGGGAAATTTTAAAATATACATCTGAAAAAACTCAAGTAAGAAAACTAAAATTGGACACTATCCAGACATCAACGAAAACGGTACCTATCAAAACAGATAATGCAATAGATGCTGTATTTACAGGAAAATTCATATCCTTAAATGATTTCATCATTAAATAAGAAAGAATAAAAACAATGAACTAAAGCATTAACTGCTAGAAGGTACAAAAAGAACAATGAAATACACCCAAGGAAAGCAGCGGGGAGGAATCAATAAAAGATCAGAGCAGAAATTACAGATTTAGAAAGGCAGTAGAATTGATAAACACATCCAAGAGATGGCCAGCAAGTCTGATTCTAAAAATCAAAGAGTGCTCACTTCGGCAGCATGTATACTAAAACTAGAATGATTCAGATAAGATTAGCATGGCCCCTAAGCAAGGATGACATGCAAATTTGTGAAGCATTCCATATTTTTATAAATTAGGACTTTGGGATTAACAGATATACACTACTATGTATAAAATAAACAACAAGGACTTACTGTATAGCACAGGGAACTATATTCAATATCTCGTAATAACTTATAATGAAAAAGAATCTGAAAAAAATATATATATACTGTATATACATAAATGTGTATATATACACATATATATAACTGAATCACTTTGCTGTACACCTGAAACTAACACAATAATGTAAATCAACTGTATTTCAATAAAATAAAGAAATAAATAAAAATCAAAGACAAACACAAATACACAGAGTGATAATAAAGAAAATATAACTGCTAAGCAGAAAAGAGATTTTTAAAAGTGTGAGAGAATACCATGTGCGACTATGCGACTATTACCAAAAACTTCAGTGAAATGGAAATTTTCTAGGAAAATATACATAATGAAGATTCTTTTAAGGAGAGGAAGAAACCTGAATATACCAATAACTGTAGAACTGGAGAGGTTGTCAGAACAACACCCCACAGAGGCAGTCCTGGCTCAGAGGGTCTTCAAGGAGGGGAAGGGCCCCATTTCCACCTGCCAGCCACACCCTCACTCACCAGGAACGCAGGGGAGAGTTTCCTTACAGAAGATACAAACAGCAGAATTCTTTTGAGTTTGTTTTGGTGCAGAAGTTCAGGGGAAGGGAATTAACATATATTTAACATCAGTAATGCTAAGAAAAAAGGACACGGTTTTTACATTATTTTATTTTGTCTAACGTTTCTAACCTGGTCATACACTAAAGGATCGGTACTGAGGAGGACTGCGCCCAAGAGAGAAAAGGGAAAAAGCAAATCAAATCATCGCTTGGTTAGGATCTGCCTGGTCCTGTGAGGAATTCCTTTAGAGTTCCTGCATTGGTCAATACTGGAGCCACTAGCCCCATTTAAATCTAATTTTAAATTAATTGAGATAAAAAACACTCACTTCCTCTGTTGCGCTGTCCGTATTTTAAGTGTTCAGTAGCCACAGGTGATGGCTACACTGGACAGAGCAAATGACAAATTTCCACAGTCACGGAAAGTTCTGCTTGACAGGACTGTGACATGCTGGACCTTGATGCAACTCTGTGTGACCAAGATCAATTCAGTTTCTCAGGCTGAAACACCTTCAGTTAGTTAAATACACTAAAAATGGTGGAAATTCATGTAATTTAATATCTGGAGTAGACGCTTTCTAATTTCAGCCAAACTGTAACTGATTCATTTAACAGTAAACAGTGTTCAATATCTTAGATGTTTTATTTCTGGAAAAAAGTAATATCCAAGCAATAATATCCATCTGTATGATTTAACAAATTAATGTAAAAGAAAAAATTAAAAAAGGAAGAATAAAGTGTTATTCATTAACTACTGTAAATAAAAGTATTATTAGTTTAATATTAGAGGCAATTAGATGAGAATATTTCCTAAATTAATACAAATACATAAATTTTCAAAAACAAAAGGCTCTTTCCTCTCTACTGAATTGCTTTGTTTCTTTGGGCTGGTGTCTGTTTCCATACCTTAAGCAGCGCTAGGATCCCTGCGATCTCTGCTTATCATGCACTGGGTACTTGGCATTCAGGTATATATAAGTCACAGAACAGTATTTTAACTTAGGAAAAAATCTTTTAAGATTTGTGTAAATTATATCTTTAAAAATAATATTTCAGATTTCCATCCCCTGTCCCTATCTCCTCTCTTTAAAATGAGTGGTTACAGGTGTGGGTTTTGGCACCCAACTGATCAGGTTCAAATCTCAGTTCCACACTTACTAGCTGTGTGACCTTGGGCAAATCACTCAATTTTTCCTCTCTAAATTTCATTTTCCCTATCTCTAAAATGAGGACAATGATTGTAGCCACTTTTAGGCTTGTGGAGACGATTCAATAATATAAAACATGGAATGAGCCTAGAATACTTTCTGGACATAGGAAGTGCTCAATCCTGTTATAACAATATGTATTTTAATAATAATATGATAATGATTAATATAAAATGCCCTGACTATTGTTAGTATGATTAAACCATTTCAGTGCTGCATTTACACTCTTGGAAGGTCTGTTTAAACATTTGTCATTCTTCCAATATTATTGAGAACTAACTTCTCAGGGTCTGTACTAACTGCTGGAATTATAAAGACAAATGCAACATGATCCCTACCCTGGAGGAGCACAGAGAGAGAGAGAAACACACATGTAAACAGATAAATCACACATAACCTGGTTAAATGCCAGAGCACAGAAGTAAGGATGGAGCACTGGGGGCAGTCAGAGGCTGGAGAGACAACTCTGCCTTGGGGAGCGAAGATTTTGTCGCTATAATGCAATTTATTCTGGAAGATGTACAGGACCTTTGAGAAATGATTTCCAACATAAGTAGATTTTTAAAACTACAAATACTGGTCAAGGAGACCATCTGCATACACAAATCACAGACATGTAGACACCCTGACACACATCCATACCCCTGACTTAGAAAGTATGGCTCAGAAGGGAAGAAAGAAAGTTAAAATGTTTCCATCAGAAAAAGGTGGGGAGATAAGGCCTGAACATGGGTGGAATAAGCCATCCCCTGACTGGCGAGTGCTGCTCCTGGGCCCCTGGTTCACTTCTCCTGGTCAGTCTGGGTCACTTCCGCTGTCTGCAGCGAGAGGCAAGGGAGTGGAGACGGGGACCAGAGGAGATGTTTTCTTCCTCCCACTCTTCACCTCCATCCTCTTCTGCCTGTGCCATGGGGTGGAGAAAAGATTTGGGAGGTTGGGCAGCTAGAGTGCTGAGCACCAGGGCACATGTTAGAGAACCTGAATTGGTTAGAAGATTCTCCAGCTAGGAAGATAATTGTTGGCTAAAGAACAACCAAGGCCTCGGATCTGGGCTCAGACTTATCATCCACATCTCTGGCCATCATCCTCAGCAAACTCAACGTCCATCACAATGATGTATCTGATGTCTTGAGCTCACGTCCTTCAGCTGTCTCAAATCTAATGACCTCACTTAACTCCATGGCTTTGTCATCCACTACTAAGACCCCAAACCTGCTCTCACTCACACTGGTATAGATTTGTCATCACAGTACCTGACTTATAACCCACACTGGCTCTTTCCGGTACACATTCTAGCTGGGGATCTGTGGTTAATCACACAACACTGCATTTAATAACACACAGACCTTCGTACTGCTGAGTTCTACTCAAGCCCACCAAGGCAAGTCCCAGTTTTCAATCACCTCTTACCAAGTAAACTCTCATGCTTCCCTTCTGTGTTCAAAGAAACATATTTCCATATGACTAGGCCGACGACAAGCTCATGCTTCTTGACCATGGCTAGATCTTCACTACCACTCCCCAGTTCTTTTATCCATTCCTTTTTCACTTCCCATTACATCTCCCATCTTGGCCCTGACTTTTCAATCACCAAATCACCACTCCAGAAACACCTTTTCTTCCAAGCAATGACTTCTCCACCTATTCTATTGAGAAATCTGAGGCAAGTCAGGATGAGTACTGTCATCTAACCCTCCATCTCAAACGCTATCCATCTTGGTTTCTCATTAAAATAGTATCTGACTAGGGGCTTCCCTGGTGGCACAGTGGTTGAGAGTCCGCCTGCCGCTGCAGGGGACATGGGTTCGTGCCCCGGTCCGGGAGGATCCCACATGCCGTGGAGCAGCTGGGCCCGTGCGCCATGGCCGCTGAGCCTGTGCGTCTGGAGCCTGTGCTCCGCAACGGGAGAGGCCACAGCAGTGAGAGGCCCGCATACCGTAAAAAATAATAATAATAATAATAATAATATCTGACTAGTCCCTGATACTCAAATTCCCAGTAAAATATTTGTGAAGATTCAGCACAAAAGATGACAATTCATGAGTCTGAAGACTGATTGTCCACCCTATGGCCAAAATATCAGGACATTTTCTACTTACTGTATGGCCAATGGAGAAAAGAACTGGGAAACATATTCGGTCACTGACTTGGTTGCCCAAAACAGAGCAAATCTGTGGTCATTACAGAAAGCTGGATGGCAGTTTATTTTTCTCTTCACCACCTCCTCTGGACTAAGAAACACTGGGTCTATATGAAGAGTAACAATAAAACATTAGGCGTCATCCTTTTACTGCACAGGTACTGCATTTTAAGGTAGTCCCAGCCATTGCAGCACCTTTTTCTCTCCAAGAACACATTGGGAAAGATGTGGGGAGGGAGGGAGACAAAGTCCACGTTAGAAAATGCAGTCTTCATAAGCAACGTGCCATAGGTAGGGAGACAGACCGGAAGGGTCCTGGTAGCAGAGCACCCTGGGGAACATGGTTTTGTCAATATGCCAAGCTGCTGGGCGCACCCAAGTGTGGTTGGGATGGGGGGAGATAGAACCTTCTTAATCTCCATCCTGTTCTTTAATCTACACAGATGGTATTCTCTCAAGCTTATGTAAAGAGCTAAGCAAACATTACTTTAATACTCCTCTTCCAACCAGACTGCTACCTGGAGCCCCCTAAGTCCTGGCTATATGTATAAATTCTAGAGCTACTCGTTCAGAGCAGCAAAAAGCCAAGCATGGAGAACATCCTATCTCATTCCAGCAGAGCTTTACAAGATAAATGCCAGCTAGATTCTGGATATTGATCAGGGAGCTTTGCACAACCACTGGCCATCCAGATGTTTGGTTCAGAGAAGCTGCAGTACCCAAAAGGACAATGAGAGCTCAGGCCATTGTACATTCTGTCTGTTGAAAATACAAGGTCTGAATAGCTCTTTGTTTTTGTTTGAAGATTTTGTAAAAAGGAAAAAAAAAATCACCAACATGGGAGTTATGAAAAAAAAATGCTACATATGATCCTGAAAACTAAAAAAGGAAGCTCATCATTTTTTACTATGAAACCAAAATAAAAGTTTAGAAAAGCGGTTGTTGTCCTCAATAAGACAGAAGACAATTTTTGCAACAAGTGCATAAAGCTTGTGGAAGAGGGCAAGATAAAAGAGGACAAAATATGCAAATGCAGGATTAAAATCCTCATTGGAGGAGGAAAGCAAAACATTTACTGAAGAAAACAGAGACAGTAGGATGTTTACCATTTGAGATGCCTTTCCGAAATGAAAAGGAACAAAACAAAATGAAAATAATGAGAAAGAAAAGACAGCTAAAGAGGACAGAAAAAAGATCTTCCTTATCGTTTCAAGGGGAAAAAATGAGCAATAATCAAAGATACACCTGAAGAAAATATTCATCCGTGACGTAAGACCTGGGTCCAAGATTTGCAAAGATGCAATATTTTAGGAAAAACTGGTGAGAAGAGAAAGACACAGAGAAACTATGGGAAACATTTTTAAAATAAAAGAATAAAGAAGAAGGTTTGAGAAAGATCTAGGCAGGAAAGGTTTCCGAGAAAGAAAATAAACTAAACTGTCTCAGGCTTCTTTCTGAACACTAAAGGGCAGAAAGTAACTGTACTGGCTTGAATGGTGTTCCCCGCCCCCTGCCGCCACTTTACATCCACCTGGAACCTCAGAATGCGCTCTTATTTGCAAAGAGGGCCTTTGTAGATGTAATTAAGTAAATTAAGATGAGGTCACTGAATTAGGGTGGGACCTAAGTCCAATGGCTGGTGTCTTTATAAGAGAAAAGAGGGAGACACAGTTACAGAAATGCAGGTCAGGAGGCCATGTGAAGCAGAGATTGGAGTGATGCAGCTACAAGCCAAAGGATGTCAGGGATTGCTGGCAACCATGGAAGCTGGAAGAGGCAAGGGAGGATTTCTCCCTCGAACCTTCAGAGGGAGTGTGGCCCTGCCAACATCTTGACTTCAGACTTCTAGCCTCCAGAACTACGAGAGAGTAAATTTCTGTTGTTTTAAGCCATTCAGTTTGTGGTAATTTGTTACGGCAGGCCTAGGAAAACAATACAGTAACAGATCAAAATTTGTAAATTTTTTTGAAAATTTTATTTATTTATTTATTTATTTTTGGCTGCATTGGGTCTTCGTTGCTGCGCACGGGCTTTCTCTAGTTGCAGCAAGTGGGGGCTACTCTTCGTCGTGGTGCGCGGGCTTCTCATTGCACTGGCTTCTCTTGTTGCGGAGCACGGGCTCTAGGCACGTGGGCTTCAGTAGTTGTGGCTTTCAGGCTCTACAGCACAGGCTCAGTAATTGTGGCACATGGGCTTGGTTGCTCCACGGCATGTGGGATCTTCCCGGACCAGGGATCAAACCTGTGTCCCCTGCATTGGCAGGCGGATTCGTAACCACTGTGCCACCAGGGAAGTCCCCAACATTTGTGAATTTTTAAGAGAGAAAGGTGATGACTCAGAAATTTAAAAACCAACCAAGCTGTTCTTATGGAAGGCATAGCTCAAGACGTTCTCAGACACACAATGATTGAGAAAAGATAACCCTCACATACTGCCTAAAAAACTTACCTGGAATTGCAGGATAAGGATCCCTGCAACCATGATATTTACTATGGTTCTGGAGTCCTAGCCAGTGCGTAGCCAATCAGACATACAGAAGAAATGAGATTTAGATGGAAGAAGACAAATTTGTTTGCGGAAGAGTATCTATGACTTCAAAAAGAGATTACTTTGTTTTTAAGTAAAGAAGCACAAAAAAATATATAGAACCATTTTGTATATAAATTTAATTACTAAAGGGACACACACTAAATCTTTATAGTGATTATCCATAAGTGGTAGGATTACAGACTAATTTAATTTTCCAGTGCTTTTTCACTATATTTCAAATTTTCTATAATGAGCATGTATTCCTTTTAAAATCAGAAAAGTATGTTTAAAAGTATATCGGCATGCATGTGCACATACACACACAGAGAATGGAAAGTAATATAAAAATTTAAGAAAAGAAAAAAATTGATCAGACACCAGATTTTTAGCAAAATTGATCTTTTAGCTAATACATAGACATTTGGCAGTGAGCTAGATGCCACTGGGGATACAACAAAAAAGAACCATGAGTTCTGCCCACTGAAAAGGTATAAGAAATGCACACAAATAATTTCAGTGTAAAATATGACAGGTGACATAGAGAAATGCAAAGAATTGCAGGGTTCTAAAGAGTGAAAGATGATTTCCCCATAGGGGAAGCAGGTAAGGCTGCATGGAAAACAGCCCTGGTAGAGGCGTATTTCAAGAAGGCATTTTAGAAGGACGGAGAGGCATAAAAAAGCCCCAGAGGCCTGGGTGACGGTGAGTAAAGAGGCCTATTTGGCTGGATCATGGGCCAGAGGCGTGAAGGCTCCAAAGATTGGTTGGAGGCATTTTTGGAAAGCTGAAAGCTCTATTCCATAAGCAAAGGAGAGATGTGAAGGCTTTTTGTTGTTGTTTTGTTGTTGTTGTTATTTGTTTGAAAGCATAAGTATGATGCTGACAGAGTGGGACATTTGGGAAAGTACTCTTTGTAGCATTAAGGAAATCATCCCCCAGAATCAGCTTAACTACAGCTGAGGATCCTGACAAACTGGATGTTCTTATCAAAACTTGTTGAATGGAATCTCTGAGAAGTCAGGGAGACCAAGAAGAACTGCCGGAAGCTCAGAGAAGGAGGAAATGACACAAATGCCACTCCAAAAAGGGAGTTCATAGAAGCAAACATGCCTGTCCTTTTCCTATTCCTATCTCCTTAAGAGATCAAATGAGAAACATGTAAGGAATTAAAAGTCACTTTCACAATGGAAGCTTGTAAAAAAAATGCACACTATTTGGTTCACTCCAGGCATGTCAAATCAGAGCCTGAATGTTAAACAAGTTCCTCAAGTGATTTTTATGCACCGTAAAGTATGAGGGGCACTGGAGCACAGCCTATAACAATGGGGAGATTACAGAACTTTTAAATAAATACAACCTACTGTGCATAAGACAGGGGGACAAGCTCTGCAACTTACTAGTTATGTGACTTTGGACAAGTTAATCTCTTTGAACTTCAGTTAACTCATCTATAAAATGAGGGTAACAAAAGTATCTATACCTCATCAGATAGTTGTGAAATTTATATTAGTACATATATATAATACATATTTCCATGCATACATATATATACGTATATATGTCTGTCTATCTATCTATCTATCTATCATCTCCTCAAAAGACTGTCTGGCATTGTGAGTGCACATCCATGTGAATAAGAGCAACTTACCCATGAAATCTTTTGAGAACATATAACCAACAGGATTTGGTAAGAGATTGGATGTGGGCTATGGGTGAGCTCCTGGTTTCTGATATTAGCAACGGAAGGAAGGGTAGAGCCATTTACCCAGTGGTGTGGGTGGGCAAAGAGCAACGACGGTGAGTTCCGTAGTGGGCGTTTTAAGGTTCAGTTGCCCATGGAAATGACCAGTGGACATTTGGGCAGGTGGTCCTATATGCTGTGGGCAGAGACCTGGGAAGAATATATGGATCTGTGAGTCACCAGCCTAAAGACAGTACCTGAAGCCATGGGATAGGAAAGATGACGAGGGAGAGCAGACAGAGTGAGAAGAGAACCCTGAGGAGCATCCAAATTCAAGGGCCAGGCAGAAGAGAAGAGCTCCCTACAAGAAGCTGAGAAGGTGCAGTAGGCAGGCAGAAGGAGAAGCACGAGTGAGCAGAGGCGCAGAGGCCAAGGGAGGGGAAAGTTTTAACAGGGCGCATGTGCAGAGTGGGCCTGTGAGCTAAAGACTGAACGCGTCACCTGGATTTGGTAGCAGAAAGGTCTCTGGTGACTTTGGCAAGAGCAGGCTCAGTGGGAACAAGAAGGGGAAGCATCCAAAGGCGAATTTGCAAGGGAATTTGTGGAACTATCGTGGGGATCAAAAGGAGAATTTAGAGGGGCTGAAATGTACTCCCAACATAATAAAAAAGTCTTCACATCTATTAAGCAAACACAGCCTGAGATTATGTTTTAAAAGATTGCAACACAGTGATAACTGCGAAAGACTAATTAAAAAGCTGAGGCCAAAAAGCATACAATCCTTTTCTTACACATAAAGGAGCCCAAAGTAACTGCTTTAATTAAATATGTAAAATAGTTCAATATAAAAATAAGAATATTCGTTGAGGCATGAAACTGGGAGCCCTTTTTGGTAAGTCAGTCACGGCAGGCTACACTGGATTTGGGCATGACTTTCCCTAAATTCACCCAGTGGGGGACAAAAGGGGAGCAAATTTTAAAACCACAGATATTCTCCTCTCCTACAAAGAGGGTGAAGCTGCTCCAACCCACGGAATGGATATGTACCCCAACAAAATACGGACTTGCTCCAAGACAGGAGAAAGCCGAAGACAAGGGTCTCAGCTTAGGGGTGCTGAGACAGACCCGAAAGAAGCCTCAAATGCTCTGGGTCCCACACCCCCGGGGAAATTTGTCCCAAGTTGCCTACCAGGGGGCAGCTAATAAGTTAAAAGCATTAGACTTGGTTCTGAGGGTCTAACAAAGAGCTATGACTGTTCAGAGCCCACATGGTGAAAGGTTGGCCAAAAAATAAGATTCATTTTCAAGGTAACAGCATTAAAAGAAGTAAAAGGGTGTTTTTCAAATTCTTGGGTCTCTGTTCATGGCTGTCAAGTACTACATTTTTGATGGTAGACCTGCCTGAATTCAGAAGTAAACACAGGTTCTTAAAAATACCTTTCAGAAAACTGAAAATATTTTGCATTCATAAGAGCAGTATACAAAGGTATATAACATTATATATATATTTTAAAAATAAATTTATTTATTTATTTATGGCTGCATTGGGTCTTTGTTGCTGCACGCAGGCTTTCTCTAGTTGCGGCGAGCGGGGGCTACTCTTCGTCGCGGTGCACAGGCTTCTTGTTGTGGTGGCTTCTCTTGTTGCAGAGCATGGGCTCTAGGCACGCGGGCTTTGGTAGTTGTGGCATGCAGGCTCAGTAGTTGTGGCACACGGGCTTAGTTGCTCCGCGGCACATGGGATCTTCCCAGACGAGGGCTTGAACCCATGTCCCCTGCATTGGCAGGCGGATTCTTAACCACTGCGCCACTAGGGAAGTCCCAACATTATATATTTTTGATCAAGCTTAAAATTTATTTTTGCTACAACTGACGATACATACCGCTGAGCCTGGTCTGTCTTACTAAAAGTTGAGCTGGGCACATGACAGGACCTGGTATAGGGCAGAGGTCACCTTGGCACAAGTAAGTTGTGAGAGGCAACGGATATCACCAAGCAGACACTTAAGAAAGACTGGGTGTTTGAGACACACTTGAGAATTTTACCTCCAGAGTATACAAGAGACCACAATCAAGGTAGAAAACTAGGTTTGCTGTGAAGAATTAACCAATAAACAATATGTTAACAGTTTGTAGCTGTGGGCACACAAAATATAAACCGTTGTACATTGATCAAAATTTGAAAGTATTTTAATAGTCCAGCAGAGTACTATATCCCACCAGCTGAAGACCACTGGAGTCACAGAACAAAGACCCCAGGGTTCCAGCAGCAGGTGTAGGAGCCAGAGGTCATGAGCTGAGCTGAGGGCACCGCGGCAGCAGAGAGGGTCACCCCCAGGAGGACGTGGGGCCGCACAGGAACGGGAGACTTGTGCGGCCACGAGGAACCCAGCGTGAGCTACCCAGGCCCGTGCTACCCAGGAGGGCATGGAGCGTCTGCAGTCCTAGTTGTGAAACTAGAGAGCACGCTGGTGCCAAGTATCATTGAAATGGCTGTTTCCAGGGTTGATTTTGCCTGGAAAAGTTGGAGGACTTGTCTGGTATTCTGATTACAGTGTGTGTTTAGCTAGTTGATTTGGAAGACTTTTGGACCCCAATTATCCAGACCATTAACACAGGGCTCAGTGCTCAAGGTGGTCACCAAACGGCTGGGCAGGTGATGCTAATTCTCCCCAGGTGTTGTTGATCCTAGGAAAATAGTTCATGAAAGCACTAATCAAAAAGTAGGGTAAGGGGCCTCCCTGGTGGCGCAGTGGTTGAGAGTCCGCTTGCCGATGCAGGGGATACGGGTTCGTGCCCCGGTCTGGGAGGATCCCATATGCCGCGGAGCGGCTGGGCCCGTGAGCCATGGCTGCTGAGCCTGTGCGTCCGGAGCCTGTGCTCCGCAACGGGAGAGGCCACAACAGTGAGAGGCCCGCATACCACCAAAAAAAAAAAAAAAAAAAAAAAAAAGTAGGGTAGGGAGGAGACAAGGGTCAAAACCATTCTATAAACTAAGCTACCATCAATGGGGGACAGAGGATATGCTGTTAAGGGCTAGAAGCTGAATACAGATTTTTTTTTTTAATTTATGCTCTACCTTATTTTTTATTTTATTTTTTTTGTGGTACGCAGGCCTCTCACTGTTGTGGCTTCTCCCATTGCGAAGCACAGGCTCCAGACGCGGAGGCTCAGTGGCCATGGCTCACGGACCCAGCTGCTCCGCAGCATGTGGGATCCTCCCGGACCGGGGCACGAACCCGTGTCCCCTGCATCGGCAGGCGGACTCTCAACCACTGCGCCACCAGGGAAGCCCCTACCTTATTTTTTAGAAGAGATTTAAAGCAGCTTACTGAAATGTATCTCACTCAAAGGAGAAAATTAGATACAGAAGAAATTCAGAACAAGGGAAAATTAGGTGTGGATAAATAACCTGAAAACAAGAGAATAAGTTTAGGCTGCATGTTATAAAGTCCTTTAAGGCTGTTAGAAGCAAGCCATAAATAGGGTCCTGAGCTTCCTAGAGGCCAATGCAAAGAGGAAAAAACCCAGCCAGCCATTTAGAGGATTCCTACTGCCTATAAGGATAACAACAAAGCTGCTTTTTGGTCCCGGGAAAATTTTTCTCATAGGCCCTCTTAAAGGAGACACTGTGTCACAGACTGAGAAAAATCCTCAAGACCTTCCTGCAAGAGACGCACTGTCCAGATCCATATGGCTCCTTCCTGCTCTGTCCATCAGTGCAAGTTAAAGGCGTAACACCAAGGCACAGATCAAGAAAAGCCAGACTAAGAGGGGCCAAGAAAGGCAGGCCAAGTGTCTGCAGCTACCTTATGGTTGGGCCTAATCCAGAAATTAAATTTAAACCATTTATGGCATGGACATCTCTTAGGTAATTCTTTATGAACATTCTTCTTAAAATCAAGCTTTTGTTAAGATTTGGACCTAAGAGAGTTCGAAATTATGTATTTGAGCTAAAACCTCAAGCAGAGCTACTCTATGCTGTTGATTAAGGCCAGAGATGTTTGCTCTAACAATCAATCCAATTGCCTTAGGAAACAGCCTATAAGTGGCAGGGCTATGACAGCACAGGCTCGTAGACTGAGAGATTAAGCACAGGGGCTCTTGGAGTCAGACAGACCTGGGCTTAAGTGTCGCCTCTACACTCACTAGCCGTGGGATCTCTCTGAGATCGTCTGATAAACGGGAACCCATTGAATGTCCACAAATGTCTTCTGAGCATCCACAGTGTGTGGTGCAATCAAATAACATCTACTGCCTATAGTTGTTTGGGAGGATTAAATAGGTAAATGCGTCTAAAGTATTTAGCTCAGTCACTGGTACATAGTAAGCATTCAGTAAACAGCAAAACTAATAATAATAATAAAATAATAATCATAATAAAAGATTTCTGGTTCCATTCTCATGCATAAATAATTATCTGAGTAAGGTCTTAAAGTTCTACATTACTGAAAATGGTTGCAATAATTTTAGCCTGGAAAATGTTCCATGTCGGCATTACTGATCATCCACAAAGGCATCAAAAATATTAAAAAGAGCACCAGAGTTTTTAACCACGTTAACTCACTGACAACTCCAGATGAATGTTACACCTTGCAGTGCCTACATGAGTCAACCAGCTATCAAAGCCTTGAATATAAGCCAGTTAAATATCAGAGAACATCTGCCAAAATTATGATTCTAGTTGTAGAATGTAGAAGTCTTGATGTTTTGATGTTCCTAAGGGAAATATGCTGGTACCTTCACTCATCTCTCAATTTAGTGATACTACATAGAATATAATTCTCCCACAAAATGCCTCTGAAAACAAAAAGCATACTCAACCCTGTAGAGTATTAGGGATGCTGGGCAGGCAGCTAGCTAAATCACTCATTAGCCAAGAGTCGTGTTTCTGCACAATAGTCCCACAGGCATAATTCAAGTTTGTGCCTGAGCAAAAATACAAATTGCTACATATCAGACTTCAAAAATCTTCACATAGTCAAAACCTCAAATGTTAAAATCTGCAGATGCCAACCAAGCTCATGATAAACCCCTCTTTTGGTTGTGCTCAGTACAGCCAGACGTCCTTTGAGGCCACCCTGAGCTCATAACAACAAACCCATGCTACCCTCACAGAGTCGCATTTATATGTGTCTCTCTGACATACCAGGGGAACATGCAGCTGATCCAAATGCAGGCTTGAGTCATTAGGGTACAAGTTTTAAAAGGAATGGACAATATACCACCCTGTTTTATCCAGACTTGAAATTACCTGCAGATTGTGGCTTCCCCAGAAGTATCCAGATGTGGGGTTATATGAGGATCAGTGGCTGGGCTGGGCAGGGGAGAGGTCCATATGGCGCCCATACCATTTATCATTTGTAACACATCAGTTTCTTACCCATTGAGTCAAAGGCCAAGGAAAGATCAGTAAAAACTACAAACAATCTTATTCTGACAGATTTCGATATAAAGTAAAGAAGAATGGTCGATGGGGTAATAGCTGTGCCTTGCTTAGAATGCTGCCACGACAGACCAGACTTTCAATTCATCAGGAAGAAAAATGGCATATGTTTCAGATGGAATGCACTGCAAGCTGATGAGTCTATACTGGGGAGGGGGGAATCAGAGAAGCTCGTTTTTCCTTCTTTATTTTATTTTATTTATTTTATTTATTTATTTATTTTTTTGCGGTACGCAGGCCTCTCACTGCTGTGGCCTCTCCCGTGGCAGAGCACAGGCTCTGGACGCGCAGGCCCAGCGGCCATGGCCCACGGGCCCAGCCGCTCCGCGGCATGTGGGATCTTCCCGGACCGGGGCACGAACCCGTGTCCCCTCCATCGGCAGGCGGACTCTCAACCACTGCGCCACCAGGCAAGCCCCCATCTTTATTTTTGACAGGTTAGGTTACTCTCTAATTCCAACCAAATTGAACCATTCATTCATTCAATTAATATTTACTAAGTTACTAATGCTAAGCATTGTGGTTGGTATGAGGGACACAGTGGTAAATAAAGAGCCATGATTCCTATTTTTAGAGAGTTTATAATCCATATCATTGTTTATGGGAGTAAAAAAAGTGTCAGAGATAGTCCACTGGAAGAGGATGACATTTTAGCCAGGTGCTTATAGTTTGAGCTTTTAAATCATCTACTATAAGAGGAAATATTGCAGACACATGTGAGGCCTCCTTCCCAGCTCATGCTCTTTGAAACTGATTTTTCTCTATATCCTTTTCAGAGAGAATCTGCCCTATCCACAAACTTTGCTGAGGATGTGGGTCTAGGAGGCCACATTTATACCACATGATCCCACTACCCTGAACTCAACTGTTTGAATCAAGGATAGATACCCGAACCCAAGAAATTAGGGTCCAAGAATGAACCCTTCACCCTATGACTATGAGGGGCGAAAGGGCTGCAAGACCAGGGGATTGGGGGACTAGAAATCAATTTAGTAATAAGAAACAGTGAATGAGAACTTTGTATGTGCCAGGGCCTTGCCAGGGCCTAGAAATCCAACAATGAACAAGGCAGACATGGTTCCCACCCTCACCTCTAGTGGATGAGAGAGTAGTTAGTAAACAAGTAAATATCAATTGTGGGAATTCCATGGTGGTCCAGTGGTTAAGACTCCGCTCTTCCAATGCAGGGGGCCCAGGTTCGATCCCTGGTCAGGGAACTAGATCCCGCATGCAGCAACTAAAGATCCTGCACGCCGCAACTAAAAAAAATCCCACATGCCGCAGCGAAGATCCTGCATGGCACAACTGAGACCCGGTACAGCCAAATAAGTATTAAAAAAAAATCAATTGTGATAAACACCATTAAGAAAATAAAGAGGATGCTGAGTTAGAGAACAGCTGGAAGAGAGAATAGTAAGTGCAAAGGACAGGGAGGAACTCAAATTGTTCTAGAGACCAAAATCAGGCCACTGAAGCATGGTGAGTAGCATGAGAGACGGTGGGAGAGGAAGGCAGAACAGGGATCACGCAGGATCTTGTAGGGCTTTGTAAAAGGTCTGGGCTTGCAGTGCAATGGGTCACAGAAGGGATTTAAGAAAGAAAAGACATTGTGTTGTCAACATTTAAAAACATCACTCTGGCATAAAGACAGACATATAAACCAATGAAACAGAAGAGAAATCCTAGAAATTAACCCTGTATACATGATCAATTGATTTTCGACAAGGATGCCAAGACCATTAAATGGGAAAAGGACAGTCCTTTCAACAAATAATGCTGGGAAAACTGAACATCCACATGCAAAAGAATGAAGTTGGACCCTTACCTTATACCATATACAAAAATTAACTCAAAGTGGATCAAAGACATAAATGTAAAAGCTACAACTATAAAACTCTTAGAAGAAAACATAGGGGGAAATCTTCATGACACTGGATTTGGCAATGATTTCTTGGATACAAACACCAAAAGCACAGGCCACAAGAGAAAAAACTAGATAAACTGGACTTCATGAAAATTTTAAAACTTTTGTGCATCAAAGGGCATTGTCAACAGAATAAAAGTACAACCCACATAATAGGTGAAAATATTTGCAAATCATATATATCTGATAAAGGATTAATATCCAGACTATATTAAGAACTCCTAAAACTCAACAACAACAAAACAAACAACCCAATTTAAAAATGGGCAAAGGACTTGAATATCATTTCTCCAAAGAAGATATACAAATGGCCAATAAGCACATGAAAAGATGCTCAACATTATTAATCATTAGTGAAAGGCAAATCAAAACAACAATGAGATACTACTTCATACCTGTTAGGATGGTTATTAAAAAAAAAAAAAAGGAAAATAACAAGTGTTGGTGAGAACGTGGAGGAACTGAAGCCCTGGAGCACTGCTGTGGGAATGATGTAAAATGGTGCAGCCACTTTGAGACTAGTTTGAGAGTGCCTCAAAAAGTTAAAAATAGAATCACCATAAGATCCAGCAATTCCACTCCTAGTTAATATACCCAAAAGAATTAAAAGCAGGGACTTAAGCACATACTTGTATAACAATGTTCACAGTAACATTATCCACAATAGCTAAAAAGTAGAAACAACCCAAGCATCCATCAATAGGTGAATAAACAAAATGCGGTATATACACATGATGAGACATTATTCAGCCATAAAAAGGAATGAAATTCTGATACATGCTACAACATGGATGAACCTTGAAAATATTATGCCAAGTGAAATAAATCATACACAAAAGGACAAAAATTGTATAATTCCACTTACATGTATATGTAGAATAGGCAAATTCAGAGACAGAAGATAGAACAGAGGTTGCGAGGGGTTGGGGAGCGGGGGGAATCATTGTTTAATGGGTACGGTATCTACCTGGGATGATGAAAAATGTTCTGAAAGTGGATAGTGGTGATGGTTGCATAACCCCGTGGATGTACATAATGGCCCTGAATTGTACACTTAAAAATGGTAAATTTTATGTTGTGTATATTTTACCATGATAAAAAGAAGTATTAAAAAAAAACCACCGCTGCTGGGAAAAAAATGGACTGGAGAGAGGCAACTGTGCTTTCGGGGAAGCTGGCGTGCAGAGAGGAGATTGGTATCAACACGCAGAGAAGAGTGAAGCTGAGAAATCACAGGGACTGGAGAGAAATGAGAATAGCTGCTTGATGGCTTCCCAGTCACATGGGGCCCAGCTGTGCTTCCTGCACTGCATTCTGGGGAGATTCACCCACACCCTTTCCATGCATTACTTTATACCTGAGCTGGACCCAGTGGATCTCCGTTCTTTGCGAGGAAACCATCCCTGATTAAGGCAGGGAACACAGCTGGGGGCAGCCAAGACACACATGGCCTGGAGACTCAAAGTTTGAGGCCATTGGTTTCTAAAGCTAGACTATCCCCAGCTCTAGGAGAGCAGAACAACTGGTTTTTTCCTTCTCCCGCAGTGCCTGGCACCGTGCCTGCCCCATGGCGCGAAACTTCAACACACAGCTGTTGAATCAGGGCTGAGAAACTCTCCTGTGAGTCAGTAGAGATCTGAGCTCCACAGTCTCTCACCAAATGTATACCCAGTTGAAACCTAGGAACCAAGCCCCTGCATCTGCCCTCACTGCTGATTTGAATGGCCGATATCCTTCTTCACAAGGACTTCTACCTAATTTGCTGAAGGTCAGAAGAAGTTTATGCTAAAATTTCAATTTTACAGAATCCTAAGGACCTCTCTACAAAGTCTGAGTTCCAGGACGCCCAAGATCGATTGGGTTCCCAACAATATTCGTCAAACCAGGTGTAAGAAAAATTAAACTCGCTTTCTCATGAACTTAGGATGCATAAAATGGTTTTTAATTTAATAATACTCTGCCGTTCATAGGTGAGAGAAAATGTCTCCTCCCTTAACACACTGGAGTCTGAATTTCAAGAGATCCTCAGATGGCACAACTTGAACTTGCTCATTGCATCTTTCCCAACCATTGCAGCCTCTAGCGCATGTCATTTCTAACGTGGGAAAACTAGAAACAACCTGATTTTACAAAAGGAGGGAAACTGTTCCACAGATAATTGTTTATCACCTTGTTGGGCTATCATGCACCGATTAAAATGGTAACTTCAAAGACTACATAACAAGAAGATAGTTACAAAATACAGTTAAATGAAAAAAGAGGAATGTGAAAGTAAATGTATAATTTGATTACAGCCATGTAGAAATGGCTTTGGAGCTATAAAAATTGGAAGGTACCAAAGGAGATGAAAATACTTTCTGCAAGATGGTGAAATTACACATGGAATTTTAAAATGTATTTAAAAGTTACTTTATAATATTTAAAAAGTTATAAACACACACACACACACACACACACACACACACAGTCATGGCTCTAGAGTAAAAACCTGAACAGATGGATTGAAGAACTTTTGCTCAGTGAGCTGCCTCATCAGGCTGGGGATAACTGATGCCTAGTCTAGGATTCAGTAAGGCAGGGTTTCTTCAAGGGTGGTCCTGGCACCAGCGGCATCAACATCATCTGGGAGCTTGTTAGAAGTGCAAAATCTGGTTTAACCCCAACCTACTGAACTTGAAACTCTGGGGGTGGGATCCAGCAATTTGTTTTAATAAACTCTCCAGGTGATTCTGATGCCTGTTCAAGCTTGAAACTGCTGCTCTGAAGTACGTTCCCAGTCTGATATTCTGCGATTTCCACAAGTCTATAAAGGGTCCATCCTACACACCTACGTTGTCTCCCCCAGACACCACTCTCAATGTTTACAGAGCTCCATACTCATTAGATCACGTTCAAGTCTTTACCTAAGAGTCAAGGTCCTACTTTTGCTACCAAATTTCATCTTTGCTGTTATAGCTAGTTAACAGGGACTGTGCTTATGTGCATCATCTCATTTAATCCTCCTGACAACCCTATAAGGTAGATAATATTAATAAACCCCATTTCATAGATGAGAAAACTGAGGCTCAAAGAAGTTCTAGATCATACAACTAGTAAATGATGAAACAAGAATGACTTCAGAGCACAAGCTCTTAGGCACCCCTGGGGTTCAGAGATGTTTACAAAGATAATAAGTGATGGAACTGGTATGTGAACGCAGGCCTGTCTGAGTCCAAAGCCTAGCTGTTGTGTAACCACTACGCTCTGCTGCCCCACCCTCTCTGCTGGGCAGGACCATTTGCTTGCTGCCCTTCGAATCATCACTGCCAAGAATCTTGCTGTGTGCAAATATCTACTGTCTGTCTTCCTTGCCACCAACCCACATCCCACAGCCCCCGTAAGGCCTTCCAGGCTGCTTCCCTGAGATGCCTGGCTAGAATGGGTCGCTCCCTCCTTCTCCCAACCCCCACCAGGCCCTATCTGTGTGCTTCTCATAATATTTACCAATTCCCACTCTGAATTATAGTTATACACATGCTCTTTCAGGAGAGGCGGTGGTCTGAGTTGGCGTGGTGTCACCAGTGACTCACACAGAACAGGCATTGATTGAATCAACCAGTGCATCTTTTACGTGACTAAATTCATTCTTTAGATATATTATGTATATCTTATCTGCCCAGCTGGAGGACAGTAAGTGCCTTAAGAACAAGGACCAAATCTTTTACTTAATGCATATTTTCAGGAATATACCTGGGGCAGGTACACAGTCAAACCTGTAATATATGCTTGAATTCAAGTAGAATGCTACTGGCACATGATTCTGGCATAATTTTTTTTTTACTTTTTAAACCCTGCAAGACTGCAGCTTATATTAATTGGGGATAACTGGGTACTATACAAATGGATCCCATCAACTCAGTTTTTGTAAATAGATAGAAATAATAAATTTAATGTTTTAATAACCAAGAGAATCTTATGAGCACATTTTCCTGAAAATTTATTCAAATTTCCATGCAATTTGTTCTTTTCTTGTGGGAAAAGAACTCATAATTCTGTCTTTTAAAAAATTGAGGCTATGATATGCCTTCATTATGCCTCTTTTAAAATGAAAGCATACAATTAAAAAAAATCATAACACAATCCCCAATTTCTCTCATTAAGGGAAATATGGATATTTTCATTCCAGATATCTATTACCTATCACAGTCATTTATCTAGCCCAACACATATACTTTTAACAGGAAAAAAAAGAGCTCATAAATATTCTAACTCCTATCACGTACCCAGAGAGCAAAGGGACAGAAAAATCAGAATATGTATTACAATAATATTTAAACCTCAAAAACTAGATTTAGAAACTTTTAGGAACAAGATAACATAAAAACAAATGCTACCTTTCTTAATTCATAAATGATTTTATTTAATTATATAACACCATTAACAGAGAAAAATACCAAGCCACATGTTTTAACACACTGAAAGACACAGATTAAAAGTACGTAACAGTAAAAACACACAGATAAAGATGATCAAATTATTATAGCCTTTCAGTAGTCATTCATTCCCATCCAGTCCTTATACTATACTCACATGGTCTAACAGTAAATATACAACAAAAGATCTGAAGAGCTTGGCGATCCTCTCTAAATCAAAATCAATGTTCTACCACTGAACAGACAGTGTAAACTTACCAGCTCCACAGATCCATAATGTTTCCTACTGAAATCCCCACGTCTACAGCCTAGGTCTTCCGAGACAGAGCTGGAACAAAAATGCTTCATCAGTATTATACATAGCGATCTGGCCACAAACCTTCTGCAAAAATCCACTACCATTTGCAAAAAGGGCTGCTATGGAACAGGCTTGCCCAGCTCCTCACTGCAGGGGAGCCTCCTTGCAACAGACACAGTCCTCAGCAGCCATTGCAGAGCCGGGCGTTCATGGAGCCCTCAGTAAGAAGAAAAACACCCGAGTCATCCCTGGAAGTATAGGCAATGATTGAATTAAATATTTAGTCATTTGGAATCGACTGACATCTCCCAGGCTACTGGTGGTTTATAATTTCATTTTGTATAACCAACGAGGACAGAAACCCTGCAGTAAACTTGAGGCAAGGGACAAAGCTTGCAATTATCTTTCGTTTAAGAGAGGCTCTTTGTCCCAAATATTCAGCATAAAAATAACCAGCATTATGGGATGCTATACAGGAGACATAAACTTTATAGGAGGAAAAAAACCCCTTCAAAATCCTGGTAGGCCCCACGCCCTCCCCTTTAATTTATGACAACATGACAATATGGAAAAAGACTAGGACTAACAGAAAAATGTAAAATTCCAACTTCCAAGTATATTTAGTTTTTCTTACATGGCAGTAGCTAATACTTTCCTACCCCCTCCCCTCAGAAAAGGCTTAAATCCGATAAGAAAAATCACATGCGTTGTTGAGGAAGAGTAATTAAAACAAGGGCAAAATTGTTACTGCATTTGCATCTTGAATGCATAGTTACACACTCAAAAGACACATCTTATTGAATAGTTGGCATATATAGGACCTCAAGCAGTACTCATGAAACCACTGGAGATCCACAAATACAAACAGTTTTAATAAGTTGGTTCTAATATGTCATGCAAATACTCTAATAAAACAGAAAATAAAATTCCCCAGAAATTACGTGTTTAATATATCCCAAATATTTGGGATCTAACATGCAAAGAAAGGTGCATTTAGTACCTTTTCATCCTTCCTTAAAAGGTAGGCTACATTTTCTAAATTACAGCCCTGTTGGCACGTTCAGAAAGAGACTGACTCGGATGTTTCACGTCCACAGAACTGACTCTCTGCCAGGTCACTATTCGATAGGCTCCAAGAAGGACAGCAAGAGAGAAATGAGATTAGAGAGTCTAATGGTATTCCGCGTCCTCCATTTCACAGGGATGGCTGAGTTCATCGTATAGGAGAGATTTAACCTTTTGTAGTCCTCACTGCCTTAGCTGAAACCATGTGACAAATTAATGAATGCAGCTTGGAAGGGTGTCCTAGATATTTACCCAGGCTACCTTCCTGCTTCTAGTGACATGATTTTCTACTGAAAAATCTCTGAAAGAGATGTAAAAACTTCCTTCCGTGGCCTGCTGCACTATTAGCTATGTTCTCTATGCCCATTTTCTTAGCCCTTTTTGAAAACGCTCCTGGAGAATACTGCCATTGCCTTACATAATAGTTTCAAGATCCTTCCCCGGCGCCCTGAGTTACCGAGAGGGAGTGGACTCCAGGGAGGGAGGTGTCCACGGGCTTGGACAGAGGTCGGGCACGGAGCCGATGCTCAATGGCTGTTGACTGAGCGCTGTCTGCCCAGACCTCAGCCCACCTCATCAGTTAAGCCAGGCCCATGATGCAGTCACCAACCGCAGCAGCAGCGGCTTCTAACCCAAATGGCCAACAATATGAAAAAAGCAAGGATGCCGGGCTCTGGGTCCCTCCCTGTGCCGTCCTCAGCACCACAGAGGGGGGTCCAAGACACAGTGCCAGCTCCCTAACTTTGCCAACAGCCAGAAACAAACACAAAAAAGGTGACGACCCTACATCCTGGAGCAACCACCTCCTTAGAAGCCTCATAGAGGGAAAACAATGTCCTAGGAAAACAACCAAGAGAGATAAACAGAACATCAGCTATCGGCTGCCCTTTTCCCCTCTAATTACATTTCATCCGATGCACTGCAGAGACAGCGCTTGCTAATGGTGGCTGGCAGGCTGAACTATACAGGATGCATTTCTAGGGCAGCAGGAGGCACTCAAACCAACCATGTTAAAAAACCCACCCCACTCCCCTCCTCTGTCCCCAGGCTCTCTGGACCCTTGGCACCCAGCAGCACAAGGGTTGTGTTTAGGGGGATCACCCCAAGCTCCAAGGGGAGTTTTTGTTCTCCTCCAGGTCCCCAGAGTCTGGCCCACTGCTGAGCACAGGGTGGACATGCAGTAAACGTTTGTTGCGTTTGTGAAGATATTTGCACATCTTTCAGATCTCACTAGCTGCTGCCTGATAACGCCCCTCGTGAGCACCAAGGCAGGCCACCTGTTGACCTTCTTCCCGATAAGCCCCCGGACGGTACTCCATCAGTCCAGACAGTCCTGGCCCAAGAGGCAGATATGCCTACGTGCACACCAAAACCTATTTCCTGTTCCCCTGGGGCTTGTCGCTAGACTACATTTCCTAGCCCCTCTTGCAGTGACTGTGACCATATGACTGATTTCTGGCCAAGAGAATACAGACCAAAGTGATGTGCCTGTGGGATCCCATGGGAAGCGCCTGCCCTCCTGCCCTGTGGCCAGCAGGGTGGAGAGGACCATAAGGGCCCAGAGGAAGGCAGAGCTTCAAGAAGGAAAAAACCAAGTGGAAGGTCATACCTTTAAGAACATCTGTATTAGAATATGCTGTGAGCAAGAAATAAACAGTTAGTTGTGTTAATCATGTAGAGTTTGGGTTTACCTGTGAAAGCCGCTGTGCTACCTGAACTAGACAGAAGTCGGTATCTTGCAGTGGGGTGTTACTACCATGACAACAACCTAAAATATGTGGCACAGGCTTCACAGGCAGGCAGCAGCCAGGGAGGAAATGCATCTCAGAGGCTGGAGAGACAGAGATCTAGGTTGTAGAGTAGCAAACTGGTGATAAAACTTGCACCTACAGTAACTGAGGAGGTAGACCTGTGTCTTCTGAGCCTGCAGCTCTAAGGAACGTGGCTCAACAGGTCACAGTGAACCTGTGGGCTGGCTCCTACTGGCTGAACTTAGCAAGGTTTTTTCAAGGAAGAGATGAGCCCGGGCTAGAACTGGATGGATTTCAAACAAAGACAGAAGGGACTAGAGAGAGTCTCGAGACCAAGGGCCTCACAAGCTTGAGAAATCACTGTTTCTGGACCCCAAACAATAAGAATTCTGGCCAGTGAAATGTGGGTAGAAATGATGGGTACCTCTTCCAGACGATGCCCATACAAATTTCCCATGAATAATCCTTGCTCTCTTTCCTCATCCGCTGGCTGTGAGGATGGCTGTGAGGACCAAGAGGGGTGAAGCCGCACCATGAAGGAGTCCTGGTCCCTAAATGACCACACAGAATATCCTAAGTAGGCACACCCTCACTGGACTGTGAGATGAGAAAGAACTTTTATTGCTTGAAGCCACTAAGACTCAAGGTTTATCTGTTACAACAGGTGGTTTTAATTTCATGGGTACAGCTCTCTGTAGGTAACAGAAAGTAGTGTAAGAATAAGCCCCACAAAAAAAGGGGTTGTCAGAGGGCTGGTGGGCCAGGATGACTATCAGGGTCAGCAAGCTCTGGCCTCTCACTGCCTGTTTTTGAATACTAAGTTTTATTGGGATACAGCCACGCCCTTTGGTGATAGGCTGTCTGTGGCTGCTTTTGTGTTTCTATGGCAGGGTCGAGGAGTTGTAACAGAGACCTGTAGGGCCTGCAAAACCCAAACTATTTACTCTCTGGCCCTTTATAGAAAGATTGCCCAATCCCTGCCCTAGAGCCTCACCAATCCCTTTTGCTGGTTTCAGGCCTACCCATAAGCTGTGATTAGCATGCCAATGAAAATAGCAGTGTTTATTAGAGTCCAGCGGAATCCCTGGGGGTGTGTGGGGGGGAGCTTTCTAAAAATGCAGATTCCCTGGCCTTATTCCCAGAGGTTGTGATTCAGCCTGACTGCGATTTTAATAAGCAGTGGTGGGAATTCTGATGCAGGGGGTTCACAGACAATGTTTTGAAAAATACTGTTCTCCCAGATGACTCTGGAATCCCTGGGAAACCTGTTAGCCATTCTGCGGCACTTTTATAAGGAAGGACAAGGCCTTGATCAAGTTTTCCATGAATGGGAGGAGGTGTCATATAGTCCCTAAGGGCAAGTGCTTCAGTCACAGATGTGGGTTCTTAACCTCCCTGGGCATTAGTTCCCACATGTATAAAATGTGGTTGATAGTATCACCTACTTAATAGGGTTATAAAGAATACACTAAAAAGAGCAGGTAAAAATTTATTCTAAGCATAATGTCTATTACATGAAAACTACTCAATAAATGCTAGCTATTATTATCGCTCTTTTTATTAGTATGAATTCTTCTCCGGTTGTTAGAGAGAGCCCTGGGAAGGGGCGTGCAGCATACATGATTACCAACTTTTTAAAGAATTTTTAAAGAAGATGCCTTTTTTTTTTTTTTAAACATCTTTATTGGAGTATAATTGCTTTACAATGCAGACATAGAGAATGGACTTGAGGACATGGGGAGGGGGAAGGGTAAGCTGGGACAAAGTGAGAGAGTGGCATGGACTTATATATACTACCAAATGTAAGATGCCTTTTTTTCCCCTGTGGTGGAAAGGGAGACCTGGGGCCAAGCAGCCTCCTAGGGCGGGGCTAAGGGCAGCATCACAGCTCAGCACGACATCCTCTCCCAAAAGTGTTGGCAGTGCGACCTCACCTAGAAAATACTTGGGACCCAAGAGCATGTCACCAGAACAAGGCAGGTGCAAAAAAGAATCAGAGGGTTCAAGTTCCTCACAGGGACTATGGTCTAGGCTCTAAATAGAAACTCTTTCTGTTTTAGTAAATTAATGTGAGAGGATGCTGGATCACGCTTTGCGAGCATGCACAGAGCTGAGGACCATCATGTTAAATCTCTAAAGAAGGCCTGGGATGAGAGCAAAGATTTCCAGCTCCACACAGAGGCTAGAAAAATTACCATTATGTAAGTCAGGGACCTGGAAAGCAGGACAACTCCCTCCAAAGAGTTCAAGTTATGGAAACTGAAAAAGGGGAAAAAAAGGAAGCTGAAACTCAGCAATACAGGTCCTTACTCAAGTGGCCCAGAGATTAGTGACTGACCCTAACAACTGCCAGACCCCACTATTCCAGGCCTCAGTCAACTCCAGCCCTGCTGGAAGAGTTAAAGCCAATGGAAGACCGGTATTCTTCCTGGATCAGCAGAGAGAATTTGTGAAAAGCAACAGGCTTACCAACAGCAGAGCTCCATGTCAGGAGCGCCAGGACAACACCTCCGCCCCCTTGATAAGCAGTTTGTAATAGACAGATGGATGGGATCCCCCTATTTGAGGGACAGAGAAGCTGAAAAATGTGCCAGACTACAGATTTAGGCTTGGAAGTAGCCCCGGGCCTCCTAACAACAGGTACGAGAATAGCTTATTGCACATAAGGGAGCAGTTGTCTCTCCTTCTGAAGATAAGTGACACAAAAAAGCAGAGCTGCAATTATACATTAACTTCTAATGATGAAATGGAAGAATCCTGTCCCCTTTTGAAGAGATTTCAGACACTAGGAAGTAGGAAGTAAGCAAGAGGATTTCTAGAGTGTAAGAGTCCCAGGAAATCTGAGCCCCTGGATTCTGGCTCCAGACAGCATCTTGTTCCCCAACTGTGCTTCTGGGGTCACAGTACCAGGTGCTTCTGTACCAGGATCTTAAGTTTACCATCCCTTAGCAAGTTCCACCAACCATAAGGTGGTCAGACATGCCTGGATTTGAATGTCAGCTCCATGGCACTCTAGCTCTGTGGCCCCAGGCAAGTTACTTATCCTCTCTGAGCTTGTTTCCTCATCTGTAACATGGGCTTAAAATAACATCTGTCTCTGTGGGAGGATTAAAAGATATCATAGGTGCTTAGCACAACACCTGACACATAAATAAATGTTGGTTATTCTAACTGTCAGGGACCTTACCGACCTCAGTCATGACCATGTCCCATGTGTCTCAGAATGCCTGGCTCATAGCAGGCTGCTCCATGAATATTTGTTGAATTAATGAGTCATGAATTAATGATAACCTCTGCTGGCCTTTGCTCTACTTGAACGCAGGTGGGTTTCTGCCCCCTTTTCTCCTTTCCCTCCTCCACCCCCCATCTGCCGTTAGATATTCTGACATATCTTTGGGTATATGTGACGTTACCTCCCACCATTAGTCAGTCATCTTTCTCATTTTAATCCTCACTTCTGTAACATTCTAGAATGCATTCCTCCTACAGTATTTATGTGTCTACTAAGTTTCTGGACAAAGAGAGGTGTCCCTGGAACTTACCAGGTTCTCTGCTATTACTAAAGTCTTGTGGTAACTCATTGCAAGGCTCCTTTCAATAATCATCTGTACCAGTGCCCTTGGAATTCTATCTCTAAATAAAAAACAGCAACCATACCAAACTTTGGCGAAGACATGGAGCAACTGGACCACTTATAGACTGTGGGTGGGGACTTCCCCGGTGGTGCAGTGGTTAAGAATCCGCCTGCCAATGCAGGGGACACGGGTTCAAGCCCTGGTCCGGGAAGATCCCACATGCCGCAGAGCAACTAAGCCTGTGCGCCACAACTACTGAGCCTGTGCTCTAGAGCCCATGAGCCACAACTACTGAGCCCATGCACCACAACTACTGAAGCCCGCGCGCCCAGAGCCCATGCTCTGAAACAAGAGAAGTCACAGCAATGAGAAGCATGTGCACCACAACGAAGAGTAGCCCCCGCTCGCCACAACTAGAGAAAGCCTGCGTGCAGCAACAAAGACCCAATACAGCCAAAAATAAAAATAAAATAAATAAATTTATTTAAAATATATATATATATATATATATATATATATATATATATATATATATATAGACTGTGGGTGGGAATGTACAAGGTAAGCCAAGACTCTTTGGAAACCAGCTGGCAGTTTCTTATAAAATTAAATATGCAGTTACCATATGACCCAGCACTTGCACTCTTGGGCATTTATCCCAGAGAAATGAAAAAATATATTCACAAATACCTATACACAAATGTTCATAGCAGCTTTATTCATAATAGCCCCAAGCTAGAAAAAGCCTAGAAATCTTTGGAAGGGTGAATGGATAAACAAACTGTGGTGCATGCCCACCACGGAATATCCCTCAGCCAGGAAAAGGAACACACTACTGACAGATACAACAACTTGGATGAATGTCCAGGGAACGGTGCGGAGTGGAAAAGGCCAACCATAAAAGATTACTTACTGTGTGATTCTATTATACAACATTCTTGAAATGACAAAATTATAGAGCGAGGTAGGTGTGGTTATAAAAGGGCAGCATAAGGGACTCTGTGGTGACGGAGCCATGTCTGTGCCTTATCTGTGGTGGTGGAGAAATGAACCTACACACGTGATAAGATTGCATGTGACACTGGGGAAATCTAAGGCCAATGGATCACTGACAATTTCCTGGCTGTGACTGATGCTTTACTATAGTTATGCCAGATGTTACCATTGGGGGAAACTGGGTAAAGTGTACCTGGGATCTCTCTGTGTTATTTCTTATAACTGCATATGAATCTATTATGTTCTCAAAATAAAAAGGTTAATTAAAAAAAAACCTGTATCTGAGTTGAAATTCATTCACTCATTCCATAAACAGTTCCTGAGCACCTGTGAGGTCCCAGGTGCTGGGCCAGGTGCTAAACCTGAGACGTGTGCTCCCTGCTGTCATAGCACTTACGGCACGGTGGGAAAATATAAAGGACATCGGACTTCACAGGAACAAAAACTTTGTGCAAGCACATCACACCTGTGTATAGCAAATTTGGTAAACTGTACAACAGCCTCTTTTGTTTCCTTCTTGAGTAGCATATGCCATCTCGGGATATGAGAGGCCTGTCACTCTGCTCAGTTCAAGACCCGCCATCCAGAAACCTGGGAGCTGCTACCTAGAAAACGATTCCTGCAAAGTGTAATGTCCACACATCTGCTCCCTCCCTCCCCAATCTTTAGCAACCTTGGCTTCTCCTTTCCTATAACGTCAAGACTAAAGGGATTTCTAGCTCAGAGTACAATTTGGTTTGGGAAACAATGCTCCACAGGATACCTGCAAGTGCATGACCACAAAGTGTTAAACAGAAACGTATTTAAGGAAAAAAAATCAGCAGACAACATATGTTGCCGCATACCTCCCTGGATCACCTGTCGATTTAACTTCTTTGGAGAAATCCCTCCAAAGTGTGCCTTCCCAAGTTCTCAAAGCTTCTCTCCTGAGATTCCCAGACTGCCCCCAACTGTACCCAGACCCTGAAGGGAGGCATGCTGTCCAGAGTGGGCACTTGCAAACAGTCCTGTGGGCAGCGAGAATCCTAGAGAACACCAAGGTCATTCCGACACTCACTACTCAGAGTGGTCCTTTTCCCTGAGCTGGTTAGAAATGCAGACCCTCAGGCCCCATCCCAGACCTAATGAGACAGAATCAGCATTTTAACAAGATCCCCTGAGGATTCAAATGCACACTGAACTTTGAGAAGCACTGACTCTGGTTCTCAAAACCTAGCTATACGTAAGAAGCACCTGGATTTCTTCTCTAATTTGTCTTATTTCTTCAAGATGCAGAAAAATAGAGAATAATATAATGAACATTATAGATACAGTTGAAACCCCTGTGTACCTCTCCTTGATCTCATTTTCATCTCTCTCTCCCTTGAAACAATCACTAAATAATTTGGTTCGCACTCCCTGCTTGCTTTTTATATTTGTACTATGTAGTCATAAACCATATGCAGTACTGTTTAGCATGATCTTAAATTTTACACAAATGTACACCATACCGTGACTATCTCCCTGCAGCTAGCTTCTTTGAACAATTGGCACTTGAGATTTGTACACATTGATACCTGTATCACTCACGGTGCTCTGTAGTCTCCTGCTGTATCACTACCCCACTGATTCTCCATTCCCCCATGGTTGGACATTTCCTCAGTGATCATCTCCCATATTTAGCCAGCTTAGTCCTTCATCTCACGGGTCCTCACTATTTGATACCCAGATCCCTACAATAGCCTGGTCAGTCTTTCTGCCACCTCAGCATAGGATCTTAGGGTAGAAGAGACTTCCAGAGATGTCCAGAGACTTCCAGGTCCAGAGACTTAAGGGTCATTTGGTGTCCAGTCTGGTATCTGTGATAGTGTATTCTCTACCAGGTACTTGAAATATAGCCAGCAAGTCTCTACTTACACACTATTAGTGATAAAGAAACAGTATGCCCCAGGGCATTCCATTCTTCCTGTCAAACAGTTTTTTCTACATTGAACTGAAATCCATCACACTTTACTTTCCACCAGCTGGTCCTCCATCTTCACCCTTTCACTTCTTCTTAATTTCCGTACCATCACTTCCACACCCCCGGCCAGCTGTCCTGTCTGGCCTGCTCGCCCTGTCTCAGCACTCCCGCCACCATGCCCTTCTTCATTGCCTTCAACGTGCTGAGCATCTTCTCATCCTAGGACCTGGAATGAGCCCTCCAAACTCCTTCTTCTTCCTGACCCCACCTCCACCCCCAGATTAGAAATTACAAAGAGGGTATTGGATTAACATCTGCCTCCCCTACTAAAATATAAGCTTCACAGTGGCAGGTTCTCTGTTGGTTTTGTTCAATGAAAAATCCTTAGCTTGTAACATAATACCTGGTACAGAGTTAGCTCTTAGTGGGGTTTTATTTAATAATGAGTGAATGAATGAATGAATGAAAGCAAGCCAGCCAACTCTCTGGGGCCACATAAAACAGGATCGCCTCTATAGGAAAGCCCTTCAAACGTCTGAGGAGAGCCACCACGTCCCCTAGGGTTTTTCTTCTTTACTGGGGGGCCAGCAGTGACACAGGAGGGTGAGGCCAGCCATACTAGATAGGTACCTAGAGAAGGGGCAGGGCAAACACAGGGACCCCTTCATAACTTTCTCTAGGATCAGACCTGGAGAGACACCCCCAGCTGCTCACAAGTCCACTGTCAGCTGCTGCTGGAAGTGAACTGCATTACACAGCATATTCATGAAATTTGTCTTTGAGTCAGACATGAAAATACTGTAAATGTTGCATCAGGTTAATCTCAAAAAATTCACTTCAGAGGTTAACACAATGCCAGTAATATGAGCAAACAAAGAAAATGCTGTGGGGGCCATCACAATGAACACATTGTGACATCATTCACCAGCCATTAGCTCATGATGAGGCTGGCATTCCCTATATCTAGAGATTGGCATTTTTCAATAAATAGGCAATACAATTAAGTGCAATGGATCAACACTGTAACATTAAAAAGTGAATCAGGGCTTCCCTGGTGGTGCAGTGGTTGAGAGTCCGCCTGCCGATGCAGGGGACGTGGGTTCGTGCCCCGGTCTGGGAAGATCCCACATGCCGCGGAGCGGCTGGGCCCGTGAGCCATGGACGCTGAGCCTGCGTGTCCGGAGGCCTGTGCTCCGCAACGGGAGAGGCCACAACAGTGAGAGGCTCGCGTACCACAAAAAAAAAAAAAAAAAAAAAAAAAAAAAAAAAAAAAGTGAATCATCTGCAAGTGTCAAACTCATCCAACTGTGAACTTAAGATTCTTGCATTTTATTGCCTGTAAATTATAGTACAATAAAAAATTACTTTAGAACGTCATACAGAAAAAAAGAGAAACTCTGATCCTAAACTTAAATAAACTAACATCTATATGTATAGAGAAATTACATGTACATAAGTGTTGCCTGATATTTACTGAACTCTGTCTAACCCACCACTAATTCACGGCCTGATTTTAGGCAAGAAACAGCCTTTCATGGGCTCTCAGTTCTACAACTGTGAAATGGGGCTTGATTAATGAATTAATTCAACAAATACTGATAACCATGGGACAATCCTCATAGGGCTGTTGCACTTAATGAGAAAATACATATGAAGCACTTAGCAGGTGAATAGTCTGAGCACAATTACTATTTGAAGAAACGGAGATTGTGCATCATTAGGAAGGTGTATGCATGTGAAGAACAACACGAAGAAGAAAAAAAGTCTCTTTGTGGAAACCTAGAGATAAGTTAGATTCTCCTGTAATCTAAAATGCTCTCACTTTAGGGGCTTCCCTGGTGGCGCAGTGGTTGCGAGTCCGCCTGCCGATGCAGGCAACATGGGTTTGTGCCCCGGTCCGGGAAGATCCCACATGCCGCGGAGCAGCTGGGCCCGTGAGCCATGGCTGCTGAGCCTGCGCGTCCGGAGCCTGCGCTCCGCAACTGGAGAGGCCACAACAGTGAGAGGCCCGTGTACCGCGCAAAAAAAAAAAAAAAAAAAAAAAAAAAACTCTCACTTTAGGAAGTAGCTGTTAGGGAGGAAAAACTTTCCCTTTACCCTCTTATGTTCTATAACTGGTACCTGTGAATTAAGCTGACAAAAGACAGATTAACAGGAGAAAAGGCATACAAATTTTATTTCTAACTTTACATGCACGAGGCCTGCACAGAAAAGAAAACCCAAAGTAGCAGTTAGACTCAGAGGCTTATATACTATTTTAACAAAGGGCAATAAATTGTCGAGAAGTCACAAGACAAAAGGAAAGGGATTTGGGGCTTCTAGGAGTGGTAAATCACAGGAAGGTAGATATATGGGGGAAAGCAATGGTAGATGGGGTTATTTAGTAAGGTTTGTTTATGTAGACTCGTCTTGGTGCCTTCTCTGTCCCTGGTGATAAGGACTGTTCTCCTCCTCTTGGTAGAGAGAGGGGAGGAGGCACTTTTACAAAGAGAAATTTATGCCCTGCTTTTAGGCAGATTGGGGGAGGGCAGAGAGTTCTTCCTGTGTCTGCTTTTTCTCAATTGCCTTCAGCTCAAAATAATCCTTATGCCAAAGTGGCATATTTTGGGGTGGTATATTTTGATCCCCTTTATAGCCAATACCAGTATGTGAAAAATTCTTAGTCTTAAGCATAAAAGTATATAAATGCTTGTGGAACTGACTGGATTTTGTCTTGAGGTAACCTAGGAGAGGGGGAAGGCCCTGGCTGCTTTTTAAATGGCCTCTGTATTGTATTCTAATTTTCTGGACCAGTTTAGATCCACTTCATGCTTCTCTGTGTTGTGTTTTTCTCCAGGTACATTCAGACCACGTAGGGGAAGAAAAGCAGCTTACTCTGTGCTTTTAAGGTCAAACTATATTTGTGAAAGATTTTCTAAAATGTTTATTTCACCAAGGTTGTCTGATCCTGAGACAGTCTACAAAAATGAGGCTTTGAGACCAAGGATGAGGGAGAGTGTTAAGGGAGGTGGAGAACATTCTTCAAAGAAAGCAAAAGACTAGATCAACCAAACTCACAGAAGTATAGGAGGCAAAAGCATTTTAACTAAGAACACTTCTTACTATAGAAGATGACAGGAAAGCAACCAGCCTGCATTCAAAGCCAAATGCGATTTATAAAAATGAGTGTTGGGCTTCCCTGGTGGCACAGTGGTTGAGAGTCCGCCTGCCGATGCAGGGGACACGGGTTCATGCCCCGGTCCGGGAAGATCCCACATGCCGCGGAGCGGCTGGGCCTGTGAGCCATGGCCGCTGAGCCTGTGCGTCCGGAGCCTGTGCTCCACAACGGGAGAGGCCACAGCAGTGAGAGGCCGGCGTACAGCAAAAAAAAAAAAAAAGACTGTTGGCTTAGGTGAATTTAGGGCAGGGCAGCCTAAACCATTTCCTTTTGCCTCCTAAAAGCAATGATTAAAAAGAGTCATACTCTCTAGTCACTATTTATAGTGTGTCCTTGTGGTGTTCCGCACTGTACTTTGAGATGAGGTGAGCACCAAAAATGGGTTGCTGGCCCTTGAGGACTATAAAATTTGAAAGAATAGACAACGTGAATAGTCAAAGGAACAGAGTTCTTAGTAATGGCATAACCTCCTTGAGGAAGAATGATTGCTGTTCGTGATTATTCCTCCAGGGGATGTGGAGCTCAATGGTACAGCTTCTGTTCCCAGAAAAGGACCAGGATGTCCTGGCAGAGTGATGCCGTACTCCTCCCTGACTTAGATCACACAGAGCAGCAACTCAGTGCTGAACCCTACGCCACCCTTGAGCAGTGAAGATCCACATTCCTCTCCCTTCCATTCAGGCCACTCACCTCCCCAGGGACCTTACTGCTGCGGCACCTTCAAATACTACCTCTATGCTAACAACTCCCCAGACCAAATCTCTAACTCAATCTTTCTCTCCAACTGCAAGTTCAGACTTACAGCTGTCAGACATGGCTCTGCGGACACCCCCGGGGGCCTCTAAAACATAAAATGCCTGAGTCACCCTCACTCCCACTCCTCACTCACAGCTCAGTCAGCAGAGCTGCCATCTTCTTCCCAGTCACTCGAGGTGCAAGTTCAGAGTCATCGCCCAGGTCTTCTCTCACATCCAACATCTTAATCAGTCTCCAGGCCCCCGGTACAGGCCCCACACAGTGTTGCTTTTGATTGTTGTATGTTTGTATCTGTATTTCACTCTTTGAAGAGGTAAAATTCACTTGCTTCAAAACTCACAAGAGTCCAAAAGGCCATACAGGGGTAAGCCTGTCCTCTCCTCCCTCCTCAGCCCCTCATTTCCTTTCCTCACCAGCAACCTCTATTGTTTATTGTGTGTCTGCCAGAGATGCTGTATGCAAAGAAAGAGAAATACATATTCCCTTTTGTCTTTGGTAAATGGTAGCATACTATACACAACTCCACTCCTTGTTTTTCTATTTAATGTATGTTGGAGATCTTTCCAAATCAATACCAAAAGATCCTCCATATTCTTTCTTATGGCTACATACTATTCCACTGAGTAGATGTACTGTATTTTATTTAACCAGTTTCCTAGGTAAACGGTTTTCAACCTTTCGCTACTACTAATAAACTGCAATGCATAACCTTGTATATGCCATTTTGCATTTTGCCATTTGCATGTGAGGATATTTCTAGAATTCCACCATGTCTAGAATTCCACCATGTCTTTCTAGAATTCCACCATGCCCTTGCCACTTCTCCCCTTTCCATTTTCACATTCTCTGCTTTAGCCCAGACCTGCATCGTTGCAGGAGCCTCCTAACTGGCATCTCTAATCTATTGTCTTTAACTTACCCAACAAGTATTTAGTGAGCACTTTCTACGTGCCACATACTCTGCTATGACAGGGAAGAACAAGAGAATAAAAACAAACAGAACAAAACAAAACAAAACCCCCTCCTAACCAGACCCACACAGATCCTAGCCTGTCTCACAATTATCTGAGTGTTGGGAGCTTTCTAATAAATCAAGCTGCTCTCTTCTCTGTGTTTGGAATCGGTTGAGAATTAGAGGCAGGAGTCGGGCAAATGGAAATCAAAACATCAGTTTCCTCACTGTCAGAGTTTCATTGGCAAATGTGGCTGAGCCCGACAGCCACATAGACTTCCTACTACTTCCCCTAAGTTTAGACCTGGAGCAGCCCACTTGCGGGAGAGTCTGGTCTGCAGAGAGGCAGCTACTCGCCTGAATGGTTGCCGAGGAATCACTGTCTCATGACTGTCGAGCCCCCACAGGGGATACCGAGGCAGGTGGGCCTCCACACCTGTCTCTAGAAGACGCAGGTGTGTTTTTCCATGTGGAAACAAGAGAGGAGCTAACACACAAACTTGGTGGGCAACCAGATCCCAAAGGTAAGAGAGGAAAAGAGGAAGGGGCAAGTCAGCTGTCCAGCCTCTTTCCTCCATGAACTGGAGGAGCAGTTTCTTCATGGAAACAATAGAATTTCCCCAACAGTGAACCCAAAGGCTTTCTCTCCAGCTTTGTGTTTTAAAATCAAGTAGTCCTTTACCCAGGAGCAAACTAGGTCTTTTGAGGCTTTTGGAAACTATTTTAAAATGTCTAAATATGAAATTGCCTGATATTTGTATCATGCCTTGATGATAAACTCTTTCAAATACATGGCAACTTTCTCCAAAAGATCAAAAAGCAAACCACTGCTAACTCAGCCGAGTGAGGGAAATTAAGTCTGAATTACACTTTTTAAGAAATCCAACTTATTGGTAGTATATTGTAATTAATCACAGGAAGGACTGATGGGAAAAAAGAATGGGCAGGTAATTCAGATGGAATTAAAAACTTTTCAAACTTTCTTCCTTCTGCTCTTGGCTGACATCCGTTTAAGGCAGAATGCCCCTCAAATAACCATCTTTCCAATAGCTTTCCTTTGTCTTTTCCTAATGTATTGAGCTAATGAGGAAACTTTGCCTCTTGTAGGGTGGGACATGGCCCTGAAAGGAGGTTATGAATGAGGAGACGTGAGGACGCAGGGAGACTTGCCATCTCCCTTCTGCCCTCCCTTCCCAACGGAAACGGCGTTTTCAGAGGAGCCCCATGGCTTCCGAATCATCAAGTTCAATGGAAGATTTTAGTTTTGATCTTCAAACTTTCTGTTATATTTGACACCTTCGGCCAGATCCCTGGGTCCCACCACTAAGGATTCTAATTAAGTAGGTTCCATGATCTCTATTTTTGAACAAACTTGCTAAGTTATTTCTGTGACCGGTCAGAGAGCACTGCCCTTCTTGCAACTCCTCCACTGGCCTCTCTGACCCCTTTGAATTCTGTTCTCCTACCTCCTGACCACCCCTGCTCTGTTTGCCAGGGCAAGCAGAACTACCCCTCTGCCCCTGGTAACAGACACTCCCCCACAGAGCCAGGAATGGACATGTGACCCAGGCTGGGCAACTACAGTCCTTCCCCAGCGTTCTTCTAACTGATGGGGAAGATTTTTCCTCTCTGAGAACATACCCCATGCTGCCTGAGATCACACCCACGGCTGCGTGGTGAAAACTCATGGACGGTAGGAGACAGTGAGGTCAACAGGCAGAGAGAAGCAGGGCTAAGGGGTGGAGGCTGAGGGTGTAAGAGAAGAATGGACTGACTGTTGGCACTAGAGTCCCTGGATCCAGTCACTCTCTGAAGCGAGCGAGATCTGTCCTTTCCCGTAGTTTGGTTACATTAACCTACACATTCTCCTTTTTCGCCTAAACTATTTTGAGCTGGGTTGCTGTTACTTACAACCGACGAGCCCCTCCCTAGTCCATCTCTTAATTGGCTTCCTGGCCTCCTCACTGTACATATCAGTGAAATTAACTCTTAAAACTCAGAGCTCAAACCATCACTTGTCTGTCTCAAAAGCCACTCAGACTCCCAATGTCCTGGCATTAAGTACAACACCTTTCACAATATGCCCCCCAATTTGACCTTCCAAACTTCCTCCTACTTCACCATACAAGTGGCAAACCAGGATCCGGCCATCCAAAATGCCCTCCTCCCCACCTCTGCCAATTAAAATCTACTCAAGAAAAAGAAAAGAAGGAAGGAACGTTCTTCCTCCTTTTTCAAGATCCACTTCACATTACTCTCTCTAAGAAGACTTTTCGAAGAACTTCCTTCCTCCAAAGATGTAACTGTACCCCTCTTCAGCCCCCACGGCAGTATCTAATGATCTCTGTCCTATTCCTCACCCCACCACCCATGCATTACCAGGTCCACTCTAACCTTCCTCTTTTTTTTTTTTTTTTTTTTACATCTTTATTGGAGTATAATTGCTTTACAATGGTGTGTTAGTTTCTGCTAACCTTCCTCTTAAATATTTCTTAACTCAATCCCATTGTTCCTGCCACTCATCAGAACACTTAATATCTCCTATCCGGCCACTCTGATAGGTCTCCCTGCCACCAGCCTTATCCTTCTGCAATCTAGCTGCCCACTGACACCAGTTATCTTTCCAGTATGCAAATCTGATCATGCTGTGCTCTGGCTGAGAGAATTAAGACCAAACTTCCTAGCAGGCAGGTTAAGCCCTCCCACTCCCCAGTGACTTGGCTTCTGTCTGCCATCCCAGGCTCACTGCTCCCCAAGAAGCTCCAGCTGGACCAGACTGTTTGTGGTTCCCCTCAAATCCAGAATGCTTTAACGCTGCTGGCCTTTGCACAGACAGTCTCCTCTGTCTGGGGAGGCCTCCTTCACCTCTGCCTGGTAAAGTTCCCACACTTCAAGTAGTCTCTCCACTGAGAAATCTCCTTGGATTGCCCTAGGTAACGGCACTTCCATAAGGCTCGCTTAATCTGGAAGGAGATGCTTCGTTTGCATACCAGTGCTTAGCACAGGGCCCAGCACAGCACACAGGTGCTCAGTAGGTTCTTTCATAGATACCAAAAACGTTTTCTGGTGAGAGCAGACCTTGTATGACCAAGAGACCTCGCACAAGGCCCAACTTTGTGCTTGGTCAACTTTATTGGTGTTCAGTCCGGTCCTGCTATAATCTTCACCCGACAATACCAAGTCACCCTGTGGACACTGACACCCCATAAACACTTTGCTCCTGATGGCACCGCTGAGCACACTGAGATTAGGAGATGGTAACTGGTGCTAGACAGATTAGATTCAAATCCCTGCTGTCACTTACAAGCTGTGTGACCTGAACAAGTCTCTTAACTCTTCTGGACCTCAGCCTCCTCATCTGTAAGATGGAGCCTGCAGTAGTTATCTGTTTTTTTGTGAAGACTAAAAGAGAAAACGCATTTGGGATGTCTGCACAAGTGCCTGGTACACAGGTAATCAATTAAGTTTGCTGAATGAATGAGTTAATCAATGAGCAGCCCGCAGAATGGCAGCGGTTCTTAAAAGACGCATCTTTCTAGCCTGTTTTCCAGAAAACCCAGTATCTGGTTCCCGGTGGAATCAGTTTCAAGTCCGGCCCCTGAGTCTGGGGAGCAGCCCTTGGCCAGACGCCGCCCGCCCTGTTCTCACGGCAGCTTCGCTAGCCCTGCGGCCGCCGATCACCAGGGCCTGGTCCCACTCCTAACCAGATTCACCAATAGGACCCGGAAAGCGCCACCTCGGGCTGCTTCCGCTGCGTCTCATAGGCTTCCCGGCAGTCCTGCCCGCCCCTTTGACTACGTCATCCGCGCGGTGCACTGTGGGGCTTGTAGTCTAGAAAGAAGCAGCGCTGAGAGTCCCGCCTGGAGCTTCAGAGGAAGGAAGAGTGGCCTTTCCCCCCACCCCCCCACCTACCTCCACTCCCCACCCCCCCACCCCACCCTCCACCCCCGCTCCACCTTTGGTAGATAAAGCCCAGGCTTCCCTGCCCTCCTTTCTAAAGAGCTGGAGCTGCCCACACGTGGGTTACCAGCGGCCCCCAAGAAACAGGAGCATTTCGCCCAGATAATTCAGCATTCACTGAAATTTTAGATTTCAGTTTCAGATCAAGGAGACATTCAATTCCCATATTCTCATAAGTGGACCTACCGCGCCACGGTGCGGGGTATGGTGGCAGCTCTGAAAAGGCAGCTGTGACTCCAGACTTCTCTAGCTTCCCAGAAGAACCCACTGCAGAGCCAGCAGTCGTGAATTTACCCAGACCCTGTGAACCTTGTCTATTTCAAATTGTATTATCGTTTAAAATCAGGCAAGCTATCAGTGGCTCCTCATTGCTCGAGATATAAAAATTCATACCCCTTAGCTAGGCATATAAGGTGCTAAATAACTATTTTGTATTTATTTTTGTGTGGTTACATTTTTAAAAGCAGCATTTCTCATTTGCTGCACAAGAGAATCCCCTGGGGAGCGTTATAAAATATTGGTATTTGTGTCCCACCCTAGACCTGGGAATCTTGGGCGGATGGTGCAGGCTTTCACATGTGTTAAAGCTCCGGGGATGATTCTGTGCAGCCAGGGTTGAGAATCACTGCTTTAATGCCTGTCAACACTGCTGGGACCCACTTTCATGGATCCAAGCCTTTGCTCTGCACTTTCCTCTGTTTTTTTTTTTTTTTTTTTTTGCGGTACGCGGGCCTCTCACTGTTGTGGCCTCTCCCGTCGCGGAGCACAGGCTCCGGACGTGCAGGCTCAGCGGCCATGGCTCACAGGCCCAGCCGCTCCGCGGCATATGGGATCCTCCCGGCCCGGGGCACAAACCCGTGTCCCCTGCATCGGCAGGCGGACTCTCAACCGCTGCGCCACCAGGGAAGCCCCTTTCCTCTGTTTAAAGTGGCTTTCTTCCCCTTTCCTGCCTGGCGCGATGGTCATCCTGCCTGGCTAAGAGCAACTGCTCCCCGTTTTCCTCCCTGTCCTCCCACAGATCCCCTCCTCCTATAGCACATTATACATGCTTCTTTTCTAGCAGCGCTGGAGTTATTTGGTTACTTGTCTGCCTCCCTGGAAAGGCTGTCCCTGAAGAGTCCTCTTTCACCCACTCCAGAGCCACCGAATCAGAATCTCTGTGGCTGGCCTTAGGTACAGTAAGCATCAATAATATTTGTTGCATTGAACTGATGAAGCATCTCATTTGCTTTTAAGGCAATTAGATCGTTGCACCTAGTTGCCTTTGATTCCCCTGGAAAGCTAAGCACCCCTGTGTTGTAGTATCTTCTTCATTCATTACTTATTCATTCATCCAACAAATATTGTACACCATAACAAAGCCCTGGGGATTCAGGAGTAAACAGGAAAACATAGTTACCACCCTATGGGACCTGGAATCTATTAATATATTAGTTATAGCATAGTTATTATCATTTCTTCTGAATAATACTTAGAATTTTTTCCCCTTCTAGATACTATTTGATATTCACGGGTGAGGAGATGTCTTATTCTCTTATATCCCCAGTATGTTGCTGGCACATTGGGGGCATTCTGTAAATGTTTATTGAATCAAGGTACTACATTTCATAGCACTTGTCACAATTTGTTCGTATTTATTTGTATGATTATTTGATTAATGGCTATCTGTTCCATGAGCTGTAAATGCCCTGAGGACAGGAACTGAATCTTTTTTGCCTGCCATGCCTGAGACAAGGCCTGGACAGGGTAAGTGCTCAATGAACATTGCTAAATAAATAAATATAAATACATACATACATACATACATACATACATACATACACATAAGGCACCATTAAGAAAGAAATGAAATCTCTGAACCAAATATCCACTCCTCTCTCTCTCATTATTCTTCCCCCCAAAGATAATTTTCTTCCTGAGCATTAAGGGGTTTCAAGTTAGAGTGAGCATGAGCCCCAACTGAGATGATGCTTCTCTTACTTACTTACAGGTTGACCTGGGCCTCTACTTCAGGGTCTTTTGTTGGCCACGTCTGCAGGGGCTGGATGCCAAAGGAGAGAGACGACTTGGCTTTCCATAGAAGGGTCTGTGCCATCTGACTCCCACTGGACCCTTTCGTCAGCGGATCCATCAGTGGGCCTGGAGGCTGCAGTGCTGTACTGAAGCAGAAAGAGGTGGGAAAGGCACTAAGAACAGAGAAGAACGCGGGCCCATCGCTGGCCCATTCTGGCCACTCCTCCCCAGGGGCCAGCCCATCAGTAATGAGGAGGGGGTAAAGCCAAGGCCCTCCCAAGACCCAGGTGCCCCACTAAGACAGCACCACGCCCTTCCTGCACACTGTGGCCTCGTGGCCCTGGAACCGTCCAAATCCTATCACATCCCTCAGCAATAAGTGGAGTCCTGCACACTCTCAGGTCAGCGGGGTTGAAGGTAAAAGGAGGAAGGTGAGCATGTGAACCATCACAAACTTATTTAGAAAAAGGCAACATTCACTGAGGAAGGGAAAGCTCTGTCTGGAGTACCTTCAGAGGATGGACCTCATGGCCATTGGTGTTTGGTCCAGGAGTGCCTGGTTTATCTCCCAATTTCCATTTACAGTAGCCAAGAAAAGCCATAAAAAGAGCCTACACAGGCAACAACACTGTAGACAAAAGGACAAACCCACATTCAAGAGTAATAGCATAGAGGAAGTAAGCAGTAAATGCTTGCAGAATTAACAAATGGGAATAAATTGGGAAATGCACTGCTGAAACATGCCTGCTTCTTTCTCTGATGACACAGCGAGGAAGGAGGTAAGGTGATTCTGGGATGAAGAAGGGTGGCTTTGTTAGGGAAATGTAGGCATCCCTGCTCTTTCTGATTGGAATTATTTTCTGAGCCAATCAGTAGCGTTCTTCCCCCACCTCTACCTCAGGTGACACACAAATAAGCAAAGAAAATCCAAATACTTGGAAATGGGAAAATAAAAATAAAAAGCAATCTTAGATAACACTTGTCAAAAGGGACTCTTTATATTGTCTTCTTAATAAAACGCTGTGACAAGGCAAAAGACAAAAGACCTAGTGGTCTTATTAGTGAGGAAGAGGCATCTGCACAGGGAGCCACCATCCTGCTGCAGGGTTTGGATGCCAAGAGAAGTGACTCCATACAGCCTGGGAATTTGGAGCCAGATGGGCACTGCCCACTCCCAAGCTGCTACAGTAGTACCAATTATAGGCTGCAGCATGTTGCAAAAGAAAAAAAGGCCTCTCTTGCCAGGTCCCCCTGGTATTCCTCCTTCATAAGTGATGACCCATCCTCCCCCATCACCTTACCTGGGCCTGAGAAGCCACAGGCTGCATATCTGACCCGGACTGCTGGATAATCTTACTCTAAGCTGGCTTCAGGCCACTTATCTTGGCAGAAATTCTATAGACATGAAAGGCTCAAGCCTTCCACGTACGACAAATGGCAAGAAGGGAAGGCTCTGCTATGATGTCAGTTGTCCTTTACTCACTGGAGCCTCAAGTCTTCTGCAACCCAGTGTCACTAGAGTTTATGGCTGCCTTAGCAATAAACGAACAAACAAATAACAAAGCAGGGCTTCTGGATGAGAGACATATTTTTTTCTTTGAACCCTCTAGATTTTTTTTAAATTACAAAAATAACACTTGTATGCAAAACATTTATTAAGAAAATGTTCCTTTCTTTTTTTTTTTTTTTTTTTTTTGTGGTACGCGGGCCTCTCACTGTTGTGGCCTCTCCCGTTGCGGAGCACAGGCTCCGGATGCGCAGGCTCAGCAGCCATGGCTCACGGGCCCAGCCGCTCCGCGGCATATGGGATCCTCCAAGACCGGGGCACGAACCCGTATCCCCTGCATCGGCAGGCGGACTCTCAACCACTGCGCCACCAGGGAGGCCCGAAAATGTTCCTTTCTTAATCATGCAAGTTAAAAAAAAAGAAAAGGAAAGAAACTACTCCTAAAAGAAACCAATAAGCAGGACAGGGAGGTGAGGTTTCATTTTCAGGCAAAGTCCTGTGAAGGTTCAGCTTCAACTTGAGTGGAGCTGGGCTGTCCCACGCGACCGCCACGCGCCACCTGTGACCACTGAGCAAGGAAATGGGGGCAGGCAAAGCGAGACGTGCATGTGTAAAACACACACCGGACTTGGAAGACTTAGTACAGATAACAAAGGATGCAGAACATCTCAATAATTTTTATGTTGATTCATGTTGAAGATAAAGTGTATTAGAATTGATTTTAACGTGGCTACTAGAAAACGTAAAATCACATACATAGCTTGCTTTACAATCTGCTCGAGGTTGGTTACACCTCAGAGCTGTCCCATCTGCCAAGAGGAACTGAGGGCCCCGGGTCGGGGTGAGGGCTGTAAAGTCCCTGGGTACTTGGCACTCTTTGCACAGGTGGGCAAAGCAGCCGCGGTGAGCAAGGGTGGCCCACCTAGGAAGAGTCGCCGCCCAGGTGTGGGTATTGGAGAAAAAGTGCACTGAGAAGGGGAGGGGAGAAGATTCCAGAAATGGTGAGGGGATCTGAGGGGACCTGATGGCAGGCACGACATCCCCACCTCCACTCCCTTTCCGCTCCCAGTGAACGGTTTGGTATCATTCCCATCACTCCTCTCTCTACGTATCTGCAACCTTTCTGTGACACACATGCAGAGAATATATAACGCTCCATGACTTGCTCTTCTCCCTAAACCGCAGTCTTAGACATCTTTGTAAATCAGTAAATAAGGTACATCTTAACATGGAACATTACAGAATGGGATAACCTCATATGCTGCTTACATCTTTTTAATCTTTAAATACTAAGATTATTTCATTGTTTTAGTGTGTTATTGTCTAGCCCTTTCATCTTTAAAATTTGTTTAGAAACACTTAAATGCTAGTTCCTTTCAACCTTTCCCACCATTTAATTTTGTCTTTTTGCCATACCTTTACCCTTAGAGTTTCTGAGTTCTTTTTTTACACTTTCATCTAATTCTTTAGCTTCATTTTCTAACTGTTCAGATGCTGTCTCATCACTGTTAATTTTAATCATTTTCCTCATTTCTGTTATCTCTTCTAGTCTTAACTTTCTAATTTAAAAAATATACATTCCTCTTAATCTTCTGACATATTTTATCTTTCTTGTCTCACTATTTAAAATATTCAGCAGAGGAAGAACTTCTTGGAAAATGGCAGAGGAAGTGCTCATTTGCATAACTCCTTGGAACCCATGGAAATAAGAAAAAATAGCCCAATACATAGAAGAAAACTCACTGAAACAAGAGAATGACCAAACTCCATGCTATAATTCTGAAGATCTGCTGTATACAATTAATCGTGGACAGACTGAAAGTGAACATCAAGGTCTACCTAGCTTATGTAACGTGAGGGAAATGGGCAAGAATGTCCTAAAGGCCGACAGTGCCCGATCTGGAGGGCTGAGGCCTGGAAGCATGGGCAGCACTGAGGCAGAAGCTGTTTGTTCTTTGTTTTTCACTGCCCCAGCTTTTTAACAAGAAGGGGTGGCCTAATCGGAGGAAAAGCTGAAGGAGAGAAGGAAAAGTGTATCCTAAGAGCCGTTTGAACCTCCTGAAAGATATTAACCAATTACATTTGAACCCACTAAAAGAAGGTCCACGAATCATGGGAAATCGCACTGACCCAGACCCTCTTTGGAGGAGGTTGTCTGCCCTGAAGTGGGGGGTGGGGGGGAGGGCTGAAAATTTAAGGAGAGTCCGGCCACGGGGTCACATTCACCACAGGCACAGGGGACTCTGCAGACAGGAGGGCAGGCATGGGGAGAGAGTAAAACCAGATGGCACATTCCCACTGTCTCTGTCCCACTTCCCAAGAAGCATCAAAGCCAGACCTCCAGCACCAGCTCTGAAAGAGAAGATTCACCATCACTCAGAGAGACAGGGAAAGGAGTCAAGGTGAGTCTACCCATATTATCAGTGGATAAACACAGACCCAGACAGAGCTGCTTCTATCCCAGGTGAACGTGCAGGAAAAAACTAGCACAGGACCTATGAAAAGAGGTTTGCAAAAGGCAGATGACAAGTACAGAAGAGAAGATTTTTAACAGGAATCCGATGAAACATATAACAGCTTTGTGTTCTCAAGAAAATGAAAGAGTAAGAACTCAAAACAAAAGATCAAATAATACATAAACAGACTTCTCAAGGTTCTAGGATAAAAATCCCAGAGTGTGACAGGAGAAGGGTTGATTCATGTCGTGGAGGTGCTTTCTGGTGGGGGAGTGGGCCTGAAGGGGAGGAAATGCGGGCCTCTGTGAGCGAATCTCCAGAGCGGGGGCTGTGTATGCGTGTGGTTTCTTCCTGGCCTGGGGGCAGCCCTCAGAAGCACACAGCTTACAATTTTCTCCTCTGTGACTCCCAAGCCCTCAGGGCAACTTGAGGTTCATATCATGAGTCTAAACGGATGGGAGTAACGAGAAATGTGGCCTCCTTCACAGTTAGCCCTCTGCTGATGGCCACGAGGACGCAGTCACTGAGAAGAACCATCCAGGAGCCCCAGATGGGGACCAGCACCTGTGGGGGCCATAGCCAGGCCTGCTGAGACCCAGTGATGCAGCGAGAAACAGACCACGGGGGAACACAACTGTGGCACAAGTGCTGTCTGTCTCATATACTGGTAGGTAGACCCCTGAAGGCAGCAAAATGGCATAGAAGGTAACAACACGGGAAACTTTTGGGACACACCCACTCCCTTGCGTTATTGACCTTGTATCCTCGTTTGGATTGTTGGCTGAAAACAACCTTAAACCAAGCACAAATCCTCATTCTTGCTTATCTGCAACGACGATCAGCATTTGGGGCCTGAGCTGGCTCAGTAGCCAAGGGAGCAGTAACCCCTACAGAGCTGGGGGCAGCGGGAAGACAAATCCCTTCTGTCCCCAAATCGAAACTGCCCCTCCCGCACGCCGTCACTCCCCATCTTGCAGCATTCTTCCTCCGTGGCACTCACGCCACTGGAGCCGTCCTAGTTATGTGTTTATTGGTACACTGTCTGCCTCCCGCCCTCCCTCCACTGGAATGTTAGGTCCATGAGAGCAGGGGCCCCATCTGCCTTGTTCACGGTCTACGCCCAGTGCCTAGCACAGAGAAGGGCTCAGTAAATATTTTTGTTTGTTTTTTTAAATAAATAAATTTATTTATTTATTTTTGGCTGCGTTGGGTCTTTGTTGCTGCGCGCGGGCTCTCTCTAGTTGCGGCGAGTGAGGTCTACTCTTTGTTGCGGTGCGCGGGTTTCTCATTGCGGTGGCTTCTCTTGTTGTGGAGCACGGGCTCTAGGAGTGCAGGCTTCAGTAGTTGTGGCATGCAGCCTCAGTAGTTGTAGCTCGTGGGCACTAGAGCACAGGCTCAGTAGTTGTGGCGCACGGGCTTAGTTGCTCCATGGCACGTGGGATCTTCCCAGACCAGGGCTCGAACCCGTGTCCCCTGCACTGGCAGGCGGAATCTTAACCACTGCGCCACCAGGGAAGTCCAGTAAATATATTTTGAATGAATAAGTGACTACGGGAATGCCGCAAAAATATGAGGAAAGTGTTCATATGGAATAGAGAGACTCTGTCGGGCTGTTCTGGCCCCGTTTGAATGAGGTCGCTGGTGGCCCCAGTCAGACCGCTATGGGACCTACTCTATTTCTTTATCAACCTCTGGCAGGCAGCTGCTCTGTGAGGACTGTGACAAGTGGAGCAAAGGCAATCCATCTGCCGAGCATCAGCCCAGGCCTGATATACGGCACTGATGCTAGGAAAGACTTCATGGCTGGTAGCTCTTCTAAAGACACTTGTCTCTCTGGTCATAAAATGCAAGACAGGCATTTATGTCCTAACTTTCATTTGTGTTAAAACTATGCAATCACCGACACTTAACTGTTGGAAAATCCACTTCACGCTGCCATCTGAGTCTTGATTTCCCATTTTTACCTCCTCGCCTACTAAAATGGCTCCAAGATAGGCGTGCCAGGTATGTAGCCGCACACCAGTGTGTGCTACCAACTTTGGATCAGTGTGTCTTATTTATGTTTGCTGTGATTGAAGAAAGATGCTGGCTGTGGCAGATATTTTGGAACAACTTGCAAAAGTTGGAAGGCTAAGACGTAATATCCTAACCTGCTTGGCAGTTCAGAGTTCTGGACATGATTTAGAGTCCACACTCTAAATCAGATGCACTCATGAGAGACTGGTGGGGAACGGAGCCAGGCAGATGAAGGGAGAGGACAAAGGGCATCCGCTTGCTTTTATAGATCATGACAGAGCTGTTGTGGTTCTGGAGTCAGCAGCTTCTTGATTCTCTGGCTTTCTGAGGGAGCAGGGGCAGCTTTGGGGATCAAAGTAGAGTTGATTCTGCTGTTGGCTTAGGTGGCAGCTGCTTCTTTTTTTTATATTTTTAAAATAAATTTATTTTATTTATTTATTTATTTTTGGCTGCACTGGGTCTTCGTTGCTGCGCGCAGGCTTTCTCTAGTTGTGGCGAGAGGGTGCTACTCTTCAATGTGGTGCATGGGCTTTTCATTGCGGTGGCTTCTCTTGTTGCAGATCATGCGCTCTAGAGCGCAGGCTCAGTAGCTGTGGCGCATGGGCTTCATTGCTCCGTGGCATGTGGGATCTTCCCGGACCAGGGCTTGAACCTGTGTCCCCTGCATTGGCAGGCGGATTCTCAACCACTGCACCACCAGGGAAGCCCTGCAGCTGCTTCTTGATAGATCAGCTTCTTGTTATGCAGTGGCAGCCTCCCTGATCAGTGCAGAGCACAGTGGTCCTGGGGGCAGGAGTTGTGACTGGGAGCTCAGACTAGAATCTGCTCTCCGGCCCTGCCAACAATTCTGTAAGCACGTAATTTCCATATCACTATTATATCTCATTCTGTTTCTACCAGGTAAAGTTGATTCTGTCGTCTGCAACAGATTACTGACCGATAGGCCTTATATAGTGATGTCTGTCCAACTGGGTTTTGAGCTTAACAGTTCGTGTGACCCTGTGCAGAGTGCAGAGTACGCACAATCTTTTTCTGGTGGGAGCAGTGGTATAACCTCCAGCGGGCAAGAAAAAGAGACTATGTACTTTGATGGGAAGACATTTTGCCTTGTGAGTTTAAAAGAGAGCTTGCTCAAAGCACTAGGCATTTCTGTTCCAATCAGCAAAGAGGTGCTGAAGGGCAACCAAAAGAACACACACTAATTGCGGACACTTCTAAGGTCACTGCTACGCTGGAGCAGTCACTGTGAGATCACTACCCCCGACCTGCTTTTGTGTTGTCTTGAGCCTTTCCAGGTGTGTCACCTAAAACTGTTGTATCCAAAAGTGCACTGAAAACACAGAAGAGTTGAGAAATACTAGTCTAAACTATAGATGGTTTAACCGCCAGTAACAAAAATTTTACTGCATCTTGAAGTAGCCATGTTAGCTTGGGGCACACTGACTGCTGGAATGTACTTTTCGCGTATTGAGTCCAGTCTGTTTTATTATCCCTCGTACCCACTGTGATTTTAGGTCTAGCCCTGGGCCATGCACAGAGTGGGCCTGATCCCTTTTTCATACGACACCCTTTCAAATGTGGGAGGGCAGCTTTTAAATCCTCCGTGAATTTTCTCTTTTTCAGGTAAAACACCCCCTCTCCCTACTGAAATCTTTTTTTCTTTACTGGACCATTCCCATCAGACATAAATATCTTTATAAAACAAAAGCAGAACACCCCAAACCAGAACCAAATAAAACAGTTTTTCAACTCACATCCCTTCCACCCCTGCGAAAAGCTGACTAGGTTCACTGTTTCCAGTTCCTGTCCTTCCATTATCTCTCAAAGCCAGTCCAGTGCGACTTTCATCCTTACTGTTCCAAAGGACAGCTCTTGTCAAAGGCCACCTATGACCCACATGATGCTAAACCAATGGTCAATTCTTGGCTCTCCACTGGGTGACCCAGCAGCAATATTTGACACAAAAAAATCATTCCCTCTTTCTGTTTATTTTAAAAATGTGTATTTACACTAATTCCTCCCCCCCCCCCATTAAATTACATCATGTATCCATGACACAATGGTTTCACATATAAGTTTCAAAGTCTAACTTTTACTTGGGATTTATATGAACAGTTAACCTAAGTCCATCAAATCATAGGCATCCTTCCCACTAACAGTTTATTTATTGATTCCGATTTCCTAAAGTCTCCTGGTATCCCATACATTTTTTCCCACAAATTTTTTACCTTTCCCTATTTCACTATGATTCATAGTCACATTAAAGAACAAAACAAAAACCTGGATGCATTCTTTCAAACATTTCCCACCTGAGGGTCCATATCTACACTATCCAATAAGGCAGCCACAAATGACACATGGCTCTTGAGCACTTAAAATGTGGCTTCTCTGAAATACGAAGGATCATGAGAGATTACTACAAGCAACTATATGCCAATAAAATGGACAACCTGGGGCTTCCCTGGTGGTGCAGTGGTTGAGGGTCCGCCTGCCGATGCAGGGGGCACGGGTTCGTGCCCCGGTCCGGGAAGATCCCACATACCGTGGAGTGGCTGGGCCCGTGAGCCATGGCCGCTGAGCCCGCGTCTGGAGCCTGTGCTCCGCAGCGGGAGAGGCCACGACAGTGAGAGGCCTGCGTACCGCAAAAAAAAAAAAAGGACAACCTGGAAGAAATGGACAAGTTCTTCTTAGAAAAGCACAACCTTCCAAGACTGAACCAGGAAGAAATAGAAAATATGAACAGACCAATCACAAGCACTGAAATTGAAACTGTGATTAAAAATCTTCCAACAAACAAAAGTCCAGGACCAGATGGCTTCACAGGCAAATTCTATCAAACATTTAGAGAAGAGCTAACACCTATCCTTCTCAAACTCTTCCAAAATATAGCAGAGGGAGGAACACTCCCAAACTCATTCTACGAGTCCACCATCACCCTGATACCAAAACCAGACAAAGGTGTTACAGAAAAAGAAAACTACAACACAATATCTCTAAGGAACATAGATGCAAAAATCCTAAACAAAATACTAGCAAACAGAATCCAATAGCACATTAAAAGGATCATACACCATGATCAAGTGGGGTTTATCCCAGGAATGCAAGGATTCTTCAATATATGCAAATCAATCAATGTGATACACCATATTAACAAATTGAAGGATAAAAACCATATGATAATCTCAGTAGATGCAGAAAAAGTTTTTGACAAAATTCAACACCCATTTATGATAAAAACTCTCCAGAAACTAGGCATAGAGGGAACTTACCGCAACATAATAAAGGCCATATATGACAAACCCACAGCCAACATCGCTCTCAATGGTGAAAAACTGAAACCATTTCCTCTAAGATCAGGAACAAGGTAAGGTTGCCCACACTCTCTTATTCAACACAGTTTTGGAAGATTTGGCCACAGCAATCAGAGAAGGAAAAGAAATAAAAGGAATCCAAAGTGGAAAAGAAAAAGTAAAACTGTCTCTGTTTGCAGATGACATGATACTATACATAGAGAACCTAAAGATGCTACCAGAAAACTACTAGAGCTAATCAATGAATTTGGTAGAGTAGCAGGATACAAAATTAATGCACAGAAATGTCTGGCATTCCTATACACTAATGATGAAATATCTAAAGAGAAATTAAGGAAACACTCCCATTTACCACTGCAACAAAAAGAATAAAATACCTAGGAATAAACCTACCTAAGGAGACAAAAGACCTGTATGCAGAAAACTATAAGACACTGATGAAAGAAATTAAAGACGATACAAACAGGTGGAGAGATATACTATGTTCTTGGATTGGACGAATCAACATTGTGAAAATGACTATACTACCCAAAGCAATCTACAGATTCACTGCAATCCCTATCAAACTACCAATGGCATTTTTCACTGAATTAGAACAAAAAATCACACAATTTGTATGGAAACACAAAAGACCCCGAATAGCCAAAACAATCTTGAGAAAGAAAAATGGAGCTGGAGGAATCAGGCTCCCGGACTTCAGACTATACTACAAAGCTACAGTAATCCAGACAATATGGTACTGGCACAAAAACAGAAATATATATCAATGGAACAGGATAGAAAGCCCAGAGGTAAACCCACACACGTATGGTCACCTTATCCTTGATAAAGGAGGCAAGAATATACAATGGAGAAAAGACAGCCTCTCCAATAAGTGGTGCTGGGAAAACTGGACAGCTATATGTAAAAGAATGAAATTAGAACACTCCCTAACACCATACACAAAAATAAACTCAAAATGGATTAAAGACCTAAATGTAAGGCCAGACACAATCAAACTCTTAGAGGAAAACACAGGCAGAACACTCTGCGACATAAATCACAGCAAGATCCTTTTTGACCCACCTCCTAGAGAAATGGAAATAAAAACACAAATAAACAAATGGGACCTAATGAAACTTAAAATCTTTTGCATAGCAAAGGAAAACATAAACAAGATGAAAAGACAACCCTCAGGATGGGAGAAAATATTTGCAAATGAAGCAACTGACAAAGGATTAATCTCCAAATATATAGGCAGCTCATGCAGCTCAATATCACAAAAACAAACAACTGAATCCAAAAATGGGCAGAAGACCTAAATAGACATCCCTCCAAAGAAGATATACAGATTGCCAACAAACACATGAAAGGATGCTCAATATCACTAGTCATTAGAGAAATGCAAATCAAAACTACAATGAGGTATCACCTCACACCAGTCAGAATGGCCATCATCAAAAAATCTACAAACAATAAATGCTGGAAAGGGTGTGGAGAAAAGGGAACCCTCTTGCACTGTTGATGGGAATGTAAATTGATACAGCCACTATGGAGAACAGTATGGAGGTTCCTTAAAAAACTAAAAATAGAACTACCATATGAGCCAGCAATCCCACTCCTGGGCATATACCCTGAGAAAACCATAATTCAAAAAGAGTTATGTACCACAGTGTTCATTGCAGCACTATTTACAGTAGCCAGGACATGGAAGCAACCTAAGTGTCCATCGACAGATGAATGGATAAAGAAGATGTGGCACATATACACAATGGAATATTACTCAGCCATAAAAAGAAACAAAATTGAGTTATTTGTAGTGAGGTGGATGGACCTAGAGTCTGTCATACAGAGTGAAGTAAGTCAGAAAGAGAAAAACAAATACCGTATGTTAACAAATATATACGGAATCTACAAAAAAAATGGTTCTAATGAACCTAGGGGCAGGACAGGAATAAGGACACAGACATAGGGAATGGACTTGAGGACATGGAGAGGGGGAAGGTTAAGCTGGGACGAAGTGCGAAGGTAGCACTGACATATATACACTACCAAAAGTAAAATAGATAGCTAGCGGGAAGCAGCTGCATGGCCCAGGGAGATCAGCTCGGTGCTTTGCGACCACCTAGAGGGGTGGGATAGGGAGGGTGACGCCAAGAGGGAGGGGATATGGGGATATACGTAGGCATATAGCTGATTCACTTTGTTATACAGCAGAAAGTAACAGAACACTGTAAAGCAATTATACTCCAATAAAGATGTTAAAAAAAAAAATGTGGCTGCTCTGAACCAAGATGCTGAAGTGCAAAATACATACCAGATTTCAAAGACAGTACTGAAAAGAAAAGGAAATTATCTTAATTATTTTTAATATTGATTACATGTTAAAATGATAATATTTTGGATATATTGAGTTAAACAAAATAAACTATTGAAATTCATTTCATTTTTTTTTCACTTTTTAAAATATGGCCACTAGAAAATCTTAAATTCCATATGTAATTCTACACACTTGCTATCACCAGAAGAAGCCACTTACTTCGTTTCACTAAACATCCATGAATATCCTAGATATCTTTCCAAGTCAGAATACAGATTGGTATCAGTCTTTTTAACAGATGACTAGCATCGTATTGACACATTCCTGTTGGACTTTTTTTTACACTTTTACAAGCAATCCTACAGTGAACAGCCTTCTATATACAGCTTCTTGGGCAGCCACACCTCATTGCTAACTCATATTTGCCTCCTGTCCTCTAAGATCGTAGCTCTAGAGACAACCACATGTGTGGTTCAGACTTTCCAAAACCTCTACACCTGCGTGCTGCTTTAAAAATTTTTTCCCCAGGAAAACCAGCAGTGAGTCTCACTGTACAGGCCAAATCTCCTGATTTTCCTACAGCATCGTTTGTCAGACTTCATCTCTGTTCAGATCTTCAGCTCTGGAAACCAGACAACCAAATATAATTTCTCATATTAACCTTCTAAAGCAAAACTAATTTGACTATTGTCTTCCTCCAAGAAAGGAATCTGGTTTGTATTAACTCAAACTCTTAGTGAATAATAAAAGTTGTTTTTTTCCCTTCTCTTAGGAGAACAGACATAATATGAAAATTAATTTTCTCTGTTGGCCCTAAGAGCCCATTATGTCAGCCCGATACAAGACAGCTCCCAATAGCCTTTCTCAGGAAGTCTGCTGTTTTTCCAAAAGAAAATTGACAGCTGCAGATCTATTTGTGATTAAATACTTAAGGGCCTGACACACAAAAAAAGAATAATGACATAATATAGAGGGACAAAGGATGTGAAAACAGCTCACATTAAAATGCTTGTTTACAAGCATCAGGGAAAAAAAGTCTCCTGAAAAAAAAAGAAAAAAAAAAATCTAAGAATCTAAGAGTCAGGAGAAACATAAGGAAGAAGAAAAGCAGGCAACCAAATGCATAATGGATAACTGTTCTTTTCTGATTCTATCTTGGCCTGGAAAGCCATCTTTAGGAACACGAAAGCATTTGTCTTGGCATCAAATTTGTTCTCACAAGGCGTGAGTTATATGCATTACTAATAAGGAAGCCGCTATGTAGGAAGCAATATCTGGGAAAGTGAAAAATATGTTTTCCATTTGTAATTCAAAATCTTCTGTCTATGTAGGGCTCTTCCCTCTCTGTGGCTAAACATAGTAAGCATAATTTAACCACTCAGCTAAGGTAGTCTTTTACAATGAGTACTAAAAAATGCAGAAATCCCATTCTGTGACTCTAGGGTGACATCTGGGTATCTATAATTTGGAAAGCTTCCCAAATTTAATGGCACTATTTTTGGGCAGGGGGGCAATCCAGTATCCATTCCCCTTCTTCTGGTAATAGTACTATGATTTTTCCTTTGGGGAATCACTTCCTTGTGGTCTCTATGAAGTGATCTAACCCCTCAGTTCTGGGTTGGGCACATGACCCAGGCCCAGCCAATTAGCATGTTTTACCCCCTTCTGGCCAAAATGATTGGTTCACAGATGAGCAGAGAACCCAAGAGATCCAACGAATGTCAAGCCTGGGACGTGCTCTAGAACCTTTGAGAAAGAGGTAATATCTTCCTGCTGGGATTGTCCATTGATAGAAAATGAACCTGGACTCATTCATTTTCTTTGCCTCCAAGAGGAAAGACCTTGAGGATAAGGTCAACCCAGAAAATGAAGAAAGATTAATGATGACATTATTTGAGCACCTGGATCTATCCTCTCCTAAAGCTTCGTCTCCCCCAGCATTCTGCAGTTGCATAAACCGATGAGTCTCCTCTGCTTGCCATTCATAGCCTTTGATAATCTTTAAAAAAATTTTAACAACTGGTAAGGCACTAATCAGAAAAGGGGCAATGTGTTACTAGTCCTGTTTGTAGCTGAAGGAGAACTGTTCAATGGTGATTACAACTGGGTAGCCAGGAGTAGGAATCACTTGACCACAATCCAAGCCACCACTTTTCACCTGGTATCAGAGCCACAGGCATTGCCTACTGCAAGTGGCTATGAAAGCAGAGTTATGAATGATGGCTGGTAAGTATAATGAGGCGAGATTTGACTTCACTATTAGGGAAAGATAATAGAGTTGCCCAATAACAAAAAGGCCTGCAGTAGTGGGTTCCCTGACCTTAGATGTAATAAGCAGAAGTTGGATGACCAGCTGCAAGTGTTGTAGAAAAGATTCCTGTATTATCCTAGAGGACTGGTTTTCAAAATATGTCCCTGAGCCAGCAGTACTGGTATTACTTGTGAGCTTGTTAGAAATACAATTCATAGACCCATGCTGACCTAGGAAATCAGAATCTTGGGGGGGTGGGAGAAGGGCAGAAAACAGTCTTAAGAAGCCCTCCTGGTGATTCTCATACATGTCAGGTTTGAGAACCACTATATTAGACTTGAGAGCACTGGTTCTCAAACACAGTTTCCTAAGCCCCCATCCCCAGAGATTCTGATTGAGTAAATTTAGGGTTGGGCTTGAAAATTTGCATTTCTAACAAGTTCCCAGGTAATGCTGATGCCACTGATCCGGGGACCACACTTTAAGTACCATTGTCTGAGAGGCTGACCTAAGAGATGTCTAAAGTTCCATTCAATGTTGAGATTCTTTGATCTTGAGGATTTATGCTGCAAATCCAGTCCTACTACATAACCCTGTTAATGCTTTGGTTCACATGTGGTCTGGCTCCACGAAGTGTTGCAGCCAAAATGACACAGCTCAGCAAGAGAGGAGTACTTTAAAATAACTCAGGTTCATCACAAAGTCACAAAAGATAACAGATACATTTCTTAAAATATATCTTAGAGCAACAAAAACAATAGGGAAACCTATTAGCCACACTCAGACAAAGTAGGTGTTTCTGCACCCCCTACAGATTTTTATTCAGGCAGTCCTAACCAGTGCCCTGTGGACCTATTGTCCTTTGCCTCAATCCCTCTTTTCCTAAATCTACAGCTCAAAACACTACAAAAAAGCAAGGCAGGACCTTGCTCTGAGGGCAGGAGAGGAGGAAAAACTGAATGGGCAAAGCTAGAATTTTAATGAGGCATGGGAAGGGCAAGGTTGAGAACCTTCACATAAACATTAATCATTTTTGTCCATAACAGTTATGATTTAGTAATGCTTTGTGCCAGACACTGTTTTTAGCACTTTGCACAAATCAGTTCACTTAAAGCTCACATCAATATTGTGAGAGCGGTGTTACGGTCATTTTACAAATGAGTTAACCAAGGCTCAGAGGGGTTAATCAACTTGTCCAAGGCCACACACACAGCAAGCGAAAAGTCAGAAACCCGAGCCCAGGTCTGTGTCGCTCCAAAGCCCTTGTTCTTGAACACAGCCTGATATGCCTTCCTACAAAATGAGGACAAACACATCTAGGGCAAGCGGCTTCACAGCATCAGCGTCTGGCCCTATGGCCTCCAGGTTTCCCAGCTAGTCCTCCTCACTGCCACCTGCTCGGAGGCCTCTTGCCTGAGCCCCTCCTTGCTCCTTTGTGTTCATTATGTGTTGTGTCTGCCTGCCAGTTGTAGGAGCTGATACAGCACCGGTCCCCAACCCCCAGGCCACAGACCGGTTTCAGTCCTCGGCCTGTTAGGAACAAGGCCACACAGCAGGAGGTGAGCGGTGGGTGAGCGAGCAAGGCTTCATCTGCTGCTCCCCATCGCTTGCATTACCACCTGAACCATCCGCCCCAACCCTGGTCCGTGGAAAAATTGTCTTCCACAAAACTGGTCCCTGGTGCCAAAAAGGTTGGGGACCACTGTGATAGAGGATAGTCAGCAAAGACAGTTGCCATCCTGAAATAATGACTTTTTTGCCTTGATGTCACCAAGATGATTGAGTAAATATAGTTAAACCAGATTCTGAAAGGCCCTAAACACAAGGCAGCGGCATTTAAACTTGACACAATAGGAAATGAGAAGTAGTGGAGGACTTTTGGAGTAAGGGAGGCTAATCTGGCAACACGCCCACAAATTAGGCCAAGGCTCTCTCCCCTGGCTGTCCATCACAATCACCTGCATCCCACGCCCCATTACCACCCTGGACTTTCTGGAACAATAGGCCTGGAGGAGGGACCCACACACTTATATGGTTAAGATGTTTCACAGGTGACTGTTCTTCATTGGCCCTAAAAGTCCACGATGTCAGCCCAATACAAGACAGCTCTTAATATTTCTCACTTAAAAGTGAGATGATTTGGATTAACGGATTAAAGAAGTAATTTTTTTTTAAAGCAACAGAAACATTAGGAGAAACTGTAGACGAACATTTATCTTTTTAAGTCACGGAGGCCTTTTTAACTAAGCATAAACAGGAGGAATAAATTAGTAGATCTGACTAAACTTAAAAAAAATGATAATAAAGTCTAACAAAAAAACACCATAAAGAAAGTTAAAAGGCAAATAATGAAGTGCAAAAAATATTTGCTACAGAAGGTGGAGTCAAGATGGCGGTGTGGGAAGACGTGGAGTTAGCGTCTCCCCACAACTAGGGCGCCTGCTGGCCGCTGGTGAGAAACTCTGACATCCAAGGAGACGGGAAGAACCCCAAAGTGAACTGGTAGGACACAGGGGGACTGACGGGGGAGGAGAAGTGGAGGCCTGACAGGATCTGCACCCCTGAGGCTGGGAAGATCAGGAAAGGAAGGTGTGAGGGGCCCTCCCAGGCCGGAGGAGCACGAGAGGAGAAGAGTGCGTTTGCCCTGCCCACTTGAGCCCAAGGAGCCTGCTGGGCTCCCAGGTGAGGTCCCCTGCCTTCTGAGACCAGGGCTGGGGGGCACGACTGGGCCCCTTCTTTTCCTTGAGCCTAAGACCCACCCCCCACAGTCTCCAGGGCCTTTTCCAGCCCCATGGGTCCTAAGCATAGGCCCTGCCCACCACCCAAACCTTGCAAAAAAATATGTCACACATGAAGGAGCAAGGTAAAAACCTACAAACCAAATAGATAAAGAGGAAATAGGCAATCTACCTGAAAAAGAATTCAGAGTAATGATAGTAAAGATGATCCAGATTCCCGGAAATAGAATGGAAGCACGGATTGAGAAAATACAAGAAATGTTTAAAAAGATCTGGAAGAACTAAAGAACAAACAAACAGAGATGAACAACACAATAACTGAAATGAAAAATACACTAGAAGGAATCAATAACAGAATAACTGAGGCAGAAGAACGAATAAGTGAGCTGGAAGACAAAATGGTGGAAATAACTGCTGAGGAACAGAATAAAGAAAAAAGAATGAAAAGAATTGAAGACAATCTCAGAGACCACTGGGACAACACTAAACACACCAACATTCGAATTATAGGGGTCCCAGAAGAAGAAGAGAAAAAGAAAGGGTCTGAGAAAATATTTGAAGAGATTATAATCGAAAACTTCCCTAACATGGGAAAGAAAATAGTCACCCAAGTCCAGGAAGCACAGAGAGTCCCATACAGGATAAACCCTAGGAAAAACACACCAAGACACATATTAATCAAACTAACAAAAATTAAATTCAAAGAAAAAATATTAAAAGGAGCAAGGGAAAAATAAAAAATAACATACAAAGGAATCCCCATAAGGTTATGAGCTGATTTTTCAGCAGAAACTCTGCAGGCCAGAAGGGAGTGGCAGGGTATACTTAAAGTGATGAAAGAGAAGAACCTACAACCAAGATTACTCTACCCAGCAAAGATCTCATTCAGATTCGATGGAGAAGTCAAAAGCTTTTCAGACAAGCAAAAGCTAAGAGAATTCAGCACCACCAAACCAGCTTTACAACAAATGCTAAAGGAACTTCTCTAGATGGGAAACACAAGAGAAGGAAAAGACCCACAAAAACAAACCTAAAACAATTAAGAAAATGGCAATAGGAACATACATATCAATAATAGCCTTGTAAATGGATTAAATGCCCCAACCAAAAGACACAGACTGGCTGAATGGATACAAAAACAAGATCCATATATATGCTATCTACAAGAGACCCACTTCACACCTAGGGACACATACAGACTGAACGTGAAGGGATGGAAAAAGATATTCCATGCAAATGGAAATCAAAAGAAAGCCGGAGTAGCAATACTTGTATCAGATAAAATAGACTTAAAATAAAGACTGTTACAAGAGATAAGGAGGGACACTACATAATGATCAAGGGATTAATCCAAGAAGAAGAAATAACAATTAAATGTTTATGCACCCAACATAGGAGTACCTCAATACATAAGGCAAATGCTAATAACCATGAAAGGAGAAATTGACAGTAACACAGTAATAGTAGGGGACTTTAACACCCCACTTACACCAATGGACAGATCATCTGAACAGAAAATAAATAAGGAAACACAAGCTTTAAATGACACAAGAGACCAGATAGATCTAATTGATATTAATAGAACATTCCACCCGAAAGTGGCAGAATACACTTTCTTCTCAAGTGCACATGGAACATTCTCCAGGATAGATAACATCTTGGGTCACAAATCAAGCCTTGGAAAATTTAAGAAAGTTGAAGTCGTATCAAGCATCTTTTCTGACCACAATGCTATGAGATTGGAAATCAGTTACAGGAAAAAAAAAAACTGTAAAAAACACAAATACATGGAGGTTAAACAGTGCACTACTAAATAACCAAGAGATCACTGAAGAAATCAAAGAAGAAATTTAAAAATACATAGAAACAAATGACAATGAAAACATGATGACCCAAAACCTATGGGATGCAGCAAAAGCAGTTCTAAGAGGGTAGTTTGTAGCAATACAATTCACCTCAAGAAACAAGAAAAATCTCAAATAAACAAACTAAACCTACACTTAAAACAACTAGAAAAGAACAACAAAGAAAACCCAAAGTCAGTAGAAGGAAAGAAATCATAAAGATCAGAGCTAAATAAAGGAAATAGAAATGAAGAAAACAATAGCAAAGATCAATAAAACTAAAAGCTGGTTCTTTGAGAAGATAAACAAAATTGATAAACCATTAGCCAGACTCATCAAGAAAAAAAGGGAGAGGACGCAAATCAATAAAATTAGAAATGAAAAAGGAGAAATCACAACTGACACTGCAGAAATACAAAGGATTTTAAGAGACTACTACAAACAACTATATGCCAGTAAAATGAACAACCAGGAAGAAATGGACAAATTCTTGGAAAGGTACAATTTTCCATGACTGAAACACCAAGAATTAGAAAATATAAACAGACCTATCACAAGTAATGAAATTGAAACCATAACTAAAAATCTTCCAGCAAACAAAAGTCCAGGACCAGATGGCTTCACAGGAGAATTCTATCAATCATTTAAAGAAGAGCTAACACCGATCCTTCTCAAAGTCTTCCAAAATATAGCAGAGGGAGGAACACTCCCAAACTCATTCTACGAGGCCACCATCACCCTGATACCAAAACCAGACAAAGGTGTTACAGAAAAAGAAAACTACAGGACAATATCTCTGATGAACATAGATGCAAAAATCCTAAACAAAATACTAGCAAACAGAATCCAACAGCACATTAAAAGGATCATACACCATGATTTATCCCAGGGATGCAAGGATTCTTCAATATACGCAAATCAATCAATGTGATACACCACATTAACAAATTAAGGAATAAAAACTATATGATCATCTCAATAGATGCAGAAAAAGCTTTTGACAAAATTCAACACCCATTTATGATAAAAACTCTCCAGAAAATGGGCATAGAGGGAACCTACCTCAACATAATAAAGGCCATATATGATAAACCCACAACAAGCATCATACTCAATGGTGAAAAACTGAAAGCATTTCCACTAAGATCAGGAACAAGACAAGGATGTTCACTCTCACCACTCTTATTCAACATAGTTTTGGAAGTCCTAGCCACAGCAATCAGAGAAGAAAAAGAAATAAAAGGAATACAAATTGGAAAAGAAGAAGTAAAGCTGTCACTGTTTACTGATGACATGACACTATACATAGAAAATCCTAAAGATGCCACCAGAAAACTACTAGAACTAATCAACGAATTTGGTAAGGTTGGAGGATACAAAATTAATGCACAGAAATCTCTGGCATTCCTATAAACCAACAACAAAAAATCAGAAAGAAAAACTAAGGAAACACTCCTATTTACCACTGCAACAAAAAGAATAAAATACCTAGGAATAAACCTGCCTAAGAAGGTGAAAGACTTGTACTCAGAAAACTATAAGACACTGATGAAAGAAATCAAAGATGACATAAACAGATGGAGAAATATACCATGTTCTTGGATTGGAAGAATGAATATTGTGAAAATGACTATACTACCCAAAGCGATCTACAGATTCAATGCAATCCCTATCAAACTATCTATGGCATTCTTCACAGAATTAGAACAAAAAATTTTACAATTCGTATGGAAACACAAAAGACCCCGAATAGCCAAAGCAATCTTGAAAAAGAAAAACAGAGTTGGAGGAATCAGGCTCCCTGACTTCAAACTATACCACAAAGCTACAGTAATCAAGACAGTATGGTACTGGTACAAAAACAGAAATATAGGGCTTCCCTGGTGGCACAGTGGTTGAGAGTCCACGTGCCGATGCAGGGCACGCAGGTCCGTGCCCCTGTCCGGGAAGATCCCACGTGCCGCGGAGCGGATGGGCCTGTAAGCCATGGCCGCTGAGCCTGCGTGTCTGGAGCCTGTGCTCCGCAACGGGAGAGGCCACAACAGTGAGAGGCCCGCGTACAGCAAAAAAAAAAAAAAAAACAAAACAGAAATATAGATCAATGGTACAAGGTAGAATGCCCACAGAAAAACCCACGCACATATGGGTACCTAATTTATGACAAAGGAGGCAAGAACATACAATGGAGAAAAGACAGCCTCTTCAATAGGTGGTGCTAGGAAAACTGGACAGCTACATGTAAAAGAAGAAATTAGAACACTCCCTAACACCATACAAAAAAATAAACTCCAAATGGATTAAAGACTTAAATGTAACACCAGGCACTATAAAACTCTTAGAGGAAAACATAGGAAAAACACTCTTTGACATAAACCACAGCAAGATCTTTTTTGACCCACCTCCTAGAGTAATGGAAATAAAAACAAAAATAAACAAATGGGACTTAATTAAATTTAAAAGCTTTTGCACAGCAAAGGAAACCATAAACAAGACAAAAAGACAAACCTCAGAATGGGAGAAAATATTTGCCAATGGAACACCAGACAAAGGATTAATCTCCAAATATACAAACAGCTCATGGAGCTCAATATCAAAAAAACAAACAAACCAGTTAAAAAAATGGGTGGAAGAAAAAAAAAAAAAAGAAAAAAAAATGGGTGGAAGACCTAAATAGACATTTCACCAAGGAAGACATACAGATGGCCAAGAGGCACATGAAAAGATGCTCAACATCACTAATTATTAGAGAAATGCAAATCAAAACTACAATGAGGTATCACCTCATGCCAGTCAGAATGGCCATTATCAAAAAATCTAGAAACAATAAATGCTGGAAAGGGTGTGGTGAAAAGGGAACCCTCTTGCACTGTTGGTGGGAACGTAAATTGATACAACCACTATGGAAAACAGTATGGAGGTTCCTTAAAAAATTACAAACAGAACTACCATATGACTCAGCAATTCCACTATTGGGGCATATTCCCTGAGAAAACCATAATTCAAAAAGGGTCATGTACCACAATGTTCATTGCAGCACTATTTACAATAGCCAGGACATGGAAGCAACCTAAGTGTCCATCAACAGATGAATGAATTAAGAAGATGTGGCACATATATACAATGGAATATTACTCAGCCATAAAAAGAAACAAAATTGAGTTATTTGTAGTGAGGTGGATGGACCTAGAGTCTGTCATACAGAGTGAAGTAAGTTAGAAAGAGAAAAACAAATACCGTATGCTAACGCATATATATGGAATCTAAAAAAAAAAAGGTACTGATGAACCTAGTTGCAGTGCAGGAATAAAGAGGTAGACACAGAGAATGGACTTGATGACATGGGGTGGGAGGGCGAAGCTGGGACGAAGTGAGAGTAGCATCGACATATATACACTACCGAATGTAAAACAGTTGGCTGGTGGGAAGCAGCAGCATAGCACAGGGAGATCGGCTGGGTGCTTTGCGATGACCTAGAGGGGTGGGATAGGGAGGATGGGAGGGAGGCTCAAGAGGGAGGGGATATGGGGACATGTGTATTCATATGGCTGATTCGCTTTGTTGTGCAATAGAAACTAACACAGTATTGTGAAGCAATTATACTCCAATAAAGATCTATTAAAAACAAATTAGGGCTTCCCTGGTGGCACAGTGGCTGAGAGTCCGCCTGCCGATACAGGGGACACGAGTTCATGCCCCGGTCCGGGAAGATCCCACATGCCGCAGAGCGGCTGGTCCTGTGAGCCATGGCCGCTGAGCCTACGCATCCGGAGCCTGTGCTCCGCAACGGGAGAGTCCACAACAGTGAGAGGCCCACGTACCACAAAAAACAAACAAACAAACAAACAAATTAAAGTAGCTGAAAAAAAATTTGCTACATATTTGACAAAAAAATTAATTCCCTTAATAAATAAAAAGTGCTTCAATTCAATAAGGAAAAGATAAATATTCCAAAGGAAAACTGGACAAAGTACATTATATGTATTTCATTTGAAGAAGAAATACAAATTATGAATAAATGTGAGAAAAAAGTTTCACCTCACTACTAAACATGGAAATTCAAATTAAAACAAGATATCGCTTTGGCAAATGTTTATAAATGATAATGCCTAGCAGTGAGGATGAGAAAAAACAGGCACGTTTGTATGCTCTTGGGAGAACTATAAACTGGCACAACTTTCTGGTGGGCAATTTGGCCTTATGCTTCAAAAGCCTTTAAAATGTTCATTTTCTGGGATCCAATAATCTCTATCACTTCTATGAATTTATCTTAAGGAGATGATTACCTCTTACAGACTTATACACAGACTAATGTACATGGATTCAATGTGTCTTTAGTACGAGTAAGAAACTGGTAATAAACTGCATGTACAATAATAAAGGATGGGTTAAATACATTGTCTTCCAACAAACAAATTATTTTTATAATCACAAAAATGGTAATCATTATTTCTATGGTTTATATAATAATATCATGGAGTGTTAAATAGAGGGAAACACCTTTGGAGGCCAAGAAGTCATTTAGTCTTTCAGGTGTAACATCATGAAGACAAAGGAGGGGGTGGTAAAAGTGAGAGTTCAGAGGAAGAGAGAAATTTTCTAAACCAGTGCTGTGCAATATTGGAAACATTAGTCATATGTGGCTATTTAAAGTTAAATAAAATTTAAAATTCATTACCTTAGTTGCATGAGCCATATTTCAAGAGCTCAATACCCACAGGTGGCTAGTGGTCACAGTATCAGACAGGATGGGCTATAGAATGCCTCCATTATCAGAGAAAGTTCTATTGGACAGTGCTGCTCTAAACATTCTACCTCAGGCCTGGATCCAGCTTTTGACTCATCTCTTCAGCCTCATCTCTTGGTGCACTTTCCATCCTTCATGCTCCAGCAACAAGAGTGTAAGCATCAGAAGGGCAGAGACCATATCTGCCTGGTGCTCCCGGTCTAGTGGGGGAGAGGTGTTATCCGGGTAATTATACACAGTGGTGTGTGGACTAGCAGTCAATGTGTAGATTGTTGATACAGCACAGAGCTCAGGTTGGGGTTCAGGGAAGACTTCCCAGAGGAGGGGTTGGCGTTACCGAAAAAGTAAAGACAAGACTATTCTAAGTAGAGAAAAGAGCATGGTATGAGTAAAGGCACAGATGAGAGCACAGCATAAGGGAATAATTACCAGCTGGTCAGGCATTTATTCAAGAGATAGTAAATGCCTGTGATGGGCCCGGCCTGAGCCAGCCTCCGAGGACAGAGCAGTGAACAGCTATGGTCCCTGTCCTCAGGATGCTTATACTCTCATCAGGTACTTCTGAAGCACCAAGGGCGAGGTGAGGTGACAAGGGCCTGGCATCTCATATTAAGGGTCCTGTTTTTTATCCTAGCAATTGAACCCTCTTTTCTGCCACAGGGAGGGCCAGAGTCCCACTTCCTATCTTTCTCCCCTTCCTTTTTGCCCCAGTCCCCATCGCGGCCCTGGGAGACGGAGAGCTCCTGGGAGGGGGGAGGGGAGGTAAGACATGGGAGGGGCACAGTGGACAGTGCAGTAAGACTCTTCCAGCGGCCAATGAGAATGTGGATTTGAGACGTGGAAGAATAAAGATGGGAAGTGTGGTTGGGGGGCTGCTGGAGTATTCTAGAAGGGACCAGGGACTGAAAAATGGGAGGGCTCACTTCAGCGACGTTGGAGCGGGAGAAGACACTCCAAGTTAAGGAAATGCCCTCTGAGGGAAGGAATCTCGCCAAGCAGAGCGAGCGCCACCGAGCGCGGCGGGAGAGGGCGTGTCTTCCAGGCAAGGTTCCAGGGAGAAGAAGGACCCGGACACATCAGGCGAGTTCCCCAAGCCAAAGGAAGCGGGCGGGAGGGGCACGGGCACCCCTGTCAGAGGAACGGCATCGGCGGGTCAGAGGGGCAGGAGGGGCCGGGCATGTCGGGGGCCAGCGGCCAGGATGGGCGGGGCCATGAGGCAGCAGGTGTGCGTTATCTGGGGAGCCAGGCTAGGAAGGCTGGAGCTGGCCTGGGTCCTGGGGCAGCTCAGAGGGACTCCCCAGGGAGGGAGACCTACCTCCCTTGGACTTTAGGGGGGCTATTTCTCGACCTTGTCCTTGAGCATTTACAAGAGGCGGGCAGGGCAAATTCTCCACAGCCCGAAATCCGCCTAGAGCCACGGCTTTGCTCGGGGCCGGACAAGGGACCGACGCTTTGGGGGCGTCTCAACGACGCTTTGGACCCGTCCAGTCGGGTCTGGATTCCCGACTCTCGTCAGGTGCTTCTCTGGGGCAACCCCCTCCCGCACTTGCCGCTCGGACAGCCCAGCCCCCTTCGACTCCCGGCCGCTGTGCTCAGGCTCCTCGCCAGATCTCTTCAGACCACCACCCCAGCCGAGACCCCTCCCCCCGCCGCGACCTCGCGGCCCTCGGTCCCCTCAGACGGCCACCCCCCACGTGGCCGGCTCCCCACTTCCGCCCCTCCCGGCCGCACCCCTCCCGGGCCGCTGTACCTGGGGCTCTCGAAGCTGCACCCCCTGCGCCGCAGCACCGCCCTCTTCTGCCGCAGGAGCGCAGCGGCCGCCCCGCCGGGCTCTGGCTCCATCGCCCCGGGCGGGGGCCGCGGGCTCGGGCGCACTCGGGTGGGCTCGGGCCTCGGCGGGGCTCGGCGGGCCGCTCGGCTCGCGCGCCGCAGCCCACGCCCCGCCCCGCGCGCCTCTGCCCGGCCTACGCCCCGCCCTGGCTCCGCCCCTAACTTCGGTCCAGCCGCTCCGTGCCCCTCGGCGGGATCTAGGCCCCGCCCTGGACCCGCCCTAAGGCTCAGTCCCGCCCACTCTGTGCTCCTCAGCCAGGTCCAGACCCCGCCCAACCCCGCCCCGAACTGCGGCCCAGCCCACTCCGCGCCTCTCAGCCAGGTCCAGACCCCACCCCAGCTCCGCCCCGGGCTCCAGCCACGCCCCTCCCGCACAGACCTCGCGGGGTTCCCTGTGCGGGCTGTCGGCACCTCTGCTAGGCCCACAAGCCTAAAATGCCACCCCGTCCTCAGCTCCGTACAGTCCACGGCCCCTCCCCTCCCGCTCCGTGGCCCTCAGCACCGACCCAGGCCCCACCCACGTACCCTCCCACTACTGAGCTCTCGCGCGCGGCCTCCGCCCTCACCCCAAGGGTCGGCTCCTCAGAGAGTCGCCCCTCCACATCTCAGTACCTCTCGGCCCTTTCTAACGTAGCACCGTACCCTCTTAGGGCCACCTTTCCCCGTGCCCCAACCATAGGCAAGGCCCTGCTTTTTCTCTCGAAAGCGCCCTCTCTCCTCGCTTCGACAGTGCCGGCCAAGCTCAAGCTCCCAGCCCTGCTCAACCCAGCCCGGACAGTCCCCGCCCACAGCACCGCCTCCGCATGTGGCCCCGCCCACTCCACCTCACCTCCGCGGGTGCCCTGGCCCTGGCCTGCTGGCTACATTCCCGGGTATGATGTCGGCCCTCGAGGCTAAATAGGAATTCTACCGTAGAGTCTGCGTTAGCTCGCCGATCTCTCCATCCATCAAAAGGAGGTACTGCTTTCTCCAAGTGTTGTTTGTGGTGCCTATCGCAGTGAGGCTGAGGGGCTGGAGCTTTGCAGGCTACCAGTTGTGAGCTGGTCTTGACTTCATCACTTTCCTGCACCGTCAGATGCATCCATCTCACAGCCCTCGAACACTGCCCTGGGGCTGAGGGCAGCGACCCCATCCGGGTAAAGCTGTGGGTCACTGTACCATCTAAGTCGTGAGGAGCAGGTGAGCTAGCGCCCCTCAGCCAGCGGGGCTTGTCATAGCTGGGGAGGTGTGGCCATACTGGCCCGAACCGGGGTGGTGGAGCAGAGGCTGCGGAGTGTGTGTGCAGGAGCCTGAGCTTGGAGAATCGGCCACTGCAGCTTTGGAAGGCACTAGCTGGGAAGCTGAGGCAGGCGGGGCCAGGGGTGCCCATGATCATCTTGGATCATGTCACCCCCTGGTGCACACTCCCTCAATAACTTCAAGGTGCTTTCCCAGAAGGCCTGGACTCCTCCACTGCCGGACATTCCAGCAGAGAAGCCAGTCTGGAGGGAGAATGCAGGGGAGAGAAAAGATGTAGGGGGCTTCCCATTTCTCCTTCCTGCCCCTTGAGACTTCACCTTCGTCCTCCCCTCAGGTTTCCATGGGACAATCCTTGTAAGACAGTGCCCCCTCTTCTCTTAAGCAAGCCAGAGTGGGTTTCTGGGTTTTGCCTAGCATCATGAACTCCCCTCAACACATCTTTTCAGACTGGGATCCCACTGCTCTCCCAAATCCTTTACTGAGACTGGGTTGCTTGCCTCCCCATATTATCCTGCTCCTTCTCTTCTGTCTTCCTGCCTCTCCCACCCACCATGTGTTCAGCGATCTCTGAAATGACTCTCCAAATGCCCCTGCCCTCTAAAGCTTCCCCCAATCCCCCAGGTGCCTCCCCGGAGTGCCCACAGCACTGACTCCGCCCCTCCCTGAGGGCACTGCTCCTGTATGTCATCTATGTTCTAGTAACCTCTTAGCTGAGCGCCCATACCTCCTTCACGTCTCTGTCTGGCACAGCAACTGTTGGCTAAATAAATGCATGTGACTTTAATAAATTGAGCAATATTCATTGGAAAACATTTAATTTCAAAGTAAACAAAAATGTTTACACTAAACTATTTAATTAGTGAAACAATTATCATCAGTGTAACAAGCTGAAAAATACAGCAACTTGATACAAGACTGAGGTAACAAAATACTTCACCAAAAATCTAAAGAATCCCACAGAGGGCTGATGTTCAGTGGTTACTGTGGATGAGACAATTCACAAGAATTAGGGAAAGTCCTTACTCAACTGCATGCAGGGGGTCTGCCGGGAGAAAAGACAGCCCAGGAGAGTGCAACAGACTGAACAAGAGACAAATTAAAATGTAAAAACTGATGTTCAACTTACTTTGAATAATACGTAAGAAATTGAAAACTACTCTCTATGCAACATTTTGAATGCTAAGTGGAAAACCATGCATTTTGGCACAAAATTTATTGAAGGTTATACCATACTAATAAATTAATCACTATTGTTTCATTATTGAATGGTCACAGTCATTCAGAAATGGATAAAGAGATGAGTGGTTATAGAACCGACAGATGATCCATCGCTGCTGCTGCGAGCAGGGGTTTCGGGGCTGCCCGTGGCGCACACACACTTGTGCAGCACCAGCGGCGAGGAGGTCCATGGGACGAGTTCTCGACACCCAAGGACATGCAGCTCTCACTCATGCTGTACTTGTCTTTAACATTGAAATTAAAACCAAAAAACCTCTGAAGTAAATACTGTGAGCATTCTGACCCTACCCTCCGGTTCCACCTCGGAGTCCTCACTGTGTTCAGCTGTAGCTCTGTGCCTGGCTGTTCTGTGCCAACCAGTCACTAGGACAGCAACTGGACTTTTCAGTCTGTTGAGCTTTTTGAAGACTTTCTGGAGGAATCTGCACCTGGTTTCTACCCTGTGCTAGGAGGGAGGCAGGGTCTTGCTGGGAGAGAGGAAATGGCATGGTGAAGATTATTTGTTCATTGAGGGGTCAGCTCCATGAGGGCAGGGCTTGGGTTTGTCTTGTTCTCAGACTTTTCTATCCTGGGTGGAGCCTGGCACACAGGAAGCACTCACAAGAGATGAGAATCAATGGATGAATGGGTGGTTTCACACAGAGGATCTGTTATTTCAGAGGGACTCTCGTAGGTTTTTTTTTTTTTTTTTTTCCGTTTTAAAACATGAAGTCACCTAACATGCAGCATGATGTGGGGCTGATTAAAGTGATTCATGAAAGTCACAAAAAATAAGTTAGGTTGTGTTTTTAGCAACGTTCACCTGGTTCTAAGCAACAGTAACGTGGACCCAGAGCTCTAGACTCCGCCTGTGGAATGAAAGCAGACCCTGCTTGCGAATGACTTCCCGTTTTCATGGACCATTTTTCCACCTGTACAGTGGCATCCTAAAAGATACAATTCTTGGGCTTGGGAGGTGGGAGGAAGACGATGAAAGAAATACTGGCCATATTGGTAACAAGAAAAAACACTTTATAAACTCAGCTGGCAAGAGAGAGCGGGTTCTTTCATAAGCAGAATCGCTTCAAGTGTCTTCTCTTTAGGGTCCACAGGGGACAGGGTGATGAACGGGCAGGCTTCTTCAGGGAGGGAAGGGAGGCCACACTGGGCACACTCAGAACAATATTTCTACTGCTTTCCACCAAATCTATCCTCCACGAAGTTTCAGTTGTCAGAATGCACTTGGCTGACCTTGAGTTACAAACCGTGTTGGACTGAGAGGGGTGAAAATTACTCCAGGGGAGAGGAGAGTGAGCTGTGTGGGCGGCATTATGAGGATACCGGCTACCTGCTCCACAGTTTGTAGACAGCATTCTATAACTTTCATCCTGGGGTGCCATGATCTCTTTGCTTAACAAAAAATGATACAACATATGCATGCAAGACACATCACCTTCAATGTTTTCACAGACATTTGTGCACCATGACTAGTCAAAGAGCAAGACCCAGAAATGCTACCTTCCAGGGCCAGAATCCACCCGGGGACTTTCCCCTTTGGGGTTTTGTGCCTGTCCCCCTCTGTCCCTGGCTTGCAGGCCTCCTCACCTGCAGCTTGAGGGACAAACCAACACTGGAAAGACAATCAGCACTTAACTCACATGCCTGGCCCTGAGCCCCTGCTGGGAGAGAGCCAAGTGCCTTACAGCCTCATCTGCAGGACTCTGCTGGTAAGTTCAAGGTTCTTACCAGTTCTATGAGAATCCAAGCTAGGAATGTTTCCGGGAGGGGACATGGGATCAATCTCAATTTTAGTGGGAAGACTAGACACTTTGAAAAGAATTGCAATTGTGCTATTTCAAAATTAGGCTCAGAGGAAAACATTTGTAAAGACAAGGAAAATCTGTAAAGGGCAAGAAAGTTCCTGATTTAGTGTGAGTCTGAAATTTTGAGGTTTTTGGATTGGCTTCTATAATTTCATGTCAGAAAAACCAGGAGAGTTTGAAGAGTAGAGAAATTCAAGGAAAGTAGTCTGGTAATTTCATTCAAACTTAAGACTTAAAAAAAATTAACAGGTAGAATCAGATTCAATGTAAGTTAAAGCGTTAACACTGCATGGTTCTGGTGAGAGATGTTTGGAGTGTCTGCTGTATTCATTCAGCCTCCAGATGCTAATTTGAGCAGTTGTTGGTATGAATTAGGTGCCTTCATTCAACCCCAGCTGCGGGAGGGTGTGCGAAGCACCGATGACCAAGGTTTGCTGGCCTCAATTTCACCTTCTGGAGTTTCTCCTGGCATGAAAGTATTCTAGATTTTGCTCTGAAGGAGGGTTACGGAGCATAGTAAGACTCAACCACAAAATAAGACCCTGATGACAATTACTTTCCTCACCAATTCATCTGAATTTTCACAAAAGTGGTCACCGTTTGATCAAAATACAGTGGTGGGTCCTTTGGTAGTTCTTAAGTCGACCTATTATTACAGTTTATTGGTTAAGATGTTGTTTTGAAGCATCTTGCCCAGAAACTCTTAAGAGTAGTTTAGTGTCTGATCAGTGTGAGCTCTGAAACCACAATAGCAACAAGGACGCAGAAATTCAGTCTCTTTCAGAAAATCATTAAGAGTTTCCTTCTCAGAACTAGGACACCCAGATTAAAAGAAAAAGAGAGAGGAGGAAAGAGGGGAAGGGAGAGGGAAGGAGAGAGGGTGGGGAAGGGCTGAAGGGAGAAGCTCTGGTGATAAGGCTACCATAAATAAGCTAATTTTTATTCATTACTTTAAATAAAAATGTATTTGTGCAAAATAAAAGTCACTTAAAAGTATGACAAGGAGTGACAGATGAAGGACATTGTTCACCTGAAGAGCTCTCAGCCCAAAGCAGAGCTCGGACCGTCCCCTCCCCAGGGCTTTGCTCTCGTCACCATGGTCATCAACAATTGTGCCCTTGGACTTGGATGATGGAGAACTTGCTGGTGACTGTGTTTGGGGGCAAGAATGGGGGAGCTTAAGGCCTCAGTGTCACTCAGCTCCCCAGTGTAATCAAGAATCCCAGTGGCCCTGCCCTGGCAGTGGAGGCAAAGGGGTGAGAGGATGGGAGCAAAAGCCTTGCTCGGCGGGGAGAGGTCGGTGCAAAAGTAGCTTCTGAGCAGCCGGTCAGGTCACCGTGCGTGCAGGCGGCCTCGAGAAGCTGGCAGAAGGCGTCCCGACTTCCCATGCTGACCCGGGGGATGGGGGAGGGGTGAGAAGAGCGGGGCCTTCAGACCCTGCGGGAGAGGGGCTGGGAGGAAGCAAGCAGGCCAGTGCCGGCCCAGTCCACGGTCCTGAAGCTGGGTCTTGCCTCAGAAGAGCCGACGGCAACAAGGCCTGGAAGGGCCCCAGGGGCCCAGGGAGCAGGCCTTCCGGATGAATAGCACCCATAGGAACAGAAAACAAGACACAATTTAAGGCATTGTTTGTTTACAGTAAAAGAATGCGAGGGACCCTTAACACAGGAGGAATCTGGGCTCTCACTCTGACCTTCCTCGGTGGACCAGCCTATCGCTTAAGGTTAAAGCAGGGCCTCAAAGAGAATGAAGTGTGTGATGTCGCGAGTCTTGTGCCAAAATGCATGTTTCTCGGAGAGTCCACGCTCGCTCGCTTGCACGCACACAGACACGGCACGCACACGCAGAGGACGCTTCGGGGTTGTACAAAATCTGAGGCAGCCCTGTGGGCGAGAGACCCGGCACACTGGAGCCAGTCCCCGCCTGTCCCTTTCCTCCAGCCCTCACGCGGGGGGACGCTGTCCACTCTTTTGTGCAGGAGAAAGCACTGGGGACCCAACGTGGGACGGATGCTCTCTGGTCACAGCAGCAGCTGGTGGACGGATGAGGGCCCAGGGAGGGAGGACGGGTTGTACAGTCCGGGGACCCATCGCGGCCCCGTGAGGTGGTGCTGCAGAATGGGGGTCATGGGGGTGGCTGGGCATCGGCAGGCGGACCCCCGCACCGGTGGAGCCCTCTGGACTGTGAGGCCTCGGCCATGTCCCCTTGAGTCCAGCTCTGAGTCTCACAGCACCCCACCAAAGGCCTGTGCCCCGGACACGCGCTTCGCCACCAGTCCCAGGCCGGCTCCCAGAGGCCTCTGAAGTCACTTTAAGTCCTGCAGAGACTTATTCAAATGACATAAGGTTTGCAGGTACCTAGAAGAGAAAGCTCAGCCTCTTGTCAAAGTTCTGACCTTTCAGGAGGGGACGGGGGTGGTCCCTAAGGGAAGGGTTCAGGCCTGTCCCAGTCAGTCTGTGAATCAGTGGGTGGTGGGGGAAGGGGAGAGGGCACAGCAGTGGTACCAGCCACCACGTGTTATGGGGCTGCTGTGTGCCAGGCAAGGCTCTGAGTACCGCATCTGTATTGTGTCCTGAGTCCTCACAACAACCCCAGGAGGCAGGTACTGGAATCATCCCCATTAAAAAGATGAGGAAACTGAGGCTTAGAGAGGTGAAGTACACAGCGGGTGAGTGACAGGGCTAAGACACCAGCGCCCACGCTCTCCACCTCTATCCTTGGGTCAAAGCACAAGTGCATTTGGAGTGGAGAGCTGACCAATCCTGCAGGACAAGCACATGCCTCTGGAGAGGAGCGGGGGTGGTTAGCGAGTGGCAGGAGTTGGCAAGTGGAAGCACAAGGAGAAGGGGGAAATTTGGGGATATCGGGAACCCCAAGGCTCCCCATGCTGTGTCCCCAGGCCCAGATCCCAGCTACCTTTACTGCGGGGACCACCAGCCCCAAGGTCAGGGTGTTTCTCCTTCCCCTCAAAGCTGCGGACACGCCCCCAGCCCCAGGCCTCCTCCCCAGGCACTGCCGTGGGGTTCCCGGAAATTTGATGAGAAGCAATTTCATCAAAAACAAATTCATCTTGGTGGCAATTTGGTCAAAATGATGAATTGGAAAAAATGCATCTCCTTGCACTGGGAGACAGTTATAAGAACGGTCACAGCAGCACTGTTCAGAATAGCCAAAAGCAGGAAATCATTCTTGGGATCACGGACAGAAGAACTGATAAAAAAAATTACAAGTAAATGAATGACAGCTATGCACACTGACACAGAGGAATCTTCGGAACATACTGTAGGAGAAAAGCAAGTCACAGAAGAAACTATACAGTTATGGTTCTATTCTTTAAAAAAAAGTTTTAAAAAATGTACCCCAGACAATACATTAAGGAATCAAATACATGTGTTCACATTTTAAAGGAATGGTAAACAAACAAATCAGGAGAGTGGTTATGGCGCATAGGTGAGCGGGAGGGAGACAGAATTAGGAAGAAGCCCTTGGGAGGGAGGAGTTCCGAGGACTGGGGAGGTCCTGCCTTTAGACTGGGTTGTGGGTACACGAGTGTTTGCTTTATTGCTGTGGTTTACACCTTACACATATGCTATCAATCAAGTTTAAGTGTATTCAGTGCTAGCACACACAATTTTAAGAAATGCAGTTCCACAAAAAAGAGAAGTCACCTTAGTCACTGAGATTTTCTACAGGAGTAGATGCATTTCTGTAACTCCCTCATCGCATGCCATCACATGCAGGTAGTGTGGTTTATTTCAATAATCCTCTGCTGTGGAATATTTAGTTTTGCCAATTTTTTCTTATTACATAAAGCAGAGGGTGGGAACATTTGTTTGAAAGTAAATTAGAAATAAAAAGGGGGAAAAGTAGAAGAAATAGAAGACCGTCTCCCTTAGGTCTAAAAACTGGACAAAAATACTTAAACGTTGCCAAAGCTTGTCATGGTACACCACGTTTGCCAGACGTGAAATTCAGACCATTTGTCCTTCTGACCAAACACCTCCTCTACCAAGTGGGTTTGACGCAGTTCCCTGCTACCTGCTGGGCAGTTGCTGCTACCCTCAGGCTGCCTCCACCCCCAGAGAGTCAGTGGACACTTGCTCAGGGCAGCCATCCCTGCTCCCGGCTGCCCCCTCCCACCAGGGCCACGGCTGTCACCGTGGAGCAGATACCGAGGCCCTGCCTCTCTCTCCCCCCACCATCTGTGTGGTCCACCTCAGTCCTTGTCACTCCTCCGGGTCACCTGTGTGTGGCAGGTGAGCTCCAGCGCAATGTGCTCTCAGAGCTAAGGAGGGGCCCCAGGCATGCACGGAGTGACCAGGGTGGAGGAGGTCAGGACTCTCTTCCCCTCTTAACGTGACCTGAGGCAGCACCTTGTTCATCGCTTTGAGGTAACCATCAACCAAAGACCCTGGTCTCCCCATCGTGGAGATGGGCAGGTACATTTGCTTAAGCACAAAATACACTCTGGAGACCGCAGAGCTGTAGTTTCTTGTATGCCATTTTAGACATTTTATGGGCACCGACATGCATATAATAAATATGCATGTGTATTTTAACACAAATGAGATTGCCCTTACGCGTGTTTTTACACTTTACTTTTTCACTTATGTCTTGGAGCCCCTCTCAGATGATCACACACAGATCAGGGGGTACACAATAGGGGTTTACTGAGGGTTGCCGAGTTTCCAGGTGCTTTTTTTTCTCTCTTTCTATTAAGGACAATGCTGCAGTGGACATTCTCACCCATACACCTGTGTGTGCATGTGTGCACATATGCCCCAGACAAATTTCTAGCAAGTGAGCTGGGGGACTCGAATGCAATTTATTTTCAGTTTCCCTGTGGTGCCTCAAGTTTATCCCTTTATCAGTCTTGTCCTACCGTTTTAGTTTGTCGAGGACTTTCTGCTAATTTCGCCGTCTAGCTTCTTATCGTGTAGAATTTGATCAGCTTGTTATACATGTCCTCATCGATGTTACAGATGAAAATCCTGAATAGGCCCAAACTGAGCACAGAATCATGGGACACACCACTAGAGACCTCCCTCTGCCTTATGAGAGCCGCTTTGAGGGGCCAGGAAGTCTGTGACTGTGCTGTGACCAGTACCACTGCAGCCCCTGCCCTCTGGGCCTCACACGCCTGCTGTGAACTCGGCACCACCTTCCTCCTCCTCGAAGCTGCCACCAGTCTATTCCAGCCCTGGCGCTCTCTCTCCAGATGGAGGAGAGGGACCCAGCTCCCCAGCCCCTCTTCCAGCTCATCCCTGGGGAACAGGTCAGGGAAGCTCAGTGCTCCTGGCCCCAGCAGCCCACCTGCTGCCCGGGCTGGTGTGAGGGCTGAGCAGCCACCCCTCTAGCAAGCCTGGACAGCAGAGGCTGTGCTTCCAGGCCTTTGGCTCGAGGGCAGGAAGCTGAGCAAGCCAGGTCCCCGCCCCGCCCACCCCCACCCGGCAAGTACAGACTCTGGTGTCAGGCAGACCGGGGTTAGATCTTACTCACCATGGGGCCTTAAACAAGTGTCTGCCACTTTCTGAGCCTCAGTGTCCTCAGCATAAAACGGAGACAGTATGGGAACCTACCTCACAGGGATGTTGGGAGGATTCGGCCAATTCCTGCACGTAAAGCATTTCTCCTGAAGCCTGGTCCTGGGAGGGGCAGCAGTGGGGGGCGGGAGCAGAGCCTCAGGCAGGCATGGCGGACCAGAGGTCCTATTGGTTCAAGCATGCCAAGGGGCCGGACAGCCCCACTCACCAGCAGCCATGGTTGCTTCTCAACAAATGAGCTATTATTATCATTATTCCTAAGGGTTGTCGGGGGCAGGGAGGCCCTTTTGTCAGGTTGGAGTTTGCCCATGAATCAACTTTCGGGGGGTGACCTCAGTAGATGCTGTAGCCTGACCCTTGGGGCACTATCCCACCTGTAACCTATCTCTGATGGATGTTTCTGTGGCGAAACATTCTGTTCTGTGGTTTCTGTAGGAAAGACAGGGGCCAGGTTCAAAGTTCTAGTCTGAAGCTGGGCTTAGTTCCAAGAGGGGCAGTGGGTGCCCTGTCTCATGGGAAAAGGCTGATCAAAAGAAGGCGCCTGGGAGCTTAGCTGTTAGGCTCTGGGGGAAGGAGGGAGGTGTGTTTTCTATGGACCCTTAGTCCCGAGGGTGGGAGAGGGTATTTTAGGTAACAAGCAGGACTTTGGTGACTTTACCTGAGGCCTGTTGCTTTTACATGCGTCATCCAAATGCTTGTGCCACAGTATTGCATGAAACCGGGAACCAGTCTGGAACTTGTAAACATTGCCTGACGGGTAGAAAACCACTGGTTAAGAGGAAGGTCACATGGGAGGGTCGGCCTGTGACTGTGGCGTGAAGATAAACGTGGACCTGGGTAATTAAACTAGGGAAGGTCAGGAGCAGCCCAAGGCAAGCTCGGGGCATGTAGAGGAGGAGGCTCTCGTGCTCCCCGCCTGTCTCTTTGGACCAGGGCTCTTAACCATTTTTCCGGCCATGGTGCCTTTGGCTCTGGTGAAGCCTGTGGACCCTTCTCAGAATTATGTTCCAAATGCATAAAATTAAATACAAAGAAAATCAATAATACTGAAATACAGTTACCAAACTGCTAAAAAATAAATGAGTGATATCATTCTCTACGTGCTTATTTATTAATGTGCTAATGACAAGATCTGGGGGCAGGCCTGATACTGTACTGTAACTGCAACAAGCTGAACAGAAATGTTATTCTAAGATATCTGCAATAATACGTGATATGAAAATATCCGTGGTTTCTCTTGCAGATAAAATCACAGGTATTGTGAACATTCTAGTTAGTAGTTTAATACCTATAATTGAAGGAATTAGAGGTCATGGGAAACAGATGTGATCTTTTTCCCACCCAAGTTCACAGACCTTTTGCATTCTATCCATGGACCTTGGCCACCTGCTGTGTCATATTTCCCTCTGCTTGGGGACAGTGCTTTCCTCTGGGCTCAGCCCCGAGAATGGCCTGTGGACCCCATGACCATACAGTCTTTAAGTCAAGCTGGTATAGGTACAACCTTTACTTCCTAAAGAAACCACCTCTAATCTGGTCCCAGAGCCTCGCGGAAGAAACTCAAATGGTAAGTAGCCTGAGGAAACACTACGACGTGTGCGTAGCCGTACGTGTTTCAGTCACTCAGAAGCAGAGCAGAGGACTTGGCGCTCTCCATTCCCTGGGCCCCTCGAGGCTCTCACTTCTTTAATTCCCAGCTAACAACATTCAAACCCTGACCCTCCACCAGCACCATCATCTGCATTACCTGGGAGTTTGTTAGAAATATAGAATCTTGGTCTCCACCCCAGATCCACTGAATCCAAATCTGAATTTTTACAAGATCCCTGGGCAATCGTAGGTACATGAACCCTGCATTAGAACATTCCTGTGAAGGTGTGAAGATGCTCAGGGTCTTTACAGCTCCAGTGAGCTTGCCTAGCTAGGATACCCAGGAAATCCGGGGTTTTGTCATGTGACACAGGGTGCCAAGGAGGTTAGCATGGCCTATCCTGAACCTCAGTGCAGAACCTCTCCTTCTTCTCAGCATGGTCATGGGGGGAGTATAAAACCAGGAGGAACCGGGAGATGACTGGGCAAGTGAAAGTTGGAGCTTTTATAGAAGGGTTCTTCTCTGATTTGGCCTTGGAGCAGGACACTGCGAGAGTCTCACGGCACAGGCAATGCCGGGGTGTCCTTGAAATCTCCCAACACCCAAGACTCCTCCAGCCACATGGTCACTGCCTCATCCAGCGCTATGTATTCATTCCAGGACCCTGAGGCTAGAGTTCCAGGGGTGATGGGCCCCAGTAGCCATAGGTGAAAAGGATTCCGGCTGCCACGTGCCATGCACACTGCTCAGTGGACACACCCACCACGATCTAAGCAGCTTTTGTGGACCAACGAGGGGCCCCGTGAACATCAGAGCCTAAAGCAAAAGGAAAGCAGCAGCCTCAGAAGTCCCTACTGTTTCAAAACGCACATTTAGCAGCAGAAGAAAGAGGGTAGAGAGAAGCTGCAGGCACCCAGCGCTGGCCTGCTGCCTACCTTTGTCGGGGTTATTCAGCTGGAAGATGTCCGGGTGCTCAGGGTCATCGGGCAGCTGCACCATCCAGCCCACGACGGAGACCTTTTTGCCAGGTGTGGATTTATACTGCAGAGGAACAACAGCATAGCCGTGAGGCCCACACCCTCCGCTCCCCAGGGAAGGCCGAGCTGGGCCAGGCGAGGTTCCTTCCACTCCCGCCGCCTTGCCCACCTCCACCCACCCCCCTGCACTTCGCACCAAACGAAGTGCCAGCACAGAGGGGCCTTTCGTGGAACGTACGTGTTTTCTGTCTGTGCCCCTCAAGGACTTGGCTCCGTAGTACAGGAGGGTGGATCCTGAGAGTATGACCCAGTACCTGGTCCACGAGGACAGCTGCAGAGGCAGAGTGACAATGTCACAAGTGGAGGGGCAGAGTCCCCCACGGCCTGACTAGAGACCCAGCTACACGGGTGGAAAGGGGGGGCCCCTCCTCCCGAGCGGTGCCAGCGCAGGCCTCATCTCGTCGCTGCCCGCCACCCCTCAGTGCCACTCCTCCCAGGGCCCAGAGGAGGGAGACTCCTCAGCAGCTCAGCAGCCCTAAGCCCTCCCTCTCCTTTACCCCAAGAGCCTTTCCTTTTCCCACGTTGTTTAGGGCAGTGCCAAGGCACAACTTCTATGTATTCGGGTGACCTGAACCCAAGAATGTCCTGGGGAAAAAGAGTTTCAAAACACGGACAAGCTAAACCATAACCTAGAAGAACCATAATGTCTGCGATGGGGTGCTCTGGCTGCAAGTGGATGGCAGCACTTTGAAAGCATTTATGGCTAGAAGTGGGGACGCCTGGCAGGGCCAAGCTGCAGGTGTGGCTTTTGTTTCTCTAGGCATGAAGCAGACTGCTCTACATCACGACCTACAGGCTCCTCTTCACACTGGCGGGGTGGGGACGGGGGACGCGGGGTTGGTGGGGGAACTGCGTCACCTCAGATGGTGAAAGCACTGGCTTTCAGATCTTTCTGACGACACCCACAGGTGTGTACAACACACGTGCATATGTATGTTGAACTGAAAGAAGCTTCATGAAACAATGTTCACTTTTATTATGTGTAAGAAACTCCGACATTTTCCGGTCTATTCTATCCTACTCAGAAATATGGGTCATGACCCCCTGGATTAACTTCATCGCTCACCAGCGGGCCAACCAGCATCGGGAAAACAGTGTCTCGCTCTGGCCCCAGAATGACTGGAGCCTGGACTCTGGGTCCAGGAGGGCAGCAAGCAGGTCTGTACAGCAGACCAGATATAGGGCCTCATGTCGCAGGATGCTTTGTGACACTCTGGGTCCAAGGGACAGAGTGTGGCCCAGGGCTGGGATGAAGACTCTTCTCCTCACCCAAGAACCACCTAGCACCCGAAGACAGGGGAGCTTCTAGAGCAGCACCTGGGCTAGGGGCCTGGCATCTTCACACTGGGCGCCGGTAGGAGGGGGCATCTCCAAGTAGCTTTGTGGGCAGTGGACAGGGGCAAGCAGCAGCCAGGGCAGGAGAGGAAGGCCAGAGCAGACACGGGCAGATGCTGCCTGGAGATGCAGCTCACAGGCGGGCTTGCAGGCAGCTTGCCGTGGATGCTCCGTAGAACAAACAAAGAGGTCTTGGCAAGCGGCTGAGGGGTCATGGAGCCAGGGACATTTGGGTTCAGCATGTGGTGACCCAGTGGCTGATGGGGGAGCCTGAGAAGCCTCCTGATTCCTTGTCCCTGTCCTTTCCACCACGCGTTTCATGATGCTGCCGAAGGGGGAGGGGATCCGCATCGGGATACCACCCAGGCCGTGCTGCCCGGCTCCGGCACAGTACCCACCCCGACTCCCAGGGTCTCCAGGCCTCCACCTGCCCTCAAGATAATTGCACAGTCCCATTCACCGTCTGCTCAATGTGTGCAGGGCCACACACATGACAGTCCTGCCAAGTCCTCCAGGATGTAGGGACTATTTTATCCCAATTTACAGATGTGGAAACCGAGGCCCTGCCCACTCAGTGGCACAACTGGACTGGAACCCTGGTTGGCCGGTCTCTGGAGCCCATGCCCTCCCTTGCTGCCTCTAGACAGATGTGCCTCTGCACTCACTGCGGGCTTCCGTCCTTCCTTGAGCAGAGTTTTCCTTCTCAGAGGCCCCTCCATGGTGGGGACCGCCGCCGAGCTCCCCAGCGTACAGATGCACGGGCCGGTGGGGCTGCGGGGGAGACCACCAGTCAGACATCGCCTTGGAGGAGATGAGGTTAGGCACCCTCTCACCCACTGGGGCCCACGGGTCCCCCACTGCCGTGTCCGTAATGGCGCCACAGGACAAGGACTCAACAGTGCTGGGCAAGGCTGGGGAGGGGAGGGCCCCGAGGGCCCGGAAAACCTGAAGGACGGTGGCCTTGGGCTCACCCACAGCTGAGAACTTGCACCTCGCTCGTCTTTCTGAGTGCTGAGCGGCTCTAGGCTTGGTGCCCACGTTCCCTGTAACCCAGGGCCCCAGCAGCACCCGTACCCTATCCTAGCTTCCTCTCCACCTGCGGAGCTTGGGGCCTGCGCAGCACCTCCTCCTTCCTGTGCTGGCAGGAGCGGCGAGGAAGTGGGAGTGGAGGGGATGGAGTAAGAAGGGGGGCAGCGGCCCCAAACCCCCACGCCCTGCGCCTTTGCTGCAGGGCTCCTCTCTCCCCCTCTGCCATGGGGATTCGGGCGCCACCTACAGGTGAAGAGTCCAAGTGCAGCACAGCCCAGACCGCTCTCCTAAGCATCAGCTTCAGCTCCCGGGATAGGCACCTCCCATAGACACCTCCCTCAACCCTGCATGAAAGCCGAGCAGCGCTCCCTCCGCATCCCAGTGGAAGGCATCACCATCCACTGGCTGAAGGAGCCAGAAACCTGGGGGTTCTCTCCTCTCATCAGTTCACCCCCGAAACCTCATCGATCCCAAGGACTCATTGATCCCATGCCCTAAATATGCCCGTCTCAGCCACCCCACTCCCCCCACCTCAGGCCAGAACTTGGTCATCCTTTGAACGACTGCCCAATACTCTCGCCTGACCTCCCTGCGTCCACGCTTGCCTTCCTCCCATGCACCCTGCACACCGTGGCCAGCATGACCTGGCCCTGCCGATACCTTCCCCCCACCCCCAGGCAACTCCTCCAGTGCCTTTGAGACCACCATCCTCTCCCCCTGCTGGATGTGGCTCTGGCCCACCTCTCTGGCCTCACCTGCCACCCTCTCCCCCGCTCATTTCTTACAACGTGGACTTTCCTTCACTCCCCAAATCCCCCAGCTCTTCCTGCCTCACGGCCCCATGGGCTGTCCCTTGGGCTGCAGGTACTCTTCTTACCCCTACACCTCTCTTCACTTTATTTGGCTGATTCCTATCACTCTTCCAGTCTTTTCTCCAGGGAGGCCTCCTCTCTGGACCATCGGCACCCGTGATTTTCTGTTCCGTTTCTGCTCTCCTGAAGCAAAAGCCCTACAGGCTGAGGCAGAGGCTGAGTCCGTCTCGTCGGCAGCATCAAGCACAGTGCTTGGCACCCAGCAAGCACCACAGAGCTACTTGTCGAATAAATGATCACATGAATAAATGAATACCTGTAGACGCAGCTCCGGGTTCTGGGAGAATTCCGAACTGGAACCCGCCAGTTGGGCCCCAGCGTGGCATAGAGACGTCCCCTGCTTCAGAGGAAAAGGGTTGAGTTTTAGCAACAGCCTGGAAAGACCAGCTACTCCTGAAGGAGGCGAGGGCATCGCAGACTATGTGGTCATTAGCTCAGGAAGCCTCAGCCCCAACTCTTCCCCCAGCCTCCTCAGTCACACTGCAAGCACATCTGGGGCACAGCTGGAGCTGCTAGGTTAGTGAACACAACACCCCTGGAGCCTCCATCAGGGCGAGTCCCCAAGTCTCCAGGTAAGTGTTTCCTTAACCTTTTAACTGAATGTTCACCTTTCTTCCAGTGTCAAGGGGATGACTAAGATCCAGGCACACCCCTTATCCCAATGTGAGGTTGAGAGAAAATGCTGTGTAGCCCAAATATTCCATGGTCAATCCAATTAAAAGCGCACAGACACAGAATTGTGGGCCGTCTTGCATGTTGGCCCAGGGTGGGGATGGGGTGGGGCATGTGTAGCATCATTATTCACCCGGGCACTACTGAATTCCTCTGTTTGCTACGTCTTCTCCATCGGACAGTCTCTTTGCTGGCCCCAGATGGTTCCCTGCAAATCTGCTCTGTGACCTGCTGCAGTGTCCAAGAATTGGTGCTCCAGGACCTCTCCGTGGGCTGCCCATCAGGCCGCTCTCTCACCTGTAGTTCCCCAGCAGGTGAGCCTTTCCAGGGGAAGATGTAGCTTCCAGGGTAGGTGGGGATCTTAACCTATTTGTGGGAAGGCTTCCGTCTTCCTCTCCTCTCTTTATCCTTTTCCTCTCTTGGCAGAATGACTTCCTGTGTCTACTTGATCCTCCACCTTCTCCCCACCCCTGCAGCATGGTCTATCCCTGGGCTACAACTTTCCATTGGCCAAACAATGATGCAACCCAATTTATAAAGCCAGACAAGGTCCAGACGTCCATTTCAAGTGTTCCCTCTGTTGTCCACTGCCAGTCCCAGGTTGCCACATGTTCCCCTGTGGCACTGGACACCTGGGGGGTGGTGTGGGGTCATCGTCATTCACTGCAGCAGGTGCATCGCGCCATCACCGAGCTCAGGTTCCTCCGAGAGGGGGCTGCATTGCTCTCTGTCCCTCCATCCTCCACTCAAGAAGGAACTGGTTTTTTGTATTTTTTTTTGCGTTACGCGGGCCTCTCACTGTTGTGGCCTCTCCCGTTGTGGAGCATAGGCTCCGGACGCGCAGGCTCAGCGGCCACGGCTCACGGGCCCAGCCGCTCCGCGGCATGTGGGATCTTCCCAGACTGGGGCACGAACCCGTGTCCCCTGCATCGGCAGGCGGACTCTCAACCACTACACCACCAGGGAAGCCCAAGAAGGAACTGTTCTTGATGACCATCTTGGGTTTGCTATCCAGAAGCCCGCGTTCAGGGCGGGTGGGAGTCTGATGGTCCTCCAAGTCGACTGCTCTGGGACCCTGTCCCTTTCGTCCATCAGCCACTCTTCTTTAGGTGACAAAGAGCTGCAGCATGTGCTTGGTCCCCCAAGTCCTCGAACATAATGGGTCTCAGCCCATGCCCCACCCAACCCTCGTGACAGATGATGGTCACAGGCCCACCCCACCCACACCACGAGCCGTGGCTCAGAGGTCCCGACATGCTCAATTCCCAGCCTACAGGCCACACTGCCTCCTCCCTCTCTTCATGGCTGGGCATGACGCCACGGCACGTCACATCCCCGTGCTTGAGCAGGCTGTGCAGAGTGCCAACAGACTGCCTCCGGGGACACTCCCCTCCCCAGCTGTAACTGGGATCGCTTATGAGTCAGGGCAGGGTCTGACGGTGAGCATCTCTGCGCCCGGAGGATGTCTCCTCGTTTGACCTGGATTCCCGCTCTGAGCCGCCATCTGTTTGGAGTTGGAGATGGAGCCTCCCTTGGCAGAGCTGGATCCTCCGGCCCCTTCTTCTCCACCTTTCTTCTCATGAGTCTTTGTTCCTGGTACCCCAGGAAAATGTGTGACGACAGTGGACTGTTCCACAGATGGGGCGATGTGATTGGTGCTACTACCATCTCTCCATCATCTTCTCCGCTTCTTTGAGACACTCCATGGCTGCACACTTAGCAGACGTTTGGCAGGACTGACGTTTGTTGACAAAGACCTTTAAGTCAGCATCTTCCAACCAGTCTAGGCTTTTAAGCAGTCTTTCCTCACGCTCCTCCTAAAGGAGTGAGGTGCTCCCAAGGGCAGTGGACTGCTGGGGGGAGCGCAGGGACACCGGGGGTCACAGGGCGGCTCACGGGAGAGTCATTAGTTAATGACCGCTCCTATGTGGCAGGCCACTGATGATCTCACGGGAGCTTTGTTTCAGCCACATCATCCTCCCCAGAATGGGGAACTGAGGCTCAGTGATGTCAAGACACTTAACCGAGGCATGAGCCAAGTAAGTCAGGATTTGAACCCACAGTTTTCAGGGTGGGAGACAGGTTGTCGCATGGGGACGAGTCCGCCATGGGGACAGGGTCCTCGTTTGGAGCCAGCACCATGTGGGCGGCTTCCTGGCATTCTGCTCTCAGAGGCACCCCTACTCACAGGTTTCTGCTGCAGCTCACACTGGACGGGCTTTGTCAGTGTCTGTGAGGCTGGATGGCCACAGATTTGTAGACCCTGGATCTCCTGGGCTGGGGCCACCTCCCAGGTCCCTGGTCCCTTGACTCCCCCGATGGAGTCTTCTCCTGGTGGTTCTGGCTGCCTGGCATTTAAGAGCATCTGCCATTTATCACCCGCTTACCAGGAGGTGGCTAAGTGCTTTCACACAACGTTCCTCCCAGCTCTGTGAGGGGCACTGTTCTCACCCTGTCTTAGACGAGGAAACTGGGGCTCAAGGAGGTAAAGCCACCCATTGGCCTGTCATTAGGGATGGAGACACAAGTGCTCACATAGGGAGGATGTCTTTTCCAGGTGAGCCAAGGGCCTGCATCAGTCAAGCTGCTCCAGGTGGGGGAGGTCAGAGCCTACTCCACCTGGAGCCTGGGGAGTGACGCTGGCTTTGAAGTGCAGTGTAATGGCAACTTTTCCCCAAGGCCAGCTTTTAGGAGACTATAGGCAGGTGGTGGCCAGCCTTCCCTCCCAAGGCAAGCACTGCAGGGCTGGAGGAGGGCTGTGACAGGTGGGGCGGCTCTGGCTGGGCCCAGGCAGGCTAGCATCAGCACAGAGGAGCCAGGATCTTCAGCCACTGGAACCACTTCCAGTGCTTTGAGAAGATTTGTTATTTGAATGTTCACGGCCAGAAAATGCAAGATGAGTGGGCAGTGGTATCTGGTGAACTCCAGAAATAAAGGCATTTCTCCAATTGATGGGGCCTCCCAACTCCAGAACCACAGATACCTTTCCCAGCAACATACTGGGAACAAGTGGCTGAACAGAATGTATCCCAGGAAGGCCATTCTACTGCTCCCTCTCAGGGATAGATCTTGAGGAGGAGTGGGGGAAGAGGGCTGCAGTAGGCCACCCTCCTCATGGGAAGTCTGGTCTGGGGAAGCTGTGGGCTGGCAACCAAGTAGAACACCTCAGTCCCAAAGTGTGTTCAAGAAGAAGAAGAAGAAGAAGAAGATGATGATGATGATGATGATGATGAAGATGATAAAGATGATGATGATGGGGACAGGATGGTGACGATGAGGATGAGGATGATCAAATGATGGGATGGGGGCTTCCCTGGTGGCACAGTGGTTGAGAGTCCACCTGCCGATGCAGGGGACATGGGTTCGTGCCCTGGTCCGGGAGGATCCCACATGCCGTGGAGTGGTTGGGGCCGTGAGCCATGGCTGCTGAGCCTGCACGTCCGGAGCCTGTGCTCCACAACGGGAGAGGCCACAGCAGTGAGAGGCCCGTGTACCGCAAAAAAAAAAAAAAAAAAAAAAAAAAATGATGGGATGATGGTGATGACGGGGAGGATGGGTACCAGGCAACGTGCTAAGCAGTACTCGTTCACTATCCTATTTAATCACACAATACTGTGGGGCAGGCACTGTTCTTATCCCCACGTTATAGACAAGGAGTCTGAGGCTTAGAGAGGTGGAGTAACTTGCCCAAGGTCACAACATAGGGAAGAGGAAGATGGTTGGTGCCGTTAAGGTGGAAGCAGCCAGGGTCCTGCTTAGGCCAACAGCATCATGAGAATTCAGACTGGCTGAGGCAGGTCTGAAAGGCATCTTCTCCTCAGTAGTTGTCTAGGTACACATTAGGCGGTAGGTATCTTGGGGGTTAAATTTCAGAAAGCCCTGAGTCTCTGTTGCTGGTCCAGGAGTGGGGAGCAAGGAGAAGTCTTGGATAATAATTACACTGAGGCCTCAGTAATCTTGTCTTAGCGGAAGTACCAGCCCCCCCCCATTCTTCTAGCTCAAGTGCACAGGGCCCCTGGTAGGAGTGTACCTGTGGAAGGGTTCAAGTGATGCTGTTCATCAACAGTGTCCACCTGCACCAGCAAACGCTTGCTGGGAGGCCGTCCCATTGGACGAGGTCTTGGTCCTTGCCGCTACCTAATGACTTACCCTCATCTGAAGGCAGGAAGCTGCCACCCTAAGTTCTGCTGGGCCTGGGATGTCCCTTCCTGCAGTACTTGTTAAAGGGCTTTTGCTGCCTGGGAATCACATTTTTCTCTGGGTAGCATCCCTGATCCACTGAGTGGGTCCCTAGGAGCCATATCTGCACTGCATGCTTAGCTAAGGGGACAGAACCACCCCTGAGCCAAGCCAGGTCAATCAGGTTTTCTCTCTTGGCAATTAAGAACCAGATTTGAGAGGCTGACAGTCAGGCTCTGTGGCTCGCTGAAGCTATAACATGTAAACTTGGGAGCTACGAGGCATCAAGCTTCCCCAGTGTGAGCCGAGAGGTCTAGAAATCTGGGCTGCAGAAGGAGAGGAGAGCATAGCAGGTATGCATGGAGAAGGGTCAACACCAGACGGAAGGAGGGTCCTGTCCACCTTCTAGGACCTGACTCTGAGAGGTTGTAGGTGCTGGACAGAGAGGCAGTGGGCAGAGATTTCTCAGCTACCTGTGAAGTCGCAGCAGCTAACAGACAGGGCCCAGCCCTTGTTTGTCAGGGTCCAAGGACAGGATCAAGCAAAAGGCCAGGGACTGTTGCCCGCTTTTCTCTCCCAGAGGGGCCTGAGCTCCTGGGTGGAGCCTTACTCACCAGACGTCAGTGTCTGATGCTGACAACAAGGCAAGAGAGGTCATCTCTGGGGGAAACCAAAATCAGAAGCTTGGCACATCACCCAACTGGGCTGCCACCCAAGGCAGGGCAGCAGAATGGAGCAGTGGGATGGACCCGGGGAACCAGACTGAGGGGTAGGAAGGGGAGGGCCACCAGCCTGGGGGGTTCCTGGGCCTCAGCCACAGGGGATGGGGGTGGGGCAGTGAGGCCCTCTGTGAGGGTCACCCTGAGAACAGCCATCCTCGTGGCTGCACTTCAGTTGAAGTGGACCCCTTGCCTCCAGGATCGCCCCCAGAACTTCGCCTCCCTCTCCTAACATGCTGCAGAGTTTGGGGCCCAAGAGGCACCCTTGAACCCTGGCAATCCCAAGGCATCTACCAGAGTCCTCTGACCTTCTCCAGGAAGAAAAGGAGTGTTTTAAAGACTCTGACTTGGGGGTAGCAGGCTTGGGGCTCTGCTGTCATGACTCCACTTTCCTGGGGTCTCCCTAAGGATGCTAGATTTCATAGGCTAAAGACAGCACAGTGCGGAAACTGTGTCACCCAACCTCCTCTACACCCCAGAGCACCTACAGGCCAAATGTCGACAGCACCCTCTTAAAGGGGCCTTCCCCGCAGTCACCCTGGAGGCCAGCAGGGCTGGCAGACACTTGCCTGCACTGTAGCCCATCCACCCCATGACGACTGAACTGCCATGTGGGAAATTTTCTCTTCGTCCCATCCAGCCTTAGACTCCGGGATCTCTTGCTTGCTGGCGAGAAGTTCCTACTGAGCGAAATTCACACACATCCCAAAGTAAGTTCCCCGACAGGAGCAACTGCACCTATGTGTCCAGTATTTCCTGTGAGCATCCTCCCTGTAGAGCTGGGGAACCTGAGGCTTGGAGAGCTTGAGAGACATGCCCAAGGTCCCTGAGAGAGTAAGCAGCCCTGACCTCAGCCCTGCCCACCCCTCCACCCTCCAACGCTGCTGACAGGGTCCAGAAGTCACGACGACCTCTCTCTGCAGAGGAACACTCAGAACTTCAGGGACCAGGGCTCATCACGGAGCCCACCCCTCCTGCAGAGACTCAGCGGCACGCAGCTTCCCTGGGCCACCTCTCCCCTCCTTGGACACGACTCAGGCCTCGCAGCCTCCTCAGGTCCCAGGAACCCCCTTGAGGGCCCACTGTGGTCCTCTTCACCCAATGTCCTCGGCTTTTGCTGAACCATTGCCTCTACCAGAAGCCACCCCTGAGCCCCCAGTCTGACTCGGGTCCCCCTGCTGGGCTTTCCCGTCGCGTCCTCTTCATGAACCCCTGTGCACCTGGCATCGTGGACTGAATCTCTGTCTCCCACCTCGGCCGTGAGCCGTGACTGGCCCCCTGATGCAGCTCGGACTCCCCAGGAAGGAGGATGAACAGCTCTGCTTCTGCGGGGGGGGGGGCTGGCGCCCTTTCCTCTCCTGCTCCCTTCCCCTCTCCCGCCAGAGGGGCTTCCTCCAAGGACCCCTCGGCCTCCTAGTCTCTCCGCCACCCATAGTTTGGCCTGTCTGTCACGTGAGAAGGCCATTCTGCACAGCCTGGCAACGTCAGACTAGAGCAGAAGGATGGCTGAGTATTTCGGAATGAACTTTGTGACGTGCTTTCATATTTCACCCCTTAAAAAGTGACCAGGAAACATTTCTGATTACACCCTCTTTGAGAAAGTTAAATGTTATTTTTTTCCTGGGTGAAAAAGAAACATTTACCCATTGTAGAAAATTTGGAGAATACAGAAAAAGAAAATAAAGTCTCTCAATAACTCTACAAGCAGAGACAGCCAAGAGGAATGATATTATGTACCTTCAGACATACACACATATGTGTTCATCCCCATCACCCGCTTCGCTCTCTGTAAAAACTTCATTTAAAATGTTTAACTCCTACGCTGAGATTCTTGTTCTCACTTCAGTGCCAACGCAGGCATAAAGAAGCAGCTGTTACCTCTTACGGACAGGCCCGACTAACTCTCCCTGCTGCCCGTTCCGTTTCTGAGGAGGCTGAGGTTTGCTTGAGGCCAGCCTGGTGCAGCGTCCACAGTTCCCACCTTCCACTTCATCCAGGATGCATTGAAAATGCCTTTCCGGGGCCACCTCCCTGCCTCCTTGGGAAAGCAGATGTGACGCAGGGCTCTCCTGCCTTTGTCCCACTCCCAGGACACAGGTGAGAAAACATCAGGTCAGGGACGTGAGGGGCGTCCCACCCTTGCCCCCTCCCGAGACTCTGGCCTCTGGCTCCCCAGGGCCCTGACCCAGGACCACCACTGTGTCCTCATTCTGGGCCCTGAAGACAGGGAGGGTCTTTGGGGGCCGCCTGGGGGCTGAGAAATGACCAGCACTGCCCAGGGTCTGGCCGCCTCAGGGTTCCCGTCTCTTCCCGTCCCTCCTCAGCCCACGGGCCCTGCGACCTGCTGAGGCTGAGCTGGATGAGGGGCAGGAGGGTGAGAGCAGCGGCAGAAGGCCCCCTTGGCTCTTTGGACCCTCCACGGTCCCAGCAGGAACAGCGGCTGGGTGCGGCCACTCCGCCAGACAGCAGCCGGACGGGTCCCGGGACTCTGGGGGCTCCAAAGCGGGTGCTCTTTAAGGCTGGCCACTTCAGGAAGCACTGGGCGCAGCCTGAGCTCCGGCTGCCACCCAAGGATGCCTGGGGGCCACAGGGCTGAAACGTCCAGGGGAGTGAATCAGGAAAGGCAAACTCGCAAGATGGGCCACACGATCCCACCCTTGGCCAGACAACGAGAACCATCCTACCCGCCTGTTCACAGCAGCATAAAGGCTGACTATGATGTGCCCTGAGACCAACAGAGGGGTGTGTGCCGGCGGCGGGTCGCTGGCCTGGGCCTCCCGGCCCTGCATGCTGGTATTTGGCTCCATGTCTCTTCCTGGCCAAGGCCAAGCTTGTCACCAGGGCTGGGGGGCAAGTCAGTTGAAGGTTGTAGCCTGTAAGCTTCAGGGCTGGGGGGCAAGGTGCTGCCCCCCCCTCCCAGCCTGGCCTCTGGGGACTGGGACAGACAGGACCTCCTCCTCTGGGGGGGCTGGCCCAGCCCTCTCCTGCACCCTTGTCTCTGGTTCTGACGCCACCGTCCACCCATGCAAGTGTAAAGATGCAGGGAGAGCGGGTTCTTACAGCGTCTGCTGGGAACAGCGGGCGGGGAGCCCGGCAGGGGAGGCTCCTTGGGGACAGCCGCTGGTCTCTGGGGCCAGGAAGAGTGAGGCCCGGCTCCCGGGGAAGAGGGAATCTGCTCCCCTTCAGTGAGCAGGGGCAACGTGGCATGGGGGAGGCCGGCGTGGACGGAGGTCCCGTGGGCCTGGGCTCTGGGCGGGTGGAGGTTAGGAATAAGGGGGCCCAGGCAGCAACAGAAACTGTGGCCACTGAACCGTGAGAGAAAGCGTGTGAGATAAATCCCCTCCGGGTCTCCCGTGGGGTCTTCAGCAAAGTCTAGAACGCTCACATGCTTTTGAGGGAGTGGACTCTTTCTGGGGGACATGAGAAGAGGCCAGTGCAGGATGGACATGGAGACTGGAGGCTGGGCCGCGGGAGCTGGAGACCGAGGGGCAGCTGGCGTCTGGACCGTCAGGACTGCCCTGGGTCTCAGAAGGCGCCAGAGGGGACATCCTAGCCCCGCCGGCATCTTCCAAAGCAGGTGGTCTCCTGTTCCCCTCCGCAAGAAGGGGCCGGACCGGGAGCTGGGTCCCAAGGAGGTGAGGGACAGGCCATTCTCCTGGAGGCGGGGCTGGACACCTGCACAGGCCAGCTGTCTGTGAGACCAGCGCTTGCCAGAAAGCCCACCCAGTGTCCTGTGAGAGACATTCAGATGGAGAGCGGGTCTAATGCTAGATCCTAAGTGAAAGAGACAGAAGAGAAACGCTGCAGCGTTTGGTGTTTCCCCCGAGTGGAGCACAGCACCGTCTCCCTGAGCGGGAATTCTCTCTCCACCTTCCTCCCTGGTAGCTCTGATCTCAGCCGTGGGTGCTTAGTAGGAACTGGATCTGCCACCCTCAGTGACTGGCAAGGTGTCTGGCAGGGAGCAACTGCTTAATAAACAGCTTTGAATGAATGAGTGAACGAGTGAACACAGGGAAAGGATGAGTGAACGAAGGAATGAACGAGCCATGAGCAGCTCCAGGTGTGGAGACTATTCAGGATCAATGTCCTCTCGTTGGCCCGTGGTTGGGGAGGTGCTGGACTGCCCGTAAGCCCCCTTCCTCGGGGCTGCCCCACGAGTCCCCTGACCGGTGCTGAGAAAAGTCAAACTTCCGCTCGTCAGATGCGGAGTCTGCCCGGTGCCTGTCTGGCTCTCACCCCTCCCTGGGGTGGGCAGGGAGAGGGCAGCGGGGCCCGTTTGCCTGTGCTCCCCAAGTCAGAGCAAACGTCCCTCCAGGAGGCCTGCGGCGGGACAGAGGGAGCAGCTCCGAGGGCTCAGGGCGTCGTCCCTCCCCCTCTCCAGCCCCCACCTGGGGTTTCACGAGGACTGATGGACTGGCTGCCCGACGTGGGGCCGGTCCCTGCAGCGTCACGGCGGCTCTGGACGAGGCATGGTGGCGAAGAGGTGGGCCCCATGATCGGGGGAGGTGGACGTGGGTCAGCTCTGCGCACCGGGGCGGGTGAGGCGGGACTGCCACGTCACCTCTCCACGCCTTGCTGCCCACAGGCACGAAACGAGGACATTTTACGAGTAACCACCGCACAGCTAGGTCTGAGGATTGGGAGAGACCAAGACAGTGCCTGGTACACAGGGAGTGCTCAGCAAAGATCACTTATCCCCACATGATAGCACTCTGCCCTGTACGGACTGGCCGGATTCACCCCTTCTCTGGCCATTTATGATTGTGGAGGCTGAGGAGACAGGCGGCTTCAACACCAGAGGAGGGGTGTGTGTATATGTGTGAGAGGCATGTGTATGCCTGCATTGTGAATGTACACCCAAATTTGTGTGAGCGTACGTGAGTGTGCGTGTGTATGTGTGTACATACACACGTACGCAGAGGGTATAGCGTGTGTGTGTGTCCGTGTGTGTGTGTGCCTGTCTGTGCACACAGGCCGCTGTGCACACAGGCTAGTGGAGGGGCTACTCTGAGGGACGGTGCAGACCTGCCTCTGCGTCACTGGGTCTCCCTGGCTCCCCTCAGAACTTAAGTCGCCACGATGCCCTTCACCTTGGGCGGCGCCTAGGCTGTGGGAGCTCCCCGTGCAGTGTCCCTGTCTTCCCAGAGCCCACCTGGTGCCTGGCGCAGCGGAAGCGGCAGCAAGCGGAGTAGGCGCAGGGGGTGAATCCCCGGGGCAGACGGGCTGGCTGCAGGGAGCCCAACCCCGGGCCAGGGTCCCCTTCGTTCACCAGTGCCCAGCACGGCAGGTGTCGGCCCAAAGGCCTGAGGCCACGGGGGTGCAGCGCTCTCAGACCCCACCAGGCGGAGCCACAAGCCCATCTCCAGACGAGGCCTGTTCTCAGGCGTCTGGTTTCCAGAACCCTCATTTCAGACCAAATCTACACCCAGGTCTCCTCGGGCGCTGGCCTCAGACTCCCGGGCCAGCCCTGGACCAGGTGTTACGCGGGGCTGCCCGAGCAGGGGCTGGGACGTCAGCCCCATGCCCAGCCTGCCCAGCGGCCTTCCCGCCTTGGCAGCCCCGCCCGTGGGCTGCGCACACTGCCCTGTGGGAGCCACAGGGCAGCCTCACCAGGCTGGGCCGCCAGTGAGGTCGGGGGGGCTGGTCTCCAGCTCCCCGGGCCCTGAGCGACTCCCCTGGGAAGGAGGCCGAGCGGAGGCCACACTCACCTTGCCAGCCCTGAAGACATCTCTTCACTAAACTCTGAGCTCTCACTACTGCCTGCAAGAGGAACACAGATGGATGAGTGCGGCCGCCTCGCAGAAGAGGGGCCACCCGGAGCGGCCCGTTCTCCTGGGTCACCGGGCCCGGGCCCCGAGCTGCACAGACATGCCGGAGGAACAGCTTCCTGACCCTGTGGCTGTCAGCGTGGCTCGGCTTCTGCTTTGCTGCTGCTATTTCTGACTCTCGGCCCATCCCGTCCCACTGTTTCCTGCCCCTGAGGGTGGGTCCTCCACTCCCTTCCCTGCCCCTGAGGGCTGCAGCTGCCTGCCCACCAGTCCTCTGAGGTCTGGGCCCTTAGGCCTGTGTCTTGGCCTGGCCTGGCTTCACCACCGCCTCCCTTCTGGCCCAAGTAAAACCAGTGTCAAACAGGCCTCACCTGGTGAAGACAGGGGCCAAACGAGCACACTTCTTCCTCCGCAGGTCAGGGCTCGACTAGACGCTGGTCAGGGAGCAGCTGCCTAGCAGCAGACAGAGGCCCCGACGGAGCGCCCCTTCAGATCCTGGGCAGTGTGCTCACAGCGGGGCCCAGCCCTCCCCCAGGTCTGCCCCTGTGGCCGACTTGGACTCTCCAAGGCCCGGCTTCAGCCACGAGGACAGCAGAGAGATTTTCTCGAAGGGGCCTGGGTTCCACACTCTTTGCCTGGGCTGCCTGCTGACACCACAGCCGGGCAGTGGGAAGGGGAAAAGGAGGAGATCTCAGGTCCCTTGGGAGTTACAGGACGGAGGGGACCAGTTCAGCTCCAGACAGGGCACATGCACATACAGCAACGTGCTCCCAGCCTTTCAGCTCCAAACGGAAAAACATCTGAGTTTCCCGAGTAGAAGAGCTGAGAACCAAACTGCCTGGTGATCTCCCACCTGGATACTGGACAGCATTGCGTCTGACTCAGTTTTCTGTCTCAGGAATAGAAAGGCCTGGGCTCAGGCACAGCTCAGAAAGTTTCCTGGATGTAAAACAGCTGTTCTGCTGCCCAGCTGAATGCTCTTGGGCCAGCATTTCCCAGACTGGTTCCTCAGGACCCCATCCCAGAGGACTCTCCAAGGAAGATGGTTCCGGCCCAGATAATGAGGGAACCTGCAGACTCCGCTGCCTTCTGGGAGACCCACAGAGCCCATAAGCACGTTAAAGTCTCTGGGAAGGGACCTGCCTACGTGGTTTATTCCAGCCTTTCCCCAACACACAGACCCTGAATTCTTTCCCCAAGGCACACCCATGAACCGCAGGCTACACTTTCCTAAGCTGGTATAAACCCCGGACTGGGTCCAAGTGGGATGACCTCCTTCCTGGACAGAAGGCAGACATGGACCTTGCTTGTCACAGACTTTCCAGGACGTAGGAGACAGCTGCCCCCTGCAGTGGCACTGCCTCAGAGACTGGCCTCATTTCATGAGGACGTGGGATGTGAGATTCCTGCCCGATTGTCCTGTCCGCACCACCCTCTTCCTTTCCATGGGACCCTCCACCTTACAGGCCTCCGACTAACCTGCTGCCAGCCCCAGGAGCACTCCCTGTTAAGGGAAGTAGACACACAGACTACAGAAGCATGGGCACACTGAAAGGACACGGCCAGTGGAGCGTACGCTTGTCTGACAGCAGAAATGACCTAGGTGACCTGGTCAGGTGACCTGGACACTGCAGCGGGACAGACCTGTGACCAGATCTCAACACCATCCTCAGCTCTGACCCCTCCCCTCCTGGCCCCAGCAGCTCAGTTTCTGTCCTTCCACTGACATAAGCACCATTTCTGGCTGAAGTTCAGACATATGCTTTCATCCCAGAAGATCAGTTTTTTACCCTCCCTCACTCTGGCTTCTCAGTGTGAAGACAGGGGCACAGTGAGCACCCAGTGGCCACCCCGCAGCACCTCCTCCTCTGCCCTACGGGTGGGGGCTGTGGCTCCCCAGGGACGGAGCCCCGCGGGGGCAGCGACCAGGCTTTGGCAGTTGCCGGCCAAGGATGGCGGGTCTCAGGTCCTTGTCCAGCCTGCCTGCCACTCTCAGGGCCACCAGCAGGATGAGGACAAACCCAGGGCATTTCGTGAAGCCTCGGAGGCCGGGAAGCAAAGGCCTCCCTAGCTCTGGTGACGCCTGTGGGGAGCCCCCTCTGCAGGGGGTGAGGGGCCACCGGGCACTGCACGGTGACACAGAGACACACGCCGGGCTGTGGCCCACCCGCTGTGGTGTGCAGGCCGGAGACGCTTACCGAGGGCGAGTCCATTGGTGACGGCAGAGGAGGAGGCGAGGGCGAGGCCCCTGCGGGGGCTGCGCGACTCCAGGACGCTGTCGTCCAGCAGGTGCCTCGCTTTCTCCGATGGGAATGTCGCACTTTTACTCTCAACTACACTCAACTGACACATCATACTGGAAAATGGAAAGGAAGAAAGAAAGGCAAAGCTCCTTATCTAGGGAGTGACAGTGGTTACACCTGCCCTGGCGTCCTGAGCAGACGGCGCAGCTGCAGGAGAAAGACCTCCACCCAGAACCGTGGTCTAAGTCCAGGCTCTGCCCTATCTCCCCGTGTGACCTTGGGCAAGTCACATCCTTCTTCTGAGCCTCAGTTTCTCCACCTGTCAAATGGGGACTTACGATACTTGCCCTGCGTGTCTCCCAGGATGACTATGAGGCTCAAGTGAGCGGAGGGTGCTGGTGAGCCATGGGGCCACACAAGCGAAGGGACAGTGTGACCCTGCAGTCAGCACGTCTGGTTCTGGAGTCACAAACCTGGTCCAAATCCTCGCTCCAGCCTTACTCACCACTGCAACGTACTTCACCTGTCAAACCTCACCAGCCTCGTTCTTACAATGTGTATCATATAGCGCCTACCTTGGAGGCCTGCAGGGGCTCAGTGAAAGAATGCTGGACAGGCACGTAGCAGAGCATCTAGCACAGAGCAAGCCCCAAACACTTGGAGAGCAACCCTTTCTCCTCCAGCCTGTAAGTGACTCCACGGCTGGTCTGGCCTGGTTGAGGCTTGTGTCTTAATGGTGGAAGGAAGGAAGGAAGGAAGGAAGGGAGGAAGGAAGGAAGGGAGGGAGGAAGGAAGGGAGGGAGGGAGGGAGGAAGGGACCCAACTGCTCAGGATTCTGTGCCCAACACCCTGGGGACATGGGCATGGCTGCCCCGGCTACGCTGAGGACCATGCATGTCCCCCAGCTGTCAGCCCCACACAGCTGGGTGAACCAGCAGCAGCCTCACTGCTCTGCAGGCTTTCTGCAACAATTGGCGAGCAGAGACTCTGAGCCCCAGTACACAAAGCACCATGAGACACCTAGTGCTCCCTGGATGACGGTCATGGCGTCCACTGGACTCTCGGGTTTCCACAAGGAGGCACTACCTGAGCCTGGGCAAACCTCTTGGAATCCCCCCACTGTTTCCCTGCCCTTCCCCGCACACTTCCTCCCTTGGCTGCCGAGCCCGCGAAACCCCGTCACCAGTTCGCAGGCCGTGCTGCCGCGGACGCCCCCACTCTTCCTGAGCGCGTGCCAGGCCTGAGGAGAGGGCAGCAGCCCGGGACGCCGAGAGTGCCCATCAGGGACTCCCAGACGGGCGGGGGAGGGCCCGGTGGGCCGGCATTCCCAGCAGCCCTTCAGCCCATGCCCCACGCTCAGCCCAGTCTAGACCCGGGGAGCAGGGGGTGCTCGCTCAGTCACCCACTTGTTGCCCAGGCTGTGGCTCTTCCTGTGTCTCGGAACTGGGGGCGTGGGGAGGCTGCCAGCCACGGATGTGTCAGGACAGGTGGGCCGCCGGCTGAACCTCGCAGAACTGGAGCCGCTGGAGGGGGCTGTGAACAGAGCAGAGAGAGTGATGGTGGTGCTGTGGAGGCTCAGGGGAGGGGGGGCCGGGTTTGGGGGAAGGTACCTGGCCCGGCTGTCACGGGGGGCAAGGTTCTCCCAAGTCCCGTGGGCTTTCACTCGCGAGACCCTGACCCCTCCCTCTCTGCTTCCAGGCTGACAACCGACCGTCAGGAGCGCCAGTGTCCTGCTTTGTGTGGTGGCCCCCTGACTGGGCAGCCCTGCTGCTCATATGGGGGAGAGTGCCGTGGACAGACGTGGGGTTGGACATGGGGATCAGCATCCTGGCCTGTTTCCCTGTGGCGAGACTCTTCCATGGCCACCCAGCTGGGTGGCAGAGCTGAGCCTTAACAGTGTGACTTCTGAGTCTAGGTCCAGGGCCCTTACCCTGTGCCCTTCCACGGCCACTTTCTGTTCTCAACCACACATCCGACAAAAAGGGAGGTGTGGAGGGCTTATCGGGGAGCAGCGGATTTAATGAGAGGAAGCACAGCTACGTAGGCAGGGGTTCAGACCCCTGGCCTCTCAGCTATTGCCTGGGTGACCTTGGATGGGTTACTTACTCCTGGAGCCTCAGTTTCCTCATCTGAAAGGTGGGAATAATTCACTCACCTGGCAGGTGGTTGGGAGGGGTCATGAAGTAATGTGTGCAGAGTTAGCGTTCACTCGGGTTTTATTATGATAATATTACCTTGTCCTCCTCAGCCCCAGTCATGGGGCCAACAGGAGGTCATCAGAGCCAGGGGGTCGGGGCCACAAACTCCACTGAGCCACATATGCAGAGATGGAGGCAGAATCCTTCATGCTGGCCATGTCCACAGCTATATTTTGTGGGGTGTGGTCTGGACCACTGTGGTACTCTTTAGTTTCTGTGGCTTGGGAAGGGAGGTGTTTAAGGTGTTACGAAGACGGGTTGGTTCTTGGACTCTAATCAACAGAAACTGACAAGAGGTCAGACGAGGAATTCAGGCAAGGCTTTATTCGGACTCGTGCTCACAGGGGAGCGAAAACAAGTAACAGGTTCCCTTGCTCACTCCCTGAAGGGGGACGAGCTGGTTCCTTTTGTGGGGTCAGGGCAGGGGCGGATGGGTGGGTCAGGCTGGAGGGGTGGCTTAGGTGGTGTGCCCACCCCTTGGGGGTGCTGTGTGCAGGGATCACGTGTAGTACCCTGCTCAGAAGTGGCAGTTGGGTTTTGGCCTTTTTGTATCTTATTGTTCATAATTTGCGCCAACCGCCCATGCCCGCAGTTATTTTTAGTCCCTTAGTTTCTCTAAATCTGTTGCTGGAGGAGACGTTTGTCCAGGTACAAGCCCTGCAGCAAAGGGCCCCAGGTCCCAGCCTGTCTCAAAGGGATGTGACCCCAGATGCCAGCTTAGCCTTAGCTACCTGGGCCAGACACTGGAAGTGGGGGCCAGGGTTTCCACAAAGGGGCTGGGCCACTTCCTGTGGAGCACATCAAACACCCTGCAAACCAAGGGGCTGCTGCCTGGCCATGCTGGGGAACGTCCTGGAGGGCCTGTGAGGCCCGAGGTCCATCTAGGGCTCCAGATCCTCCGCCACAAGATGCCGCAGATCCACAAGTGACCTAAGGGTTCCCATGTCCTCCAGCATGCTTGGTTCATTCTTATTTTAGTGTCCAAAACAATGACCCCTGTCCCCAGCCTGTCCACTGCGGAAAGTTCTAGCTCCCTTATGGCACTTCGGAGGGTTCACAAGGCAAGGAACTCACGTCATCTTAAGCTCTGAATTCATGCTCCCAGCCGCCATCCTGCTCCCTGCACCCCCTCCACGCCACACCCCCGACCCCCGACATCTTCTCCTTCACTTCCCCAGGTTCCCGCCGCCACACCCTTACTAGGTCTCCGCTGCTCCGTTCAACATCTATTCCCCAGGAGTCTCCTCCCTCCTTCAGCCCCCTGCACAACTCTTCGACACCCTCCCCTCCAAAGGATGCCACTCTCCTGCCATGAGAAAACTGTGCTTGTCAAGTTTGAGCGTCCTCGCGTCTGGCTCTGCAATTGCCACGTGCACCTCCGTCCACACCAGCCTACCTGCCAGGCCCGGGGAGCCGGGACCACCTCCCAGCCCTACTGTTCCCTCTGAGAAGTCACCCCCCCGCAACTTTCCCCTTCCCGCCACTCAGGCCCCTTCCCCAGCCTGTGCACACACTCTGGTGTCTCATCTTCTGCGAAACGGTCTCGCGGCCCCGGCTCTCCCCCCGCCAGCCACGCTTCCTCAGACAGAGGCCTTTGCTCCGTTCCCACCCCCTCGCTCTCTCCTCAAGTCGCTGGATCCGGTTTTCATTCCTGATGACGTTCCCACTGACCTCCTTTTGGCCTAATCGCTGAACGCTCATCGGCCTCCTCACCAGCACCCTTGGTGTCTGACGCGAGCGATCGCTCGTCGCAAGGCTCTGCTTCCGGGGCGTCTGTGAGGTCACGCGCTCCTGCTTCCCCCTGTGCCTCTTCGATCGCTCTGCCTCCTCCACGGGCTCCTTATCCTCCAGCAGCTGGTGTTGCCTACACAGGCCTCCCTCTTTGGCTCCTGGTTTTGATTTGATTTTAACTCAGCAGATCGGCTGATGACGCAAATCTTTACCGCCTTCCTCTTTTCTGAGCCCGAGACCTACGTATCCACCCGTTGGCATGACATCTCCATCTGAACTTTCCTAAGATACCGCAAGTTCAGCCAGGGTTGAACCTGGACCCTCCTCCTGTATTTCCAGCCTTGGCTGAAGACCCTGCTGGCCACTCAGTCACCTAGCCTGGAAGGAGGGGTCGTCTTGGCCTCTTCCAGACGGTGACTTGCTTTGCTCTTCTCACTTGCTGTACACGATCGCCAAGGCCCCTAGGTTTTGTACACCCCCTCCCTGCCCACCTCTCTTGTCACTGACTGGTCTGGGTCCCCACACTTTATCTTCTTCCTGCAACCAGTCTAATCTTCTCAAATCCCACCACCATACAGATTCATGAGTGTTTGATAAATGGAAAGCTGACCATGTCATTTCCTTGCTTGAAACCGTCAGGGGCATATGGTGCTCCATCCCTGCCATACCTGGTCATTTCAGCTGATCTTACAGTCCTGATGGAAGAATAAAGGGACAAAGTAGCCAAGGCAAATCCTAAGAAGAATAGTACAGGACTTGCCCTACCGGATTATCAGACTGGAACACAAAACAATAGTAATTCAAACAGTCTGGAGTTGGGGCATGGGCAGAGAACTGTTCAGTGAATCAGAAGTGAAAACCTGGACTTGCTTCATGGTGGTGGCGGCGTTACAATTCAGAGGGTAGGGAGGCTTTTTTCAGTACATGGGGCTAGAACCACTGGGTTCCACGTGGAAAAAGATGAAATTAGAGTCCTCCTACCTTATATTATACAAGTGGATTAATGCCATAAATGTGAAAAGCAAAAATGCAAAACTACTGGGAAAAAAACAGACAATCCTTATGACCTTGGGGAAAGGAAAGAAACAAAAGGCATAAACCCTAAAGGAAAAGAAATGAATAAATTTGACTACATTTAAAATTAAACATTTCTGCACCCAAACAAACAAACAAATAAATAAAAGACAGCAAAAGCAATGTTAAAAGGCAAGTTGTAGTCTGGGAGAAGGTATCTGTCACCCACATCACCAGCAAAGGGTTCATGTTCAGATTTACAGAGAACTTCAAATACTAGTAAGAAAGAGACAAACCCACACCCCCAGAAAACTGGCAAAGGAGACACGCGGCAATTCACAAAAGAGGAAATGACCCCAATGACCAATAACTATAGGGAAAGATGCCTTAACCTCACTGGTAATAATGGGAATGCAGATTATAGTAAAAACGAGGTACATTTTCACCTCATCAGATTGTAAAAAAATAATTAGCGTGACAATATCAAGTGTTGGCTAGGTGTGGAGAGACAGGAATGCTAGTTTGGGGCTCATTTGAGTGTCAAATACTTGGAAAGCAATTAGCAATGCTGAGTAAAGGTGAAGATGCCATGCCTTCATGGCATCACCGTGACCCTGGGATTCCAATTCTGGGTGTCTGCCCTCAGGAAACTCTTGCATACGTGCACAAGGGGACACGTTTACAAGGATGTTCAATGTGGAACCAGCCTGCATGCCCCTCGGTAGGGAAATGGATAAGTGAGCTGTGGTCTATTCATTCAACAAATTCTACAGAGCAGGAAAAAATGAAGAAACTGGATCCACAGGTACCAGTACGGATAAAATCACAGAAGCATATGCTAAGTAGGAAGAGCAAGTTCCAAAGAATGTTTATGTGGATGGCATGATGCCATTTATGTAAAATTTAAAAAACATACCAAAAAATGGTATATATGTTTGTATACAGGTATACCTGTAGTAAAACACAAAAATTTACACAGGATAACACAAACTGTATCAGAACAGTAGACACCTCCATAGGGAAGAAAGGGAAAGGATGGGGTGAGAGGGACTTCTGCTCTATCTGTAATTAATTAAGAAAATATAAAGAAAGTATGGCAAAATGTTAACTTCTGTTAAACATGGGTGGGAGGTACAATGGGTATTCTCTATGTATAAATGTTTCGTCATTTAAAATGAGCATACTTGAAAAATGAGTGGACACCCCTTCTGTGTCAGGCACCGTGCTAAGGGGCTGTGCTGGACTCCAGATCCGTCCTTCTCCACCCTGTGCCATGAACTGGGGGCTGCACTATGGGGCCTAGGTCAGTGGGCTCCCTTCCGTCTGGCTCCTGGTCAGCTCAGAATGATGGGGAGCCCGGGCCAGAGACGGGGGAAGGGAAGACAGCGAGGCTAGGGCACCACTTCCGGCAGCTCTCTCCTGTGGTCACCCCTGAGAGGTGCGGTCTCCAGGACCCCTCTGCTCTGGTTTTGGTAACCGCTGCTTCCCTGCACCTTTGCAGGCCTAGGGGCAGTTACAGTGCCCCACTGTTTCTAGCCGGGGGTGCTGGGCTGTGCCTTGGGCTTCCCGACACCCTCGTTCTGACACTCTCCTCCGATCACCCCATTTGAGTGTCATCTGTGTCTGCCACAGCCCTGCAGTGCCTTCACATTTAACCCACACAACACCCCCTGAGGCCTGTTATTAGTCTTGGTTCACAAATGGGGAAGCAGAAGCTCAGGAGGTTAAGCCTCAAGGACAGGGGGCTGGTTGTCGTGGAATCCGGTTCAAGTCTAGGCCTTGTGAATGCACAGAAGGGGCACCTGGGGCCACCTGCCCAGCATCTTTGTCAGAAATCGCCCCTCCCCCGATGGGGGTCACAGGGGAGCCAACCCCAGACCAGCGCCACTGTGGCCTTGCCCCTGACCCCGGCTTGGGGGAGACACCTTCCCCAGGATTTTCAGATTTGGGCCAGGAACATGTCTGAGGACAATCTCTCTTTGGGATGAGAAATAAAACCTAGATACGGTCGATGGCCATGTTTCCCTGCCTGTGGAGGAGGAGCAGGCGGGTCTACGGTGAGAGAGGCTCACGGTTAAGGCAAAAAGCGAGGTGGAAGGGAGTCCCAGTGCCCCCCTGACCTTCCCTGGCCTGGCTGCTCAGCCCTCCCAGCCAGAGTCTGCCTCTGTTGTTTGCAGCCCAAAGAACCTTCTCAAGGAGGCCCCACCACATCACACCGCCTCTCGGCCAGGTGGCAGGAGAGGGTGCTGCCAAAGCAGCTCCAGGTCTTTGCTCAAAACCCATCAACCTTCTCTTAGCAGGAGTGTCCTTGCTCAAAACTTGCCAACACCCCCGACTCTAGCAGCAGTGAACATAAATCTTTAAGTTAAAGGGTCCAGAGATGATAAAGGAAGCTACACACACACACACACACACACACACACACACACACACACACACAAAGAAAAAAACCACATGGAACCAGCTGGGACCAAGATGGCACGAATCTGACTTCCAACAGACCCTGAGTCTCATTATATGTTGATCTGACTACATTAGCACATTAAATGATACATCTACTGGTGGCCGGGACTGGACATTAAGGACCAAAGAAGGACAAAAAGGGGGTGGCACCCCACTCCCTCGAAAAAGCCCCGTCCCTTCCCCGGCAGACTAATGCATCCTTCTCCCCATCATTACCTCACTCCTCCTCCCTTTGTCTTTACTCTAAAATTAACTGATCTGTGAATTTAGTCCCTGCTTCTCCATTCTTTGGCCACTGAATAAAGCTTGTGCTGTGTTGATCTCAGCTTCTGTTTCGTCAATTGCCTATTGGGACCCAAATGGAAAAAATAACCCTCCTCTGCTGAGACAGAGAGCTCAGGCTAAGGCTCGAGCAGGGTCCACAGGACGTAATTCGGTAACAAGAGGGGGTGCTGTCTGAGGTACCAATTCCCGCCTGCATACGGCATCTCAAGAACGGGGCTCGGACAGACCAACCCATAATAATGAAGTCAGAGAGTCGTGGCCTGGACTTCACCAACCCTGGGAGGGTCCATGGGAGCCAGCGAGGACTGTGGCTAAGCTTCGTGTATGTGTGCATTTTCCTGTGGGGGGTTCCACGCCGCCATCAGCTTCTTTGAGCTTGTCATTCTTAACCAGGGCATGTTTGTATCAGAAGCATCTGGAGGGTGTGTGAGAGATGGGAGTTTCTTGGGCCCATTCCAGGAGGGTCTGATTCTGCTGGCCTAGGGGGGGTTTGGGGGTGCTGATCTCCAGGTGATTCTGACGGGCACCCGGTGAAGAACTTCTGCTCAAAGCGATGGAGTGAAAGCAAGTTCTGTCCCAGGGGAAACATCTCGTGTAGCTGCTGCAGGGAGGAAAGGCAAGCATGGGAGCATCCGGCTTTGTTTCTGTTTTGCACATATTGCTCAATAAATGTATCCATGCGGAGGGTGGAATGCGCCTTGTTTGTCAGCTGCATGTACGTGGGATTACAGTCTCACTGCCTGAGTCACTCTGGCTCCCAGCCCAGGTTCAGAAATTATTTGATAAAGGTCAGATCGCCTGGCTCCTCCTCGTGGTTTGAACTGGTGGTGTCGTAGTATTAAGAATGGTGATAACTGAATGCTGAGGTCCGGGCCCCGTGCTGTGGGCGGGTCCTCCAAGGAGGCCCGATGTGCAGGTAAGAGAGCCAGGGCTTCTATATCTACCTCGCACAGGACCTGGGCCCAGGGCTACATCACTCTGCTGGTGGTGGCAAGTGGGGGCCACGTGGCGGGGGAGGAGCTCTAGCAGTTCAAAGGTCAGGCATTAGTGGAAACCTGAGGAAGGAGGAACACGGTGACACACTTGAGGTGATCTGATAAGCAGGAGGCACTTCCTGAAGGCCACGTGTGACGGATAAGGTCCAACTGCTACTCCGAGGAAGGGAAGGTGAAGGAGACTGACATCTGTTATGCAGCAACTGTGTGCCAGGCTTGTGTACACACTTCAGTGTCTGAATTCAACGACTCCTGTGCAGTTGATACTTTGACTATCCTCGTGTCCTTGTGTGGGAGGCACACCAGGTCACGTGGCAGAGGGGTGCTGGGTTTGCTCCTTTAACCGGCCGTGTGTATAGCGAGAGCCGTTCACTCTGAGGCTCTTCTGGGAACTTCCTCAGCCTCTGCTCACTCCTGATCCACTCCCTGCCCCACCTGTCTCCGGTGGTTCCTGCATCCTGGCTCTGACCCCTAGTTCTGGCTCTCCCAAGCCTCCAGACTCGCCCTTGGTTTCTTCCACTCAGCTCCTGACTCTCCATCCAGGCCGAGGCCCAGATCCGCCCCCTCTTCTCCCTGCTTTGGACGGGAGACATGCCTGGCCTCAGATGCCCCTCCAGCCAGCTGAGGGAAGGGTTGGGGGGCGGGGTGGGGGTGCAGGCAGAAGAGGCTGTGATCTCCCTAGGCCCAGGCTCCACACTGAGGCTGCTCAGACTGCTCTGGGTCTCAGACACTCCCATCCCTGCATCGCGGACCAACAGCCCGGGTTTGACGCCGAAGCAGAAGAATTTCCATTCAGCTGGGACCTAGGGATGGAGGTGGCCTCTCTGACCGTAACACTCTGCTACTGAAAGGCCTCATGTTCCTGCCCCACCAAGGCCTGGTGGGGGAGGCCACCACGTGACAGCACCAGGGACACGTGTCTTCTGGGACCGGTTCTGAGCGGGTGGCTGGCAAGTTTGTTTCTCCCTGTCCTCGGGGCGGGGGCGGTGATAATGAGCCTGGCCCTGGCCTGGCTTAGCAGAGTGTGGTCCCCACTGCCCAGCCCGATATGGCACGGACAGCTGGAAAAACTGACCACGCGGCTTGACTATCTCAGAAGATTGCTCTATTTTTCCTCTGCAAAATTTTTCCATGAATAATCTTTAAGTGGCTGTTTCTTTAGCAGTTTTATTGGAACATATGAGAACTGACAGTCACTGGGGAACGAGATATCATGAAAGAAATCTGGTTTTCATTACATTTCTCTCAAGAAACTGACATGCTGCCCAACAGACCACTCATTGACTGGAAGAGAAAAGAGCACAGGGCCCTCTAACAATGGCTTTGGAGTGGACAGGATTAAGGATGATGAATGGCGACAGCAAAGAACGTGGAATCCAGAGGCAGACAGGCCTGGGCTCCCACTGGTATCTGCCACCTCCCGGCTGAGTGACCTTGGGCGAGTCACTCGTACCTCTGAGCCTGAATTCTGCATCTGCAAGACGGGGGCAGTGGTCGGGCCTGGCAGGTTGCCTGTGAGGAGGAAACGACACAGCAGCCTCCCGCCTTCCTCAACACCACCCGGGCCAGGCGCGGTACGGCCACGCTGAATTAGAGAGCTGATGTTCTGCCTTCACGCAGTTACACTCAACTGGGGACAGAGACAAGCAACCAGATAACTACACCCAGGAAAGACACGTGCTTGGATAGGAAAAAAATAAATAAATACAGTGACAGCAAGAACTATTCAATACATCAACTGAATAACTACCACGACCATAATGGTGGTGGTGTTGGTGATGGCTGACATTCATCGAGCACCTACAAGGTGCCAGAGGCTGTGCTCAATGTTCTGTACACAGGATCTGATGCAAGCTTCACAGTAACACTGCCTCACAGGCCCTGTTGGCATCTCAACGGTGTGGGACCTGCGGTCGGAAGGGTCGGGCGAGGGGCTGGTGAGCAGTGGAGCCATCATCAGGGCACCTGAGAGCACAAGAAGGTCAGAGAGGACCCGGAGGGTCTGACCTCCAGACTGGCACAGGAGTTCCAGCAGGGGCGGCCGTACAGGCAGAAGGAGCCCATGACGACAGACACAGGACCTACTCGAGAAACTGCAGAGAGCCAGCCAGGCTGAAGAGCTGAGGGTGGCGAGTGTGTGTGTGTGTGTGTGTGTGTGCGCGCGCGCATGTGTGTGTGTCGGCGGGGGGGGCCCCAGAGGGGCCTGGAGCTCAATGAGGGGAAGGCGTGGAGAGTTTCAGGAGAGGGGGTGATATGCTCAGATTTGCACCCGAGAAATCTCACTCTGGTCAAGACCACAGGCTGGGAAGGAGAGATGTGAGCCACAGGTGTCGAGGAGGTGGACCAGCTGCGTGGCACAAGGGGTATTTGGGGGTAACCATCAGTGGAGGCTAGTGCTATTCACCAAGGAGGGAGCAGGCTGGGGGCGCTGATGAGAAGCTCAGTTTGGGATTGATGTCTGCGGGCCACTGGGTAGGTGGGTGTGGTGCTCGGGAGATATGGCAGCTGGGGACAGGTGTGCAGGACTTGTCAGCACAGGAGTGTGTGGAGCCCCGGGAGTGGGCAAGACATCCAGGCTGTAAGTTCAGTGGGAAGGGGGAAGGCCTGGGACAGAAGGCGGGAAACCAGTGTTTGTGGGAGGAGAAGAGGAGAAAGGCTAAGAAGGAACGTGTGTGAAACCAGGATCAACAGAACAGATATTTGAGAAAATGATCATTTTAAATTCACAAAGAAAGTGATCTTGTGCTTCGTTCGTAATTCTAAAGGAAGACGGCTCAGAAGTGTTGCACGATTCTGACTTCAGCAGCCCCTGGTCTCAGCTGTCATGTCCTCCTCTCAGAGGCAGCCTTGGCCGGCCAGCCAGCACCAGGAACCTTCCAGGAGCCAGAGGCCTCTGCTACCCCCCAGCGTGGACCACAGCAGACAAGCCCAAAGCGCCCCAGAAACGACCTCCTGTTCATCCTGTACGTTTCTCTTGGGAGGGAAAGAACTGCGGGTCTTCTCCCACCCTCAGGGGTTAAATTAGACACGGGCGAGGGCTTTCATTGAGATGCAGGGCCCAGTGCTTCACAGAATTCAGGTCCCTGAGTTCTCACAAAGAAGGCAGCAACCCCATCCTCCTGGGCACGTGTGGCCTGTGCCTGGCCTTCTCAGCGCCCAGCCATCTGAAGCTAAGCAACTGTGTGTGATTTCCCGCTGACCGTCCATCCCCGCCCCCGCCCCGACACCAGCCCCGGGAGGAAGGGACCGCGTCCCCAGTGCCCAGCGCAGGCCTGGGCGAGCAGTCGGAGCACCAGCCGAGTGTGCCGAATGGCCCAGTGACATGCGCACGGCTGCAGAGAAGCCGGCTCTACGGAGGAGGACACGTGGCCGGGATAGGGAGCCTCGTTCCCACGGGTTCCAGTGGCATCGGAGCGGCCCTGTCCCGGGTCAGCACTGCCCGATTTAAGCAGCCTGGCAGCCCTGCTGCCGTTCTTGAGGCTGTGCTCCAAGTCTCACACATTCGAAATTAATGGGAGGCAGCTGTGTCGGAGGGAAACGACTCAATCTGGAATCACAAGACTTGCATTCCAGTCCAGCCTCTGCCTGAGCTGAGTTGGGAGCCCGTGGTCCATTCCGCTCAGACTCAGAGCCTCCGCGTCCTCCCTGGAGACCAGGATGACAACTGGTGTGATCCGGAGCCATCGAGCGCCGCCCTGAGCGCCTGGGGCGCAGCGCCCACTTTCGCCCGATTCCAAGGGGTTCTGCGTCTTTTGGTTTCTTTCCTGCGCGGGCTGAGAGCCCTGTTCTCAGGCCGGGGCCCTCCCTGGGTCTGCCAGAGCCCGGCGGCCCTCCGGGGCCTGGGGGCCCCTCTGCACAGAAAGTCTGTTTGTGTTGAAAGCCTTCTCTGGCCAGGTTTCATGGTGGAGCCTGGGAGCCGGTGACTTTTACGTTCACACGCGTTCTTTGTTTCTCATACATGTAGCTCTTACGGGTCCTCACTGTGAGCCAGGCTCTATCTCACACTCACTCAGTTTGCCCTAGTTCATTTCCTTCTGAAAAATGGCATCCGATCACCCTTCCACTGTGGTGAGGCCCAGACGCTTTCTCCTCAGAGCCAGAGGCCCAGATCCCCAGACCGCAGCAGGCAGCAGGTTTAAGTCTTGGCTCATCTGCTTGACCTTGACACTAACAGGCTACTAAGATGGGAGACTCCAAGGACAAGTAGATGTGAACTCCAGGGTGAACCGGCTCCCTGACTCTTGAGCCCCTCACTAGGAGCCCCTACACACTCTGAGAATATAAGAGGGTGGGGGGGTCCTCATGCCTCACTCGTGGGGGGCTCTCTCACTCTCCCCAACCACAGTGAGGGGTCTCCAGGCCACTTGAGGAGCTTGCTCTATGTCCCCCAGCAGCTGGGAAACCCAGGGCACTCCCAGTGCCTCACTCAGGCCTGGAGCCCACATGGCTGCAGCCAGAGGACAGTGGTGGCCACACTAGGGTTAGCTGTGCTCACAGGTCCATCGGTACCAGGACAGGTACGGCCTCCCATGGACCAAGGTGGCCCCTGTGAGGAGAGCTGGCGTGGAGCTGAAGGCTTGAGGGGATCCCAAGCAGCAAGAAGCTGGTGGCGGGCACAGACTGAGGGGCCATGCAGTGGCCCCTGGAATAAATCTGCATCTGCCTGGGCCAAGGGACCGGTGGAATCTCTGCAAAACCCATGAAAGTGCCGTGAGAGGAAGAAGCATCTGGAGTCGGCACTGTGCCCGCACTGTTCTTGGCACCCAGACCCTGCAGTCAGCAAGCCGAGGAAGGTGGAGACCCTGCAGTCAGCAAGCCGAGGAAGGTGGAGAAACGCCCAGGGAGGGAGAGCGGCCAACACCCCCGCTCTCTCGTCACAGGTAGTCAGGCCCCAGCTGGGGCGAGGGAAGGAGAGTTAATGCCAAAGCAGGTCTGGAGTTCTACTCTTACATGGAACCAGCCTTCTAAGGACCACGTTGGGACAGCCTGCGACTCCAAGTGTCTGTGGGAAAGTCACAGATGTGCCAAGGTTGTCACCAGAGGCAGGGTGCTTCCTTCCCTGCACAGATGATGGGGACAGAGCCCAGAGCGCTCTGGGGCCCTCAGGTGCATCCTGCTTCTTCCGCGTGTTGGGTACAGGTGACAACCAGTCCAGACCCCTGGGCTCAGCAACTGGCTCCGCCCCTTCCTCCAGGCATAAGATGGGGGGTGAGGGCGTGCACCCACCCCAGCACCTTCACCTATAGGATGGGGATGATATTGCACACACACGCCCCCCCACCTCACAGGGTAGGTGTGAGGCTCCCCAACCGAGCACATGGGATGGGCTTAGAACAGTGCCCGGCAGAGAGTATACCCTCAGTACGTGTTAGCTGCCGTTACTATTACGATTACTATTATTATCTTTGCACCCCTGTTTCCCTACCATGAACCAACTGGAGAGGTCTACCTGCCCTCTCCTTGGGCCTGGCGGGCCTTTGTGGACTGCCTTGACCTACAGGGTTTGGCAAAAGCAAGGCTATGTGACTTCCGAGGTGGGTCACACAGATGCCATGATGCTTTGGGGACATCTGCTTTCGGGGAGCAATGCCATGCAAGAGTTATGAGACGGCCATGCGGCAGGGGAGCCCAGGCCACACGGGCGGCCACATGTATGTTCGTGTTCTGCCCCAGATAACCAGCCAGCACCATGCATGTCCAGATGGTTCCGGCCCCCAGCATCAAGTCCCTCTCAGCCTTCAAGTCTTTCCAACTGAGACCCCAGATATCGTGGAGCAGAATTTGGACAGGCTGTTTCCTGTCCAGATTCCTGACCTGCAAATCTATGCATAGAATAAAATGGTCGCTTTGTGCCGCTAGGTCCCGGGCTGGCAGGTTATACGGCCGTGGTACCTGGCGCGGCTGGTGAGTGGTGAGCTGGAGCTGAGGTGAGGGCACTCTGGCCCCCCATCCAGTGCTCTGTTGGCTGTGTCACGCTGTCCCTCCATCCGGTCAGCATCAGAGCCTGCTGGCGAGGGCCAGGCCCTATCTAAGGGCTTTTCTGGCCCAGCCTCAGCCCTGTGAAGTAAGCCTACGCAAAGTATTTATTCCTATTCCCATTTCACCAGTAAGAAAACCGAGGCTCAGAGGGGCTACGCCAATTGCCCAGGTCCCAGAGCTAGGAAGGGCGGGAGCCAGCCCTTGCACTCAGGTCTGCCTGACTCCAAAGCAGGGCTTTCACCCGCTGGGCCATAGAACAAGGAAGATGGAAAGGTGTGTCGGAGAGCAGTCCTGAAGGAAACTTGCGGCCCAGGGTGAGATTTTCCATGGACTTGCTTTGCTGCCAAGGAATCTTCAGAGAAAACCTGTCAGTTGGTTCAGCCACGTGGAGGTGGGGCTCCCGAGATCTGGAAATGTCTTCACCGGTTCCAAGGCACACACAAACATTTGCCCTCTCTTGGGGTCAACGTTCTTTATGATTTTTGCTCTCCAGGAAAATATTAGTTCATTTATATAAACTAAACATTACATATGGGGGGGGAATGGAAGACGTGGCATTCCTGGCCTTTTTTCTCCCCAGACCAGAAACTGAGAAGGTTTCTCCACTTCCCTCCTCACAGTCTGTCCATCTGTCGGTGCAGAGCTGCTGGCACAGCTGCTCCCCAGGGGTGGAGAGTGGGGCGCAGGGGCATCGCAGCGACGGAGTGCCGCCCTGTCCCCTCACGCCTTCGGATTCCTGCCTCCCCGACTAAGGCATGAATGGAGCCCAGGAGGGCAGGTCTTCGCCGGGTTCCGCCGGGGCCTGGCTCACAGTCGGCCCTGGCATGTGAAGCCTCGAGTGAACAGATGCCTCTTGGGGCCTTTCCTCGGCAGGTGTGGGGTGCCTGCTGGCTGGAAAGAGCCCAGAGCTGTAGGCCCAGCCCCCATCCCAAGGAGCCAAGGGAGGCTGCGTTCCTCCCATTCCTGGGCCTGCAAGAGGCACATTCCTGTCCCCGGATCTGGTCAGGCTCCTGCCACGCAGCCCAGTCTAATTGCCAGACACAGAAGGCCTCCCTGGAACTGCCCTCTGGTCCCGCCCCCCACGGGACCCCGCGGGTCCCCTCTGTCGTCTGAGGGTGGGAAGCCGGGACCACTGAGTGCGTCTGAAGCCTTCCAGACACGCCCAGGCCCTCTGGTGATCAATGAAAACCTTAACATTCTGCTTCCAGGCTGGAGCCAGGGATTTGAAAAGTCAGTGCAGACGCTCCTGGGCCCCGGGGTCTGCCAGCCACATTGTGTGGGAACGCCAGCCTCAGCACTTTTCTGGGAGGAATGTGAAGTCAGCAGGCAGCCCGGGAACCAGGTGCCCACAGGGCAGGAGCCCAGAAACCAAGAGCCCCAGGTGCCGGGCTCTGGGAACCCCGGGCTGGTGGGGAAAGCAGACACAGAGGGACAAAGAAGCTGCAAGAGGGTATAACGCAAGGTCGGCAAACTCTGGAAAAGGCCAGGTAGTGAATGTTTTAGGCTTTGCAGGCCGTGGGGTCTCTGTCCCAACCTCAGCTCTGCTGTCGTAGCGAGCAAGCCTCCAACGTGCCCACGGCTGCGTGTGGCTGTGCTCCGATACAAACCAGGGTGGGCTGCGTTAGGGCCATGGTGTGCTCCTTGCCCCCAGTGTAACAGGGGGCCTGACCTGGGGGCGGGGGTGGGGCTGGGTGGAGGAAAGGCTTCCCTGGGGCCATGACGTTCTGTTAAAACCTGAGGAGTGATTCAGGTGACAGAGGCAGAATCATAATATTGACAATAATATCATCCCCCTAATAAAGTCACACTTGATGAGTGTGTTCCATGAGTCAGGGACTTGCTAAGTGTTTTACACACACGTGACCTCAATAAATTTGCACAACTCTCTGTGGGAGGTGTGATTATGCCCGCTTTACAGATGGAGAAACTGAGGCTTGGCGGGTATGTGGGGTGTTCTGTCTGACCCTTCAGATGCATTCTTCGCCCTGCTTGGTGCCTGTGGGAGGCTGACCCCCGAGAGGCATCTCTTGGCTCCCTCACCCAGGCCTCCAAATGGGTTTGGCCGATGGGAGGCTCTGGCAGCAGATGGGGTGGGAGGGCAGAGGAGAGAGAGGTCAGGGCATTTTTTTCTTCCCCCTCCTTCCTGCTTCACCCTCTGCTACCACAGCTCCTGCCAAGCTGACCGTCCTCTGCGACTCAGAGCTTGCCAGAGTCGGTAACATTTTTCCCCACCAGGTCCTTCAGCCTAGAGGCGCTGGGGGCCTCGCTATCCTTTGTGTGAAGTATTTATTCCTACTGCCATTTCACCTTCATTAAGTTTCTTCCTGTGAGTCATCCGGGGGCAATTCTGTTTCCTGCCAGGATTTTCTGACGGATGCTTGAGGTTAGTTAACTTGCTGGCTTCTGGTTTCACATGGCTAATACACAACGGAGCAGGTGGAGGTGATGGGGGATGGGATGGAAGGAGAGTCCGGCTGAACCTTGAGGAGGCTGGACCGGCGGCTGGGTCGCAGCTCCAGTACTGGTTTCCATCATAGGCAGAGGTCAAAAGTGAAAGCAGCTCCTCCTTTCCGGCCCAGGGCTCAGTGAGTGGTCCAGTCCTGGAGACCCCCAACTAGCAGTGTTAGTTTTCTGCATCTGGCTCCTGTCTCCAACCTGGGGCACTGGGAGATGAATCTTCCAGCATGTCTGGAGGGTAGAAAGCGTGGTGGTGGGCACTTATTGGCACCTGGGGAAGGCCAGAGATGTATGTGGTCATCTTGTTAAGGTGTATTAACCAGGTAGGGTGCAGAGGCCTCTTATTCAAACTAATTTGGAGGAGACTCAGAAGGGCAGAACACTTTGTATTTGAGCCCACTCTCCGGCTCCAGAATTCTGGCATTCTCTCCTGAAGAAATAGTCTTGAGTGGTTAGCATTTCCTGTTGTTTCTTCTGTGGCCCTAAACGATTGCTTTAGAATCCTACTGCTACTTCCTACATCCCTCTGATGAAATCCCTGCCCGCCATCCACCCCCTACCCAAGGTCAGGTGTAGCTGAGCATCCGGAAGGAACACGTCCGACTGAGCGGGGGAAGGTTCTAGAACAGGGGCAGAGCTGAGAAGGCAGAGAAGGACCAGTGCCAGGAGCTTCCCTTCTGGTCACCTCTGCTGGTGGGTCATCTGCCACGTGTGGAAGGCAGTGGATGTGGGAGGAGACTGCAGAAGATATTTGCATATTAGGACCGCATATTAGGCTCCATATTAGGCTCATGGAACACTGTGAAAATCAAGCTCAGGCCAGCACTCTGTCTCTTGAGTTGTGGACAGCAGCACTCCCAAGGCTGTGTGGATCAACCAGCATCTCCCTCTGCTAAGTTACTGTGGAACAACCCCCCCTCCCCTGCACCCAGGGGGGACCAGGGGCAGGGTCCAACCTGCACAATGGAGCCAGGAGAGGCTGGGAAAGGTACGGAGCCTAGAGAAAACCCTCAGGGCAGAGGTCTTGTTTGGGAGGGCTAGTGGGAGGCTGCATACACCACCTCTTGTGGCTCTGCGGTCCTGGGCCAGCAGCATTGCTGCACTGGCCTGGCTCCAGAAAGGAGAAAGAGTGGCTTGAGACATCGACAGGCTGGGGGTGGCACGACACCAGGCAGCAGCCCGCGACAGCCACCCCCTCACCAAACACTCACTGCCTGTCAGACTCTACACTGCGTGCCTTCTGAATATCATTTCAATTTTGATGCTCTAGCGACTCTGGGATGGATGACTGATTATCCCCATCTTATGGGTAAGGAAACTGAGGCCCAGAGGGCATGGAGTGGCTTGTCCAAGACTGCAGTGGCCTAGAACCCAGGTTGGTGTCACCTAAGCTCAAACCAGGAGGAGGAAATAGAGTCAGACTCCCGCCCCCAATCTGGTCCCCCCGCCACAGGCAGCAGCAGAGCTCAGTCCCAGTGACAAGAGTTGGATGGAATACGGATAAAAGGAAACTCACAGACATGACTCTGAAGCAGCTAACACCGCGTGCACACGTGGGCGGAGGGCTTTGAAGTGTGACCCTGCCCGGGTGGCACAGCCCTGCAAAGTGAGAGCTAGTATCACCTCCATCTTGTGGATGAGGCCAGTGAGGATCAGAGAGGTAAAGTGACAAAGCTGGAAACGGCACAGCTTGGATTTGACTTCAAAGCCTGGGCCCCTAACCTCTAGGGAACACTGTCAATATGTCAATAAAACTGATGCCCGAGGAAGGCGAGCTGTCTGTGTGTGGTGGGAAATACCCCAGGCATCCCGCACACCCTTCCGGGGCTTGTCAACCCGAGCCTGGCGGTAGGCCCGATGACAAGGGTCCAGGTGACCAGGAGAAGGTGCTGGGGTTTTCTCTACCCTGTGCATGCTCCCAGCTTGGGGTTCTGATCTTGCCTGTCTTAGGTCTCAGGCTCTTCCAGGGAGCCCCAGCCCAGAGGGGCCCCATGTGATCCGAAGCCTGGGCAGGCTGTGAGCAGGGACGCTGAGTCTGCCAGCCTGCAAACCGGACTCTGGCCTTTGGCTCCACAGGAAAGACCAACCCTGGCAGCCACATTAGGGCTACTGGAGAGTCTGCCCCCACTTGAGGTGGCTACGATACCTGCAAGGTCTTCCTTGGAGGAGACTAGTCTCGGGGAGCTGCTTCCTGGTTCAATTCTGAGCGACAGTCTGAAAACAAAGATTTTCAAAAGATTAGATGGGCTCTGGCGTGTCAGGGGGTGGGGAGCGGAAGCTAACATGTGCACGCTTGGAACTGAGAAGCTGGACTGCTGTTAAGGGCTATTACAGTCACAGAACCCAGGAATACTCTGAGGTCTGCTCCAGATCACAGCCACTGCCTTCCAAGGTCCCCAGGGGATTTCCATGACCAAAAAATAATGGTTAAGGAAGACACAGTAAACAGTGTAATCATGGCCCATCATCTGCCGGGCACAGACATGTTCATTCTCAAGACAACGCTATAAACTAGGAACACCATCCCCGTCTTGTAGAGGAAGAAACTGAGGAGCATCGAAGTCAAGCAGCTTCCCCAAGATTCACAGGGCTAACAGGTGGCCAAGCAGGGGACCAGGGCTGTCTGACCCCAAACCCCAAACCAGGGCGTTTAATCATTAGACTGCAGTCTCTCTCAGATGCCCCCAGAGAGGCCTGACGCAACGGTTATTACTATTTTTTTAAAGCATCGATTAAGAACTTCTGGGTGAAAATGACAAGAGTGAAGCCGGCTACCAGGCTTCTCCCTCACCCAACAAAACGAACAAACAATTATAAAGGCTCAGGAGTAAAAGAACTCACCAGCTGCTACTCAGCAAGGGAGGGGGTATAAACTGAAGCCATGAACTTCAGAAACTTGTAGCCAAGAAAAGAAGAAGTGGATCCTGCAGTCTAGCCAAGAGTCCTAACACGGTGCGGCTCCTATCCTGCCCTATGAGACTTCTTGGTGGGTCTGAGCAGGAGTCCTTCCCTTTCCCTCTTCTGACTGGCTGCAGATTCTGGAGAGAAACGGATGGGCCAGGTGGATAGTGTAGGGAATACTCTGATGGAAGCGAAGGCTCCACGGCAGTGGGGGGTGGGGGATGATTCGAAACCTGAGGGTATCCTTTTCAGGAATGGGATACAGCCCTAAACTAGGTGGAGGAAACCCTGCTGTAGGCCTTTCAATAGAGCCGCTGTCTGTAAAACAGACCGCTTGCTCCCTGCCTCCACGGAGCCTGAGCTCTGCGTCCCCCCGCCGGCTGCACGAGAGGGCAGAGACTGAGAAGCCCTGGGCCTCACAGCACAGCAGGAGGCAAACCAGCCCCTCTCACACAGGGGAGCATGAGAGCCGTGGAATATCCAGATGAAGCCTCTCACATGGAAGCAAGATGAAAAGAAACGGTGTGGCAAACTAGCAAATGTCCTCTCAGGAAAAAGGGAAAGAGGAAAGAAGAAAGCATTGTCCAGATTCCCCAGCCCAGAAGGCAGCCCCAAGGCACACAAGGAAATCCCCCACGTCCTTTAGAACTCGGGCTGAATAAAACAAAACCTGAAAAATGAGATGAGAACACAAATGGGTAAGATGAAAGGGGAGATTGGAAACCTAGGGGAACGAAAAAATCAAGGACTGAAACAAGAGAGGACTGGAGGAATACCAGAGTAGAAACAGACCATCCCAGTGACTGTCGATGAAGAAGATGGAGATTATAGCCATTAGAAAGAAGCTGATGGATTTGGAAGGCAGAGCATCCAACATATGGATTCCTGGAACGCTGGAAAGAGAAAAGCCAAGAAGTGGCACAGAAGTAGTCAAAGACAGAAACCAAAAGAATTCCTCTGTAATGAACAAAGAGCATACCCTGTTCCAGGGAAATCTGGTACAGAACCCTCCACTCCGAGTCATTCCTCTTGTGAAGCTTTTGAACCTCAAGGAATTCTTCACCCACCAGGTAGACAAAACAAGTTGCTCATAAGAGGGAAAAACCAGACTGGCGTGAGATTTGTCTACAACAGCATCCAGCGCCAGAAGGCAGTGGAGCAGGCTCTGCGTGTCCTGAGGGAGGGAAGCAAAGGAGCCCAGCAAGTCAGATGCAAATGTTTTCATGAAAGAGATCGGAGGACTCTTTCGAAAGTGTAGGACTTTCGAAAACGTACTTCGTGACGAAACCCAGCTAAATAAGGGATTGATTTAAAATAAAGACTCCAGGAATGGAGAAGTGACAGGTGGTAAGAATTGAAAATGTTTCGAAACACGAAATAGTAGGAATTATGATTCCTGAACATGATGTGTATGTTATAAACTTGGATGACGTAGAAATAAGAAGATAAATCACAAGGATTTGGAAGATGGTGCAGTGGAGGGGGGAGCTTGCTAACGATCTCATCTTTCATTACCAGAGTCAACGGACCCTGCTCACCATGGAAATCTAGTTAAAACAGAACTTAGGCACTCCAACCTCTTCATGGTTTTCCTGACCTCTTTTGTTAATCTTAGAAGGCCCTTTTAGGAAATAATATCCCTTGTGGTGGAGAAATATTTATTTGAAGAGCAGCAATTCCTTATGGTTTATTTCAGTTCCTTTTTCTGGTTAAATTAAAGTAAATACTTTTAATTAAAAATAGAAAGTGTGGTATAATCCAATTTTAATAAATTCTATTCTTGCATCCATCCATCTATCCATCTTTCTCCATATATATATATATATATATATATATATATATATATATATATATATATATACTTTCTATGCATAGAGAAATGTCCAAAATAATGTTCACTTGATGCCAACAGTCAGGCTTTCTAAGTGGTAGGAATTTGGGTAATTTTTCTTAAATAAAATAAAATAGACTAAAGGCTGAGGAAAACAAAGCACTGGTTGGGCTCCTTGGCCCAACGTCTCCAAAGCAGGTCGGGGCAACGTCATTAAGGTAAGAGCTAAGCCTGCGTCCTCTGGGGTGGGGACCGTCTCGGGGGGGGGGGGTGAGCTGGGCCAGGGAGTGTGGGATGCTCAAGCAGAGTCACAAGCCCTGTGCGTCCCGTGTCACTCAGAGCCAGGGTCTTCCTGGGAAGGGACCCCCTCAGTGGTCTGGGCACGGGGCGAGAACGCAGCCTTCCTCCCTGGGTTTGTCCACTTGGACCACAGCAAAGGGCCTGTGTGAAATCCAGGCATTAGGTGCTGGGGGTGTTCAATGTCTTTAAGAACAGAAGGCGTTATTACTCACAATCTGCAGCTTGTCCAAGGATTATCTCACGGCCAGAAGTATTTATAGACCATTTTTCTCCTTAAAGGATATTAGTGTTAATGAAAAACTACTGTCTCCTTAACCGCATTATTGGCACATGAATGGAAAATATTACCCCCGATCCTAAGTGGGAATAATTTCCCACTCCGGGGTACTCTTTTCAGGAACAGCAAATGCTCTGTAAGTAAAAATGAGCAATTTGTGGCAAACGTAATTTTAACGGTAATCTCTGGCCTTTATTTATTGCTGTTATGATTATGTAACAGATCAAAATTTATTATATTCTATTGTACAATAACAACTGAAGACATTATGTTTATGTTCCTAAAGATAGCCAATCATTAGAACCATGTGGGGAGCTTTGAAAAAATACAAATTTCCAGACCCTGCCCACCCCCACAAACCTGGATGGCTAGAAGGCTTCCTAGGTGTCTCTGATCCACAGCCAGGGCTGAGATCCACTCCTGCAGAGGTGGCAGGTGAAAAACCTTGAACAGCCATTCCCAAGGTCTTGGTGAGTGAAAAGGGGTAACCTGGGGTGTCTCTAGTGGCCACAGTTCTCTACAGTTTCCAGTGACTTTGATGAAGACCAAATCATCAATTTGATCAAATTTTTAGACACAAAACTGGAAGAGATTTAAAAATATATTGGATAGCAGGATCCAAAGGGATCATGCATGGCTTACTGGAAGCAACCAGTAAGATGAGATTTAAAAGAATACATGTAAAGTTGACGTTTAGGGGGGAAAATGATCAGTTACAAGGCAGCTGAGACTTGCCGCCATCATATATCAGGCCATATGACAAGTCCTGAGGCCCTTAGCTGACCTCAGGCTCAAAGTGAGCCAAGAAGACATCCATCCAATCAATACGGCAGACAGACCCAACGTGAAAAACCTTCCTTCTGCCTCTAAATCCATAGAAATGTTGGATAAATTCCCAGCTGCCACAAACGAAGAAAGAACTGAAAGCCAGAGCAGGTGAATGGAAGACGAGGCCAAAGGGTCCACAGGGGTCTTCATGGGAATGGGGCCTGTTCCATACGGGCTGCGTGGGATGGAGACGGGGCCTCAGCCAGCGCCAGGTGGCAAGAGTCCAGCAGCAAGCTGGGGCCCCAGGGAGCTGCCTCGTGCGTGAAACAGGCTCTTGGAGAGCTCTGTTTGGCAGCCTGGAGATGTGGCTAGAAAGCTGTCCTTCCGCTCAGCGCTGAGTGGGGGCAGTCCCTCCTGAGAACCTGGAGCACTAAGCCTGCACCACACACAGCTGTGGAGCCCAAATTCATTCACGCTCCCCACTAGAAAAAGCCACGCTGAGAAGCTGACAGAACACCCTCCTGGCCCGGTGGCGCCTGTGGGGCTGGGGCGGGTGGGAGGAGACACTCAGCAGCCCTGCTGTGGGCTCTGTGGGGTCAGAGGTCACCTTATGCACACGTGCTGGGTGGGGGGAGGTGCCGGTGCTGCTGCAGCGACCTCCCGTTAGCCCTGCAGGGGGCCGGGGGCACTCACTTGTAGTTGTCGTCTTCCACAAACTTCTGGAGCTCTTCAATGTAGCGCACGGACTTCAGGTACTTCTGCACGTGGGGCAGGGTTGTGAGGTGGTCTGGAGGAGGAGGACAAAACTCAGGGGCTTCAGTCTCTCCCCATCCCCAGGCCCCCCATGAGAAGCTCCTTAGGGACTGAGACATATATTCAGTCTTTCAACAGTTGCTGATGATCCCTTAGGCCAGGCCTGTGCTGGGCCCAGAGGGGTCCCTCAGGAAGTGCCCCCCAGATGGTGGGGCCACAGACACCACACCCTGAGGTCACCACAGTTCCTTGGCTGGGGAAAGATGGGTCTTGGGGGAAAGATGGCCTCCAGCGAGGTGTGTGTGCCCTAAAACAGGTCTCCACTGGAGTAACTGGCCAAGTCTCCCACACTTGCCCAGCCCCGTGTGACAAGAATGCAAGAAGGAATGAACCCCATCCAGCCTGGTGTGCAGGCCCAACCCAGATCCTGGCACAGCCTGAGAGTCTGGCCCACGGGCTGGAGCTGCTGCACCCTGAGAGGAAAGGGAAGGGCCTAGACGCTTGAGCACCTGTTCTGTGCCAGGCTCTGCACCCAGTGATTTCTAGAAGCCATCTGCCTCAACCTTTGCACCTGCCTCATTTCGGGGAGTAAGATGTCAGCTGCACACAGGAGGAAGCCATGGCGACTTGTCAGGTCACACTGCTGAGAAGTTTTGACCCCGGGTCACCTGCGGCCTCGGCCACACTGCCCTGTCTCTCCGTCCCGGGGTGACTGACGACAGGTACACTCCCCAGACCGTCACAGTCACTGCGCTCTTTCCGAGGCGGCCATAAACCCTCCCTGATGCTCTCTGCCATTCGTTCCCCACAGGGTGGGACAGACCAGTTAAGGAGAGGGGTTGAGGCAGTGGAGGACGCTGTGGAGAGGAGCGGAGAGAGGGTGGGAAAGGGCCCTCGCTTTCCCGGGGGGCGGGCGGGTGCATCCGGGTGCCGTGAGGAGCCCCTGATGGCTCTGCCTCGTAACTGTGAGATTCTCTCTCTCTAGGGCCTCAGTGTTCTTGTCTCTGAAATGGGGATAATGATCCCTGCTTCACGGAGCTGACGACGGGGAAGGGGCAGGGGAACATAATGGTAGTTAGAGTGAGCATTTCCTGAGCTCTAATGAACTGCTGGGGAGGGCTAAGGGCTCTGCACAGTCATGTCCCCATCTTTACTATGAGAAAAGTTCAGACTTAGACAGGACAAAGTGACTTTTCAGGAGGCGGAGCCAAGACGTGAACCCACATCTGTCTGGCCCCAAAGCTGTGTATGTAATTGCTCTGCTGGCCAGCAGGACCAGTGTCGAGGTCCTTGAGTGGAAAGGGCACTGGGAACACAGTCCCCTCCCTGTTCCTCTGGGCAGAAGGAGAGCTGGTCTGGAAGTGCGGGCGCTTGTAGGGGCGGCACTCATAAGCGGACCTTCTGCTTGTGTGGGCCCCCCTGCAGTGGCCTTGCCACATGGAGGCTGTTGGTTTCTCCCACCCTATGTACTGGAGGTGGTGTCGGTCTCTTCCTTGTCCCGTTTTGCTGCTTCCAGACTTTTACTCCCCCCTGTCCTGTGAAAACCTGCTCCAAGGAGGCACACTCCTGCAGCTCGGCCACCCTCCCCCTCTGCTGACTCCTGCTGCCGGACGCCCTGGTCACTCAGGCCCATTCCTGGAGGACCGGGGCACCTGGCTCACAGTCAAGCCCCATCCCCCACCGTCCACGTGGACGGCCCATCGGCATTGCCAACAACACCTCCTCCAACCATCTCAGACGCCCACCATCACAGTCACCCCTTGGATCTGGTCACGTGTAGCAGAGCCTGGCCCGTTGTTGACCAAGTCACTCCCCTGTCCCTTCTAGGCCCGCAGCTACGCTGCATTCCCGGCCTCCCTCGCCAGAACTGATGAGCACCACGTGCAAGTCTGGTCCATAAATCCCACTCTGGTATGATTCTCTCTCCTTCTGCAGCTGGATGTAGAGGTCAGTGGAGGACTCGGGGCCATGGGACACGGCAGAGCCACAAGACAGAGGAGCCCAAGTACCTGAATCTGCTTGGAGGACAGCCACCCAGGAGGTGCCCACAAAGCTCTTCATGAATGAAGGACCTGGGCTCTGCCACTCATTGGACGTGTGACCTTAGACAAGTGACTACACTGTTTTCAGCCTCAGTTTCCTCATCTGTGATACAGAAATAGTAACATCTAGTTTGCATAGTCTCTGAAGATCAAACATGCTTATAAAGGATCCAGAATGTGTCTGATACTCAAGATATCAAAATGAAGAGCTCTGTGGGGACTACCTGGTTTCTAGAGCTTTCTCACTGATAAGGTGCTGGATCCAAATTTTGGTGATGTAAGATTTCACAATTCCAACAACCAGGGGTACTAACCGTAGCTGCAGGAAACTTGTAAATCCGCAATTATTCGGAGAATATTGTTCATCTGATTGGATCTTTGTTCGTTTTCCATGATGCTGCCTGAGGCAGGATATGCAGAATCAATGTAGATTAAATCCAGAAGATAGATGCCTAAAATTAAGGAAGATATTTAATGATGGTAGGTGTTCACCATGAATCAGAACAAAATGGCACAAAACAGAACTGCTGTGCTAGAAGGTATAGGGTGACATGGAAAATTGCAGTATGATTTGGACTTCAATTCCAATCCTGACTACTAACTCTTCACACAGACTGCTCAACTTTAAATCAAACATCTGAGCAACAACCAAAATGAATGCTGGCAAGATGTTAGCATTTCTAGTTCATACACGCTCCAGCAACAAGGGTTATTACCTGTAACCCAACTGGAAAATAACAGGACACGAAAGGGATGAATGAATACTTGTGTTTTTTACCAACCACTGCAGTTTAATAAGTCTAAGGTGTCATATCCAGGAGAACACTGTCTGAATTCAGTTTTTCATTTATTCACTTAGCTGTGTGTCTACTTGTTTATCTATCTGTCCATAGATACACATACACACACCCCAAATCATAAATGAAAGAACAAAAGAAGAAATCAAAAAAGCAACCATCCTTGGTACAAAGAACTAAGGCTAGACAGAGAATTCTGCTGAGGGTGCTTAATAAGAAAATAACGTGTGATATGAAAACACTGCTGTGATAGGCCAGGGTGGAGCCTCAGCATGGTCTCATGGCATCACCCCAGGGGGAATTCGGGACAAGCCACCTGGCCAGGGATGAGAAAACAGGACTGGCTGTGGGGTGTGGCCCAGCTGACTGGCTTGCTGCAGGGTTGCACTTTAGTCTCTCTGGAGATGTGCATGGACAACGGGTGGCATATCCTTCCAGCAGCCCCCCATGAGTACTGCCACTACACCGTTAAAATTGGTGGGGTTGAGCAGGAGTAGTGATGTAAAGCAGAATTTAAGGCAGAAAACATTGAACAAGGCAAAGAGGAGTGATTGATATTAATGAAAGGCACAGTGGATTGAGAAGATCTAATGATTACTAACTTCTATGCATAAAGCAACATTGCACCAAAATATACAAAGCAAAAGAGTGCCAAAAATGAAAAGTGGATTCAAGAAAGCCACAAACATGGAGGGAGTCTTTGGTATGTCTCTTCGAGAATTTGTGTGTGTGTGTGTGTGTGTGTGTGTGTGTGTGCGCGCGCACATATGTATGTACATACAAAAATATACACATATACATACATGCATCTACAGATATACATATGTATGTGTCCATATATAAATGTAGTATTTAAGTAACAAAATTAACAAGCTTGGTGTTATATAAATAAAAATATAATTCTTTTTAAATACTCATGGAATGCTTACAAACACTGATTATATGCTAGTCTATAAAAAATAGCTCAATAAGCTCCAAAAAGTAAATGTCATATTATCTGCTCTCTTTGACCTTACAGTACATCTAGGATTTAACAATAAATATAGAAAAAATTCTAACCATTTGTTAAACACACACACACACACACACACACACACTCATAAGCAACTCTCAGGTCAAAGAAAAAACAAAAAAATCTAAAATAAGAAATCTATTCAAAGACAATGACAATAAGAACACTACATATCAAAATTTATGGGATCAGACCAAAGTGGTAATCAGAGGAAAATTTATAGCCTTGAAGGTTGACTATTAAACTACTAAGAATGATAACAAATGTAATTAACCAGGTACTTAATATTAAAGTTGTAGGTTTTTTGCATGGCTGGACAAGCACTGCACTGACTTACACATTCATTATGTTATTTGTTCTTATAAAACCCATTTTACAGAGGAGGAAAAGGAAATGCACAGAGGATGTTTAACTCGCTCCAGGTCACATAGCCGGTAAATGATGGGGATGGGAGCTGAACCCAAGCCTGCCTCCGCAGAGTACATGCTTCCTGCCATCACAGTGGACTGCTTGCTGGTGCTGGATACCATGAGTCATTCGTCTGCTTTCAAAATAGCTACACATTTTTACGGGAAACTGTTAATCACAGAAACATATGCTAGCACTTCTCACAGGAATCATTTCCACTTCCCTTCTTTTTAGTGGCACCATGTTTCCAAAATTTTAAAAATTAGAAGTCATTTCCCTTGTATAGAAGCTCCAAGTTTGGAACATTTAAGTCCACAGATTTATTACTTCTCGACCTTGTTTTTCCTCTCCCCTCTTAAAAATGTAACTCGGCTACCTCCCCAAGGATTCAGCAGTGGCAATCCCGAAAATCCCATTAACGCTTCAACCACAACAAAAAGTACCCCCTAGTGCTGAGCATGAGGTGAGGGGATAAGGGACACGAGGCAGCTTTGTTCCAGAGGCCAATGTTGTGTGCGACCCGAACGCAGCTGGCTCTGAGCAGCAGAGTGAACCTCAGCCCGGGAGCAGGGACACCAAGGAGCAGGATATGGGAAACGGGAGATAACTGACGCTTCCTGGGATTTGCTACTAGACGGGAACCTCCTCCTCTCCTCTCCTGTGGTCCTCCCATCGACCCCATGGGGAGGTTGAGGAGAAAACTAAGGTTCAGAGAGATTAAGAAATGAGCCTGAGGCCTCACGGCGAGTGTGTTGGATTTGAACCCAGGTGTGTCTGGCTCCAGTGCCTGTTCCGACCCACTCACTAGGCATGAGAAACACACGAGGAATCAGTCGCCTTTTCTCAAATAACACCCCCGGCATGGAAGGCTCACCCTCCGCTGCCCCGTGAGGACCGGGGCTGGCCCCTCTGCACCCTGTCAGGTCCTGGCTCTGCAAACAGAGGTCAGGAGAAGCTCGCCTTCGAAGGGGCCGAACACCATTTCCACCCCAGCTGCTGCCTGTCCCCTCGGGGCATGGGGAGCTCACTACTTCATAAGAGTAAACCCCACTGTACAGTGTTCATCACCCTCCTCCACAAAACACCTATCTGCCCCCCTGACCTGAGAGTCCAGGCCAGGGCCGCCACATGTGAGGACGGAGGGGACCTCCCAAAGGAGGCCTCCTGGCCCTGGCGGCCAGGGCAGACCCCAAGCCTCAGCAACACCTGGACAGAATTCCCAAGTGAACAGCCTGTCACTCCCAAAGCAGCAAATCTACAGGTAATACTGCACAAATCCAGAGAAATCTTCCCAGTATTGTCATTAGCCTATAACTGGAAATATTTAAAAGCCTAAACCGTGATGAAATCATCAGAAGAGCCACCTCCCACTTGTACTGGGCCAGAGCAGCACAAAGCCTGACACACAGCACTCACCACAGCCACCATTAGATACTTACTGGCCTCGTTCCTGTATCTACTGTCTGATTCCCCCATCAGACTTTATTAAAAGCCCTCTGAGGAGGAAGTGTCCTGTTCCACAAGCTCAACCCCAGCGGCTGGAACAGAGCACACAGGAGCTGCTTGGTGAACATTAGTTGAAAGAAGGAAGGTATGAATAAAGGCATACTTTAGTCCACAAAGTAACCTTACAAAGTACATCATTACCCTCATTTTGGAGCTGAAGACAGAGACACGGGGAGTCAAGTGATGATTCTAATAAGACCGAACACTTGCTGTGTTCCAGGTCCTAAACTAAGAGCTTTGCCCTGTTTGTCGATTTGCCATAACCATGCTGTTATCAGGGAGGTTTTATCTCTACTTTACAGAGGAAGAAGCTGAAGCTGAGAGCGCTGCATCGCTTGTCTGAGGTCACACAGCTGGGAAGTGGCATAGGCAAGATTCGAACACAGGTCAGTCCAGGCTGCCATACTGGCAAGTCCTTCTTTGACCCCAGCCAGATCCCCTGGAGCCTGGCAGCTGGTGAGGCAGGATGGGGCACAGCTGACCCCACAGGCATCCAGGCCATGGCTCTCCCTGCTTGACACCCCCTTGGAGTGAACAGTCTCCAGGAAGGCTGACGACTACACGGTGGCTGCACCGTCCACCTCCTCCCCGCGGCCTCCCTGGCACCCATCGTGACACCTCTGTCCCAGGTCCCATCGTCAGCAGGCCCACCATGGCCTGGGGGCCCTGCCAGCTCTGCCCCATGACACACAGCTGTGGTGGAAGTGGGAGAGCATGGGGCTTGGAGCCAGGAGACTTGGAATACTGGCTCTGCTGCCTACCAGCTGGGTGGCCTCAGGCAAGCCTTTTTGCCTCCCGGGACCTGTGTTTCCTTGACTGTGACTGGGGATAATGATGGTGATTGTGAAGTCTCCCGGCCCAGGGCCTGGACCACTGAGGTGCCCGTGAAGCTGAGCTGACCCCGAGCCTGGCTCCATGGCGAGGCCCCACTTGGAACTGGAGCGGGACGCCCGTGGGAGAGACGCACCCAGCCGGGTTTGCCATTACTGTGGATGGCGCCCAGATGCTGACCACGTGCGGCCACCTACCTCAGACGACCAGCTCTGGGAGCTTCCATCTGGATTGAGACAGCACAGCTGGGATGTCTCAGCTCCCTTCCTTTTACACAGCGTTACTGCGGCAAAAGACACCGTGCTGTTGGCCTTGTCAAGATGGACAGTAACTGGACCAGCTACTGGCCCTGGCGGCTATGAGGCTGAGCAGTGCCAGGGGCTGGGGCTAGACTGGGAGGTGCAGACGCATTGGAGGAAACAGCCGTAATACTAACAGCCACTGTCTGCGACAGGAGAGGCTGGCCTTGCTTGTACCACAGCATCCTCACCGCAACTGGCACAGCACAGTAGGTGTTCTCATTTCTGTATTTTACAGATTAGGGAATGGAAGGAAGCTTACAGAGCAAAAGTGACACATCTAAGACCGCACAACCTACAAGTGAGGGAATCAGGATTTGAATTCATGCCCGCCTGACCCCAAAGATTTGGGACAGAGAGCAGTGCTGAAAGCTGGGGGCTGGGAGTCCTGGCTGGCACAGGGACAAGGGTGCCAGAGTCAGAGCTGGGGCTGCGAGGACCCCTCCTGTGGCCTGCCACCCATCCGAGGACACGGCTGGCAGCCAGCATCCACTCTGTGGCTTGCCTGCCTGCAGACTCAACCTCCTGTGAGATGGACAGCTACCCAGAATATGTTCTGTTCCCTCCTGCCACACCCCACAGAGGGGCTGGTGACACTGCTGTGGCTGCAACAGGGGTGCCAACCAGCCTGCCATGGTGAGGCAGAGAGCCCCGGGGCTGGGGATGAGCAGCCCTCTGCTGGCTCTGCTGTGGATGCCTCCCCAGCTGGGTTGGTCCCAAGCCCAGGGGCATGTGGCCAAACCTTCTTCCTGACAGTGAGTCCAGGCCCCCCGCCAGGCGTGTCCACAAGACACCCTGGCCCTGAGGAGGGAGTGTCAGGCTGACAAAGGAGGTGCTCTCCTGAACAGACCCTTCTCTTAAGCTGAGGGACATTAGGCTCCGTGGTGCAGAGCCTGATTGAAGCTGGGCGCTCCCAGTCTCCCAGAGCCAAAGCCCGCGGCTGGCACCGGGCTTCACCGCCAGCCCAGAAACTCACTGCTCTCTTGTTTCTCCCATCGCCACCCGTCTCACTTCCATCCCGAGTCTGGTTTTGGTTTTTCTCACACAGCTATCTATTTAATAAGGAAAATTCTGCTGTGTTGAGGGGAAAAAACCCTCCACAGCATAAAAATATGCCACATTTCCATCTTATGCTTTCCATTTTCTTTCTCTCTTTCTTTTAAAGTTTGAGATGAAAGACTTTTTTCCCATGTTCTCCTGCTCTGCTTTGAAAAGATCACTTTCAAACTTCAGAAATGAGGAGTGCTGGCACCCGGAACTATACTTGTGTGGTTTGATCACATAAACTCCTGATAAATTCCAAATGAAATAACAGAGCAGCAGCTCATTAGGGTTTTGTTTTTGGTTTTTTTTTTTTTTTTTATGAGGGCACAAAGCGATGCCATCGACTGCACAAGGAGATCTCAGTGGGCGGCTCGCGTGCCCTGTCTGATGCAGAAGACTGAGTGTTAATTAGTGCCCGTTAATTAGTATCAGTTGTGTAAAACACAGACTTCAGAACAAATCCTCATCTAAAGAATATTCCTCAAGTGAAATGTGTTGGAAGCTGGCTGACATTGAGACAAACGTTTCCCAGGTCTGCAGAAAGGGGGCGGGGTCAGGCAGTCACACCTCAGGTGTTCAGAGGCTATGTTTCTTAGAGGAGCACATGGCCTCCTCTTTTTCTTGGTGTTGGGGCCGGTGAATCACAAAGGCACGTGAACAAAGCCTTGCAGCCCACAGAGAATCTCCTCTGGCTCCCTGAGGTCAAATGAAGACACAACCACCGATCCCCCCCCTGCCCTGGGGATTACCTGGTAATCTACAGGGGCAATGGGATGGCCTACTGTCTGCAAAGGTTCTCCTAAGAGCTGTGGGTTTGTGTAGCACGTGCTGGTATTCTGACCAGCAGTAAGAAAGGGCGTAAGGAGAGGGCATTAATCTGGTGATTATTATTCGGCTTGTTTTGTGCCAGACACGGTGCTAAGTAAATTACACGTACTATCTAATTTAATCCTTCAACAATTCTATTGGCAGTAGAGAAGAAACTGGTACTTTTTGTCTGCCTAACATCTATTCTCAATTCTTTTTTTTTTTTTTTTTTAATTTATTCCCAATTCTTTTGGAAACAGCCTTCACTTTTCCTTTAGGGGAAACCATACTTCCCATACTTGTAACCCATGTGGTTTTGATAGGTCCGAAGCAATTTCATTCCATCCCCTGCCCCAGGGGTAAAAACAAATTTTAAAAACGAACCATTTGGGAAAGGAAAAAAACACTCCAAAAAATTCAGAGATGAAAGAAGGAATTAAAATCACAAACTATCTACATATAGGATGCAATCAAAATCACATAACTCTGCTCAGAGAAAAATTCATAGTCTCAAATGCTTATATTAATAATTAAGAAAGATAAAAAAGAAATGAACTTAGTGTTCATTATAGAGAACTAAAAAGAACAAAACAAAACAGGAGAAAGCATTAAAAATATGAAATCAGAAATATTTATCACTGCAGAGTGATAAATAAAACTGAAAGTTGGTTCTTTGAAAAAGTCAATAAAGTAGACAATCCTCTGGTATGTATGATGGAGGAAAAAACAAAAGAAAGGTAAAAACACAGATGTGCATTGTTAGGGATGAGAGAAGGGATATGATTTCAAATATGGAGGAGAAGTTAAAATAGTAGCATGTGCAATTTTTATGCCAACATATTTGAAAATGTAGATGAAATGTGTGCTTACTAGGAAAATCTATCTTCCCAAAATTGTCTCAAGAAGGGGCAAAACCTTCAACTCACCAAATAAAGAGAAAAATATTAACAATATTAAGAAAGATACCATGATTAAAAAGCACAATATCCAAGTGGTTTTATGGACCCATCCATTAAACCGTAAAAGAAAAACCGAATAATACTTCAACTGTTCCAGAGCACAGGAAAAGTTGGAAATATGTGCAGTTCTTTTTATGACTCGAGCATAACCATTATATCAAAACCTGACAGACATGGCATAAAAAAGAGCTGTGACAAAGTGAGAGAGTGGCATGGACATATATACACTACCAAATGTAAAATAGATAGCTAGTGGGAAGCAGAGGCATAGCACAGGGAGATCAGCTCGGTGCTTTGTGACCACCTAGAGGGGTGGGATAGGGAGGGTGGGAAGGAGGGAGACGCAAGAGGGAAGAGATATAGGAACATATGTATATGTATAACTGATTCACTTTGTTATAAAGCAGAAACTAACACGCCATTGTAAAGAAATTATACTCCAATAAAGATGTAAAAAAAAAAAAAAAAAAACTGTTCTAGAACTGAACCTTAAAATAAGAATTGACAGAGTTGGATGGTCCAAGGATGTCATAAAAGTTTGAACCAGAAGAAAATTTGTATCCTAAAAATAAAGGCTGTTTTGGTTCACTGAAAAAAAAAAAAGAGAGACCAATATCATTAATAAATAAAGATCCAAATAAAATGTTAGCAAATAAAACTCACCAGTGTTTTAAAATAATAAAAATAGCAAATCAAATTAGCAGTATCTTGAAGCAAACAGGTTTACTATGTGATTGCAATGGTATTTCAACAAATGATCTTGAGAGATGCTGAAAAGTCACTGATAACTTTAGTATCTATTCCTGATAAAGCACTAAGCTAGAAACAGACTTCCTTAATATGACAAAGGATGCATGGTAGAAACACTAACACAATCTCCTTAATATTGAAATCCTATTGATAGGAACAAGTCAAGAATACTTGCCATTCTGCTATAATTTAACACTATTCTGGATGCACAAATCTATGAGCTAAGACAAAGAAATGTGGTATAAATATTAAAGATACATGTAACATTGTCATTATTTCCAGGTTATATAATTAGTTACCATATTAGTTATATAATTAAGTAATCTAGGATAATCAACTGGAAAACTATTACAACTAAATAACAGAGTTAAGTTCAAAGTAAATATACATAAATCACTAGCATTCCTTTTTTTATAAAAAAAAATTTTTAACATCTTTATTGGAGTATAATTGCTTTACAATGGTGTGTTAGTTTCTGCTGTATAACAAAGTGAATCAGCTATATGTATACATATATCCCCATATCCCCTCCCTCTTGCGTCTCCCTCCTACCCTCCCTATCCCACCTCCCTAGGTGGTCACAAAGCACCGAGCTGATCTCCCTGTGCCATGCAGCTGCTTCCCATTAGCTGTCTGTTTTCCATCTGGTAGTGTATATATGTCAATGCTACTCTCTCACTTCGTCCCAGCTTACCCTTCCGCCTCCCCATCTCCTCAAGTCCATTCTCTGTGTCTGCATCTTTATTCCTGTCCTGCTCCTCGGTTCGCCAGAACCTCTTTTTTTTTTTTTGATTCCATATATATGTGTTAGCATATGGTATTTGTTTTTCTCTTTCTGACTTACTTCACTCTGTATGACAGACTCTAGGTCCATCCACCTCACTACAAATAACTCAATTTTGTTTCTTTTTATGGCTGAGTAATATTCCATTGTGTATATGTGCCACATCTTCTTTACCCATTCATCTGTTGGTGGACACTTAGGTTGCTTCCATGTCCTGGCTATTGTAAATAGTGCTGCAATGAACATTGTGGTACATGACTCTTTTTGAATTATGGTTTTCTCAGGGTATACGCCCAGGAGTGGGATTGCTGGGTCGTATGGTAGTTCTATTTTTAGTTTTTTAAGGAACCTCCATACTGTTCTCCATAGTGGCTGTATCAATTTACATTCCCACCAACAGTGCAAGAGGGTTCCCTTTTCTCCACACCCTCTCCAGCATTTATTGTTTCTAGATTTTTTGATGATGGCCATTCTAACTGGTGTGAGGTGATACCTCATTGTAGTTTTGATTTTCATTTCTCTAATGATTAGTGATGTTGAGCATCCTTTCATGTGTTTGTTGGCAACATGATGTTTTCTTTTTTTTGACTTGAATAATATATATATATATATTTTTTTCTTTAATACAGCAGGTTCTTATTAGTCATCAATTTTATACACATCAGTGTATACATGTCAATCCCAATCTCCCAATTCATCACACCACCACCCCCATCCACCGCTGCTTTCCCCCCTTGGTGTCCATATGTTTGTCCTCTACATCTGTGTCTCAATTTCTGCTCTGCAAACCGGTTCATCTGTACCATTTTTCTAGGTTCCACCTATATGTGTTAATATACGATATTTGTTTTTCTCTTTCTGACTTACTTCACTCTGACAGTCTCTAGATCCAACATGATGTGTTTTTAAGTGAACAAATCTGGTATGACTATACACACATATACACACACACCCCTATATTGATACACACATACACACACCCTATATTGAAATACACACACAGAAACACCTATATTGAGATACACACACACACATGCACCCCTATATTGATACACACACACACACACACACCCTATACTGATACATACACACCCTATATTGAGATACACACAAACACACACCCCTATATTGAGATACACACACACACCACTATGTTGATATACACACACACACCCCTATATTGATACACACACACCCACCCCTATATTGAGATACACACACCCCCATATTGAGATACACACAGACACACACACACCCCTATACTGAGATATACACACACCCCATATTGAGATACACACACACCCCTATATTGAGATACACACACACACACACTCCCCTATATTGAGATACACACACATACACACACACACTCCATATTGATATACACACACCCCTATATTGAGATATTGAGATACACACACACACACACACACACACACACACGAAAGAGAGAGAGAGAGAAGATATTGCCCAATCTGTTAACGGCAACCATCTTCAGGGATAGTTTAGGGTTATTTTTTGTTTTATACAATTTTATATTTTTTCGGCCTTTAGCTATGAATATGTACTACTTTTAGAAATCGAAAAGAGCAAGATCTCTATCTCTCTTTCTTTCTTCAAAAAAGCAAACATTTTTGGCAGGGAGAAGGGACGTAATAGTTGATGCAAATGATTTTCCAAGCATTCTCAGCTCCTGTTGAAAACCCGGTCTTTAGTTTCCGATGTAAAGGCCACAAACCTCTACAGACTACCTGTGATCTGTCTCCAGGCCATTGTTTACACTTCATTATCACCTTTGGTCTCCACCTCCAACCCATTCCGCCCTGTGATTTCTCAAACCCAATCAGATCATGCCCTTCCTCAATTTAAAATTACCCAACAACTCTCCCTCTGTAGGTGTTCACGGCTCCTGGGTTCCATCCCTCGCTGCCTGCGTCTCTGGGCTTTCCTCCCGCCCTCCTCTCATGTGATGCTCCAGCTGGGTGCGGGCCCCGTGTGGCTGGCTCCCTGGACCGGCCCTCTGCTTCGTGCCTCTGAGCTTGGCAGAGCTGTGTCCACCCCATGCCCACTCGGCCTCCTTTTCTGGCTGTTAGCGGGCTCCTCCTGGGCTCTCAGAGCACGCACCCTCCCCTTGATTACAGTATTTATCACACACTCTTTAAGGGCCAGGGCTGCGTCTTTTCCGTCTCTGCATTCTCAAGGGCCCAGCACAGGGTAGGGGACAACCAAACGGGATGCTGAGTCTTTATCTGCACATCCATGACTCTTCATTCTGGCCACCAAAATCCCACTGCTCAGTGGATAAGAGTGGCCGTGGCTGCCAAGCACCCCACTCCACAGCCACCCTAACAGGGTCAGCCCTGTGTTCTGGTGTCTCCAAGCTAAATACCCGTATTTCTCAGTGCTATGAAGGGCTTCCAGAGTAGCTAACGTCACCAAAAGGAAACGCAAGATGATTCCCCCAGTGAAAGCCTCGGAAACCTGCCTCATGTTGGGTAGAACCGAGGCTGCCCATGTGCCAAGGAAAACACTCTCCAGCTTGTCTTTCCAACCCTGGCTCAAGGATTCGCTACTGTGCACAGAAAGGCTCCCTGGACGTCCGAGGCCACCAGGATTCCAGCCAGAGAATGAGCTCACAGACGGCTGCTTCAATCACCAAAGTATTTTCCACTTCCCCAAATGTGCTCACGTATCTGTGACCACACTTCACCTAGTCTTTAAGTATAACAAAAAAATAATGGAGGCAAAGGCAAAACTGTCAGATTTATTCATTACTCAATGGAAACTGTGTAACAAAACACGACATTCTAAACCTCAATCACCACATTCTCTGGGAAACAAGCAACAGATTTGTGGAGGGTTAGCTAGATCCAAACTGATTTTCACTATCTGAAAGCAAATTCTTTCCTGATTTTGCTGAAATGAAATACTGAAAGACTCTCCCTGGGCCCCTTGGGAAGAAAGAAGGCATCTGACTACTAATTTATTTGTGGTTTTCAGGCTCAGGTGTTTTGATCTCTCCCTGCCTTTCTTGACGTAGATGAGAGGATGGGAGTCCCGCAAGACTGTCCTGGGAAACTGCTTTCAGAGAACAGGGGCTCCTGTGGCCCTACCGTGGGGGCCATCTCTGTGGGCTCTGCCCTGCTCCAGGTCACACTGGAGACCCTCCCTGGCCCAGCCAGATCCAGCTGGCCCAGGGCCAGCCCAGCCTTTTCCAGCCCTAGGCCATAGTCTCGGTCTGTAGGGGGCGCTACTCCCACGGAGCCTGTGAGCCGATCTCACCAGGGCAGGAGAAACACTCGCCCCCACCAGCAGGGGGCGCTGGAAGTAGTCATGCTGTTGCTAGTCTGGGATTGTCTGTTGGGTGGGATGGGAGGGTGGAGGGGAGCCAGGCTGTCACTGGCTGGGATCATGTGTCAGACTGGAAGGCCCACCCACACCTACTCTCTGTGCTACCTGCCCCTCCCCAGCCCCGGCCCACTAGACTCAACGCCCTTGGGAAATGATTCAAAGCACCTGACCCCCATGACTCTGGGCTCCTGGTCACCTCCTTGGGACCTAGACCTCTACTCTGGTTGGTTCTCCAGCACCAACTTTTCTCAGTCCTGGCTCCTCCCTTTCTTCACAGCACACTGCCGTTTCAGCAGGCTTTGGGGCCAACACTACTCTTACTAGGACATTCATTCCTGGCTATACCATCGGAGGGTGATTTGCAGGGAAGAGAGAGGCCGAAGTGGCAGGAAAGCATGTCTGCTGACCAATCAGAAGTGGTGGGGAGCAAGACGGAAGGCGGCGGGTCGCTGTGGGGAGAGGAAGCTGCAAGGGCACAGGGTGCTGTGCTCAGGGACCAGCCCACTAGGTGATGTGAAAGGGCATTAGTGCTACAAATATTTACTGAGTGCTTCCCACGTTCTGGACACAGGGGTATAGACGGGCACGGTCCCTGACCTCATGAGGTGTACTGGTTGGCAGATGCATTCAACAGAGGCATTAGTTACACAAATAATTAAGCACACAGAACTGTTAAAAAATAATACTCTAGTGCATACTTACTTTGGGGAATTATCCTCAGGTGCCCATGAGCGACCCCAGAGGAACCAGTGGTGTATGATACAGAGATGGGCTGGTCCCTGCCTCAGCCCCTCTCCTCAATTCCAGAGATGCTAAGTAACCTGCCCAAGGTCACTCAGCACAGACATGGCAGAGGTAGGATTTGAGCCCAGGTCTTTGGCCTAGGGCTGGCACTCTTATGGACTATATTATATGTGTTACTCATAGCTCAATACATGGAGGAGTGATACTGAAACTCGAGGCATCTGTGTTCAAATCCTGGCATTGTCACTTATTTGTTTAGTGTGATCCCGGGTGAGTTCTTCAACTGCTTTCTTCCTCTGGGAAATGGAGACAGTAGCTTCTCACAGGGCCGAGGTGAAGACTCAGGACCTAACGCACAGGAGAGGGGCTGGCGTAGTATCGAGATAAAGCAGGCACTCAATGAAGTGACTTGCAAAAAAAAAAAAAAACCCAACAACTTTAAGAGGTGATGGGGGTACATACCTGTTTCTGAAAACCTTCCAGAAGAGACCAGACAGCCCCTCATGGAGCCTCCCCTGACTTATCACTAAAGCTTTTGTGAATAGAAAAAAAGAAGAAAACCACCCCATTAGCTAAGACTGATGGACGGCTTTATTGCTGGAACCTAGGAAGAAACTGAATAGACTACAGGCAGATGTAGAGGACAGAAGTTGAGCAAATGTAGACGTTGTCAATGTGTGCCTCCCAGGGCCTGTCCCCAGACGCAGAGAACCAGCGACAGAAAAACATGAAAACTTGGGTCAATGACCAGTACACTGCCCAGCAGGGGCTGATCTGAGGGGCTCTGGGACTTTCCCCTCCACCTTCTCACATCCATTTGCAGATGGCTACCCCCAGAAAAGAACTAAAGCATGTCCAGAGGGAAAACCAAATGCCTATTGATAAGTCCCAAAGATGAACAGATTCCACCTTGGTCAAGGATGCATTCAGAAGAAAGAAAATCCAGTAAGGGGCACATGGAAAAATACTGCCAAATAACAGGGCCTGAACTGCATGCAGAGGGGGCTGAGAATGAGAGCATATGTCCTCGGTCTATTCCAGCATCCGGAAGAAGGTTTCGGGACACCTTTTCTCTTCAACACAGCACAAGAAGACAAGGCTTCTGGGATAGGAGAGAACTGTCAGGGGCGAAACTGCAAGAGGATAAGCTAGAAAGAGAGATGCATGACATAAGAAAAGAAGAAAAAGAAACTAAAAATATGACAGAAGAATTTTAAAAACTAACATCCGGGGCTTCCCTGGTGGCGCAGTGGTTGAGAGTCCGCCTGCTGATGCAGGGGACACGGGTTCGTGCCCCGGTCCGGGAAGATCCCACGTGCCGCGGAGCGGCTGGGCCCGTGAGCCATGGCCGCTGAGCCTGCGCATCCGGAGCCTGTGCTCCGCAACAGGAGAAGCCACAACAGTGAGAGGCCCGCGTACCGCAAAAAAAAAAAAAAAAAAAAAAAAAAACTAACATCGGAGGCAGCAAGGAGCAAAATGGGTATTTTGGATACTCACAGCAATGATATGGGAGAGCAATCTGGCGAGGTCAAGTGCCGAGGAAAAGGGCAAGGGAAGAAAGAATATACGGGATGCGGGGGCCTGAGAACAGAGAGCTGACCCAGGGAAGGGCATCTACCCAAGGAGCGTGTCCCAGGTCCCGGGAAAGAGATCCATCCCTAGACACACCCTGGATAAATGTTTGAATTAAAAAAAAAAAAAATCTTGCAAAAAAGCAAGAGCAAAAAACCCCAAACCCAGAAAAACCCACCCCAAAACAAAAATAAAACCCCCCAAAACAAACAAACAAAACCCATGGAAGTGACCTTGACCCTCCAAGTGAGTTGTAGGGGCCCCTTTTGCTTGGGTCTAATTGAACCTGACCTTCCACCAGAATGACTGTGATGACATACGGTAACTGCCTGCGCAAGAGTTTCCCCATGGGAGGAGGAGTTTCTCAAAGCAGGAGGGACTGATTATTCATGAAATGTTAGGACATCTGGTGATTTGTCAATTGCTTTCATTTTTTAAGAAGAAAAATATTTTCCCCTAGTGATTATGGTACTTAAGTATAAAGACCCAAAGAGAGGACATATGATTTTGGATGCCATAAAATTTGGTCAATGCACATTTTTTCCATAAGTTTATGGGAATGTTTCACCATCGCAGCCTAAGGGCAGCAGAAGACGTCGACTTCTGGATGCAGTATTAACGGATCACATGTGCTCTAAACCATACTCCCTCGTCAGCAGTCTGTGAAGCCCAGAAACCCCTCCTGCACATGCCGCAGGAGAAAGCAAGCGCTCGGTGGCTTGTGTCGCTGTGTCAGATGTGGAGGGTGCAGGCGAACTCTGAGAATTATGGCTTTTCTGCGGGGCCCAGGGAAGAGGCCACTCGGCCATGGCTGAAACAGCATAGGGAGAGGCAACTCCGTCAAGTCCAGAGTAGGTGTGAGTAGAGTGCTTCCTGCTGAATCCGGGAGCACCCAGCACCCAGGAAGCAGGAGACTGTGCTTGCCTGGAGGTGGGCTGGGGGGCGCTGAGAGGGGGCTGGGGGTGGGGGGATGAGGTAGCCTGGGGACGCCAGTAAGAAGGTCTATTTGGAGGCTGAAAAAGCTCATCTCAGCTAAAGTAAAAAGTCTGGGGGCTTCCCTGGTGGCGCAGTGCTTGAGAGTCCGCCTGCCGACGCAGGGGACGCGGGTTTGCGCCCCAGTCCGGGAGGATCCCACGTGCCGCGGAGCGGCTGGGCCCGTGAGCCGTGGCCGCTGAACCTGCGTGTCCAGAGCCTGTGCTCCGCAATGGAAGAGGCCACAACAGTGAGAGGTCTGCGTACCGCAAAAAAAAAAAAAAAAAAAAAAGTCTGCCTCAGGGCAATGGTGAAGGAAGACTATTTTGCTAATGTCCTGTTTCCTGGGTGGCAGTGGGCCCGGCTCTGGGCAAAGTTCTGCTCCTCTCCTTCCATCCGGGTTTCCTGACAGCAATCTGGCCTGGATCTTACTCTCAGCAAGACCCTCTGGTGCACAGGGACCCGGGGGTCGGGGAGCTCAAATAGGCTCCTGGGGCAAGACAGCTGCCTCAGAGCGTGGGGTGGGAGACATGAGCCTCGGGCAAGCGAATGCTGGGAGCGACCAGAGCGTGGTCACCGAGCATGGCCCTAGGCTAAGAGCTGCACCTGCATAATCTCATGGAGCCCTCGTTTTACAGAAGGGGAAGTAAGCCTCTGAGAGGCTAAACTGTTTGTCCCAGATCACACAGCGAGTGCATGGCAGAGCCAACAATGCCCCCCAGGCCTCACTTTGGAGTCTGGCTCTGATACTCGCCCTTTCTTGTCCTGGCCGTGCAGGACAGCCAATGAATGCATGAAGCCTGCCAAGGTGGGGTGGGGACATAGCATTTGTGGGGTGACCCTGAACCAGACTTTGTGCTCTGGGCCTTAGACCATCTCCTCAGTTCATCTACCAACTGGGCTCCCAGGAAAGCATCATTACCCCCATCATCCAGATGGGGAAACTGAGACTCAGAAAGGTAGGGTGACTTTCCAAAGGTCTCCTGGCCGGTAGTTGGAGAAGCCATGATTGGAATCTAGGTTTGGCTGGTCCCAACCTGTGCTCTGTTCAATAGGAGGACTGTAGGGACCCCCCGCTTTGTTTCATGCCACCAGCTGAGTCCTGTGGTCCCTACCCTCCGAGATTCTTAGCCCAGACCTGGAGGGCTGAGTCATAGGCCCTGTCCTCAGAGGGGGAGATGTCCTTCTGGGGAATGGAAACATCTCCAGGCCAGAACAGGATTTAGTTCCAAGTGTATTACCCAGAGCTCAGGCTGGGTGATTTGTGGCCCACCAACACACTCCAAATGGTGCCTGGGCCCAGGCTCCGGGGATTATGCGGTCCTCTGGAGGCCAGCCTGGGAAGGCAGTCCCGGGGTGCCATGTAGGGTGTGGGCTCTGGAGCCAGGCAGCCTGGGGGGAGGGCCAACTCTGCTACTGACGCTCTCAGTGGCCTTAGAAAAGTTCCTCAGCTCCTCTGACCCCGAGTTGTGGCCTCTGTAGCAGGGGACGGGCGTTAGCGGTACCTCCCTCAAGCGGAGGTGGGATGAGTCAGGTGAGGTAGGTATATCCCCCTGAAGAAGGTCACTGCCCAGTAAAGGCTGAGGTGATGTGATGACATCACTAGAAGTAACTGTCTGTGGCAGGCCCAGTCTACCGAGAAAGGAGGACCCAGGTTGCACCTTCCAAGCCCCACACCGCCTTCTCCCTCTTCCAGCCCCCCACGTCCTGTTACATCCACAGCAAGGGCTGAACAAGGACGGGACCACCTTGGGGACACCTCGTCCCTTGCTCCTGCCTCTCCTCTGGCCTCCATCACAGAGCTGTGAGGGGCACTCTTGTCTGGGGAAAGGGAACCCTCTCTAGTCTTCAGGGCGGCACACGGAGCAGGGAGACCCAGGTCTGAACACCCATTCCACCGGGGGACCCTGGGTAAGCAGCCTGGTCACCTGGACCTGATCTCATTCGTGCCCACCTTATCCATCCATCCACCCCGAGCATTACATGAGATAATATAACCACAGCAGGGTGGTTCATTTTTCTGTTCATTTGTTCCATCATTCATTCAATCAGGCATGCATTCATTTTTCATTCACAAAACAGTTGCTGAGCACTGTTTCCACCAACTCTGCACTGGGCTCTGGGGGAAGCACAGTGAGAAAAACCAGACGTGCTCCCTGCCTGCCCTCCTGGGCCTGACGACCAAGCACTGAACAGATGCTTCTCTTCCACGGAGACCCCGGGTCCAGTGGGGAGCTGGCCACTACTTGGGTGGCAGAGAGAGCCCCAGGTTGGTGGCCCAGGGTTGGGGAGTTCTTCTGCACTTGGCGGGTAGCACCCTGGGAAGGCTGCTCACCTTCTGAATAACCGTAAGTTCTGAGTACTGTACTGCCTCCCATAAAATGTGCTTTATTTCTGACATGTGTGCTCAGACAGGTATAATTTTATATCACATACACTGTTCCCAGTTTGTACAAAACGACTCAGGGTTTTGCAGCTACTGATGAGGAATTTAGGGCAGTGGCAGGTTATGGGCTTCATGGGCAGCAGTTCTATGGGACTTGGGCAAGTTATTGAGTTTATCTGAGTCTCAATTTCCATTTTTGCAAGAGGAGCATATTCCAACCTTGTTTCAAGAATCAGAGCTACTGTATGAAAGCATTTGCTACATCACCTGGAATAATAATAATGATAATTACAACACTAATGACTGCTAACATCTATTAGCATTTACTATGTGCCAAGCATTGTGTTGAGCGCTTTCAGGCATTCATTTATTCTTTAATTCAACAAATACTTATCGAGATGTTAGATTAGAAGCTAGGGATACTGCAAGGAACACAACCAATACAGCCTCTGCTTCTGTGGAGTTGACCACCTACAGGAGGGTCAGATAGTAAACAAGTAACTGCACAAATAAACTATTTAACTGAAACTGTAATGACAAGAACAACAAAGGAGAAGTACAGTCCTCAGAGTAAGTGCCATTACACACACTTTCTAGGTGAGGAAATTAGAGATCAGAGAGGTTAGGCAACGGGTCTGAGGTTGCACGCCTGGGGAGCGGCAGAGCCGGGCCCCAAATCTCATTAAACGGATTATGCTGAGCATAGCATCGGCGGTTCCAGATCACCTACAGAGAGCCCACCACCTCCCAGGGCTCCTCCTCTAGTCTAAGAGCCACTGCTCAGAGCAAAGGTGGAACCAGAAGGCTGCCTGAGAGCAAAACGACTTAGCTGATCCTCCGTGCACCGCTGTGACCTGCAGCCCTTCCTAACCTGAAGCAGAAAGCTGGAGGGCTTGTCCCGGGGGTCACTCACCCCTGGGAAGGCAGCAGCGGGAGGAACTCTATAGTTGATAAATGAGTTTAGGAAGATAACTGCCCTGTTGTTGAAAACTAAGGGTAGTGGGTGTCACCAGTAGGCTGCTTCCAAGGGACCCCAGGCAAGAAGATGCAGGTCGCCACAGGGCCTGGTGGGTCGGCGTGCCTGCCTGACTCGGCCGTTGGCCAGCTCTGTACAATGGGGAGAATAAGTGTACCTCCTTGGAAGGCCACTGTGAGGCTGCAGTGAGATCAGACAAAGCGCTTTACTTGGCACCAGGCAGAGCGGCTGTCCTTGCGCGGACACCGAGGGTAAAGCTGGTCCTCCCCACCGCAAGCAGATCTCAGTGATAAAACAGACCTCCCTGGAGGGTGAGGACCTGTATACAGCTCTTGGCTCTTGGTTTGCTTTATTTACTGTAACATTCTTTTAACTTCACTTATTTACATGTCACCTTCATGATTTTTACCAACATAGCATCTACAGTATAAATTTTTTATTGTGTTAAATAAGCATAACACAAAATTGATCATTAGTGACATTTAGTACTGTCATGATGCTGTGCAACCACCACCGTTATCTTGTTCCAGAACATTTTCATCAATCACTCCAAAAGGAAATCCTGTACTGACTTACTCCCCACTCGCCCCTCTTTTCAATCTAAGCAACGACTCATCTACTTTCGGTCTCTATGGATTTGCCACTCTGGACATTTCATACACATGGAATCATACAAGATGGGGTCTTTTGTGCCTGGTTCTTTCCCTTAGCATAGCATTCTCAAGGGTCACCATGTTGGAGCATGTATCAGTAGTTCATTCCTTTTTATGGCTGAATAATATTCCATTGTATGCATATGCCATATTTTGTTCATCTATTCATCTGTTGGTGGACATCTAGGTTGTTTCCACACTCTGGCTACTGTGATAGTGCTGCTATGAACATTCACATGTAAGTTTTTGTGTGAATACCTGTCTTCAGTTCTTTTGGGTATATACCCAGGAGTGGAATTGCTGGGTTACAAGATATTTTTTAACCTAACAGTTTTTGAGTGAAATCACGAATTTATTGTGCTAATCGCATTAAGAGAGATACTTAGCTAGCAAAGAAAGAGAGGTAATCTACATGCCATCTAAGATCAGGAGGCCCAAAAGTAGTGCACGTCCACACTCTGGGGAGCTCAGAGCTCACGTATCCCCTCACTTACCGTGCATGAGGCTGCCAGCAGTGGGTGCTCTGGGGTGGGGTCCCGGGACCTGGGGCTAGGTTAGGTGCAGTGGCTACCGGATGGGTCAAAAGCACTGTTAGAGGGGGCTGGCCAGGGGTCAGAGCCAGAGAGGCAGCATTGATCATCGGGCCTGAGGGGTAAGCCTCCAGCCCACGTAGCTGTGGGAACACGGGGCACCGAGGAGACAAGGAGGTGGCCTGGAGGGACGGGGTGGAGGGCCCAGGGCTTCGGCCCGCAACAGAGACGACTGCAGAGCCAAGGCCCCAGGAGGGGTCTGGGGCTAGTTGCAGGCTGACCTGTCCTTCATTGCTCTGGAGGCCGACTCTCCAGGGGCCGGGAGGAGAGGGTGAGGCCACAGCACAGGGGCTGGCCTTCAAGCTTCCTTCAGACAGGCTCCATCCGGGAGTCCAGCCCCTACTTGGAGACCTCTGCTTTGCTCATTATGGGACGCCTAGAAAGAAGGGGTTGTTTATGATGGGGACTCTTTCATCTCTGACTTAAATTACACATCATGTGCTAACATTTTAACTCTGATGTCTTCTGGAATTCAAATGAGACATAAACATACTCCCAGAAGCACAGAGTCTACATTCATTACTGGGACCACCTCGACCAAATAAGAGGTGTCACCAAGTCTATTTATAGCTTAAACATCTTTCCACTGTCCTTCCCTTAAAATCTATTGAGGTAGTTCCCATAGAAACAAGGAAGAGTGTCCAGCCCCAAACGGTCATTCATTCATTCATTCATTCGGGCTTCATGTCTAGGGGTCGACAGCAATCAAGTCGTGGCAGGAGAATGTGGAGAAAAAGTATAGGGGCTCTGAGTGGAGAAACGGAGTGGACAGAGAAATTTTAGTTAATAAATAAAAGCGGCCATTTAAAATCCATTACATCATTAAATTTAAAATAAGACCAATGCCGAAAGCTAGCAAGGCTGTGGTGAAACGGGAAAACCCATACGTTGTTGGCAGCAGGGTAAGTTGGCACCACCTTTTTGGAAAGCATTAGGGATTCCAAAGCCAGAAAAATATTGATATCCTTTGACTAAGTAATCCCACTCGTAGGAACGTATTCTGAGGAAATAATTTTAAAAGAAGGGAAAACATTGTACACACAAAGGTATTCGTTGCAGGGACATCTACGGTGGTTAAAAGCAAAACAAAACAAAACAACAAAAATTGGAAACATTCTGGGCTTCCCTGGTGGCGCAGTGGTTGGGAGTCCGCCTGCCGATGCCGGGGACGCGGGTTCGTGCCCCGGTCCGGGAAGATCCCACATGCCGCGGAGCGGCTGGGCCCGTGAGCCATGGCCGCTGAGCCTGCGTGTCCGGAGCCTGTGCTCCGCAATGGGAGAGGCCACAGCAGTGAGAGGCCTGCGTACCGCAAAAAAAAAAAAATTGGAAACATTCTAATGTCAAACAATAGGGAAATAGCTAAGAAAATTAAAAAGAACTACATGACAAAAATGCTAGAACTGGTGGGGTTTGAAATACTTAAGAAAATTTATAGCAGTGTTGCAAGGTTGTCAGCGCAATTTTAAAAAGAATGTATAATTCACCTTTAAGTAAGATAACACTTTATTCTAATCATTGATATTTACTGTCAGATTTAAGTTTCTCACCAAAGTAGCAATAAATGTATATATTTGTTACGCATATCCCCACGTTGGGGTTTCCTCCCCAAATACCAGGAAACTTCATGTCGCTTCTCCTCCCAGTTATTTAACTGGTCAACCACCACGTGGGGCACTCGACATGCCCGTGAGCCCGCAGTGACTCCGGGGTGGGGCACAGAGCTTGGAGCCCTCCCTGCGGACGGAGCCGCGCGGGCCTGCTGACCTCACTCGACCTGCCGGGACGGTTCCTGCTTCCCTCCAGCTGCAGCCGCCCCTCCCGTCGCCTCCGAGTCTCTGCCCCACTGGCCTTCACCCACGCATTTGGGTAGGACTACTCCACCTGGGATCCCAGGCCCTCGGTGGCCTGGTCCATCTCACAGGCACTCGCAGTGCAGGGTGGCACTCGCCCAGGAACTTGCTGCACGGTCATCAATCGGGCGCTCTATCCCTACTCTGGGCGCCCGAGACGGAGGCTTCCCACACACCTGCACGTCAGGCCGGTCTGTAAGGACAGTGGCCTCACTGGCCCCTGAGCCCCTCTTGGAGGCATCCCCTGCTCCTCAAGAGGTGACCAGGCCTCTGATGCTCAGCCTTGGGCTTTTGCCACTGCTGGGCAGGAGAGCCACAGCCTTGGCTAGCCCAAAACCTGGCCTGCCACCCTGATTTACTTCCCAGCAGTGGGGAGAAGGCAGGTGAAAAGGCATGAGGCCTATGTTCTCCCAGAATGTTCCAGATGGAGCAAGTAGCATTTTAGAGTGCTGCTCCCATTTTCACCAACAGACCTATGTGAATGCTGCTCCCATTTTCACAAACAGCTGTGAAAAACGCCAAGTCCTGGAATGGGCTGTTGAATACATACTACAAAATGACAAATTCCTACCAAAGACACATTTACATATAAGGTAAAAACCATGCAATAAAATTTATGTTGTAATTTTCTATATTCAACACGTTTTAACTAAAGAATACATTAAAAAAAAGAGAGAAAGAAAGAAAAGGAAACTTAAAATCCCGTGTGAGCAAAAGGCTGGCAATTATTCTTACTTGGGAAGAAATATCGTTTATTCTGAGATTATGGACTGCTTGCACTGTTGGTATTAAAATGTTCTTCCTCGGGGAAACAATGATGATAGTTTATATTATCTTTACTCGCCATTTAAAAATAAAGTTGGCAGCCTTGTGAGAGTCTCCAAACTTTCTTTTCCCCATGAAATCCAAAGTCTGGGACCCACTAGCATGAGGTCACACATGTTTCTCTGGCAGCAGGCAGACTGTTGGCTGGCACGGAGGGCGCCAGAGCTGGAAACCCCCAAGGGCGGCTTGTAAGGCAAATTAGATGGTCAGGCAGGGAGGCAGCTTTGTGTTGCTGCAGGCTGCAGGATCTCTAAAACTTAAAAAATACTTGAAGGTTGAATAAGTAGGAATTTCAGTTTGGGACAAAAATCTCAAGCTTGAGTTCTCCTCTTTCCTCTTTCTTCCGGTCAGAGTTTACATCCTACCGTAGGGCGGAGCACCTGAACCCCAGTCTCACTCGGGGCCTCAGCCCCCGGCGCCCCTCCTTGGCCTGGCAGGTGCAGGATGGCAAAGCCCCAGCTCTCACGGATCTCCGGAGCGGCTCCCAGCCGCTGCACAGGCTGCCCAGTGCTATGAGGGGGCAACCACCCAGCCCCGTGGAACGGCCATCCCTCCCGGTGCCCAGCTTCCAACCTCAGAGCAGCCCTGAGCCCACTCCTCAGTCCCTCCCCGCCTTGGTGCCTCTCTTATTCCCTTTGGTGGCTGGTTTTCCCCAAAGGCTGCCTAGCCCCCACCCCCCAGCTGTCCCTCCCTTGGGGCACCCTGTCGTCTCCTAAGTGAACGACTGGGCTTCCTGCTCTGCCCTCATCTGCCTGCACCCGTTCTCCACCCTCCCTCGCCTCCCCCCACCTCCGCCAGCGTGGACTCCCAGGCTGACTCCATGCTCATTCGGGTATCTTTAATGTCTCCCTATCTACAGTACCTTTTTTTTTTTTTTTTAAGGTTTAAAAGAACATTTCTTTTCTGATTAAAGGGAATTTATGTTCATCCTAGAAAACACAGAAAAGCATGATGAGAAAAATAACTGCCTGTAATCCCACGATTGTGAAATGACCTCTCGTGGGATCTAGGTGTGTCCCTCACATAAACACACTCCTCCGTACAAGCCGACCGCAGGCCATGGCGTGGTTCTGGTGGACAGTTCCATTGGTGGAAGGCCCCAGGGGACTCATTCTTCAGTGGAAATGGAAAGGTCCCAACCCCGGAGGCGCTGGCGCATTGTCTTAAGTACTGGACACCCTAGATGCCTTCTGAGAAGGCCCCAGGAGACGGACAGGGGCTGCCGCGGGCCCCGCTGCCAGCCCAGGGTGTGTCCTGTCCAGGTCCATCTTGACAGCACATAATCAGAGCTATTGCTTTACACAGGTGCTGGGCCGGCTCCAGGGTCTGGGTGTGGACAGGCGCACATCTGACCCCGTCAGTCAGGCCCTCCCCTGCCTCACCACCTTCTCTGGTGCCCCAAAGCCAACTCTCAAAGTGGGAGGAAAAGGAAGAGGGTGGACCTCCAGGGGTGGAGAAGAGGGGCTGCAGTAACGAGAGAGCCCCAGCTCCCTCCCTCCTCCCTCCTACAGGCTTGCTGCCGTGACAATGGCCACAACAATCATAATCACAACAGCATAAAAGCTGACCCGTGTTCAGAGGTCACCACGTGTGGAGCATCAAGACCAGCAATCAACACGTGTCATCCGTGTTCCCCAACGGGTGGACACAGCCCACTGAGAGGATCATTGGTCCAGGGATGGACATTTGTATCTATTTTAACATGTTTAGAAAAACGACAGCACAGCAAACCCTCAAAATCACAGATAAGAATAAAATAGATTTAAAGAGAAAAACTGAGCCAGAACATTAGTAGGATTAGTGAAGATGGTCATAAATGCCCAAAGTTTGGGGAAACAATGCATTGTCTTAGAATCCTCACAGTAGCTGTTCTATGGATGGCAAGGCGCAGGGAGGTTCCTGGCACCCGGGGAGTGGAGACTGGGGTTAGGGCCTGAGCCCTGGAGACTGGGCCTCTATCGCCCTGGTCTCCGCTGAGGACACCTCTGCTTTTCCTCCCCTCCACCCTCGCTCTGCTGACCCACCGGCTACTCACACGTAGCCCAGTGAAGATTCTCTGAGCTCTGATCCCAGATGGGTCACACCACGGGCCGTTCGCCATCCACCTCCCTACAGGTCTCTTACCGGTCCTATCCACCAGGGCCTCTGTGGCTGGCACAGCCAGGCACACATCAGGTTGGGTATGGGAGTGTTTGTGCAGCGCTGAGTAGGGTGCCTCTTCCCGAGAAGGAGAAGACTGGGTGGTGGTGTGGTTGGGTGAAGTCTGCCACAGCCCTGGCAGACACAACTTCCTAGTCAGAGTGCCCCAGCAATGGCAGGTCTGGAAAGTTCTCCCAGCCCCAGGCTGCACCAGCAGGCTCCTGGAGTTGGGGGCATGGGGTGACTTGTGGACTCTTGCCTCACCAGGCCTGCTGTGTGTCAGCACAGGGCAGCATGACCCCCCTTCTGGCCAGACCTTCCTCTGAGGCAGGGTGAGCCCAGACAAGGCACTGCTGGCCCTGAGGCCTGGACTCATCTCCCCGGAAGGATCGTCTTCCATCCCTTATGAGGACGGACAGTTGCGGTGCAGGGAAAGGCACAGGAGCAGATAACAGGGAGAGACAGAGCAATCCTGTGGGACCCAAGCTCGGGCTCCTCAGCCCTGCCAGGACCAGAACAGGACACAGAGGATTCAGATTCGGTTTGAGTTACAACTTACGGCCATGAAAGCGCTGCCTACCCACCAGTAACGGTGACCCTAGTGCACTCATAATAAACTAGTAAGTCTCACAGGCTGAGGGCCCCCTGGATGTCCGGCACTGGGCTTCACCGAGGGGGCTGCCAGCATTATGCCCACTTTACAGTCGTGGACACTGAGACACGGAGGTGCCCGAGGTCACACAGCTAGGGAAGGACCCAGACTCTGTCCTTCAGTGGCCGACCTCCACGGGACACGCCGCTCTGCGGGCTGAGAGCTGGCATGAAGGGTTCTATTTTCCAGGGCCTCCTGGACAACCTAAGGATGGTGGCAACTTGTGAGCTTATCCAACACCTACGCCCCGGGGGGAGCCCGCACCCGGGATGGTTCTGGCTTCCGTTTCTTGCACTGGCCTGGGATTGCTGGTGCCCATCCACCCTCTCTTCTCGGGGCTCCCGGCTCCCGGGACATGCTCCTTGTTCTCGCTGGCAGCTTGGTGGCTGGTACCGCGCCATGAGTACTGGACCAGCTGAGTCGGGCTCGGGTCCTGAGCTCCTGTTTCAGCTCTGGCCCTTACGAGCAACACAGCCGTGGACGAATTCCCATACTTCCCCGCAGCCCCATAACCTCATCTGTAAACGAGGGGGTTGGAACTTCTGGCCTGACAGTCAAGAACGCTTTGATTCTAGAGACCAGTGTGCTATACACCGTGTCATGAAGTATAAGGCTGTGGACATGAGCACACACGTGCTGTCCCCAACGCCTGGACACGGCCCACTCACTCTGCAGCTTGAGGCTCAGGCCGCACTACCTGCAGAGTCCCCCTGCCCACCTCGGGCCTCTCCTCTGTAACAATGGGTCGCTTTGTAATTAAAGGAGGCTGATCCCCATGACATTAGAGGCTTCCATTCCCCGAGGTCTGCTGCCAGCTCCGCATCACACCTCCCTGAACCCTCAGGCGGCCCCGTTTACAGAAGAGGGACCTGGGCTCAGAGCACTTGAACAACCTGAGATCACCTGGACGGCGAGGGACAGAGCAGGGTCCAAAGCCTCGTCTGCCTGACCTGTTGATTACCTGACGCCTGCGCCCCCAGGCTCTGAGCACCGAGGGCCGGGGGCCACGTCTGCCCTACCCAGAGCTGCCTCCCCAGCACTACCGCAGTATCTCCTACACCACAGGCTCTTAGTAAATAGCTCTTAAATCAAAGAAGCGGCGGGGGGTGGAAGATGTGTAAATCAGAACCCTTTTAGTTGCAAGTGACAGAAACTCACCCGGAACAGCTTCAAAATGGGGAAGGACTTTAAGAATCCCAGAATGGCTCACAGGACCAGGGGCTGCACCTCAGAATCCGGGCAGCCCCAGGACAGCCCCAGGGAGGCTGGCGCAGGGGACTCGAGCTGGCGCTTGCTGCCTGCACAACCTACTCTCCCCACCTTGTACTGCTGCCCCTCTTGGGGCACGACTGCACGCCTCATTTACTCAGACTCTCCATATGGCAGAGGTCAGGCCACTGGCAGCTGTGGTGTCCGGATATGACAGCGCTGCAACCAAGGCAGAGAGATTCCCCCCTCTCCCTGGCCTCAGAAAAACAAAACAAAACAAAACAAACAGGCAAAACTCTAACTGACCTAGTGTGAGCCCCACGACGGGCTGGGGGCTGATGTGCCACGATGGGGCCAGATTCAGGTCTGGTCCTCTGCGGTCAGGTGGTGGGTGAGAAGGAGACCTGTGAAAGCCCCACACAGAGTGGCGGAGAGGGCGGAGCTCCGTAACGCTCAGGAGACTCTCCCCTCCTGCTTGCTTCTCTCTCCTCCCACCTCACTCCATCACCTCTGCTGCCATGGCTCCCCTGGCTGGCAGCCCCAGTGGGTCTCATCCATGTAAATGCCCCACTCTGGGCTGCTGCCAACCACACCTCTCCCACCCAGTGAGCTGAGGCTCCTTGGGCAGTCCTGGGCCTTCCGGGCATCTGTGGGAAGTTCAGGTGGCCAGACTGGTGACGCCCAACCTGGGGTCGTTGGATGACTGAGGTCATTACTAGTTTATTGCAGAATTGGAGTCCACTGGGGGCACAGACATGAAATGCTTTATTCTCTCCAACGCCACTCCCCAGCTGCGCTGTGTTGACTCCCCTTTCCAATTTTGGGCAGCTGGTCCCTCAGTGAAATCTGCGCCAGATTCTGTAACTTGGCAGTCACTTTCCATGATTAGCATGGTAGCCTTTCAAGATTTCAGACTCGGTTCTGTGTATCTGAAGACTTGATTCAAACTCCATTCAAAGCTCACCTCTGTCCTCCCTTCCCACCCCCCCCCCCGGGGGTCTGGAGGAGGTGGGATGCGGGGTGCTGTGCTCTCTACCAAGGCCATTGTCTTTGTTTGAACCTCCTTCCCTAATGCCTTTCAGACTCCAGCAGACCTCACTGGGCCCACTCTCTCCGGGAGGCGGGGTGGGGAGTGAGATCCGCTCACACAGGGGTCACCTGTCACTGGTGGGAGAACCTGGTCTGGTTTCCTCTGATGCAGGTGGTGCTCTGGGTCTCCTGGGGATGTGTTCAGCTGTGTCCTGGCCCCTCCATGGCCGAAGGGCAGCCAGGCATCCTCTCCCTGCCATGAGAGGCACATGTCCTGACCCCTCTCTAGGCTGAGTGTCCCCCACGGCTTGGTGCGGTGGCCACCTGGGCAGCCACAGCTCCTGCCCCACTGCCAGCTTCTGCTCCCTTCACATGGAGACACAGTAACATCTGGGGTAGCTGCTGGCATCCTGTGAGGGCCACCGCGAACGGGAATGGGAGGTGAACCCACCTCTTCCCAGACGCCCGCGTTCTTTAAGCCTGATGATTCCACAGATGCCCCCCTTCAGAAATCCCTACACCAGAAATAGGCACCAGTTTCTATGTTCAGTAGGACCTGAACTTCAGGGGCTATGTGTCAATCACCCTCTCCCTCTCCTTCCCCAGGGGGGTGGGGAGCTGAAAAGGATGCAGCCCCTGCTCTCAGCTGCCCCGGGGTGCTCCTGCGCTCCACGGTGGGCCGAGGGTCCTGCAGTCCCTCATCATGTGCCCAGTCCCTCTCTTGTAGGAGGCACCCCAACCTTCGCAAAGGACTCTCCCAGAGACTCCCCACTTGGCTCTGGGGAGGAGAAGCACCCGTCTCACCTCAAACTACCCTTGTTGTGAGTCCAGGACCCTCTCTCCTGCATGACGCCTCCCAGATTCACAGGGGTGGGTGTGGGGAAGGGGCTGAGACTGGAGGTGGGGCCGGAAACCATCACCTCAGTTCCGTGCGACAAACGTTATACAGTTACTCTCGGCTGGTCGGAAGCTCTGGTTAGCTACGAGCTTGTTAACAAGAAGGGGGTGAGGCATTTCTTTTCACCTAACACCAGCAGCACGTTTCACAGAGACAGTTTCTATTGCAACAGTAAAGAAACAGAGCTCTGCATCTGTTCTGGGGGCAGGAGCGAGGTGGTGACCCCGGGCAAGACCTCTGACTCTCTGAGGCTCGGTTTCCTCATCTACATGATGTAGATCAGGATAGAGCTTCACACTGTACCTGAACTTCACAGTACACATGGCAGCTATGATTATTTACAGGAGTTTTCAAAACCCAGAGTTAAGAAGAGACACGAAAGGGGTCCTGGGTGGAGAAGGGATCACAGGCTCGGTGTCCTCAGGCTGCGCCAGTTCTGGCAGAGGAGCCTAGCCCAGTGCCGGGTACATGCGGGCCTGTAACACATATTTCCTTGAATGGGAGGTGTTCTCTTAATTCCAGAAGACTGTTCATCTGCTACTTACTAATGAGGTGTTCTGAACACAGACTTAAACTGCATTTGGTCCAGCAACCAAAAGAGAGTGTGGGTCATAAAAAAAAAAAAAAGAAAAAAGGAGGAGAGACCCCTGTGTGTGTGGAGGGGTCGGTGGCCCTCCCATCCGGGAGGGGCGGGAGCCGGCAGCTGTCTCCCGGAGCGCCTGCTGGAGCTGGATGGCAGCCGTGAATACTTTCTTTCTTAAGTGAAGCTCTTCTCTGTGTGTGCTGAATTGCGGCATTCACAGTGGGAGTGGGGACAAGAGCATTTACCAAGCGGGTACCAGGCATCCGTGGGTGCAGCCCGGGGGGGCAGGGACCCGAGACCTGGCCGGGCCAAGGCTCTAGCCGGAAAGGAAGCTGAAACCCACTCCTCCGGCCATCCCTCCGACCCCCATGGTAGGTGCTGGGGTGGGGGTGAGGGGACCGGATGAACACTGTGACCACAGACCTCGGCAGGGGAGAGACAAGGCCCAAAATAGGTTGAGCGTCAGGGGCGTCAGCTGGGATTCGCCCCTTCCAGCAAGTCAGGGCTCAAGCATTCTGTTTACCAAACGCTCTGCACACATAGAAACCAGGACGGTCTGGGTTCCACGTTACAGGGGATGGGGGGTGGAGAGGGCGCCCCGGGGTGGGTTTTGAGGTGCTGAAAGCTTCTCTGACAATGCCAGGGAGGAGGGCCAGGTCTCGGGGTGCCCATAACGAGCCTGGCAGAGGAAGAAAGGCGATGGCAGGCCTGAGGGCGGGCGGGGGCTCGTCCCTGCCGGGCACACCCCACCCCGAGCAGCTCCAGCCTGGCAGGTAGCGGGAAGGGAGTGACGTCTGCAGACAAAGGCGGCTCTGCGGAGGGGAACGCCACCGCAGCATGCTCTGGAACCCGTGAGAGTAATCAGAACCAGCTGAGGACGGAGCTGCGCTTCCAAGGGCTGCCAGGAAGAGGGATTTCCAGCTGCAGAAGCCTGGGGACGTTTCTCTACCCAGGAGCACTCCCCTGCCCCGCTGCTCTTCTCTCTCCTGGGCCGAGGGTGGGTGGGCATCGGGGAGAAGGGCAGCCCCCTGGGGTGCACTGTGCCTCCTCCCTTGTGTCCTCCTCATGCGGCCTGGCTGCCCGTGCCACAGGCTCTGCAGACGTGGAAGTACCTTACGTGGATACATCCTAACCGGTGACAAGAACACTGCGTGCTTGGTGCCTCTGAATGCCCGCTTTGCAGATGAAGACACTGAAGCACGGAGAGGTGACATGAATTGTTCAAGGCCACGCAGCTAGTAAGTGGTGGAAAGTTTGGTTTTAGAGCCCACACTCTATACCAGTACACTGGCCTGCCAGGCAGGAAGATGATGATGATGATGATGATGAAAAAATAAAGCACTCATTACATGGCAGGCACTTTGGATACCTTATGTCATTTCATTCTCATGACAACCCTATGAAACATAGGTATTATTTTTATCATCCCCAATTTACAGAGGGGGGAATGAAGGCACAAAAGATCAGTTACTTGCCCAAGGCCATTCAGCCAGGAAGGCCAGGCCTTGGGCTCAAACCCCGGTCCCTCCGACTCCAGCACCCATGACTGTACCACCAAGCCCTTCACTTATCCACCCAACAGCAATGATAACTGAGCACCCAGTGAGGTGTGCCAGGCACTGTGCTGAGCACTGGGGACCCAGGGGTGACGAGGTGACCGCTTCACCCGTACAGCCTGCTGCGGGAGGGGAGAACATCAATCACACCAGTATATAAATAAACCTAAAATTCCAAGTGTGAAGGAAAGTGTATCTGGCCTGAGCGATGCTTCAGAAGGTTTTTTTTTTTTTGAGGGGGAAGCGGTGTTTGAAAATTTATAAAAGTCATTTCTGCAAGATGATTTATGATCTTTTTCATGTGCCTTTTATTTCCTATTCTGTGCCAGGAAAGCAGTTGGACGTCAGGGACATGTTAATAAAATTGGTCGAATGAGGCTTGTTTCACAGTCCAGACATCCTCTGCTGCTTAAACACCACATTTTCCCAGGTCAGTGACACCTGGCCATTTTGGTGAAGGAGAGGCAAAGGGAGAGACTAAAAGCCTCAAGCCATCTCCCAGGAAATGGCTGTGAAAAGCCAAACCACACAGCCGTCAGAAGTAGGGATGGTCACGGCTGGGCCACCCGGCCTCACGTTCTTGGCAAACTCATCTATCTTGAGCAGTGGTTCCCACAGCACCGTCCTCATGGGAACTTTTTAGAAATGCAAATTCTCAGGCCCCACCCCAGGCCTACAGAATCAGAAACTCTGGGGTGGCAAACTGTGTGTTAACAAGTTCTCAGGTGATTCCAAAGTTGCTAAAGCTTGAGAACCTTTGATCTAGGATGGGCTGGAATGATGAGCATAAGGGACCCAGCGCTGATTGGGTGCCTACGATGTGTCAAGCACACAACATCTCAACCTTCATAGTAATTCTGGGAACAAACAGTATTATCCTACAAGTGAAGAAATGAGGATCAGAGCTTCCCTAACTTGCCCATCCTCACGCTGCTGGGAAGCTGAGAGCTTAAAGCCTGTTAACGTCTGTGGACTTTGGATGCAGACAGGCCCAGCCAGTCCAAATTCTGCCTTTGCCACTTACTGGCTGTGTGGCAGTGGGTCAACTCCCTACCCTCTCTGTGCCTGAGCTACCTCATCACTTAAAATGGAAGACAGTAAAGAGAACCTCTCCTGGAAGTGTCTGTTTTTGAGGATTCAGTGAAATAATCCACTTAAAAGGCCTCTCACCATGCCAGGCACACAGTAAGTGTGCAGCAGACGGTAGATATTTTGTAAGAGCACAAACCTTGTAAGTACTGAGGGCCTTTGAGCCCCCGAAATTGATGTGATCAAGTGCAGGCAGTGACTCTCATGTACTTCACTCACAGGAGAGCTCTTCAGACTAGTGTAGAGCCCAGCTACTCTTATTTAGAAATAATTCTATCAGATTTCTGGGACCTCGGCTGGCGAGAAGCAACAAATCAGGAGAGGGATGGGAGGCTGGGAAGGGAAGGTGACTGCTGCCTTGGAAAGAAGAGCTAGAAAAGTAACAACAAACACAGCTGCCTGGAGCTTACAGGCAGTAAAGTTAGTCTATTCAAGACGACTGAGTCACCAAGGAGAGTGTGATTAGCCAAGATTTTCAGAGGGTAGTGTGCTCTGTGTGTGTGTGTGTGTGTGTGTGTGTGTGTGTGTATGTGGGTCTGTGTGAAAAGCTTAATGAGAATGGATAAAAATTTTAAAGCACTGGATGTTTCAAGAGATAACCTTGTAGCTTCCCAGTCACCTTGATTATCCCAAACGGCTTGGTCCTTGGAGCCTGAAGAGCTGAGGCTTCCCCACGACAGAGGCAGGTCACCAGGGTCTGAGAGTGCCAGACGGCCCAAGTTCAACACTAGCCCACCACGTACCCACTCTTACCCTGGGCAAGTCAAGTAACTTCTTAAGCCTCGGTTTCTGCCTCTGAAAATTGGGTAATAATAAAGGAACCTATCTCTTGGGGTTGCTCTGAGGATCAGTAAGCACTCAGTAAATGTTACAAACCACATTTGGATGTGCACATGTGCAATTTCCACAAGCCTGCTTCCCGCCATGTTGGTTAAGCAGACTTCACACACAGGCTGCAGACCAAGGCAGGGGCAGGGAGGCAACTCTATGGCTAAAGGACTGTTGGTCGTGAGGCTCTGTGGGAGTGGTTCTGGGATGGACAGACATGCAAACCAGAGAGGGAAAACTAAAGGAGGCCATCTGGAGAGATACAAAATGACCAGTGATCTCCCGAGGACCCGGTGTATTGGAAACCCAGGATAATGGGGCTCCCAGTTACTAAAGGAAGAGAGCCAGCATTTACCGAACACCTACAGTGTAGCCTGTATTGCACTAGGGTATTTGCACTCACATTGACTCACTTATTCCTGCCAGCCATTCTGGGAAGGTGGTGCTACCATCCACAGTTGTTAAATGAGGTTACTGAGACGCAGAGAGGATTGGTGACGTTCAGAAGTCACGTGGTTAATAAGAGGCAGAGGTAGAATTCAAGCCCAGGCCTGGCTGACCCCCATCACGCCACCACGACAGCCATGGTCCAGCAGGGAGGGAGGGAGCTGGCGATACACCTGTCCTCACTTTCTTCCCACCCTCTCATCACCTGCTGGCACCTGCCATTGGCCAAACCCAACCCGAAGCCAGAAGGCAAGGGAGCCCATCGAGGCAATCCATACAGGTCAGGCTCTGGGCATGGGGCAGCAACTGGAGAATATCCAGCACAGGGGAAACCTGTCCCCTGCCCTCCAGGGTTTCAGCCTCAGAGCTGAGATTTATCCAGTCCAGCACAGGGAGGGTGAGAGGAAGGGCAGTGGGGGTGGTCTGGAGGCTAGCAGGGCTGAAGCAAGCCTCCTGCACCAGCTGCCCCTACTCCTTGCAGGGCCTGTGTGGGTGCCCCTGAGATGCCACACTCCAGACCTACTAGTCAGAGAAGCCAGGGCAGGTCTGAGAGCCTTAAGCCCAGGAAGATGCAGAAACAACCCATTCTGATTTTCAAGGGCCACAGCTACAAGTTCTCGCCTCTCCCTGACAGGGCCTGCTGCAAAGTTCCCCTTCCAGCCTTGGGGCAGCGGAGCCATGAATCTTTGCTGAAAACAATTTCCAGCAAGCCCCAGGAGACCCTGAGCTGTCCATGTCTCTCCAGGTAATAACCTTGTGAGCACTCACCTCAGGAGCTGCCTCAAGGATGAAAACAAACTAGTTCAAGGAGTGGGGTAAGTAAATGGACTTTTCCAGTCCACTACAGCCTGAGGGGACACACAGGATCACATTAACAGCAATTCAAAAATGTTGTATAGATCCACCAGCATATCTGCAGCACCGCAAACTCATTCCCAGGTTTCCCCCAGTTATTTCTGGTAGTGTCTGGGGTGGGGTCTCCTCACTCCAGCTCCTTGCTGGCACCTGTTTCCCCACACTCCTACAGGATGGTGCCCAGCACTACCCAACTGTCAGTGCTGGCTGTGGTCAGGGCTGCCATGTACAGTTGCACAGGGTGTGTACTGCCCAACTGGACAGGGCAGTCCCGACTGTGGATCACTACCTTGTTCCCAGAACTCTACTTCAAGGGCTCCCAAGTGGCAAACCTTCAAGGTGCTTATCAGTGCAGCACGATGCTCACCATATCAGAGTCGTGCTGGGTTTCTGCCTCCAAAACCTAGCCTGAGTCCAACCACTGGTCACTATCTCCTTGACACTGCCCTGGTGCCAGTCCCCTGGCTTCTCACCTGGACAGCCCCTCAAGTCTCCTCACAGTGTCCTCAGCTCCATCCTTATTCCGCCTGGACCACTCTCCACCCAGCGCCAAGAGGGACAATGAGAAAACGCCAAGCAGCGCATATCATCTTCCTGCCTGCAACCCTCCAGGGGCCTCCACTGCACGCTGAATCCAACCCTAAGGCCTCACCTGGCCTACAGGACCTGCCCGGCATGCCTCTCTCATTCCGCCTCCCTCCACTCTCCTGCTTGGCCCCTCTGCTGGGCCACACTGATCTTTCAGGGCCAAGCTCATTCCCACCCCATTGCTTTTGCACGTGCTGTTCCTTTGCATGGCTGCCTCCTTCCAGTCTTTGGGCCTTGGTTCACGTGACCCTCCCTCCTAGAAGCCTTCCCTGAGCACCCCGTTTAAAATAGCCTCCCTCCCACCCCCGCCCACCCCCATCTCTCCTATTCCACTAACTGGTTTCATCGGTCTGGAAATGATCTCATCTCTTCATTGTCTGCCTCCTTAAAAAGACATACACTCCAAAAGGCCAGGGGCCGTGTCTGTCTTGTTCACTGCTGGGTCCCCAGCTCCTGGCACTGTGAACATGTGTGAAATAACGGAGTGGATGTCTCCCACGGAAGAGGGGGCCTTTGCTCTGTTCCACGGCACTTGCTGAGACTTGTGGCCCCGAGCCTCATGGCTCAGCACTGCGTGAGCCCTGGTCTCACCACGAGTGTAGTGAAATCAGCTCCTCAGGCCTCTGCTGAGAGCCCTCGCTGTCCAGAGCTCAAGCTCAAGCTGCTCTCTGGGAGCCAGGCCGGATTCAGGCTCTATCCTGGTGGCACTAGAGGTCCACGTGCCTGGGTCTGCATCTTTGCTCCATCGCTTCAGCTGTAGGCCCTTGGGCAAGCTACTTAATCACTCTAACCCTTATTTTCCTCAGCTCTAAAAGGAGGAAAGCAGTGCTTCTTACCACCTGGAGTTGTTGTGAATATAAAGAAGATAATTAACATGGACCTTTTGCACAGTGCCTGCACCCAGTAAACGCTCAACCAGTGTCATCGCCATTACTAGTTCCCATGAAGTTGTCTCCCACATGTTCTTCTGGGACCCGAGCGCAGCCATCCTCCCATATCTGCTCAAGCAAAGCAAATCCAGAGACCCGCCCCCCTCAGGTGCTGGCTCATCGCTTTGGATGCCAGCTATAGATAACTTGTGAATAGCAGCTCCCTATGGGTTCACTGAGAAAGATGAAATGAGGGATTTAAAGAGGAATGATTAATATCTGTATCCACAGAGATGCACACAACATGGGCCTATCCTCAAGGAACTCACAGTGCAGGAGAGGAGAGCAGATCTGCAAGCGAACGCATCCACTGGGAGGGGGCGACGTCAGCACCGAGTGGTGGCCCCGTGGACTCAGGTGGCCGCCTGCAAACACTCAGCCTGAACGCTACGGAGAACCTCACGGCAAGTCAAGTCAGATTTTATCACCAAATGAACTTGTGCCAAACTTCTAAAAAAAGGCTTGCTGGGGTGTTTTGTTTGTTTGTTTGTTTTTTACTTTTTCAGCAATTTGGGGTTCTGAATTCATGGAGGAGGGAGTGTGCTCTCACAGTCAGGGCCGAGTCATCCATCAGGTGCAGGAGGCACGGGGCCGGGGGCTCACGATACTATCAGGGGCCCCCAAAATGTTCTAGCTTCTTTTAAAATGAGAGTAAAAAGTGAAATTTTAGGTCAGAAAATGCTTTAATATATAATGTTGGCATATTTGTCCTTACACCAATGCAGTCATGGAAGATGGTTTTTAATATTTTTAGTGGGGGAAGGAGCTCACCAAGTACCCAGGGAGGGAGGGAGTTGCGGGCCCTGCTTGCAGCGCCGCCCGCACAGACCCCGGGAGGACTGGCTGAGATAAGGCCGGGGAACGGACAGGCACAATGCCCGACACGGAGTAAACAATAAACGATGATGACAGTAACGACCACGATATTTTCACATCTCTTTTTTCTCACCTATGAAAAGGAGTAACTGCTGCCCTCCCCACCCGCAGGCCTGCCGTGAGACTCAAGGGAGACAACAAATGCCAAAGCACTTTGGGGACCAGCCCTGCCTGCAGAGGAGAGGGGCTAAGACTGGGGACACCGACATCATCCACTTGGACCAGGAACATGAGCGGACATCCCTCTGCTGCCTCACCCACACCTGGCGGGACGGCCCCGAAAGGCCCATCACAGGTACTGCCTTCCTTCCTGTACCTGCCTGGCAGACGGAGCAGTGGAGAAGAGGAGAGGGCAAGGCTGGGGCAGGGGCACCCGGGAGCCAGATCAGTGGAGGAGGGAGTTACTCAGGACCCCCAGAGCCAGCTTGGGGCAGGCCTGGGGCAGCTCGCCAGGGGTTTAGACACAGCCTCACCATGTCAGGGCGGCTGTCTTTCTCTCCTTGGTCTCCTCCCCGCTCTCCTCCTAGGTAGACTCCCGAATGGTGCCCTCTGCTGCCCTCACCCCCGAGACCCTGAGTCAGAAACCCTGGATGAGCTTTCGAAGGCTAGTATTCCCCTGCAGTCATTCAACAGTCATTCAATAGCATGTGCTTCTATGCACTAGGCCTCAAGTGAGATGCTCACGCCAGAGCCCAGAATGAGGCTGCCCCAGGCCCAGCCCTTGGACCTCTACGATGACACCAGCCCATCTCCCCGCCAGCGCCAGCACCTCTGCTTCGTGATCCCGCCCTGGCCTCATGCCTGGGGAGCTCACTCCATCAGTCTCTTGTCAGAAGCCCTTATTTATCTGCTCAGCCGCCTCGCTGGGCCCCAGGACAGATAAGCGAGGTTGGCAACAGCTTGGCTACCCCTCGGGACGAGAATTTCAGCAGGTATCTATCTGTAAGCAAACTGGGGTCCTTTCCCACTGACCGTAAAACTGCCTCCAGTCCCTCATCTCCTGTTTAGGACAAAGGTCCTGTCTGATACAGACAACAGTGTTCCAGAAGCAACCGTTTTTAAAATTTTTATGCTGGATGGGGATGATTTTAAACAGCTTTGGAAATTTCCTGTGAAGTGTTTCTTACGAACCAAGAAGAAAACCAGGAAACGAAAATTAAATCTCTCCTGTCTCTGTTCTTCAGTCTCCCCTCTTGGGGACAAGCCCCCACGTGAGCTGCAGGGTGAGAGAGAGGCGACAAACCAAATGAACATTCCTTAAGATACTGTTACGAAGACAAAATGAAAACCAGTCAACTGAAGTCTCAGCAAATTGGCTTCGGGCAAATTGGCCTGGAGCCCATAGTTGGTGCTCAGATGGGGTTTAATAAGTATCTGTTGCCTGAGCTGCAGCGAATGTGTTTGTCAGGTGATGTCCAGGCTTGAGAAGAGGCACTGCCCTGACTCTGTCCCCTGGCAGGTGGGTTGGGAAGTCGGGAATGAGATGGACAAGCTGACAACAGCCTCTCCAAACTGCTTTGTAACTGAGAATGCACCCTGTGCTGACATTTGGATAGACTTGCCCGGCAAGCACTTAACAGACACAGTGTCCTCGTAGGGCTTTCCATATACTGGGACATCCTCTGTGACACTGGGTAGTATGGGAGGACTATTAGCACTGCCTTAGATACTTCCCATAAAAGAAGTCTCCCAACTTCTCACCAGGAAACATGTGGCTCCCCTGCCAGACATGAGGCAGCAAGTCACAGGACCCGACCACAAGGCCTCCAGGAGAGGAGGGGACCAGCTGGCTCACTCTCAGCTCAGAGGCAGCTGCTTCATTAAATCTGGATGGATGGACGCTTCTGGCAGTTCCACAGCCTTCCTGATGCTCAGACACTCCCGTAGGCCTTTCCAAGACCAGCTGACCAGGAGAGGAGGGGCCTGGCCTTTTTGTCCCTCACCCATGGCTCAGCCTCACTGCAGCCTTGATCACTAAAAACTGCCACACTTCCTCGAATCTGAGAAGTCGTCAACCATTAAATGGGCCATGTTCTAGTAAAAGAGAAAAAGTACTGCCAATTAAACCCTGACATGCTACTAACTTTAAGATGCCTCTTGGGGCTTCCCTGGTGGCGCAGTGGTTGAGAATCTGCCTGCCGATGCAGGGGACACGGGTTCGTGCCCCGGTCCGGGAAGATCCCACATGCCGTGGAGCGGCTGGGCCCGTGAGCCATGGCCGCTGAGCCTGCGCGTCCGGAGCCTGTGCTCCGCAACGGGTGAGGCCACAGCAGTGAGAGGCCCGCATACCGCAAAAAAAAAAAAAAAAAAAAAAAAAAAAAAAAAAAGATGCCTCTTGATTTCAGAGATCCTAAAACAAGAAAAAAGTGTTAAAAAGTTAGAATCGGGGCTTCCCTGGTGGCGCAGTGGTTGAGTCCGCCTGCCAATGCAGGGGACACGGGTTCGTGCCCCGGTCCGGGAAGATCCCACATGACGCGGAGCGGCTGGGCCTGTGAGCCATGGCCGCTGAGCCTGCATGTCTGGAGCCTGTGCTCCACAACGGGAGAGGCCACAACACTGAGAGGCCCGCGTACCGAAAAAAAAAAAAAAAAAAAAGTTAGAATTGAAGAAATGTAATTTGTTTTCAGGACAACATAACACAGTGTTTCTGCTATCTCTGATGTAAGTCTTCATCACAGTCCCATTACTGCCTAGCAGTGTGGCCTGATGCAAGGAAGCTCACTTTGCCAAGCCTCACTCTTCTTGTTAGTAGAACAAAATAGTAATACTTCTCTCATAGGGTTTTGGGAGGAGAAGAAAAAAAAGATACATATAAAATATTGACCTTGACACCCAACCCATCGCAGGTAGCTACATAAGGTGCTCTAACAAGGCTTGTGAGGCCACACATTTCTTTCATCTTCTAGTGCCCTGGTGGGTACACTGAGCTGAACCAAACTATGAATTATTGGGGCTGATATTTCCCAACAGACTATGACCAAGAACAGGGAGGGCAGACAACTGAATTAAGGACCACCAACCAACTGGCTAGGTTTATGGTAGGGCATCAATAAAAAGCAGGAGGTTTGGGTGAGAAGGCGAATTCAGTTGGGATGTGCGGAGGTCCAGTTCCTGAAAAGGAGGAGGAGGTTGTATTGAACTAACCCTCTGGTCAGTAACAATGATAAAAGCTGGACAATATACAAAAGACAACTGCTTGAAAGCACTTGAAAGCAATCCAAAGCAATAGAAGCTGGAGGAGACATGGTCCTTGAAAGACAGGAAGCACATTAGGGTATTTCCCTACTCAAGGTGATACACAGAATGACAAAACAGAAGGCAGCAGCATTACTGGCTGGGAAGAGGAGAAAGAGATTGGACCTTGAGGATGGAAATTGAAGGGGAAAATGCTAGAAAGGAGAAAGCCACAGAATGAGGAGCTCCAAAACTACTACACAAATTCCCCTTGAATCCTTAGTTAACCCCTAAATTGTATACATGGAGAGAGAGAGAGAGAGAGAGAGAGAGAGAGAGAGAGAGAGAGAGAGTCCTGGGAGCCCAAAAGAAAGCAGCAGCTGAGAGGCAGAAAGTTCAGCAGCTGCCCAAAAGATGGAGTTTGGAGTTCAAGTCCTGCCAAGTTAATGGGGCTTAGCCAGCACTTAAGGCTCTCAATTTAACCCCAGAAAGGCCATGCCTTACAAGTGAACCCAGGATTAAGGGTTATACTCTAGGATTAAGGGCAAAACCAAAATAAACCTACCTGAACAAAACCTAAACACCAAGCCTCCACAAGGTCAAGGGAATATGCCAGTAATTTAACTGCCTGCCAGAAGAAAACACAACATTCTTGAGAGGAAGACAATAAAATACTGAATCTTTTCAATGTAGCATCCAAAATGTCCAGCATACAACTTAAAAATTACAGGCATGTGAAGAAGCAAGAAAATGTGACCCACGATCAAGAGAAATAATAAAATTAGACCCATCGACGACCCAGATGTTGGAATTAGTAAAGAAGGACTTGAAAACGTGTACATGTTATAAATATGTACAGGGTTTTCATGAAATGAAGTACAGAATGAACGCACGGATAGGGAATCTCAGAAGAGAAATGGGGCACATAAAAATAAACTAAGTGGCAATTCTAAAACCAAAAGGGTATAGCACCTGACATAAAACATAATTTGGATAAAATTAACAGCAGATTAAATACTACAGAATAAAGGATCATCAAACTTGAAGCCAGGTAATAGAAACGATCCAAACAAGCACAGAGATTTTTTTTTAAAGATAAAGATAAATAACTGGTGCTTCAGTGACCTATGGGACAACACCAACTGTGTAAGTGGAGTTCCAGAAGGGGAGGGGAGAGAGAATTGTGCAGAAGAACTATTTAAAGGAATAATGGCCCCCAACCTCCCCCACCAACACATTCCCAAATTTAGTGAAAAATATCAACCCACAGATCTAAGAAGCTCAGTGAATCCCATACAGAATAAATACGAAGAAAATCAAACCTAGTCACATCATCGTCAAATTACTGAAAATCAAAGATAGAGAGAAATCTTAAAAGAAGTCAGAGGGGAGCTTCCCTGGTGGCGCAGTGGTTGAGAGTCTCCCTGCCGACGCAGGGGACGTGGGTTTGTGCCCCGGCCCGGGAGGATCCCACATGCCGCGGAGCGGCTGGGCCCGTGAGCCATGGCCGCTGAGCCTGCGCGTCCGGAGCCTGTGCTCCGCAACGGGAGAGGCCGCAACAGTGAGAGGCCCGCGTACCGCAAAAAAAAAAAAAAAAAAAAAAAAAAGAAGTCAGAGGGGAAGAGACCCACCACGTACACAGGAACAACTACAAGGAAGAGAGCTGACTGCTCATTAGAAACAGTGAAAGCCAGGAGACGGTGGAAAGGCGTTTCAAAAGTGCCGAAAGGAAAAAATCAGCTTGGGAAATGGGAAGCCTGAAACGCTGGTAAGACTCCGAGGTTGCCAGACACAGCAAACATCCCCTCCCAAGCACCCCTGCCTACGTAACACACATTATTCGTGCACTTCCCCCGCCTCGCCTCAGCCCCCACCCCTCATACACAGTTATCTCAGTAGAACATCCCAACATTCCCAACAGGAAAAAAAACAACAACCTGTAACTGTCAGGAAGGTGATAAATAGGAAAACACATGAAATTTACACAAACTGTGGGACATAATGAAGATTCTTTGTATTCTGCCACCATGTAAACATCACACATCTTTTTCATTCCGGTAAAAACTATAAAAAGAAAAAGAAAGATTCCCTTTTCCTCAAATGCTTTAGTCGCATGACACCAGTCCAACAGGCAGGTGGAAACGCAGGGATGGTGCTCACTGAGGTCAGGAGGATTCCAAGATCTGGGAGCCATCAAGGCGGAGGCTTGACGAGGATGTTCTGGGTACGCATGGGGAGGGGCCTGGGGGCAGGAGAAGCAGCTGCAATTTCCTGAGCGATGCAGAGTGCCAGGCATTGTGCTAAGCGCGTTCGGTATGTTATCTTAATCCTCACAGTAACCCCTAGGAGTCAGTATTACCATTGCCTTTTTTTTTTTTTTTTTTTTTTTCCCCGCGGTACGCGGGCCTCTCACTGTTGTGGCCTCTCCCGTTGCGGAGCACAGGCTCCGGACGCGCAGGCTCAGCGGCCATGGCTCACGGGCCCAGCCGCTCTGCGGCATGTGGGATCCTCCTGGGCCGGGGCACGAACCCGTGTCCCCTGCATCGGCAGGCGGGCTCTCAACCACTGCGCCACCAGGGAAGCCCTATCATTGCGTTTTTTAACATGAGGAAACAAAGTTTGAGAGAGAATTGGAAAGTTGCCCAGGTTAGTGACAGAGCTGGGATTTGAGCACAGGTTCATCAGCCTCTGAGCCACAGCTCTTTACCCTCCCCCACCAGCCATCCTTTTATTCACTCTGCTGTGCTGGGCTGGACAAAAGGAGAGCTCCACGCAGCCCATGCCACACATGCCCCCGTGCTCAGGGGACTCCCGGGCAACTAAAACGACCAGAGCCAACATGACTGAGTGCTTACCATGTGTGTTACACTTAATGTGTCACATCTTATTTAATTTTCACAACAGCCCTGTGAGGTAAATCCTTACATCATCTTCATTTTCCACAGGAGGAAAGTGAGGCTCAGGGCTACTGGCGGTAGAACCAGAATTTGACTGCCCAGCTCAGGCTCCCCAGGGGTGTGCTTGATTGCCCAAGGCCACCAACAGGGCAGTGGGTGAGGAAAGACGGCCACCCTGCTGCTCCTTTCCCACTTGGTGGGATCCCAGGAACTTGGAATTGTGAAAGCAAATCTGTTTAGTAACCAAGGGACTTGGGCTGCACCTATTCCCAGAGCAGGGGGGATGTCCTGGGAACGCTTCCTGCCCCAGGGGGTCCCATCGCTTCCATCACCTCTCTCACCAGGACAGCTGCAACCAACTCCCAGCAGCTCTGATGCCTCGGCCGCAGCACCTGTCGATCCAGTCAACACCAGCGTGGCCTTCTTGAAAACAAAGGCAAACCGGAACCCTGTCCTGCTCAGAACCTTGCAGTGCTTCCTGGCTGCCCTTGGGATGAAGTCCCCCCTCTGACAAGGCCTCACCCTCTGCCACGCTCCCCGTGTCTCCTCCACACCGCAGTCCCCTCAGCTCCTGGAAGAACTCACGGTTGCCCTCGCCTCAGGGTCCGCTCCTGTTACTGCTGCAGCGTAACAAATTACCACCAAAACTGTGCGGCCTAAAATAACCATTTCCTTATCCTCATGGGTTCTGTGGGTCAGGAATTCAGACACGGAACACTAGGATGGCTTATCTCTGCTGCCTGATGTCTGGGGCCTCAGCAGGAAGACGCTATAGCTGAGGATGACTCAATGGCGATGGGCCTCTTTCCTCCCATGTCTGGGGGTTGATGCCAGCTGCCAGCTGGGACCCATGGTACATGCAGTCTTCACACGGCAGCTTCCGGGTAGCTGGACTTCTTGGGGTCCAGCTTGGTTCATGGCGCCAACACAGGGTGTGCCAGTAAACAAGGCAGAAGCTGCACTGCCTTCTTTCACCACCCAGTCTTGGCAGTCAGGTAGTGTCACTCCCACGGCATTCTACTTCTACAAGCAAGTCAGAAACCACCCAGATTCAAGGGGAGGGGGCAGAGATCCTACCTCTCATTGGGAGGAGTATCAAGGTCTCACTGTGGCGGGGAGCTATTGTTGGGGCCGCTTCATGCGCTGTTCTCTCCGCCCAGGCCATCCTCCCTCCAACCTCACCACCTGCTAACTCTGACCCATCCTCCAGTTTTCAGCTGAAGCACCACTTTGTCAGAGACCTGCCCTGACTGCTTAATCAGACATCCTGCTTAGATACTCCCTGTGCCCGGCACTTCTCAGGTGCCCGAGTCTGTCTGTCTGTCTCCCCTCTGGCCTGCGAGCTCTGTGAGGACAGGGACTTTGCCTTCCTAGTGCTGGCTCAGAGCAGGTTCCCAAAAAATACATCCTGGAAAAGAGAGTCAGAGAGAGAGAGAGAGGAGGAGGAGGGAGGGAAAGAAAGGAATATGCCTGCATCCAGGCTGTCTAGGGTGCAGCTCGGAAGAAGTTAGGCCCCTCTCATATGCTCCAGCTGATCTTGAGCCCCCAGCCTGCCATGGCCCCACCAGGACCCTCCAGGCCCTCTGGAAAATCCACAGGACGGGCAACACCTTCACCCCCGGAGTCGATGTGGGGAAGGAAGGTTTCTGTGCCATCCTGCTGTCTGGCTAATGTGGTGGTCTGTAAGATGCTGGGGTCTTCTGGCAAAGAAAACCTTTGCCAGAGGACAAGGTCTGAGCAGGATGAGAGAAGCTGAGGCAAAGAGGAAAGGTGCTCTCCTTCTGCAAAGACAGGAGTGGCTATCCTGGGGAGGGCAGGAGCGCGGTGGACCCGGGAACACGATACGCTGTGCCCAGCGGTGTGGAAAACCCCACTAAAGTTTCTCTCCCAGTTTGTACCCAAACATCGTCATCACCACCACCATCATCACTAAAAATGTTTTAAAAGGGAAAGGAGAGTTACCACCAACACTGCACAAGGCTGTTGTCCAGGCAGAGGACAAACCTGCCCTGGCTGCTCCTTCCCAGGACTCGCCTCCGCCCACTCAGCAGGCCAGTCCCCCGGCCTGTGCCGATGAGCCTCTAGGCCGCTCTCTTGCTCTGACTCCACAAACATTCATGAGCTCCGTCTCGGGGGCAGGCTCTGTGCTGAGGGTGCCGATGGACTCCCATCGTGCGTTCCTCGAAGAGCCAGACGGGAGGTCCCAGCGGAAGTTCTGGGAGCGCGAGCCCTGGCCTGCTGGACGCCAGAGTCCTGAGTTCAGTCCACTAAGGCCTCCTCGCCCTACGCCAAGGCCTTTCCTGCATGACCTCATAGAATCCTCGCCGCAGCCCTTGGAGGTAGATTACTTGTTTTAGCTCATTTACTGATGCATGAGAGGGATGCCCGGAGAGATGCAGTGACTCAATCAAGGCCCCTCAGGTGGGAAGTGATGGAGCATTTCCCCAGCGCTGCCCCCACCCCAGCCAGTGGTACTTCCACTGTCCCAAGCCACTGCTTCTCCCTAACTTCACAGCCCAGATCCTGCTGGCTGCTGTGCAGACAGCCTGGGGCTCCCTTCCCCAGGGTTTAGAGGTGAGAGTGAAGCCTCCAAGAAGGGTGGCTGATGGGGAGAGGCCGTCTGTGCGGGGCTGCCCTGCCTGCCCACCTGGGGCTCTGCGGGGCAGGCCTGGAAGAGGCAGCGATCCAGGGGAGGACCCGGCTCCCTGCAGCCCACACGCCATCCCGCTGCCTGCACGGCTGGGGCGGATCTAAACCCATTACCTGAGTCAGAGGGGAAGCTCTCTGCCTCGGCAGAGCGCACCCGGGGCTGCCCGGGCTTTTGGGAGCTGTTGGGCCAGGGAGCAGAGCTGGCCCGGCTGCTGCTCGTGCCAAGGAAGGAGGGGGCCCGCCGAGGCCGCCAAAGCAGGCTGGGGCGGGAGGGGCCAGGCCAGCTGGGGCCGGAGCTAGTGTGACATCACCGGGCGGCCCGCCTCTGTCTGGGGCTGAGGGGAGGCCCTGAGCCTTTCTGGGGCCTGGGGGATCCTCTTGCACTGGTGGGTGGAGAGAAGTGCCTGCAGCCAACCAGGGTCAGGCTGTGCTCACAGTTTCCTCCGGCAGCATGTAAAGGCTCCACAAAGGAGTTGGGAGTTCAAATGAGGCTGCCGCAGACGGCCTGAGGATGGACCCCGCGCCCTGAGCAGTGCCGCCTGAGCTCCGGACCTGCAGAGCATGGCACTGGGGCAGCTGCCGGCCCCCGCGAGAGAAGGCAGGTTGTGAGCCGCCCGGCGGGACCCCGGGCCAGCCCCCGCCCCATCCCCGGCCGGAGCCCCGCTGTGGAGGTAAAGCGGAGCAAGCAGAGGCCAGTGAGGCAGGGCTGCTCTGCGGCCGGTCCAGCCTGCGACTCAGGGAGGCCATGGCCGGGCTGCCCCGCTGACGGCCGAGGTGAAGCATGTGAGGAGCTGCCCCGGGAGCCAGGCAGGAGGGAAGAGGTAAGAGCCCACTCTGTGGCACCGAGGGACGGGGGCGAGAGGCAGCAGCTGGCTCCGGGTCTCTGGGTCCAAGAACCCTGACCCCTCCAGCCAGGGAAGGGGATGCTCGCAGCTGGGCCCTCCTGCTTTCGCTTGGAGCCAAACAAGGCATCTGCTGGGACAGGACCTGTGGACACCTGGGCAGAGGGTGGCATTCTGGGGGCGTGAGGTCATGGCTGGGGTTTCGAGGGCTCCATCAGTAAGCCCCACTCTCCTTCAGACAAAGAGCCTTTGGGGTGAAGGCAGGCGGCTCCTGGGCAGGGCTCCGCAGCCGGGGTGTGTGCGCGAGCGTGAGCTTGTGTGGATGGGTACCCTTGAGGGGCCAGCGGGCTGATGGAGTCACGGACGCAGGGCTAGCCCGAGGACTCCGGAAGTTGTCTTTCAGTTTTGGGTTCCTATGCACCCTGGCTGGAGACTCTGCTGAGGCAAAAGCAAAAGCAAACGCTGTCCTGCGAGAGCCGGGAGCCCTCGTTCAGAAAGTTCCCTGGTGCTGAGCAGCCTCTGCTCATGCCCTCAGCCGGGGAGGAGAGGAGTGGAGGGGTCCAGAGCCGGGAGGGACACATCAGCCAGAGGTTCCTGCCGCTGTGACTCGGGGCACAGCGCTGCCCTGGTTTCCCAGCGGGTCCAAGGATGTTTGGTCCCTCCTCGCACAGGATGGGACGGGATGGGACGGGACGGAGCCCCAGGTCTCCAGCAGGCTGTACGTGGCCTGGCCAGGACACAGGGGAGGATGAGGCTTCCCCGGCACCCGGCTGGGGGACGGTGCAGGCTCTGCATTCTGAGTCCCTTGAAAGCACTCGTTAGATAACATTTCCAAACAGAAATTCTTCACTGATCCCTCCCTTCTCCTCCTGTGATATGTGTGTCACGGGTCAGCTATTGCCTCTGCTGTGGGATTATGAGAGCTCCCAGAGGGCAGTTCGGTTACTTAGAAAAGGATCCCCTTTCACCGGGGCTCTGAGGAAAGTTGAGAATGCCACTTCCGAAGCTGGCCAAATGCTCCCCACATGTATTTTTCCAAATTGAGACAAAGTGATGTAGTGCTCACAAGCTAGGCTCAAATCCTAGCTCTTCTACTTATGAGCTAAGTGGTCCTTGCAGATCATTTAGCCTCTCTAAGCCTCAGTTTCCTTATCTGTAAAATGGGATAACAGTAACGCCCATCTCTTGGTAACAACTAACACTTACACTGCACTCAAGAGGTAGAGTCCTCACAACCACCCTATAACACAGGTACTGTTAGTCACCACCATTTCACAGGTGAGGAAACTGAGGCACAGAGGTTAAGTGTTGTGCCCAAGGCCACAGGGTTAGTAAATGTCGGCACCAGCACTTGAACCCAGCACTCTGAAACACGCTCCATTGCATTCTAGGAGGAGCGCATGGGATCATGACCGGGAAGGCCTTAGCACGGTACCTGGTATGTGGCAAAGCCTCAGAAAACATTAGTCACTGAGTATTATGAGCCATAACAATCAGAATTGCAGACAGAGAAGAGCAGAGACCCAGATTCTCTATCCTGGATACATTCTGCTGGGGTTGTCAGGAAATCCCACCAGGCTGAGCCAGTGCTATGACCACTACTGCCACCCATGCTGGGGATCCTCCCAGGAGCCCGAGGAGGGGGGCTTTATGTCTGGGGCAACTGCAGCACATCCAGATCCTAGAAGTCCACACGAAGGAGCAGTACAGATGCACCGACAAAAGGACCTCGGGTGCATCTGATACCAGCCTTACAGTAAGAACATCCTACCCCTCACACAGCAGTACTCCCCTGCCTGCTGGTCCGCTCACCAGAACCAGCAGGGAGGAAAGCGAGCTACCACCGTGCTGCAGGAGGTCCACAAAGCAGGAGGACCAACGCCAGGCCTGTCCTGGGGTTGCAGAGGGTGAGGCAGGGACCCCCTCCCCCAAACTCCACCCCCATCACCCAAGTCTGGCCACAAGATAGATGGCCAAGTCTGGTGGATTTCACACCAGCCAACACTGATGCATCTTAGCCCCGGACAGTAGCTTCTCTCCTGTGGCTCCAGAGGTCCCTGAACTCTTGGAAGCATTTGGAAAGGCTGACATTAAATATATGCTTCTCTAGCACAAGGCCTCTGGGGCTGCGGAAGCTGCAGTTTCCCTGGCTCCACCCGGGAACCACGGTGGCTCACTATACTCTCTGGGCAGCCCGGGCCAAGTAGAGACTCTGACTGACCTCACAGGCCTGCCTGACACAAATTAGCTTAATTATTACTCAGTAAAGGCAGACAAAAATGTGTGAAGCACATGGCCCAGGAGGAGACTGCACGGTATTCCCGCACTTTCATGGGCAGAGCAACTAAGCCATTTCTCCATCCATTCCTCCATCACACAGTGATTTATTAAGTACCACTGGGCTAAGTAAGGCACATGCAGTATCTCATTTCATCCTCGCTGCAAACTTAGGAGGCAGGTTCCAGTTTTAGCATCACATTGTACAGATGAGAAAACAAAGGCTCAGAGAAGTTAAGCAACCTGCCCAAGGTCACACTGTTGGTGATTCTGTGGGATGTGAACCCTGGTCAGTATGGCTCCAAAGTCCACACCTTTCCCTGCCTCACTCCAGTGCCCTGTTCAAGGTGTCTCGCAGTCAAGTCTGTTTCGGTTGGTGTCCTAGAGACGCTGCACCATCCCATCTGAAAGCCACGTGCTTACCTGCTTATGTCATAGAATCCTACCTCTGAGACAGTACAGGCCTCATCGCCACCCCTCTTACAACCAAGCCTCAGCACAGCTACACAGCACGCCTGCGGTAGCACGGTCAATGAGAGGTGGAACTGGATTCCAAGCCAGGCTGTCTTAGCTCAGAACCCTGTGCAGCTGGTGCTCTGTACGGCTGCCGCCCCCGGCAGCTCCATGGAACTCTGCACCAGCTCAGTGGGGCAGAGCCTCGGGCCAGCAGTCATCTATGTGCCTGAGGTACCACTGGTGTGTTTCCCACATTCCTAACTTGGAGACTCCAAGGGCTGCAGAACCTGAGCTCAGGTCTTCAAGGCCTACACCGGCCACACTTGAGCAATCCCGGAGAAGAGATCCGGGAGCCGCAACTGGCAGCTACAGCAGAACAAACAGAACAGGCAGCAGCCCCGCCCAAGGCAAGTACATTCAGCTTCTGGCCTCTCTCTGAGTCACAGCCCACTTTGTCCAAACTGGTCTCAATTGACAGCAGTCAGATGGGGGAGGCGTTCTGCTTCACGACACCCACAGCCCAGTGGGAAGCGGGAGAAGGTGAATCTAATAATCACACAAACGCACAACAGTGGGAGACCTGTAAGGAGGAGGCGTGTGGCGCTAAGAGGGAACTGTGAGATGCGTGGCACTGTCCCCATTTTACAGAAGAGGAAACTGAGGGTCAGCGGGTGCAGCACCTCTGCCAAGGTCTCTCCACTAGCGGGTCAAAAAGCAAGGATCCAAGCCCAGATCTGGGCCCATTCCACCCCAGCCCACTGCCATCCCGGACAAACACACTGCGGGAATCTCAAGAATGAATCAATCCATTGAATAGCATTTCTTTTCTGCGAATTTATATGAAACACCCCAAATAGAAGGGTTATTCAGCCACTGGCAGCTAGGAGTTTGTGGTGATAGATGGGTCGCATCAGAACCTCATTCTGCGGGTAGTTTCTATGACAAAACCACATTCCCACACAACGACCATTAGCCGTATGACTGACTTAATAACAGCCTTGGGAGGGGAGTTAAAATGTTACAATGTCCCGTTCCACGTACACATCAGTTTTAAGATACATTCTGATCACAGACATGTTAACGTGCTGGGTGTAGGGAGCCAGGCCTCTCACAATCAAGCTATTGTGTTATGTCGATTCTCTGGTGAAACCAGCCTGTCTTGGGGCCTGCAGCCCCAGAGCCTCAGCCTCCCGCTGCTGCCTAGTCCTCCAGAAAGGCATGCCCAAGACCACCTCAGAAAAGCCCAGAATGAACTCTGTTCTTATCTCTGAGAGATGCCTGAGGACCCGCCCAGCTCCAGGAACGACCAAAGTCCTGCCCGAGATGGACCCACCCCAGCCCCCATGAGGGAAAGTTGGGATCTCTCAGTCACTGCTGGACCTCCAATACCCACTAGGGACAGGGAGAGAAGGGATCTGAATGAATGAAGGAAGGAAGGAAGGAAGGAGGGAGGGAGGGAGCCTCAGACCCAGACACTGTGGCCCCCGGAGGGCAGGCACCTACCTTGCTCCTGCTCTATCTCCAGCCCCCAGCACAGTGGCTGGCACAGAGGAAATGCTCAGGAAATATGTTCAATGAATGAAGTCCTTGAATTCCTATTTAGTAACCCAGGTGCCATCCTGGTTATTGGGTATTCAGAGGGGGAACCACCCTGACCCTGCTTTTAAGAAGCTTGCAGTCTGGGGTAGAGAACCAGACATGCTGTATCTTGGGGGCTGTGATGGAAGCAGCCACAGCTGCTTCTAGGAGCTGGAGGAGGGAGGGGGCCCTCCCTGTGAACGGCCAGCTTCACTGAGAAGGTCAACTTAGCAAGGAAGGTAGGCATGCATCAGGCAGGACACAGGGAAGGTGCCGAGGCGAAAAGAGCAGCACGTGCAGGGGCTTCCCTGGTGGCGCAGTGGTTGAGAGTGCGCCTGCCGATGCAGGGGACACGGGTTCGTGCCCTGGTCCGGGAAGATCCCACATGCTGCGGAGCGGCTGGGCCCGTGAGCCATGGCCGCTGAGCCTGCGCGTCCGGAGCCTGTGCCCCGCAACGGGAGAGGCCACAACAGTGAGAGGCCTGCGTACCACAAAAAAAAAAAAAAAAAAAAAGACTCTTAAGAAAAAAAGAACAGCACGTGCAGACGCAGGGAGGCATGACAACACAGGCTCTGTCTTTCAGCAGGACACTGACAAGACCAGATGTGTGTTTTAGAGAGATAGGCCTGGAGCTGCAAGCAGTGCAGAGTGCAGGGGAGAGAGCGGCTGAGGGCAGGGAGGCCAGGAAGGACTGTGTGGGTAAGAAAGCTGGCTATGGAGTCCACAAACCTGGTTCCAAGCCCAGCTCCACCACTTGGTAGCTCTGAGGCCTGGGCAAGACTTCATCCTTACCTCTGTTTCTTCATCTGTGAAATGGGGATAATCATAGCCCCTGCCTTACAGAATTGCTGGGATCAGTGAGGTAGGCACAAAGTGGTTGTCCCAGTGCTCAGGGGACAGGCCCTGCCAACAGGCCGAGGTGGCCATGGTGCCAACCACTCAGCCTGGCTCAGAAGAGCAGCTCCAGGCAAGGTCCAGATTTCCCAGGAAGCTGCCCTGGGACAGTGCTGTCCACCCAGTCCCTAGCTGTTCTCTCCCGTCTGAGGCTCCCCCAGTTCCAGGGCTCCAGAGCACACGAGGCACTGCCGGAAATGCAGCAGCCAACGCAGGAGCCGGGCTCTGAAATGGCTTCTGCAGACTCTCCTGCCTCTGCTCTGTTGGCTGAGGCTCCTGGCACAGAGGGCTCAGTGCGCAGGCTTTGGGACCACCTCAAAATGGTTCCCAAATAATGTACCGTGGAAAAGGAACAGCAGCATCCCTGTCCCCCTGGCAAAGGCAACCAGCTCCCGCAGCCTAACCACATCCCCTCTTGCCCCATGAGCTCACAGTATGACCACAACCCGCCTCCTCCATGAACTCAGCCCTGCCCTGGAGCCAGCAACACACCAGTGGCAGGAGCATCAGGCAGATTCGACCCTCCACTGCCACTCTTCCAGGCAAATCCATCTGATCCTACCTGCCTGCTTCTCTGGCTCACACCCGTGTTCCCAGAACCCACGACAGGGCTGGACCCAGGACGCAGCGATACACAATGGCGGGCTGGCTGGGAAGGCTAAGTGGATGGAAGGCTGGCTGGCTGGACAAACGGCTCATTCGGAGGTCTTATTAGAGTTGAACTGGCAGGGTCTGGGAATCAGCTCCAGACTCCCTGGGTACCCACACTGACTTCTGGTGGGGATGATTCACAGAATCCTAGGCTGGGAAGGGATGGCAGTTGGAGATGTGGCTATTCCCTCCCTGGCCTCCAGGCTGGCGGTGAATCACCAGGACAAGTGATGCACAGTTCCTTCTCCAGGGTTTCTAAGGTGAGGACACCACTGCTCATCCTAGATGCCCATTTTGGGGTCTCACCACTTGGATAATCAAGAACTGTTTCTAACATCCAACAAGACTCACCCTTGTGCTGACCTGAAAGCTATTTCTACTTTGTCAGTCAAGAGTGACTAAGAAGTAATCTGCATTTTGGCCATTAAGCAAACAGACAGGCGCACCTTTTACTCATACTGCTTGGAGAGACACTCTTGATGGAGGTGAGGACATGGACCTTGCAGTCAACAGCTGAATCCCAGTCCCGATATTTACTCCAAGGGACCTTAGGCAAGTGACCTAACCTTTCTGGACCTGGGTTTCCTCTACTGCAAATACAGATAATAATACCTTTCTCCTAGGTAAGGAGACCAAATAGTTTGTTACCTAATCAGGACACTTTTGAGAATAAAACAGGGTGCTGTCAATAATTAATACGATAATAGGTCTTAACTGGGGCCAACCAGCGTGCATGGTCCCCTATGCATAGGGTTGTAAGCGCCAATGAGATAGAGCATGGCTGAGAACACAGTAAGTTCACAACAAACAAATGATAGCTGTTATTATCTATCCTATTGGTCATGTGGTCAGCTGGGCCCTCTAGGGCCATTTCTTCTGGAATTTTCCTTTATCTGGATCCCTCCCTCATCCTGGATTACCAGTTGGTTTGGTACTACCTAACTGCACATCATACATCTCAACCAGCTTTGGCAGGAAAAACTGTTTGTGAACTTCAAAGTTTTGATTTTTTCTTTCTGTCCTGATGTTGGTTTAACATCACGATTCATGCTTGGTTCCATCAAACTCACTCAAGTGCAGCTCAAGTTCCTAGCTTCCTGTCAGGGGCCTGCCGGGCACACTGGGGCCAGGTGGCAGTTCCAGATTCCCCTGCTGCCTTGAAAGGGGCCCACTCCTCAGGCCTCCTGCAGTGCCTCTGACCTGGACTCATACCTGGCTTTCATCTGTGATCACAGAATGACGGGGCAGGGCTGGCTGGGGAGGGAGGGATGGGTTCTGTGAGCCCCCAGACAGGACTACAACGTGGACTAGTGATGAAACATCATCCTGGGAGCTGGATTGAATTCAGGGCCAGCAGTCCCGGGGGTCACAAGAGCTCTCCTGTTCTCCCTCTGCTTTGGAGTGGGGGCAGTTGTCAGAGAACAATCTCCTTTGAGTTTTCCTGTCACTTCCATACATGCAGCATGGTATATATCTTGGGGTTCTATTACCAACTGCTACTTAGTTAAGCTGGTAACTTTGGGCAAAATGACTCATGGACTTTGAATCTCAATAGTTTGTTCACCTGCAATGGGGACAACTGTCAGCTCTGCCGTTAGCCTTAAAAGCGTCTTTGTGAGAATTAGAATATTGCTGTGATTTAAATATACAAAACTACAAAGACTATGAATGTGACTTGTGCTCCCTAGGGTTGCACAGTGCACAACCTGGGCCACCATGCACGGCAACCCTGAAATAATGGCTTCCCTCCCAGGGCTGTTGGGAGGATGAAGTGAGATAATGTTTATAAGGTGCTTGGATCATGGTGATAATTGGTTGTAGTTACTATTTTTTTCAGTATTTGAAATTTTCTTATTCCTACTCTTTGGGGTGAGAACTCACAAGATGACCCCAGGAAAGCAGTTTCTGCTACAGGGCAGGACACACAGCTCTGTCTTATGAAAATGATTCTTCCCACAAAGTGGCCCCTCACCTGGGCTGCGGGGCTGCAGTGCTGAGAGGGACATGGACACGCGGTGTGGGGTCCCACCACAGCAGGCCAAACAGGGACACCTAAAGCTGCCCACCGGAGGCTGGGTGGGACCCAGACCCTGGGGAGGTGGCCTCCCAGTGTGCAGAGCCCGTCATGTGGCTCAGTTGCACCAGCCCCAGTTGTGGGGAGGGAAACACGTGCATAATGGAAACTCCTCACAATACAATGTGGAAAAGCAATTTCAAGAATCATTTTTATTTTCACTTTGAAGCCAAGGAAAACAGTTGGATTTGCTTTTCTTTGTTGGTCATAGGAAGAAACTGAGGAGCATCTCTTTGATTGGAGTTGAGTTCTTCCCCAGGCCTAAGATGGCTGGAATGCTGGGGAGTTATTTCCCTTGGGATGCAATTAGTTGAATAAATATCAAGAGAGCAAAAGTAAACAAACTCATTACTGTCCATTAAGAACTGCCAAACTTGCAAAAAACTGAGGAGGGGGTTGGAAGCTTTAAGGAAAATAAATTACTCCAAGGCCAAGGGCAGCACAAAGAGCACAGCCCTTGGTGTCAGGCTGACCCCAGCTCTAGGCTGAGTCGGTTCTGGCTCTTGTATGCCATGTGCTCCTGGGCAAGTCACTTAGCCTGTCTGGGTTTTGGTGCCCCCACTTATAAACTGGGGGGAATACCAACCTTGCTGGACTCCCTGGGACAGTGTATGTCAGGCACCTAGCACAGTGCACTGTTCCTTCCCTTCCTTCTTGTAACCTGACTGGCTCCAAGTCACTCCCGCCAAGCCCAGACCCCGGAGAAATGTGACAGTAAGACCCAAAATCGTGCGGCTTCATGACTGGTCCCACCAGCAGCAATGCAACCTTGAGCAAGTTACCTGACACCCTCTTGAGCTTCAGTTTCCTCACCCTCAAGATGGGCATAATACTACTAACCGGCTCTGAAGGTCGTGGTGATTACATAGATAATGTGTATGTATAGGGCCTCGTGAACCTAAAAAGCTGTACGAGCATTAACCGTCAAGTTTCGTTCTCTTTTTAATTGAACAGCTACAAGAAATGCTCTTTAAAGACTGCACAGTTTCTGACTGCGTTTGCACGTCTGGTGCCTCCCCGCTCTGTGCCCAGCGCTGTGTGAGATGCTAGGGACCCCATGACAGCCAGGACCAGTCCAACCAGCGGGCTCCTTCAGGGTGGGAGGTGACGCTAGACAGAACTCCTGGGCAGGCCCAGCTCTGTGACATGGAACAAGGTCCTCGGCTGTCAAATGGGACAGTTAGTCCTGGTATCTCCTCGGGGGGGATGGTAGGATCAAGGAGATGGTACACGTGCTGGACACACTGCCGGAGTGTGGCCAGCACTCCTCGCCGCCAGTCGGCTTTGCTGGCGCTCTCATGCTGCTATCATGCCATCCCCACCTCTGGTTTTGGAAGCACTTCCACAGTCCTTAGCTACTGTGCAAGGTGGGCTGGATCACCTCACTTCACAGAAGAGGCTCAATCTTCAGGACCTCAAGCCCAAGGGCACAGAACTTTGCCTGGGAAGCCGTGAGAGCCCACACTTGGAGGGGACAGAACTCAGTGGTAAACAGTGCCACCAGGCCAGGTCTTGAGGCCTGAAGCCAAGTTGCCTTCCTGGTCCTGGGGCAGTTACTTGGCCAAGGTGGAGCCCTCACCGGCATCCGTAATCAGCACCACAGCAGCATGGAGAGGCAGGTGAGCGGCCTGCGGGAAGGCAGCGCCGGCAGGCCCGCCCAGGCCAGGAGGGCGGCTCCTTCCCGTTGGTGTGGGTTGGGTGTGGCCGCCGGCACTGGAGCAGCTAAAAGTGCGCTGGAAACTAGGCAAACGCTCACAAACTCAGCGAGGTTTACACTAACGTCACTGCAGCCCTAACCTCATAGTCCAACCCACACCAGAGGCTCCGAACACCTTTCTCTACCTGGCCTGAAAGGCCTGAGCTGGCCTTCGGAACCAAGCTGGGGCTTCCTCATTCAAGTGGAAAGCAGCTCAGCGTGGCCCTGGAGAGCACCGGGTCTGTTTTGTAACTTCCTGCTGTCCAGGCTGCCCACCAGAGAAGCCCCCAGAGGGGTCTGGGGAAGACAAAACCTTCAGGTTCTGTGTCATGGTTGTCATTTTAGGGTAAATTAATGTGAAAACAGAAAGTCATGATGCTAGTACTTTATTACTAGAAACCAGATTAAGAACATTTCTGTGTAGTTATTAAGAGTTTGAAGGTTTGAGTACATCAGGCCAGGGCTGAGTCCTGGTTCTGCCACCTTCTAGCTGTGTGATTTTAGGCAAGTCACTTAGCCTCGCTGAGTCTCAGTTTCCTCATCTGCAAAATGGAGGGACCTCCCTGGCAGTCCAGTGGTTAAGACTCTGTGCTTCCACTGTAGGGGATGCGGGTTCAATCCATGGTCGGGGAACTAACATCCCGCATGCTGCGCGTGGTGGCCAAACAAAGAAAAAACAAATAACAACAACAAAAAACTAAAACGGAAATAACAACAGTATCTACCAAGAAGCCACTGTGAGAATTCAATAAAGTAGAAAACCCTTGCAAAATGTTGAGTGCAGGGTCAGGTACACAGTGGGCACTCACTAAGTGGATGTTAGGGACGGTAGTAATAAATGTAATACACGCCCACGCCCTCAGGCAGTCACTTGCCAGGGCTCCCCGGCCCTGCCTGCTACACCCCTTTTCCTAGCACCCCCCCACTTCACGGCAACTGTTGGTGGCTGTGTCTTTTCATTCAGTCCACAAATATTCACTGAGCTCCTATGTAGTCCAGGCCCTGTGCTAGGCACCACAGGTGAGGAGTGACCAAAACAGACAAGCCCCCTGCCCTCACGGGGCTTCCACTCTCGGGGGTTGGAAGGGAGACACTACATGCCTGATGGTGACAAGGACTCTGGAGGGGGAGGGTGGCGAGGTCACAATTTTAAGTAAGCAGGGAAGGCCTCACTGGGAAGGTGATATTTCAGCAAAGACCTGAAAGTGGCGGTGGGGGGGCGCTGTGCAACGCGGAAGGGGCCGAGAGTGTTCTAGGCCAGGTCAAGTGCAAAGGCCCCGCGCCATTGGTGCACTTGAGCAATGCCCGGGAAGGCAGCATGGCTGGAGCAAGTGCGAGATGAGGTCAGGGAGGGAGTGGGGCCAGAGCGGGGGGCCTTAGAGACCCGTTAGCTTCTTCTCCAAGACGAGGAGCCACCAGAGGATTTTGAGTAGAAGAGTGACCTGATTTGACTTTTTTATAAGGTTCACTCTGACTGCTGGGCTGAGGAGATGCTGTAATGGGCAAGCGCAGGAGCAGGGAGACCAGTCAGGTCCAGGCGAGAGGTGAAGGTGGGCTGTACCAGGGGAGGTGGGGAGAAGCAGGAGGATCCTGGGAACAGTCCCAGGATATTGCTATTATAATTTGGTGGTAAATTAGATGTGGGGTATGACAGGAAGAAAGGAGTCAAGGATGACTTCAAGTTTGTTGGCCTGAGCAATCAGAAGAACAGAGTTGCCATTTGCTAACGCAGGAGAAACTGGGATGAACAGGCTGGGATGGAGAGGTGGGGAACCCCAGGAGTTCACTTCCGGATGAGTTACGGTTGAGATGTGCGGTAGCAGTAGCAGCAGTAGTAGTTGAGCAGAAATGTCAAAGGGGCAGTTGGATATATGAGTCTGGACTCAGGGTGAGGCCCAGGCTAGACTGGATGAGATCACCAAGGTACAGAAGACGTCTGAGGACTGAGCTCCACCCACCCCCTCCCCACCCAGGACAGGGTTGGGGATGAACCAGCAAAGGAGACTGAGGAGTAGCCAGTGAGACAGGAAGAAAGGGTGGTGTTTGGGGAAGGAAGTCCAAGGAGGGAGTGATCTGCCATGTCCCCCGGGTGCTGAGAGGCAAAGTATCAGTGAGGACCAGGAACTGGCCATTTGGTCTGGCAAGTGAGGCCCCTGGCGATCCTGTCTAGGACACTTGGGACAGAGGGGACGGGGCCAGGCCTGATGGGAATGGGCTCAAGAGAGAACAGGAGGAGAGGGACTTTCTGGAAACAGTGAGTGTGGGCAACTCTTCAGAGGGTTTTGCTAAAAAGGGGAGCACAGAAATGGAACAGTAGCTGGAGAAGGGATGTGAGGTCAAGAGAGGATTTTCTTTAAGTTGAAAGGAATAACAGCATGACCGCAGAAAAAATGTGATCATGCCGGAGAGCTGGGGGAGAGCTGCTGGAGCCACGTCCTTGAGTAGGCGAGAGGAGCGATCTATGCACGCCTGTCCCCTCCCTCTTGGCCTGGCTCACTCCTACTCAACACTCCAGGGTCAGCGTAAAGGTCACTTTCTCAGAGAAGCTTTCCTGACCCCTCTGGTTAGGTCAGTTCCCTGTTCTACCCTTCCACTGCATACACTACTTCTACCTCACGGCACTTAGGGGCTGTGTAATGATGGGTAAGCCCCGTGAGGGCAGGGGATGGCTCTGTCCTGTTTGCAGTGGCATCTCCGGCAGCCAGCACACCGTCTGGCATACCACAGATGTTCAATGGATATCTGGGGAAGGAACAAGTGGTCTAAGAATAGAACTGAAACAAATCTGGAGACACATGTCTGTTTTCTGCTCCCACCTGGCTTAATCGTGTGGCAGTGATGGGGACCGTGCAGTTACTGGCTGCTGGAAATATCTGGATTTAGAAGAGTTGTTTGCTCCTGTTTGGGCTCTGGAGCTTGGCTAACACACAGACCAAAGCCACGTGACTAGACACATCCTTTCATTGACACTGTTCATTACAAACTGAACACATCCATACTATGTCTAGCAAATCATTCATTTAACAAATATTGCAGAAAGCTTGCTTAGTGCAGCATCCTGGGGATACAGGATGGAAACAGACACAGCGCCGGCCTTTATGGAGCACAGATCCATGAAGAGATCACACAGAATTCAGATTCATCTCCACTGTGATGGGTGTTACAAAGGGCACGTCCAGGGGGAGGCTAAACGGTCTGAGGAGCGTGAGGCAGAGGAGGAGGGAGATGGGACAACCCTTCCTCTGCCTCCCCTCCCAGCTTCAAGCTGCCCTCGTGTAGTTCTCAGGCTCCAGGTGTGGCGGAGCCTTGGCCTGCTGCCTTCAGATGCTCGGTCCCCTCCTGTTTCCTTCCTGCCTCTGCCGGGCCCGCCTGTCTCCTTCTGTGGCTCTCGGAAGGGCTGCCTCCTGAAGCTGCGTTTTTGGAAACATCTGCCTGATAAGAAGGCTGAGCTCATTTATGGCACAGGCCGCTGGCAGTGACAGGACCCTCACTGAGTCTCCCCTTCTGTTTACTTCCAGGGTTTCATAGTCTCTGCTCTCAAAAAAGAACCCCCACTTTGCAAGGACCATGAGGCCGCTGTGCGTGACGTGCTGGTGGCTGGGACTGCTGGCCGCCCTGGGAGCGGCTGTGGGCCAGAAGGAGGGCTTTGAGGGCACAGAGGAGGGCTCGCCCAGCGAGTTCATCTACCTGAACAGGTACAAGCGGGCCGGCGAGTCCTCGGACAAGTGCACCTACACCTTCATCGTTCCCCAGCAGCGGGTCACGGGCGCCATCTGCGTCAACTCCAAGGAGCCCGAGGTGCTCCTGGAGAACCGGGTGCACAAGCAGGAGCTGGAGCTGCTCAACAACGAGCTGCTCAAGCAGAAGCGGCAGATCGAGACGCTGCAGCAGCTGGTGGAGGTGGACGGCGGCATCGTGAGCGAGGTGAAGCTGCTGCGCAAGGAAAGCCGCAACATGAACTCGCGGGTCACGCAGCTCTACATGCAGCTCCTGCATGAGATCATCCGCAAGCGGGACAATGCGCTCGAGCTCTCCCAGCTGGAGAACAGGATCCTCAACCAGACGGCTGACATGCTGCAGCTGGCCAGCAAGTACAAGGACCTGGAGCACAAGTACCAGCACCTGGCCACGCTGGCCCACAACCAGTCAGAGATCATCGCGCAGCTGGAGGAGCACTGCCAGCGGGTGCCCGCCGCCCGGCCCGTGCCCCAGCCGCCCCCCGCCGCCCCGCCCCGCGTCTACCAGCCACCCCCCTACAACCGCATCATCAACCAGATCTCCACCAACGAGATCCAGAGCGACCAGAACCTGAAGGTGCTGCCGCCCCCTCTGCCCACCATGCCCACCCTCACCAGCCTCCCATCCTCCACAGACAAGCCGTCGGGTAAGTCCTTCCGGGAACCTGCAACATCTGGGCCTCAGAGCCGGGTGCCAGGCTTCCCTTGGCTGTGACCACAAGTGGGGGAAGAGCCGCGGCAAGTTGAAGCCGGGCCAAAGGCTTGCGCCATCAATCCCCCAGCGGTCCCTTGGGCCAAGCCGCAGAAGCCGGTGGGGTGAGAGGGGGACCACATTCCTCAGACGGATGCTCCAAGGCAGAACCAGGAAACGGGGATCTCAGAAGACAACAAGTGTTTTCTGGCTTCTGATAGGAAAAAACCCAGGCCTGAGTCTTCTGGGCTCTGTGAGAGGTGCTCTGTGTAGGCAGGTAGGATGTCTCTCCTGCAAGCTCTCATACTGTGCCTGGCACAGAACTGGCATTTGGTAAATGCGCACGGAAGAAACAACAGACCAGAGGAAAAGAAAGTGTTATCACAGCAGAAGTATGATGAACACATTGTAGGGAGGGGCTGCGGGGGAGGAAGGAGTACTTTCTAAAGCCCACACATTTCCTAGCGTCTGCTGCATCTAGAATTTTCAGTGATGATTCCATACACTCTTAAATACATGTTTCATCTTAAATAAATATGGTAATTCTCAAAATATCATCATGGGGGAGGAATGGGGCTGCTGGTAGGTTTTGAAGCTTGACCCAGATACTGGCGCCGGGCGCTTTCATGTATATTATTACATCATTAGCCCCTGCAGCTCCTTACAGAAGGTTAACTGAGAGGATGAGGGACTTGCTCACAGGCTTAGGATCCTCAGGCTGGGTCTGAATTCAGGCCTTTTCACTTTAAAGCTGGGGCTGACTCCTCTGTGCTCGAGGACTCTGGGAATCCTCACTCTGGGGGGAGCACGAGCCCAGCCCCCTGAAGCTCAGTCTCTCATTCATCCAGGACCTCATGTGCCTTACAAATGGGCTCATATGAGGACTACGTTCATCTTTGCAGAAAAGTAACCACATATCTGCTTCAAGTCAGTGATATTTGTACCACTTCGTTATATAAACAGGGAGATATTTTTACTGAAACTATCCTGTTTTACATTTATTTCACACTTCTGAAAATAACCACCAGTACACTGGGAAGAGCAGTTTCTTGCTAACTCCAGAGAAGGCTGAACCTGAGTGCACGAGGGTGACCCACGCAAAAGACAAGGGCGGCACTGTGTGCAGGTCCGTGGGGGTAGCCAGGTGCAGGGCAGAGCATCTTTCCTTGCAGCCAAGCCCTCTACTGGGTGTGCAGGTTGAGGACTTGTGCTCTGGAGCAGACTGACCTGGGTTCCAATTCCGATTCCCCCACTGATCAGCTCTGGGACATTAGGCAAGTCACTTTGCCCCTCAGAGCCTCAGTTTCCCCACCTATCAACAGAGGATGGATTAAAATAGTGCCTACCTGAGGATTAAATGAAATACTGCACAACATGTGGTTAGCACAGTTCTGGCCCATGGTAAGTTTCAATACATGGTAGCTATGAGTTTCCTTTGGTCTTGGTCTCTTCATCTTGAAACAGGAGATTGAAATTTAAAAAACAGACCATTTTTAGCTCTGGCATTCTACAGCTGATGACTGGTTCATCTGTACACGTGTCTATTTTAAACCGGGAGTTCCAAAAGAGAGGGCAGAGTGTGTTAATACATCCTGACAGAGCACCCAGAGGGTAAAACATGCCCATGGCACCAAATGAAGGCTCAGCTGAATGATATAATTCTGACATGAGGCAGGCTGACCTCAACAGTTAGGCAACAGACCTCCTCTCGCTTAAGCATCTCTGGTTTCTGACTCAACAATTCCAGGACATTCCTGAGCTTGAACTAAGCTGGCGGATACACAGTGTAGGAATAAAGACCTAAGTTTGCACCCAGGCTCTACCTCTTATTAGCTGTTCGCTCATAAGAAAGTTATTTAGCTCTTCTGAGCCTTAATTTTCTCCTCTATAAAATGGGGAGAAGTGTCATACCATCACAGGGTTGCCGTGGAAACTCAATGCAATCAGGCATGGGATATACATCATGTGGGGCAGCCAACAATAGCTGAGCCCCTACTCTTTGCCAGTCACAGTGCTGGACTTGGGGGCTTGTGAAAACGACAGTCCTAACCTCCAGGAACTTAGTCTGGGGGAGACGGCAGATTCATGAATGCATTGGGACCTATCCAGTGCCCACCAGTTCTAGACCCTAAAATCAGCACATCAGGTCTGACAAAGGATTTCTCTGAGAGAGAGCACCTGTCAAAGCCAAAATTTCCAGAAAGCTGTGAGAATTTATGGGACCAACATAACAAAGTACCTGAAATCAGGAATGCAGTGAAAATCATGGGCTGTGCAGTCACTATGGTAACACCACGGGGTGCTAAGTGCCCGCCTACAGGCACTACATCTATTAAGGTGGCATGACTGAGTCTGCCTGCAGTAGAAGGGACAAGTTGGACGGAGGTGGGGACGTCAGAGTGAAGGATCTGTAAGAGTTTACCAGGTGGACTTGGGAGTTGGGTGATTGAGTTACTAGGGGGTCCCCGGTGGAGATGCATCTGTGCAAAGACCCAGGGGCATGGCCCTAATCCTGGCACCTCAAGTAGTTTGGTTCTCCTGCTTCTTCACGTGCATAATTCAGCCTGGACTGTGTGCATTCCAAGGCTCCTGCGTGCAACCAACCCCTTTCTCTCCCACTTAAGGAAGCACACCTGCATGGAGGGAATGGCAGTGATTTTATTATGGAGGTAATCTGAATGCACTATAATTTACCTTTTTTTTTTTTTTTTAAGCAAAGCCTTCCCAAATGTTGGTACTGATTGTAACTGATTCCTTGTGACTCATCTGACCACTGCACTCCCACACGAGGCATTCCCTGCCGAGACTGAGCACCTGGCTGCAGAAGCTGAAGGGGCGGGCAGAGCCCGGAGAGAGGCTGGGAGGCCCTGCCCTTTCCTGGTGTTGGACCAGGACAGAAGGAAAAGGCAGATGGTCTCTCTCAGCCAATCGGCAGAGAGCTCTTATCAGGCCTGTTCTGAGAACTTAGGGGGCAGGTTCTGGTCTTGGAAGACAAAACCTTCCTCTGTGCTCTGGCCCAACAGATTCTTTGCTCTGGGGACATCACTCAGCCAGAGACACTTCTGCAATTAAACACCTCTGCACTCAAGCCTTGGCAGCTCCTAAATCTTTCATTCTGCAACCTCAGAGCCACCTACTCTTTTCCTCATTGTCGGGGCTGCTCAGCCCGCAGCACGCCCTTCCCCAGGGGACTGAGGGAGCCATGGCCCCTTATCTGAAGCTGCGCTCACCAGCTTGTTCCCAGCCAGACAGTAACAGGCTGGCCCCAGGCCCAGGCCCAGGTCTCTGAGAGCCTGAGTGACGGAGGCCCAGGCAGCTCCCGGCTCCCCTGGCGTCTCTCTCAGGTCTGGCCAGACCTAAGGGCATTTCCATTAGAGTGATGCTTGTGATAAGGCCTGGGCCAAATGGCCCCGCCTGTGGCCCTCTCCCCTGGGGGGCCCCGTGGCTGCCTCCCTCCCTCCTCCTGTCCACTCTTCCTCACGCTTACGTGTCCCCGACCTCCTCCTCCACCTGTGTGCCCTGTGCACGCACGTCAATCAGGTCTGCTAAAGAGGAAGGCTGCAGGGGTCACTTTCTAAGAGGCCAAGGAGAGGACAGCATGGAGCCTCGGCTAGAGCCTGCTCTCAAGGTGGCTCTGGGAGGCCCAGGACACTACTCCTCAGCGCAGCCCAGGCACCGCCGTGCACATGCCAGCCCTCCTGCCATGGCGCCATCCTAGGGACTGACCAGAGAAGAAAAGGCAGTGTGACCACCAGCTGCCCACAGTGAGGCCTTGTCTGAAATGAATCTTTAAAAACCAAAAGGAGTAGACATTTCTAGCTGTTTTCTCTCCTGAGAAAAACATAATCAGCTCAGTTTGTTTTCTCAGTGGATAAAGAGGGGACCATAAAATCATAAAATATTAGAGCTTGTCAGAGGCCTCTCAGATCCCCTGGCATAGCCTTCTTGTCCCAGAGTCTGTCAGTGACAGAGCCAACACAGGTCCCTGGACTTGTAACTTCCAGGATATTAAGCTTCAGAGAGGTTAAGTAACTTAGCCAAGATTACACAGCAAGTAAGTGGCTCAGCCAATGCTCAAACCAAGGGTGTCTTAGCCACTCTGGGATACTATACATTCCCATGGAAAGGCTAGGGGGCAACTGGTGTGAAAATCACTCTATAAATGCTTGATTTGACCCCAGGTGCCAGCTGCCTGGGACCTGACTCTCCATCACTATTTCATGTACCAGGTTCCAGGCAGCTCCCTGTAAAAGATCTGGTAGATTTGTTAGGTTTGTTATTAGAACTCTTACGGTTCTGATAACAAAGACATCATTACTGTGAAAATAAGATAAAGAAAATAGAATTAAGTTAGCCTCATACTACGGAGTTTCTAAAACAACAGAGTTCTCCCTCAGAAAACGTAACATGCACCTGACTTCCAGTAAATGGACCCAACTGAAGCTCCCATTAAATCTGATATTTCATTTGTATCAAATCTGGACAAATTGTCTGGAATTACTTCTACTCAGCAATTTTTTTTTTTTTTTTTGCGGTACGCGGGCCTCTCACTGTTGTGGCCTCTCCCGTTGCGGAGCACAGGCTCCGGACGCGCAGACTCAGCGGCCATGGCTCATGGGCCCAGCCACTCCGCGGCATGTGGGATCTTCCTGGACCGGGGCATGAACCCGTGTCCCCTGCATCGGCAGGCGGACTCTCAACCACTGCGTCACCAGGGAAGCCCAACTCAGCATTTTAATGTATAGCTAAGTCTGAAGTCCTGATTTCTTTAAATATGTTAACCCTAAATATATAAAAATCAGTAGCTATGATCTGCTCTTGGGGCCACATTAGGTGTCAACCACGCTGCTTCACAGATAACACACAGAAACCACCCATCCCTCGCAACAGATGGTCCACGGCCAGGGAGGCACAGGCAACTTTAAGAAGATTGTTTTCCTAGATGGATTTCTCCCCTTATATTTTATTTCCCATTATGAGGTAGGGAATATGTACATTAGACTGTGGTCTAAAATAGAGAACGAGATAGATCATGCGTGGCTTCCATTCCTTCTGGAGGTCAAGCGATGGTCTGTCCAGGTGAGCACTGCTGGTCCCATATGCGCCTGAGGCCCAGCGGAGGGTTGGAGAAGGGCATTCTGAGGACGGTGAGGGTGACTACAGCCACCAAGCACTCGGCCTTTACGGTCACAGGGCCTGTGGGGAAAACCCAATCTGGCTCTCTTGCCTCCAGAGCCTGTGCTGTTTTCACTGTGCTATGCTGTCATGTTTCTAGAATGTTATTGTTGAACAAAATAAGACTTCCAAATTCATTACAAACTACATAATCAAGTGATATTTCAAGGAGCATTCTTTGCTAGCTTCTTCATAAACAAAAGCCACTTGAGCTCGAGTCGGGTCATCTTCCTCCTAGCTTTGCTTTCTCGTCTCCTCCTGGGCTACTTTGGAGTGGAGTGTGATGGCAAGCTCTCCCTCTATTACTCAGGCACTTTGCAGGGAGGACATTTGGCTAAATGCTCAGGCTATTTACAGCCCCGAGAGATAAACCACCAGCTTGTTATTGTTACAATTTGTGAGCTAGCATCCTGCGGCCTGGAAATCCCAACAGTTTGGCATCTGGCAAAATGAACGTAATCTAGAAAATCCGGGAGCTCAGGCCTCTGTGGCCAGCTCACTAGTCACATGAATGGACTGCTGTGGTGAATTGGTGCTGTGAACTGTATCATAACCCTGAGATACTCCCCCAGAAAAAATGATAAAGAAAGCAACATTAAGTGAGCATCATACTACAGTGTCTAAGACAAGGCTGGCCAGGTTTGTCGAGCGCAGTGCATCATGTACTGTTGTAAAAGTAACACAGCCCACTTCTCAGTGATCTCAGTCAGCAGCAAGGAGGGAGGGAGGCCAAAGAGACTGCCCCGGGAACACTGAGACAGCCCCTTCCACCTCTGCAGCACTTCAGCTGCCCCTGAGATGACTCTGGACGAAGAGCATGTTGGATCCTGACCCTGCATCTCGAGCTGAGCCAGTGGAGCTGCAGGGCCTGGAGTGCTCTTATGTCATTTCTTCAAATGAATAAGTGATTTTCCCTTCATGGATTTTTTGAATAATTTAAGTTAAAATTACTATACATACAGAGAGAAATTTCACTAGGAAAGTTTTAAGCTTAAGTGACAAATATAACAGTTCTTTTAAAATTTCCAAATGTTGAAATTAAGATATCTTAGGTGGTGTGTTAGAGTGCCATCAAAAAGAACAGAAAATCCAATCATCTGGGCCTACCCCGGGCATTAACGTGCAGGCTTTCTACTACAGACTGTCCAGGCTTCCCCAGATAACAGGTTTCCTTACTCAAGGTTTGGTCTGGATGCTAATTATCCTTTGTTGTGGGGATCCCTGTTTCCAGATGGATTTATTATTATTGATTCTTAAACTGGAAAGAACAGGATGAAGATGACAAGGGGAACGCACCTCACGGTGGTGAGAAGATGGGAGACGGAGGAAGGCATGGGAGGCGCCAGGTGGCTCTCGGCACTAGACTGGGGGGGGTCAACCCATGGTCACGGCCCAGGAGAAGCCCACGGTCTGGTGGGGAGACAGACCCCCACAATCCCAATACGTGTGACAGCCACAGCACAGTACAGTGGAAAGAACCGGGGCGTGGGAGGCAGAGCCCGTTCTAACCCCACGTCCTCTGCTTCCCAGTCGTGTGATCGCTCTGCGCAGGGGCTTGTGAGGCTGAAATAAAATTGTGTAAAGCACCTGGCATGTGAAAGGCTCTGGATCCGAGGCAGTCATCACTCTTACTATATTCCAGTGAAGATAGATATGTAAGGCACTATGAGAACCCTGAGAAGGATTGAGTAGCTCTTCTGGGGTTGGGGCAGGCTTCCTGGAGGAGGGGACGAGGAGGGCTGCGGGCAGGTAGATGTGCTCTCACAACCACTGCCACTATCATCAAGAAATCAGGGAGATCAGGCCTGGTGCTGGGCAAATGTCCTGTGTTCAGAAAGAGAAAAAGGATGACATACTAGAAATTGCATACCAGTTGGCATGTGGTCAAACCCCAGTGAAATTATAGAGAAGAGTTTGAAGAGTGATGTGTGAGCATTTGGAAAAGGAAGAGGTGATCAATGAAAGCCAACACAGGTTCTCTCAGAACGAGCCCACAAGCTTATTCCCTTTCTTGGGAAGGGTGAACGGGCTGGCGAACCGTAGGAACGACCCCCCGTCTGCGATCTGCGGGGCGCAGTCATGGGTCTGATGAGCTCCTCCATGATGTGCCCGCAGAACAGCTCCACTCAGTCCCATCACTGCGACCGGGGAGCCCAGGGCTTCACCCCACCAGTCCAGGGAGCCCTAGGGAACTGCTCACCTCTGCACCCAGGGAGCCCCCCCAGAGCCCCTCCCAGTCTGACCTCTTTTCTTTTTAAAATCGCTTTAAAGTCTCTGTCTCTCCCCCTGCCCAAGGGTACTGGTGGAAACCCAGGAGTGGGCACGGCGCTTTTGAAAGTGTTCTCTGGGAAGCAATACTGTAATATCTGTTTATCCTGAGGTCAAACAGGCAGAAACAGGACCCCTTCAAGCTCTTCATGGGCCCAAGGGGCTCTTATTTGGGGATGCCTCAGGATGTACCAAGTGCGTTGAAATACACCCACCTCGCACATCTAATATAACTTTTACTGTAAAATTTTTGAAAGGATTTTTAATAAGTTTGTGTTTGAAATTACTTGGCCAAGTGCAGCACAATTAATTTATGGTTGGCTCTGGTTTCTCGGCAAACATCAGGCACATTCAGGAATTCTTGTGAAGTGAGAAAAATGTAACCTACAAATTGTTTTCAAAAGTAATAACATTTTTTATGAAGACTAAATTTAACAATTAATGAATTCGACAAAATGTTACACTTTGTAGAAATTTAATTATATACTTACAAATTTTGACTTTGCAGTTTTCTTTTCGTATTTTATAGCTAACAAATTTTTTTTAGGGCTCAAATACTTTTCATAAACTCCTGAAAAGCTTGTCAGCCCCAGGCAGTGTGCTCGCTGTCCGAGGACTTAAAGGGCCTGAACAGCAGGCATGAGCGTCTGGACTCTTTCCCCAGAAGGACCAGAAACGATACTTAGAATGTCACCGTTGGGGCGCTGCAGGAACTTGACTGAGATGGCTTTGGGAATGTACCGTCTGTTCCTGTGCTAGGTTATTGTTTTGTGCTTTGGTTCACTGAAAAGTGGTGAGTGACACAGAATATACATGTTCACAACCAAAATATGATTTCCCCAGCCGTCTGGATACATGAGACTCGAGCAGCACACGTGATTGCTCCTTGCCCCCCGCACTGGGTTTCGGCTCTCCTGCCTCACCCGGGACGCCTGGCAGGTCCTCATGCTGGCCGGGGTGGGACTCACGCCTAAGCAGGACTCACACCTAAGCAGTGGACATGTGCCCTGGTGCTCAGATTATTCATTTGGGTCAGAAAATCCAATTTCAACACAACTAGTCTTTTCTCCTGTTAGAAAACTGGTTCAGGGAGGGGCCAAAAGACTTGCTGGAGGCAGACCATCCATGAGAATAATAGGAAGCGGCACACGGTTCTCACATAAGAGCAGTGCTTCCTGGTGACATCACAGAAGCCTCTCTGCGGTGCCCACGTATGGACTAAAACACCCCAGAACGTCTCCCGCAGGCCACAGGGTCCTCTGTGTGGCCTCAGGTGGTCAAGTCTGGAGACTTGGGCTTAGTGGGTAGAGAGGCCTGTCAGGCTGCTGGCCGGCTGCGTGGTCTAGCCCAGCTGCTGGCCGGCTGCGTGGTCTAGCCCAGCTGATGGCCGGGAAGGACTCTGCCCCTCTCCCCATGGCTCAGGCGCAGCAGGGAGAAGAGGCATCACTCTGGCCCACATAGGCCCGATGTCTACCCACTTCTCAGCTCCTGGCCTCGGCCAATCGGCCTGGTCAGATATTCATGGGGCCGCACGTCCCTAGTGACTGCACTGAAAATTGATGCAGTTGGTGAGTCCATTTCTCCACTGGGGCCTGGGTGGGCAAGTCAGGCTGAAGGTGGTCTGCCTCAGACCCACAGGGAGGACACTGGAACTAGAAAGTTACCCGTAGGTCTGGGCTGGCTGCAGGCTCCAACGCGGCTTTACCGGAAGGCCCTACACTGGGGGTATTGAGCCCCGGAGCAGCCATCAGTAAGTGGCTCCTGGCTTCCCAGGAGGCGAGGGGCCCTGTGTGCCAGATCCCTCTGTCAGGAACCCCAGTGAGGAGGAAGGGAGCAGGGAGGGGACTTAGGCCCCCAAACCCGATCGCCTCCAACGCTCACCAGACATTGGGGTCTGGGGGCCCAAGACCTGTAAACTCTATGTTCCCACTGCCAATGTCCCTTCTCCCCGAGGCCTCCTGACTGCAGGGCCTGTGTGCCTTCCACACCCTGTGCTGCTCCTCTAGGGAACCACACAGACTCGGCTCGGCCATGGCAGCCACGCTTTCCTTCATGTGGAACGTTCTGGCTGCAGCTCCACCAACAGTGTAAATATATTCTTCGCAGAGATGAGGTCGGGGCGCTCCCTGCACTCACAGCCTTGGTGCTGCTGAGTTAGTGCTGGCCTGGTGCTCCGGGCAGGGCTGCCCTTTCAGAAGGAGCGCCAAGTGAAACACTGCCGGGTACTCCGCGCTGCTCCAAGGAGAGCCCTGCCCACCGCACACTGAAGATGCAGCTTCATTGACAAAAAAAAAAGGTTTCCATTCTTCATTCCCATTAGTCTTTGTGGCCCTCTCCACTGAAGTTCTGACTTTCACAATATGCCTTTATGGAAAACATCCATCAGTAAATAATCTTATACTTAGTCTTGGAAATCCGAAAGCAAATACAGTCACTTGTTTGGGGCTAGGGGATGGCGGGGAGTGGACAGCTTCAAAACTACCAGCTTTCATCTATCAAAGGAAAGAAAAAAAGAACCCTCTCTGGCACCTGCCCTGGTCGGCCTCGTGAGGGGTGCTGTGTTCGGGAGACCCTCAGAACAGGTAGGGTTCTTTCTGTCTGTTTACAGAAGAGATGGAGGCTCAGTAAGGACCTGCCCAAAGTCACACTGTGAGGAGATGCGGCCACCAAGCTTTGAGCTAAGGGCTCCTGACTCCAAGTTTGGGGTCCTGTCTCCAGCACATAAACGCTTGCACAGATTCCTGAGTCAGTCTGACACCTCGGCTGACCCCACAACAATTACATTGTGTATAGGTAACAGGTGTAGATTTCTCATCAGAGGAGGATGTTTTGACTCAGCCGTTTTAATGGAGCGGCATCATAATCTTACTGCTGCCGTTTTCTGCTGCTTTATCATTTTACTGCTGCCAACTTTTCAATGCCAAGTATTTTTCTGACTAATTTTCATCCATCATTTAATTTTCTGACCTTTGCCACTAGTGCCTTTAATAAGAAAAGGGAACATGTTTGAATGCCGGAGATCTTCTAGAGCTCTGCAGGGGTGTCTGAGAGATAACTGTCTGGAAACATTCCTGATGGAAAGTCCTCAGTGTCATGTGAAGTGCAGGATGTAGGAGATGTATGGAGGCTTTTTTTTTAGTAACAGCAGAAAATACTAAATACGTCTACACTATTTTGCACTTACTCCATGATTCTAGAAAGCATGTCATACCTAAAAAGCCTTCAAGGAAAGAAGTGCTAGATTTGCCTTTTAAAAAAAGGAAAGGAAAGATTCTCCATCATAAGAAACACTAAAAATAGTTGTAAAATAGTCGAAATCATTGTAAAATGGGCAAAGGACATCAAAAGGTAAGCATAGAAGAAAAACAAATCAAAGATTTAAAAAGGCATAACACCTTGACAGAGAAGAAGTGTAAGTTCTTATTTTTCTTAACCTGGCTGACCGGCAATGATTAAGCCTAGTTGTAAGGACACAGAGAGAAGTCAGCCTGGGCCCCTGCCCTGGAGTCCACTCCAGCTGAGGAGAAGGATGAGGGCTTTCGAGTGTGGGCTCTGGACGACCACTGGGTTTGGATACCGCACCTGCCCCTACCGGGAGGGAGCGTCACCCAACGTCCCCACGCTCCAGTTTCCTCATCTGTAGAGTGAGGAGACTACTAGCTACCTGGCAGGTGTGTCAGGAAGATCTCGGGTATAAATACATGGTTGGGGCACGTAGTAAACGCCCAGCACGTGTTGGCTAGTAGAAATATTTTATTGTTATTACCATTCCAGTCAAGCCTCTCTCAGAGGCAGGGTTTCATAATCTTGGGTTTGGAAGTCCATTTACCTTCTGATTATAAGCGAAATTGTGTGTCTGTGCATCTTTCTAGATAGAGGGTCTGGAGCTTCTTCCCCCAAACTCTTAAAGGGATTGGTTGGCTCCAAAACATTTAAAAACACTTGCCTTTTAAAAACAGCCCTTTGTAGAAATGTCAAAGGTAAAGCTGGAACCACTCAGGGAACCCACACAGGTAGCGTAGGATGGGAGCCGCGAGGCTGACCAGCTACCCTCCTGGCGTCCTCGAAGCTTCTCCCCATGCGGCGCCGCCTTCAAAGCCAGCCTTTCAGCCTGAGAATCCACGGAGCCCCACGGCGGCTCTGCAGGAAGAGGCCTGGCTGCTCGCTTTCAGTTGGGTGTTATTCTGCAGGCTTCTGCCGGACCTTCTGTCACCAGCTTCCGCATCGAACGGCCTCTCCTGTGCTTCTGACTCGGTATCGAGCTGGGAGGCCTCCCACGCCTGCTCTGGCTCTGCTCCAGCTGCCGGAGACAGACTCCCATTCTCTGCTTTGGTCCCCGGGGCCACGGGCTGAACACAACCAAAATCTTTCTCTCCTTCATGAATGTTCTTTCTGGAGGTCTGGCCTCCCCTTCCCAGGACGGAAGAGGCACAAGGCAAAGAAGGAAGCAGCTGCTTGTGCCACATCTGCTACCGGGCGGGTGCTTGGGGCCCTGGCCATCCCTTGGGGGAAGGAGGGCTGGCCAGCAGGTAAATGGCTGGAGGATGAAGGGGGAGCCCCAGTTAGCTGTCAGCGGCGAGCACCCACGCCCACCTTTCTTCTCGGTGCTGTTGAGCGCTGGGGACAGAGGGGTGAGCAAGACAGCCCCTGCCCTGCCGTCAGGTTCCAGGTGGGGATGCTCAAGCCCATCTGTGAGGCCTCAGGAAAAGCCCACCTGAGGTGTCCAACAAAGACCAAACCCAAACTTGCCCTGTTTAACCATCAGGTGTGGACGAATCCAGCCCAATCACAGCTAGGGAGGAATGTGAGAAGTCTGATCTACACAGGAAAAGCTAAATGCACCCGTCCCTGATGCCTGCCCTTTCTGCCCTCCCCCATGCACAGGAAGGACAGGATTCCACAGGAACTCAGGCTGAGAGAAAGCTGGTGAAGTCAGCTCCCCCCTTGCTGGGCATGGGAGCAGCCCCCGCTTGCCTTAAGGCTTCCACTGCCCAGCACAGGACCTGCTGAGGCTGGGACTCAATAAACAGTTGTTGAATAAACATACACATTAATAGAATAAGATGGAATTTTTTTAGGACGTTTGGTCTTAACCATTCTCAGTTTAGGATTGTTTTGAAGAGAAGCTGAAGCTATGTGTGGTGATTTTATTTATTGTAAAATACATAGTTCAATGGCTAGGTCTTGAAAAACTTCGAAGTTTTCTCAGATCAATCAGGAAGAAGCCAGCTTATTTGGCCCTTGGTGACTCAGGTTTGTACCCTCTTGCTGACGTGACCAATGTCCAAACACAGGAAGCCACCAGGGGAAGTGGGGGAGGGGTGTGTTGAGAGACCTACAGTAGCGACACCCATCCCTTCTGACTGGGCTGCCCAAGCTCGGGGAAGCCACAGATCACAGAACCCATCTCGTCTCAGTTTCAAAAGAGAGCCATGGGGCTTCCCTGGTGGCGCAGTGGTTGAGAGTCCACCTGCCGATGCAGGGGACACGGGTTCGTGCCCCGGTCCGGGAAAATCCCACATGCCGCGGAGCAGCTGGGCCCGTGAGCCATGGCCGCTGAGCCTGTGCGTCCGGAGCCTGTGCTCCGCAATGGGAGAGGCCACAACAGTGAGAGGCCTGCGAACCGCAAAAAAAAAAAAAAAAAAGAGAGAGCCATGGATTGGAAGGTGCCCTAGACACCATCCTTTAGGCGCATGGACCTTGAAACATGGGCTCTGAGCACCTGGCCCTCGGTGAGCCTCCTTTGGAAAATACAGATGGAGCTGAACAGAAACTTGGTCCCCCCTAAAGGTCTTTGGAGGCCAGCATCTGAATCCCAGAAATATCCTGAGACCTCTGGCTACAGATTCTGGGCATTGCTTGGGCCCCTGTGACCCCCATGGAAGTTCACGTACTAAAAACTGCAACGACTGTCACCAAGCTCCGTCGCTGGGAAGGCGGGCCTGGAGTCAGCCGTGCTGGGAGGGGCAGCGAGCCCGGCTCACTGACCGGGCGGAGCCCGCTCGGTGCTGACGGATGCTGCTGTCTCTCAGCAGGCTCACATCTCTTTTTGCCAGTATAACCAACTTAAAAGAAAAAAATCACTCCAGGAATGGCACACAAATGATCCAAGCAATCCTTACAGCCCCAATGAGGTAAACATGATCTCCCTTCTACAAACTGGGGAAACCGAGGGCTTGGAGAGGTAAGGAAGCTCGGCCAAATCACACCATGGGGGAGTCAGGGGTGACAGTGCGCCCAGACCCCTAGCCCTGGGCTACCCAAATCAGGCCCCTCACCCTGCAGGTCTGTGGCTTCCAGCTGGAGTCCTGCCCGAGGCCGTGCCGCGCGGGTCGCAGCCAGGGGTGAGGGGAGGGGAGGACGTGGCTCGGCGGCCAGGCAGCAGGGAGGTCTGTGACGGCCGCACACCTGTGTCCCCAGGCCCGTGGAGAGACTGCCTGCAGGCCCTGGAGGATGGCCATGACACCAGCTCCATCTACCTGGTGAAGCCAGAGAACACCAACCGCCTCATGCAGGTGTGGTGCGACCAGAGGCATGACCCCGGGGGCTGGACCGTCATCCAGAGGCGCCTGGACGGCTCGGTCAACTTCTTCCGAAACTGGGAGACGTACAAGGTGAGGACTGCCCACCTGAGTGCCAGGGCCCTCGGAAGGAGGCGCCTGCTGCCCGTCAGGGCCTGTGTGGCCCAAGGGAGGAGGGCACTGACAGGGCCATTTCTGCAAACCCACCAGGGTAGGGGGGACCAGCCGCTCCTTTGCTGCCCCCCTGGCAACTGTGGCAGGACAGAGACAGGGGTTCAGACCACAAAAGCCCCATGAATGGGGTGGGAATTTCGAAATGCTGGGGTGCAGTAGCCCCTCACCCCAGCCAGGTTTGGGGAGCACCTTGGTCCCAGCTGGGGTTCTCAAGGGGAAGACCTGTCCTCACAGCCCAGAAGGGGCAAGTCCCAAGGCTCCCAAGCCCTGGGAAAATCTCCCACATAGCCCGTTTTGGGGAACTGTGGGAATACTTGGGTCCTAATTCCAGGGCTCATCCTCTGGGCTCCCAATTCCTGGGAAGTTGAATGCTCTTCCTTGTAGGAGGAAAGGCTGCAAGGGCTCCACCCCACACCTGTCTCGCTCCTCTGAACAAAGAAGTGGTACCGAGGACGCGAGGGCAGCTGAGTTCACTGACACCTGCCACACGCCAGGCGCAGCGCTGGGTGCTTCCGTTCATTACCTCCTTTGCTCTCACATCAACCCCAGGAGGGAGAGACTGGTCTGGACCCAGTTTACAGATGAAGAGGTGGCACAGACAGGAAGGGGGAGAGCAGTGAATACAGCCTAGGCCTCTGACACCTGCAGAGCCAAAAAACTCCCTGGACCACACGACACACACGTGGCTTTGCCATGCCCCGGTCCTGTCCTGCTTGCCCTCCAGCCCACCTCCTGACCAGCCCGTGCCTTTGTTTTCTCCTCTTTCTCCTCTGCCTCCTAGTTGAGAGGTTTCTGAAGACGCCCTAACTCCTTCCGCCTCCTTTCCACGTTCTCTTCCTCAGAGCAGTAGGCGCAGTGGTTAAGTCTGGGTTCTTAGTTCAAATCCTGGCTCACCCTCATGCACTCTGGGACCCTGGGCCTCCCCAGGCCTCAGTCCACTCACTCTAGGGAGGATAATGATAGTACCTAGTTCATAGAGTTGGCATGAGGGTTAATAAAATGACCTACGGAAAGTTCTGCCGACAGTGCCAATATACCGTAAGTACTCACTAAATACTAGCTGTTATTATCATTAATGAATCCAACCTATTTTTCAAGACTTCAAGTGGCCACCACTCGGCTGATGACACCCAAAAATACTTGGAAAAACTATAACAAATCCCCTGGATTCTAGACCTAGGAGGGTGCCCAGGTGGATGTGGCATGCCTTTGTCACAGCTCACACCTGTGCATTAGTTTACATGGGACCCTCACACACGGCCCCTTCCCAGAGAAGGGAACAGAAGCTCAGAGAAGGTAAGGGAATTGTCCAAGGAACTCATGTTGCATGCCTACTGTGTGCTAGGCTCTTAATTTACCATATTACGTGTGTCCTTATAGCAACCCTGGAGGGAAGGTAACATAGCGTCTCCCACGTTCACACGATGCCTAGCATGAAACAGGCACTCTCTAAATAGTCTTGAGTGTTGCATGACTGAGGCTCAGACAGGCAAAGTGACTCAACAAGTGACAGCCAGGTGGGGGAGTGGGGAATTAAATGCAGGCCTGCCTTCTGCTCTGCCTGTTTCCAGGCCTCTCTGTCTGGCGCTGAGCAGCTGACAGCCGGGCCCTGCTGGTCCTGAAGTAAGAACCAGATGTCTTATAAAGACCACCGTTAGCTACCCCCACGATTAATGGGCCCGGTGCGAGAAGAGGGATCCCTGCCGAGCGGGTTGCTGGTTTCACGCGGCATGCTGATTAAGCTCGTGATCTAATGGAACGGGCACACGTACGATCAATGCATATTCCTCACTAATGCTTGCCCACGTTTTCCCCAGCAAGGGTTTGGGAACATCGACGGCGAGTACTGGCTGGGCCTGGAGAACATTTACTGGCTGACGAACCAAGGCAACTACAAACTGCTGGTGACCATGGAAGACTGGTCTGGCCGCAAGGTCTTTGCAGAATATGCCAGCTTCCGCCTGGAGCCTGAGAGCGAGTATTATAAGCTGCGGCTGGGGCGCTACCATGGCAACGCCGGTGACTCCTTTACCTGGCACAATGGCAAGCAGTTCACCACCCTGGACAGAGACCATGATGTCTACACAGGTAGGACCAGTGGAGTCACACCTAGGTGCAGGGCAGGGGAAAGAGGTCAGTCAAAGTCGAGACTCTGACTCCCAGGCCTGAGAACGGGAAGATCCCAGGGCCCAGCTGCCCAACCCCGCCCCCATCCCCTGAAGGCCCACTCCTTTGCCCTCTGCCCACAGACCCCCTTCGCAAGGCTGGGTCAGCATGGCATTTACAAAAAGGGGGAGGTAAAGAGGTGCACAAATTACATATCCGAGGGCCACTCTGGGCCAAGCTGGGCATTGTACTGGGCTGTGCACTGCATCACTCCCTGCCTGAGGCGCTGGGTGTCACGGCGACATGTCCCCATGTTACACCCTGGCTAACAATGCTGCCCCACCTCCTACATGCCTGTGCCCTTGGGCACGCTGTTCAATCTCTCTGGAACCGTTTCCACATCTGGAAGTAAGGACATACCTACGTAGCAGGCTGGTGAGAAGGTGAGAATGTGCCTGAAGTGCTTTGTCTGGGACTTGGAGGAGTCAGGCTCTGAGTGGGCGCAGTCTCTAGTGTGTACTGACAATGCAGTGCTATGGGAAGCTATGAGAGGAAACCAGGTAGGAGAGATGAAACGACCTGTCCAAGATCATGTGCCTCAAGTCCAGGTCTTTATTAAACAAAAAAACAAGGGAAAAAAACAAAAAACGGTAAGAAACACACACAGTCCAACCCTGAGTCCAGACATCAACCCCCCACATTCATCTCAAGGCTCCACACCTCAATTCCTTGAGATGAGGGCCCCTGGGCCCTCGCTGGTTGGTCCCTGGGGAGCCAAGCCCGCCTCCAGGCCAAGGCTGTTCTCATGGGCAAACCCAGCCCCCTCCTGCCCCAGCTCCCTGATAGGTCCCAGTCTAAAGGCCACAGCCTCCCCTTTGAGGACTGTCCCAGGAACCACCTGCACTTCCCTGGCAAGCCCGGCCGCCTACACCCTGAGGAGGGACCCCCACTCCAGGTCCCTACAGCAGCAGACTGTTCTCACCACACTGGGGGAGACACTGACACCTCTACCTACTCCCTGGTGCAGAACTGACCCTGCTGCAGGGGCCCCGAGGAGGCAGTGTGTCGTCTGAGGCCGGGGCTGCCAAGGCTTCCGGAAGAACAGGGCAGGAAGATGACCCTCATCAGAACTGTCAGACTCTGGGGACAGAGAGGCTGGTTACAGCCTTTCTTGAGGACCATTATGGGGAGCAGGGAGCAGACTGTTCTGCAACCCCAACCTTCAGGCCTGTCCAGCAGCAGGGTCAGTGGATGTGAGGCAGTGAGCTCCCTGTCCCTGGAGGCATGCGGGGCAAGCTCAGGAGGGGCGTCCACTGGCTGACGGGAGGCTGGCTGTGGCGCGCCGAGGGTTCTGCCCTCCAAATCCGATGCTGCCGCTTGGACCTCGTGGCCTCGGGTCATGGCCCAGAGGAGCCAGAGAAAAACTCTGGGAAAACCTGGGCTGCTGGGGCTCTGGGGGTGCCTGGGGCTGAGTCTCCTCTCGGCTTTCTGCCTCAGCTGGCCTGCTCCCTCCTCACCTCGCCCCAAGGCCTCTCCTGGAGCAGAGCTGCCCGCCCCATCGGGCCCCCAAACCCACAAACTTGACTGGGCAGCCCTTCCCTTGAGTGGGTCTCTCCCTGGGCCTCACAATGTCTTCCCTCTCCCTCCTGGGAAGGGCGATGCCCCTGCATGCCCGCTTGTACCTTGCCCACACTTTTACTGTTGTTCCGAACTGCTTGTCCTTGGCAGCAAAATCCAGCATGATATGATAGTGCCAGAAACTTTATGAAAATATCTTGCTTTTGTGGAAAAAAAATTGTTTTTGGCTGGAATACAGGCTTGGGAGGAATAGAGGAACACTTCATCTTAAACACTTCCTTTGTCATTCTGTAAAGACTCTTGATCTAATAGTTTCAGCTCTTAAAAAACATTCCTCAGAAAAACTGGCCCTCTACCCGCCCACTTCAGGTCATTTCTGTTTTCCTCCCTGGTGCTTGCTCTGCAGCGAGCCCTGGGCTAATCCGTGGCCTCCTTCGGTTCCCACACGGGTCCCGTACTGTGCGGGGGCAGCGCGCTCATCCTTATTTTACCATGAGAATTCAGTGGCTCAACAAGGTCAAGTTGCCTGCCCGAGATCACAGAGCTCGTTAGTCAGCAGGCAGGTCTGAGGCCCCGTCCCCTCTCAGGCACCCTTGGTCCAAATGCCTCCACAGGGGGTCCCTCGGAAGCCCCCCGGGCAGACGGTGGACACGGGGAGAACCTCCTCCCTGAGCCCTTCTCGCTCTTTCTCTCCCGTAGGCAACTGTGCCCACTACCAGAAGGGCGGCTGGTGGTATAATGCCTGTGCCCACTCCAACCTCAACGGGGTCTGGTACCGCGGGGGCCACTACCGGAGCCGCTACCAGGATGGAGTCTACTGGGCTGAGTTCCGAGGAGGCTCCTACTCGCTCAAGAAGGTGGTGATGATGATCCGGCCGAACCCCAACACCTTCCACTAGGCTGGCCCCCCTCCTGACCCCCCGTGGCCGCCAGGAGCCTGCCCGGCTGTACTGGCCCAGCACAGAGAGCGCCTCCTTCCAGTTCACCTCAGGACTGGGAGGACTGCGACGCTGGACTCTGATTTCCCAAGTCACTGCGGCAGATAATACAACTGAATCCAAGCGGTATTCTCTGTTGCTACTACTCTTCTCCACATCGGACAGCCCCTCGTGTTTCCAGACAGGACAGGACGGCAGACAAGTCTTTCCTTAAATAAAGCCCCAGCAATAAAAACACAACTGCAAACAAAACACCTTCATAATATACACGTGTGTGAGCCGACCTTGTGCACTTATGTGTATACCATGTATATATGCATTTAGATATATACACGTGGCGTATATCTAGATACATATATAGGTTTGCCTTATATACCTAAATACACGTATATTCAATTCTCAGCTGCTGAGGCTGTTAACAACAGCTCTGCTCTTAGGAGAAGAGCATTTCATTCATGTTGTATTACTTGAGTCTAAGGGCAGATCACAGACTGTGTAGCTCTCATTCAAAGAACGATCCTTGGCGTCCACAGGCCTGGATTCTTCCAGGACTGTCTACAGTACTATTCTCTCACACAGGGGTTCTCAACTTCCTTGTTTAAGATCCCCCTTGGCACCTAACCCAATTTCAAAACCCCCATCCCTCTTTATTTCTGTATTTCTCCTCATTCTCAGGACTTTTCACCGCCCACCCATCCACCCACCTATCCATGCATTCAATGCCATTCAATTAAGTGCCCTCCGTGCTCCAGTCCCTGGCCACTTGTGTTCCAGGCACCTTTTCTGCTCTTCTCTATTCCTTGCCTACTGACTCCTCACCTTTTCTGTACCCCTGTGCTTTCTTTCCAGGCAAGATTCCTTAGCCTCTGAGTAGGAAAGCATGGACTCCACGAGGTCAGGAAAGGGAAAGTCAGGCCCAAAAGCTAACTCTCAGCCACAAGGATAATGGTATTTGCAGTCTCGTATTTTCCAGTCACAGTTTAGCCTCCCTGTCATCTTAACCTTCACAGAAATAATAACCTACCTTGCCAGCAGATATTCGATTGAAGAGAAGTCATCATCCAATCGTTGGGGGCCCCAAATGGCTACATACCAAAGGTCCCATGCTCTCAGGCCGACTAGTGTCCACATCTCATCTCCAAACTACACTTCCCCGGAGATCAAGTGCCACAAAAATGAGAACTAGCCACTTGTCGTGAGTTACTGAATAACCAGGGGCCACGGAGCCCTGGGTCAGCGCATCACAGCACGGCGGCTTTCTTAGTCCTGTTAGCCACAGAGCATCAGGCTCGGTACTACCGGGACTCTTGCCAAGCAGGGAGCAAGGGATGAACAAGAAGATGAGACCCTCCTAGAGGGCACGTGGGTCGGGGTGGGCGAGATGTTGGAACGTTCGGTACTGTCCGCATCTGGCTGTGTGCCTATTACCTCAGCAGTCTCACAAAGTGTTCCATGTAGCATGTTTTGTGTATATAAAAGGGACGGTTTTTTTTTTTAATATATTCTCAGATTATCCTTGTAATGACACATCTGCAATAAAAGCCATCAGTGCTATTTGGATGTATCTACACTGTGCGTTATTGTTTTAGAATGCCTTCCTGGGACCTCCGATACCAGAGCCTCTTTGAGTAAAACCAGGAAGAGATTCATCCATGGAAATCAATTAAATCACACTTTCCCTATCCCTGGTTTCCAACTCTGCCCTGAGGAGTCCCACGACAGTACCTCAGGCCAAGATGGCTTCCTGGAGCCCCACCTCCTTACGTCTAGCTGCGTCCTGGATGTCTCTGCCAGACACAAGCAGTGCAGTCAACATCTGAAACACCTTTCCCCAGGTCTGGTCTCATTTCACCAAATGATACCATCTACTCAATTGCTCGGGTGAGAAGCCAGGACTCCTCCCTCCCCCTGGCCACGGTCGACCCACCCCTCCATGCAAGGCCTCTTCTCTGCCTTGGTGTAGGCCCTCTGCCCCTCTCCCCTCGACCACAGCAACAGGCTCCCCACCAGACCAAGGAGCCCCGTGCCTCCACCTCCCTCGTCCCAATCCGACTTCCACACTAGCTGCCAGAACCACCTTCCTGTAAAACAAATCTGTCGGTAGGGAAGGCGCCTCTGGGCTTGATGAGAAACCCCAAAACCATAAAGGAAAAGACGAAGGGATAGGACTAAAGAAAGTCCCGAATTTTTTGCCCTCTGAAAAACAAAACAAAATAAAATAAAACATGACTGAGATTGAAAGGCAAATATTAAAGAGAAAAGTATACGATTAATATTCATGCTACACCAAGAACTCTTTCAAATTAAGAAGAAAGATACACTGTTATAGAAAACTTGGTAAAGCGCACAAACATGTTAGAAGGCTCACAAACGGCCAGTAAACAAGAAAAGAGGCCAACCTCAGTAATCACCAGAGTTGTACATTAAATCAAGCATAAACCATCACATGGTGCCTAGCAGACTGGCAAAGACGAAAAAACGTCAATCTCCCCGTTGACAAGGGAATGGAGAAATATGTACTCTATGTACTCTGGATGGAAGTAAACACTGATTCAATATTTTTGAAGAGCAGTTTGGCAACGTATATATCAAAATTTAAAACGTACTTATTAAACCTTTGGACTCACCAATCTCTCTTCTTAATGACAAAGTAATGCTGCCATATGAGAGTCTTTTCTAGCAAAGTTGTACTGTGGAGAGACTGATGTTTACTGACGCCTACTACGTGCTTGGAGTTGGACTTGTGTCTTCTTATGTGACCTCACAGCAGCCTGTGTAGGAGGGACTGTTCCCCTCACTTCACAGAAGGGGAGAAAGTGAGGCTCACAGCCAGACTGCTGGTAAAATGCCCCAGCAGGAGTTAGTCCAGAAGGTTCTGGATGTCAGGCACGAATCTCCCAAGGGCCTAGTCAGTGCTGGGGGCCACAGTGGAATCTGGACACCACTAGGCGTCCTCAACCTTGGCCCAGACCACACCCACCCCCTCCCATACCTGGAGTCGGGTGTGTGGGATGCAAGGATTGACAGTAAAGGTAAACAGGGCCCAACCTTACCAGTCACTGGTCTTATGTCCAAACCCCAAAGCAGAGAGCTCTGGAAAGCCATACTGGACAAGGGGGAGCAACCCTTTACTAAACTAGCTGGAACCAAACAAAAGCAGGGCCTGACGCCACTGGTTCTCCAACCCCACACACCCCGATACCCAAACCTGGGTCTTGGTCAAATCATACCCCGGCTGTATGGAAGGAGAGGGAGGCATATGCCCATCAGAGATGTGGAACCCACTCTCCCTGAAGTACGTTTACCAAACCAACAGCATCAAAGAAGAGAACAGGGAGACGAGAGGGCTGTGCTCAGGCGCCACGCCTGGTGCCCAGGGAGCACATCAACACTCCTCCTCCTCCTCCTCGCCCATCCCGCCCGGGGACTTCTAAGGCCTGCAGTCATAGGGCTCCTACTGTTATTAAGGTCTCCACGGTGAGTGCCTCTGCAGACCCAGAAGGAAGTCAGTGACACCTTGATCAGTAGAGGGCACCCACCTGCTGGGCTCGTGTGCGGAACACGGCAGGAAGACAGAGATGGTCCCCAAGCAAGGGGCACTGAACAGGGCCCCCTCCCCCCCGAATCTTGCCAATCTGATCCAGATTGAAAGAGAAACCTTTGAACTACTGCAAACACTGGGGATGGGAATCCATGCTGTTCATACTCCACTGATGCTCTCTGGGAGCTCAAGGGGTCCCCCGATCTCCCCAGAGCACCTCATCTGCTTTACATAGTCTGGTAAAAACTCTCAGTTATAGTAAGCGAAAGCTAGAGAACTGGATTAAACAAAAAAGGAACATTTTAAGTGTAAAAAATGTTAAACAGGCACTCTTTCAGCCTCGGTTTTTTCCGAGTCTCGAAAGGCTAAGGACAAAATCATAACTGCCAAGAGCTCCCACATTATGGAGCAAAAGGTGCAAGACCCTCCTTGCAAGGGGGTGGCCCCCAACTGGCTCTGCAGCATTAGAGCCACCTGCAGCCTGTGTAAGAGGCACAGAAAAAGTATCCCGGGGTGGGGGGATGAGTCGTCCCCATGATATGCTCCCCCGCTGCCACCACAGGGAGGGTAGGTGTTCCCCCTCCTTCAGTCAGTGAGAGGAGCTTCCAGGGACCATTCCAAGAGCCTGGCCTGGTGAGTATAAGCACTCCCACCCGACTCACACCTCAAGTCTGCAGGCCAGAGGTAGGGATCAGTAAGAAGCTGGTACTGCGCTGGGAGCAAAGGGTAAGCCCACCGATGGGGGCGGGGAGGCAAGGACACAGCTCCTAGGAACCAGAGGGCAGCCCGGATGGTGAGGAGGGGCGGTGCAGGAGGCCCAGGAGCCAAGGAAGGGCTGTAAGCGGTCAGCTAGAGGAGAAGCACTGCCCCATGGAGGGAGCTGAGTCAGAGGTGCCCCGAAGGGAAATTCTGAAGAAGCGGCAACGAAGAGGGAGAAAAGACGGGAAGAGGGAAAAGACGGAGCGTGGGTACTCTGGGCAGCTGGCATACCCACGGGTGCCAGCTCTGGGCTCCGACTGAACAGGCCACCTCAGAGGGGCCCTTGCCTCTCCCTTGTCTGTCTCGTCTGTTCCAACCCCAAGGGCCACAAAGCTCAGTGGACCAGGAGGGAGGCAATAGGACTGCGGGGTCTGGTGGAGGCACTTGAGCGTGTGCCCTCCCCCACCCCAGGCCTCCAGCAGGACCGGCTGTAGGAGTCCACACTTCTGACCCCTATACTGGATGGTCTGGAGTGACGTGACTGTTAACAGCAGAGAGACTTCGGGACCCGCTAAGTTCTCAGCATCGACTGGGAAAAGAACTAATCCACAGAGTAGGCTGGAAAGGACACTGCAGAAAAATAAAGTTGGTTTCTTCTTACACCTGACTGGGTCCAGCTCATTTAATAAGCTGGTTACATAAGGACATGAGGTATCTCCCGGAGTCCATGAGCAGGGACACAGCTGGGCCTCACAAGGACCAGGAACCAGAAACTGCCTGGAAAGCCTTCAAGAGGCCAGGAACCCGCTCTCTCAGCCTCTCTCTCTCTGTCCTTTCCCTTTCCCTTGCCTGCAGGGTCTCTCTCTGTTTCTCGTGCATGGATCAGCTTTTCCCAGCATGGAATTTCTGAGCTCACATGTCCTCCTGGTCTGAGTGCCAGCAAAGACCTGAAGCCCCTCTCCTCTCAGCCAACTCCCAGCCAGAGGACCCGACTGGCCCGCTCGGGTTGGGTGTCCACCTCACTCCTATCGACTGGGCTCCAAGCAGAGCTGGTGGCAGGAACGCGGCTGCTGGAGCTCAAGGCTGTGGAAGGCGTGGGGGAAGTTCCCACGGTCCCAGCGGAGGAGAGGTCAAGGCTGGCTCTATATCCAAAAAGGTGTCTGGACTATACTCCAGCTGTTGTTGGTCCCCATCCTCTCTGGAGACCGTATTTTGCCAACTAGATGGATTCTGTCCCATTACTTGTTAGATCATGTCCTATTCCCCAGCCCCTCCCCTGCTGACTCCTGCCCTCCCAGGCTCAGCTGTGTCACTAAACATGACACATGGCTGTGCCCAGAGGGGGCTCTTCCTGCCCTTCCTGGATACGCCGAGTTTCTCGATAGTTTTCGTAGATATAGGAGGCAACAAGTTCCCCACTGCTGGGCTCTTCCGGGCAGTATTTGCTCTGGATAGCACTCATACCACCCGCAATCTATAGGCGCTGTCCATGTGCCAGGCACCATGTGTGTCTCTTTAAACTCTCACAACCACCCTGTGAGGTGGGTTCTACAATTACCCTCCCTTCGACGTAACAGAAATTGAGGCTCAGAGTTGTACGTGACTTGCCCAAGAACATGCAGCCTGAGATGCTCAGGATTTGAGCTCGAGTCTGTCTGACTCCTGAGCTCCTGCCTCTGCAGGATTAGATCACTGTCCCCAATGATGAAATGAAATGACTAAGGCTCCTCTCTCACCCCATCATCACTTCCTAGTACGTCTGAGAATCATGCAGCATGGAGCCTGCTGCCCACAGAAGTGGGTGTGTGAGCTGGCCAGCCAGCCTACCTGTGCAGAAGCAGCTGGATGGACAGTAGGTCCCCAGCTGTCAGGAAGTCAGTCCAGGGCTGATTGCCCAATTTATCTCAGAGCTGAGGGCACAGAATAATAGGGGGCAGTGATGGAGAATATCTCTCAGCTTCTTGGGGCTCACAATCCTTTGCCAGGGCTAAAGTGGCTGGGCCCTGCCTTCCTCCCTTCCTCTTGGACTAAGCGCCGCCCTCTGGCACTAGGAGTGCCCTGCTTGTGGCTGTTCTGGCTGTCACCTCATGTACCAATTCTATCTCGTCCAAGCCTTGGTCTGTACTATCTGGTAACTGGGTCCCTGTTATGTTGGCTTATCTCCCATCTCCATGCCTTCAGGACAGGGGCTTGCTTGGCTAGTCTCTCTCAGATCCTGCAGTCAGGCCTGAACGAGCTCTAGCCTGGGATTCCACCCCTTGTGGACACATGCCTTGGTACCTACAATCACTGGGACACTCCTGACCTGGGGTATCCTGGGTCAGCTCACCCAAACATGGGAACTCAGACACAGATAATCCCTCCCAGCTGTGCAGCCTTCCCAAAGCCCTTCCACACGCAGCACCTCCCCACTGCTCGCCAACGGTCATGATAAATCCGTCTCCACGGGCTGGTCAGGGGTGCTTCCTTCCCGCTGCTGCAGTGCACCTAAAGCTGAGGGACACCTCACATTAGGAGGACAGCTCCCTGGGCAAGGGTGGACAGGCCACATTCGCCCTGACCCTTAGCAGAGCTGGGAGTGGCCCAGAACCCACAAGGGTAGCTAACAGAGAGGGAATGGCATTAGAATTGCCTTCTGGAGCAGTGTGATGACAGAGGCCCACGCCCTAGTCACCTCGAAGAGGGGAAGGAATTAGAGGAAGCACACAGCCTCCCTGGAGCCCAGAAAGCTGACCTAGCCCGAGGCGAGTGTGCCGGGCATCGGCTCCTCTCCACGGGAATCCGACAGCCAGGGCAGTGCAGGGCTGTGCTGGGGACGCGGGGAGAGGAATTAAGGACAGACATTCAGGATGCAGACACAGGAAGCAGGGGCAGCTGAGCAGCTGGGTGCAAGGCCTGAAGGCCTGGCTGCCTAGCCCAGGCCCAGGGAGCACGGGCTTGAAGTAGGAAGCAGCTTCTTTGCCAAGAGCACAAAGAAATAGTGGGTAGAGAAATGTGTATCAAAACCAGAGGCCATCTTTCACCTGTCGTTTCATTATAAGAAACTGGTTGGTAATGGTTAGCGCTGGTGAGAGCAGAGAAGACAGACAGGCTGGCATGCGTGGGTGGGAGTGGAACTGTAACCCAGGAAGTGGGCTCCCCAGCAGCAATGACCAAAAAGAAAGTCGCACGTCACCTGTGCCCAGCAATTCCACTTCTAGCTCTTGGTGTTTCAGAAATACTCTGGCAGGTGAGTAAAGATACAAGTAAAAAGGTGTTCTCCACTGCACCACCCGGCCAAGGGAAAAAGTAGAAACAACCTAAGCATTTATCAATAGGGGCTAAACAAATCAACGTACATCCAGGCCCCCTCCAACAAGGCGCCCCCCCTTGAACAGGCACTCCTGGGCCCCTAAAGCCCTGGACGACTTACACTCTAGGCCTTTCTGAGGGTAACTTCCTGGGACCTTTCAGGCTCTAATCAGCTTGTCCCCAGGCACCTTCCTTCCTCACAGAGCTTCCAGAATTCATCGCCTCTCCATGTGGCAACCGCCCCCTCTGCCCTAGAGGATTTCCTTCCCTCAAAATTAGCTTCTAATTTTGGGACCCAGCACTTCCTGCTGCCCCAGAGATCAATCTGACAGTCTTTTTTTTTAATTAAGGAGGTTTTTTAATGATAAATATTTTACAGCAAATAATTACTCCATACAGAGTATTATCTGGAGTTCATTACATGGAATACTTTATTTGCTCTTCACAGCTACCCCATGAGGTAGATCCTGTGATTATTCCCATTTTAAAGATAATGAAGTAACATTTCCAAGAGGACTCAGCTCATTAGCAGCGGAGTCAGGATCTGAAAGAACGCAGTTTGCCTCCAGGGCTCTTGCTCTCAACTACTCTGATATTGTCTCTGAGAAGTAAACAGAAAATAACACACATCTGAGGAATCTTGTCATCGATGGTTTGTCCTGGATTTATGGGTTCATAGAGTCCTCTCCGTAAATAGTCAAGGGCAGGTAGGAAGTAATTCCTCCCTTTTGGCCCCTAGATTAGTCCCTTGTGCTAGACATCAGCTCAGCACACATTGCCAGGGGTACATACCTCCAACTCTACCAGTAAAAGCCCAGGCCCTACAGACTGAAGACCAGAGAGGGAGAGAAAAAGAGTCCTTTCCTCCCTACAGTCTGCTGTCTAGAGTCTGGAGTTTAGCCTGAGGCATCTGCTCTGTCTGGAGATTGTCAACAGCACTTAGGTCCTTTTTCTAGGTTGGCCCTACCTCCACAAGGGAGCAGGTCACAGCTCTGGATTTCCATCAATAAAGCAAACCCAAAATAGATACAGGAATTGGACACTTGTCCCACCATTGCATAGGTTGCTATGTGGGGCGGTTGGGAATCTCCTGATTTGTCTAGGTAGAACTCACCTCTGTCTGCCTGTCTGTCTGTCTCTCTCTCTCTAGCCCCAGCTGTAACCTGCTCCTCATTCCAACATGGTGCCTGCTGTAGTCTCCTGCAGCAAGTGTGTAGGCACCTTGAGGACAGTGATTTGCCCTCTGCTTCTTTGGCACCTCTTATTTTCCCATGGTGGGTTCATACAAAATATGTCTGCAATGGATGAATGAGTGAATGAGTAAACTTAATGCATTTCAATACTATTTTTAACATCCAGAATCTGACAGTCTTTTGTGTGTTGAGTTTTACAGCTGATTTTGTTCCAGGATAGGTGGGGCAACAAAGTAACAAATGTGGGGTAGTGATAAAGTTGGTGCAATGCACTAGTTATCCATTGCTGTGTGACAACTTACCTCCAAGTTTAGCAACTCACAACAATAAACATTTGCCATCTTGCAGTTCCGTGGGTCAGAAGTTTGGGTGTGTTTTAGCTGGGCACCCCTGGCTTAAGGTGTCTCATGAGACGACAGTCATAGAGAGGCTGCGGCCTCCTTCAAAGGCTCCGCTCAGGCAGAATCTGCTTCCAAGCTCACTCACGTGGCTATCGGCAGCCCTCACACCCTCGCCACACAGGCCTCGCCAGAGGACAGCCAAACACACGGCTGCTGGATTCCCCCAGGATGCGTGAGCCAAGAAAGAGTAAGACGACAGCAACACCCAACAGAGAAGCAGTCTTTTTATAATCGAATCCCGGAGTGACATCCCATTATTTCTGTCATGTAGGGTTTGTTGGAAGCAAGTCAGTTATGTTCTGCCCGAGCTCCAGGGGAAGGGACTATACAAGGGATCGTCGGGGCCGTCTTAGAAGCTATCTACCATGTGAAATCTTTCAGATTCTCAGGGCCATTGTCCTAACTCTTTCCAAAAGAGACGTCCCAATGGCCCCATGTTATTTCTGTGGCTGGAGAAACTCTAGCCTTTCCTCCATCCCTAATCCTTCTCTTCTTTAGGGCTGGCTGACCCTGGGAAGGCCCTCCTTCTCCCACCTTGAGCCCCTGTACCACACAGGAGGGCCCTGGAGACATTCCTCTCTTCAGCCCACTGTCTGGTTTCTCCAGAGGGTAAAGGTCTGTTAGCAGGAACATATAGCATATTCTGAGGTTAGTGGTGGGGCTCTGGGGTCGCAGCACTAGAATGTGGCAGTAGTAAGTGGTGAAACTTTTAACAAGTCTTATTTAGCTTCTGCAACTGTGACATATGTTAAAAATAGTGCCTTCCTCAGAGGAAGGAGTGTTGGGAGGATTAAATGAGATCATGAGTGCAAAGCACTCGGTGCGGGGCCTGTTGTGTGGCGGAAGAAGTAAATGTGAGCGCTGGTCATTTTTATTATTGTCAGCTTCTATTTAGAAGTCCAAAGACTAAAGGTCAAAGAGGAGCAGTTGTCTGATGACTCCACAGATTCCTGCTATGGAAACACACCTTCACTTGCACAAAATGGGCTCGTGCTCTCACCTCCTTTCCGGGGTTCAGACAAAACTGCTCGACCCACAGAAAGGCTGACTGCAGGTCCTCCCTGTGCCCAAGAAGGGACGAATGTGACCAGCTGCTCAGCACTGGGTAGCAAAGCCTGAAGGAAAGAAACCTCTCCCCCAGCGTGTTTTCCTCCCATGCTGCTTCTCTCCATGGAGACAGATGTTAAACGGAGGATGCATAAATTAAGGCAGGGTGGAACCCCAGCCATGAGCATGAGGTCTTGAGTTAAACTTGGTGTCTGCCTGGCGTACGACGCTGGTTAAGTCATAAGTGAAATAGTAGGGTTTTTTCATTCGCAAAATGGGGATTTTAATAACACCCACTGGCTTTTTGTGAAAATTGAGCAAGACTGTGAAGTCCCAGAGAAATGTGGATTTTAAGGTAACAAATCCTGAGAAGGCAAAATTCTCTCTGGAAGGGAGAGATTTAAAACCATATGCAGCTGATGACTCAAAAAAATAATGGAAAAGGTTTCCTTCATTTGGCATGGGTTGTGTCTTTGTGATTATTCTGTTGATTGAGGAACATGTTTGAGATGCGTCAGAAGGTAGCTTTTCCCTGCTTGCTGGGCCCCAGAGGGGGTTGGATGTCTCTATCTGGAGAAGGAGAAACTTGATCAAAGGCTCTCCTGGGCTGGTTGCGCCCTGTAGCACGTGGCCATCGGGCAAAGAGGAGAAAGGCACGGCTCTGGGCTCCAGAAGTAGGCATTCCAGAACGCAGGCTTAAGATTTTCTTTGTGGCACTGACATCCCCTTAGCCATCCCCGAGCTGTGCTTCCCTGGCTAAGGAAGGAGGAGCCTGGGGCTTCCCTGGTGGCACAGTGGTTAAGAATCCGCCTGCCAATGCAGGAGTCACGGGTTCAAGCCCTGGTCCGGGAGGACCCCACATGCCACAGAGCAATTAAGCCCACGCACCGCAACTACTGAGCCTGCACTCTAGAGCCTGCGAGCCACGACTACTGAAGCCGGCGTGCCACAACTACTGAAGCCCATGCGTCTAGAGTCTGTGGTCCGCAACAAGAGAAGCCACCACAACGAGAAGCCTGCGCAATGCAACGAAGATTAGCCCCCGCTAGCCACAATTAGAGAAAGCCCACGTGCAGCAAAGAAGACCCAACACAGCCAAAAATAAAATAAATAAAATAAATTTATTTTTTAAAAAAAGGGGGGTACTTCCCTGGTGGTGCAGTGGCTAAGAATCCACCTGCCAATGCAGGGGACATGGGTTCGAGCCCTGGTCCGGGAAGATCCCACATGCCGCGGAGCAACTAAGCCCGTGCGCCACAACTCCTGAGCCTGTGTTCTAGAGCCCGCGAGCCACAGCTACTGAACCTGCGCTCTAGAGCCCGCGAGCCACAACTACTGAGCCCGCGTGCCATGACTACTGAAGCCCGCACGCCTAGAGCCCATGGTCCGCAACAAGAGAAGCCACCGACCACAATGAGAAGCCCGTGCACTGCAACGAAGAGCAGCCCCCGCTCGCTGCAACTAGAGAAAGCTCATGAGCAGCAACGAAGACCCAACGCAGCCATAAATAAATAAATAAATAAATATATTAGGAAAAAAAGGAAGGAGGAGCCTGGCTCCACACAGGTCCAGCTGGAGAGACTGGGTAGGAAAGAAGGAGATGACTGGAGGGAGGGATCAGGGTTTGTGGCCAGGCAGCTGGCTGAGGCACCAGGAACGACCAAGATGGATCTGTGGAACAAATGAGTATTCCTTGGGGATTCTTGGGAACACGTGGGGTGGGGAACTGAAGGGAAAAAAGGCTGGATTTCCTGCATGTGGAATGGAATTTTTTCAGTTGGGAGTTAAAGGAAAGAATTAGTCTTAATGCTGGCAAACTTGGGGACAGGTGGATAACACTGTGGTAACCCTAACTTGGGAGCCATAGGACTTTGGTCCTGGGGTGGTACAGGCCCCCACCAAAGGGGCAACAGCCACTCTGATTCAGTTCTGGGAAGCAGAAGATCTGCCAGCATCCATCAGTTCAAGCCCTCCTGCCTTCGGGAGGGAGATCACGAGAGCACATGCCCGTGCCCTTTCATCTCTGCTCAGATGCGCACATCCTTCATTCTCAGAGCCCAGGCACGGGGAGATGCAGGAGTCTCCAATCCGGTATGAGGGACATGCTCACTGATAACTGTTTTAGGTCTTTCCAAGGCTTTGCTCTAAAATGAACTGTTTTCAAAAGGGCTTCCCCTTCCCCTCCCCCACCCTCCCACCCCCAGCAGTTTCTGAAATACAGTGATGCACCACAGGCTTCTGTGTGGCCCCCTGCCTGGTTTTCCCTCCTCCAGCCTGACCTCCCCCAAGCCGGGCACCTGCTGTCGGCCAGGAGACCCATGTTCAAGGCAAACCCAAGCCAACCACGCCCTTGCTCAAAACCCTCCTGGTCCCCTACTGCTCGTGGAGGCCGGAGCCTGAGCCCCCCACTCCCAGTGTCCAGGCCCTAAGCAACCTCACCCCTCCCTCCCACTCCAGCTGCTTCTCACGACACCCTCCCCCTGATTCTCCACTCTCCAGGCAGTTTTCCCAGCAAACATGTTTTTCCCCACTTCAGGGCTCTTGCACAAGCTGCTGTCTTTGTCTGGGATGCTCACATGCCACCCTTTCATCCAGCTTATTCATCGTTTAGGGCTTCCCTCCAGAAAACCCTTGCTGGTCCCCCAGCCTGGGATGGGTCCCCCTTTCTTCACTCCTTTGTCTTTCCCTCCACAGTGCTCGGCTCACTTTGGTTTCTAGTTCACTGCCAGTGATCAGATCTGGGCCGTGAGCGCCACCAGAGCAGAACTGAAGTCTGATGCCCGGGTGAGAACACACCCACCTTGCAGGGGGCCTGGCGCGTGAGGCCCTCAGGCTCAGAGTGTGAGCCCCTCACTCCCAGCTGTTCTGGGGGCTTTGGGGCATCAGCGTAAACACTTCTTTTTGACCAATGACCACTTCTTTTCGAAAGTCCTTTTAGATATCCCACAGTTTAAGTCTTTTAATTTTATACTCAGAATTTGGAAACAACTTGCCTTTATTTTAAACTTCAGAGTCCATATTTGAAAATAATACCTTGCTTTTTAAAAATGGGAGGATTTGGCTGTTTGAAGGAATAGCTTAGCTTCTAGAAATTTACTTCACATATTAGAAGCCTGGGTAAATTTACCAGGAATCTAAATGTTCTCTAACTATTCAGAACTGTCAGAATGCCTAGTTTTTGTTCCTTGAGAGATCACAATTTTCCACACTGCCTATAGTTACTTTTAGAATCAGGCTCTAAACCTTTTAAAATCTATTACATTCGTAATTTTATTTAGCTATTTCCTGGAGGGAACCTGGAGGGAACTATAGGTTCTGAAAACCAAACACCCTCTAAATCAATAAAGCTACTTGGAAACAAATGCTGTAGCCACGCTTCACAGCTCATTGCCTGCTTTTGTTATCACTTTGACCTGAACTGGGTATTTACAAGGAGTAGCTATCAGATAAAATTAAGCTGCAAATAACTGACCTGACTATTTCCCACCACTATTTTTGCACTTTGAAATAAATGGGAATAAACTTTTTGAGACAAAGAGAGTCTTATTTTTGAAATGTAGTAAGTTTTTCCCTCAGTGTTTTTTAAATTATGCTTCACAAGAAACAGTGCACCAAAGTGCAGCCAACTGGCTCTAAAATTTGCATTGGAAGGAGTTGGAATACACACCCACGTGGTTAATAACGTGCCAGTAGTACATGAGGGTATCTTTACATGGAGTAAGAGACACATGTGTGAATAGTCCCAGGAAACCAGTTAGTGTAGAACCTTCCACAGAGGTTTAAAAGAATCGTTACAAAAGTAAAACCTATACTTGCTATTAGAGGCAAATAACCACTGAAGCAGCGCTCAAAGTCTCAAGCAGGAACTAAACGAACGAAGCAGCTGGAAATATCAAGGACTGACCTCAAGTCCCTCCCAGAGGATAACTCCCTCTCCCCCAAGGAAAACACCTACGGTGAGGACGTTGCCAGGGGAAAAAGAAATGGTTTCAGACATTTTTTCCTATATTGTACTTTCCAGGAATTATGTAACTCTTCCTCTTTTGATAAACAAATCCATCTCCAGGACAAGTTGGGTTTTCAAGAGGAATCCAGTACTAAAACCACAACCTGGATTTGGACAGGGTCTGTCCATGGCAATCAGAGGTGCAGGGAGGCCTTAGCTGCCCTCAGGATGGATGGCCCCGCTGAGCCTCAGAATGGGATCTTTCTTCATTCTTTTTAATGAAACCCTGCCCTCCCCCCGCCATGGTAAACCCTCACACACCGTCCTGAGGACAGAGAGCACACTGGAGTCACCTCCTGTTCTTTCAGTCTGACTTGTACACTGCAGGAGTCATTCTGATGCAAGGATGAGAAATGCAGTCCGATTGGCTCAAGGCGGGAGGGAAATCCTCGTAGTGGGGAAGGAATAGGAGCAGGCAGTGGAGCTAGGCTCACTCAGGGACAAGGAGGGTCTTACAGGAGAACAGAGGCCCGCACGGAGTCTCTTGGGAAGTACCTGCCAGGAAGAGGCAGCTGAGATGAGGTGATCAAGGACAAGGAGGGGGCATCTGTCCAAAAACTCAGCGTCAAGGGGCCCTGGCACGGACTACAAGTCCGCTGCAAGTGTGGACCTTCCCGGCGGCCTGATGAGAGCCATCATGGTCACGCACGAGGGGCATCTGGCCAGAGGCCTGAATAGGGGACTCCTCCGAAGGCGAGGGGTCCGGGAGCATACGTTTGGTCTGATGAGAAGGGACACAGGTCAGCAAGGGGAGATGGTATTCGTTGAGTCAGCCCTTGGCTGAGGCCCACCGACCAATCTCTCAGAAGCCCAAGACAGCACTGGCTTGTGGTCCAAGAACAGAGTGTCACAAGAAAGAGCCAAGACAATTCATCCCACTTCACATAGCGCCCGATGGAGGCCATCCACAAGTCATAAATGGCAGAGGACATACAGGTGGCAACTGAAAGGGAGGAGTAGGAAAATAATGACCTGAACAGTGGAGGCAGGGTGTCAGGAGAGGGCAGTGTTAAGATCTTAGGGCTTAGGGCTTCCCTGGTGGCGCAGTGGTTGAGAATCTGCCTGCCAATGCAGGGGACACGGGTTCGAGCCCTGGTCTGGGAAGATCCCACATGCCGCGGAGCAACTAGGCCCGTGAGCCACAACTACTGAGCCTGCGCGTCTGGAGCCTGTGCTCCGCAACAAGAGAGGCCCGCGCACTGCGATGAAGAGTGGCCCCCGCTTGCCGCAACTAGAGAAAGCCCTCGCACAGAAATGAAGACCCAACACAGCCAAAAAAAAAAAAAAAATTAATAAAAAAAAGAGCTTAGGGCTTATAGCCACACCACTGGGCCAAGGCCTGGCTCTGCCACTCTCCAGTTATGTGACCCTCTCAGCACCTCCTTATTCACTGGGCCATTTTGTGAGCATTCATTGAGATGGTGCATTAAAATACCTAGCAAGGTACCGGGCACAGAGAAAGGAGACAATCAACAGCAGCTCTTGTGATCATTTTATGAGAGAGAAGAGGTCATCCTTAACGATCCTGGAGCACCTCTGCTAGTTGAACCAGTGGGCTGCACCCTAATGCCATCGACCCATCCTCCAATTGATTAGCCTCAGGCAAAGTGGGAATGGGCTTGGGAGCTGCGCACACCAACATGCCCTCCACCTGCAGATCTGAGTGGAAAGGCACTGTAGTTTACAGCAAGTGGTAAGACGAGAACAAGGAAAGGATAAGGAAGCGTGAAAAAAGAATGATAATTCAATAACATGGCTTAAGTCTAAACAAATGGGAAAGACTTTTACTCCCCTACTGAAAGGCAAGATCCCTCATATTGGGCCCAACTAAATACGGTTTTTAAGGACCACACTTAAGACAAAACAACTTAAAATATTAAAATGCAAAATATAGTCAAAGATTTATAAAATGAATGCAAAGGAAAAATAAATCAGATTTCAAAGAATTAACACTAACGAAATAAAAGCAAATAATAAATGGAATCAAAATCATTTTGTATGGGACACACTTCATAACGAATCTGCAACTGTTATAAACTTCTATATAGTCATTCATTGGTATCCATGTGGGATTGGCCCCAGGACCCCTGCAGATACCAAAATCCAGGGATGCTCAAGTCCCTTATGTAAAATGGCGTAGTATTTGCATATAACCTACACACACCCTCCCCTACACTTTAAATCATCTCTGGGTTACTTGTAATACCTAATACGATTAAACGCTATGTAAATAGTTGCCAGCACCTGGCAAGTTCAAGCTTTGCTTTTTGGAACTCTGTGGATTTTTTTTCCCGAATATTTTCGGTTGAGAGTTGGCTGAATCCATGAATGCAGAACCTAGGGATATGGAGGGCCAACTGTCTACTAAATAATGTAAGGCAGAAACTGTTAGAAATGCAAGGGGACTCTGAGACATATTTCTGTCCTTGATAGACCAGGTTGTCAAAAATGAAAATTTTGAATGTTGTCATTATAAGAGTAACTTGAGAGATTACATCTTTTCCAGCACCCATGAAATATTTACACCAACTGATGTTATATTAAACCACAAGATAAATATCAAACATTTTTAAAAACCTAGAAAGCATACGTGTCATATATTCTAAAACAATGTTAAAAAAAGTTAGAGAGAAGACCATTTTTAAAAACCAAAGCCCTTCATAGCTGGGTTATGCATAATAGTGAAAAAGTGAGCCAACATAGTGTTATCCAAAAAGTGAAACAACTCACATATCCATCAGATGATGATAGATAAATAGAATGTGGTACATCCATTCAATGGAATATTATTTGGCCATAAGGAGGAATGAAATACTGATCAGGCTCTAACAGGAATGAACCTTGAAAACGTGACGCTCAGGGAAAGAAGCCAGTCGTAAAAGACCACATTGTACAATTCAATTCATATGAAATGTCCCACATAAGCAAATCTATGAAGACAGAAAGTAGGTTAGCAGTTCATCTGGGGCTGAGGGTGCGGGGGTGGAATGCAGGTGGCGAGAAGGAAAAGGAGTGACTATGAATGGGTGTATGGGGTTTCTCGCTGGGGTGATTAAAAAGTTCTAAAACTGACTGCACTATGGTCGTACAACGTTGTGAATATACTAAAAACCATGGATTGTACACTTTAAATGGATGATACATGAATTATAACTCAATAAAGCCATAAAACCAAAACCAAAAACTAAAACATAAAACCAAAAACATAAAACCAAAACCAAAAACTCAAGCTCTTGAAAATTTAAAAAAAAACAAAACACTACCTTAAATACACTTGGATAAAAGAAAAATTGAAACTATAATTACAGAACATTTAAAGATATCACTCAGTACACTATACATTAAAACATGTAGGATACAACCAAAGCAGCAATTAGATGGAAATATATACCCTTAACTGTTTTCCAAGTGAAAGTAGAAAGAATAATATATATACAAATAAGCCAATAATCTGTTTACAATAACAAAACAACTTAAGGAAAGCAGAAGAAATGAATTATAAAAGACAAAAGCGTAAATTCCATATTTCGTCAAATTTAGGATGTCATCTATTATAAATTTAGGATGCACCATAATTTTATGCAGCACTAAGAAAAACTGCTGCCAATTAAACAATGTCACAATGCTTTGTTAGCATCAATTGAAAGATGCATCCCAATTTGAGAGATTTAAAAATGTGGAGAAAAAAAGCACATCCTAGACTAATGGAATATAGTAAATGAGAAAGCAGGAAGACAATGTGACTGATAAACAAATATGAAGTCTAATTCTTTGGAAAGACCAACAGACATACCTCTGGCAAAGCAAATTAAAAAAAGAAAGAGAAAACAAAAATGCAGACAATTAGGAATGCAAAGCAAATATAACCATACATACACAGGAGGTTAAAATTTATAAGTGATTATACAAAACCCTATGTTCAAAAAAATTAAGTGAGGAAAAACTTTATGCTAATAATTTCAAAAACTTGGGTCAAATGGACAATTTTCCACTAACATTAAGTTTTCCAAATTAGCTTTAAAAGAATTAGAAAATTAAATACACAATGCTCATAGAGGACAGTTAAAAGTTGTCAAAAATGTATCTCAAAAAACTTACACTAGATTTCTGAAAATACTAGGAGTCACTTCCATAAAACCTTAATTTTCCTTGTTCTTAATACTATTTTATATCATAAAGAGATAGAAAATTTTCATAAAATTACCGTAACTGGGAAAAACCAAACCAAAAGAAATATTTTTCACCCGTCAAACTGGCAAAGAAAAAAAAATGAAAGGAAAAGAAAAAAAAGCACATGAAAATACACAGCATTTGTGCACATGGGGAAAATAGGCAATTTCTTCCGCTCCTAATGAAAATATAACTTGTTACAACCTCTATGGAGAGCGTTTTGAAGTATACATGAAAAGGCACACAATTTTGCAAAAGTTTTGACCCACTAATCACACTTCCAGGAATTTATTACAAGGTAATAATCATAACTATATGGGTGATTTTTGCCACAGGGATGTCCACTGCAAAATTTTAATAGCAAAAATGTATAGACAAATGTCAATATTAGAGAGATTCCAGTTGGACAAATCCATGTGATGGGACTGAGTCATAGTATAGAAATGCAGGTAATAACATTAAATGTTCACAACAGAGTAAACATACAGATTTTATATGCATCCAAACGAATGAAAAGATATGAAGCAAAACAGTGATTATCTCTAGGTGGGATAGCAAATGATACTAATTTTCTTCTCTTCCGAGTCCCTTGCAATAAACATGTATTATTTTCGAATCACTAAAATCAATAATCATTATAATAATTCTGTTGGAACAAATCTTATATATTAATAATGTCCAGAGAATCAGAAGAGAGGGGTTTGGGCCTGAGTTCCCCCAGTTCAAGAAGATGTGGATAAACCAGCAAGAGTCCTGTGACCCTTCTGAGCTGCAGGCTGGGGAGGCTTGGGATTCACAGATAATTTGTATTTAGCAGCAGAATATCCCTTGTTTCAAGACCCTCATCAGGAAATTCCCATCTTCAGGAAGTATCAATAGCCTGTTCTAACCCAAGGAGCCAACCAATCACCTCTTTATCCATGGCCCATGCTGCTTCATGGAAATTTCTCAACTAGAAATTGTAAAAACATCTTATCTGGCAGTCAGCAGGTTTAAAAAATAATAATCCAATTCAGACTCCTACCTAGATAGGGAATACTGGGAACCATCTTCAGGCTTCGGATATATTCCCGAGTCCGCTTGTAATTATCTTCTTTAGACATCAGGTAGTCCAATTTCTCAAAGGTGGTCTTGTCTTTTCGATTCAACAGCTGGAGTGAGAAAAAAACACAGTATGAGAGAGAAGAGAAATAAACCGGAAGAAGCAAAAGAGAAAGGATAACTGCGGATGAAAACTAAAAGGAAACATCCTAAATGGCATGTCTATGATGTGCAGAATCCTGGGCACAACTAAGGATTTTAAGGTGCTGTTTCATGTAGAGATGGAGTGTTTCATAGCCTCGACTTTGTCATTTTTCAGAGTCTCACACTTGGAAGATACCCTCCAAAGCTACCTAGTCCCTTGTTCTAGATGATGCCAGAATCCCTTGCATAGCACCCACCTTCACGGCGCATAGACCCTACAACAGCAAGGAGCTCAGACAGTAAAGCAAATTGCTCAAGGTCACCTAGAGCTATTTCACAGTCACATCAGGTCTCTCTCCCTGTGTCCACAGAGAGATTCTTGCTCTCTCCTCCACATCTCTGCCATTGCTGAAGGCCCTGGAAGATCTCACACGCTTCACCTGCAGATGCTGTACACATAGCCAGGCCATCTCTCCAATCTGGTCTATCTCCTCCAGATTCCCTGTGGTCTATGGCTGTGTCATATTTACACTGGGTACGGTGTTCTACTCAAAATAAGCCAAACTTCTTTTCCATATGCAGTCATCTAAGGGGTGATTTAGTTATGCAAATACAGGATGAGCAGGCACCCACAGCCCAGAGATTAGAGAAGTAAGAGCCTTCATGACTGAGATCTCTGGAATGTAAAGCTGGTCACCAGGGAAGGGATGGCTCAGTGTTCATAAGGAGGCTTCTTGGAAGAAAGAAATAGAAACTGAATCCTGGTTCTCCAGACTTGATGCTAAGGACTCATGCTGTGGTCATCCTGCATGTCCCAAGTCAAGGCCCAGTGCCAGGAAATGGCAATAAGTCTCCTTGAATAAAATGGCTTTGAGGAAAGGAGTCTAGGCTGAGAGCAGGCTTGAAAAAAGAGGATCTGGGGAAGGATCAGCCAGAGACGGCTGGCTTTGGCACAGCATGTGGCTTATGTTGTGAACCCCCAAGTTTAGCTTCCAGGGCCAGTGCCTCTGGGATTTGAGATCCATGGCGGAGCCCAGGAGTATAAATGGAGGTGTGGACCCTAGGCCAGGACCATCCTTGGTCAAGTGTGGTGTTGAGACCCCATGGTCTGTGCAAGGACCGGGACCAGCAGCCCTGTCACATCAGTCAGACTGAGATAGGCCAGTGGTCAATAGCTCCATCATACAGCAGAGAGAAGTAGAACAGTGACTGTCCAGCACCAGGAGAAGCTGGCCTTTTGTACTGAAATAGCCCCTTTGGGTTCCTGGGACCCAGGTCTGCAAATTCCAAACTGAGGCCATGCCTGGTACACCAGCAAACTCAGGCTGCGTTGGCTAATTCCTTGATCCTCAGCCTCTGGAGTCACAGAAGGTGCAGCCTCTGGAGTGCACAGGGGGTGCAGCCTAGCTGAGCAGTGACAGCTTAAGGACTTCAGAGAAGAGAGGCAAAAGAAAAAGCTGAAAGGAAGGTCCCAGTGCTGAAGAAGTTGGAGAGTAAATAGCAAGCTGTTTTTTTTTTTTTTTTCCCATTGAGAAATTCAGGACACATCAGGGTGGGGATGCTACACAGATGGTTGGGATGACGGCTGCTTAACTGGCTTGCTAATTTAAGGCTGTTATTCATCATATTAACAAATGGACAGGAAATCACACCATCTCCCATTTGCTGTTTGTAAAGCACCATAACATACAACGCATCTGATCTTTACAAACAAAGCCCAGGGACGAAAATGGAGCCGGGGTTACTGCCACTATTTCAGGTTCATAATCACAAGGATTAAGTGACTTGTCAGAGTAACCTTGGGGAACTTGATTCAATAGAGGAGAAAAATGTATATTATAGCAACATGGTAAGTAAGTAAATAGAGGCCAAGAACCCAGACAAACAACAAGTAAATTATGGGCGAGGGAAGCATCAAGGATGCTTCTGTATAGAGAGAGGCATTTGAAATGAACATTTAAGGACAAGTAATTCACTAAATGAACTACTTATACCCAGATGAGAACCAGATACTCTAGTTGTGAATTGCCCCATTGTAAAGTTGAGCAGGCCCCTCACCCCCTTGGCTGGCAAGTCATCTCTTTATCAATGAAACCTAGAACCCCACCGAATCCTCTGGCAGTCACCCATGTTCGTCCAGCAGTCAAACAAATCCCTATGTTATCCTCACACACACTGCAGCTGAGCCATACTGGTGCCCCGTGCTCCCTCCACTGGGCCTCTGGACCCAGCTGAGGGACTGCCCTTGTCCCCTGGCATGTTTGACCTATCTGCCTAGCCTGTCAAGTGCCTCTATGCATGGCACCACAGAGCTGATCAGCAGGACATCTGTGTCCTGACATAGACATGACCAGGCCAACATGATTCGAGCCCTGGAGGATATCCCTAAAAATCACCCTGCAGACTGACCTCAAACCAACAACTGGGGTTCTTTGGTGGAGTCAGACCACCAAAGGCAGCCACATTTGCACGCTTCCTAAATTTAAAACCAGGCTCCTCCAGGCCACACCTCTTTCTGTTAACCTTTTCTCTACACACATACTTCCTACCCCCCCCTCCATCCCTGCCCACACACACTCCCACACACATTCAGAAGGGCTGGGACTGGTTAACTACACTCATCTGCTCCATTCTGTGCCCACAGGCAAGGTCCAGGATGGCATCAGATTCCTCAAAAGGAATGCACAGGATGCTAGAAGACATGAAAAAAGCTCAGAACATCTATCTCCCATGCAAGCATTTGAACACTACTGGAGAACTTCCCCCAGCAAAATGAAAAGAATAAACCAAGTCCAGGAAGATATGGGATCTAGGAAACAGTGGACCCAGTCCATCAGTAGTAAAGGGAGATGACAGATGAACAGCAAGACTCAAGAATGACTGGTCTAGGGCTTCCCTGGTGGCGCAGTGGTTGAGAGTCCGCCTGCCGATGCAGGGGACACGGGTTCGTGCCCCGGTCTGGGAGGAGCCCACATGCTGCGGAGCGGCTGGGCCGGTGAGCCATGGCCGCTGAGCCTGCGCGTCCGGAGCCTGTGCTCCGCAACGGGAGAGGCCACAACAGTGAGAGGCCCGCATAACGCAAAAAAAAAAAAAAAAAAAAAAAAAAGAATGACTGGTCTACATCTATCAAGCCCAGAAGAGATGTCTCCAGAGAAAGAGAAGTCTTGATAGAAAACCTGACAGAACAGCACGTCTGTGGGGGGGATGGATATATTTATTATGTATAATAAAAATAAAATAAAATTAAATAAATATTTTATATACAATATATAAAAATCTGATAAGATATTATATAATATTATATATGGTTATGTGTGTATTTACATATACATATAAAATATCTGGTAGATAAGTGGTAGTTAGAGTAAGAATTTTTCCTTAAAAGAGATTTAGAGGGACTTCCCCGGTAGCGCAGTGGTTAAGAATACGCCTGACAATGCAAGGGACACGGGTTCAAACCCTGGTCTGGGAAGATCCCACATGCCGCAGAGCAACTAAGACCGTGCGCCACAACTACTGAGCCTGTCCTCTAGAGCCCGCGAGCCACAACTACTGAAGCCCACGTGCCTAGAGCCCATGCTCTGCAACAAGACAAGCCACTGCAGTGAGAAGCCCGCGCACCGCAACGAAGAGGAGACCCCACTCTCCGCAACTAGAGAAAGCCCACATGCAGCAACGAAGACCCAGTGCAGCCAAAAATAAGTAAATTAATTTAAAAAAAAAGAGAGAGAGATTTAGAAATGCCGGGGAAACAAAAGAGTATTCCAGAAAAGACATGGTATTCGTAGTTAACTACTTGACTATACAGAGAACCACAGTTGCACATTCCTAATAATTAAAACATGAATACTCATTTAATAAAAGGGATTTAACCATAGTAACATGAGTGTTTCTGAGGAATGAGGAAAGGTGGTTCAGGAAAACTAAACCAACATCCATCATACAAAGAAGTCACCACATACTGTCTAAAGTGAGTGGATCAAGAAATTATAGCAAAAACTCATTGATGGAAACGTGGCAGAAATTACCAGAAGAAACCACTAAATAACTCTGAGTGTCTGCCTCTGGGGGAACGAATGGGGTATGGAGGGACAGAGCAATGAGTGTTAGTTGTTTCACGGAGACTTTCAGTACTTAGTGATTTTTAAAATCGTGTGCATGTATTATGCTGAAAAAATTCTTTTAAGATTTAATTTTTTAAATATAGGATTTGTTTATTCAAAATATAACAGCATTTACTTGTAAATGTTTTAAACTTTTATTACAAGTAGAGCCATAAACTGAAAACCTCACGTGAATTGAGGGTCCTTTAGATTTTAGAGTTTACAGGAAGCCTCAGGAAGAAACCATCAGAACTACATGCAAGAAAACAAATTATCTGCCTACCTAAGCCAAACAGATACTAAAAGCATTCATGTTCGGGAAAAGAGGTAAGGAAATAAGATTAAGGAAAAGTTCACTAAATACAACAGGCAACTTCACTTCTAGTGAAGTTTAGACGTATAGGGCCACCCTGAGATTTCCCTTCCATAATATTTATTATTATTTATTGTGATTATCTGTAGGATTACATCTGTGGTCCCCTCAGCAAATGAAGACTCCCATGAAGGCGGTGACCATGCTGGTTGTATTCACTCCACTATTCCCTGCAACTGGTATGGTTCCTGACACTGCCTAAAGATCTGCTGAACAAAAAAATAAGAAAACTAACAATGACAATTTAAAAATTCAACTCCTTGGAAATTTTTGAACAATCCAATAATTCTTGGGTAAAAGAAGAAATAAAAGCCAAGGTAATGGACTATTTACAAACCATAAACATACAGAACGTATACATCACTATACGTTAAACTATGTGATGAGGCCAAAACTGTACTGAGAGGAAAAACGCATGGTTTTTAACTCTTATATAATTAAACAATAAGAATATAAATGAACTTAACATTCAACTCAAGAAACTAGGAAAACTGGGGTGGGGGGGGAGTAGGAGAAATTGATTAATAGATAAAATTAGGAATTACGTTTTAAAATATATACATATATATATAACTAAACACCAAACCTATAGACATGATAACTAAACCCAAGAACTAAATTTTATAAAAATCACAATAAAACAGGTAAAATCTCTATTAAGTGAGGCAAAATACAAAACTATACATTAGGATTGAGAAAGGGGCAAAACCACATATGCAAAGTGAACTAAAATTACAAGGTAAAAATAAAAGCCCTGAATATTGATTTTAAATAATTTTCATGGTGGCAAGTATCAGCTGCAAGGGATAAATGGAACTCAAACCACAGGGTCAAATGTCACGAAGATCACAAATCTTGGTCAAATACCTGAAGAAGCAGGTTGCTCTTGGAAATTTCCCTTATCATGCTCTGAGAGCCTGTTTGTGGCACTCATACTTGACTAATGATGAAAAATTCCCTTCTTCTGGTAAATAGTTCAAAACAGGAAGCTGTCTCCATAGAAGAAAAAAATAAGGCCCTCCAAATCTACTTTATGAGGACGTTGGTATCTTGTTCCCTTGCCTTGAGAGAATAACATTTCTTGATACGTGGAAATGTTTTTCAACAAAATAACATTTCTTGATACGTGGAAACGCCGCTTTTCGGTGAAGAACCTGTTGCTTCAAATATGTTAAAACTGGCTCAAAATTCTATTTTAATTCCAGTGTCTCCTGTTGGTATGGAAAGAATTTTTAGTGCTGCGGATAATCTATGGACCAATGGATTCAACAGACTGAGTATGGAATGAAACTAGGGTGCTTTAAAAAAAGTAATTTTTACCTCTTTAGATACAAACTATTGGTTTCTGAAAAATAAACTACAAAGTCATATATCTAATGTAAAATATTAGATGCAATGGAGACTGTTGTAAGTAACATAAGAGAAAACTATGACTTTGAAATTTAGTAAGTCTCCTGGCTAGCTGTCCATATCTGTCTTTGACTAAGGCTATTTTAAACTCTGTACAGATAGATGTTAACCTGTAGAAAATGTAGTAATGCAAATAATTCCAGCCCATATAAAGGCATATGATGTCTCATGGAATCCCACTGATCATCACCCTGGGAAAACTGACTAATTTTCTATCCATTTTAAAGATTATGTCAGCCTTCTTTACCTGACCATAAAAGTGCAGTAGTCTCAGTTCTCTTGGAATACAGTTGTAATATTTTACTGGTTCTCATACTAATTAATGAGTTAAATAAAATATTTGACAAGTATTCATTTATACTTGTATGAGTCATGATTTTATCTTTAAAAAATTAACAGTTTATATGCACATACACATATACACATACATACATTCACATGCATACATACATACACAATGCATAATCTTGTAGGACAATTTTAATCATGTATTTCCAATAATTTTGCTAATTAAAAAAGAAAATCTGCCATGGCAACCCCAAGAGACATTCCTACAAAGCCCCAAGAGCAGGGCCAGGAGGATGTGATTGGTCCTTGAACGGAAGTTTGCCAAGGGCCCATCCTGGGTCCAGAGTTGGTCTGTGTGGGTGAGGAGCCAGGTACCCAGTGTACACCCCAATTTGTTCAACCTGGTTGAGCCATGGGAAAGGCTGGCTAAGGCAAGGAAGGGTCAGAAACTCTATGAGAGTGCTCTGGAAGGAGAGAACAAACTCCATTATGGGAAGGAGGAACCAGGAAGAGGTGGTCATAGAAACGAGTCTTGAAGGATTTCAACCAGCAGAAATGGGGCTGGAGAGGCTCCAGAAGCAAAAGAATGCACAAGCAGTGGCCTGGAGGTAGGAACACACGGGGATGCTGAAGGGAGCAGCAATTTGGCAGAAATGCAGGCAAGTGTTGCCTTGTACAAGGCTGGAAGGTGAGAGAGAGATGGAAACCCCCCATTTGGCAAAGTTTGTTTTTTTTTAAAATAGATGTTTATTGGAGTATACTTGCTTCACAACACTGTGTTAGTTTCTGTTGCGCACAAAGCAAATCAGCCATATGCACACACATGTCCCCATATCCTCTCCCTCTTGAGCCTCTCTTCCATCCTCCACACCCCTCTAGGGCATCGCAAAGCACCCAGCCGATCTCCCTGCTACGCTGCTGCTTCCCACCAGCCAACTATTTTACATTCCGTAGTGTATATATGTCGATGCTACTCTCACTTCGCCCCAGCTTCTCCCTCCCACCCCATGTCCTCAAGTCCATTTTCTATGTCTACCTCTTTATTCCTACCTTGCAACTAGGTTCATCAGTATCTTTTTCTTTTTTTTTTTTTTAGATTCCATATATATGTGTTCGCATACAGTATTTGTTTTTCTCTTTCTGACTTACTTCTCTCTGTATGACAGATTCTAGGTCCATCCACCTCACTGCAGATAACTCAATTTTGTTTCTTTTTATGGCTGAGTAATATTCCATTGTATATATGTGCCACATCTTCTTTATCCATTCATCTGTCAACGGACACTTAGGTTGCTTCCATGTCCTGGCTATTGTAAACAGTGCTGCAATGAACACTGGGGTGCATGTGTCTTTTTGATTTATGGTTTTCTCAGGGTATATGCCCAGGAGTGGGATTGCTGGGTCATACGGTAGTTCTATTTTTAGTTTTTTAAGGAGCCTCCATACTGTTTTCCATAGTGGTTGTATCAATTTACATTCCTACCAACAGTGCAGGAGCGTTCCCTTTCACCACACCCTTTCTAGCATTTATTGTTTCTAGATTTTTTGATAATGGCCATTCTAACTGGGGTGAGGTGATACCTCACTGTAGTTTTGACTTGCATTTCTCTAACAATTAGTGATGTTGAGCATCTTTTCATGTGCCTCTTGGCCATCTGTATGTCTTCCTTGGTGAAATGTCTATTTAGGTCTTCCGCCCATTTTTTAACTGGATTGTTTGGTTTTTTTGATATTGAGCTCCATGAGCTGTTTGTATATTTTGGAGATTAATCCTTTGTTGTTTCATTGGCAAATATTTTCTCCCATTCTGAGGGTTGCCTTTTTATCTTGTTTATGGTATCCTTTGCTGTGAAAAAGCTTTTAAGTTTAATTAAGTCCCATTTGTTTATTTCTGTTTTTATTTCCGTTACTCTAGGAGGTGGCTCAAAAAAACCTTGCTGTGGTTTATGTCAAAGAGTGTTTTTCCTATGTTCTCCTCTAAGAGTTTTATAGTGTCTGGTGTTACATTTAAGACTTTAATCCATTTGGAGTTTATTTTTGTGTATGGTGTTAGGGAGCGTTTTAATTTCATTCTTTTACATGTAGCTGTCCAGTTTCCCCAGCACCACTTATTGAAGAGGCTGTCTCTTCTCCATTGTATGTCCTTGCCTCCTTTGTCGTAAATTAGGTACCCATATGTGTGTGGGTTTATCTCTGGGCATTCTACCTTGTACCATTGATCTATATTTCTGTTTTTGTTCCAGTACCACCATACCGTCTTGATTACTGTAGCTTTGTGGTACAGTTTGAAGTCAGGGAGCCTGATTCCTCCAACTCTGTTTTTCTTTCTCAGGATTGCTTTGGCTATTTGGGGTCTTTTGTGTTTCCATACGAATTGTAAAATTTTTTGTTCTAATTCTGTGAAGAATGCCATTGGTAGTTTGATAGGGATTGCACTGAATCTGTAGATTGCTTTGGGTAGTATAGTCATTTTCACAATATTCATTCTTCCAATCCAAGAACATGGTATATTTCTCCATCTGTTTATGTCATCTTTGATTTCTTTCATCAGTGTCTTACAGTTTTCTGAGTACAAGTCTTTCACCTCCTTAGGCAGGTTTATTCCTAGGTATTTTATTCTTTTTGTTGCAGTGGTAAATGGGAGTGTCTCCTTAATTTCTCTTTCTGATTTTTTGCTGTTGGTGTATAGGAATGCCAGAGATTTCTGTGCATTAATTTTGTATCCTGCAACCTTACCAAATTCATTGATTAGTTCTAGTAGTTTTCTGGTGGCATCTTTAGGATTTTCTATGTATCGTATCATGTCAACAGCAAACAGTGACAGCTTTACTTTTCCTTTTCCAATTTGTATTCCTTTTATTTCTTTTTCTTCTCTGATTGCTGTGGCTAGGACTTCCAAAACTATGTTGAATAAGAGTGGCGAGAGTGGACATCCTTGTCTTGTTCCTGATCTTAGTGGAAATGCTTTCAGTTTTTCACCACTGAGTACGATGATTGCTGTGGGTCTGTCATATATGGCCTTTATTATGTTGAGGTAGGTTCCCTCTGTGCCCATTTTCTGGAGAGTTTTTACCATAAACGGGTGTTGAATTTTGTCAAAAGCTTTTTCTGCATCTATTGGATGATCATATGGTTTTTCTTCTTCAATTTGTCAATATGGTGTATCACATTGATTGATTTGCGTATATTGAAGAATCCTTGCATCCCTGGGATAAATCCCACTTAATCATGGTGTATGATCCTTTTAATGTGCTGTTGGATCCTGTTTGCTAGTATGTTGTTCAGGATTTTTGCATCTATATTTTTCAGGGATATTGGTCTGTAATTTTCTTTTTTTGTGGTATCTTTTTCTGGTTTGGGTATCAGGGCGATGATGGCTTTGTAGAATGAATTTGGGAGTGTTTCTCCCTCTGCAATTTTTTGCAAGAGTTTGAGAAGGATGGGTGCTAGCTCTTCTCTAAATGTTTGATAGAATTTGTCTGTGAAGCCATCTGGTCCTGGACTTTTGTTTGCTGGAAGATTTTTAATTATGGTTTCAATTTCATTACTTGTGATAGGTCTGTTTATATTTTCTAATTCTTCCTAGTTCAGTCTTGGAAAATTGTACCTTTCCAAGAATTTGTCCATTTCTTCGTGGCTGTCCATTTTATTGGCATATAGTTGTCTGTAGTAGTCTCTTATAATCCTTTGTATTTCCGCAGTGTCAGTTGTGATTTTTCCTTTTTCATTCCTAATTTTATTGATTTGCGTCTTCTCCCTTTTTTTCTTGATGAGTCTGGCTAAGGATTTATCAATTTGCTTTATCTTCTCAAAGAACCAGCTTTTAGTTTTATTGATCTTTGCTATTGTTTTCTTCATTTCTATTTCATTTATTTCTGCTCTGATCTTTTATGATTTCTTTCCTTCTACTGACCTTGAGTTTTCTTTGTTCTTCTTTCTCTAGTTGTTTTAAGCGTAGGTTTAGATTGTTTATTTGAGATTTTTCTTGTTTCTTGAGGTGAGATTGTATTGCTATAAACTTCCCTCTTAGAACTGCTCTTGCTGCATCCCATAGGTTTTAGGTCATCGTGTTTTCATTGTCATTTGTTTCTATGTACTTTTATATTTCTTCTCTGATTTCTTCAGTGATCTCTTGGTTATTTAGTAGTGCACTGTTTAGCCTCCATGTGTTTGTGTTTTCTAGGTTTTTTTTCCTGTAATTGATTTCCAGTCTCACAGCATTGTGGTCAGAAAAGATGCTTGATACGATTTCAATTTTCTTAAATTTTCCGAGGCTTGATTTGTGACCCAAGATGTGACCTATCCTGGAGAATGTTCCATTTGCCTTTGAGAAGAAAGTGTATTCTGCCACTTTCGGGTGGAATGTTCTATAAATATCAGTTAGATCTGTCTGGTCTATTGTGTCATTTAAAGCTGTGTTTCCTTATTTATTTTCTGTTTGGATGATCTGTCCATTGGTGTAAGTGGGGTGTTAAAGTCCCCTACTATTATTGTGTTACTGTTGATTTCTCCTTTCATGGTTGTTAGCATTTGCCTTATGTATTGACTCCTATGCTGGGTGCATAAACCTTTATAATTGTTATATCTTCTCCTTGGATTGATCCTTTGATCATTATGTAGTTTCCCTCCTTATCTCTTGTAACAGTCTTTATTTTAAAGTCTATTTTATCTGATATAAGTATTGTTACTCCAACTTTCTTTTGATTTCCATTTGCATGGAATATCTTTCTCTCTATCCCTTCACTTTCAGTCTGTTTGTGTTCCTAGGTCTGAAGTGGGTCTCTTGTAAACAGCATATATATGGGTCTTGTTTTTGTATCCATTCAGCCAGTCTGTGTCTTTTGGTTGGGGCATTTGATCCATTTACATTCAAGGTTATTATCGATATGTATGTTCCTATTACCATTTTCTTAGTTGTTCTGGGTTTGTTTTTGTGGGTCTTTTCCTTCTCTTGTGTTTCCCGTCTAGAGAAGTTCCTTTAGCATTTGTTGTAAAGCTGGTTTGGTGGTGCTGAATTCTCTTAGCTTTTGTCTGAAAAGCTTTTGACTTCTCCATCGAATCTGAATGAGATCCTTGCTGGGTAGAGTAATCTTGGTTGTAGGTTCTTCTCTTTCATCACTTTAAGTATATCCTGCCACTCCCTTCTGGCCTGCAGAGTTTCTGCTGAAAAATCAGCTCATAACCTTATGGGGATTCCTTTGTATGTTATTTTTTGTTTTTCCCTTGCTCCTTTTAATATTTTTTCTTTGAATTTAATTTTTGTTAGTTTGATTAATATGTGTCTTGGTGTGTTTTTCCTAGGGTTTATCCTGTATGGGACTCTCTGTGCTTCCCGGGCTTGTGTGACTATTTCCTTTCCCATGTTAGGGAAGTTTTCGACTATAATCTCTTCAAATATTTTCTCAGACCCTTTCTTTTTTCTCTTCTTTTTCTGGGACCCCTATAATTCGAATGTTGGTGCGTTTAGTGTTGTCCCTGTGGTCTCTGAGATTGTCTTCAATTCTTTTCATTCTTTTTTCTTTATTCTGCTCCTCGGCTGTTATTTCTACCATTTTGTCTTCCAGCTCACTTATTCGTTCTTCTGCCTCAGTTATTCTGTTATTGATTCCTTCTAGTGTATTTTTCATTTCAGTTATTGTGCTGTTCATCTCTGTTTGTTTGTTCTTTAGTTCTTCCAGATCTTTTTAAACACTTCTTGTATTTTCTCAATCCGTGCCTCCATTCTATTTCTGAGATTCTGGATCATCTTTACTATCATTACTCTGAATTCTTTTTCAGGTAGATTGCCTATTTCCTCTCCATTTATTTGGTCTTGTAGGTTTTTACCTTGCTCCTTCATCTGTGACATGTTTGTTTGCCATCTCTTTTTTTTTTTTTTTTTTTAATGAGTGGGATTGTGTTCTTGTCTTACTGGTTGTTTGGCCTGAGGCTTCTAACACTGGGGTTTGTAGGCTATTGGGTAGAGCTGGGTCTTGGTGCTGAGATGAGGAACTCTGTGAGACCTCACTCCTATGAATATTCCCTGGGGTCTGAGGTTCTCTGTTAGTCCAGTGGTTTGGACTTGGAGCTCCCACCGCAGGAGCTTTGGCCCGGTCCCGGGTTCGTGAATCAAGATCCTGCAAGCCACCTGGGGTGGCAAAAACCACAGCAATAACAAAGTAAAAAATAAACTTAGACTAGGAAACTAACATATATGTTAGGAAAAATAGAAAAATAAAAATATAGATGAATCAACAACTGGAAGGTACATCACTACCACAATAGTAAAAAAGAGGAGGAGAGAAAAGAGAAAAAAAAAAAAAGGAGGGGAGGCCTTGACTGTGGAGGGCGGGGCTTAAGCAAGGGTGCGGTTTGGGTGGTGGGCGGGGGCAATGCTCAGGACCCACAGGGCTGGAAAAGGCCCTGGGGGCTGTGGGGGTGGGGCTTAGGCTCAAGGAACAGAAGGGGCCCAGGTGTGCCCCCCACCCCTGGTCTCAGAGGGCAGGGGACCTCACCTGGGAGCCCAGCAGGCTTCCTGAGCTCGAGTGGGCGGGGCAAACGCCCTCCACTCCTCTCCCAGAGGGCCCCTCCCGCCTGCCTCTCCTGATCTCCCCAGCCTCAGGGTTGCCGATTCTATCTGGCCTCCACTTCTACTGCCCCCTCAGTCCCCCTACATTCTACTGGTTCACTTTGGGGTTCCTCCCATCTCCTTGGGTGTCAGCGTCCCCCACCAGTGGCCAGCAGGTGCCCTAGTTGTGGGGAGACACTAACTCCGCGTCTTCCCACACGGCCACCTTGACCTGGCAAAGTATGTTTTTGACTTGGTCATTCTGGATACTGTGGACATGTGATGACCAATTTGACTGCTTATTCTACTATTCCAGATATTTCAACTCAACTTGCCAACAGGGTGCCAATCACAGTAGTTAAGCATGAACAGTGAATACTAACCAAAGGGGAAAGAATGAGCTGATTGTGGCTGTGTTTGAACAGGAAATTCCTCTGGCCAACTCTTGCGTCTCTTCCGCACGTGACTTGGGGTTCTGGGTTGCTATGTTGCTGGTGGCAGCAGATGCTCCACTGGCCACAGCTGAAAGGTTTATGGTTTGTTTTTTAGTGTCAGGAAGTAGGTGTGAAGTAGGTATGAAACCTTTTGATATTTGCTGCCATTGCCAAAATGCCTCTACTGTGTCCTTGGTACTCTGTGAGGATCTCCCTACCCGAGGGCTTTCATCAAGTGCCACATTCCCAAATGCAAGTTTTCCTCAAAAACACCCATCAAGACAAACCAAAAACCCTCTCTCTCATCCAAGCTCAGTATCTTCCCTAACTCTAAGGGATCACTGAAATCCAGGGTTAAAAATTCAAATGACAGCTTAAAATAGACTGACAAAATATTCATTATTATAAAACTAGAGGTAGTGTAATGAATGTTAAAATGATGGATTAAAAAGAGCAGCAGCAAAATGGTTATATCATGCATCAAAAAGAATAAAATACCTGGGAATAATTCTACCTAAGGAGGCAAAAAACCTGTACTCTGAAAACTGTAAGATGCTGATGAAAGAAACTGAAGACAATACAAACAGATGGAAAGACACACCGCGTTCTTGGATTGGAAGAATTAATATTGTTAAAATGACCATACAACCCAAGGCAATCTACGGATTCAATGCAATCCCTATCAAATTGCCAATGGCATTTTTCACAGAATTAGAGCAAAAAATTTTTTTAATTTGTATGGAAACACAGAAGACCCCAAATAGGCAAAACAATTTTGGGAAAGAAGAACAAAGCTGGAGGAATCAGACTCCCTGACTTCAGACTATACTACAAAGCTACAGTAATCAAAAGAGTATAGTACTGTCACAAAACAGACATACAGAACAGGATAGAAAGCCCAGAAATAAACCCACACACTTATGGGCAATTAATTAATCTATGACAAAGGAGGCAAGAATATACAATGGAGAAAAGACAGTCTCTTCAATAAGTGGTACTGGGAAAACTGGACAGCTACATGTAAAAGAATGAAATTAGAACATTCTCTAACATCATATACAAAAATAAACTCAAAATGGATTAAAGACCTAAATATAAGACCAGATACTATAAAACTCCTAGAGGAAAACAGAGGCAGAACACTCTTTGACATAAATCACCACAATATGTTTTTAGATCCATCTCCTAGAGTAATGGAAATAAAAACAAAAATAAACAAATGGGACCAAATTAGACTTAAAGCTTTTGCACAGCAAAGGAAACCATAAACAAAATAAAAAGGACTGGGAGAAAATATTTGCAAACAATGTGACTGACAAGGGATTAATTTCCAAAATATACAAACAGCTCATACAGCTTAATATCAAAAAAACAAACAACCCAATCAAAAAATATACAGAAGACCTAAACAGACATTTCTCCAAAGAAGACATACAGATGGCCAACAAGCACATGAAAAGATGCTCAATATCGCTAATTATTAGAGAAATGCAAACCAAAACTACTATGAGGTATCACCTCACACCAGTCAGAATGGCCATCATTAAAAAGTCTACAGGGCTTCCCTGGTGGCGCAGTGGTTGAGAGTCCGCCTGCCGATGCAGGGGACACGGGTTCGTGCCCCGGTCCGGGAAGATCCCACATGCCGCGGACCGGCTAGGCCCGTGAGCCATGGCCTCTGAGTTCACGCGTCCAGAGCCTGTGCTCCGCAACGGGAGAGGCCACAACAGTGAGAGGCCCGCATACCACAAAAAAAAAAAAAAAAAAAAAAAAAAGTCTACAAATAATAAATGCTGGAGAGAGTGTGGAAAAAGGGAAACCTCCTACACTGTTGGTGGGAATGTAAGCTGGTGCAGCCACTTTGGAGAACAGTATGGAGCCTCCTTAAAAAACTAAAAATAGAGTTGCCATATGATCCAGCAATCCTACTCCTGGGCATACACCCGGACAAAACTCTAATTTGAAAAGATACATGCACCCCCCTCTGTTCATAGAAGCACTACTTACAATTGCCAAGACAGGGAAGCAACCTAAGTGTCCATCGACAGATGAATGGACAAAGAAGATGTGGTATATATATACAATGGAATACTACTCAGCCATAAAAAGAATGAAATAATGCCAGTTGCAGCAACATGGATGGACCTAGAGATTATCACACTAAGTAAGCCAGACAGAGAAAGACAAATATCATATGATACCACTTATATGTGGAACCTAAAAAAATGATACAAATGAACTTATTTACAAAACAGAAACAGATTCACGGACATGGAAAACATACTCATGGTTACCAAAGGGGATAGGGCGGTGGGATGGTGGGGGGGAGAAAAAAAAGAAAAAGAAAAAAGTCTCATAGTGCAATTTCATGTTAACTTGCTCAGTAATTATACAATAAAATTGCTGGAAGGACTTCCCTGGTGGCACAGTGGTTAAGAATCCGCCTGCCAATGCAGGGGACACAGGTTCGGGCCCTGGTCCGGGAAGATCCCATGTGCCGCGGAGCAACTAAGCCTGTGCGCCACAACTACTGAGCCTGCGTGTCACAGCTACTGAAGCCCGTGAGCCTAGAGCCCGTGCTCCACAACAAGAGAAGTCACCACAGTGAGAAGCCCGCGCACCGCAACGAAGAGTAGACCCCATTTGCCGCAACTAGAGAAAGCCCGCACACAGCAACAAAGACCCAATGCTGCCCAAAATCAATTAATTAATTTTTTAAAAATAAATAAAATTGCTGGAATAATTTTTTTTTAAAGAAAAAAAAAAAAAACGGTTACATCAGAGCATCCCGTCCTGGAGGACTGGTGAGTACAGACACACCCCCAGCTCAGCAAAGGGTGGGGGAGCGCTAAAAATTGTCCTTAATCAGGGAAATGAAAACACCAGAGCTATGTCGTAGGGCAATCACTCTATGGGAGGTGTGAGGAAGACAGTAAGACCAGAAGCAAGGAAACCAGCTAGAAGATGATGATGTTATCAGGTCATAAATCAGAGGGCCTGGCTTACAGCGATGGCAGCCTCTGCCAGCCCATTTGAAAATTAAACATTTTTTCATATATTTACTCATTTAATCCTTACCATAAGAGGCAGGTCCAAGGCTGAGCCCGGGAGTCCACACTCTTAATCTGCAAGGGACACTGCCCCTCATTTCTTGGCCTGTGGTCCCCATACCAATTCAGGTCGCGTGTACTGAGACCCAACAGCTACCTGAGGTACAGGCTGGGGTGACAGTTTCTCACAAGGACTTTTTCCCTTGGGGCTCCCCCAGGCTGAACAGAGATTTTCTGACGAGGGACACTTGCTGGCTCTCTGATTCCTGTGAGTAGCTGAATTCCAGCCCCCCAAGTGCAGGCATTAGAACCCCTGCCCCCCGCCAGCTGCAAAGGTCTCCACACAGCGCCTTCTCTGAACTCTGCTCGCTGTGCTGACTCTGAGAGCATTCTTTATTTCTAGCACATGGTGACTTCCCTTTCTTGGCTTCTGGTTCAGCTTTGCTTCTTGATTTTTAATTTGGTTTATCTATGTCTGTGTGTTTGAAGCAGGCAGTTGGGAGGGAGGGGCTTTCCCCCTCATCACCCCGTCTACCGTATTACCTCAAAGTCCAAAATAAGTCTGCTCAGAGAGTCTCTGGGCACTCACGATCACTTCCTGGAAGCAAACTTTGACTTCAGACACGCCAAGGGTGAGCGGTCAAAGGAGCACAGGAGAAGAGAGCTCCGGGGAGCAGGCACAGGAACGTGGGCCTGGGGCTCCAGAGACAGCGGGGGCGAGAGCAAGGAGGCAGCCACCACCGGGGCCCAGAGGACATGGACGAAGCTCTCCAAGCTGGGGAGAGCCCCATGGGACAGGAATCGGATTGGGGAAGGTGAGAGCTGGGTCAGAGCCTTGCAGCACACTTACAGCCAGTGGGTAAGAGGGACAAAAGCAGTCAGGGAGGAGCCAGCTGTCAGAACAGCGGGAGAACCCCAAGCCAAGCAAAGAGAGAGTTTTCAAGAAGGGGGTGACAAAAGCTGTGGCAAAGTCAAGGAAGAGGAAGGTGCAAATATCCGCAGAACTCATAATTCTGAGAAGCAGTGCAGGCAGGGCTGCCAAGGAATGACTGGGGGATGAGTAATCGGAGGCTGCAAATGTCAGTTTCCTCTGCCTTCCCTCCCCCACCTCACCTCCCACCTGAGACAGGCAGCCCATGCCCGTCACCACTTTCTCAACAACATTAGAGGGGCCACTGGGGCCCGCATCAGACACAGGGGAGGAGAGGCGCTTCCCGCATGAAAGGCTAAAATCCAAAATACGTGAACGCCACACATCTGCCTTCCTGGGAGATTTGCTCAATGACCCTGTGCCCCCAGATGCCTGAAGTGAGAGCCCTGCTCCCAGGAGGGTTCCCCTTCCAGGCCACCACCCTGCAGACCAGGCCGCCTGACCCACCGGCTGTGACTTCCTCCCTGCCAAGTTCTTCAGTTTTCACTTTGCTGCTGCAGATGAGTCAAACTCTCTGGATGAATTCAGTAGGAAAGAGCAAATCATGATAGGAAAGTGCCCAGAGCAAGCAGAGTGTGTGTGTGTGTGCGTGTGTGTGTGTGTGTGTGTGCGCGCGCGTGCGTGTGTGCATGTGTGTATGTGTGTACACATGATGTATAGCATACAACTGTAATTAATGAGCGAATCACCAGGAATTCCATAGCCCCCAGGTCACTCCTATATAAGTCAGGCTCCTCTTGGGATCACCCTAATCAGAGAAAAGTTCTCACCCTCTTGCCAGCTGCTCAGGCCCCAAACCTAGGGATCGTCCTCCAGTCCCTTCCTTTCTTCACCTCCGACATCCTATCTGGCATAAATCCTGCCACCTCTGTCTTCAGAATGCCTCCCCTTTCTGCCTCCTTCTCTCCATGTCCACTGCCACCTCCCCGATGCCAGCCAGCATCACCTCACTCCTGGATTCTGCCCTAACCCTCTAACCCGGCCTCATTTCCACTCTGGCCCCCATGCAATCCCAATTTGCTATTCACATAGTAGCAACACTAATTTAAAAAACAAAAGCAACTCTAAAGCAGACCATGTCTGTCTCCTGTTTAAAACCCATCACTGCCCTCAGAACAGAACCTAACTCCTCTCTGGGCTGAGCCCTTCCCAGATGGCCCCGCCGCCCGTCCACAGCACCCTCACAATCTCCCTCAGGCCTGCTGCGCTCCAGTCACACTGGCCTTGGAGTTTCTTCCACCGTGGCCTCTGCACTGGCTGTGCCCTCACCTTGGCGTGGCTGGCTCCCTCTTGTCACTCAGGTCTCAGACAGGCCTTCCCTGAACACCCAGTCAGTCCCTATCGCATCCTCCTCTTTTGGTCTCCAGCATCACTTTTATTCCTATCTGACAGCCCTTGGTTCATGACTTCATGCATTCAACAAACATTTACTGATCACTTCTTACACCAGCCAGACTAGGCACATGTTTATTCTCCCACAAAAACGTGTCCGTCTCCCCTGGATAACATAAAAGCCCATGAAGACAGGGGCCTTGACCATAGCCTCGGGTCCTGGCATGGAGCAGGCGAGGAGGTGTTCAATAAATACTTGATTTGCAGAATGAATAAGAGCCACACAGTATGTGTGCTCAGGAAATCAGAACTGACCGATAGGACTTCTTGCTTAGGTCTCATGGCTTTGAGGCAGCCAATATTCCAAAGCGGGCCCAGTGTTGGGATAAATCAGACCCTATCTGCGTTTTTCCAGGCCAGCAGAAGGTGACTCCCTCCCTGTTTGTGCATCTAGCAAGCATTTATTATGGGCCTACTATGTGAGAGCCTATGTGCGGGGTCAGCCTCTGCCCTGTCCCAGCTCACCCAGCTGCTGGTACTCAGCAGCCAGCCATGGACAGGCCGACAGGCTGCTCTGCCTACCAGCTAATGACCAACTGGCCCTCACTGAAGGCCATCCATGAAACCACGCGGCAGGTCTCTTCCCGCACCTGTGACCCCCCTTCCATCCAGGTTTCCCAGATATCCAGGGTTTCAATGCAACCCCAGCGACTGCATTCAGGGAGCTGGTCATACACTGTCTCCAGGGGCCTGTGTGCCAGCCTCACTTCTCCAGCCCCACTTCCCAAGCAGTGTGTGTGCCTGCTGTTCCCTGCCCTGTGCCCAGCCTGATTCCAACATCAGGTTCCATCACAGACAAGTCATCCAGCAAATGGCCAAGCACATGGACTATGTGTCCATCAAGGCAAAGCTCCATCACATCGGCTCTGGCACTCATCAGCCCCATGATCTGAGACAGGTTACTACAACTCCTGGAACCTCAGTTTCCTTCTCTGCAAAAAGCAGACTATTAAAATTCTGACCTTTGGGGCTGCTGCGGCTGGTGGGTCTGCTCCTCCCTGCTCTGCAGGGCCATGAGATTTCACCAGTCCCAGATCAAGGGACAAGTGGGGGGAGGGGAAGCAGCCATTTTTTGGCAGCGTTTCAGTGGCTAATCTCATTACTGGGAAAAGAAGTAGCAAAAAAAGGACACAGTTCAGCCCAACAAACATATACAGTTCAAACGACCAGCGTAAACTCAGTCATTTGGGATATGGAGACAAAATCAGTCTGCACCAAGACGGAAGGTGATCAAAGAGGGAGGCAGACCTGTAAACAAAACTGCAGAGCAGATGCCCTGTGGGCTCTGTCACAGCAGGTGGAGAGAGAGTGTCAGGCATAGAGCGGCATCGTCGGTTCTACCGGGCTGGGGGATTTGGATGGAGGAGGAAGCTGGCGAGCTTGGCCCCCCCATTTGCCAAGTGTTCTGCACCAACCACTGTCCTTGGACTAACAGGACAGGTGGGCGCAAGGGGAGAGTCTGGTCTGAAGCAGGCTGAACGGTGGGTTTACACAGAACAAACAGCTCCCCACACACGACCTCGGAGACGTCATGCTGAATCCACGCGGTGTGTATCACCTCCTCTCCCCCTGACACAGCCTTTGGCAGTTGCCATTCTTATCTCCTAGGATGCTGCATCTCCCCACCTTTTGCCTTGCTAAGTGGCCCTCTGTAACCAAGGAAACAGTCCTGGCTCTCAGCCCTTAGGAGGCGATGGGAGATTTCTCAGAAGAAGAACAGTTGTTGTTGCCCTGGGTCCCCCGTCCTTTGGTGACGTGTAACCGCAGCTTCCTGTCCTCTCCCTGGCTCCCACCAGCTAGATGCCAAAGTCAGCGGTCAATCCCAGGGAACCAGAGGAGCAGCGGAAGCCATGGACTAACCAAGGAGTAAGTGGCCAAAAGGCAGCCTTCAAGGCCTGGCTGCAGCTCTCTGGCTCTCTGGCTGTGTGTCCCCTCCCTGGGGCCCTCCTCTGACTTCCCTTCCCCAGATCAAGGGACAAGCAGGGAGAGGGAAAACAGTTCTTTTCTGGCAACATTTCTGTGGCTAAGCTTATTACCAGATATTAATGGCAAAAGAAGGGTGCACGTCAGAGGCCAGCAGCCAGGCCAACAGCAGCCACAGCCAGAACAGAGGCTCAACGGCCTGGGGCAGCACCCAGAGTCTGCTGATCTCACCTCTAAAGTTCCTGTTGGAGCACTGTGTATAGAGGAGACAAAACAATAAACAGGCCCGCTCTCTTGTTTTGACTGACAAGGCATCACTGGAACTGTCCGTGTTGAGCTCCGTGGGGTGTGGTGGGTAAGCGCAGGGACTCCGGAGCCAGACTGCTCCGGTTTGATTCCCGCTCTGCTTCTTAGCTGGGGAACCCTGCATAAGTCATCCCACCTCTCTGTGCCTCCTCTTGATGGTGGGTAGCTGTCAAGAGGAAATGAGGGGGCTTCCCGGGTGGCACACACAGTGGTTCAGACTCTGCGCTCCCAATGCAGGGGGCTCGGATGTGATCCCTGATCAGGGAACTAGATCCCACATGCATGCTGCAACTAAGAGTTCACATGCCACAACTAAGGAGCTGGCGAGCTGCAACTAAGGAGCCCGCCCCCGCGACTAAGACCTGGCACAACCAAATAAATAAGTAAATAAATAAATTAATTTTTTTTAAAAAAGAGGAAATGAGTGAATATAGGGAAAGCTTTTAGAGCAGCGCCTGGCAAATCTGTAAGGAAGAACAGCTGACCCACGGGGCCTAAAAGGGAGTTAGGTGAGGAAGCTCATGCTTTCAAACGGGTCCTGGGTGGATATTTCATTCCAGGCTCTCTGAGGAGCTGTGGGAGATTTATCTTCATTGCAGCAAAGACCCATCAATGGCAGTGATGATCCGGCCACCCTGGCACAGGACTCTGCCGAGCCACATGGAGCAGTCCTGGATGTTGTTCTGGCCCAATGCTGCCCCACCATCCTGGGCAAGGCACAGCATCCTGAGGAGAACGCTGGCCAAAGCTCCATGGATGGGCCCTGCCCATCCCTGAGTGGGTGGTATCTCTGTGCAGGCCCCTCATGCTGACTCCCTGCTGCCCTCACTGACTGTGCCACTTATGGGGTCACTGAGAGTCCCTGTGTTACTGACAGTAAGGTCTGTGTACCGTGAGATTCAGCATTCCTTCTTCTGGGCCCACACAGAGCTCCCAGCGGTCCAAGAAACAACGGCAGCATCTAAATGATGGAAAATTCATTTGAAAAAGAATCTCCAAGCAACTTTTGAAAAAAGCGTCATGGCTCAGATGGACTCAGGGAATCACAGGGCTGGCAGCAACCACAGAGACCAGTGGCTTCCAAACTTGCTTTGACCTCCAAAGCCACTGCTCAACTGAAGTTCACCCAGAAGCTCAGGACATAGAACTGCTGCAAACAGAGCTGCTCTGGCGGGAAACCGTGCTCTGGAGGTCTGCTTGGTGCCCTCCGTCCTCTCCCCCAGCCCCTGCTGGCCCCAAGTCAGTTCCAAAGAACCCCTGGGCTCCACAAAGCACTAACGGAGAACCACAGATCCAGGCCAACCTCCCTAAGTAGATAAGAGGAGACGAGTCCCACAGAATCACTCTGCACAGACGGTGCCTGAATGCAGACCCAGTCTTTTGACTCCAGGCTAAAACCTCTCACTCCACTTTGCTATGGCTTGATCTATGGAAAATTGCAATTTAAAGAAACAAGGCTCACTTCTGACAACCTACAACATAATCCCTACGTATTTTAAAGGCCCCTGAACTAGCCAAGTCTGAAACAGAGCCCAGCCCCGCAGACTGGCAGAAAGAAGTTCGGAAGTGAGCTAGTTGCGGAAGCACAGCTGACAACTCCATACAGTTTCCTTCAGTTCTGTGGGACATAAACAGGTCTTGAAAGGCTTGGGCTGTGTGGCTGTGAGAGACCCCAGATCAGGCGGGCCAGGAGGTGAATGCTAATGAGGGATGGAAATAGCAATGACTTCCCCCGTCAGGCGCGGTGCCAAGCTGAGGAGGATAAAGAGGTCTGAGATATTTTCAAAGTATTTTTACAGCAGAAAAACTTTCCTACAGACTCAATTATATAACTATCAGACTCCACCTCTGAGCTGAAATTATCCATGGCCTTCAGGAAAAAAAAAATTAGTTTTCCCTACATGAGGGTCACAGGTTCCTCCAAAGAAACTCTTAGCTGTACGGCCATCAGCCCAGCGCAACTGCGAGGCTTCCCAGGGGCAGTTTGAAGCAGAGGGCAGACGTCATGCCACTGACCCCACCATCATACATGATGTTGTCAGGTCCAGAAGGGTCCCCAGCCACGCCGGCTTCCTCACAGCTTCCCTGTCCCAAAACGGGGCTGAGGTCACTGAAGGAGAGAGAGTGGCCACGGGACACTTCATTAACCCACAGCCATCCTCCGTCGTTGGCAAAGGGCAGACCGAGAAAGCCTTCTGGGGCTTAAGGAATGGAGAACTTCACCAAAGAAAGGACGGCCCGAACCAAAGGAACAGACTTAGGAAGATTAACTTACAGCCCAGGTTTTTGTCAGCCTGAAGATGGGTGCACTTTGTAATGCTGACACCACAGACATGAGAGAATGAAGGTTGTTGAGTTCTAGAAGTTTCTGGAAAAAAAAAAAGATATGGAATAGATTATTTTGCTGCTATAAACAACAGAACAAAAACATGCTCAAGTGTTACCAAATATTGTCATATTTATGAAATTCAATTACACTTAAAAATATCTCATGTAGAAAATACAGTTCTAGGAAGTTCACAGGAACCATATGCTCTTTTTCTTTCAGATTGTCAAAAGGTGAGTCTGCATCTAAAACATTTGCAAAATTCCGTAAGCTGACTAGTCTGGCTGCTGGACAGAAACATGGCTCGGGATGAGGTTTGATAACGTCCTTTCTGTTCTTTTTTTAGATGAATCTGAACTGTCCCAGCAGGCCTTTGTAAACTGAAACCTCCGCTGTGCCAACAACATCAACATGGGTCTACTGCGATTACCTTCACACCCGGAAGTGGGAGGCTGAGGAAAGATGTTATCAATCTGCACGATCCCCTCAGCTGGGCGCACGGAGCTCCTGCTTCCCAGCCACTTGGCCATGCTTCTCTGAACCAGACCCCAAACTAGTGAGAACATTTGGATTTAATTCCATCTCAGACAAGTTCCTTACCACGGAGGGCAACAGAAGGAGACACAGGTGAGGGTGAGCACAGAAAAATGTAATTGCTCTGCTCTTGGTTTTATGCTGAAGGAAACCTGCCAACAGGACCCGGGTCCCACTTCTCACTCCCAGGAGTCAGTGAAAGTTGTGTAGCTGGCAGGCTCCACGGAACCAAGAGGCCTGGTTCCAACCCTGGTTCCCACTACTGGTGTTTCCTGTGGCAAGTTACCTAAGCCTTCTGAGCCTCGACATCTTCATATCTAAAATGAGGAAGGTAATCACAGCACCTCTGCTGCGTGGGACGGTGCACGTAAACTGCTAGACCAGTGCCTGGCACCCGGGAGAGCGGGCAGTGCAGCGTGGGCTGCTTGTTCTTTGTCAGGAAGACTTGTCCCCAACCCCACCCCACCTGCATGTTCCCACAGCAGCCTGTGCATTTCCTTAGCCCACTGGACTGTATTTGCTTGCACTTGCCCCTCTCTCACCCTGGACCGTGTGTTCCCTGAGAGCCGGGATGAAGCGGTATCTACCATCATATCCCTAGGACCTAGTACAGCACAGAGCAGGGCTTAGTAAAATGAACAAATCCACGAAAAGCCCTTATGCCTAGTCCTCACGGCTCTGTTCCTACCTGGAGATTTCTCCCTTACCACACAAGTTAATACTGCATTTCATACATCTCGTAATATTCCCTAATCGTTTGCTGTGTCTAATAATAGATTCTCTGAGTGAGCTGAATTTCATCCTTTGTATCTGAATGGCTATGCCTGTCACAGAATTTCTTTTAGAGTTGAAGGTTCTCTGGGAGATTATCTAATCCACCCCTTTCCCATTTTATAGATGGGAAACCAAGGCCCAGAGAAAGGAGGAGGCTCGAACAAGAACATACCCAGGGCACAGCGCCAGCATGATGATCCACCATCGGAAGATGGCAGAGCTTAAGGAGGAATCGTTTTGGATCCCTTGGGTGGGGACTGGAAACTTCCACACTGAAAGCACCAGGTGGGCTGGAACTTCATCCCACTTTTTCTCGTGGCCCAGCACGAACTCACTGAGAGCAACAAGTATCATTAAGCCCAGCAACAGTTCCAGGCACTTCAGAATGCACAGGACGTAAAAGCGTCCATGCCCCTAACATACTTAGAGCTGGATGAACACAACCTTGCTGTGAGGAGCAGCAGAGCAGCTCTCTTGAAGGCAGAGCGACATGCTCCGACTGACCGTGGGGCCTGGGCGTGGACACCCACCTCTCTAAGCCTCCCCTTCCTCCTCAGGAAATGGGATAATAATAATGTGAGCGTCAAATGCAATCATTTCTGTAAAGCAGCAGCTATGGCGCCTGGCCAGAGAGGGGCCGCAGTGAAGGTGAGCTGGCCTAGGACCTGGGTGGGAAGACAACACGCACACACAAAGCGGGCAGTAAACAGACAGGACGGTGCTCCGCTGAGTCAGGCGAGCCCCGTGGTGGGGAGCAGTGGGCTGGGTGGGGCTGGCAGGACTGTGTAAGAGATGAGAGTGGTCCAGGAAGGCCCGTGGGATCACAGCCTGGGCTGGCAGAGATGAGGGAAGAGGAGGGGGAAGTGGGGTAAAGACGTGAGCCTGGTGCCCAATAACCGGGAAGGACCAACCCTACCAGGGCAGGCCCAGGGGGTGGGGTCGGGGCAGCAGGGCCCGGGCCTCAAGTGCAAGATTGGGTGGGGTGAGCTCTGCTGACCGCGAACAAACTGTGCAGGATGTGATGGTGTCACAACCTCCGATGCTGACTAAAAGCCATCAACTCCCAGCACTGGCTAAATCTGAATAGGAGGATGAATGGATCCCAAAGGTAGCTGCTGGGGCCTCGTGGAGAGTCTGTGAAAGGCCAGCTATAAAGAATGGTTGGCTGCCAAAACCACAGGGTGGAGGGCACCTGCCTGTGCATGCACAGGGGCTGGGAGGCCGAGCAAGCAGCCAGGCTGGTCCCACAGCTGCCTCTGCCTGGGGAAGCTGGGTCAGAGCCCCGTGTCTGAACCCTGCCCGGCTCATCCAGAGCAAATCAGCTCCCAAAGTACCAAGGAAACACCTTTTTGCGACAAAAAAGGAAGGAAAGGACGGGGAAAAGTCATAATAAAACAGCTTACCTTGGCTATTTTCACAAAATGGCTCAGGATTTCTGCCCTTATTTTTAAAGTCTGTGCTGTTAGAATTTCTCGTACAACCCAAAAACTGACCTGTAGAGTCAAACACAGACACAGACACAGACACACACACACACACCAGAAAAGTTGTTAAATGCCGGACCCACCGAGTTACCCCGCCCACTACTTCTATGGGATTTCTAAGAGGCTGGGAGACTGAGAGAGCAAACCCTAGGGTTGCAGGAGGTTGAGGGTTCCTTTATGACACCCAGCCCTACAAGTGGGTCCCATGCCGTCAGCACCAGCTCTCCAACACGCATAGTGGTGCTGAGAGAAATAAGTACTCCCATCATTAGCCAGGGGACTTATTTGGCCTCCATCGACATATGGGTCTCCCTGAAGGTGCTTCAGGAAATTTTGAGATGCATCAGACAGGATTTCTGCTCAGAAGGATCCCAGTTATGGGGAGACGAATGGATGGATGGACCGATGGACAAATGGCCAGACAAAGGGATATGCATGCTGGCAGTACCACCTATGAGATCCATATCCCCAGCCAGACCCAAGGCAAGAAGGACTCACCTATATTCGCACAATTATAACAAATTTCATTTTCTAGGAGAGGTTTGTCCAATAATTTAAGTGATACAAAAACATCTCTCAAAGTTCTGTAAAGCAATGCAGGTAAAAGGGCATGTTTTTCTGGAGACAGCATATGCCAAAAGGATATACTGGTACTTTTGGTTCAGAATATCATTCACACTTGACCATCCTCGAGCCCCTGAGTCCTTTGGTGGGAACAAGAAAGTCATCCACCAGTGTCTAGTTGACTCACACGATGCCTCAATGAAACAAGAGGAGCTTCACGCTAAGAAACGCTGGGCAGTGGTTTGCTTTCCTGTTTATGTTTCATGACTATAACAACAGCTCTATGTGAAATGTGGATGCCCAAGAGTGCAATGACAGCACCGCAAAGAAAGGAGGAGAGATGGGCAGAGAACAGGGGAGACGTGGATTGAAAAGGAAGGCTAAGCATCTAAAACCTCTAAATTTTACAAAGACTAAAATAGTTAAGGACAGTCCAGAGTTATCAAAGCATGTTTACTGCTGCAACCAAAATGTATTTCCCTTCACTGAAATACTGTCACTTTTCAATGAGAAAACAAGAAAAGATTAAATCACCAAGAATCAAAAGTTGGCTTCTTATATTAAGCAGGAATATTATAGAAAAGTTTTCTCTGTGTAATTGTGGTTGCCTCCAGGACATGCCTGGGTTTCCATAGAATCATTTTTTCCAAGGAATTGCCTAAAATTAAGTTCAGACTCAAATGTTACTAGCCAGTTACAGAAGAAAGATTTTCCATATAGCAAGATTTTTTCTAGGTGATATGCCCATAAACCTTATATTTTAATACATGCACACTTTATGCCACATAAATCTCAAGTGTGATAGTTTATATGTATAATTTAATAGATTCTTATGTGTCAAAAAAAATCACACCTATTTAAAGCGTAATTACAGAACGTGGCAGAGTTGACTCAGGTGGTGTTCAGAGGCAACTCTGGATCAGTTCACTTCAGCAGACTTCCACGAAGCCCTTACTGTGTGCTCCAGGCACTGCGAGTTCAGACCTGTCAGTCCAGAAATCACTGTATTAAAAGGCAGCTGGTGATCATGGCCATCAAAGAAGTTCAAACCAAGTGAACTGGAGTATGGGGGAGCTAATGAGAAAAGAAGGCTTCCTAGAGGAGGTGGGCCTTGAAAGATGGGTAGACCCTCAACAGGTGAGGAGACCAGGGAGAGCTGAGCGGGTGGACAGGACTGGTGTTGCAGGCGCCCCGTGGGGTTGGGGCAGAGAGGGAGACTGAACTTAGAAGGGAAGGGGGTCTGGAGAAACAAGGGGACACTATGCTGAGCAGGGAGAGTTCCAGAGGCTTCTGAGCACAGGAGTGACAGGCTAGACCCTTTTGCAGGAGCAGGGACACCCATCAAGAAGCTGAGGCGATGGTCTAAGTGAGAGATGGGAGGCCTGAGCAAGGGCAGTGTTGAAGGAGATGTAGGAAAGGGGCAGAGGAGAGAGACATTACAAGGGGAGAATCACCATGGTTTTAATTGTTTTTTAGCTACAAAATTTAAGAGAAGGTTAATGCAGAAAACAAAGGGACAGACATAAGCACAAGAGACAGAAGTCATTTGCAAGCTCGTTCTCACATACAGACCCCCGTGATAAACATTGTGGTATGTGTCCTTCTTGGAACATATGTTTGTCATGTCTCAGAACGTATGTCTGTCTAGTCATAGAACATGTTTCTCTTTTTCAATTAAATTGGTATATATTAATCATACTATCACAAGAATTTTTATAAATATATAAGAATATCAACATATTTTTTAGCAGCTGCCAAGCATTTCATCTTAGGGATGTCTCATCATTAAGGAACCTCCTACTGTTGGGTAGCTTATTTAGAATTATTTTGTTGTGATAGACAATGCTGTGGTGAACATATTTATACATATATCTTTATACATTTTTAATTAAGGTCTGAGGATAAATTCCTGTAAGGTGGAGTGAATAAAAGTATGTGTACCTTTTTTCAAAAGGATATATTTAAAAACTTGGCCTCCAAAAGCTTTATTTGTTGATCCATAAAAATTGGAGCAGGCTAATACCAGTTATTACAGCTCTTTTTTTCTTTACTAACCTAGTGGACAAACTAATGTCTCACTGTTTCTATTTTACATTTCTTTCATGACTCCTCAGTTAACATTTTTTTGCACGTTTTTTTTCAGTTTTTTGTTGCAAATATTTATAGGCCATTTGTATTATTTGCCTGTGAATTACATGTTCAGGTCCTTCATCCACCTTTCCGTTGGGACACCTGTCCTCTGACTCTTGATTAGTAAAAGGTGTTTATTTTAAAGAGAATACATTATCCCTTTGTGAGTCATACAGTGTGCCAAGAGTGTGGAGAAACTGATACTCATACACTGTTTGCAGGGGTATAAATTCACAGGACCATTTTGAAGAACCACTTGAATATATCTTTCAAGCTGTTAAAAGTTATATTCTCCCTGGAATATTTATCTTACAAAAATACAGAAATCTACAGTGATATACATACAAGGGTTCACTGAAGCACTGTTTATAAAGCAAAAGAATATGCCCATCAATAGGGAACTGGTTGCATAAATAATACTATCACCTCAAACTCTGGAAGGAAGTCACTATGGAAGGAAGGAGGCAGTTGTGCTCCACCTTCTTGAGGGCAAAATATCTACATAGATTATTTGGAATTCTTCTGCATAGGAGGTTTGTCTAGTCTCCCCCATTTATTTATTCCATCATTTGTTTACATCAGAATGGACTCATGGATATTTATTTTATACTTTGAGGTTTTGATCCAATACTATGTTATTTATTTCCTTACTCAAATTGTTCCAGCTTTGGCCATGGAGAGCTGGCTTCGACATGCCCCCAGCATTGTTTGGTTGGTTTGTTTGAGCACCTCCTTACTTTCTGGAACTACAAGATGCTACCACCTCATCCTGTACATTTCTTGTCCCAGTCCGAAACCAGCCATTTCTCCAAGGAGCCTTGGTTCCTTTTTTAAAAAATATTTTATTTATTTATTTACTTATTTATTTTGGCTGCGCTGGCTGGGTCTTAGTTGCAGCATGCAGGATCTTCGTTGCAGCATGCAGACTTCCTAGCTGTGGCATGCATGTGGGATCTAGTTCCCCGACCAGGCATCCAACCAGGGATCGAACCCGGGCCCCCTGCATTGGGAGCACAGAGTCTTACCCACTGGACCAGCAGGGAAGTGCTCCCTGGTTCCTTTTATTAGATAATGGTATTAGAAACCAAGATCTGGGAGCTACGTGTGCTTGTGCTACTTAGGTATCACTGTTTCTAGGTCCTCTCAGATGCAGAGCAAGGAAATGTTGTGTGTGTGTGTACCCTAACTCTTGTGTATATACATACCTATAAATATTTCTATATGTAACCATCTGTATCAATATTAAGCTAAATATGACTTACTACTAATGTCTCCACCGCCAATCCATTACCATATGGATCATTCTAGCCTCCTCTTGCTTGTCTACAACTTCCCACTCCAACAGGTGGGAGAAACCTGGGTCCCACCATCTGCCACCCATTTCCTTAATTGTTCAATTCCAGTGTTCATGCATAATGGCTCCAGAATTGTTACCCATCCGCCCTTGGGAAATAACTTGATCAGAATACAGTGCTTATATACAGTTCCTTTTGTCTTTAATCTTTCAGGCTCCCTCATTTCCAAAGTTACTTAGGCCAGCACCTTTTCCCCTCACTCTTCTCAGGGAGGTTGTTTCATACATTTATAATCCAGTTAGGTTCGCTTGTTCTGTTCTACATTCCATCCTAGGACCCCTTAATCTCCACAGTGATTAAAATGTGCATATTTAGCACTAAGCTGTAAAGTTCTATGGGTTTTCACAAATGCACAGTGGCACGTATCCAACGTTATAGTATCATACGGCATAGTTTCACCACCCTGAAAAATCCCCTGTTCTTCACCTACTCAAAGCTCTGCCCTTCTCACACCTCTGGCAGCCACTCATCTGTTTACCATCTCTATAATTTTACCTTTCCAGAACTTTTTTCCAGCATTTTCCAGAACGTCAAAAAAAAAATGGGGGAGGTAATCACACTTAGGTTGCCTTTTCAGACTGGCTTCTTTCACTTAGCAATATGTATTTAAGATTCATCCATGTCTTTATATGGCTTGATGGCTTATTTTTTTTTTTTCGGATGAATACTATTCCATTGTATGAATTTACCAGTTTGCCTATCCTTTCACCTATTGAAGGACATCCTAGTTACTTTCAGTATTTGACTATTATAAATAAAGCTGCTATAAATATTTGTGTGCTATTTGTGTATCTCTGTGTGTGTGTGAATATGTGTATGTGTGTAGATGTAAGATTTCAAATAAACTGGATAAATATTGAGGAGTTCAATTGCTGGATCGTACCATTTTTCATTCCCACCAGCAACAAATCAGAGTTTGTGTTGCTCCAATTACTTGCCAACAATTGGTACTGTCAGGTTTGGTGAAGTTTTTTGTTTGTTTGTTTTGGGGTTTTTTTTAGCCATTCTAATAGGTGCGTAGTGTTTGCATTTCCCCGATGGCAAATAATGCTGAGCATCTTTTCACGTTTATTTGCCCTTGGTTACATCTTTTTGGTAAAGTACTTATTCAGATATTTGGCCTGGTTTTTTTTGTTTTTTTGTTTTTTTTTGGTTGCGTTGGGTCTTTGTTGCTGTGCGCAGGCTTTCTCTAGTTGCAGCAAGCAGGCTTCACTTAATTGCAGTGCGCGGGCTTCTCATTGGGGTGGCTTCTCTTATTGTAGAGCACAGGCTCTAGGCACGCGGGCTTCAGTAGTTGCAGTGTGTCGGCTCAGTAGTTGCGGCGTTTGGGCTCAGTAGTTGTGGCTCGCGGACTCTAGAGCACACGCTCAGTAATTGTGGCACGTGGGCTTAGTTGCTCCGCAGCATATGGGATCTTCCTGGACCAGGGATCGAACCCGTGTCCCCTGCATTGGCAGGTGGATTCTTAACCACTGCACCACCAGGGAAGTCCCTGGCCTGTTTTTTAATTGGGTTGTTTTCTTTTTTCTTTTTTTTAAGATTTTTTTTTGATGTGGACCATTTTTAAGGTCTTTATTGAATTTGTTACAATATTGCTTCCGTTTTACGTTTTGGTTTTTTTGGCCACGAGGCATGTGGGATCTTAGCTCCCAGACCAGGGATCAAATCTGTACCCCCTGCATTGGAAGGCGAAGTCATAACCACTGGACCGCCAGGGAAGTCCCTAATTGGGTTGTTTTCTTATTGTTAAGTATTAAGAATATACTTTGGATTCAAGTCTTTTATCAGATATGTGTTTTACAAATATTTTTCCCAGTCTGTGCTGTCTTTTAATTCTCTTAAAAATGTCTTTTGCAGAATAGAAGATTTTAATTTTAATGAAGTCCAACTTACCAATTTTTTCTTTCATGGATTGTGCTTTGGTGTTATTATATCTAATAACTCATCACCAAAGGTCATGTAGGGTTTTCTTCTATGTTTTCTTTTAAAAGTTTTATAGTTTTGTCTTTTACATTTAGGTCTATGATCAATTTTGAGTTAATTTTTTTTTTTGCGGTACGCGGGCCTCTCACTGTTGTGGCCTCTCCCGTTGTGGGGCACAGGCTCTGGACGCGCAGGCTCAGCGGCCCAGCCGCTCCGCGGCATGTGGGATCTTCCCGGACCAGGGCACGAACCCACGTCCCCTGCATCGGTAGGTGGACTCTCAACCACTGCACCACCAGGGAAGCCCTGAGTTAATTTTTATGAAAGGCCTAAACTCTTGTGTCTAGGTTCATTTTTTCACATACACAAAAACAGTTCCAATGGTTCCAGCACCATTTGTTGAAGAAATTACTCTTTCTCCACTGAATGCCCTCATGTATTTGTCAAAGGTCAGTTGACTATATTTGTCTGGGTCTATTTCTGGGCTCTCTAGTCTGTTTTATAATCCTAGACATCTATTCTTTTGCCAATACCAAGCTGTCTTGATAGCTTTACAATCAGTCTTGAAATCAGGTAGAGTGAGTCCTCCAACTTCATTCTTTTTCAGTATTGTGCTGGTTATTCTACATCTTTAGCCTTTCCATATAAACTTTAGAATCAGTTTGTTGATATTTATAAAATAGCTTGCTGGGATTTCAATTAGGATTGAATTGAATCTATAGATCAAGCTGGGAAGAACTGACATTTAATAATGAGTCTTCTAATACATGAAGATGGAATACCTCTCTATTTCAATCTACTTTGATTTCTTTCATCAGTGTTTTATAGTTTTCCACATATAAAACCTGTACATACTTTGTTAGACTTATACCTAAGTATTTCTTGATTATGTGTGTGCTACTGTAAATGGTGTTTTTTTTTTAAATTTCAAGTTCCAGTTCTTCATTGCTGATATATAGGAAAGCTTTCATATATTGATCTTGTGCCCTGCATCCTTGCTATACTCCCTTATTAGTTCCGGGAGTTTTAAAAATAGATTTCTTTGAGATTTTCTGTATAGACCATCATGTCATCTGTGAATAAAGACAGTTTTATTTCTTCCTGAAGCAACACAAACTTTCACTCTTTGCTGGTGGGAATGCAAAATGGTAGACACGATCCAGCAACTGTACTCCTAGATATTTACCCAGTTTATTTGAAGTCTTATGTCCACACCAAAAAAAAACAGCATGCATATGTTTATAGAAGTTTTACTCATAATCATCAAAAACTGTAAGTCCTTCAGAAGGTGAATGGATAGACTAGTAAATCCATACAATGAGCAGTACTCATAAAAAAGCCATCAAGCCATATAAAGACATGGATGAATCTTAAATGCATATGGCTAAGTGAAAAGACAGTCAGAAAAGGCTACATATATATGAGTCCCTTTTTTTTTTTTTTTTTTACATTCTGGAAAGGTAAAACTTTAGAGATAGCAAGCAGATCAGAATCTGGACCACTGCCTTCCTCTCCATAGCAAACCCTGCCTTATTCCTTGGGTAACATCAACATCACTGTGAACGACCACGGTCACTTCAGCAACTGTTACCCACCTATCACTCCAGTCACCCCCTTCTCCAAATTACCCAGGACTGCCCTGCATCAGAAACCTGAAGTTCCAGTCTCGGGCCACAACCTTTAACCTTCTAATCCTCACCTGCTCCTTGACCCCAGCCCCACTGCTGTGCTCATCCTTCCCTCTCGCCACGCCTTGGAGTCCTTGGTGGCCCTTTTCCTCTTGAGCAGACGGATCCCCTATCATTTGTCACTTCAGCCCCTTCTTAGCCAGTACTTTTAGGTCCCTTGCCCCATGGTCCTTCAAAAAATCTGCTTTGCTCATCATGGATGGATCCAACCGCTTGCCCTCCTGTGCCCCTCTCTTTAGGCTGCAAAGTGCAACTAGAGAAAACCAGCTACCCTCATGCCCTGGGGCTACTTTAAAAGCCACAACCTCTATTTCCATCATCGGCTCTGCCCACAAGTCTTTCTATATTTCCATAGTCAACCTTCTCTTTCCCCTGGAGTGGCTTTTTCAAGCTCCCCCCAAACCCCTCAAGCTTTCCTCCTGCTTCCCCTCCTTCACCTCCTATTTCACTGAGGAAAGAGGAGCTGTGAACCTCTTGCACACCTACAAGCAGACCTGTGTCTGTATCTTTCCTTTCTGCAGACTCGCCTTTTACGATGAAGAGGTCCCAGGCCTCGGCCTCTCCCACCTTCGCGGGGACTTCACTTCATTATGTATTCCCTCCCTCTCCTCATCTTTAATTTTTCCCGGTCTACTGGCTCTTTCCATTCAAAATATGTACACCCCCAAGGCTCTTTCTGCTGAAAAGAAAAGAGGAACATTAACACCTCCCTGAACGTCTTCCACCCCTCCAGCCACCCCCTTCTTCTCATCTTTCTCCTTAGAGCCACTGTTCAAGCATCGCCTACACCTGCTCTCTCCACTTCCTCTACCGCTCAAGCTGCTACAGCCCAGCTTCCATTTCACATCCCCGCAAAACAGCTCCTGCTGAGCCTAGCACCTCCGTGCTGCTAAACATAAAAGACTCTTTTTTTAGTCCTTTTAAATGACCCATTCTGTAGCATCCCGTTATCCTTGAGACAGTGATTTCCAAGACGCCAGCCTTTCTGGGTGTTCTTCTCGTGCCCAGGCTGCTCTTTCTCAGCCCCTTCCCATAAGCCCTGAGGCTCTCACGTGGGCCTCTGTTGCCCCCTGGGTAATCTCATCTACTCCTGTGGCTTCGAATGCAGGTGACTCCAATATCTGCATCTTCAAGCTGGATCTTTCCCCTGACTCCCAGACGCAAATATCCAACTACCTGCTGCATGGTTGAGCTCACACGTCCAAACCTCTCTCCTCTCTGTCATCTCCTCTCTCACAACTGCTCCTCCTCCTCTGCACTCACCACCTCAAAGAGTGGTGCTGCCAAGGACCAAAACGGGGCCTCCTTTGCGCCTCCCTGTCATCTCCCTCCAAATCCGATCAATCACCCAGTGCTATCGTTCGGTCTCTTAATATTCTCTTGAGCCCGGCCACTTTACATCTCTGTCGTTTGCCTAGATTAATGGGACGGACTCCAACCCAGTCTCCTGGCCTCCCTTCCTAGGCCCACACCTCTCCTCTGGTTTTCCCACCCTGGCACTGATTCCCCTGGACTGTAATCCCCTCCATCACGTCTGTCTCCCCCACCAGACTATGAGCTAATGATGGCAAGGGCTACATCTAGTTTACTGCTGACCCCCTGAACCTAGCACAGAGCCCGGTACATGTTCAGTCAATGTCTATTAAATAAATAAATGAATATAGCCAGAAGTAATGAGCCTCAAATGAAAGAGGGTTTATACAATGAGGAAAGAATAACTGTTTGGAGGTAGCATTTGGAAGGGAAAATGCTAACACTGCCTCCCAGCCCTGTGATAAATGAAGTCTGGAAGAACAGGGGGTTCTACTGGAGTCATGTTCAGAAAAATGGGGAGGCCCCTCAGTAAAGAAACTCACCAGCTATGTGGCTTTGAGCAAGTTACTTCACTTTCCAGAACCTCAGCTTCCTCATCCATAAAATGGGTGTAAAATATCGGCCTCATTGGGTTTTGTGAAAACAGAGTTAGATGATGCAGGTTAAATGCTTAGCACAGTATCTAACTCAGTAAGTTGAGCCTAAGTGCTCAATAACTGTTTTTTAAATAGTCTTGATTAAAGCCAAGAGGGATCAGGAATATTCAGTGACTAGGCTAATGATGCATGGATGGGGTATCAGCAGATTGATCAGGGGAGAAAGCTCAGAGCTGGATGGAAGAGTGCAAGAGGGAAGAGGGTCTGCGGGCAGTTCTGGCCATCCCTCAGCCTCTTCCTGTCCAAGCACCAACTTTCCCTGAGGAACTGCCAGTCCTCCAATCCCCTGCGGCCTTGGCCCCCTACCCTACCTCCACGGGAAGGCCTGTTTCTGAGACCCGGCCAGCCAGAGTCTCCTGTTTCCTGGTCAGGGTGATGAGATCACGAAGCGCAGGATGGGACCCAAGCCAGGGCCATCAACCCCAGAGTCTCTGTTCCAGGACATCAAATGGAGCTACTGAAGAGGAGGAAGGTCTTTTCTGCAGGGGTTGCCCTCACAGTGAGCTGCTGGCAGCCATCTTGGAACCACAGAGGAGGAGGCTGCCTGAGGGGAGCCAGCACAGAGAAAACACCTCCCTAAACGTCTCCAGGGACCTCCAGGTGGAGAGAGCAGCAACATCCAAGGCCCCTAGCAATACGTGAAGCCTAGTTTCTCCCTGGACATTGTTACATAAGCCAGTAAGGTGAGTTTGAGCTGGGGTTTCAGTCTGAGTCCATGAGAAAAGTTAAAGCAGTCCTCCAGGGCAAAGTGTTGGGAACCTTTGCCCGGTCCAATCTCTGCTAATACATAAGGGTCCTGAGACCTCGACTTGGACTTGCCTAAGGCCTCAGAACAGGTTAGCAGCAGAGCCTGGACTGGAACCAAGTTATCCGAATTCCCTCTCCATCTCTTCCTAATTCTTCATCTTCAGGACACAATCTCAACCCCACCGCCAGCACTTAGGCCCAAGGCTAACCTTCCTTTCAGCTTGTAGCTCCCACTACACTACCATCCTTTTTAAGGCTAATATTACTTGTTTACTATATGTCAAGTGCTGAGCTAAACCCTTTATATCCATGATTCTTATTTAATCTTCAAAAATCACTTGAAATGATTCTTCCTATTTTATAAATGAGGAAGGTCAGAGGCTGAAAGACAACCCAAGATCATACAGGCAACAAGCTGTAGAGCTAAGGTGGAAACTTAGGCCTGTTTGATTCCATGCGACTACAGCTCCTCAGCCTGCTGTCCACAGACCTCTAAAGTGTTCATGTACAGACTTTGGGGGGCAGTGGGCAGGGGAGGCAGCAAACCCACTCAAATTAAATGCAAATGTATACATCTATGTATTTAGCTGAGGGCAGGTTCATATGTGATATTGTCAGATTCTCAAAAGAACCCGTGATCAGAAAAAGACTGAGAACTTCTGGCTTTATGGTGAACTCCCTGGGGCCAAGACACAAGCCTGGCCCATAACAGACCCTTAGGGAACTTGGCCAAGCTCTTCCATCTCAGCCACTCTATAAACAAATCCCAAGGGACTCAGGTCACATGGAGAAGCAGGCACGTCCTCAGAGGCCGACCAGAACACTGGCTGCTGGATTTTTGGTTTGGCCACAGGGAGCCTCAGATTCCCTTGCAACCTCCTTCCAATCAGCTAATCTTCCCTTTTTTCCCGAAAAAATGTTTGGATGCCTACTACATACAGACACAGCGCTAAGAGCTCTACCTATATCATTTCATTTAATTTTCATAACAACTGTGCAAAGTGAGTACTATTATTATTCTCATTCACAGATAAGGAAAACAGGCTCAGAAAGGTAAGTGACCTGCTTGCCTTTATCTGGAGTCTGATGAGCAGCTTTGTTGTCACACATGAAAGTCTGCCAGGAAGAGACGCCAATCAGTTCATCTCAGAGAAAGCAGCCCCAGCGGCTGATGGACTGGCCGCTGGCCAGTTTTCAAGCCAGAGCTACCAGGGCTGTGTCCAGGAACTGCTCTCTAAGTGGCTCACAGGCCAGCAGGGAGACCATTTCTCAGAGCATTCTATTTGGGAAAATGCAGCTTTACTTCTGGCTCATTTCACCCACTTGGTCTGAGCTGGACACAATACAATTGTTCGCAGAACAAGCTGCACTGCCCTTTGCCAAACTGACCTGGCCTCCACGTGCAGAGCAGATTACATCAGAGCCGCCAGTGGCCCTCCTCCGGGAGTTCTGTAGCTGATCAGAGGTGGGACTCAGCTGGCTCCCAGCCAAATAGTTTTGCTAAGGAAACTATGAATCCCCTGATACTGTGTACACATCTGGTTTTTTTTAAAAGACTAAGCTCAGTTGAAAAGGAAAAGATTTTGAAAATAAAGAAGAAAAAAAAAAAGGCTTCAGTATTTCTCTGTTCAAAACAAAGGGTGTACAGTCCCTACCACAGATGTGGCTAGGCCTTCCTTAGTTCCTGCTGTATCTCAGAAAACAACAATAATGTGAACTCTGGCCTTGATCATCAGAACACAAGCTGGCGCCTCTCTGAGGCTCCCACTATGCTTGGAGCGGTAACCAGCCAGGGCTGGAGAAGCCTGGAGAGAGCTGAGTAACGGCAATGTGTAGGACCCGGCATTTCCCAGCGGGACGGCCCAGCTGGAGAGAAGGCCCAAAGGGAACCCAGGCCCAACACCCAGAGCCCCAGTCACGTACACTGTGCAACCTCGAGGCCACTGTCCTCATCTGAAACCAGAAAGGCAAGAAGAAAGAGGAAAAGCTGTCAACAGCCCCATTTGGAGCTTTGGTTTATTCAAAGGGGTCTTGCAGGGTACTTTCTACTGAAGATCATGTCCTGGCAGGTCTATCTGAGCAGTCAGAAGCCTACCCCACTTAGCTGGTCCAAGTCCCTGATGTCATTCCTTTAGGTGGGGATGCAGAGCTTCCTACCTGGAGCAAAGGTTCTGATTGGACCAAGTCGGTTTGTAGTAGCATGCGTGCGGCCAGTGACCAGGCCATCAGAAATTCAAAGAAATTCAATTCAAGAAGTGTTTCCTGGGTGCCTCATTCATTCATTCTACATATATTTACTGAAGGTCTATTATATGCCTGACATAGGGCAAGGTGGTGGGGGACACAGTGATGAACAAGATAGACATGGTTCCTGCCCTCATGGAGCCCAGAGATGGCCAAGGAAGATGGAGACTAAAGAGTTACACAGAATGAGGACAGATGGGGAAAGGACCACATGGAGAAGTACAGGTGCACTGAGGGGACATATGACGGGGAGACCTTTTACAGGCTGAGATTCATGGGAGGCTCCTAGAGAGAGTGATATTCCCACTGAGATCTGGTTGGGAGCTGAAGAGGGAGGACAGCACGAATGGGGGCCTGATGAGACCAAGATGTGATGCAGCAGGGAAGAGGTGGGAGGCCAGGATGGCCGAAGCCCACAGAGTAGGGGGACAGTCAAGAGATGAGTCTGGAGAGGTGGACAGAAGCCAGACACACCATGCAGGACCTCGTAGGGCACATGAAGGTGCCTGAACCTTAGCTTAAGTGGAATTGGAAGCCACCGAAATGATTTAAACACAGAAAAGATGTGTTCAATTCCACCCGCTGTGTGAAAAAGCACAGATGAAGGTGGGGCTTAGGAAGAGGGGTTTGGACCTGGGGCCAGGTGCCTGAGACTGAAGCCTGGAGGGGCTCCCAGCCCATGGGGGACAACAGCGCGCTATCTGCACAGGCACATGCAAGCGGCGTTCTTACCTGGTTAAACCTCCGGGTAAAGGCCACGACGTTGGGAGCGAGACTATGTTTCTCCTTCTTACTCCATCCACAGCTGGCTAGTTCCTGGGAAGCACAAAGTCAATTTCAACAGTGATTCCAATGGGGATGCAAACACAGCAGGGCATCTAACTGGAATGTGGACACAGAGATGGGGAAGGACTGAAGCACTGGCCATCTATGTCCTCCCCGGGTGGGAGAGATTCTCCTCCTCCTCTGGAGAAGAGGGCTGGGTCTATAGGTGGAGGTGTATCCTGGGACCCCCAGAGGTGAGGGTGAGAAGCAGGATACTTTTCTCCATTACCCCGGCCACATCTCCCAGGGCTTCTGTGCCACATTATTCTCAACCCCGCCACTGCCACTCTGCCAGCTCCTTGGGACCAGAAGCCCTTTCTTAATGCAAATTGTCTGAGAGAGGGTATAATGTTATATTGAGCAGGATTCATACCCCAGGGCTAACTTAAAATCGAAATCTGGCTGACGATGCTCAGATTTCATTGACCAAGTGACACCGTCCATCCCTGGAACCAGGGCACGTCCTGGGCCAAGCCCACTGGGATCAGAGAAGCTTCTGGGATGACCTCAGATTCTTTCCTGAAGTTGCCCCTCCCATCTCTCATATACACAACAGGGGGCAGAAGGACAGGTCGCCTTACTATCTTCTTCCAGAGCCTAGTCTCTTCTTTTCTAGCAGATGTAGCCGTATAATGTGAAGAGTCAAATGACCTAAATGGTACCTAACAGTGAGGATGGTTCCTCTCCAAGGGAGGTAATGGGAGCAATCTAATGGGATTACCTGGGGGAAGTAGATAAAAGGATGAAGGAAAAGCCATTAACTAAATGCCCAGCTTTGCCAGCCTGTGCCTTGGCGACCCCTGGCAGAGAGAGTGCAGGAAAGTTCTCTACCCCTCAGTTACAAGGCTTCCTTCTAACTCATATCCAGCCTCTGTATTATTAATGACATTATGTTTTGCCCCACACCTGGAACTTTTATAAGGGCTTTAGTGAGGGTCGGCCGCCTACCAGCCGGAATAGACGCAGATCAGGGGTCTACCAGGAAGTCAGGGGGTACTGTGGGAATGGCCAAAGATAAACTGAGCAGTTAGGCCTGAAGTGCCGTGCCCTTCAAATGCATCTCAGGACCCAACTGAAGTCACCTGCAGGCGCCTATGGGAAGCCGGCGGCAGGCAATGGGCAGCTCCGGATTCAAGGTGAATGACCTGGACTTGAGAACGCTTGGGAACCAACCAGGAGCTAAGAAACACAGCTCCTCTTCCTGGAGGCCTCACTTCTATAAATGGCACCATTGTCCTCCCAGTCACCCACATGAAAAAATACAGCAGACATCCTTGACCCTGCCAAGTCCTTCTCACCCTCACAATTTAGATCCCAAGTCATGGTAATGACAATGATATTAACTAATGCTACCATTTACCAAGAATCCCCCATGTGTCGGTACTGGACAGGGAGCCTCACTTGTTATCTCATGTAATTCTCACCACATCCGTTTTAATAAAGAAGAGGGCTGAGTCCTAGTCATCACCTTGAATGATGCTCTGGCTCCACTTCTTTTCACAAGTAGACGTGAATCCCTTTGAGCTGTAGAGTTTGCCTGTTTACCATGATTCTCCTCGTTGTGTGTATCTGAGTTTCTTTTCTAGCGTATATTTGACCTACAAAGTCAGTTCCATTGACTCCTACTCCACCCCACCTTTAGAACATATGCAGTCGGCAAATGTATATTACTGCCCTTTAGAAAGGTAACTGTGAGGACAAGAGCCTCTCTCCCCTACGGATTCCAAAGCCAGCCCTGGCCTGGAAATGTATGTGTTATAATCGGATATAAAAGAGAAGTTGTAAAACTGATGTTCAAGGACTGAGACATGGTTGTTGCCCAGTTTCTGGCTGGTAGTTGCTCCCTTTGTTTTTCCCTGAATTCTTTAATAAACAGCAGAAGTTATATACACATCCGTAAGTGTGGGGGGCAGGGAGGGTACACGTGTGTAAGGGTTCATTTAATTCAGAGTTTGGGTCTATTTCCACACCGTAAGTAACTTTGGAAGGCATCCTCAAAGGGAGCAGTGTGGACCTTACAGGCCAAGTCAGGTCAGAGCCCACCCTCCACACACCAGCTGCGTGATGTTTATCTTCTCAGAACCTCAATTTTCTCACCTTAAATGGGCCTGATAATATATTTACCCGTGAAGCTCATTAGAACAGGTAAGATTAAAGCTCACACAGAGCACCTGGCATGTAACAATCACTTGATAAATGTTATTACCCCCCTCCTCTTTCCAGGGTCACGCTGCTGTCAGACACGGCTTTAACTCCAAACACTCCCTTCTTTCTTCCACACCCACTCTCATTGCTGTCTTGAATTATTAACAAAATCAATTATTATTTCTCTTTCATTCTGCTGATGTCATTCAGGCAAGAACCAAAGCAGGTACTTAATACATCTGTCCCAAATTTGTTTGATTTGAATATTTCTAAGACCCTGATTTAAAAACTGTAGGTACAGTTCTTGGCGTTTGACAATTCCCTAAGGACCCTTTTGCACTGGAATACATGTCACATTTAAAATTAAAACTTTGGGATTTCCTTGGTGGTCCAGTGGTTAAGACTTCACCTTCCAATACAGGGGGTGCGGGTCCCATCAATACAGCTAAGATCTCACGTGCCTCGCGGCCAAAAGACCAAAACAGAAGCAACATTATAACAAATTCAATAAAGACTTTCCAAAAAATGGTCCACATCAAAAAAAAAAATCTTTAAACTTAAAACTTCAACAGGGTAAAACACTATGTTTGAGAGGTTCCTTGATAAAATGGAAAGGGTCCTTTCCTTGCTCCGAATCCCAACCGTGTCACTCATTTCCTGGGTGACCGCTCTCTTGGCATCAGTTGCATCGCTGATGAAAACAGGGATGCTGAGACTAACTCCACAGAATTGTGGTGGAGACCAAGAGAGATAAAGCCTGACAAAGGAGGTGACATGCAGGGCACAGGCCTGGCTCACAGCAGATTCATTTGTTGAATGAACATGGCATGAGCATTCCTCAGTGTTGAAATCTCCCAAATCCAGTGCAGAAAGATTTATCAAGATGTCAAAAGAAATAAGGCCATTCTAACTGCACTAAAACAAGTCCCAAGCCCAGCCTCCTTGGCAGTATTCCTCTTCTGTGTTTGGCCTTATAGGAATATGAGATGCCATCTGTGTGAAGTGGGTTTGGAAAATGTGAAGTAATAGAACAACACTCCTGCAGCCACTATTACCTAAAAAAGGTCCATGCTACAGAACAGATTTGAGTGTAATTAAGTTAAAATTGACCAGAGGAGACAGGGCTGCTTCTAGAAGGGAGACAAGGGGCTGCGCTGAGGCTGGTAAGGCCTTGGTAGCCCTGCGTGCTGTAGAGCCAGCCTTGTGGCTGCCCTGGGGTGTGCTGGGGCCCTGATCTCGCCCAGGCTGTCCTTGGCTCTGAGCTGCCTGCTGAGGTCCACTAGATGTGAAAGGGCAGTAAGAGCCTGTACAGTCCTTGCCAGCTTCTTCTGGAACCTTTTCTCCGTCATGTGGCTGTTCCCTGGGTTCACCTGGGAGAAACTTTCTGCCACTAAATAAACAAATTTACCTGCCTTCTCTCCCGTCCTCAGGCTTTAGTGGAAGAGAGGTCCTGTCCCCTCAGGACCCGCTCTCCTCCTGGCTCCCTCCCCCTCCCTGCTCAGAGGCCTTGCTCTGATGCCCTCTCTGGTCCCTGTATCTTCAACCTCTTCCTCTCCAATTTCTTTCCTGCTAGGATTTTTTTTTTTTTTTTTTTTTTTTGCGGTACGCGGGCCTCTCACTGTTGTGGCCTCTCCTGTTGCAGAGCACAGGCTCTGGACGCGCAGGCTCAGCGGCCATGGCTCACAGGTCCAGCCGCTCCAGGGCATGTGGGATCTTCCCGGACCGGGGCACGAACCCGCGTCCCCTGCATCGGCAGGCAGACTCTCAACCACTGCGCCACCAGGGAAGCCCCCCTGCTAGTATTTTAATGTGCAAAAGCCTCTCCCATTAATAATAATAATGGTGATGACAACAATAACCACGATAGTAATAACAAAAGCCATCTTTTCTAGACCTCCCGTCTCCTCTAGCTCCTGCCCCTGCCACTTGAAAGGGTTGTCGGTTCTCCCTGTTTCAATCCGCTTCCCTGGCCACCTCCTTCTCTGGCGAGGCAACCCCTCTGCATATTTTCTGTTCTCTGTCCTTGCCCCTCAGCTCTGTGTTCTCTTGGTTGTCTTGACGCCTCTCGGGCCCCCCATTCACAGTGTATTTTCCAGTTGCTTCGTTCTTTTCTGACACATGTCCCCCAAGCCCCACCAGGGTCGTCTTCCGTATTCTCTACATCTGCATCCCTTCCTGGAAGATCACACACACCATCATGGCTTCCACCACATGCCCATGTCCGGCCCAAGTTTCTCTCCTGACTCTAGACCAGGATATTCAGCCACCTCCTGGCCACACCTCCCTTGGCCACCCACAGGCACCTCAAAATCAGCACGTCTAGAACCAAAAGGGTGTCTGACCAGCTGCCTTAAGTAAAAACACCTAATGACATGAGATTCATTTAGACATTCAATCTGACAAAGGAGAGTGTTTATTACAAAGAAACTGTCCATGGAAAAGATCCCTAACCAAGATAAAAACAACTCTGTCTTAATACCCCCATCTGCAAGCATTCCTAGGTGACAGCAAGAATCAACACTGGTTTCAGCTCACTCTGGAAGCTTCTCTGGCCACCAGCTTTGTGCTTAGGGTCTTGGGAGTCAGATGCCCTGAGGTGGCCTGAGAAAGGACTGTGCCTGGGGTCAATGAGGTAAGGCCCTGGAAGAGGAGACCTGGGGAGTGGGACAAGTCCTCCCTGAAGACCTCCACAGGATCTAAGCCACTGAGCCATAAGCAGCCACATGTGGCCCTTCCACGCATGTGTTTAATTCTAACTGGAATCTTCTCCAAATCACATTCCTAAAACATGCCCACATGGAAGATGCACCACGTCAAGGAAAGGTCACTAAATCTGACCTCAGGGACCACCAGCAGGCAGCACCAGCCAATGACACCACATTACCATCTTGCTCAACGGCAACCTTTTTTCCTTCCTTCTACCTCCAAGTTTCTCCCCATCCCTCCCAACCTACACTCTGGAACAATCTTCAGAAGGACTGGTGGGACAGTCACACACTAGTCAAAGAAGTTTTAAAAGCACCCCAGGGAGTGGGTGACCCACTGAGGCAGTGGGGGGAGACAGTGCCAGTTTGGGGGTTGGCAGTGGGGTCTGACTAGGGAGTAAGGCATTTCAGAGCTCTCATACCTCACGGCTGGGAATGCAAAATGGTACAGCCATTTGGGAGAGCAGTTTTGCAGTTTCTTTTAATGTTAAGCATACACTTAACCAAATGACCCAGCAATCTCACTAAAGCAAACATTTCATTTGTACACACAAAAAACTGTGTGCATGTTTATGGCAGTTCTCAATATGGAAATTCTCAATTTCCCCAAACTGGAAACAACCCAGATTTCCATCAATCGGTGAAGGGACAAATTGTGATCCATCCATATAATCAAACACTACTCAGCAATAAAAAGGAATGAACTACTGATACAGGCATCAGCAAAGATAAATGTCAAAAGCTTTATGCTAAGTAAAAGGAACCAGACACAAAAATATTATAGGATTCCATTTTTATGACATTTGGCGATAGGTAAAAACTATAGGGACAGAAACCAGATCACTGGCTGCCGGGGCACAGGGAAGTTCTGAGATGCCAGGCAAGTTCTCGCCCTGGATCACGGTTGTTCCATGAGAGAACAGTAGTCCTGCCTACCTTATCCACGGTTTCGCTTTCTGCAGTTTTAGTTACCTGCACTCAACTGAGGTCCTAACATATTAAATGGAAAATTCCAGAAATAAACAATTCATACATTTTAAAATCATGCACCGTTCTAAAGCATGATGAGATCTCATGCCCTACAGCTCTGTCCAATTCAGAAGGTGAACCATCCCTTTGTCCAGCATATCCTGCCTGTCAGTCACCGAGTAGCCAGCTGTTATTAGATTGATTGTGGTGGTGTCACAGTGCTTGTGTTCAAGTAACCCTTATACTTAATAATGGCCCCAAAGCACAAGAGGAGTGATGCTAGCAATTAGGATATGCCAAGGGGCTTCCCTGGTGGCGCAGTGGTTTGAGAATCCGCCTGCCAATGCAGGGGACACGGGTTCCAGCCCTGGTCCGGGAAGATCCCACATGCCACGGAGCAACTAAGCCCGTGCGCCACAACTACCGAGCCTGCACTCTAGAGCCCATGCGCCACAACTACTGAAGCCCGTGTGCCTAGAGCCCGTGCTCCGCAACAAGAGAAGCCACCACAATGAGAAGCCCGTGCACCACAGCAAAGAGTAGCCCATGCTCTCTACAACTAGAGAAAGTGCGCGCGCAGCAACGAAGACCCAATGCAGCCAAAAATAAATAAAAATTTTTAAAAGACTTAGGATATGCCAAAAAGAAGCTGTAAAGTGCTTCCTTTAAATGAAAAGGCGAAAGTTCTCGACTTAATAAGGAAAGAAAAAAATATATGCTGAGGTTGCTAAGATCTGCGGCAAGAACAAATCTTCTATCCGTGAAATTGTGAAGGAGAAAAAAGAAAGTCATGCTAGTTTTGGGACTCCCCTGGTGGTCCAGTGGTTGAGACTCCATGCCCCCAATGCAGGGGACCCGGGTTCAATCCCTGGTCAGGGAACTAGATCCCATGTGCCATAACTGAGAGATCCTGCATGCCACAACTAAGACCCAGAGCAGCCAAATAAATAAATATATCTTTTTAAAAAGTCATGCTAGTTTTGCTGTCACCCTTCAAACTGCAAAAGTTATAGCCACAGTGCATAAGTGCTTAGTTAAGATGAAAAAGGCATTAAATTTGTACAATAAGCTATTTTGAGAGACAGAGACCACATTCACCTAACTTTTATTACAGCATATTGCTATAATTGTTCTATTTTATTATTAGCTATTGTTTTTATTCTCTTACTGTGCCTAATTTATAAATTAACCTTTATCATAAGTATGTATGTAGTATAGGAAAAAACAGTACAGTTGACCTTTGAACAACACAAGTTTGAACTGCACAGGTCCACTTTTATGCAGATTTTTTTCAATAGTAAATACTACAGTAGTACAGGATGGGCAGTTGGTTGAATCCTCAGATGCAGAACCTCAGATATGGAGGAAACATGCATAAGGAGGCCATCTATAAGTTATACTCAGATTTTCGACTGTGTGGAAGGTCAGTGCCCCTGACCCCCATGTTGTTCATGGCTCAACTGTACATAAGGGTTTGGCAGTATCTGCGGTTTCAGGCATCCTCTGGGGGTCTTGGAATGTATCCCCCTCGGATAAGGGGAGGACTACTGTATACATTTATCAAGACTCACCAAACTGTTCACTAAAAAGCATGAATTTTGGACTTCCCTGGTGGCGCAGTGGTTAAGAATCTGCCTGCCAATGCAGGGGACACGGGTTCGAGCCCTGGTCGGGGAAGATCCCACATGCGGCGGAGCAACTAAGCCTGTGCGCCACAGCTACTGAGCCTGCGCTCTAGAGCCCGCGAGCCACAACTACTGAGCCCGTGTGCCACAACTACTGAAGCACGCACACCTAGAGCCCGTGCTCCGCAACAGGAGAAGCCACTGCAGTGAGAAGCCTGTGCACAGCAAAGAAGAGTAGCCTCCGCCGGACGCAACTGAGAAAAGCCCGCACGCAGAAATGAAGACCCAATGAAGCCGAAAATAAATAAATAAATAAATAAATAATTTTTTAAAAGGGTGAATTTTACTGGATAAAATTAAACCTCAATAAGTGTGACTAAAAAAAAAAAAAAAGGAAAGAAAATAGTCCGAGCATCAAGGACTGTGAAGGGAAGCGCAGCAATAACAGCCATGCAAAAGAACTAAAGAACAACTAGTTCACATGGGACTAAGACAAAGAGGCCTGAAGGAGGGTCTCTGGGAAAAAATTAATGCAATTAAAAATATGATAGGAATAAAAACATAACAGCAAACTTGAAAAAGTTTGAGGACATGATGAGAGCAAATGATGATAGAAAAAAGCAATTATAATCTCCAGGAATAACAAAAACCAAGAAATTCCTGTTTGTATATTTTTGTTTGTTTGTTTGTTTTTGCAGTACGCGGGCCTCTCACTGTTATGGCCTCTCCTGTTGCGGAGCATAGGCTCCGGACGCACAGGCTCAGCGGCCATGGCTCACGGGCCCAGCCACTCCGCGGCATGTGGGATCCTCCCAGACCGAGCAACGAACCCATGTCCCCTGCATCGGCAGGCAGACTCTCAAACGCTGCGCCACCAGGGAAGCCCTGCTTGTATATGTTTAAATGTTATATATGTATTTAAATAGTATACATACATTTAAAATAGTATATGTTTTAAATGTTTAAATATTATATATTTTGATAGCTGTATACATTTAAATATTTTATTTTTTCCCCAACATTAGGCAGTTGATGGATTAAAAGAAAAGGGAGGGCTTCCCTGGTGGCGCAGTGGTTGAGAGTCTGCCTGCCGATGCAGGGGACACGGGTTTGTGCCCTGGTCCGGGAAGATCCCACATGCCGCAGAGCAGCTGGGCCCGTGAGCCATGGCCGCTGAGCCTGCGCGTCCGGAGCCTGTGCTCCGCAATGGGAGAGGCCACAACAGTGAGAGGCCCGCCTACCGCATTAAAAAAAAAAAAGAAAAGGGAATCTGTGGGCCCTTGATGTGAGGCATATTCTCTCTTGAATGGCCCAGGGTCCTTGGAGAATGAAATACAACCCTGACACACTACCTAGCTTGACACTGAATGACACACATTTACATAGCCATAAAAATGAATGCTGTTTGTTGGTTTGCAACTTTTAGAGTCAACCTAAGGAAAACTGATGGACTTGATGTAACTGCAAAATGTCACAATGTTAATTTAATTAACTTGACAATGTAAAAGTACAGCTGACAAAAGGTGGCAAGTGGAGAAGGGGAGGAAAAGCATGGGAAGTGAACAGTCAAGAGACACTATATAAAACTGATGAAATCGAGGTCTCAGCGCACCAAATAAAGTTCCAAAAATAACCAGCAGAAGAAAAATCCTCTGGGGAGGGGACTGGAGTAAGGGATCAAAGCCTTTCTTCATAAGCTCTTCTGTACTATTTGAATATCATGAAAAGATTACTTTGAAACAAATTTTAATAGGTGACATGTTATAATATTACACATTGTAAACCTTCTAAAATTAAATTTTAACAGTTGAGTAAACACTCAAATACACAAAATTTGTATAAACTCATAACCTGTCAGGGTCAACATCTACAACGCAAATGTGTCAACATAAATAGCAGATAGTTTTCAGGTGGCCACTAGACACTTCTGTACCTTCTGATGGAGTAAGCATGTGAAATCATGACCATGTGAACCTTCAGGAAACAGGCCTGTCCCACAGGAGACATCAGGGCTTTTACCCAAGTGAATCGCAGAGGAGGGAGCAGCTAACAGAGGAGGCTGCCTCAGACCCTCACTGGGACAAAACTGGCTGTGATGAAAAATGGAAGGAAAAGAAAAGGGAAGGAGGAAAGGTAAAAGGAGGCAAGGATGGAAGAAAGAAAGGAAGGGAGAGGAAGAACGGAGGGATCAGGGAAGAGGGGAAAGAAGACGGGAGGGTGGGCGGGCCAGCTGAGCACCAGCCCCCATGCTGGAGGGGCTCCAGGACAGTCAGACGGGACCTCGAGGAGCTCAGTGTCTGGCCGGTGGGGGAGACAGACATGAACACAAATCACTGTAACTCAAGACAACAAAAAGCAACTGCAGTTTCCTGCTTTATTTCTGAAGGTTGAAGACCTAAAAAGACATTTCCTAGATCCAAGCTTTCTGAGTGACTGTCAGTGGGCTGAGGCATCTTTAGCTCTTTCCTGGGAGAAGAAGGAGGAGAAGGAGAAGAAGGAGAAAGAGGGGAAAGGGTGAGAAGAAAGGATGAAGAAGGAAGAGGAAGAGAAAAGGAAGAGACAACAGTAATTGACAATTTATAAAACACATCTACATTCGATACCAGAGTTAAAGTATGTTTTATGAAATATAGCAATGGACCAAACAAACATGCTCTTGCTTTCTATGTTCTACAGGAGGGGAGAGAGATGAGAAATTTGTGATAAGTCAAATGATGATAAATCCTTTAAAAAAATGTTAACCAGGAGGAAGGAATGGAATATTGGAGCGGATGCCTCAGGATGCCTGGCTGATAAACTGACTGGAGTGGAGACCACGAACAAGGTTGGCAGCAGGCTCTGCGAGGATCCAGGGAGAGGGTTCCAGGCCGAAGGAAGTGCGAGTGTGAAGACCCTGGAAGCTCTGACAGCACAAGGTGGGCAATGAGGCTGGAGCTGCTTGAGCCTGGGGCAGGTGGGAGGAGACGGGGTAGGAAGGAAGGGGGTGGGGGCCTCGAGGGCAGGTAAGGACTAGAGTTTATTCTGAGTGGGATTGGAAGGCTACAGAGGGACTGAGCAGAAGCAGCTCCAAAAGCCTCATGCTGTGCGCTGGGTAGGTTTTATCGGACCCAATCCACCCCGTGCTCTTGTGCTGTGCTACATACAATCTAACCTGTACTATAACCTTATACACGAGCAACATAATTTTCTCACGTGAGAGCAATTCACTTTAGTAATTTGAAAGAAACACCTGCTAGGGGCTGTGTGTGGAGAAAGGGAGGAGCCTGGCCCCGGGGGAAATGAACATGAGGGCCTCCATAAGGGCTCAGAAGCCCTGGCTAGACAAACCACAGAGGGGGAAAGAATCGCTGGGGACAAATGGGTGTCTTCTGCGGGGTCGGGGTGTGTGGGGGTCCCTGACCTAGTAGGAGGAGCTCTGCTTTCTCAGCTTCCAGTCTATTCATTTCTGTACAACGACTGGTTTACAATCACTACTGTTTCATCAAGTCCTCAAACTACCGTCTGTTTAGCAAACATGCAGATTTAGGGTCATGAAGATGACGTAAACTTCCCTAAACATTCCCTTTTCAGCCCTAGTGTTGTGCAGCTCTGCACAATTAGAACCAGCTGTCCAGGCAGGGCAGCGGCCAAGTGCAACCCTGTGAACAACCTCCAGTCCACGTGACAGAGAAAGGGCCCTGTGAGCAGAACGGAGAGTGGCCCGCAGTGCAGCCCACCCGGATTCCCGGGCTGGTCACGAGGCCCACAGGGCCTCACGTTCATTTCCCACTCTCACCCTGGGGACTGCGCTCAATCCCCTTTCTCTGTATTCTTGGGATATTTTTTTTCCAAATAACATCATTCAGATGTTTTCTTTTTAAAAAGAATACTTTTTTTTTTTTTTTTTTGATCAGGGACCTAGCACATGTTCAGTACAGAAAACCTAGACAATACAGAAAGCCCACAGAAGAGAATTTAAATCACCCATTAGCCTAACACCCAGAGAAACCAGAATTTACAATCCGGTCAACAATAATGACAATAACAACAGCTAACTTTACTGAGCACTTACTAAGCGTCAAGCACGATGTCAATTGTTTTATGTACATTCAGCCTTTGCTCACTGAATTCTCACAGCAACCCTATCAGATAGATACTATAATTGCCCCATTTTACAGATGAAGAAATGAAAGCTTAGAGAAGTTAAGCAATTTGCTCAAACCCATATGTGTGGTCAACGTGAGAGCCAAGATTCCAGCCTGGGTCTGTAGGTCTCAGGAGCCTGGCCCCTTGGGCTCAGAGCAGGTCCGTCTCCAGAACGCAGGCCCTTCCCCACTCCCAGGCACAGAGGTACGCAGAGGTACACAGGCATACGCACACACACTCTCTCTCTCAATGGAACTCACACTGTAGCTGTGGCTTTGTTCTTACTACCTTTTCTCACATCTGCCCCACCCTCCTTTCACGCTCCATACACACTTGACGTCTCCTAGAAACAATTCATATTCGTCTCCTTTTGTTTTTCCTCTGAGTTCTAGGAGAAAATTTTAGTCTGTCTTTTAATTCTCCTTTGGTTTTCTAAAATATCTGGTTTGCTGCTCACTGTTTCCACTGCAAATTTAAAGTTGGTAATCACGTTTTTTCAGCAGAATTCAACCCTTCTTAATCTGGATCTTCGCAAACTGCAGTCGTCTGTAACACTGCCGGGAACACAAAATGAAACTTCTGGAAGTAACCGGGAAAGGCACGCTCTGACCTAGTCCTTGCACTGCCTACGATTTTTTGTCCAAACAAAACTTTTCTGTGTCTGGTGAGTATGCTAAACACCACATCAGAAACTTGAAAAGTTAACTCAAAATTTCCAGGGCCACGTGATTTTACCAGTGAGTCCTGTCAGACCTCATAATTAAGTGTTTAAGTAACACCTAATTCTTATGCTAAATAATTTATTCCAGAGCACAGAAAGCAATGGAAAGAAGCCCCAAACCCTAACACCTGACAAATACAGACCAAGTGGGAAAAAGAATCATCGTACATGGCCCAGCAGGTTTGTCTAAAAAAATGTAAGAATAGGGCTTCCCTGGTGGCGTAGTGGTTGAGAGTCCGCCTGCCGATGCAGGGGACATGGGTTCGTGCCCCGGTCCGGGAAGATCCCACATGCCGCAGAGCGGCTGGGCCCGTGAGCCATGGCCGCTGAGCCTGCGCGTCCGGAGCCTGTGCTCTGCAACGGGAGAGGCCACAACAGTGAGAGGCCCGCGTCGCAAAAAAAAAAAAAAAAAAAAGTAAGAATAAGCTAATATTATGAAAGCTATTAACATAATAACAGTACATCAATAAGTCAAAGAAGAGGAAAGTGTTATGTTCTTCTCAGATACTGAAAAAAGTAATTAGCAAAAGGCAACATTCATTTGGGATTTTAAAAAGAAAAAAAGAACTTCTTAGAAGCTTAGTAATATCTATCTCAAACCAACAGCCATCATTATATAACAAGAGAAACACTAAAGGAATCTGAATTAAAGTTAGAAACAACAGGTGGTGCATCCTTTCTCAACAAGGTTCCTTATCTGAACCATAGAACACGGAAAGTGATTTGACAGTGACTGTCTTAATTCTCCTAAGACTGGGACGTTTGTACACACAATGGACCTTCAGGCATTAGGCTTAATCCTCTCATGGATTCCTGGTTGAGAAAGGCCTATCACCCAGTGCTGCGCAGCAGAAATATAATGCAAGCCATATATTTTAAATTTTCTAGTATCCGCATTAAAAAAAAGAAAAAAACAGGTGAAATTATTTTTAATAATTTCTTTTATTTAACTCAATATACCCAAATATTATATTTTCAACCTGTAATCAATACAAAATATACAAAATTATCGATGAGACAGCTTACATCCTTTTTGTACTATGTCTGAAATCGGGTCTGTTTCACACTTACAGAGCACCTCAGTTTGGACCAGTCACATTTCAAGTGTCCAGTAGCTAGGTGAGGCCGCCATCTTGGACAACACAGCTCTAACCAATGGACAATGACACTGAAATACAAAATATAATTACTGAAAAGGAGAGGTCAGGCAGGTGAACCAAAGACAAGTCGAGAGGCCCCATCAGCAGAGCCGGGGTGAGGTGGGGAGCCAAGGCAGCCAGCTGAGAACCAGAAAGGAAGGTTAGCCCAGGACAAGCAAGAAGACAGAACAGGTGAGGAACCCACTCGTGACTGACCTGAAGTAATGGGTTCTGTATGTCCCTGTTACTGAAGGTCTGACCCCACCTCCACTCCCCTGCTCCTCCAAAGGGAGGCAGAGCTTGTCTCTAACGGCTGAGGTAGATCCAACTGCAGCTCTATAGGAACGCAGGTTACAGACAGAATGAAATACGTTCAAAAAAGATGCAGAGGGACTTCCCTGGTAGCACAGTGGTTAAGAATCCGCCTGCCAATGCAGGGAGACAGGTTCGAGCCCTAGTCCAGCAAGATCCCACATGCCGCAGAGCAAGTGAGCCCGTGTGCCACAACTACTGAGCCTGTGCTCCGGAGCCCACAAGCCACAACTACTGAGCCCGCGCGCCTAGAGCCTGTGCTCCGCAACAAGAGAAGCCACCGCAAAGAGAAGCCCGCACACTGCGATGAAGAGTAGGCCCGCTCACCACAGCTAGAGAAAGCCCGCATGCAGTAACAAAGACCCAACACAGCCAAAAATAAATAAATTAAATAAATAAATTTAACAACAACAACAACAACAAAAAAGATAGAGAAAGACATGTACAGCCCACTTTGGCAATTTCATGTTTTTACAGGGTCTTTCTAAGTAAGGAGTCCTGGGTTCTAATCTCAGCTGTGCCCTGAGCCCCCTCTGAGAGTTTGGGTCAGTTCTTCCCACTAGGGGGGCTCAGTGTCCTGTCTGTAAAGTACAGTGGCCCTCGATGGTCCTTAAGATCCTCCCAGTTCTCCCATTCTATGATCCTGTGGGAAGCAGAGGTTACAAGTGTAGCTTTATAGAAAAACGCTATTAAGTAAGCCCCGTCCCTGGAGACTGCGGGACTGAGCAGTTTTCTTTGCAAGTGTTTTGAGGGGGTGTGAAGAGGCTGAGTCTCAGAGACGTAGTCAAGAAGGAGCAGGGGGCTTCGGGGCACTGCACCGGTCCTCAGGGATGGGGTGGACACGACAGTCCGGGGAGGCAGGAGCCGGGAACTAGCTTGGGGGAGGCAGGCTGGGGGCAGACAGACAGAACACAGCCCAGGTTACAGAAAGAGGGGAGGGAATGAAAGTGGAGGTGAGGGGAGGGAAGGGGAGAAGAAAGGAGGGGAGGGAAGGAAGAAGGGAGAAAAAGAGAGAAGAAAGAAAGGCATTCAGGGTTAAATCCAGGTGCGATCAGGTAGGGGAGAGGCGCACCCAGGTGGAGCAGGATGGGGAGGGAGGGTGTGGAGGCCCCACGGGGGCAGCTCGCTGTCCAGGGCAGGAGAGAGAGCAGAAGCAGTACCCGGGGAGCACCCCACAGGCTTTCCACGTCCCCAAGAGAAGCATCCTCTGAAGGTCTGCATGTCAGGAGCAGACACAACTGTCTGGTCAGATGCCAAAGAGGCAGCACTGGCCACCTGACACCAGGGACACATCCAGGGAGGCTGAGACCCAAACTGTGTGGCCCCCAATCTCACCAGACAGGAAGAGAACACGGTGGGAGCACACTGAGATAACTGAACACCAGCCCCATGGCTCCTCCTCCCTCTGTGAGGAGGGTACTTCTAGACAAGATCAGTCCTGTTCCCAGGCTAAGAATAATAATAATGATGATAATAAACCAATAACAACAGCAGCTCAGCTTGCTTACTGTATGCCAGGCACTAGGCTAAATACTTTTCTTACATTAACGTCCCTTAATCTTTTAACAACGGCATTCACCAGGAAGCGCTATTATTGCCCCCCGTTTACACACAAGTAAAACTGAGATCCAGAGAGGATAATTCACTTGCCCAAGGTCACACAGCAAATAAGTGACAAAACTGGGATTCAAACCCAGGTGTGTATGACTCTAAAACCTAAGCTCTTAGCCACTGTGCTTTCAGCCTGGTCAAGCATTATTCCCATGATTTTTCACCAACATTTTGAATAACACTGACGGAGTATCTGCAAAGTGGATAGCACTATAGGGGTTACAAAGCGAACAAAAGGTCAGGGAAGGAAGAGAACCACAAGGTATTGCATGTTTCCTGCACTTTAGGTACTGTGAAATGTGCTTACATCTAGTTTATTTTGCTTCAGTTTCAAAGCCAGACCATGAAGTCGATTTTACTATTCCATTTTACAGATGGAAAAACTGAGACTCACAGAGATGAAGTCATTTATACAAGTTCATCTAGGCAATAAATGGCAGAAACCAGAGCCTGAGCTTTTAATACAAAAAGGTCCCAGGGGGACACTGAGGTATGAGATAAGGTAACCAGACAGGGGGCCTGGGAGTGGACAGATTTCACTCAGAAAAGGCTGAACTGGGGTTGGGGCGGGGGGAGGTCGGTAGGGGTGCGTTGTAGAAAACGAAGAGCCTGGAGGCTGCACAGGGGCTCAAGGCTGCCCTGCCCTAAGGACATCCTCCCCCACCCCCCACCCCACCCCAGCTCCCAGGCCTGACTTCATCTGGATCGAGGCAGAGTTGCAGGAGGGACCACAGGGTAAGTCTTCTTTCATCAAAATAGTTGTTTCGGGCTTCCCTGGTGGCACAGTGGTTGAGAGTCCGCCTGCCGATGCAGGGGATGCGGGTTCGTGCCCCAGTCTGGGAAGATCCCACATGCTGCGGAGCAGCTGGGCCCGTGATCCATGGCCGCTGAGCCTGCGCGTCCGGAGCCTGTGCTCCGCAACGGGAGAGGCCACAGCAGTGAGAGGCCCGCGTACCACCAAAAAAAAAAAAATAGTTGTTTCATTCTATGTGTCACGCTGAGTCTTCTCCCCAACCCCTGGTAATTTGCTTTTTGATAACAAGCAACGTGAAGCCCCTGGACAGAGCAGGATTTCTGGAAACAAAGTGAGACCTCTGATAAACTCCAGCAATGGCTCTGCAGCAGGACCTATCACAGGGGTGACTCGGGTTTGACACTGGAACTCTCTGATGGCAACCAGGGAAGGCCAGTGCACAAGCAGCCCAGGAGGAATGGCTCTTTCAGAAAAGCTGTTTCCTCTCCTGAGAAGCTAAAACAAAAACCACCTTTCAAATGTTTGATCTATACAGGGATACTTGTTGAAATTAAAAGTGTGAGGAAGCCTTTCAGCCACCAGAGCCAACAGCCTCGGAGGTGTGACACCACCTTTTGTAGGACAGGGAGTGAGGCCATGGTTCCGATCACCACCTCAGGCCTGGCAGCCCCTCAACTCTGTCTCCAGCCCCATCTAATCAGCAATGCCAGCCAGTCTCCCCGAGCGCCTCCCTGTGCCAGGCTCTGTGCGAGGCTTGGGGGATCAAGCAGTGAACGTGGCACTTGCCTTCCAGTGGAGAAGACAGGCGTTAATTAAGAACGTGTTGCTAAGTGCCTAAGGACAACTTCCAAGGAGTAATGGGGGGGCTGGCACAGCCGAGGAGCAGGGGACTGGGAGCGAGCCAGGTCACAGGGACAGGAGCGGCACGGAGGGCAGGCACGGCAGGCAGAGAACAGCCGGCGCGCAGGCCTGGGGGTAGATCCGAGGGCCTGCGAGGAAGCCAGAGCAGGGGGAGCAGAGAGGCGGTGGGGAGGGCTGGACAGGAAGGAATAAACCAGGTCTCATGTGGCCTCCAGACTTGGGACAGATCCTACGGGCACCGGGGAAACCAGTGGAAATCTTGAAGAAGCTCAGTGATGTGGACAGAGATTTAGAAAGTACAGGGTGGGCGACAGAGCAGGGAGGGGCAGAAGTGCGTATGGAGATGAGCATGTAAGATGAGGAGGCGTCCAGAGGGCAGCCTGGCCTTGGAGGTGACTCGGGGGACAGAGAGAGGGGGAAGGAGGGGAGACGGGGCAGGGACTGACTACGGGCAGAGAACATCGGACAGAGGAGTCGCCGATGACAGACACCATGTTCCTGGCCTGACCGGGTGGACAGGGGTGCCATCCCAGGGATGGGGACCACAGCAGGATTCTGGGGAGAGAATCATGGGTTTGGTCTGGGGTATGCTGTGGCCGTAGGGCCTGTGAAAACTTTGGCTGCTGCTTGTTCTGCTTCTTGAAGGAAGCACAGCTCTGCCTATAGAACCAAGTCCCAAGAGCCCCGGGCATGGCATTCAAGTCCTCCACAATGGGACTACCCTATTCTCTCATCTAATTTTGTACAGCACCCTTCCCCTCTCCTTTGCTCTGAGCAAACTAACCTGCTCACTGGTCCCTGTACGTGGCCACGTCCTTCCCAACTGCCTTACCAGGTTCAAGCTGTTCCCAGAAGAATGCCCTTTCTTCTGATCTTGTGGCCAAATCACACGGATCTCTCCAGGCCATGAACAAACAGGACCCCCTCCACAATGCTCTGCCCGCTACCCCGGCTACGAGTACAGGCCCCACTCCCGGACAGTGCTCAGTCTGTCCCCTTCAGTGTGGCCCTTGCCATTATTTACATATATTTCTTACCTTCCCCATTAGACCACGGATTCCGCATTCGCCCTCGAGTCCCCTGAAAACCAGGCAGGGAGCCTCACACGTGGTACATTCAGGTCAATATGTGCCGAACGACTGAACGGTAAGCATGGAACCCGCCGTCCCCAGCAGGCCCAGGAATGCCTACCCAATTCACAAGAGGATCACTTAGAAGAACATCTCCTCTAACTACATTCAAATCCACAGCTCCGGGCTTCCCTGGTGGCGCAGTGGTTGAGAGTCCGCCTGCCGATGCAGGGGACACGGGTTCATGCCCCGGTCCGGGAAGATCCCACATGCCGCGGAGCGGCTAGGCCCGTGAGCCATGGCCGCTGAGCCTGCGCATCCGGAGCCTGTGCTCCGCAACGGGAGGGGCCGCAACAGTGAGTGGCCCAAGTACCGCAAAAAAAAAAAAAAAAAAAGTCCACAGCTCCACTCGGAGACCACACACTGGCCCCCTTGCACATCAGCCTTCCTCCAGATGCCACTCAGACTCCAAGGGTTGCCTATACCTTGACTCGGCAAATACACAGCCAAGACAGCTCAGCGCTGCTCTGACCGCCTCCACACCAGAGGGCAGAGGCTCAGAGCCTCCCACAGCCTCACAATCACCTCAAGGGGTCATCTGGGGTCTGAAATGGATCCTGGGGGTGTAGGCAGGTAGGCAGAAGCTGGCCACAACCTGAGCCCTAAGTGCCTCAGGTCCAAGAGGAGGGAAAAGTGGCCAAGGAGTGGGGCTGTGCTCTGTGGAGTGGGACAAGACTGGGGAAGAGACATGCAAATCCTGCCGTGCACAGAGGTGTCTGGGCATAACATTTTGAGAGGCCTGCCCTCTTCAAAAAGTTTATCCACAATGCAGAAGAAGAAAAAGGGAAAAAAACAAGAGATCACAACTCATTTTATGAGTAGTTTTCATCCAAGAATCTCATATTTTCCACTGAAGGAAAAGCCAATCTACATCTAAAGAGTCAAATTTTCAAGACCTACGCTCAAGAGAAAGGAACAATCTCCAGCCATAAATTAAAAGTTTGCTTTAAACTCTCATTTCCCAAGAGAGTCAGAACTTCAGAGCCCTCCACGCCCTGCAGTTGGGCCCTGACTGTCCACCCGTCTAGTCAGAAGGCAAACAACCCAGGCCATTTGTAATGACAAGCAAACACTAATGAATTTCGGAGCATGTCTGGTGCTTGCATTTATAGATCATAAAATCATCTGGCTTCTTCTCACCCATGCTGACATGCCAGTGAGGCAACCCCAAATATTTATAGGCAGGAAGGGGTTGCCAGGACCACTCTGTGGGAGGGGGGCCAGGGGTAGAGGGGACTGTCTGTGATCTCCCCATTACATATAAACCCATTTTTATGCTCTGACATTCAGCCTCAATCCTGGCATGCAAAATCCTATTAAACAGTATTTATTTTTTTTTAAACATCAACCTAACTGTCTCAATTGCATACAGGTACAAACCTAGTCAGAAGTTACCAAAATGGCTTTTTAAATATCAGCCCGTTATAAGTAAAGGATTTAAGATGCAGTTAGATTTTTCCAGTTAGATATATAATTTGTCTAATACACACGGACTGAATTCTAAGTGTCTGAAGGAAAAGTACTTCCGTAAAAAATAGGCTGTCGGTCCGGGGACACCACACATGTCCCCAGCTCCCAGGGCAGACCCCTCATTGCCCAGCCAAGGCAGAGCCCCTGTCCTGGCCACACTGCCATGACCACCCAGGGGGAAGGGACGGCGGTGGCTCCGGGACTCCTTCCACCCCCGAGGACTCCTTCCACGACCCAGATGGCCCAGACTGGCCCCTGGCTGTCTGGGTCCTCCAGAGGCTGACTTTCATCCCCCAAAGAGGCACACACACAAACCACAGGAAGAGTTACTAACCTGCAGAATGAGCTCCTGCATAAGGAGATCTTTCTTAACCCCAAATAGCTACACAGCGTTCACTTCTTAATGGCCAAGTGTCCCACATCTGACCTAAGCCGTGTGCAAATAAAGGCTGTCTGAACATGGACCATTTGGGGGCATCCATGTGCAGAAGCCACAGCTCATTTAACCGGCTCCTCCCAGGCACCGAACCCTCACCCCACTCTCAGGCTCCACTCAGAAGCCCACACAGTACAAACACGAAGGGTGCTGACTGGAGCAGATAGGGTCCCAGAGCCAGAAGGTCCCCAAGAGGCAGATGACGTATTGGGACAAGGGGACATTGAAGGACACTGGTTCCCCATTGCTCGCACGCTGGGGTGTCTGCCCAGCTCTTGACCATTCCTACTTCTCTGGGAACTGCACCTTGCCCTCGACCCCATCACAGGGGTAGTCACCTTGGATGACATGAACTCGACCCCCACCGCGCCATCAATAATTCCTTGTGTATGAATTTGGACTATAGGTGCAGGGAGAGAGAACGGAGTCAGCCTCCACGGCTTAGGCCAGTCATCTTGTGCCTCCCTTGCCTACCAGGGAGTCAGAGGGAGCCGGCAGAAGCCCCGAGAAAGGGAGCTGAGGAAGGACTAGTCTGGCCAGGCTTCTGAGCCCAGATTCCAGCCTCTCTCCACTTCTGGGTTCCATGAGACACCCTGAGGCTTACAGCAAATTCCCCTTTTTATTGGCAAATTCCCCTCTGTCAAGCTGGCTTGAGCTGTTTTCTGTTACTTGAAACTAAAAACATCACCTGGTCTCCCACTGTTGTGTTCTCACAGCCCGGCAGCCTGGGTGGCCTCAATGAAGGAAAGGGTGAGGAAGGGGAGGGACAGCCTGACGGAGGGCAAGGCGTAGAAAGCCCCTTTCTCAGGGAAACCAATCAAACAGGAATCCAGGGACCTCCTTGGAAGAGTCAGGAGCCAGGAACCAGAGACCCGGGACCTGGTTTCCAGTTTCCAACTCCGAGGGAGTTTGGACTCTGTTGACATTCCCAATGTGCAGCTTTGCTTCCCTGCTTCCCTGCAGAGGGGTTATGTAGCTAAAGGTCAATGAAGTCAGGGCTGTGAGCTAATCCTTCAGAAGTGGGAAGGGTGGAGATTAGGAGAGCATCTCATCGCACAGGCATCCTGGGGACATATGCCCCAGGGTATGGAGTTTTTGGGAAGGGAAAGCTAGCCTGGGCTCAGAGGTTCAGGGACTCAGAGAAGTGAATCGAATTTCCCAAGGCTGCACAGCAGCAAGTGTGAGGCCAGTTCAACCTAGGTGGGCCATACACTAAAACCCATGGTCTCAGCTCCAGCCCTTCAGTAGATTTCACCTGCCAACTCTTCTTTCCTGGGGCCTAGAGCAAAGCAGCATTTGTGACCATCAATAAAAATAATAATGACCTCTTCTCCCCATCCCCACCAAAGGGACTATTTACAGTCACGGTCCTCAACGGAGGGTGGTCCTGTTAGACAGAGGTGCTCTGTCCAGCTGAGTACCTTGAAGGATCTAAGGCCGCACACTGGGCTGCAGAAGCTGGGGGTCGGATCTGTTCTGTACAGAGAAGGGAGATGGATGGTCCTGAGAGGGGAACAAAGAGCTGGGAAGAGGCTGGGATCAGCTAAAGGACCCACAGCGAGGGTGCAGCCGATGGTATTTTAGAAACAGTGATGCCTACAGCGCCTGTTAAAGCTGTTAATGTGGGTCCCAAGGTTCCCTTTCCAAGAAGTCTCCATGGCTCCCTAGCACTTTAAGTGGCAGATTCTTTGGGAGGAACCTGCAGAGTTGTTGCTCCATCACTGTGGTTCGGTGTAGAAATGATGTACGTGCTAGGAATAAGCCTCCAGGGACCTGCACGGATCTGGAGAAAGATCTGGCCTTCCTAAATCCACAGGATTGGCATTCAAGACTCAAGACCAGTTTGCATCCATCTCAGAGAGACATCTGGGTGGTAACAACAACAATTTAAGGAAGAAGAAAAAGAGGAAGATGAGGAACCGCAGCAGCAGCCACCTACTGGGCACTAATATTCCAGCCAGAGTGCTAAGTAAGGACTTAAATGCATCATCACACAAACCCTCCCAATAGCTCTATGAAGTAGCTCCTACTGTCATCACTGTGTTATAGATGAGATAACAAAGATTTAAAGATGCTAAGGAACCTGCCCAAATTCACACAGCTAGTTTGTGATGGAGTGAGATCTCCGCTCAGCTCTGTCTGAACCATAACTCACACTATTAACCAGTATTGCCACACAATCTCCCCAAAGATAAGGTGCTAGAGCCCTGACTCTTCCCCTTCCTTTCTGGAAGGTTCTAGGCAACCAGGGATCCTATCTAAGATGCACCCCATCCTGGCTGCTCTGGTTATCACTAGGGCCACTTCTCTCAAGGCTGCTCGTTCAGGTGTTTTGTTTTCCCAGGTCCCACTAAGTGTCCCAACTTTCAGGGACACTTTGAGCCCTAAGAAGCCTCCAGTAGCAAGTCAGCCATCAGGATCTCTTCACAAGCCTAGGGGTCCTCCTCTAGAAAAGGCCAGGATCAGCAGCTCCCGAGAACCTAGAATCTGCTGGAGGGCATGCAGATAGGTCTACAGAATAGACCGATTTAAACCTTCTGAGAGGGACTTCCCTCGCGGCGCAGTGGTTAAGAATCCGCCTGCCAATGCAGGGGACACCGGGTCGATCCCTAGTCCGGGAAGGTCCCACATGCCGCAAAGCAACTAAGCCCGTGCGCCACAACTACTGACCCTGTGCTCTAGAGCCCGCGAGCCACAACTACTGAAGCCCATGCGCCCTAAAGCCCACACACTGCGACTACTGAGCCCACACACTGCAACTACTGAAGCCCACGCGCCTAGAGCCCATGCTCTGCAACGAGAAGCCACTGCAAGGAGAAGCCCACGCACAGCAGCAAAGAGTAGCCCCTGCTCGCCAGAACCAGAGAAAGCCCACACGTAGCAACAAAGACCCAACTCAGCCAAAAATAAATAAATAAATAAACCTTCTGAGGAAGAAGTGAAGTGATCTAATTGCCTTGTCATGCTCCTGGTGCCGGGCACCTCCTGTGGGTGTCTCACAGGCACCTCAAATTCAACACCCACGAAAACAAATTCCCCAAGTGCCCACCCCACCCTCCATCATCTGCTTGTCCTCCATCAGCCACCAAGGTGCCCAGAATCTGCACATGACCCAGCCACATGGGAGATTTCTTTCAGTGCCCTGTCCTCCCTGTCTGGGTCTCTTACCTCAGGCCTTGGCCCAAGCTGCCCCCTCTGCGAGGAATATTCTTCCTCCTCCCTCCCCTGCACCTGACCACCTCCACCTCGCACCTCAGGTGCAGGTTTACACACCATTTGTTCAGACGAGCTTTCCTGATCCCCTACATGACCCCAAGCCAAGCTGGATGCTCCTTCGAGGGCTCCTGTAATGCTCCGGACAGGAGCCCTGACTGTTTTTTTTTTTGTGTGTGTGGTACGCGGGCCTCTCACTGTTGTGGCCTCTCCCGTTGAGGAGCACAGGCTCCGGACGCGCAGGCTCAGCGGCCATGGCTCATGGGCCCAGCCGCTCCGCGGCATGTGGGATCTTCCCGGACCGGGGCACGAACCCGTGTCCCCTGCATCGGCAGGCGGACTCTCAACCACTGCGCCACCAGGGAAGCCCCCTGACTGTTCTTTATCGAGGCACTTGTTGAATTGCCCATCTTCCCTCCCTAGACCATTAGCAACTCGCAGGAATAGCACCTAAGAGCCTAACTTGTTCACCTTTGCGTGTCCGGCTCCTAAGGAGGAACCTGGCTAGAGCGGGGGCCGAATAACTAATTGCTGCCTGAGTGAGCGGAATCCTGTATCAACCCACAGAAAGTAAAGTGATTTGAAAAACTGAGTGTTCCAGATGCTGGCGGCTCAACTCTGTAAGCACAGCAAGTTTTCAGTCAGTGAGTCAATGACAATTTACTGAACAGATACTACGTGCCCAGCACCAAGCATGTGAGAGACAAAGACACACGAGGCTTGGGTTTCAGGGCCGTTTGGAATCTAATGAAAGCTATGGGCTCCCTCCTCAGTGAAATGTGAGTCACAAAATTATGTGAAAGTTTTTACACTATTTATTTTTTCATTAAGTTTAAATGAAATATCTTTTCAGAAATTATTTCTCTTATTTTTTTCAAGCAAAACAAATTAACACCAACTTCCTAAAAAGAATTAAAAGAAATCCAAACTGTGCTGATAAGACTGTCCCGTGGATCCTGCTACAGTCCGGCTCGAGAGAGGCAGTTACCAGGGGTCAGTGTGTGGCTCCTCGAGCCAGACCACCTGAGTTTGAATTTGACTCTACCACTGACCAGCCTATAACAATGGGCAGATCGATTAGCCTCTCTGGCCTCTCATTTGAAAATGAAGATAATAAAAGTGCCTACCTTATATACGATCGTTGTGAATATTCAGTAGTCTGATTCATGTAAAATTATTAGAGTAGTGACTGACACACAGCAAGCACCCAATAAACACAGCTATAGATATTATGACGGAACACAACGTTGGAATTGTGAAACACTCGACATCCAACACACACAACGCTCCTTGACACGTGACACCCTGAGGCTCAGTCGACTTGACGTTTTTGTTTACCAACAGACGTTGAACCCTGGCTCCCAGAGGAAGGCAGTGGCACCAGATCATCACTGCCAAACCCCACTGATGAGAGTCAGCCAGCATCGGATGTCTAGGACCAGCACTGCTCTCCAGGAGCTGGCCAAGTGAATCAACGCTGCATCACCTTCTTTTCTCTCAACCCACTGAGGAGAGCAATGTCAAGGTCTCCTTCACTGAAGAGTTGCCCCCAAGGAAGGACTGAATCCAGACTCCCTCTGCGTGTTTTCCTTTCAAAGAGAAGTACAGTGCTCTAGGTATCTCCAGATCTCTGCTGCTGAGGACTTAGCATGACTCTGCCACTCCCAGGCTGCACAAACATGTCTCCCAGCAGTAGAAAGCTCACAGACTTGTCTGGCACAGCCTCTTCTTCAAGAGGACAGCATGGCCAAAACGGCCCGTTTTTTCAGAAACATCTATAATGGTGAAATGAAAGGTTTACCTCATTCACGTGGCCAAAAATATCTAGTGAGCCAAGTCATGAATAAATTCCTTTCTCTGTTTTGTGTGTTTTCCTTTACTTTCAAAGAAAAAAAAAGTAGAACTTCAGTCTGAAGTTTGGTCAGGTACTTCAAGACTCGTCCTTCGGAGAGCCAGCGAACTCCTGGGTAGTCGAAGCCGCTCTATGTTCTGCTCCATTTCATAGCAAGACCTCCTGGGAAGGCAGTAACCCCAGGCCCCAGCTCTTACGAAACTGCAGGCTTTCAAAGCAGGCTTTCAGGACCACTGCAGCCTTTGACATCTATACACGCTGGCACAGAAAGGCCCAGCCACAGGGGCAGGTGGGCCTTCTTGCTTCATCAAAGCTACAAAACCAGATGTGTTGCCAGACAAAGCAGATGCTTCATCCGTGCACAGATAGCCTTGACATTCCTTTCAGTCAAAATTTAGTTTGGCAAGGAAACTGTTTGCCATTCGTGAAGACTTGGAAGTTTCTCAAAGAGGTTTGCAATATAAGAATTCTTCCTGGATGCTGACCACATGCAGGTAACAGGCAGCAACAGGAGCTGGCTGCTCTGAGACTATCATTAGCAGATTGTGCGATGAATTTCAAAAGAATCGGCACAACTACTGATTCTTTCCATGACCTATTTCAAAATACCAGAAGATGGGTCAGCTATTCTAGAAATGATATTATTTGACACAAGAACTGCTTTAATCTCCTTCCTCAGCTCTGAGCCACAGCTCAGCTCAGCCACGTCCAGGTTATGTGGCTTCACCAAGCTCCCTCCTGACTTCTCTTGCTTGGCAAAGCAATAAGCAATTCTGAAGGGTATTCCAAAACAAGGCTTTTGTGTTGCGGTGAATCCGAGCTTTGGAAAATGTTCAGCCTTTCCAAGTCAAGGCTTCTTCTTCCCAATAAGGTCTCCCCTCCCCTAGGAATCTTTGGGAGGTGGGTGCTCCTTCCCCTTTGCAGGTGTCATATGATCACTGACAAGAGTCCTATCACTGCAGCCTCCATGTCTGGTTATGAAAGGAAGACCAAAGACTATGTAAGCTTCATTGCACTCTTTTTGTTTGACTTTTTTTTTTTTTTTCGCGGTACGCGGGCCTCTGACCACCGCGGCCTCTCCCGTTGCGGGGCACAGGCTCCGGACGCGCAGGCCCAGCGGCCACGGCCCACGGGCCCAGCCGCTCCACGGTACGCAGGATCCTCCCAGATCGGGGCACGAACCCGCGCCCCCCACACCGGCAGGCGTACTCCCAACCACTGCGCCACCAGGGAAGCCCGTTTGACATTTTTTGACTTAAGCTAGGATCATTGCAAATACAAACAGAAGTACATAATCATAAAGGTAAGGTACACTTCCATAAATTCCTTTCAAAGGGAAAATATTAGATAACACAATGACAGTGATAACTGTCATTACCCAGATGTATGCAACTCATGCCAACCTACACACTTTTGGAGTAGAATGATACCTTAATATGATTTGAGAAAAATAACTTTTTTCTGCAGAAGATAGTTTTCAAAATAAAGAATAGTTTTCAAAATAAAGAAAGAGGCTTTTGATTCTGTTTATGACAAAGTAACTAGTATCAGATTAACCATAAAAATTGGATAAAGTAACAACAACAAAAACCTGGCTATTTAAAGATTTCAGAGAGCAACCAAAGCAGCCAGGATGGCCCAAGACCCCAGAAAGAGGATAATGCACTGAGGGGAGCTCTCTGTTCACTGCTGTTGTTCCATCCTCTGACAATACCAAGTGTCAGCAAAGGTGCGGAACAGCTGAAGTCTCCCACACTGCTGATGGGAATGTGCAACACTTTTGAAAACTGTTTGGCAGTAACTAGTAAGTGAACATACACATTCCTTATGACCAAGTAATTCCATTCCTGGAAATTATACTCAAGAGTGATGGTGTTTACGTCCAAAAACAGACATGTTCAAGGATGTTTGTGGCAGCGTTATTTACAATAGCCCCAACCTGGAAACAACCAAAATATCCATCAACATTGGAAAGGATAAATAAAATAAGGTCTACTCATACAATGGATGGAATACTATACAGAAATGAAAAGGGATAAAGCTCCTGCTACGCACAGAAACACGATAAGTCTCACCCATATAACGTTAAGTAACAATAGAAAGTATATATTGATACAATATGATTCCACTTATATAAAATTCAAAAATAGACAAACTACTAGTAGTGATAGAAGTTAGAATAAATCACACTTGGGGGTAGTTAATGGCTTGGAGGGGCATGAGGTAGGCTTCTGGGGTATTGGTATGTTTCGTATCTTGATCCAGTGGCAGCTACATAGTTTGCTACTTTGTAAAAATGCATTGAGCTGTACCTTCAGACTTGTGCACTTTACTATATGTACTTTTATTTTTTATTATTTTTTTTACATCTTTACTGGAATATAATTGCTTTATAATGGTGTGTTAGTTTCTGCTTTATAACAAAGTGAATCAGCTATACATATACATATATCCCCATAGCTCCTCCCTCTTGCATCTCCCTCCCACCCTCCCTATCCCACCCCTCTAGGTCGTCACAAAGCACCGAGCTGATCTCCCTGTGCTATGCAGCTGCTTCCCACTAGCTATCTGTTTTACATTTGGTAGTATATATAAGTCCATGCCACTCTCCCACTTCGTCCCAGCTTACACTTCCCCCTCCCCGTGTCCTCAAGTCCATTCTCTATGTCTGCGTCTTTATTCCTGTCCTGCCCCTAGGTTCTTCATAACCATTTTTTTTTTTAGATTCCATATATATGTGTTAGCATATGGTATTTTTCTCTTTCTGACTTACTTCACTCTGCATGACAGACTGTAGGTCCATAGTAGGTCCATCCACCTCACTACAAATATATGTACTTTTAAAAATCTCTTTAACAGATAATTATTTAATGCAAATACAAGAACAATGTCTTGAGAAGATTATTACATATGTCGAAGTAAAATGTATGACAACAGTACAAAGAATGGGAGAGAGGTAAATAGAAGTACACTCTTCTGAAGTTCTTATATTAAATATGAAATGGTATATTATCACTTGAAAGTAAACTGTTATATGTTAAAGATGTATATTATAAACCCTAAACCAACCACTAAAAGAAATTATACCTAGTTAGCCAATAAAAGAGATTAAATGGAATCATGAAATATGCTCAATTACTTAAAAAGAAGTCAGAAGAAGAGGGAACAAGAACAGATTTAAATCCAACCAAATCAGTAATCACATTTAATATAAATAGTCTAAGTACCCCGAGTAAAAGGCAGAGGTGGTCAGATTGGGAAAAAAAGCAGGACTCAACTATATGCTTCCTACAACAAACCCACTTTAAATATAAAGATACAAATAGGTTGAAAGTAACAGGATGAAAAATATATATCATGCTCTCTTAGTCTGTTCAGGTTGCTATAACAAAAATACCATAAATAGAGTGGCTTATAAACAACAGAAATTTACTTCTCACAGCTCTGGAGGCTGGGAAGTCCAGGATATGCTGGTAGACTCAGTGTCTGGTAAGGGCCCACTTCTTGGTTCATCTTTTCACTGTGTCCTCACATGGTAGAAGGGATGAGATAGCTCTCTGGGGTCTCTTTTTAAGGGCACTAATCCCAGTAATGAGGGATCCACCCAAAGGCCCCATGTTCTAATCCCATCACTGTGGGTGTTTGGATTTCAACATATGAGTTTGGGAGGTACATTCAGACCATGGCACATGCTAACACTGATCAAAAGAAAGACGGCTATATTATCAAACAAAGTAGATTTCAGGGCAAAGAATAGTTCCAGGGATAAGGTGCATCATTTCATAATGATGAAGGGTAAATTCAATAGGAAGACATAATTGTAAATGTTTATGCAGCTAATACTAGAATTTCAAAATGCATAAAGCAAAAACGGATAGAATTTAAAGAGAAATCAACAAATCTACAATTATGATGGCAGGTTTCAATACTCTTCTCTCAATAATCAATAGAACAAATAAGTAGAAAATCAGTTAGGTTAGGATATAGATGACTTCAATAATACTATTAACCCACCTGACCTCAATTACATTCATAGAGTGCTCTAGGCAAAAACTGCAGAATACACATTTTTTCAAATTCACTCAGAACTTTATCAAGATTGACCATAGTTATGCCATACATAAATCTCAATAAATTTAAAATAATTTCAAACCATACAAAGTATGTTCTCTAAACACAATGGAATTAGAAATCAATAGCATAAAATACCTAGAAAACCCCCAAATACTTAGAAACTAAGTAACATATTTTTAATAATTCACGGATCAAAAAGAAATCAAAAGGAAAATTACGGGGCTTCCCTGGTGGCGCAGTGGTTGAGAGTCCACCTGCCGATGCAGGGGACACAAGGTCATGTCCCGGTCCGGGAAGATCCCACATGCTGTGGAGTGGCTGGGCCCATGAGCCATGGCTGCTGAGCCTGCACGTCCGGAGCCTGTGCTCCACAACGGGAGAGGCCACAACAGTGAGAGGCCCGCATACCGCAAAAAAAAAAAAAAAAGGAAAATTAGAAAACATTTTGAACTGAATGAAAGTGGAAGTCCAAAATATCAAAATGTATGGGATAAAGCTAAAGCAATGCTTAAAAGGAAATTTATAGCACCAGATGCCTACATTAGAAATGAAGAAAGGTCTCAAATCATTGACCTCAGCTTCCACTTTAAGAAGCTAGAAGAGTGAATTAAACCCAAAGTGAGCAGAAGAAAGGAAATGTTTTTTTTAAAAAAATATGAACAGAAATCAATGAATTACAAAACATAAAAGCAATAGAAAAAAACTAATGGAAGCAAATGCTGTTTTTCTGAAATCAATAAAATTGATAAACTTAGCCAGACTGATCAGAAAAAAGGAGACATAAATTATCAATACCAGGAATGAGAGAGTGGAAATGATTACAGATCCTATAGATATTAAAAGGGTAAGGGAATATTATGAACAACTTCATGGGAATAAATTTAACAACTTAGATAAAATAGACAAACTCACTGAAAAACACAACCAAAGCTCACTAAAAAAAAGAAATAGGGGCTTCCCTGGTGGCTCAGTGGTTGAGAGTCTGCCTGCCGATGCAGGGGACACGGGTTTGTGCCCCGGTCCGGGAAGATCCCACATGCCGCAGAGCAGCTGGGCCCATGAGCCATGGCCGCTGAGCCTGCGCATCCGGAGCCTGTGCTCCGCAAAGGGAGAGGCCACAACAGTGAGAGGCCTGCATACCGAAAAAAAAAAAAAAAAAAAAGAAATATACTACATGAGTACTCTACATCTATTAGAGAAATTGAATTCATAGTTAAAAACCGTTCCACAGTAATCTAGCAATTGCACTCCATGGTATTTAGCCAAAGGGGATGAAAACTTATATCTACACACAAAAAAACTGCATTTGGATGTTTATAGCAGCTTCATTCATAATTGCCAAAACTTGGAAGCAACCAAGATGTCTCTCAGTAAGACAGGTGAATGGATAAACTGTGGTACATCCAGACGATTGAATATCATTCAGTGCTAAAATGAAATGTTAATCAAGCCATGAAAAGACATGGAAGAGCCTTAAATGCATATTACTAAGTGAAAGAAGGCCATAAAACTGTATGATTCCAACTCTATGACAGGCTGGAAAAGGCAAAGCTATGGAGACACTGAAAAGGTCAGTGGTTGCCAAGGGGGAGAGAGAGGGATGAATAGAGAAAGGATTTTTAGGGCAGGGAAACTATTCTGTATGATACTATAGTGGTGGATACATGTCATTATGCATTTGTCAAAACCCATAAAATGTACAAGGGTTCACCAAGAGTGAACCCTAATGTAAACTATGGATGTTGGGTAATAATGATGTGTCAATGTAGGTTCATCAATGAAACGAATGTACCACTCTGATGGGGATGTTGATAGTGGGGAAAACGGTTGGGGGTCGGGGAGCGACAAGGGGTATATGGGAACATTCTCTAATTTCTGCTCAGTTTTGCTGTGAGCTAAAACTGCTCTTAAAAGTAGTCTATTTAAAAGGAAAAAAACAAAAACCTTTCCACAAAGAAAACTCCAGGTCCAGATGGCTCTACGGGTGAAATCTACCAAATATTTACAAAAGAAATCATACCAATTCTACATAAACTGTTCTGGAAAATTGAAAAGGAAAGAATGCTTCCTAACTTGTTTTATGAGGTCAGTATAACACCAGAAATATATTAAAACCAGATATTAAAAAAAACTGATATTAAAACCAGAAAAAGACATTTCAAGGAAAGAAAAATACAGACCAGTATTCCTCATCATGAACACATATGCAAAAATTCTTAGCAAAATTTTAGCAAATTAAATCCAACAATATACAAAAAGGATTCTACATCATGACCAAGTGGGGTTTATCACAGGAATGCATTCAAAAAATCCATCATGTAATTCTCCTTAGCAACAGACTGAAAAAAAAAAAAAAAGATTATCTCATTAGATGTAGGAAAAACATTTGATAAAACCCAATATCCATTCCAGACAAAAATTCACAGCAAATTGGGATTAGGAGGGAACACCCTCAATCTGATAAAAGCCATGTATGAAAAACCTACAGCTTACAGCTAATATCATACTTAAAAATGAAAGACCACTTTTCCTCTAAGACTAGAAACAAGCCAAGGATATCTGCTCTCATCGCTTCTGCTCAACATGGTACTAGAGATTATAGCCAGTTAATAAGACAAGGAAAAGAAATAAAAGCATCCAGTTTAGAAAGAAAGAAATTAAACTGTTGTTATTCACAGAGCTATCATCATCTTGTAGAAAATCCTATAGAATCTACAAAAAAAAAGCTCCTAGAATAAGTGAGTTTAGCAAAGTTGTAGGATACAGGTCAATTTACAAAAATCAGTCACATTTCTATAAACTAGTAATGAACAATTGGAATTTAAATAAAATAACATTTACAACAGCATAGAAAATGAGATACTTAGGAATAAATCTGACAAAAGATGTGTAAGACCTATACACTGAAAAGTATATAGCATTACTAAAATAACTTAAAGAAGACCTAAATACATGGATGTGCATACTATGTTCATGGTTCCAGGGACCCAGTATTGTTAAGATGCCAGTTTTCCCCAGATTGATCTATGGAGTCAACCCAATCACAATCATAGCCTAGCAAGTTTTGTAAAACCTAACAAGCTGATTTTAAAATTCCTATGGAAATGCAAAGGACTAGAATAGCCAAAACAATTTTGAAATAGAAGAACACATTTTAAGGACTTATATTATCTGATTTTAAGAAGACAGCGGTGGGAGTGGAGAGGAGGGAGGGGCTGCAGGAGCACAGAGAAACTTTCTGGGTGATGGGTGTGTTTATTATCTTGATGTGATGATGGTTTCACATGTATATACATACATCCAAACTCATCAACTTATTGGCTTTATTTATGCATGATTTATTATATGTCAATTATGCCTCAATAAGGCTGAAAAAATCTCACTCCGTCCTCAGGTCCAACTTTTTGAGGTAGTCATATCATCAGCTCCATTTTGCAGACATGTGACTTGAGCCTTGGGGTGATTAAGTGACTTAAGCACGGTCCCAGAGATACAAACCTAGTCCTTCTCACTCCAGAGCCCCGAAGGAAATGCTCCTCTACCTGCCTCTCATTCATCCAACAACTCCTGACAAGTACTGACCCCATAATGTGCCACTGTGGCTGGAGTTAGGGAACAGCAGTGTCAAAAGGTCCTTCCTCAGAGATTTCGACACACTGCTGGGCCCAGGGCCCTTCTAAGCTTGACTTATTAGCCTGTCATTGCTTTTCTCCTTATTACATCACTGACCTCTCTCAAAAGAGGAGAAATAGCTTGTTGAGTTTCTGCTGTGCACCAGGCTGCCTGCCCATGTGATCTCCTTGAAGCATCACAGCACTGTGAGACGGGCATCGTTTCCATTTTACAATGAAGGAGATGAGGCCCAGGGAGGTAAATGAACCTGCCATGATCACACAGCTGGAGAGCAGCGGAGCCAGGCTTCACATGCAGATCTTCCTGCCTCGTAAGCATGAGCCTCCCATCCCACCAAACTGCCTGCCATCAGGCAGTTGCTCCTGCAGCAAGAGTCTAAGAGAACCCTGTTTTTCTCGCAGACAGAATCACAACCAGGAGGCAAGTCCCCATGGACGAAAACAGCTGTTTGCCAAATGTTCTGTTTTGTGTTATTAATTCATTTAAAAGGAAATTTGGTTTCTAACCAGCACTAATGTCATACCCACACTCAAGAAGGGAGAAAAAATGAGTCTGGAAATTGCAGTGTTGGTTTCACTGGATCAAATGTGCTGCTGGCCTAGGTCTGCAGCCAGACCCGACTCCTGCCCCAGACGGCTCTCCCCACCCTTCAGGCAGGTCTTTCTCTGGGGCCCAGAGAGGGACTCCAACCTCTGTCTCCATCACGAGGGGAGCTGGGGGAAAGCCCGTTCCCACTTTGTTTTCACCGTGACAAGAAGTCCTTACAAAGGATGGAGTGATTACTAGGAAATGCGAAGCAAATAACAAATGCAAACTCAGAGCAGTAACAGATGAGAAAGACAGCTGCCCAGGCTTCTGTTGCTAACTAACATCAACACTGAAACGCTGGAGCTGTCCTCCCCAGGCCTCGGCCCAACTGGAGGGCAGCTGGCTCACCCCCTACTACCTGATTCCGTTTTTTTAACAAAGAGACAGGAGAGCGTAGACGGCGAGAGTATTCAGTGGGACCATACTATTATTATTCTTACTCCCACAGCCTACATATATTCAACAAATAACATCAGGCACTGTGCCAGGTCATAGGATATGGGGTACCGGCATGATCCCTGCATCCGTGGAGTTTATAATCTAGGAGGGAGACAGACGTGAAACACTAATCGTTCAGACTTTCCAAAGTCGTGACATTTTAGCACAGTGGTGAAGAGCACCGTGCACGAGCGGTGGTAGGTGGTGAGGTGAGAGGGAACCGAGGGGAACCTGCAGCGCCCTGAGATCTAAGCTGCTCACTGCATCTCCTGACAGAGGAGGAGGAGTCGCCTGTGATGGGGAAGAGGTGGGCATTCCAGGTGGAGAGCACAGCACATGGGAAGGCAGGGAGACCAGGGAGGCTGCGGGGCAGCACGGAGCGGTGGGCTGCGGCAGGAGGTCTACGGCTGGCCCATCATGCAGAGCCTGGCCTGCTGGGTAAAAGAGGCAGGTCGGCAGCCTAGGAGCACTGAACCCCAGAGGGTTCTAGGTAGGACAGGGACACAGTCAGATTTTGGCTTTAGAAAGACGTCTCCAAATACAGAGAGGAGGTTGAGGGGCCGGGATTGAACGTGGGGAGATGTGATCGGAGGAGAGATGGCAGTGGCTTAGGCTAGGCTGCGTCAGTGGAGGGAAATGGTCTGAGAAAATGGCCCAGCATGTGACCTGAAAGAGGGGTTTTAATGATGTCAGCGAAACCGATCTCCTCTTTACAAAAAACTGCCTTGCTGGCAACGTCCTTCCCTTCTCCCAGGGCCAAACGCTGTGATTCCAAGGAGCAGCAAAGACACACAGGGTTTGTCCGACATCCAACACTGACCTCTGCTTTCTGGAATGCCCGCTTCTTCAGAGCAAGCAAATGGTATCCAGACAAAAGGCCAGAGGGTCAGGTTCCTGAACCCACAGGCAGTGTTTTCCTGAACTGCAACGTGTCATGTGGCCCAGAGGAAACCGTGTACTTCAGTGGGGAGTCTTCCATTCCTCGGCAGACCAGCAGATGCCGGTCCAGCCAGGCCCCGAGGACTCAAGTCCTGATTTGGGGAAGGGTGAAACCAAATCTCTCTAGAGTGAGTGCCGCCCAAGGACAAGGGTTCTATCTGGATACCGCCTCCATTTTCCCAAAACATTTCTTAATGCACTCCCACCGCCTCCTTCTCACCGGATCTGCCCTTTATTTATTTGTTTGTTGGTTGGTTTGTTTTTGAGGTAACTTTTTTTTAACACCTTTATTAGAGTATAATTGTTTTACAATGGAGTGTTAGTTTCTGCTTTATAACAAAGTGAATCAGCTGTACATATACATATCCCCTTTAAATCCCAGGCTCCCTCCAGGGCCGCAGGGAGGAGGGGAGTGAGGATCCAGGATGCATGCCCAGCTGGAACACCCCTTGCCTGCCTTCCACTGACACTCAGCACCTGGCCTGTGCCTCAAACCCAAGTGTCAGGTGCTGGTGACACTCTGGTTCCTTCCCTCACGAGGCTCCAGTCTAGGCCTGCAGCTTTCTTCTGAGCCATTTCTGGGCCCTTCCATCTCCCCTGCACGTTGCCGTCGGCTCCCGAGCCCAGGATGCTCTCACCTACAGCTCTGGCTCACAGTTTCCTCCTCCCACTCTCCTGCCATCATCTCCGGGGAGGTCTGTACACTGGGTGGTGTCCTTTCAATTCTGGGTCACAATGCACCTCAACCTCCCCCTGGAAAGACTTTCATCCCCCTCCACCTCAGCTACCCACAAGCACAGCCATCACCCCTTCAAGCACAGTCGCCAGAGCGACCCCACCTCTGACCCTGAACTCTGAAATCCTTCTCCTTCCAGGACCTCCTGGCCTCCCTCCCCTGGACAAAACGCTGTCCACCACCCTGCTCGACTTCAGGACACTGGGCTCCCTGGGCCTCCTCCTGCCTCCAGGGCCGCTTCCTCTGCCTCCTTCTCTGCCCTCTGCTCCCCACACGCAGAGTGCACCCCTCTGTCTGCTGTGTCTTCTTGCCTCGGCCCTCACAGCAGCCCCCTATTCAGTCTAGGGCCAGGCCCCTCCCCACCACCACTACCACCCTTGCCTCCCACCCACGGCTGCACACTCCCCAGACCGGTCTCCCTGACTGCAGTGGGCTCTGTCTCCGCAGTTAGAACGAACACCCTAAAATACAAATCTGTCCATGTCACTCCCCTTTTGAAACCCCTCCGTGAACCCCCAAGGTTAACAAGCTAAAGCTCTGCCTCCTGACCCCTCTACCCGCCACCCTCTCTTCGAGGCCCTGCCAGCCCCAAATGCCTCTTGTCCACTGTCCGTTTACATGTCCGCCCCTCACTCTCACTGGATGGTGCCCGTGTCCCCTCTGTCTCTCCAGCACGTGGCACAACAGACAGATGAAGAAGTGAATGAGTGAAGGTCCGCCTGACTACTGGGAAATCTGGCAGCAGGGATGGAGCAATGTCAGCAGGGACAGCAAGACTGGAAAACACAGGCACATGGAGATGCCTTCTACCTCACTGAGTTTGGTACCCACCGCAGTTTGTTTCCATCACACTCGGGCCTGCTGGACACCCATCCACATGCCTCTGAGACCCTTCACACCCCCAGCTGCCAGTCAGCAAGAGAGTGACACACTGACCTCTGGTGAGCACGTCCACATCCCCGGAAACCATGCCCCTGAGGAACACAGAACCGAGAGAACAATGGGCTCACCGGTTTTTCTCCCCAGAAGTCAGGCACTAAAAGTAGTGTTAAACTTTGGTAAATCTATCTGCCTTTTCAGTGAGTTATTCACTCTGCCTGAAACGCCCTTCCCACTCCCATCCCATTCCTTGAATCAGCCCTCAGATACGATCCCTTTCAGCCTTCAAGGCTCAGTGCCAGTGTCCTGACTCTAAGGCAGAGAGAGTCTTCCCACGCAGTCTTCGCATGGCCCCCAGGTCACCGTGGTGTGAGTCTCCATGTAGATGGCAGCCTCCCCGCCACCCAAGGAACTAGGGTGTGAACTTGGGTCTGAAGGATTCTAAGTACAGTGCTCTTAACCACTCTGCTACTCAGAGCATCACCTCCCACCCAGGCATCACTGAATGTTCTTTGGAGCATGACCTCACGTCCAAAAAGCACAGAACCCAGACTTCCCTCATGGCACTGTGGTGAAGAATCCGCCTGCCAATGCAGAGGACATGGATTCGATCCCTGGTCTGGGAAGATCCCACATGCCGTGGAGCAACTAAACCCGTGCACCACAACTACTGAGCCTGCACTCCAGAACCCGCGAGCCACAACTACTGAGCCTGAACACCGCAACTACTGACCCCACATGCCACAACAACTGATGCCCACGCACCTAGAGCCCGTGCTCCACAACAAGAAAAGCAACCGCAATGAGAAGCCCACGCCGCCCAATGAAGAGTAGCCCCTGCTCGCCACAATTAGAGAAAGTCTGCATGCAGCAATGAAGACCCAATGCAGCCAAATAAATAAATAAATAAATAAATAAATAATTTAAAAAAAATGCAGCAGGGCTGGGTTCCATCCCTGGTCAGGGAACTAGATCCCACGTGCATGCCACAACTGAGAGTGAGCATGCCACACATACGGAGCCTGCCTGCTGCAACTAAGACCGGTGCAACCAAATAAATAAATAAAAAGAAATATTAAAAAAATGCACAGAACCTATTCAAAATATGCACCGGTGAGAAATTACAGCCACAAGTTAGTGGGAACTTAGCATATGCAGGCATTGCCCTGAGTTCTTACACGCCCATTGTAAGGTGAAAACTACCCTTATACACATGAGAAAATTGAAGCATAAGGAGAATGAGTAACTTGTCCACAGTCCAAGCTAGGAAGGGTGAAGCTGGGACTGCACAAAGCCTTGCCCGACTGAGCCCGTGCTCTCCAGCACACCGGGCAGCACCAGTGGGCCTAGCAGCTGGGCTTGGATAGAAAGTGGGCTGAGTCAAGCGCGGAGTGTGCACATTTTCAGCACATTCTAAGAACAGCAGTTCCCCCTTGATGTTCCACGTTAAAACTAATGACAAAAACAATTCCGACGTTCAAGCTGGTCTCTGAGAAACTGTTGGGCCTTCGATTCCACAGGCTGGGAGGTGGGCATGATGACAGACAGATTCGGTAGGTAAGGCTGGGGGGAAAAATGCCACACTGAAAAGGTACCCTCTCCCAAGGCTGCTGCCACCAGGACCCCTCAGAAGGCCCTCCTTCACAATGCAGCCCCCACCCCGAGCCACGGCAGCCAGGAACCCACCCAGCCCTGCAGCCCAGTCCACCACGGTGGGGATGGGGTTCTAGGCCACAGCTAGTAAGTTAAACACAGCTGTGAGCTATTATGCTACAAAGTTGTATCTGCGTTAATGCGCCAGTTTTTGATAAAATTGGTCACTTGTTGGAGTCACTGGGGAACCGGGCAGTTATGGTTCCGTATTTGCTAACTTCCACTTTCCTTGCTCTCTGCCAATCCTTAACTCACCATCTGCCTGGCTTCCTCTAAGCCCTGGGCCGATGCTCTTGCGGTCCCCCTTGCAGAAATGAGCAGAAGCCACAGTTCTACCCTCAGTTATCAACAGCAGTTGGAAATCTGAACCTTCAAAGACTGAGCTCACCAGACAAAACCCTTGCTTTGGGGGAAGTGGTTACACCGCAAAACAGGCACCCGGGTGATCACGTCCCCTTACTTGGTACGCCCTCCTTGGCCATGTGCCTAAACTTGGTCAGATAACGTTCTGCTACAGCGCTTCTCCTCTCATTCAGTCAGTCATCACCCTTCACTCATTCAGCACATATTAACTGAGTATCTACTGTGTTCCAGGCACTGGGATGACAACAGGGTCTCTCAGGATGCCGCCCTTCAGAACCAACTAGGCATAAACTCCTTCTCTGCCCTGGTGCTTCCAAAGACCTTTGGGAGAAGCCAAGGAGGGAGGCCCACCTGCATGTGTAAGTGGTAGGAGGGAGAGAAGAAAAGGAACTAAAGACAAACAGAACTGCAAAGAAATGCTCAAATTTAACTAGTAGTCTGCTGGTCAATAGTAATACTGATATTATTATTTTAAAACTATTATACGTATATATGATGGGATAATACAAAAAAGTCATTATTTATTGTTGTTAGGAACCAGAATTGTCAGTGTAAAAGAAAACATATAAAAACCAAGGGAATTAAGTTAACAATCCTGGAATGTTAGATTTGAATCCTGGAATGTAAGAGGGAAAGGTCAACGTTGTACTGGTCGTCTTTCCACATGATAAAGTGGTCTAACGAACAATCCTGAAATCTCAGAGGCTCACAGAGACAACATTTATTTCATGCTCATCGGTCAGCCGAGTGACTGCAGTTCAGCTAATCTTTGCCGGGTTGGCTGGGCTGTGCCAGGTTAGCCTGGAATTTAGGCTTTGGGTTGGGGTCAGGTCATCTTTAATGTCCTCATTTGGGGACTCGGGCTAAATGCACAATAGCTATGGGTCCCTCACAGAGAGTGGAGGTTCCGAGACGGCTGGTGAAGCTTCCTGCCTCTTACTGCCTCAGCTCACCACTTGCATCCCATCACTTGTGCCCAAGTCACGGGCCAGGCACGAAGTCCATGGGGTGGGGAAATGTACACCACCCGCAGGGGAGTCATGACAAGGATGAGGAGGGAAGGAAGGACTACCTACCCAATCATGAACTCATGACATTTCCTTTTAAAAAATAAATATTTCCTAGCCCCGTCCACCTAAAAGGCCTAAAAGCAACGGCAATCCAGTAGCAATGAACATCCTCTCACCCAGACTGCAGGTTTCTAAATACTACCCTCCACTAAAAGGAACCAGGACCCCTGAGGGAATGCCTGATTCCAGGTCTTCAGCAGGAAATTAGCATACCTTGTTGTATCAAAGAGCAAGGAAGCTATCAAAAAATAATGGGATCATGTTAAAAGGATACAGGAGATGACATGAAAGGGCTCCCATTGGTTAGAGGCAGGATAATTTATGCATCAAAAAGAATAGTGACTACAACTGACTGAAATGGATTCCCAGCCCCACTCTAACCCTATGGAATCAGAATCTCCAAGGATAAAGCCTAGGCATCTGGATTTTTTTTTTTACGGAGCTCCTCAAGTGATTCTGATGCACAGCCAGGAATGAAAGGCACAGGTTTCCTGACCTTCTGGGAGTCCAGACACTCACAATGCCCATCTTGCTCTCACATGCTGGCGTCTGCTTCCTGGAAAGTCTCGTCTACATCAAACTTACAAGTGTCCCTTATACGTGTGCTTCTGACGCTGGGGTGGTCCAGCCATAACGTGGCAGACATCATCAAGGGGAAAAGTTGCAGTTTTCAGTCTGCTAACAGCAATAACAAGAACAGAAAAGCTGGGACAGCTCCCAGGGTGCTCCTTTTAACCACAGTTTTGACAATGGCAATGAGTAACAAACTCTTCCGTCTCTAGCTAACATATCATAGATCTAAGACATAAAAGTTTAGGGTTTCTCCAGATACCTCGAAGCAGTTCATTCTTAATCCTCACTCTGCAGCAGAATCACCTGGTAAGCTTCTATACAAAACACAGCTGACTGTGTTCTAGACTCTAACCCAGAGACTCAGATTCCATGGTCTAGGGTGGAGTCCAGGCACCCCGTGTCTCCAAGGCTGCCCAGGTGATTCTGATGTGCAGCCACGATTGAGAACCACAGCTCCAAGCTGGTCTTGAAAGCAAAACATCTCCACCTTAATGTCTTGTGACAACTTGGAACGAGATATGCCCTGGAAGAGGCACCTTCCGAACTGCAGTGCCCTGGGAAAAGTCTCGGTCTGCCCCTGCTTGTGCCTCTGAAGAATTCCCCATCCCTTCCCTCCTGCAGTCAGCCCGAACAGCCACCCCAGCCTCCCTGGGCTCAGAGCAGGCTGGGCTATCCTCCTTGATGCTCAGGACAAAGAATAAAGATCCAAGCATCTAAACTGCTCCAGATCAAAGCTAAGCAGAGAACACGAGCAGAGCTAGGTTCAGCTGAGAACTAAGGCAACCATCGCACAACTACTTCCCCAAGAGGCTCCAAGATGTAGTGTGTTGGGTTGTTTTCTGTTTTTGTTTTTGTTTTTAATTAGAAAGAATGTGTAATCCCACATTAGAAGAAAATGGAAAAAGACTGAAGTCAGCCAGTTCAAAAAAGCAAACATAGTTCTGCCCCCCAAACCTAATGAACACCACACCCACCCACACACACACACACACACACCCACACCCCGAAATACAAATCACTGCCACGTCTTCACACAAATGCTGAGTGCAGCTAGCAATACTAGTTTCCCCTTGATTTGTAGTGGGTTGGATGCCAGCTCTAGGAAGGCCTGGATCCTTTGTCTGGCTTTGTATTAAAATATGCTGTTCTTCTCAAAGTCTGTAAGAAGGGCATCATGTTCAGAGTGGTGTTGTGGAATTCACACCATAGTTTTGACATATCCCCCACCCACACCCCTCTTCTCTGAAATCTGCACCCCACTCACAAGGCTGGGTCCTCTCAGCTGTTCTCGCTCATCTTGGCCACCTACTCCTGACCTGAGTCTCTGAACCAGCACTGGACACAGGACTCAGCGGGGCTGGACTAAGATTTGCTGGTTCAGGTGTGGAAGGTGGCTTCCACGGCATCACATAAATATGGGCCCTTTGGGGAGGCCAGGTTGGACCACAGGGGCAGACAGGACAGAGGGCAGGAGAGAGAGGAGAGGGGAAAGCAGAGGAGAGGGAAAAGCAGAGGCGAGGCGGGGAGCAGGGAGAGGGCTTGCGTCCTGCTCGGCTCTTCAGGCTGCCTGAACTCCATGCCATAGCTTCTGAAAGTGCCCCCTTTATGCTTGCAACAAATTATTCTTCTGCCTACTCAGCTACGCGAAATGGATTTCTATTACTTGATAACAAAACCAGGACCCTGACTAAAATAACTGTAAAGCCTCATTATCAACTGCTAAACATTTCCAGGGATTTTTTTTCGAAGACTAAAATCAACTTTTTTTCTCTTTATTGAATATGCTGTTTCTAAAAATATATGTATGCTTTTAACATGAATATGTATGTGTTTTGCTGTGGCAACTGGCTTCAAAATCAGAAACAAGGCAACCACCAGAATTTGGCATCAACAGAAAGAAGGCTCTCTAGGAAACGTTCTCTCCCATCTCTGTCTCAACAGTGAGCGTCTCCAGCAGAGGTGGCCTGGGCAAAGGAATCAGGGTGGTCAGGCCTGACTCAGGTGTGAAGGCGGTAGGCACCAACTGCCCACAGCCCTGCCAGAGGGGGCCAAATGCAGTGACATCCTCTGGAGAACCTAAACACCTGACTCAAAGAGTGAGCACCTCTGAGAATGGAAAGTTCCTGGACGCCCTCTTTAATGGGGGCTTAAATCAATAACGTGAGTTTATAGAGACTTCAAGAGAGAAACCGGGAAACTGAGTCAGTCTAACATGGCCGACTAAATCCTCCCCTCCCAGCCCCAGCATTAGTAGCACAGTGTCAAGAACAAGGTACAGACCTCCGGCTGGATGGCTTTAAACACGGGTATGTCCATTAATGTGATCTGGCTCTGCAACAAAAGAGAATCGAGGTTAGAAAATACTGGAAACCAAAAACAGCTGTCATGTGACTTTGAAACTATACAGAGTAATAAAGTTGTCATAAAGTATGATGCTTAGAAGTCGTACTTCCCCCCTTGAAATAAAAATCAAGATAGAGTAAAAAATTGGGTAAATTTTGAAAATGCCTCGCCCATCCCTTCCCTCTTCATAAATCTTGATCCACCCTTCCTTCTCGAACATGAGACGAACTTCCAAGTTAAGAATGGAGGGACGTCCCTGGTGGTCCAGTGGGTAAGACTCCACATTCCCAATGCAGGGGGCCCGGGTTCACTCCCTGGTCAGGGAACTAGATTCCGCATGCATGCCGCAGCTAAGAAGTCCTCATGCCGCAACTAAAAGATCTCGCGTGCCACAACTAAGACACAGCGCAGCCAAAATAAATAAATTAATTAATTTTAAAAAAAAGAATTGATAATAGTAGTTTGGAGGGTGGGAGTGAAAGTAAGGGGAACATTTTAAGTTTGGATATTTTCGTTCTGTTTGAGTTTTTGTTTCAAGTATGAATTACTTTTACAATTTTAAAAAGTTGCAGACACCATATTATAAGTTAGCATGCTAAACAGAGACACTATCTATTACTGTAAATTTAATTTTTTTTTTAATTGTGGCTTATAGAAAGTGTACGTTTCTTCTGAAGCCTCAGCCTCCTCTAAATTATATGGTAAAGTGCTATTCAAGATGCATCCACAGACCAGTGTTGGACCACAAACTGTTTATTCCACCAGCCCACAATGAGATAATTACGGAATTTGAGAGCAAGCATTTGGAAACTTTTATAGCAATCCCCATGACATTTTTATTGTATTTTTTTTAAAGTATCAGTCCTTAACTGATTGGAAAGGAAAAAACTGGTCCTTTATCACAGCTAGCTTGAGAAGCACTAGTTTTGTCAATAGCGAAAACACACATCCAGTTAAAAATCTGTTCCCATCGCTAGAAGCTCATCAGGTGACAGTAAGAGAAAGCGTCACTGCTGACAGTTTTGCAGGCCAAGGCATGGACTGCGCTGACTTCACATGACCTATACCTATCTCCATATGTCACATGGGATGCCAGGAACCAAGTTAACAGATGCTTCTGTGACAGGCCAGGGAAAGGAGAGATGAGAGCTTCTGGATGCCCACTAATGAGAGAAGACACCTGTCCATTGTACATAGGGCATCTGGGAGGACACAATGCACTGAACAGACGTGGGCTCTGGAATCCACGGGGCTTGGGCATGTGTCTGGACACCATAACTTAATAGCAATATTCTCTTTGACACATGACTTTAACCTCTCCCAGTTTCAGCTGCCACATCTAGAATATGGTGACAATAATCCCTATCTAATAGGATCGTTGTGAGAATTCAAGGCAAGAGGTACAGAATGCCTGGCAGCTAATAGATGCTCTCTCTATATATGTATATGTGTACACATATGTGTGTGTACACATACAGGTGCCAGGTATTCTGTACCTCTTGTCTTGCATTTTCACAAAGATCATATACATGTTTACATGGCATAATTTTTTGGCAAAAGAGGAGTCACATACATGGGCTCATGTACTGGCATATGAACTTATGGCTCCTGCCCAATACATGAGCTAGGAAAGAAGGGACCATTAATTTGTTTGAACATCCATGCTTCAAAGTTGCTCTAAAAAATACTTAAAGGAGGCTGTTACATCAAGTCAGCAAATATTGTCATGAGAAAAAATCTCGTGTCAAGAATACATTGGAGAAAAATGGCAGCACACATGGTATGTCAGCTGTAACCACAATCCAGGGCTCAGGTGCAGAATTGTGGTCACCTCTTGGCACAATTTAAAGGTGGTCCAAGATCACTGGATTTCTGGGAAACACAGGATGCAGGCCAAAGCATACCATCCCCAGGGCTGAGGAGGAGACGGAAATAAGCAGGTGACTTCATCCCTCCAAGGGGCTGGTGCTCGTCATGGGCACTGAGGTGAAATGCCTCCACTAACGGAAGCTCAGCAGAGACGTGGATGGCACCAGGGAGTCCGAGCTCTTCCACCTCTGGGTCCACCCACCTGTGGCAAGCGGGCCCTGGACGTCAGCACAACGTGAGTGGTTACTATGTGCTGAAGCCCACGGGCTTGTGTGTCTGGCCCAGAGCCACAGGGCCCTAAGCTCCGTCCCAGGCAGTGCAAACAGACTGGCATTTCTCCTGCCAGACCCGTGGAGATTGTTAGCCAAGTGCTCCTCACACGTGGATTAATTCTGCCATCCTGGGGAACAGAAAGGCCTTGTGAACACAGGAGATTTCAGCTGAGAGCTCACAGGGCCTTGGAAATCTCTCCCACAGTTCAAGTTAACTCCCAATCCGGAAGAACCGGCAGGATGCTTGCAATGTCCCTTAGGAAAAGAACCAAAAGTCTGCTAATATGAAAATGAGAAAACTTCCTTTCCATCCTGCCATCAGTTCTAGGGTTTGCTACTGAACTTCCAAATGATGTATTAAAATAGTGACTTTACATTTCATAGTTTTTTGGATGGTCCGAGTTTCAAATATTCTGATTCCCACTCAGACCGTAAATCAGAAAATGTGTTCAGGTATTTTATTCAAGACAAACCACAAGAGAGGACACGAGACTGAAAATGGAATGGTTGGTCCCAAACACACAATCAGAGGGTTTTCAGAAGAATCTCTCCTATTTCTATCTTCTCGATTCTGGCCAAAAAAAGATGCAGTGTCCAGAGCAAGAATACATAGATAGATAGGTAAAATCATCAGATTATAAATTTCATGTCATTTTACTACAAAGCCAAACACACGTTGGAAAGGTTGCTGATGAGCAATCCTTCTCCAGAAGTTGGAGGCAGGCAGTTTTACCAAAAGGGAGGATGTGGGTAGGAGTGGGGACCAGAGGGCAAGGTCAGGTCCTGCTCCTTCTCACAGCTGGCTCCCAGGCTCCTAGGGGTGTGGCACAGCCTCAACAGAAACACAAGACAATGAGGCCCTCGTGGTTCCTGCCGTAGTGAGGGCACGTGCCTGTGATGAGGACACTCAGGAACAAGTCTCTTAATGGCTTCCCCTTATTTTCAAAAATAAAGCCTTAATACAGGATGTCCAATTAAGCTAGTCACCTGGCAATGCCTTCCTTTACCCTAACTCCTTCTCCCACCTCCTCCCTCCTAGCCCAGGGCCCCCTACAAATCCATGCTTTTTAAGGAAATGGCCAATTTCCACATATTACAGAACGTTTCTGTAGAGATGAAGCCTTCAGAATGGAGAGACCTAGTGGATCGCGTCACAATACAGCCCTACAGAAAAAGAGGAGGTGGTTTTATGTGGATAAATGACAGCAAATTAGCCAAAAAGAAAACAAACTGGTTTTTGCATATGTTGAATGTAGTGTTTTGCCCTCTAACAGCGGCTGACTAAACCCCCTCTTCCCAGCCACAACCTTTTAGTGTAAGGCTCTCCCCGAGTCCAAATAAACAAAGAAAGCTGTTGGCAAATCAGTGGTATGTCTTATAATAGAAGATATCTTTCAATTTGCATTTAGATCAATCCAAATGAGCCCCAGAAGGGCTCATGGAACAAAAAGTAATCAGCTCCAAAGATACATTCCGGCTTCTACTCCCAGAGCTGCTGTGTCTGACAATTTTAGAATCATAGTCAAGGAAATGCAAATTAAAGAGGAAGACACCATTTGTGGTCCATCAGTGCCATCACACTAATGGGACTATGAGTTGCTCAGTTCTTTTTGGAAAGTAATCTGGCAGCAACCCATAAAAAAAAAAAAATGTTCTTAACATTTAATTTATTTTTTAATGTCAAACTTACAAAAAATTTGCAAGAATAATATGATAAATTCTATAACCTTTCACCTAGCTTCATGATTAACATTTGGCCTCATTTGCTTTATTTTTATGTATATAATTATATATATATATATATATATATAAAATTATATACACACACATTTTTTCTGAACCATTTGAGAGTAAAATACAGATATTATGACTCTTCACCTCTTAATCCTTCAGCATTTTATTTCCCAAGAACAAGATGAGCCTCTTACATAATGATAAAATTATTATACTTAGGAAATTTATCATTGGTACAACCGTATTATCTAATATACAGTCCACATTCAAAATTTGCTAATTATCCCAATACTGTCTTTTACAGCAAGTTTTTCCTCATCCAGGATCAGGCACTACGTTTAGATATTACCTCCTAAAAATTGAAATGAGCATACTGTTGACACAGCAATACCAATTCATACAGAAAGAAAAGCACTGGTATATAAGAAGATTAGAGAGAGAGAGATCTACATTTAGATACAGAGATGAATATAGATGTTTACTGAACAATTATTTGTAGTAGTAAAAATCTGGAAGTAATCTAAAAGGCCATCAAAAAGGGAACTTGTTGAAAAAAATTATGGTACATGCAGACTCTGGAATATTATGCAGCTATTAAAAACAGAGAATTAAATCTATACCTATTGATCTAGAAGAATGTCCATGACCTGCTGATGATAAAGACAAGTTCCTGCTTTGCTTTGTGCTCTGCTTCCAGCCACTGGGGAGAAGGACTGAGGTCTAGCTGCAGAGCGCCCCACTAAAACTATAAGGACCTTTGAAATGATCGTAACCCTTTTGACCATAAAATGACACACATTAACAGGAAACCACATTAAACAAATGCATGGTTTGATGACTTAATTATAAGACAAACACCTTATAACCATCATCCAGGTCAAGAAACAGCCACCCCAATCGATGGCAGAATGGACCCCAGAAATGTGGTATATACACACAATGAAGTATTATTTGACCTTAAAAAGAAAGGAAATTCTGACACATGCAACAACATAGATGAACCTCATGGACACTATGCCAAGTGAAATAAGCCAGTTACAAAAAGACAAACACACACTGTATTGTTCCACTTATATGAGATACCTGGAGTAGTCAGATTCATAGAGACAGAAAGTAAATGGTGGGGGCTGGGGGGAATGGAGAGTTGTTTAATGGGCACAGAGTTTCGGGTCTGCAAGATGAAAACAGCTCTGAAGATTGGTTGCACAGTCATGTGAATGTACTTATTAACACAACTGAACTGTACACTTAAAATGGTTAAGATGGTAATTTTTGTGTTACATATAGTTCACCACAATTAAGAAAAAAAAAAAAGAGTTCCTCCATGTGCCTTGTCCCAATCACAAGTCCCTCCCTCCTGTCAAAAGTAACCACTATCTTGACTTTCCTCAAGTTTCTCTATAATTTTCTCACCCAAGTAGTTTACCAAGACTGTATCTTGGTATTGACCATTCTGGGTTGCCCAGGCATGACCAAGAACTTGCATTGAGTGCCAAGATTTATTTATTGGATCAATGGAATGTCACATACAAGGGGGAAATTTAGTTCAGAGTTGGGTCATCCTCCTTGTCACTGGAATGCTACAATTCCTCAACTGAGTTATGAACTTGGTGGGGGGGAGGGGTTCCAGCCAAGATGGAGTAACAGTATATTCTTTCAATATGTAGGTTTGAATCTTTTTTTATTTTGTGAACATCTTCTTAAATTATAGTTTAAGTATTTGTTCAGTTTCCTTGCCTTTTATTCTCCTCTTTCAGGGATTTACATTATCTGTATGTTGGATCTTCTTTGCTTATCATTAATATTTGTCACTTTTTAAAAATGAATTTATTTATTTATTTATTTATTTTGCGGTACACAGGCCTCTCACTGTTGTGGCCTCTCCCGCTGCGGAGCACAGGCTCCAGATGCGCAGGCTCAGCAGCCATGGCTCATGGGCCTAGCTGCTCCGTGGCATGTGGGATCTTCCCGGACCGGGGCACGAACCCGTGTCCCCTACATCGGCAGGCAGACTCTCAACCACTGTGCCACCAGGAAAGCCCCCAATTTATTTCTTTTTTTATGGCTGTGTTGTGTCTTCATTGTTGCATGCAGGTTTTCTCTAGTTGTAGCAAGCGGGGATTACTCTTCGTTGTGGTGCATGGGCTTCTCATTGCAGTGGCTTCTCTTTGTTGCAAGGCACAGGCTCTAGACGCACAGGCTTCAGTAGTTGTGGCACGTGGGCTCAGTAGTTGTGGCTCGTGGGCTCTAGAGCTGGGCTCTAGATTGCAGGCTCAGTAGTTGTGGCGCACGGGGTTAGTTGCTCCACGGCATGTGGGAATCTTTCCGGATCAGGGCTCGAACCTGTGTCCCCTTCATTGACAGGCAGATTCTTAACCACTGCACCACCAGGGAAGTCCTATCACTTTTTTCAAAGTCTTATTATCTCTTTCTTCATTTACTTTGATCTTAAAATTTTTCCTCCCTTAAGGCATTTTCTGTTATGTTTATCTATTCTTGTGTTCCTTCTAGTTCAACATTCATTTCCAAAATAACTTTTATTTTCAATGCTTTCCTAACTCTGCCACCTCATTTCTGAGATTTTTCTATTTCAGACTTATGTTGTTCATGTCTTACAGTGTGATCTTAATATCTTCTCTTAGCTTATTTTGAAATAGAAAGGTTATAGTTTTTAAATGTTTTATGGCATGTCTTTCTGGCATGCTTTTGTTATCTACAGAATTCTGTCCTTATTCTTTTTTTCTTATAATAACTTTGAAAGACTTGATATCAATAATTTTCTGTTGCTTATTTTTATGTAAAATTAGTTTTCCTAATTTTCTAGAGGGGAACATGGCTCAGGGTAGCTTTTCTAACTTCATATAGCTTCATTTGGTTACTTTCATGCAGTGTTCAACAACATGCAGTTGTTTTTTGAGATTTCACACACACACACACACACACACACACACACACACACACACACAATTTATTTAGACCTCCTTTTTCCTTAACTTTCCCTATCCTGATCATTTTCAGTCCACTCTCATACTGAATTTCTCTTTGATATGGAGCCTTCTTCTGGAAGTGAGCCCTGGTTGGTTGGTCTCAAGAGCTCATAGGGCTAGTCCACGGATCTCTTCCACCCACCCATTATCTGAGTGTTCAAAATTTCTGTCAGTTTCAGTTGCTATGCTCACATTAACCTGCCGAACTTTCCAGTGAATTCCTGATGGAAATTCTGGGGTTCTCCTATTCTGTAGTCTGTCAAATGCCCCAATACTTACTTCTGCTTTCTCTTATACTAAAGCTGATACTCTGCAGGTCTTTTTGATACTGATGGAGTACCCCAGCCATTTGTATTTTGGGTTTGATAGGGATAACTTGACACCTAATTTTATTGTAAATATTTCTCATGGGTTTCAGGGTTTGCTATCTAGTTGTTCTGGATGTTTTTATGTGGGGATTCAGGGAGAATAAAGAACTATGCTGCCGCCACCGCCATCTTCCCAGAATCACTCAAATGATTTTTTTATTGGGCTCTTGTGTCTGGCTTTTTCCTATCTTTCATATTATTAGACAGGAAACTAAAATACCAGGTGGTCTGGTTCAATTCCAACACCTGGCAGCTCCAATGCTTCCCCAAAGACCAAAGACTCCAGGGGACCTGGCTTCACATCTAAGCTGAAGACACGCTGGCTCTGGCAGGAGAAGCCAAGTGTTAGTACTGCACCCTCAGAGCGTTCACTGCCCTTCCCTACAGTCTTCCCAGACTGGGCTGGGCTGAGCAACACTCTAGGGCTGAGACTAGAAAACCAGGCCCAAAATCTCACCAAGGGGTCTGGCTGGACAATGATGTTCTAGGCGCAGCCTAACTCTCTGCCTTTCCACGTGGGGAACAACTATAAAGGGATTTTTAAACCTCATTATTGCTTCATCCCTTTCACAAAGCTAAAAAACACAGCTCAAAAATACAACAAGCAGTTTGTGACCACCTAGAGGGCTGGGATAGGGAGGGTGGGAGGGAGGGAGACGCAAGAGGGAAGAGATATGGGGACATATGTATATGTATAACTGATTCACTTTGTTATAAAGCAGAAACTAACACACCATTGTAAAGCAATTATACTCCAATAAAGATGTTAAAAAAAAAAAAAAAACCAACAAGCAGGACTTCCCTGGTGGCTCAGTGGTTAAGAACCTGCCTGCCAACACAGTGGACACCAGTTCGAGCCCTGGTCCGGGAAGATCCTACATGCCACAGAGCAACTAAGCCCGTGTGCCACAACTACTGAGCCTGCATGCTGCAACTACTGAAGCCCATACACCTAGAGCCCATGCTCCACAAAAAATAGAAGCCACCACAATGAGAAGCCTGTGCACCGCAACGAAGAGTAGCTCCCACCTGCTGCAACTAGAGAAAGCCCGCGCACAGCAATGCAGACCCAACACAGCCAAAAAAAAAAAAAAAAAAAAAATACAACAAGCAAACAAAAGCAAATAGAATATAGAGGCTAAGCCAACAGCCAGCAAGGTCCATGATGTCTTCTAAAGGAGAGAGACGCACTACAGTTTTGTGCCTGAGAGGACAGACTAGCACTACACTGTCTAATACAGTGGTCACTAGCCTCACTAGCGGCTACTGAGGATCTGAAATGTCGCCAGCACTCTTAAGTTTAGAAGACTACTTTGAGTTTTGAAGATATAGCGTGAAAAAAGAATGCGAAGTATCTCAACAATTTCATGTTGTTTACAGGTTGAAATGATAATATTTTAGATACAGCAAGTTAAATAAAAAATATTTTAAAGTAATTTCACCTTTTTTAATGTGGCTACTAAAAATTTTTTAATTGCATATGTGGTTCAGATTATATTTCTACTGGTCTAGAATGTCAGAAGCCCTGGTTTTAAAGCCCAGACAGATAATGCCACTTACTATCTGTATGAAGAGGTGATTTTCCTCTCTATACCGGTGACAGTATACTGGAAATAATAAATATGCTTAATTTGTAAGGCTGTGGTGAAAAGTAAGTTAGATTAATGCATGTAAAACATTTAGCACAAGACCTAGACAAAGTAGGTGTTCAAAAGTGGGAGCTGCCCTTGTTATCACCATCCAGCATTAGGTGAATAATCAGGAGATGAAGGTTTCAGACCTGGCTCTGCCCACATCTGGCTACATGATCCAGGTTAAAAAAAAAACAATCTCTTAGATCCTTAGTTTCTTTCTTAGAAAATCGGGAGCTAATAATCTGCCTCATCAGGTTGTTCTGAGGACTGAATTCTTCTAGTCAACGTGTACTATGAGGGAGGCACTATTCTGGGCAATGGGGAAAGAGCCGTGAAAGAGTTCGATAAAGTTCCTGTCCTTCGGGAGTTTGCATCCTAGTGGAGGAGACAGACCATACAAAACACTATTACAGAATGTACTGTTGGGCAGTCACTAGAGATATGAAGAAAACAGAGCAGGGTCAGGGAAGCGTGTGATGTACAGATGCTACTTTAGCCCGTGAAATTCCTGTCTAAGGGCTGACATCTGAACAGAGACTGGGAGACATGTGGGAAAGAGCCATTAGGACAGAAGGAAGAAGAAGCACAGGACCCTGTGCAGGGGGATGCCAGGTGAGTCTGGGGAAGAAAGGCAGCTGGCGTGTAGCTGGGGAGCAAGGAGATGGGGCAGGAGAGGAGTCTTGGCCAGACCACGGGGCCCTGGAGGCTCGCGAGGAATTCCGGATCTCATTCTAGTATACGGGAGCCCCTAAAGAGTTTTACACTGGTTTTAAAAGGATCCCTCAGACACACTGAGGGAGGTGACATATGTGCCAGGCTCAGCATGGCCTGGCACAAAGTAAACGTGGGAGCAAGTGATGGCAGAGCAAAGAGATGGGGCCCACTTAGCTCCATAGACCCCTGGAGGGCACCAAACCTGTTACAGCAAGGGGACCGGGAAAAAGTGGGCATGGCCGGAAATACTTCCGTGGTTCTGCAGAGAAATGCAGCCCTGGGCAGCGCTTGCAATCAGGTCACCCCAGAGCCGACGTCCTCCCTCCACCCTCAAAGTGCACAAGGAAGAAACCAGGTCATGGCAAAACGAGGAGCCAAGCCTGCTCCTCCACAACAAAGAAGCACAGGGTCCGACCAGCAGCAATACACTGGCTGAAGGAAAAACAATGCTTTTTAATCTATAATTACAGAATTTGTTCAAATAATATTGTCTATCATTGTAGAAAACAGTCATTGTAAAAATATAGAAAGTACAAATAAACAAAAAGAAGAAAAATTAAATTCCAATTATTTAGAATCCTACAACCGGAAACTACAGTAAATATTATGTTTGGCTATACAGGTATCCACATATTTAAGAATATGTAAACATCGGATCTAGACCTCTTCTTATGCAAATATATATATGTAGGTGCTGTGCATGCTTTTTAAAAATGGCACTATTCTCTGTAAGTTGTGACGTAACCCAGCAGTCCCCAACCTTTTTGACACCAGGGACTGGTTTTGTGGAAGACAATTTTTCCACCAGGTGGGGAGGAGCGGACGGTTCAGGCGGCAATGCAAGCGATGGGCTGTGGCAGATGAAGCTTCGCTCACTCGCCCGCCGCTCACCTCCTACTGTGCAGCCCGCTTCCTAACAGGCCGCGGACCAGTACCCGTCCTCAGCCCAGGGGTTGGGGACCCCTGCTGTAACCTGCTCCTTTCACTTACTATTCATACATATTGTGTACGCCTTCCAAGGTAGTTAAATTCCTAGATAGACAACTTCCTTTTTTTTTATCCTTCAAAGTTATTTATTATTTTGCTTTCATATAATTATATTATACATTCCTTCCTTAATTCTTTTTTTAATTTTGATCTTTATAGTAATGCAACAAGTATTAAAATTAATTTTGTAATGCATCTGTAACCAGACAGGTACAAAGGTTTTTCTGCTCCAACAATTTTTCCAAACCAGGTACTGTAATACACCTACTGAAAATATTTGTGGGTTTTTTTACTTTTAAAAATTTTTTATTGAAATATAGTTTATTCACAATGTTGTGTTAGTTTTAGGTGTACAGCAAAGTGATTCAGCTATACATATATATATATATATATATATATATTCTTTTTTTACATTCTCTTCCATTATAGGTTATTACAAGATATTGAGTATAGTTCCCTGTGCTACACAGTAGGTCCTTCTTTGTTGTCTCTTTTATATAGAGTAGTGTGTATATTTTAATCCAAACTCCTAATTTATCCCTGCCTGCAGACATCACCCTTTATTAATGCCACATGGTATTTCATAAAGAATACTTTATTCGTCAATACCCTGTTGTTGGATATACGGCTTGTTTCCAATCTGAGCAAACAACCCTGAGCAGCGACCCCCTCGAGCTCCCCGTTGTGGTGCCCAGCCACCCACATCAGTCCTGTTACTTACAGCAAACTCCTCGGGAGTCACTTTCAGGACATCGAAGACAACGGCATCGTAGCTCTTGCTGGCATAGTCGCAGCCCTGGCCCTCCAGAGAGTCTGAGCTGCTGCTGCCCTGCGGAGGACAGGGAGAGATGGGGCCGCCTGAGCAGTCTGGCTGACTCCACAATCACTGACTCCCAAACCTCAGAACTGAGGATGCAAGAGGGGCAGAACCCTACAATGATAAAAGCTTCTGTTGTTTAGTGCTTTACCCTATTCCAGGCACTGTGTTAAGCACTTCATATGCATAATCTAATTTAATTCTCATAACAACTCTCTGAGTACACACTATTATTATTCCCATCCTACAGATAAGGAAGTAGAGGCAGTGCTACTTCCCCAATGTATCTCACCTAGGAAACTGAAGAGCCAGAATGTGAGCCCAGTTGTATATCTCTCTTACCCCTCAATCATACATGCCCTCACTCACTACACCCCAACTGCTTCCAGCTGCCTCTGTGGCGGAGGGGCGGTGAAAAGATACAGCCCACCCTTCACATCTTAGGAGGCCTGAGGAGATCACCTGTTGTGTTATGTTTTTCAAACATTACCTGGTTTCACCTTTTTTTTTTTTTCCACTTAAATTCATTGCAGGAAATTATTATACAAAATGTTAAACTGACTCTCAAGGCTTATTTCATGTAGGGGCCACTTGGAATTCAAAGCCTGTTAGCTGATGAGGTGAGAGGTAACCGGCCAGTTTTGGAGACGGCGTGAAAGTTATATTTAGTAGAGCCCCTTGTTAAAAAGAACACCGGGAGTCCTGCACGTAAAGGAAAGGTCTCCTGTAAAAGAGCGAGTTAAACTCCCCAAATGTGGCCAGTTACATGAAACCCAACACTGTAGGCATCCCAGAATGTTGAACATACCTTCTCTTCAATTTTACTTAATTCCATCAAATTCTACTTTGGGGAACCAGTAGAGCTTACCACCCCAAAACTGTGCCCTGTTCATAAATGGTTTTATTCGTCTCAACCTGTGAAGAGGGATTTTGTGGTTTCCATTAGCCTCAACATCTTGGACCGGGATTTAGAGAATATGCTTTTATTAATTCCCCTTTATTTCACTCTTTCCAAAATGGCTATATCTGGAAAAACTTTGCAATCTTACTGGAAACTAGAGTGTTTTTAGGCCAGGGAGGGAAACCAATAGTCAACAACTGAAAACGTGAGGTTAAAAGGAGGAGCAGAAACTTAAACCTGTAGATTTCAATAGGCCTCTGTCATTTAAAGGCTACCACAAACTCTAAGATGATCTTAAGAAGCTCTGAGCTCTGAAGTCAGACAGGCCTGCTTAGAATGCCAGCTCCACCCGAGCTGCTGTCTGACCTCTTCACTTCGTGGAGCCTCAGCTACCACCTGTAAAATGGCACCATTAGAACCCACTCCCCAGGGCTGTGGCACAGGTCATACAAAATGAAGCTTACAAAGCAACTGGCAGGATCCCCTCCCTGGGCGATGCTGATTCAAGGGGCCTGGGTGGGCTCAGGCATGGCTATTTTGAAAGTTCCACGGGCGATGGGACATTCTCCTCTGAGGAGAATCTGTGTTACACTTTTGAAAAGTAATAAAGACTAATCCTGAATACTTCTGGAATTGGCCATCTATTCTACCCCTCGGTCTTACAGACCCTGAGCAATGGCTACCAATAAATCATTCTGCACTTCCATGTTCCCCTTCCACGGAGCAGCCTGAAGCAGGTGACGGGGCTGACCTTCTTCCGGGGAACGTAATGTCATCGTGGTCAGGACCAGCGGCTCCAGAGTCACAGAGGCCTGGCTGTGAATCCCCACCCACCGCTGACCAGCTGTGTGATTTGAAGCCAGTTCATTCACTGCTCCCTGCCTCAGTTTCCTCACCTATAAACTGGGGGTGAAACAACAGCACATGCCTGATGGGGTTACTGTGAGGATTAAGTGAGATCATGCCTGTGGAATGTACAAAAGAAGTGCCCGGTATATAGTTAAGCACTAAATCACGGGTGTCTATCTGTATAAACGTGTCACTCAGTCATCAAAATGTATTGAGCACTTCAATTAGACATGCACTCATTTGTTCATTCATTCAACAAATATTTATTAAGCTCTCACCATGTTCTGGATACACATATACATGTATATTTGTATATATACACATATATGTAGATATATATAGTATATATGTGTGTTTGCACACATATGTGTATGTATACATATATACACAGACGGAAGCTAAAAAAGAAAGAAATTTTACTCTAGACGGAGTGTAAACTGTAAATGGAAAGAGAAGTCTGATTCCTCCAGTTACCAGACAGAGTCCATTCCTGGAATTTCAGGTTTTATAACTTTCCTGTAACACCCCATTGCACCTGCCCCAAACATACACACTCATACAAGCGGCCTTATTTAATCAAAAGTTGCCCCAAATACATTCAGTGGTAGCGGTGGAGGTGGTGGTGGTGATGACGACGCAGTAACTTTATTTAAATGTATACTGGCGCCATCTGGGAATTTTAACGGGTACCCACAAGTCTGCTTTCAGAACCAGAGATCAAGCTAAGGAATTTTTTTAAAGGGTTATAAGAAATGGATTGGTTCCTATGAATTCTAGCTGATTGCACAGGATCATTTCAAAACCCCAGCTCGACCATGAGCGCCTTGTGAGCTCAGAACACGGAGCACCCCCTTGTCCATTTGTCACAGGAGCCCAGCGTTACGCATCTGACATGGTGGTCTCCCCAGGCCTCAGATGACACCCCATCCCCCGCCTGCCTCTGTTCTATTACAGAACTTGGAAAGCAAACTCCCAAACCCCCAGGGCAGGGGCCCGAGCCCAGGCCACTCTCGACCACCAGCCCTTACAGCCATTTCCTCCTGAGCAAGGTAAATAGGAACATGGGGCCAGCTGGAAGCACTTCTGTCTGACTTCATTCCAGAATGTGTGACCTATTTATAATCAGCCACGGCTTTGCTTGGGAAAGGTCTGATCCCTTCTTGCCACCAAAATGGAATGGGGCACTTGCTACAACTGGACTAGGCAGGTATTTATCTTTCTTTGAAGAGAACGACTTCAGAAAACACACTGATCCTCAGGACTGACTGCCTCCCAAATCTCACGCCTGGCATGGCTGGTCGGGAGGGCTAAGAATGGTGGCATTCATGGAGGCCTGCAGCCTCCAGGCCAAGACTCAGGGGGCCTGGGTCAGCTGCAAGGAGCCCCGGCCCACCCACCCCACCCACGGCCCCGGCCCGGCCCCGCAGCCCCAGTACCTGTGGAGTGGCAGAGGTGACCAGCACGCTAGCCATCAGACCATTCTTCTTGTACATAGTCTCCGGGCCACAGGGAGCTTCAGGGCAGCCTCTGTCGGTGACATAACCTGTCTGGAGAAGTCCTGCAAGGCAAAGGGGCTCATAAAAACCAGCCTTCAAACCCAAGCTAATCCCACCCTGGGAGAGAGCTGTGCTGGACTTGAGCTGGTGACCCCAGAGGAGACCTTCAGAGAAAGGTTACAAGCTGGTGGCCTTCAGGCTAAATATGGCCCACAGATGTAGTCAGCTAGGCTTGTACAGGTTTTAGTATTTTTTAAATTAACCACCAACATTTAAAAATTGGAAGGTTTCACACAGAATTCTGGATTTGTGACTTTTCTGGCAGCACTGGGCCCCATTCCTGCATGACGGCCGTCAGCTGGGTTGGGCAGCGCTGCCCCTTGTACTGGTGCACTTACTGGAGCAAGTGCCTTTCAGACCCCACCTGGCCTGTACAGCCACTTGGGGACCTGCCTGGCTCTTGCAGACACTAGAGTTTGTGACCTTTGTTTTAAAAAGAAGGCAGGTGAAGAAGACAAAGTGAATCTACTGTGTTTCCCTGTGCACCAGACCATTCCATCAATAATAATAATAATATGGATACTAGCTAAGACTCAGAGAGTTTTCGCCACGTGCCACGCACCTCACTTACAGTAACTCCTCTAACGCTCACAACAGTCCTTCGTAGGTCCTGTTATTACCCCCATATTCCAGGTGGGGAATTTGAGGCACAGAGAGGTTAAGTAACTCGTGCTTTGGTGTCTTTGCTCATGCCGACCACCAAACCATCATTATTCAGGACCTGGCTCAAATGTCAAATGTCACTTCCCCTGGTTATCGCACCTGGACCACTCAAACGAGAACCAGTGCTCTCATAACAACGTGTACATGCCCCTAGTAGGGCATTTATCACATCACTGAACATCAGAGTACTGTAGCCACCACCAGCTTTTTCCCAGGAAAGCGATCAGGATGTAATGGGGGAAGGAAAGGAGAAGGCAAAGGGACCAGCTGGAAGCCAACTGCAATTATCAGGAAAGAGATGAGGGTCCTCTGAGCTAAAGTGGCAGCAGTGACACCAAAGAGAAGGACACGGACTGAGAGATGGTAAGGACAGAAATGCAACAGAAACTGATGTGGGGGGGGAGGGGGAACCAGCTGAGGATGCATGGCTTCTGGCTCGAGGTACCAGAGGCACAGCCACTTTGGAGAACAGTTTGGCAGTTTCTTAAAAAGTTAAACATCAGCTTACCAAATGACCCCACAATTCTACACCTAGGTAGCTATCTTTAAAATAAATGAAAACATATGTCCACACAAAGACATGCACATGAATTTATTCATCTTAGCCAAAAGCTGGAAACTAAGTGCCCATCAACTGGGGAATGGATAGACAATGTGAATACTACTCAGCAATAAAAAGAAATGGAACACTGATACAAAGTATAACATGAATAAACCTCAAAAACATCATGCTAAGTGAAAGAAGTCACACAAAGGATTGTACAATATGAGGCCATTCTTATGAAATGTCCAAAAAGCCAAATTCATAGAGAGGGGGAGCACATCAATGAGAGGCTGGGGTGGTGGCAGGACTAACTGCAAATGAGCACAAAGGATTTTTCTGGGGTGATGGAAATGTGCCAAAACTGGATGTGGTGATGGTTACACAGCCCCAGAAATCCACAAAGCCATAGGACTGTACACTTGGAATGAGTGCATTTTACAGTAGGTAAATTAACCGCAGCAAATGCAGCAGCCACCAGCTGTCTCATGATGGTGACCTGAACTTACACATTTAACTCCCCCCTTCCACATCCCTTTGAAATAATCAAAGAAATATTAAAATACTAAAAACAAACTGTATTAGCACATGATGACAGACAATGGTTATTAATAAGCAAAAACACTTTCAGGGCTTCCCTGGTGGCGCAGCGGTTGAGAGTCCACCTGCCGATGCAGGGGACATGGGTTTGTGCCCCGGTCCGGGAAGATCCCACATGCCGCGGAGCAGCTGGGCCTGTGGGCCATGGCCGCTGGGCCTGGGCTTCCGGAGCCTGTGCTCCACAACGGGAGAGGCCACAACAGTGAGAGGCCCACGTACCGCAAAAAAAAAAAAAACTTTCAGGATTTCCAGGGGCAGAAGAGATGGGCCTCACCAGTCCTTCCCATCAGGAAACTTACACAAGTCTCTTAGATAGCCTCATCCACCAGAGGACAGACAGCAGAAGCAAGAAGAACTACAATCCTGCAGCCTGTGGAACAAAAACCACATTCACAGAAAGACAGACAAGATGAAAAGGCAGAGGACTATGTACCAGATGAAGGAAAAAAATAAAACCCAAGAAAAACAACTAAATGAAGTGGAGATAGGCAACCTTCCAGAAAAAGAATTCAGAATAATGATAGTGAAGATGATCCAGGACCTCGGAAAAAGAATGGAGGCAAAGATTGAGAAGATGCAAGAAATGTTTAACAAAGACCTAGAAGAATTAAAGAACAAACAAACAGAGATGAACAATACAATAACTGAAGTGAAAACTACACTAGAAGGAATCAATAGCAGAATAACGGAGGCAGAAGAATGGATAAGTGACCTGGAAGCCAGAATGGTGGAATTCACTGCTGCGGAATAGAATAAAGAAAAAAGAATGAAAAGAAATGAAGACAGCCTAAGAGACCTCTGGGACAACATTAAATGCAACAACATTCACATTATAGGGGTCCCAGAAGGAGAAGAGAGAGAGAAAAGACCAAAGAAAATATTTGAAGAGATTATAGTCAAAAACGTCCCTAACATGGGAAAGGAAATAGCCACCCAAGTCCAGGAAGCGCAGCAAGTCCCATACAGGATAAACCCAAGGAGAAACACGCCGAGACACATAGTAATCAAATTGGCAAAAATTAAAGACAAAGAAAAATGATTGAAAGCAGCAAGGGAAAAATGACATATAACATACAAGGGAACTCCCATAAGGTTAACAGCTGATTTCTCAGCAGAAACTCTACAAGCCAGAAGGGAGTGGCATGATATACTTAAAGTGATGAAAGGGAAGAATCTACAACCAAGATTACTCTACCCAGCAAGGATCTCATTCAGATTCGATGGAGAAATCAAAAGCTTTACAGACAAGCAAAAGCTCAGAGAATTCAGCACCACCAAACCAGCTTTACAACAAATGCTAAAGGAACTTCTCTAGACGGGAAACACAAGAGAAGAAAAGGACCTACAAAAACAAACCCAAAACAATTAAGAAAATGGTCATAGGAACATACATATCAATAATTACCTTAAACATGAATGGATTAAATGCTCCAACCAAAAGATACAGGCTTGCTGAATGGATACAAAAGCAAGACCCAGATATATGCTGTCTACAAGAGACCCACTTCAGACCTAGGGACACATACAGACTGAAAGTGAAGGGATGGAAAAGATATTCCATACAAATGGAAATCAAAAGAAAGCTGGAGTAGCAATATTCATATCAGATAAAATAGACTTTAAAATAAAGAATGTTACAAGAGACAAGGAAGGACACTACATAATGATCAAGGGATCAATCCAAGAAGAAGATATAACAATTATAAATATATATGCACCCGACATAGGAGCACCTCAATATATAAGGCAACTGCTAACAGCTATAAAAGAGGAAATCGACAGTAACACAATAATAGTGGGGGACTTTAACACCTCACTTACAACAATGGACAGATCACCCAAAATGAGAATACATAAGGAAACAGAAACTTTAAATGACACAATAGACCAGATAGATTTAATTGATATTTATAGGACATTCCATCCAAAAACAGCAGATTACACTTTCTCCTCAAGTGCGCACGGAACATTCTCCAGGATAGATCACATCTTGGGTCACAAATCAAGCCTCAGTAAATTTAAGAAAACGGAAATCATATCAAGCATCTTTTCTGACCACAACACTATGAGATTAGAAATGAATTACAGGGGAAAAAAACGTAAAAAACACAAACACATGGAGGCTAAACAATACGTTACTAAGTAACCAAGAGACCACTGAAGAAATCAAAGAGGAAATCAAAAAATACCTAGAGACAAATGACAATGAAAACACGATGATCCAAAACCTGCGGGATGCAGCAAAAGCAGTTCTAAGAGGGAAATTTATAGCTATACAAGCCTACCTCAAGAAACAAGAAAAATCTCAAATAAACAATCTAACCTTATACCTAAAGGAACTAGAGAAAGAAGAACAAACAAAACCCAAAGTTAGCAGAAGGAAAGAAATCATAAAGATCAGAGCAGAAATTAATGAAATAGAAACAAAGAAAACAATAGCAAAGATCAATAAAACTAAAAGCTGGTTCTTTGAGAAGATAAACAAAATTGATAAACCATTAGCCAGACTCATCAAGAAAAAGAGGGAGAGGACTCAAATCAATAAAATTAGAAATGAAAAGGGAGAAGTTACAACAGACACCGCAGATATACAACGCATCCTAAGAAACTACTACAAGCAACTCTATGCCAATAAAATGGACAACCTGGAAGAAATGGACAAATTCTTAGAAAGGTATAACCTTCCAAGACTGAACCAGGAAGAAATAGAAAATATGAACAGACCAATCACAAGTAATGAAATTGTAACTGTGATTAAAAATCTCCCAACAAACAAGTCAAGGACCAGATGGCTTCACAGGTGAATTCTATCAAACATTTAGAGAAGAGCTAACACCCATCCTTCTCAAACTCTTCCAAAAAATTGTGGAGGAAGGAACACTCCCAAACTCATTCTATGAGGCCACCATCACCCTGACACCAAAACCAGACAAGATACTACAAAAAAAGAAAATTACAGACCAATATCACTGAGGAATATAGATGCAAAGATTCTCAGAAAAATACTAGCAAACAGAATCCAACAACACATTAAAAGAAAAAAAAAAAAATAGATGGGCCTGAGGGGAGAGGAACCCGCCTCTGAAACAGAAGCAATGTCTCCTAGGAATCAAGTGGGTGGGACCCTCCAACAGAAACCTCCAAGAAAGCCCAGAGACTTCCAAGTGGGGAATCCAGAAATGCAAGAGTCCAAAGGCAGCTGAGGGGATCAGGCTGCCAGGGCTGTCTCAGACCAGACAAACCAGCTCCCATGGACTGGGGTTAGGGCCGACTCAGCCAGGCTGTGCTGATGGATGGAAGCTGCTCATCCATCTGAACAAAGTGACTCGATCCTAGCCTGATGGAGTCACCATGGGGAGACAGAGTGGCACACAGCCAGCCAACCCTCTTGGGGTGGATCCAACTTGCTCCAGTTCCAGGCTGAGGTGGGCTTTGCTGCTTTCAGGGAGCGCCCAGCACTCTGCAGGGCTCTCCAAGGGGAGCCCAGACATGGAGCCCAGTCTGCTTGGCCGGGCTCAAACCAGAGGCCGTGGTTCTCGCCACCGGCCTGGTAACCAGTCACGCAGCCCTTCAGCCTAGGGGCCATGAGTCTCAGACCCTTTTCCATGACCGTCATTTGCTCACTCCCTACTTCCCATCTGCAGGACGTTGCCAACTTGGCCCATCTCTCCAGCGACCTTTGGTGGTGCACTCGGGGCCCCCACCCCACACGCACATGGCGTGAACAGGGAGTGCTGATGCTGAGTGAGGCGCTGGGCCAAGCACGACATTTTTAGCTCACTTGATCTTCACAACAACCCTGTGAGGCAGAGGCTATTCTCATTCCTGGGAAACTGAGGCCCAGAGAGGTGACGTAACTTACTGCTAGTTAAGTGGCAGGACTGGGGAGTCCAAACCCTGGTCAGTGGACACCAGGGCCTGGGCCTCCTCTGAGGGCCCAGGTGAGGACTGAACGAGAAAATGCACGCCAAGTGCTAGGGTCAGGTCAAACACCAAGCAAGCGCTCTGTTAAGGCTATTAATGGCTATTAGTGTTAATTCTAATCCTGCAGTTTCATCCATTTATACTTATTCTTTTTTCCTAAAACAAACAATTAACTTTAAGCGTTAAAGAAAGGAAAGCATGGTGCTTTGTGAAACCACGGGCCTCCAGGGAAGAAGATTTCTAGCTGCGGGCTCCAGGCCCCCAGAGGAGCACAGGCTGAGTCCAGGGGTCCGAGCGTAGGGCTCCTCCTCCATGAGGCCTGACCTGCCCCCCACTCCCCCGCCCCCGGCCCACTCTGGCCCAGCCCACCTAGAGACAAAGTGACAGCCCACCCATGCTACCCATCGTGCTTCCTACTGGCAGCCTGAGCTGGAAAGACAGACAGGCAGACCGCTTGTTTCCACTGTGACTCCTGCATGTTCTCGCCACTGACAAAACAGCCTAATTTATGGGCAGTGACTCTCAGACAAGAGATATTTCACATGCTAAGAAATAAGAGGATCAAGCAGAATGGAACATCCTTTCCAGGGCCCAGAGGAACCCTCACCCATCCACCTGCCATCCCTGAGGCCCGGCCAAGCCCCAACTCCTCACCAGGGACCGGACTCCCATCAAGGGGTCAGCCCAGCCAAGGCCCCTCCCTGAGAACCCCTCCCCCACCCCACGGGAAGGCCCCTGAATATGTGGACCGTGCCTCCCAGGCCGGACTGATTGGACCAGAATGCCCATCTGCTTCTCCGGGAACTCAGGACCCTACGGTGCCAGCCTCTGCTGGTCAGCCGAACTGAGCACTATGCCCTCAGGAGGGGAGGGTGGCCAGATCCTGCCCAGTGCAATGAGAGTCCCTCCGAGTGGGGAGGCAGCAGATGCGCAGAGAGAAGCTGAAGGGGGAGCCTGTGTCTGAAAGAAAAGGTTCCAGCCCCCGGGGCTCTGTAATAAATGTCTCTTTTTCAGTGTCGATCGTTGGAGTAGATCTCCAAAAGACCTTGACCAAGGCTATTTCCTAAATACCAAGTTCATGCCAAGCCACCATAACCTGACCCTAAAAACACAGGGGATTCATTCATTCATTCATTCATGGGGGAAGACGTGCACCATCCTTTCACCTGTCCATCCATGCATTTCATCGAGCTCCTACTTTGTGCGGACTTTGTTCTAGCCAGGAGTTCCTACCATTTTTGTACCTTGGACCCTTTTGGCCATCTGGTGAAGCCCATGGGCCCCTTCTCACAGAAATGTTTTTAAATGAATAAAATAAAATTATACAGGAAACCAATTACACAGGGCTACTCAGGAAGCCAACTGTATTAAAATTCAGTTATAAAATTATTTTCAAAGTAATTTATAATATAGTAATATATGCATTTCTTCAGGTAAGGGAAAAAAAAAATATATATATATATATAATTGCATTAAATAGCAAGATCTATTGGTGGGTCTAATAACTACCATAATTTCAAAGGAGTCAAGAACATAAATTTTCTGAGATGCATGCCCACAATTATTATGTGATATGGAGGTAGCTGTGACTTTTATTGGTGACAAAGTCCCAGGTACTGTAAATATTACTATAATTTATTGTCTACATTAGCAACTGAGGAAGATGCCAAATTTCAGTTAGAAGTTAGTGAAAATAAAGATGTCATTTTTTTCCCATCCAAATGCAGGGAAGGCTGGTCAAGGACCCTGTTCCAGGCACAGGGGACACAAAGCGAACAGACCTTGCCCCCAGAGAACTCACATTCCAGCGCAGGAGTCAGAAACCACATGTGAACTCAGATCATGAGGGTCTTCAGGAAATAAAATAGGGTGGAAGACAGTATTTGCCAGGGTGGTCAAGGAAAGACTTTGAAGATGCAGTATTGAGCTAAAGCCCTAGGAAGGAGTCAACCATAAAGACCAGTCAGAGTGTCCTTTACAGAGTCCACAGCGAGTGCAAAGGGCCTGAGATGCACAGGAGCTCAGCAGGTATGTGATGGAGAGAGATGGCCACAGCTGGAGCCCAGTCAGTGGGAGGCAGTGGACAGACGAGCTGGAGCCCAGTCAGTGGGAGGCAGTGGACAGACGAGCTGGGGCCAGAGTATAAAGGGTCTTGCAGGCCATGGTGGGGAGTTTGGGTTTTACCTGGAATGCCTGGGAATGGGTTCTGAGCAGGGGAGTAACATGATCTGATCTCACTGTTTGTGAAGATCACAGTGGCTATTATGCAGAGAACTCCATGGGAGGCCAAAGATGGGAGCAGCAAAGCCAGCTGGGGGTAAGAGATGCTGACAGCTCGGACTGCTGGCCATGGGGAAAAGAGATGGACTTGGGAGGGGTTCTGGAGGTGAAACAGACAAGACTTGCTGATGGACTGCATGTGACAGGAGAGGAAAAGAGAGGAACGGAGGATAAATGACTCCTACCTTTAGGGCCATTACGAATGGGTAACTGCTCAGCAGTTCATTCATTCATTGGCTCAACATGCATCCACTGAGACCTGGAGGACCAGTTCTGGGGACCAGAGTCAAAGATGACACAGCCCTGCCCTCCAGGGTCCAGCAGTGTAGCAGGGGGGGAGAAAATCCCATAGGTAGATACTCACAGGACACGTGGTGTAACAGATCACGGGCTCACCTTGGGCGTCAAAGAAGACATCACTAAGAGCCGTGGATCTGGTCTTAAAAGGGCAAGTGTGAGTGTTTCTAGGTAAGGGGGGGATGGGCCACAGGCACTCTGAGCATGGGCAGAAGCCCAGAGGTGTGAAAGCACACCCCAGAGGCCAGTGTGCCAGGAGCACAGGGAATAGGTTCCCCTCCTCACCTGACTCCAGCCCCTGCCCATCCTAGACTAACAGGGGTGCGAATAAGCCAGGCAGGGCTCCCCACGGAGCCAGCTTTAACAGATGGGCCCGACACTACAGCCACAGGAACAGCATCTTGCCCCCTGGTCACTCCCTCGATCCTTCAGTAAACTTGGAGACCCTTTTCCCAAGCCCTGCTCTGTGCAGAGGACTCAGGCCAGCCCTCGAGGAGCTCACACACAGACTGATTATTGCTGTCATCACAACAATCTATTAGACACTTACTCTGTTTAAGGCTCTGGCTAAGGATTTATACGCATCAAAAAAAAAAAACTTCCCTGGGGGCTCAGTGGTTAAGAATGCGCCTGCCAATGCAGGGAACACAGGTTTGATCCCAGGTCTGGCAAGATCCCACATGCCGTGGAGCAACTAAGCCCGTGCACCACAACTACTGAGCCTGTGCTCTAGAGCCCACGAGCCACAACTACTGAGCCCGCATGCCACAACTACTGAAGCCCGTGCGCCTAGAGCCCGTGCTCCACAACAAGAGAAGCCACCGCAATGAGAAGCCCGCGCACCGCAACGAAGAGTAGCCCCCGCTCGCCGCAACTGGAGAAACCCCGCGTGCAGCAACGAAGACCCAATGCAGCCGAAAATAAATAAATTTATTTTTAAAAATTATTTTAAAAAACCATTTTACAGATGAGAAAACTGAGGCTCAGAGAGAGAAACTACACTGTAACTCGGGGATCCGTTTTTCACACACCTGCCTGCCCGTACCCCCTGCTGGACAGGGAGGCAGTCCGGCACCAAGGGAAGGGTACCAGCTTGTTAAGTTCGGCCAAAAACCCTGTCTTCCCACCCTCCTTCACCTCTTACACACACACACACGCACACACTCTCATACTAATGCCTCCTGCAGGAGGAAAAGATTCTCATGACGTAACTTAGTAAGAACGTGGAGTTGTATCAGAACCACAGCACCACCCCGTGTCTCTGGTTTCTGTGTGACAGACTCCAGTCTCGTGTGTGGGCTCCTGAAGAGGGGAAGGAAAGTCCCATATGTGATGTTGGTTTCCTTCCAGACTTTCAGAACTCTCCTTCAATGTTGCAGGTTCAGGAAACCGAGGAAATAGCAGGAGACAGTCTGGTGCAGACCACTGTGGAGAAGGCAGAAAAACCACTTTTTCCTAAGCTTGGGGAGGTTGTTTCAAAGAAAATACACACATCCAGGAATGTTCAAGTACAAGAGAGTGATGTCTTCCAAATGTTTCAGACCAGCACAGAGCCGGCCGGGAGCCTGTATCCGAGCCCACCTCCTCGCGTGGGCACGCTGCTCTCCGCAGGCTCGGGCACAGCTGCTCCACCTTCTGCGTCTGAACAGAAGATGAAGAGACAGAACCAAAGAGAGTTTCTGCCACAACCAGTTGTTCACTCCACGTCAGGAACAGTAAGTGTATGTGTTCTCTCTCCCTCTCTCTCTGGACAGCCACAGCGTGCCCGTTTTGTAGTACCAAAAGGCCTCCCCCAGGGTCACGGTCACCCTGAAGCTGGACCACCTGCCAGGCGCCCAGGAAAGGTCCCCTCGTGCGGGCTGGCAATGGCGCTCTCACTATACCCCCTCCCGACCCTCTCCAAACCGGCCAAGCCTCCTCCTGGCAAGCAGCAGCGCCTGGCGGCTTTCAATGCGAGGCCCCGGCCACGTGAGCACATGAGACTTGAGATGCCATCCCTCGGCATCACGTTCGCCACGCCCTCCCCCGCCCCTTTCAAGCCACCCACCAGATGCTCGACATCCAACATCTCCCCTCCTCACTGAGGGCCAGATAATGAGCTGAGCGGGCTAGACGGGGAGAGAAAGCAGCAGTGTTCGGGGAAGAGAGCTGGGTGTGGAGTCTGAGGGTCTGCAGATAGACAAAAACGAGAGAAAACTTGTGAAACTGAGCAAACCTGGAGAAAAGGACAAGGAAGGGCGTCTTCCTGGAGAAGTGAAGCACCTACGTGCATGGAGCTGACGTAGGGCCAGCACAGACAGGCAGCCACCCGCGAATTCATGTGACAGTGCTGACCGGGCACCCCCCATGCCCCACACACTGTGCGCTGAGGCCGGGGAGGCAGAAACCAGCAGCCCATCCGTCCTCAGAAAGTCCAGCCTAGCGATGCCTACTCAGGCCTGCTCTTCTCAAGTAGGAGGGCTTCCAGAATCCTTTACATAAGAGTAATACCTTTAAAAAGGTATAAAATAAACAAGGGAAGTCCCCACAATCCCTAGTCCCTGTCCCCAAGGTTACACGTTCACACAGGGTAGGGCAGCATCCGTGCACACAGCCACACACAAATAGATATACAGACAGACACAAGTGTGCGCATGTATATATGCAGGCACAGCCTGTGGTTCAACACCTCCAACCCCCCAGAGGTTGACAAGCTACAACCACAGGCCTGGCAGGAGCTAAGAATAAGACAGTTACAGCAGAGCAAGTTCTCAGGCAGGGGAAGGAGCTGGGTACCTCTGCGGCTTAGAAAACAGATAAACCAGGATTTGAATTCTCACCCATCACTGACCTTGTGCCCTGGGCAAGTTGCTTGACCTGGCTAAGCCTCACTTTCCTCATCTGTAAAATGGGGAACACTGCAGTAGCGACCTCAAAGATGGCTGAAGGGATTCACAGGATGGTGCACATTAAAAGCAGCTGGCATGGTACATCACTAATGACAGCTATTATTTGTGTTGACACCCGTCACCACCACTTTCACCCTCCCCGTGGCAGGGGTAAGCAAGGGTAATGCTCTCCTAGCATGAGACCACAAGAAATCACCTCTAAGTTAAGGTAATAGGAGGCATGTGACTGAAAAATATGTATTTCTCATAAAACTATGAACGGGTTCCCAAAAGAAAACGAATCCTCTGGTTGGCAGGATAGTTTCATTTTAGACCCTCTTTGAAAAGGCTGGCTGGAGCTTCCCCATCCCTGCCCCATGCACATGTAATTATTCTTGAAATCAAAGGTTCCTCACTTCCAGGACAAGCCTGCAGAAAACAGGGGGAAGAGAGAAACCCTCACCTGCAGCCACTAGCTGATGAGGAAGACCTGAGTTTTCCACAGGGAGGGGAGGCAGGTTTTAGGAAAATGGGAAACCTAGGGATACGTGTGGGGGAGGACTTGAAGAGAGCTTCGGGAAATGGGGGTAAAAGGGAGAGTGAGAAAATGAGGGTGGCCTGCCTGGGACATCCCAGACACCCAAGACAGCCCGGGAGCATCCTGATTGGCACACTTCCATTCTGGAAGCCTGGCAGTGACACTTCCCTTTCTGCACGCTAGGGATCGTGAAAGCCAGACAAGGGACCCAGCGCCCCACTCCCTCTCCCCGACTCCGCACAGCCCTCCTCAGCCACCCACTTAATCTTAATTACCATCCAGGGGACATTTGCTCGGGGGAAAGGCAGGCAATGTCACCTGCAACTGGAAGAGCGGGGGTGCCCGTGTCCTCATGGGCAGCCACCAGCAGGGATAAGCCCTCTCTGGGGGACACACCACGTCTCACCACCTCCAAACTGACCCGAGCCTCTGCACAGCAGGACGGCCTCCTAAGCAGTGTCCCTGCCACACCCCTGCCTCCTCATGGTTTATTCTCGACACAAACAGAGTGACCCTTTGAAAACATAAACCAAAAACTTGCAGGACGTACACAAAAAGAGTGAATTTTCCTGTATGCAGAGCATACATACCCAGCTGGAGGAAAACAGGCTGCATCCCAGATCTTCCTCCAGAAGGAAGCTGGAGAAATACCCTGATGGATAACAGAAGACGACTCCGCCTGAGTAGTGACCTTATTATACAGAAGCCAGCAGCGGGAAGAGGAGAAAGTATTCAGCCAGTGGCCTGAGACACCGCAGAACCCTTCAGGATGGAGCTGGGGACAGCCCTGGGATCTGGCAGCAAGAGTGCCGTGGGCACCTAGGACGGTACCTGGGGGCCCGGCAAAGTCTCTCAGATGAGACGCTTTGACTCTACAGGTAGGTGAAGCAGAAGCACAAAAGCCAGGCCATGAATTTCATCCAGTGAGGACCTGGTGTGACCCTCTGGGCAGACTGGGGAGTGTCACAGCCTGGAGGACACTGATGAGACTCAACAACTAAATGCAGGGAGGGATCCTGGGCTGAACCCTGGAGCAGGGGAACTGGTGACATCTGGAAAAGGCTGCTAGCTTAGTTCATAGTGTCGTACCTAAACTAACTCACCCAGGTTAATTTGATAACTGTACTGTGGTTACGTGAGTCAACAGGGAAGCTGGGTGAATGGTATGTGTAAATGCTATGCGCGGTTTGGCAAAGTTCTGTGAGTCTAAAGTTATTTCAAAATAAAAAGTTAAATTTAAAAAGGGATCCTACACCCTCACAACCCCTCAATACACACACACAAGCTCCACCGCCAGGCCTGATGCCTGGGACTCACCATTTCCCGCACAAACCACGATTCAAGGGTTGTGCTCTGGGGTGTTGAGGTTCGGGCATTTTACGCCTACTACGTGTGGGCCAAACACACACCGTCTACAGTAGTCAGAGGATCGGACAGAAGGCAGTTTCCTATAAAGAGCAGAGGGTCCCTCCCTCCCTCCTAGTCCCTGCCAAGGGCAGAGGAAGTACTGGTGTGACTGGTGACGGCCCAGGTCATTGCCTGGACCACATCCGTCAGAAGCATCACCAGGTGTCACAGGTGACACGCCTGTCCAGGGCCCCCTCCTCTCCCCACTGCTGCTTTGAGACCCACAGGGTGGACAAGGCCCCTGCTTGGGCTCAGCCGGCTCTGACTCCCACCTGCACCCAAGAGTGCACCTGGCATGCATGGCCCTGGGCACTGTCGCTGCCAGAGGAAGGCAAGGACCCACAATACGGAGCGAGCGCGGGGGCGGCCCCAGTGGGCTAGGAGGCCATCACTTGCTTCAACCAATGTTGACCAGAGAGCCCTGGAGTGGGTGACAGGCACGGGCCGGCTCATAGCGAGGGTCCGTTATCCTCCTCTGCTGCTCCTCCTGTGACCAGGTGCTTCAGAAACCTCGAGGTGAAAAGGAGGTTGGCGCAACAGGACACCCACACTCTTGGGCCCTCCTGACAAGTAACACTGAGTCCTGACCCACCGTGTACAGCCTGGCGCTTCCCACCAAATTAGGAAGGACGCTGTCTCTGGAGAGTAAGGCAGGGTGGGCAAGGCCGGGCTGCAGAAGGGGAGCAGAAGCAGCGGCAGCAGCAGGACAAAGTCGACGAGGAGCAGAGGGCATGCCCCGCGGGGTGAGCCGGGTGAGCGCGGGTTTAAGGGAAACACCCACCGAGTTGTAGGTTGTGTCCCAGTGCCATTCCACATTCCGTGGCGAATACGGCAGCGCGAGGGGTGGGAGGGTGCCAAAGGCCGCGTAGAACACGACATCTTCACATCAAACTATATGAATAGATTTTGGTTTCAAGACAATGAACTAGGTCGACACATATGCTTTCCCCTCTTCTAATCTTGTTGAAATGAAAAATAAGAAGACTGAGAAATCTGTTGCAATGTTGAAGTACAGGGAATGATGACAACAACAAACCAAAAATTAAGAATTCCTAGAAGATTTGAAGCAGATGGAATCGGATAGAGAAGAAAGCTCTGAGTGTTAGACATCTGGCCATAAAATCAACTGTTTCCTCTATCCAAACAATAACCAGCTAGAAAATGTAATGGCACAAGGGCCTACTAAGAAAAGAAAAAAAAATACATAGAAGTAAACTGTAAAAGAAATGTACAAAAATCATTTGAAGCAAATTATTAAACTTTACTTATAGACAAAAAAAGAAGACTTAAATCAAAGGAGAGACATTTCACTCCTTCTGAATAAGGAGATGATATTGTAAAGACATCAGTTCTCCCCAGCTGATCTATAAACAAAATGCAAATTCACTCTAAATCCTAAGAGGATTCATTTCGGAATTCAACAAGTTGATTTAAAACTTTGGGGCTTCCCTGGTGGCACAGTGGTTGAGTCCGCCTGCCGATGCAAGGGATATGGATTCGTGCCCGGTCCAGGAAGATCCCACATGCCATGGAGCAGCTGGGCCCGTGAGCCACGGCCACTGAGCCTGCGCATCCGGAGCCTGTGCTCCGCAGCGGGAGAGGCCACAACAGTGAGAGGCCCACGTACCGCCAAAAAAAAAAAAAAAAAAAAAACTTTGTCTGGAAGAATAATTAAAAATAGCTAAGAAGTTTTCAAAAAATAAGTGTAATGAGACGGCACCTGTCCTTTCAGGAAGCCGCAGCTGGTGATAAATGGTCAGCAGGACAGAACACAGTGCAGAAAAATAGGATCAAGTATAGCTGAGAATTAATATCTGATCAAGATGGCATTTCAAACAGTGGGAAAGAATGGATTATTCAATAAATGTTGATGAAACAATTTTCTATTCACTTGGGGGGATTTATTTTAAATTTTACCCAGTATCACTTATAAGAATAAATCTTTGATAAAGATTTAACCAAACCAAAAAATTGCCATAAAAATACCAAAGGAGGGACTTCCCTGGTGGTCCAGTGGTTAAGAATCCACCTTCCAGTGCAGGGGACGTGGGTTTGATCCCTGGTCAGGGAACTAAGATCCCACATGCCGCAAGGCAACTAAGCCTGCACGCCGCAACTAGAGAGCCCACGTGCCTCAGCGAAGAGCCCACACACTGCAAGGAAAGATTCCCACATGCCCCAATGAAGATCCCACGTGCCACAACTAAGACCCGACGCAGCCAAATAAATAAATTTTAAAAAATAAATAAATAAAGCTCTAAGAAAAAAAAATACCAAAGGAAACACAAGTCATTATTCATTTTTATTGTCCCAGGGTGAAGTCCTCTCTAGGGTGATACAAAAGCTAGAAAACAAAGGAAACTATTCGCAGATTTAACTATGTGAAAAATTAAAACTTCTGTATAGGAAAAGACATCATGAAAGAAGTGAAAGTCAGTCAGTAAACAGGACAGGGTTCTGAAATGCCACATGAGATGATGAAGTTCTCTTAATACAGAAAGAAGCCCCCCAGGAGTTCTGGATCACTCTCTGCAGAGTGGCCTTGGGCAGGTAGATCAGTATTTACAGACAGAGAAAGATGTCCACAGATTCAGGACATATTCACTCTTATTCATTTGTTCATTCATTCAACAAAAAGTTACCAGAAGTCTAGTATGTGTCAGGTACTATTCTAGGTGCTGGGCATAAAGCAGTGACGAAAAAGCCAGAAATCCCCCAGTACATTCTAGTGGGGGAAACGGACAATAAATAAAGCATTCAGTAAGATACATGGTCTATAAGCTGGTGATAAAAGAGAAAAAAGTAAAGCAGAGAAAGGGTATAGGCAGAGTGGGGAGGGGGAGGGGTTACAATTTTAAATGGGGGCAGTGGTCTGAGAAGTGCTCACTGAGAAAACGACATCTGGACATGTTTTGAAATATCTGCGCATACATGTGAACACTCACACAAAAGTCTAGAAGGATATGTACTCAAGTCTTAACGTCAATGCTTCTTACAGGTGTCATTGTACGGCACTTTTACTTTCTACTTTTTGTACACTTCAGTATTGCCTGATTTCTTTTAAAATAACTATGGAACACTTATTGTGAGCAACACAGCATTTGGAGGGAAAACTGAAAGTGAATTTCCAGAGACAAGCACTTGACGGATGCTCCCACCGGCAGGGATCAGACGTAGGAGGTTGGAGTCGGATGTCTGGTGCTCTGGCGCCACCTGGTGGCCACCTCCTAACTGATCAATCTCATTTCCAATCCCCTCAAGGTATCAATAAAAAAGAGGCAAGACACACAATAACTGTATAAAAACCTATCTGCCCTGTGGACAGGGACTGGAAACGAAATGGGCAACATAAACAGTTTGATTTGTTGGGGTAGCATGGTCACGGTGGGATTTATTTAGCTTGGCTCTTCAATCATAGTTCTATGATGACATTTCGTTCCTTTGTGTTAACTGCAACGGAGCAGTTCTACGGGGCAGCTGAAGGTACTCACAGAAATGGAGTGAGAGGCGGGGTGGGCAACACAGAGCCATAACCCAGGCCATCTGCACGTGTGTCCCCAAGAAGTTTGGGGGTTCACAGAGTGACAGGACCTCAGGTCACACAGTGGTTGGAGGTGGAGGGGTCTTCCCCAATGGGAGTGCCTGGAGGACGAGGTCCCAGGAGTCTGGCTGGGAGGGGCAGCCATATCCGGGCCCTCAAATGATTAACCACTAACTGAGCACGTGCACAGACCACCAAACCGGAGCCTCCTCGCCAAAGCCCAGAGGAAACAGACATCCCATGAGTGATGAGGAAGTGACACTGATCTCAGCGAGGACTCTGCCTGGAATAGTCTCCCCCTCTCCGCCATCCTTTGGCCCCTCTTCCATGTGCCCTCACTCAGCCCGCTGTACCCCTGTCACTCTGACAAGAAAGTGCTCTTGCCGGGCATCTCCCTGCTAGACCATGAGCTCTGGAAGGCGAGAGTCACACCTACTCATTCACCCTCGGAGAGCTCAGGTTTGAGTCCTATGTGACAGCAGGCAAGTGCCCCTCTAAGCTTCAGTTTCTGCGTGGAGATACAGGACTGTCCTCCCCTCGTGTGGTTATGGCAAGGACAACTAATAGCACCAGCTGGCACTCGGGAGTGGTGATGGGCACCAGGCAGCTGTCTAAGCGTTTTATATGCATTAAGTTCCTGAACTGAGGCCACCTCTGTGGAGTGTTGATCACAGTGCCTGGCACGGGGTAAGTGCTCAAACATTGTTATTTTATTCCCAGTTCCCAACACAGTACCCAGCACTCTGCTGTGTTCTCAGTAAAAATGAATGAACTACTCCCCCAGCCGACTACAGGTGGGGCAAGTTCAGGGCAAGACGGCGATGCTTAAGCGGCCCATCAGCACCCCCAGGCACATGGACTGCACAAAGGGACTTCAAGGAGAGCATCCCTGCAGGACTGGGGAGGGTGGGGGACGCAGGGAGAAGTGATGCAAACTCCTGGGGTGGGGGCAGGGGAAGCAGCAATGCTCTGGGCTCAGGTTCAGCTCAGGTAGAAGCTGCCACCCAGGAGGGGCCTCAGTGAAAAGTGGGTGGGACTTGCCTTAACAATCCCTCCAGCCCTGATCCCAGGTGGTCAAGGCCGTGGTCCTCGCAGTAGAGGGTCGGTAGGCAAGGTCACTGAGGGAAGCTGGTGTGAGGGAAGGAAGGGGGCTGAGAGGTACCCAACCCACTGAGTCACAGGCACTACCCTGGGGGGACAGGGCAGTGCATCCCTCTGCAGGCCCCTCCCCAACCCAGCCCCTTGGAAGGGGCTTCCAGCCAAGGAAGGAGAGACGTGCACACTAGATAGAACAGGTGCCAGAAGGGCGGTAGAGTGGCTGGTGGCCACGCCCACCGTGCTGTCCCCCGCAGCCAGGTGTGCTCAGGGGCTGGTTCTCTCCCTGGAACCATCCTCGTCCCTCCTCTCCTCCCCGCTCCTTCCTGCCCTTTTCCAGCCTCATTTTCAATGTCACGTCCTCTGGGACCCCTTCTGTGACGCCTGACTATGTTGTGTCCTTCTCCTACAGGCTTTTGGAGCACCCAGACTCTTCTTAGAGCTCGTCCTATTTGTCTTGAGTTACGTTCGTCCTCCCTGGACGGTCACGGCTGTGGCCACGCTCAGCTGCCTCCCCAAGATTTCCAGCGAGAGGGTCACGCAGGCAGCATCAGGAGCGGCCCACGGCTTCTGTGGCTCACAGACCCTTTTCTGAGTAGCCCCACTTCACATGCTTCCCATCTCTGACTCTGAGGTTACGATAGGGCAGAGCCTTTCTCCTGATCAGGGAGGACCACTGCTGATGCCTATTTATGTGCGGTTCAAGAATGAGAGGTCAATGCTAATACAACTGACAGCCTAAACCTTCATCTTTCTTTTTTTTTGGCCATGCCACACAGCATGCAGGACCTTAGTTCCCCGACCAGGGATCAAACCTGGGCCCCTGGCAGAGGAAGCATGGAGTCCTAATCACTGGACTGCCAGGGAAGTCCTAAAACTTCGTCTTATAAAAAAGAAAACTCAAGTCTCCTTGCTTACAGATGTTTTATAAAGGCAATCTCAAAAGAAACAAATGACAAAAAGGAAGGTGCAGCAATTTATCTGGGTTGTTTCTTGATATTTCATCACTCTAAATTATACTTTATCGGACTTCCTATTTAAACTACAAAAGCAACATATCTTTGCTGTTATAAGCCAAACCCAAGAGGTATGTACAAATAAAAAGCCATGAAACCACCCTCCCCCAATGCCGACCCCCTTCCACCCACCTAAGGCAATCACAGTGGGCAGCCAGGAGTACACGCCTCCAAGCCTTTGTGCCAAGCAACATAAATACCTGTAAACAAGTGGGACTAGACCAGAACCCAAGGTTGTACCCTCAAACGCCTGGGGGGCCCAGCAGATGATGTCACGGCGAAGCTACAGGTGTCACAGAATAAAGACAGATGGGGCCTGTGGCCAACTACGCCACTTAAAGCTTTCCATTTTGAACATTTGGAAAGCACTGAACTGGCCATACAAGGCATCTGAGAGAGAGACTGGACAGTGCTCCTTGGATAGAGTAGCAGGGTTAGTAAGAGCTCAGATTATGAAGACCTGGTAACATCCTGGGTCCAGTGTCTATTGGCTAGGTCACCGTTAAGAAAGTCACTTAGTCTCTGTGCTTCAAATTCATCCTCTGAAAAGAGGCAATCCAACAGTCCCTTCTTTGTAAGTTCACTGTGAGAAGAGAATAATGTAAAGCACTTAGCACTCGCCTGGCACACACTATTACTGGCCACCAGTCTGCAACCACTGCTGGAGACATTATTCTGCAATTTGTTTTTTAAACCTAACAATGTGTCATGGGCTTCCCTCATGTCAAGATAGAGAGAGCTGGATCCTTCTTAATAACTGCCTAATACATGGCTGATGGGGGCTCCCATTCCTTCCACTTTTTTGCCACTACAAACAGTGGCGCAGAAAACAGCTTTGTACTGCTTTTTGCATTGGTGCTTTATTTCTGCAGGAATTGCTGCTGGGTTGACAGATATGGACATTTAATACTCATTAAATATTTTCAATTATATTCCCCCAAAGTTAGAACAATTCATACTCCCAACAGCAATGTAAGGGAGCACTCACTTCCCCCAATCACTTGCTAACATTGGATTTTATCAATCTTTGTAACATTTTGCCACTTTAAAAGGTAAAAAAGAAAACTATTGTTTTTATTTGCATTCTGCTAGTGATGATCTTTTGAGGCAGAGATTTCCAACTTCTTTCTTTCTCCTTTTCTTCTTCAGCAAGAAAACTCCTATTTTTAGCTAAGCACACTCCATGCTCCCTTGCAGCTCAGTGTGGCTAAGCTTCACTCGGTGAGGTGTAAATGTTAGTGCTGTGTGAGACTTCTGAGAAGTATCTGAAAGGGAAGGGGCACACCCTTCTTCTCCCCTTTCTCCTTCTGGCTTCTGGAATGCAGATGTGATGACTGGAGCTCAAGCAGCCATCTTGAGTCAGGCGGCAATCTGCTATGGCTGGAAGAGCAGCGAGATATAAGGAACCTGGCGGCTCTGTGATGACTTTGATTCTACCACACCAACCTCTTTACTTTTTCATGAAATGATATAAACCCTTATATGTTTAAGTCATCGTTATTCCGGGGTTATCCACTACATGCAACAAAATCTATTCCTAACCAATACACCTTCTGAGTCCCAAAAGTCAAAATTGAAACTTTATTTCTCTTTTTTGTAATACACATAAATAACAATGCCTTTATGTTTTATTTGCCCTGTGTTTATTTAAGTCTCTTAAAAGTGGAACACTCATTTCCCCACTCTCCCATTCTTTCTCCCAAAGCCTTGGGTTTTACAGAGATAGTTTAGAATTTTTATTTTCAGCCTGTTATGTTTTCCCATACAGTTCTCCTCTATTTTGAAAGTTCTTAATAACACACAATAAAAATTCTAGGGCTTCCCTGGTGGCGCAGTGGTTGGGAGTCCGCCTGCCGATGCAGGGGACATGGATTCGTGCCCCAGTCCGGGAAGATCCCACATGCCGCGGAGCGGCTAGGCCCGTGAGCCATGGCTGCTGAGGCTGTGCGTCCGGAGCCTGTGCTCCGCAATGGGAGAGGCCACAACAGTGAGAGGCCTGCGTACAGCAAAAAAAAAAAAAAAAAAAAAAATTCTAACTCACAGTAGCAATATCCAATGAGATTAATCTCTGTGCACTAAAGGGTGCACCACAGCTCACTGCTTCCTGTACTCTCCATGTCCCCCACCCCAGAATCTCTGCTCTAACTGTCTTTTGGTTAGAGAACTTCACTGGGCGTTTTCTTCAGGCACACCTACCAGATGACGTATGCTTTATGTCCTCACGCGTGTGAAGTGTCTTTCTTTCGCAATGACCAGGAGTGACACCTCGGCTGGCTCAGCGAGGGCTGTGGCCCCGTCTCCAACAGTCTGGAGACCCCGGACCACCGTCTTCCGGCCTCCAGGGCTGCATGTGGGAGGCCCAATAAGAGCCTAATTCTCTCTCCTTTGAAAACAGCCTGTTCTTTCTTCCTACAAAACTTTAAGATTTTTCTTTCTTCTTGGAGTTTAGAAATTTTACTAGAAAGTAGGTCTAAGTGTTGGGCTTTGCGTGGGATGAATGGATCCATTTAATCTGAAGAATCAAATCTGTCTTCAATTCAGTGACATTTTCTTTTATTGTTTTCCTATTACTCCTCCATCTATTCCTTTTTCTCCTTCTGGAACTCCCATGACTCCATGGCAGGTCCCCTGGATAAGGTCTCCAAGGCCTTTCCTCATGGACAGTGTCTCACATTTTAATTCATTATTTCCATTTCTTTTTATTATTGTTCTGGGTTGTGAGGCATTTCTTCTACTTGACCTTCCAAACCACCAATTTCAGTTCTTAAATTGATTTTTAAATTCAAAAGCCATGTTTTTTAGTTCCAGCAAGCCTCTTTAAATGCGTCCCCCTAGGATCTCTCTCCTTGTAAAGTTCTTACACATCCTCTCCTTCCATCCTGCCTCAAAGAAGCCACTGCTCCAAGTGTGAAGCCTGGCTTCCCTCTTTCTCCAGCTAAGATCCCACAAAGCCGTCATGTGTCTTTGCCTGCTGAAGGGTGCAGGTTCACACAGCCCCTGTTCATGGCAGACCGCTCGAGCTTCTGTGGCAGTGACAAGCCTGAGGCCCTGTATGACCTGACAGCCTCTGTTCAAGGGGACCCAAGTGAAATGAGGTGTCAAACTGTGATCTTCCTGCTGAGAAGTGGGGAGGAGACCCTCTGCCCTTTGGTCCCCTAGTGATGATGGGGGAGAGGCAGTCCTCTCCCAGCTTCATGGACAGGGAGCAATTCCGCCCAGATCCCCTGGGATCGGCAAGATCGGGCAGTCCCTCGGAGGGCATAGGACGCAAGTGGGCAGTTGCAGCCCCTCTCGTGGAATCCAGTTCTAATCAGCCTCAAAAGCACAGACAGAGGAGAGGAACTACATTTCTAGAACTAGATTGACCTAGAGTCAAATATCAACTCTGACACTTACTTGCTGTGTGATCACAGGGAAATTACTTATCTCTGAGTCTCAGTTTTCTCATATGCTCTTACCTTTAAACCAACAGTTATTTCCAGCATCCTCCTTAGGGGAACCAATCCCTCCGATACGTAAGTTTCAGGGAACTTGCTTCCTCTAAGCACTGTATGAATGACTTGCACTGTAGTTAATCATGCAATATCAAGGAAGGGAGACTGGGGCCCTGGCAGGAGAGCATCAGAAACTTTACCATCTGCCTCTTTGTGAAAGTAGGTTGACAGAAGGGTAAGGCTACTAGAAGAATCTGAAAAATATTGTAATATTTCAGCTTTTAGCATTTTTGTGGCTGCTCCTACCTGAATAAAATCTCCTAGGATTCTTCTAGGCAAATACTCGCTGCCTCTCCCCCTATTACCTTACGGTATCTCAAGACTTGAGGACCATGGCTGCAAAGGGGATGGATGCTGGGAGCCATGAGAGAGTCCATGTTGGTTCCAGTCTAGTAAAATTTATGGAGCACCTATTATGTATAAGGCATTGAGCAAGGCACTGCACAGAATACAATAATGAGCAAGACACAATCCCTGCCTTAAAAGAGCTTGAAGTCTAGTCAAGGAGCTAAGGCAGGAGGTACAAGGGACATCAAAAAAGCACAATGCAATGCGGATCATGGCCAGGGCCATGAGAGAGGGTTGAAACAAGTGTCCGGACAATTTAAAAGGAGGAGCGCTCCAGTGAGTTGGGGAGTGCAGAAAAGCATTCTTGGAAGAGGTGCCGGATGAGGTGGGCTGAATCTCGGGGAGCAAGAATTGGGGGTTGGGGGGGGAGAGGGAGGCAGGGGGTTGACGAGTAGATTATAGAGTCTCTTGAAGACGATGATCAAGTCTTATGCCTTGAATCGTATAAGATTCCTTATATCTTCATATTCCTTCACCCATCCTCCCAGGGCCAAGCGTAACTCACACAATGAGCCGGCCCTCTCTGATGAAGGGTCTGAAGCAAGGACAGCCAAAAGTGAGGAGGGGAGCTGAACCGAGAGAGGGGAGGGGCTTGTGGGGAGGTACAAGGACCTGACTGAGGTTGAGAGAAAGGAGGTCGCCCAAGTCACCCCAACTGCTGGGAGGCCGATACAGAATGTTTGTCTTCTGAGCAACAGGAGCAAAAGGATGACAGCAAAACAGGGTGGCAACAGGTGGTCTTGCACGAGGAGGAGGCAGAGAGAGAAAGAAAGGAAAAAACCCTTGATACAAGAACCAGTGGTGAAAACCCCAGAGCTTAATTCATCTGGCGAGAAGAAGCCCCTAAAACACCCTCTGCGTGTGGCTCACTGAGGATGCCTGATGTCCCGAAAGCCCCTGTGCCCTCCTTGACCCTGCAGACTCGCTGACAGCAGGTTCCTCTGACTGCAACAGGACCCGGCTCACCCGTACCAGCTGCACCTCTGGGTGCCACAGCCTGGCTCTCTGCTCAAGAGGGCACAGGTCACTAGGGTCAGTGAACCCACTTACCAGGAACACATGTTGGGCTTCATAATCCCAGGCCAATAGGATAAACCATCCCAGCACGTCTCTTTCCAAACAGTAGCCGCTGTAAAAAGTAGGGGGGATAATTCCATTTACACGATGTTCCAGACGGTAAGACTTGTTTCTCAAGGCTCAGCAAGGTCAGACCAACTATAGTGCTAGAAGATCTGATTTGAATCTGTTCTTTGAAATGTCAAAAACCTTCCCCATAGATCAATATGTGATATCATTAGCCTATCAGGTAGCAGAGCCTGTCCTAAGATCACCGGAATTAACTTCAACTTCTTCGGTCACTATTCTCCTTTCCCACTATGCTTTGGATACATGCTGTGGTAAGCATGGGAGGGTCCTCCTGGGGACCCCTGCCTCAGAGTGCATGCCAGGGAGGCAGTGCCCAGCCCACCCAGCACAGGGGGCAGCCTCTCAGCCGCCCACTGGCACAGACAAGCATCCTGCACCCGGCGCCTGCAGAGGGCCCCGGGGCTGGTTTGTTTTCCTTCCTCCAAAGCACCCCCTCCCTCCGCCCCCCACAGCCAGGTGGGCAGCTTCATGACCTCCTTCACTGCGGAAAGCTGCCTTCGGCTCCTTCGGTTCCTTCCTTTAACCTAAATGTTTCCGCGTCTTCTCCTGACCCCCCGCTCCCACCTCTGAGGAAGAGGCGTCCACCGGAGACCCAGGGCCGGCACCCTCCTCAGTCTCCTGAGGCACCTCAGTCTCCTCCACTCTCTCGGCCTGAGAACATCCACAGTTCTCCCAGTCTTCCAAAGAGCTTCGGCCCTTGAACTCCAGGCTGCTTCCTCCCCACCACCCACGGCAACACCCCGCCCGACTTCGGGTCAGCAGGACAGCCTAACGGCTGAGGCTCAGGCTAGTGGCCGAGCTCTCGGTAGCCTCCAACATGGCTCACCAGTCCCTCTTTCAGGAAACTCATCAGCAGCCTCAAACAATGACCTCGTGCTTCTCCTCCTGTCTCCTCGGCCTCTCTGGCCACCTCTGCTGGTTCCTTTCTTCTGCTCACCCCCTTCCACAGCTGCCTCGCAGCCCCTCCCCCCAGGAACCCAAGGCACTCAGAGGCCAGGCCCTGCCTCCCTCTCCAGCTTCAGGCCACCCTCCCCTGGCCCACACTTCGCGCTCCAGCAGCAGGAAACCAACCCAAACACAGGCCGCCGACCGAACCGACTGAGGCCCCCGCTCGCCACCTGCTTCCCACAGCCAGGACCGGCTCGGGCTGCCCCCTTTTGCTGCGACCTTGAGTCACAGCTAATCAAACTTTCAGATCCTTCACTCCCAACGGCTGAGAAAACATTAAGCAAGCACCTCTAACATACATATGTTTATTTGTAAATTAAATATATGTTCTAAAGTACCGACATGTTCTATACATTACAAAACAAATGCAAACACTTGAAGGAAGAGATAAAGATGAAATATGTTCAATTATTTTATTCTATAAGACAAAAAACTTTCCTTCTCATTATTAATAATAATTTTAGCGAGAGCAATGTGACTGCTATGCTTTCTTTGACAGAGTTTTAAATAAACTTTACATGGAAGGACAGCACATGTGCAGAAGAATGTATACAATAATACAATATCAGCGCACAGGTCAAAGGATTCCCGCAAAGTGAACATACCCGTGTAACAGCACCCAGATGGAGGAACATCACGAGCCCCCCACCACCCACCGCACCCCCTTTGATCTTTACCTGCCTCCCAAGGGTGGTCACCACTCTGGTTTCTAACAGCAGAGATTACTTCTGTCCGTTTAAACTTTATACGAATGGAGCCATACGGTACACAACCTTTTGTGCCTGAATGAACATTATGCTTGTGAAATTCATCCTGATTTTTCATTTTTCATGGTTGTTCATGAACTCATACTGATCACAGGTTCCCACTGTGGGAGGTGACCCTGCATCTGTCCACTCTGCTACTGATGGACACTGGGATTGTCTCCAGTCTGGGCTATCACAGGTGGTGCTGCTGTAACACTCTTGAGCGGTGCCACGTGGTAACACATTTGCATGCCTTCCTGTTGGGTTGATGCCCAAGAGCAGAACTGCTGGGTCATAAGGTGAGTACGTGTTCAGTTTTGGTAGATGATGCCAAACAGTTTTCCAAAGTGGCTAAACCAATTTACACTCCCATCAGCAGGGTATGAGCATTCTGGCTGCTCGGCATCTTGGCCAGCACTTGATATAGTTTTTTTTTTTTTTTTCATTTTAGCCATCCTGGTCAGTAAGATATCACAAAGTAAGTATTACGATCACTTTTAAAGGAGATTGAAATCAGTGCTTCTTTCAAGCTCACAACACTAAGGTGAATCAGAGCAGGAACCCAGGTCTTCTGACTCCGAATAGCATACTGTTTCTACTTGCAATGAAATACTATTTCCAACATAAACACCCCAACAAGAGGCTAACGCACTGATAAAAAGAACGTGCTTATGGACTATGCCAATCCCAACACCTGACTCATGACAGGAAAGAAAGAATAAAAGGGTCTATCAACCCAACTTTGAAACAGACATATATAAAAAGTCTGGAGATGTTTCCATCCCTCGCATTTGTACAGTTCTTTATAGAGTACAGACTGTGTTCACATGCATGATCTCTGGTTTGAGCAGGAATTTTATTCCTGCTTTTTCTGTTAATTAAGGTTTAATGTTATATCTTCTTTTCATAATTCATTTGTATTCTATTTTATAATCATAATCACAATCATTTAGAAATAACTTTATATTTGAATGGTTCCACTCTGACTGCCAATCCTTTCCTACTCTGACTTGTCCATTCATGGGCTTTCATTTTGACTCACCTCTCAGTTACTGGACCATGCCTTCCAGTGATTTTTTCCCCCCAGAAATGGTGTGTGGGTGTGGCAAAAGCTACACTCAAGGTGTGTCCTTGTAAGACTGAAATGAATTTCTGTTGCCATCAAATGTGAAATAAAACTTGGCTGAGTATGAAATTCTTGGGTCACAACCCTTCCCTCAAAACTCAATGAGTGCTGCTCCACTGCCTCTGGCACCTGTGCTGTAGACAAGCCTGAGCCTAGCCTAGTTTTTTTTTTTCTTGGATTTAAAGGTTCCTCCTACCAGAATGCTAATGGTATCCTCTCACTATCCTTGAAATTAAAACAAACACAAAAAACAAAAAAACTTCACCTGGATATCTGAAGTGTTAGCTAATTTTGTTACTTTTGCCTGGTTCGTGATGAGCCCTTATAATGTATGGATTCAGGTCCTTCTTCGGTTCAGGAAAATTGAGGATTTGCTCTGGTCTCCAGTCTGGTCCATCATCCACATCTGCGGTCTCCTCTGTTGCTTTCCTGTCCCTTGTGAAACTGGCAGTTTGTCCTCCTCCTGACACTTTGAATTTCTGCAGTGCCACTAATTTCAGTGCTGGCATACGTGATTTATTTCCCCACGTTCTTTAAGTCCACAAGCTCCTGCTTCACCTCAGTCTGTTGACTCATCATTTCGTCTTTCATAGCACCTATAACTTCTCTGAGAGGACAAAGAAGATGATGTTTGAAATTTACTTCAGTTTACTGAGTAAAAGTTTGGAAACTTCTTTCCCAAAGCCTGGTCTTCTCTATTTTTTGCACCCTTGTTTATTTCCCTTTATACTGCTGGATCGTTTCAGTGGGTCCTCTCTAGTTTAATTTTTCTATTTGTTCATTCTTGAATGAGGACAGATGAGACCTGGCCTGATATTTATCCAAAAATAGTGCAGATGGGCTCCCCTTGGTCCCCTCTCCATTTACCCTGGTGGATTCAAAGCTAAGGTCCAACACCATCTCCATCACTCATCAACGGCGACCACTCTTTAGTTAACGTCTTCACTTCTTTTGCCTATTTCCTCCTGTATAAAACTAGAAAGTTGAGCTAATCTTCAAATGTCTTTTAGCTCCACATTTTTATAATACTTTTATACATCATCTAGGTTTAAAATTTCATTAGTTTGGAACCAATTGTCAAGGATTTTGCTAAATATACGTATAAACAAAAAATACCCTATTTCTTAAGAAAGACTCGCTGTACTCAATTTTTAATTAAGAAAACCACAAATATTAAGCTCAAGAAACAGACTTCATTTGATTATACATAAGAAAAAAAGAGAATTATAAATAATTTATCAAGAGCTAGCAGAGTACATGCCCCAGGGATGTACTGGGTATGAAATGTGTACTAGAGGCAAAAGCTAAACACAAGCAACTGAGAGCAGCCTTTCTCTCCCATTCCACCTCCCCACTGCACCTTCAGTCTTGTCTAAACACGGCACACCAGGTGGAAAGACTGTGCCAGCTGACCGAGTCATGGCTGGGCCTGCCTTTCCGCAGCCCACAGCCATTCTACAGGGTAGCGTTGACCGAGAGCTTCCCGTTGCACACGCGTCTCCATGCATCGTCCCAATTGATCCTGACAACACCTGTTGGGAGACTCGGTCCTCCACGGTCTCTGGCACTCCAACCTGTCTTGGTGGGAGTGCCAAGAATGCAAGGTCCTGACCACCCTTTACCTAGGCCATTTCACAGGGTTGTGTTGCAGAGAGCAACCTTGAGAGATGCGATAATGTCTCCCTCGGGGACAAGGGGCAGCCTTGCTCACTGCCTGCCATAAAGCAGCAGGTTCCCCAGGCTTGTGTTTCTCAGGTGTGACACAAGGCACAGCATCCATCTGGGCCCAGAGTGTCACCTCCATGGGACTTGGGGGAAGGGAAACTGACACACACTGATGCTTATGCTGGTAATAAAGTCCTTTGTCTGACTCAGGAGTTATACATACCAAAAGACACCAAGTAGACAAGAAAGTTCTCCCTCCTAATTCCCCCTACTACCTGATCCAGTAACCTGCCTCTCCTAGATCTTACTACAGAATTCAATATACATCTCCCCACCTTTAACTCCATTTTTTTGTCCTTTACCTCAAACTCACCTAGAATCCACTGCAGTAGTGGTTAAGCTTATCAACTCTGTTCAGCATTGAAATCCAAATGCCCCAACATAATAATCATTCCTTCCCGGGCTTCTGTATAACTCCTGATATCTCATGAATTTAGCTCCTGGGTAAGTTACCAATGAACTGACTTCTTTTCCATTCATCTGTTTTCCTGCTTTTACCCAAGCGCCATGTGGGATTAATAAATTATTGCCTTACAGTAAGTTTTGAAGGCTCAACCATTTATAGGCTCCACATCTGTTAAATGGGGCCAGTCATGGTGAGGCTGGTCCCCAATATCCAGCCTCCTCTTCTTCTTCAGTAACAGAACTTCTGGTTTTTAGATGGACATATGGTTTCCCTGAATACAGGTTACATTTCCCAGCTTCCCTTACTGCCATGTGTGGCCATAAGACCAAGAGAAGGCCGATGGGATGCAAGAAGTGTCATGTGCAATTGCTGTAAAGGGGCCCTCAAAGGCTGCAATGTAGATGCAAAAGCTAGAGTTCCAGCAGCCACTCAGGCCACAAAGTGACCCTGGTCTTAGAAGCCATCCCCAAGATCACCTCCCGATGGAACAAGGCAGAAGGAACCTGGGTCTCTGACCATGTAGGCTCAATACTCTGAGCTGATTACCCTCCTGACTTCTCACACGTAAGACAGAAACTTCAATCTTATTTATGTCTTCATTATTTTGAGTTCTCTGTCATTCGTACCCTAACCTACAGAAATGGCTCCCTCATAAAGAGAATGATAAAAGGTTATATGAGAATATGTATCACAATAGATACCCATTTTTATATTCCCCCAACAAAGGGGCAAGCGCTGTTTTTACACAGAGCAGGCAACTCAAACATTCGCTGAAACAAACAGAATCTGGAAGAATGAGGCCATTTCACTGCCTTAAAATTTTTTTAACAATTTATTTTTCCAGATGAAAACCGCTATTTTATCAAGTTTCAGAAAATGTATCATTGGAATTGCATTAAATCTTTACCAATATTTGGAGATAGAGTATTGTCACTATTACTATGTTTAGACTTTCCTGGAAAGAGCCAGAAATTGATTGATTGACTCATTGATTTTCATCCTATCAATTCAAAACATTTAATATGAGGCTACTCTGTAATAAGCCTATTCATAAAAATGAGACTTTGTGGAGTTGACAAACAGACCTGAGGTAAATAACCTCTCATGCCACCTCCCCCAGTGCCCACCGAACACTGAGGGAGGTGAAAGAGGTGGTGCCAATCTCTATCGTCACTAAAGACTAAGGCTAATGTGCTACTCTGTCCTCATCACCTCCAGCTGTTGACCCACAATCCTCTTGCCTCGCTTCTTCACAGCCAATAACACTCCCCTGACCAAGGTTCCTGGGCCTGGGGCTTTTTCACCTTCCATCATGTAAACTTTCCTGTGATGCTCCACTGTCACCCTTATCCTCTCAGTGCTCCCGCCCGCCCGTAGGTGATGTTCACATGGCTCACCCTGTTATTGCTGAAGTTCTTTATTTCACACACTTGCTATATGGGTGGGGTTTAGTCCAGTGGAGATACCTGCAGAGGTCCTCAGCTGATGATGGTATCATCATCATCACTATCACTACTGTCATTTACTGAAGCAACACTCTGTGACAGATACTTTGGTAAGCACCTTACCCATAGGAATATACCACTTGGTCCTTACAATAATTCTCCAAGATGGGTATGGTTATCATTGGGTATTGTTTCAAGTGAGAAAACTGAGGCCCAAAGAAGTTAGATAACTTATCCAAGGACACACAGTCGATAAGAGTATCCTCCCTGGCTATGGCAGCAAGCCCTTGGGCAAAGGCGGGATTTGAACCCAGCTCAGTCTGACCCCCTACTCATAACCTTGCTGAGTAACTCCCACCTCCTCAACCATTTCTTTTTTTTTTTTTTTTTTTTTTTTTTTTTTGCTGTACGCGGGCCTCTCACCATTGTGGCCTCTCCCGTTGTGGAGCACAGGCTCCGGATGCGCAGGCTCAGCGGCCATGGCTCACGGGCCCAGCCGTTCCGCGGCATGTGGGATCCTCCTGGACCGGGGCACGAACCCGTGTCCCCTGCATCGGCAGGCGGACTCTCAACCACTGCGCCACCAGGGAAGCCCTCTCAACCATTTCTTTATGTTCCGTCCCACAGAGCTGAACATGTTATGTTCTGTAAGGTACATGCACTCCCATCTATCCATCTATTCCCTTCTCTTCGACTAAGCATTGGGCTTTCTCAACTAAACAAACATTAATCCCTTTTCTTCTTCCTTTCCTGAGGAACAAATGGCTTCATACCAGGATGGTTGGCCCTGGTATTAAGGACAGCTACTTCCCTCCAGGTATCCCTGATCCTGTCTCACTGCTCCTCAGCTGTGGCTTTCAGCACCAGGGTCAGTGGTAAGCAGGTCTCTGCCTCCGCCCTACACTCCTAGGTCTTTGGGTTCAGGGTGATCCTTACAATAGACATGTTGGATCACAGATCAGTCTCCCGCTGGCTCTCTCAGATTAATGGCTTCCCCAGATTCTGTTAGCTGATCTGAGGCATTCTGTCCTACCAGGGGGATGGAACTCCACTTTGGCAACTTGGGACCCTCCCTCCACCAGCCATCTGAGTAGATCTCAGGTCCTCTTATAACTCTAAGACCTTACTTGTAAGTTCTGGAAATTCTACAGCAGGCTCTTCCCTGTTACCCAAGCTCAGGACACATGGGGGACCAAGGATGCACTCCCAAGTCACAGGGCTCCCACACCACATTGGTCCAGGCCCAGTGGTTTCTCACCTTCAGAACTTCCTCCCACATGTCTTGTAGCTGCCTTTCCTGGGATCTAGACACATCCCCTTCCCACTGAGGTTGCAGACCCACCCTGAACCCCAAGAATGCCAGATGGGGCCCCAACTTTCCTGCTTCAGGAGCCAGAGATTTCAGTCCGAAGGGCCAGCAAGAGAAGGCAGGGGTGGATTTCTCGAGAAGGTTCTGAGAGAGGCTGAAGGGTTTAGAGACTGGATGCAGAGCCTCCTCTGCAGTCTTTCACACACGGAAGCAAAGGTCATTAAAACGACCTCTCTCATGTGGGAATGGCTCCGCTGTTAGGGAAAATAAGGGGGTTGGGGGTGGCACCAGAGCACTCAGCTTCCGGGGGGCAGGGGCAGAGGCCCTGCGGGGAGAGAGCTGGAGGGGATCCCGCCCCCACCAATTCCCACAGCATCACCTTCCTAGGCCGCTCCTTCCCCAGCTCTCCCACTGTGCCCCGGCCGCACACTGGCCCCCCCAGCAGTCCAGCCAGGACCTCTGGTCCCTACTCATAACCTTGCTGAGTAACTCCCACCTCCCCAAGGGCCACGGCTCTCTCTCCAGACCAGTGAGGCATCAGAACCACCTGTGAAAACCCTTCAACACACAGATGACCAGCCTCTCTCCCACAAACACCACGGAGGATTCTGCTCTGGTTCAGACCTCTCTCTGAGCTCCAGGCGAGCAGGCCAGCTGCCGGGTGCTGTCCCACAGGCGTTCCAAACTCAAAATGGCCAAAACCAAACTCACAACTTCCCCTCCCAGCTCAACACTCCTCTCACGTTCCTTATCCTGTGACTGTCCGGCACCTCACATCGCTAAGTGAGAAACCCTGGCACTGCCCGCCCTCCCTCCCATCCGCTAAATCTCCAAGGAGAGAGGCCTCTACCTCGGTTTCTCTCGAACCCACCTTCTCCTCTCCATCCCCATGGCTCCCTCACCCATCTCCCAAATGCCAGTCTCCTCCCATACCACCCATCCTCCACACCAGGAGTATATCTGAAGGAGTTTCTCTCCTCCTATAACTCTGCAACAAATCTCCACCGGCCACAGGAGAACATCCGAACTCCTAAGCACTGCCCGCGAGTCCCTCAGAGGACTGACCCCAAACCACCTTTCTGACCTGTTTCCTGCAACCCCACACAGCTCACCACACCTGAGCCGCAGCATGCTCTCTCCTGCTTCTGGACCCCTGTTATCTGTTTCCTCTGCCTGTGTTCCCCTGCACCTGGGACACAGAACATCTATCTTTGAGATCCTGTGAGTCTGACTTGGTGCCATGAGCTTCCATTTCCACTACTTACCAGCCCCGACACAACATCCTCGTCATTTATTTACTCCCATCTGTCGGCTGGTGAGCTCCTGAGGGCAAGGACTGCAGTGCCAGGCCCAGTTACACGCTCAGTTAAGTGTTTACTTCATGAGTGAAACCACTAATGAGATCAAGGTGTTCTTCCACCCCCTCAAGAAGCAAAGGAAGCAACCAATCTTTAAAGCAATAAAAACAAGGCCAACTGCTATTTGGGAAACCATGGCAGGTAATGTTTCAGTAACAGATGCTTTTGGCGATAGATGGGAGTTCTGAAAAAGAAGAGTCAGCAACGACAGACTCTGTCGGGCGTTTCCAGCACAGGTCAAGAAAGCAATGCCCTGACCACTGGGCCGTGAGTGCTGCAGAGTCCCCTCACGCTCAGGGCTCTGACCACCCCGGCTGTGTGACTTCGCGAATTCACCACACCCTTGCCACAACTGGGATCACGACACATGCAGCCGCCACCTCTTCACCTTGCAACTCCAACTCCTCTTTCCTCTGGGAAGCTGTCTCTGACCACCCATCTGGTTTATGGCCTCTGAACACCTTGTACTCTTCTTTTACAGCCATTGTCAGTGCTGTAATTAATCTTTTGTACATTTATTTGTTACGGTTTTTGTACTTATTTTTATACTTACTTCACTTCACTACTAGACTGCGAGCCAAAAGACAGCAAGGACCAGACTTGTCTTTTTCCTCTATTGCAGCCCCACACTCGGCACAGTGCTAGCACTCAGCAGGCCCTGAACAAGGACTGGATGGATGCGAGGGTGGGTGGGTAGATGGATGGATGGATGGCGGATGGACAGATGGACTGGCAGGCAGGCAGGTCTGGAAGACAGGGAAGAACAAGGAATAAGGCTGCCTTTCGTGACTGGTACAATAGTTGAATAACATCAAGCTCTCTTTACTCGGACGTAACCCTCACAAAGCAACCTCAGATCTTAAAACTGGGGCTTTCGGGGCTTCCCTGGTGGCGCAGTGGTTGAGAGTCCGCCTGCCGATGCAGGGGACACGGGTTCGTGCCCCGGTCCGGGAAGATCCCACATGCCGCGGAGCGGCTGGGCCCGTGAGCCATGGCCGCTGAGCCTGTGCGTCCGGAGCCTCCGCGACGGGAGAGGCCACAACAGTGAGAGGCCCGCATACCGCCAAAAAAAAAAAAATGGGGCTTTCCCACTAACGAAAGGATGCACACACACTGGGGATATTCCTATTTACTTGGAAAGCAGGTGTCAGAGCAAAGTGACATACTTGGCATTCTGGCTTCATACCCAGTGATCCTCCTATAATACCAGGCTGCTCTCTCTGTTCCACAAGTATACTGGCTATATTGATAAAAGTAGGTTCCAATAATCTCTCAGCCCCCTAAGATCAACACGCATTATTGCTAGCAGACCACAAGAGGCACTGCCTTTTCTCAGCCAGCCACCATCACCGAATACCGGTGCTGGACACCAAGTCAGGTGTTAGCTCCTCTTCCCCACAGTCACACTGTAGATTCAACAGGGGACTTGGAAGCTGAGGTTTTCATCAGAGAGAAATGCTTCTTCATGGACATGGTCTATGAGCAACGTTACATGACCTGCAGGCAGCTACTGAGAAACTGCAACATACAAATGGATGGGTTTTACAGGTGGAGAATCAGTACGCCTGAGTATGAAACCCTGGCAAAGTCCCCATCCTCATGTGGAGAGTAGGAAGAGTGGACTCAACGATCTCTAACCTTCAGATCAGACTGACACTACAACTGGTGAGCACAACGGCCACAGCAATGCTCACTGCAGAAGAGCCCCATGGCAGGTATACCCAGAGATAAATTAGAGAAATAGGCTAACTGAAGCAACCAGCATCTTTTGAAAACAGCAAAGTAATGCTACATATCAATCAGCAAGTAACTTCTAATCTTATCAAAAAGCTTCCCAGAAAGAACAAATTCTAATCTTAGTTATCAACTAATCAGCACATGCATCAATCCCGTACCTTCGCTATTTATAAGAAAGATCAGGGTTTCCTGGTCCCTAGAATGAAAGCAGACCTTAAACCCATCACCCCAAACTGAACACAACTCTTCAAATTCAATTATCAGGAACATCAAAACAACTAAAACCAAGAGAAACTATTACAAGTACCTTTTGTCCATGAATCCCTGTTTCCCGATCTCACCTGTGATTCTTCCAATGTGTGTCAGAAACCACACCTCAAGGCAGCCCGGGCTGTGAGAAAAGACTCCTGAGGAGCCCTCTGTGTCTCCCATAGCTCCATCTTGGGCAATTCCTTCACCCTCTCTGAGCTTCCATTTTCTCCTCCGCACACCAAAGTCCGCCCCACCTACCCTGCAGAATCATTATGAGGCTAAAGACACAGGTGTCAGAGACTTTGTAAAGTGTTGAAATATTTTATAATGAAGGGACCTCAGATCCAACAACCTTCTCATTTTATAGATTCAAATCAGTCACTGGGCACTCACCCTTTATTTCATTTGTCCATTTAACAAGCATTTATGTACTACTTGCTACGTGCCAGATGCTACGGCAGGCACTGAGGACAGGACTGTGAGCAAAGCCACAGTCCATGGTGTGACGGGACTGCACACCCTGCACCGGGGAGCTGGACGTGAGGAACAACAGTTACACCAGTTACACCGAAGAGCACGTCGTTACACCCGCGGGCCATGCAAACGATTTGGGTTTTTTCTAAGAGAAACCAGAAGCTACTGAAGGGATTTAAGCAGAGGGAACAACACACTCAGATCGTTCTGGCTGCCGAGCACTAGCCCTGGGCTAGGCCCTGAATATGGTGGGAAGAAGAAATGCAGACTTTGACTCTGCAAAGTCTGGTGGGGGAGTCACAGGAAGCCGAGGCTGCTACACGCCAGAGCAGGGCTTTGTGGGAGCCCTGTGGGAACACTCCTAAATGCCAGTGGCCTGAAAGTGCTGGAGATATGGTACCTAGAAAGAAAAAACAAAACACAGCTACAGGAAGGGCACAAAATAAAAAATATCTTAAAATAGTGAAAGTCACTAATTCCACATAAGAGACTTTATTGCCACAAAAAGAGACACAGCAAATTCTCCTGAATTTATTAACTTGTTTTCCATAAATATTTAATCACTCAGAAATGTATCAAAAACACAGATTCCCCTTGACCTACTTATCAAGCTTATACAAGAATGGGTGAGAATTACTGTATCCAATAAATACGAATTTAATTACATTCATTACTCTTTCTTTTGTCTCTAATAAGATGATTTTCAAAGAAACCTTTGACTGTTGAGGCCAAACATTTACATTTTCTTCTGATTACTCAAGTTAACTGCCTTAACCTTAAAATAAAATCTTATAATAAAAATATTTAAATCCTAAAGAGGGAAAGTATAATGTTGCATAAGTTTATATTAAAGTCCCATTATTTACATGGAATCACAGAATAGTGAAATAGAAAGTATGTGGGAAACCAGCCTTCAGTTCCTGGACAGGTCTGAGACAAGGCCCACACTTGGGGTGACTCCACCCTCCCCCTCACCAGCACCTACTGCTTTTGTGGGCGTCAAGGCTTGTGTGCACAGTCCCAGTGCAGGCTGAGTACTGCCTGCCACCCTGGGTGCTCCCACCAGCCCTCACCACCAAGCACCTCTGAGCTTTAACACATTCCTTGTGCAATAACTCACATAACTTCCACAGGCAATAAGTTAACATCCCCTGCAAAAAAAACAAGCATCCTGACAGCCCTCTAACAATGGGTTAAGAGAAGATTATTCTAGCTCATGCTGACTGGATGCTCATGAAGTGCAAGCACTATGCTAAGCCCTGTTCCTCGTCATCTCCTTGAAGTCCTGTAAGAACCAGACGGAGGTAAGTACCATCACACTTCCTGTATTGATGAGGAAAAGAGGAGTGGTCACCTGCCCAAAGTCAAAGAGTTTGTGAGTAGGGTCAGGACACAAACCCACACAGGCCTGACTCCAGAGTCTGCTGTAAGTGCTCCCCTGTCTGCCTCTTTGACGCTCAGGAGATAAATCTCCTTTGAAGAACACAATGGATTTGAAAGCTCTGCAGAAAAACCAGGGAAGAATGTGCCTCTCCATGTCTTCATGGTCTCTGCTCTCCTCAGTAAGTGCAGGTGAGACAAGCCTGACTCATGCCTCCCTTTGGGGAAAAGCCGTGGAACTGCTCAGTGCAGGGGGTCAAAGAGAAGGTGCTCGCGATGGAGCTGGGCTAGAACCACCTGTGAGAAGAGCTCATGCAAAAACGGGGGAGGAAACACCTGTGGGCCTGTAAGGAAAGTCCCAAGGACTCCTTGAGCACTCTGTGACTTCAGAGCTGGTTTATCAGATACCTTGGCCATCACCTTCACCACCAACTGGCACCGTCTACACTAGAACCTGGAGAAAACAGCCAAACAGGTGCTTCCTGGTGCTGCCCCAGCACCAAGGATAAATAAAAAGACAGTGAGCACTCTGTAAGCATCAGCTTCCCGTCAGGTACCACGCTAAGCAGCCCGCGGCGTTATTCCACTGAATCTTCAATGACAGCCCCCAGTAAGGTAACCCTGCCATCCCCATTTTACAAATCAGTTAACTGAGACTAAGTGGGGAAGACACTGGCCCGAGGTCACAGAGGTTGTGTGTGGAGGAGCCAGAATTGGAACCCAGATCTGGCTCCAGAGTGTGAATCTGCTTGGCCACTTCACTCGGGGTCCTCTGTCACCGCCAATCCCCTCCTGGTCACATTCTGTTTGCACGTGACTCCTCCACCAACCATCCGCTCCCCAAGGGCAGGATGGAGCTCCTTCATCTCTATATGCCCAGCACTCAGCAGAGGGATTGGCCCAAAGCAGGAGCACAGCAAGGCTGGTGGATGGATGCCCACAGGAAGGAAGTGGCCCCAGGATGGCCCTCACAGAAGCCAACCCAACCAACTCTCCCCATCCCTGATCAGAATCTACAGACCATCTACTCAGCTCCCTGAGGCCTGCTCCTCCGCAAGTCCACCTCAAGGGAAGGGTCAGCAGCCACACTTCTGGGGAAGGGGGAGGTGGGCTTCAGCAAGTATGAGCAGTTCATTTTCCGACTTGTCCTTCTTTCTGTTTCCCCATCTTGTCCTGGAGCATCTGGAGCAAATAATTCTTCCCTCTCCCACCCCTAAGACTTTGTAGGACAAGTATCGCCACTCAGACCCAAAGCCTACCACTAGTATATGGCACATGTGTGTCTCAGTCAGCACTCAAATACTTGGGGAATGAACCACTAGAGTCCAGAGTCTGGGATTCACCAGAGACCTATCAATAAGAGTCTGTCAACGTTCGGTAGCATGACCTGTCTGAGCAGAGGTCCATCACAATGTCCACCAAGAGCCCACCCTGGAGACTCAGAAGCAAAGAAAGCAGGAAACTTTCCCTGTGCAGGGAGGAGACACAGGCACAGAATAATGCATGCAATAGTGAGGCGCATGATCTGGTCAAGGTGTACACACAATGAAAGCCAAGGGAGCACAGACAGGAGTGGTCACTTGTAGAGGAACTGAGTAGATTTCACAGAGAAGGGAAAAGTTGAACTGAGAAGCCATTCCCAAACCACCAAGGGAAAGTCATTGTTTCCTGCCTCCCTGAGCCCTATACTGCTCACCTCCCCACCGCTGAGCCCTGTTCTGTCATCAGTGACTTGTGTGCTTGTCTCTCTGCATAGTATGTGAGCACCCTGAGGGCAAGGACTTTGGGGATTCTCCATGGCTCACCCTCAGCTGTCCAGTAAATATCTGCTAACAAAGAATAAGAGTCTAGTTTAGATTATTAATAACACAGCAGCTACCTCTTCTTGAGCACCTACCATGACCTATTACTGCAAGTACTTTGCATACATGATCTCATTTCTTCTACACAAAAACCCCAAAAGGCAGATCCTATTATCACCATCCATTTTACAGATAAGGAAACTGAAACGCAGAAAGATTAGGTAAATTGCCCCAAGTCATACAGCCAGTAAGTGACAGAGCCGGACTTTGAATCATGGGCTGAATGAAAAATCAGTTTTCAATTACTAGTGAACAAATCCCTTTTCCTTTCTCTTTCTGTGTCTGCCTTGCATCCAGATACATGGATTGCCCTTTAGTCTACTGTTCACTGGAACCAAAGCCATTTCTTTCCTAGAGAAAAACAAGGGCTCTCTCTTGTTAGTCTTCTAAACAATGACTGCTAACCATTACTGAGTAAACATCATGGAGGGGTGGGGAAGCGTGGAGACACAAAATTGTGCTTAAGATATCAGTCAAAAACATCTATTAAGGAGGAATTGTATGTACCAATTGGAACATTTTCCAATGTTGGAACAATTTCCAAGTAGATCAAGTAAATAAATAAAGGAACAAGAGTACGTATAGGATGCTATTCTTTGTATAAGAGAAAAAATATATAACAAAACAAGAAAATGGTAATAGTGGTTGTCACTAGGGAGAAGACTGGGAACTGGCAGCTTGAGGCAAGAAAGACACTTTACAATTTGTCCCCCTTGAACTACTTGTCTTTTTAAAAAAAAATCCATGTGTGATTTTTTTAATTCTTAAAAAAAATAAGACAAAAACACCATTTAAAGAAACTCCTTATTGCCAGGCCTTTTCCAAATGCTCACATACATATGACTGCAACCATGAAAAAAACTTGTCTGTTTATGAAAAACTGGGTGAGCTTAATTTGTGGTGCAATAGGACTGTGAAACAACTTTTGTCTTTCATGTTGAGGTTCACTAATTTCACTATAAAGTTGTTGCAACATTTTTTTTCTGCAGTAAATAAAATGCACTTTGAAGGTGCAGATACGGCATACATATAAGCAGCAGAGATAATCTGCCACACCTTCTTCTGAAAGTCCTTCATCTGTCCCTTTGACAAGTATTTAATGAGCACCTACTATGTGCCAGGCAAAGTGCTCAACAGGTTTTTGTTTTTGTTTTTTAAGATGTTGGGGGTAGGAGTTTTTATTAATTAATTTATTTATTTTTGCTGTGTTGGGTCTTCGTTTCTGTGCGAGGGCCTTCTCTAGTCGTGGCAAGCAGGGGCCACTCTTCACCGCGGTGCGCGGGCCTCTCACTATCGCGGCCTCTCTTGTTGCGGAGCACAGGCTCCAGACGCACAGGCTCAGTAGTTGTGGCTCACGGGCCTAGTTGCTCCGCGGCATGTGGGATCCTCCCAGACCAGGGCTCGAACCCGTGTCCCCTGCATCAGCATACATGATCAGCAGATTCTCAACCACTGCGCCACCAGGGAAGCCCTCAACAGGTATTTTTAAAAGAAGAGCTAAACAACAGGTCACTAGCTTCCTCCCTCCTGCCTTTCGGGAAAACGTGACAATCAGAAGGCCAGAGCTGGGATCACTCTTGATGTTGCCGTATTCTAACACCATCCTCACTCAGCTAAGAAAACTGAGGCCTGGACAGGGGAAGGGCTCTGATCAATGTTACATAAGAAGCGAAGGCCTCAAAATTACTTGTCCTGCTCTCCTCACATGCGACATGCTGTTTTGTTGTGTTGAAAGATGGGCAGTCAGGGAGGGGCAGAAACATACCCTAACACTGACAGCCTACTATATCTGCTTTCACAGATCTTGTCAAATTTATTCTTCATAACAACCTCTCAAGGTGGACATGATTATCCTTGTCTTACAGATAAGGAGATGAAAGCTCTGAGAAGCTAAGAAACTGGTGTATAAGGCTTCAAACACATATCTCTCTGATTTCCGAGCCAGAGCTCTGACCCTCCATGCTGAAAAGGAAAATCAGGTAGACTGGAGCCATATCACAGAGAGCCCTGGATGCAAGATTTTCCATTAACGAAGTTTCTCTCTCAACCCTGGATGCTGTCACTCCAACAACACCAATCACAAAGCCAGTCCCCTCATTACCCAACACATTTTCTAGCTCTTGTGTGCCACCAAGTTTGGGCTTTCCTTTTAACCCACAGAGCATGATGGTTACCCAGAGCGCAGCAATCTCTGAGAGACATGTACATCGTTTCTGCTGGTACAGAATGGGATCATTCACACATGCTGCTTTTAGAGCCTCTGGGTGCCTGCCACACAAGCACGGGCCCCAGTAAGGACCCATCCCTTAGATGCCATCCCCATGATGCCACTGGGTCACCGCCACACCAGGTGGTAGTGAGAGAGGCCAGCACCATGGGGGTTGGTCCCCCAAAGTCCCACAGCATCTGAAGTGAAAAAAACTGCAGGCCAGTACAGGAGAAGCCTCCTCCTGCTTTCTCTTCTGTGCCTGCAACACAGGCAGCAGGAACTGGTCACACTACTAGTGAGCAGAGGCACTGTGCAATGAAAGGTCACACGTATGGGTATGGGACACCCTTCCAAACAGGAGGGAGCCCCACCACCTCGCTTTCTTCTCTCTGCCCGGTAGAAACCTAACAAAGTTCTGGCATTCCCCTACTGTGGGTGTCTTCCTTCTGGCATGTGGTAAAATCAGGGTCATACTTGGGTGGGGAGGGGAAATTCCATAAGGCTCAAGTCTAAGCCTCATGCTCCAGTTCAGAGTCCTCACTGGGGCTGGGGTCTAAAGGTCAGCAAACAATGAAATGTTCCTGTGCTTTCCATCTGCCACAGCTCCCTCAGAGGCCTCACGGGGAGCAGCAGTCACCATCTCACCACAAACCTCACCCCAACCTCAAGCAAGAAATGGTCTACCGATTAGAAATCCCCTCCTCTTTCGACCCTCAGTCTCCAAACACAATCTGCCCATCGGCACAGAGGCAGCAGACTCACAACTTTACCCGACGATGTGCCCAGTAGGCACTGTTCCATCCCATCCTCACAAGGCCCCTGAGAGGCACACAAGGCAAGAACCAGGATGCTCACTTTGCAAAGGAAGAAACAAAGCTCAGAGAGGTGAGAGACTCTCCAGGTAACACAGAGGTAAAAGCTTCTGAACCCTCACTCCTGTTCTGCCCCCTCACCAGGCTGCCATTTCAGTCTTTTGGAGACGACCACTGTTAAGATTTGCAGCAACATCTGGTACCAGGAAACAGCAAGCCAGAACCCTTCAAGCTTCACACTAACTACTCTGCCAGCACACACATTTCTCAACAGCTGATGGAATGAAAGCCAACCGCCCCACCAATCTAGGAGACAGGAAAAGCCCCCGAGACTGAAAAACGGGGCGCCCCACTTAAGGGCACGGCGTGGCATGGGGGAAGCCGCCGGCCTAGTAACCAGGGCAGCTAAGACCCAAGTCCGACTCAGGAGACGCACAGGCAGGCCTAGCCGGCCCTTCCGGCCCAGCCGCAACCTCGAAGCCTCCAGAATCCTCAGAGAGCCCAAAGCTCCTGCTTCCACTCAAACTCCCTGGGCAGCGGGGAGGGCGGCTTTCCCTTTTCCCGCGACCACTCACCCTTTGCCCGCTTCTTACCTGGGGCCCCGCTTCCGGACCTGCAACCACTCGGGGCCCCGCCCCCCACCGCTGCAGGTCTCCCTAGCCCCGCCCCCTGCACCTGTGGTTTCCTCAGGTCCGGTCTCTCCGCCCGCTTTGGCCTCACCTCGCAGCCCCCTCCCCCGGTAAACCTGTGGTCCCACCCGGCCCCGCCCCCCGCACCTGCAGCCCCCTCGGCCCCTCCCAGCTGCCTCCTCCAGCCCCGCCCCCCGCACCGGCGGCCTTTTCCCCACCTCCACCCCCACACCCGCTCTACTCCATACCAAAACCCCCATCCCCTCCACACACCTAAAGCCGCCGGCCCGGTCCCCGTGCCCGAGACCGCCGGACACAATCCCCACACACACCCCTGCCCCGCCCCCTGCCCCGAGGCCCCTCCCCGGCCCAGCGGCCCCTCAGGGTCCCGCCCCACACACCTGCAGCTCCCTCCGGCCCGGCCCTCAGGGCCCCGCCCCGCCCCGCCAGCCGCTCCTCTCACCGCTCGCTCTCGCCGCCGCCGCAGTCCCGGCCGGTCACCTTGACGCGGGCCGCAGTGGCTGCCGCCGCCTCCTCATGGCCCTGGGAGCGGCCCAGGCGGCAGCGGCGCCTTCGCTCGGAGGCCGGGGCCGGGCCAAGCCGGGCCAGGGCCGGGCGCAGCTGGAGCGCGGGCCGACGAAGGAGCGGAGCCGGCGCCCAGCCGCAGTAGGAACCGTCCTCTCCTGGGTCTGAGCGGCGGGCCGCTCAGCCAATCGGCACGCGGCGCCAGACCAGTCTCCCCAACCAGCTCGTCGCAGAGGCGGAGACACGCAAATCGACCGGCTGGGCGCGCCAGTGCGCAGCCGCTGCAGCCTAGGTCCTCCCTGGCCTCGGCCTCCGCTGCAACCCTCGGACGTGGTCTCCGCCTGCAAGGATGCTCAGCTGCCCGCACACCCTCCTCAGCGCCCCGCCACGCCCATCCCCTTCCTAGAAATAGCAGCGCATCTTATTCCCCATACATCCTTCCAGGCCTCATACAATTTACACTTGAAACCTCTACCTAGGATTTATTGTTTTCAACAAAAAATGGTTTTGTGAGAAACATCACCTTAATGCCCATTCTTTACAACTCGGAGGTAGGCACAGAACACAGAACGTCAGAGCCAGAAGAAACCTTCGAGAGCCTCGGGTCCAGCCCATTTATTTTACAGCTGGGCAAAATTAAGCCCCTCGAGGTGAAGGGACTTGCCCAAGACCACACAAGTGCTAAGCTGAGAAATGAGGTTGTCTGTTGTCTCTCTGCTCTCAGATTCTTTACTCTGCCACGCACGATGAGGTGAGCAGAAGGGTTAAGTCATTTGATTAAAGTCGCAGAGGTAAGTTGTAAAGACAGTTGAAGCCAGTTCTGTGAAGCCCTGTAAGTCAGAACCACAGAAAATCTCTGCTCGGCCTCCCACACAAAGGAGGCCCTATGTCCTGCGTTACTCTGAATGATTCTTGGACACACAGACAAGTAGAACGTCATTTTGACAATTTTCAAATTCATTTTGCAGTAACATCAGCGTATGGAAAGATTTGGTTACTGTCTTCCCAAAGCTTATGGAAGAAAAAGAGAGAAACAAAAAGAAAAGAAATAGAGTCAGTGGAAATTAAACCATTTCTGAGTCTTCAGGAGTCTCTGAGGGAAATTTCTGCCATGTTGCATTAAGAAAGAATAGTCATCAAAGAAGATACTTAGCTATTTTACTTAAAGAGAACAAGAGACAATGTAATGCAATGGTTCATTCTGCTCAGAGCCTTTGGATTCACAAATGCACAGGGTGGGTGTTGAGTGCAAACTCTGGGGACTTTTGACTGCCTGAATCCAAACTCTGCTTCTGCCACCAGCAAGCTGTGTGTAAGTAAGCAAGTTATTTAACATCTCTGTGCCTCAGTTTCTTTATTGAAAAATAAATATGCTGAAAATAGCACCCTCTTCAGAAAGGCTGCTGGGAGCGTTCAATGAGGTGACACATGGAAGAAGGCCTGGTACCTAACAGGAGCCGATGCAGGGGACACGGGTTCGTGCCCCGGTCCGGGAAGATCCCACATGCCGTGGAGCGGCTGGGCCGGTGAGTCATGGCCGCTGAGCCTGCGCGTCCGGAGCCTGTGCTCCGCAACGGGAGAGGCCGCAACAGGGAGAGGCCCGCGTACCGCAAAAAAAAAAAAGTTAAACATAGGGTTACCATGTGATCCAAGAATTCCTAGGTATATGCCCAAGAGAAAGGAAGACATATGTCCATATAAAAAACTGGTACACAAATGTTCACAATATCCAAAAAGTGGAACTAACCCAGTGTCCATCAGCTGATAAGTGGATAAATAAAATGTGGTATATCCATACAATGGAATATAAAAAGAAATGAAGTACTAATGCATGCAGTAACATGGATGAACCTTGAAAACATGCTAAGTGAAAAAGCCAGATCACATATGATTCCATTTATGTAAAATGTCCAGAATAGGCAAATCTATATAGAGAGTACATTTGTGGTTGTCTAGGGCTGGGAAGATGCAAGAATTGGGAGTAATGGCTAAGGCATGTGGACTTTCTTTTTGAGATAATGAAAATATTCTAAAATTGGTGATTGCACAACTCTGTGAATATACTGAAAGCCATTGCATTGTACACTTTTAATGGGTGAATTATATAGTGTATGAATTTATCTCAATAAAGCTGTTTTTAAAAGTTATCAGAAAGTCTGATCAGTCATGTCACTCCTATGCTCAAACATTGTGTAACAGGATGTGGAGAGGATCTTAGCTGCATCTGCTAGGGTTCAGATCACCCACAGTGAAAATGTGGTGTGCTGGTGGAATGGGCCAACTCTAAATGAGGGGAAGGAACTTTTGAGCCAGGGGAGGAAAGGAGGGCTGGAAAACTCACCAAGGCCAGGCCAGCTGCCTCCGCATAGGCTTGTATTTCACGGAGAGCCAAGCTTTGGGACAGTTCAAGGAGATGTTTTCATTAGAGATGTTGATCAACAAGGAAGCTGTGGTAAACAGACTCTAAGGTGGCCCCCATAATCCTCACCTCCCAATGTCTATGGGCTTGTGTGATCCCCTTCCCTGAGTGTGGGCAGGACCTGACTTGCTTCTAACCCGCAGAATAAGGCAAAGATTTTAGGTTGTATGTGATTATGTTACATAAGTTGTAAACCATCTAGCTAGGAGACGCTCTCTTGCTGGCTTTGAGGATATAAACAGCCATGTTGTGAGCTGCCCTGTGCAGAAGATCACCCAGCAAGGAGCTGAGAGTAACCTGCAGCCAACAGCCAGCAAGAAACTGGGGCCCTCAGTCCAGCAGCCTGCAAGGAACTGAATGGTGCCAATGATCATGTGAGCTCAGAAGCAGATCCTTACCCTGTCAAGCCTCAGATGAGACTGCAGCCCCCGCCAACGTGTTGAGTATATCCTTGTGAGACCCTGAAGCAGAGGATCCAGCTAAGCCCTGCCAGACTCCTGACACACAGAAACGTTGACTGACTAAGCCACTGCCCAGCAGGCAAAGAGGATGCCCTCCTGGTGGAACACAGAAAGTCCCTGGAACAAGGTGGTGGCTCAAATGCTAATGATTTCACTGGCAGTGACCTGGGTGGTGATATTTATCCCCGTGGAGGAGGATACTGTGGTTGGGGCTATGAGGCCAGTGTTTGAAAAGCATGGGGAGGATAATGCCTACAAAGACAGAGGAAGTTAGATGGCTGGTTAAAGCTACGTTTTATTACAGAAGGATGATGAGAGACCGAGAGCTGTTCAGGAGCCGTTAATGGCTAAGTGTGACAGCCAGAGAGTTCTGGAGGTAGCTTATAAAGAGGCTCTCATCACCTATGTAGTAGAAGGACAGACACATTGAGTGGCAGGCTGAAAACCTGACTATTAGAGTCTAGAGCTCCAGAGATATTTGCTCAGCCAAGGCAAGTCTGTTTGGTGAAGGTCAGAGCCCTGGTGGGAAAAACCTAGGACTCTAAATAATGGAATGGAGACATCTGGATGGATGTTCCTGGGGATGTTGACTCTGCAGCATGAACCCCAAGCTCCTCCGGGCTTGCACACTTTTCTTTATTAAGAACCGGAGCTACCACTGTGCTGGCAGGTGCTACAGAAGCCCTTCCCCACAGACAACAGGTGTCCCTCCCAGCAGTGCTGCCACTACCTCCTCTCCAGGTGGCCGGGCTGGTAACTAGGGTTAAATCTCAGCATAACCTGGCTGTTGATGCCCAGGGCCTGATAAGGAAAAAAAAACAGGCTATATACCTGAAGAATGGAAGAATTAGCCAGCATGTACTGGCAGAAGCCAGGGGAGTACCCCTGGGGTTGAATTTTGAGGGTGCTTGATCAAGGAAGCTGGAATGTAAGAATAGATAAGCAAGAATTCATTGACTTGGGGATACTTTCTCAGGACATGGGATTTAACACCCTAGAAAGGACTCCAGCTACTGGAGTGACTCTTAGAAGCCTGGAAAGAAGCGATGGCCAATTCTCAGTAAAGCAGAAATACCTAATTGCCCTGGAAGATGGTAGACAAAGTGGCCATGAAATGGTCATACAGTCGATCTTCATTATTCATGTTTCCATATTTGTGAATTAGCCTAGTGCTAAAATTTATTTGCAATCCAAAAATCAACATTCCCAGCACTGTCAAGGTCATTCACAGACAGGCAAAAATTTGAGTCACCCAATGTGTGTCTGGGCAGAGGTCAAATGAGGTGACACTCTGCCTTCTTGTTTAGCTCTCACACTGTAAACAACTGTCTTTTTCATGATCTATTTAGTGCCACGTTTTTCACATTTTTTTACTTTTTCTTGGTGATTTTGCTGTTTAAAGTGGGCCCCAGGCATACTGCCGAAGTGCTGTCCAGGGTTCTAAGCACATCTCAGTAAGATGTGCCTTACTGAGAAAGTGCATGTGTTAGATGAACTTGGTTCAGGCATGAGTTACAGAGCTGCTGGTCGTGAGTTCCGTGTGAAAAGATCACCAGTATGTATCACATAAGGTGTCTTTAAAGAGAAACACACATAAAACAAGGGTATGTATTGATTGGTTGGCAAAAATGTTGTGACTGGTGACTCAAAAGAACCTAACCCTGTATGTATTTCCCCTAGGAGCAATGGTTCAGTATTCACTAACTTAGTGTTCTCAGCGACTTTATAGGGCATAATTCCTGAGAATAACGAGTCAACTCTACCTCTCACCGGTAGAGTCTAACAAGTAACCCTTCTGGCAAGGAATGCTGGGAAATGTAGCTCTCCTAAGCGTCCAGACCTTGAGATACATGGCAGGGTATAGAAGGAACAGGGAATGGTTCTAAGTTGCTACAGACAAGCCAGTACAAATATGTTAAACCATTAAACATTCAAGAAATGTTAATGGTTGCCCCAAGGTTTACAATTAGTTAATCAGATCCTATCTTCAAATAATATCATTTCTCATGGAGTGTAAGGACCTTATTACCCTGAGGAAACATGTAATGATGGAAGAAAGTAGCGCCTGTTCCCAGGGCTGAAGGGACAAAGGAAAGTAAGAGTTCTGATCACCAATTCCACTGTGTGGGAGGGGGCATGGTTTTCCCCACACCAACTGGCAATTCTCCAACACCATCTGGCTGTCCTACAGTTCAACTCAATTCTGATTCTGTCTATCCAGAGACAGCATCAAATTCCACAGGTTAAGGGCTCAGTCCCACAGGAATGTCTCTGACTTCAGCCACCAATCGAAAGTCCAGGTTGTTACCTGCTTCTGACCAACTGGTTATAATCAGAGGTTCCCACAACCCCCTCCTTGGGCTTGATTAATTTGCTAGAGTGGCTCACAAGAACTCAGGAAACTGGTTTACTCAAGAGATTACCAGTTTATTTTGAAAGATATTAAAGGAGAGGGATCAATAGCCAGTTGAAGAGATTCAGAGGGCAAGGTTCTGAGCAATGGAATTTCCGTCCTCATGGAGTTTCAGGCCTGGCACGGTGGCACATGGAAGCTTTCTAGTTTACCAACCTGGAAGCTCCCTGAACCCCATCCTTTTGGGGTTTTATGGAGTCTTCATTACATCAGCACCATGGATTAAATCATTGGCTATTGGTGATTGATTCAGCCTCCAGCCCTTCTTTCTTCCCCAGAGGTCTTGGGGGTGGCACTAAAAGTTCCAACCCTCTATTCATTTGTTCCCCTGGCAATCAGCTCCCCCCATATTTGGGAGATTCCCAAAAGTCACCTCATTAACACACCAGTTGAAAGGGGCTCATTGTGATAACATGATACCCATTTCATCGTTATGGCTCTGAAGCATTTTTTTTCCCCCAGGAACTGAGGATGCGATACCACATATTTTAACAAAAGATACTGCCCTTGCTCTAATTGCTTAGGAAATTCTAGGGTTTGGGGAGCTGTGAGCCAGGAACCATGAATGAAGACCATATATATATAAGAAATATATATTTGGTCATCTGAATGGCCAAATATATATTTCTTATAAATCACCTATCACAGAATGATTCTAGGTTATCAGAACCTAAAAGTTCAGAAAAAAAATGCCCAATGAAGCTGATCCACAGAATCATGAGGAACTGAACTGGTTATTGTTCTAAAGCACTAAGTTTGGGGATGGTGTGTTAGGTGGCAATAGATAACTGATACAAATATCTTCACACTCTGTGAACATTCTGAGAGGTCAATCTGCATATCTCTTCCCAAAGCCCTCTTGTGACCATCTTCCAGTCCTTTTCTTTCCAAATCCCTGACCATCTACCCAGACAATTGGCCATTGCCCTGCCCATGAATCTATATACACCTGCACTTCTGGTCATCTTTCAGTCAACAAAAATGGACAACCAAATGCATTGCCCACTGGGAGGATTTCTCTTTACACCATCTGTTGCATGGGGCTGAGATTTTTTTCAGCAGTCATTTCTAGTAGGTGCCAGCACAGGTGGAGGTTGAGGCTCTAAGTTTAGATTGAGGTAGAGGAAGCCATACAGCAGGAGGAGGTGTTACAGGTATGGAGTCACATATTCATACCACGTATGAATAGTACCTCCTGGACATTCTTGAATCTGATCTCATATACCATTTCTACTTGATGATTGCTGCTGCCCAAACCTTTGGCTCAGTGGGTCAGATAATGTCCAGTTCTTCAAGGGCAGCTCGGTCATATGGTGACTCAGTGCTCCAGTATTAGGAAATGGAGATATAAAAAAAAAATGTTTAATGCAGATAATAAATAATAGTACTCACCTTACAGAGTTGTTCTCAGGACTCAAGGAAATAATGCATGAATAGTGCTTAATATATTATCTGGCACCTAACGTTTAACAAATGTTTAGTAAGTATTGAATAAATGGCAGCCATCATTGATTGGTACATCCATAGTGGTATAGTAGTAGCTTCCCATGTAGGTCTGCTGAAAATTAACGTGCCAAACATGTCACACTGTAGCATACCATTTAGGTCTCACTGAAATATAATATAGTAGCACCCTAGTTCTAGACGTCAGTCTTTACACTTAGTGACTGTAAGTCAGTGGTAGATTCAGACCCATTTTCCCTGTGTTCCAAAGTCAGATTTCTAGGTGGATCAGTCTGAGGGCTGGCCCCAGACCCTGGTGAAGTCCCCAAGGCCATCTACCCTGGGAGCCAATTGGCTGACTTTCCCTTGGTACAAACCTCAACCTCTTCAGCAATCTTCTCTATGAAAAAGCCTTTTCAACTTTAGCATTTCTGTAATAGACACTCCAGAAATATTCATTGAATTGAGTTCTACTGCCTCCCCATGGCCATGGGGTAAAATCCAAATTTCTTAGCTTGAAATAAAATATACCTAAACATCTGGCTCCCTATCCACCCTCATCTCCTAATTGCTGGCATTCATAAAGCATTTACAATGTTCCAACTCATTAAATACATGATCTCATTCAATAAACATAGATATCTATAGGTATTCAATATAGAGGCCATTATGTATGTTATTATGTAATGTATTATCATATGTCATATATACATATGTATACTTTAAGTAGTCTCACACAACATATGTTCTTTTGTAAGTTGCTTTCCCACACTCAACAATATGTCGTGGATATTTCTCCATGCCTTAAAGGTTTTATGCATTGATATCATCTTTTTAGATGATTCCCTACAATAGCATTGTAGGAATGTATCAGATTTACTGATGGACATTATAAGGGCTTACAACTTTCCAATATTACAATCAACACTGGGATGAATAAATTTGTACATCTTCTGTTATTTGTTAGACTACCTTGTTAGGTTAAATTCTTAAAAGTAGTACCACTGGGCTTCCCTGGTGGCGCAGTGGTTGAGAGTCCGCCTGCCGATGCAGGGGACATGGGTTCGTGCCCCGGTCCGGGAAGATCCCACATGCCGCGGAGTGGCTGGGCCCGTGAGCCATGGCCGCTGAGCCTGCGCGTCTGGAGCCTGTGCTCCGCAACGGGAGAGGCCACAGCAGTGAGAGGGCCGCGTACCGCAAAAAAAAAAAAAAAAAAAAAAAGTAGTACCACTGTGTCAAAGGGAATATGCATTTAAATTTTTGAAGCATGGTACTAATCTACCTTCCAGAGATGTTATACCGACTTATAAACCCAACATCAGGTGTGTGTCCAATTTTCCCTCACCCTCATCAATGCTGGGTATTGCCAACTGAATAAATAGAAAAACGGTCTCTTGTTATTGCTTTGATTGCTTTCTGCAGAGATAAAGTATCTTTACCGTGTATTTATTAGCCTTGAGTATTTCTTCTGGGAATTGCTTCTTTAGGTCCTTTCCCTTTTTAGAATTGGACCATTCATCTTTTCCTTATTAATTTTAAAAAGCTCTTGTACTGAGACTTCCCTGGTGGCACAGTGGTTAAGAATCCACCTGCAAATGCAGGGGACATGGGTTCGAGCGCTGGTCCGGGAAGATCCCACATACCGCAGAGCAACTAAGCCCGTGCACCACAACTACTGAGCCCGCGAGCCACAACTACTGAAGCCTGTGCGCCTAGAGCCCATGCTCCACAACAAGAGAAGCTGCCACAGTGAGAAGCCAGCGCACCACAATGAAGAGTAGCCCCTGCTCGTTGCAACTAGAGAAAGGCTGCGTGCAGCAGCGAAGACCCAACGCAGCCAAAAATAAATAAATTTATAAAGAAAAAAAGCTCTTGTACTATATGTTGCAAAGTTTTTTCTGAACTTGTAGTGTGGTTTTTTTTGTTTTGTTGTTTTGCTTTTACTGAACATATTTTACATTGTATATAGTCAAACCTATTTTTTCCCTTAGGATTTTTTCTATTTGGTCTTATCCTTAAGAATATCTCCCCCGCTGCAAAAGCAAATAATCCATCACCTTTTTTTTTAATTAGTTTTTTTCATGGTTTCATTCTTCTACAATTAACTATTTAATTCACCTGAATTTTGCTTCATGGTCTTTTTTTAAAAAATATTTATGTGTTTATTTATTTATTTGGCTGTGCCAGGTCTTAGTTGCAGTACACGGGCTCTTCGTTGCTACATGCAGGATTCTTTAGCTGTGGCATGCGAGATCTTTCAGTTGCAGCATGTGGGATCTAGTTCCCTGACCAGGGATCAAACCCGGGCCCCCTGCATTGGGAGCGTGGAGTCTTAGCCACTGGACCACCAGGAAGTCCCTCCTTCATGGTCTTGCCCCCTCTTCACTTAGCTGGGCCTCCTCGCTCCAGCAGGATATAGGTTCTCAAGGGAACTCAAAACTAGACACAGGCCTTAAAGCTGAGGTCTCTATTTACAGGATGTGTCCACTGGCTCCAGCCAATGAATGCAATTTATATCCAATGCAGAACCAGCAGCATTTCAATGGTTTTTCACAGTGCACCAGGGCTGGCAAAGGCTCATGACAATGTAATCCTTTTCAGAGACAGTAGGAAGGCGTGGTGTCCTGGAATCAAGGTCAGACCACCTGAGTTCTGCCATCCAGAGCCTGAGAGAGTGGTCATCTTAGTGCCCAGGACAAAGGTACAGGATACCCTGTCCTGGGACCTCTGGCCTCCTAGAGTTCTCAGGGTTACCAGACCCTGTCGCTGGCTTTCTCGGGGGGATCCATGAGGCCCCAGCTATCCGCACAGAGCCCCCAGGAAGGACGCCATTAAATTCTTTCCATCTGGGCTTAGACCATTATATCCAGATAGCAACTGACACTTTATACAGGGAAACATTTCCACAAGGAAAACTGTAAGCAGAGAGGCGCTGGGCTTACCTTCAGAGTGGAAGTCTCCAGTCCTTACAGGGACTACAGCTGGTCATCCCCTGACCGCAGTTGGACGTGGGGCCTTTCAACAGAGCATGGTGACAGGAGGTCCCTGGAGCCCCATTCTGGGGAAAGAGGGACCATGCAGTGGAGGGAAAGAAGGGAACTAGCAGTTTAGTTACTGAACACCAATAACATTCCCATTTCGCCACCAGCCTGGCCAGGGTCCAGCAGGGAGGAAGGAGTGCATGAGGTCCCAGTGAGGGGACGCAGTTGTGCTGAAAGGGCAGAAAGGAAGTAGAATGAAGCCAGCAGTCGGCCCGTGCTTTCCCTCCCAAGGATGAGACGTGCAAGACAGGAACCCCTTTGCCCGGCTGAATTAGCACCAGCACCTGTAAGGTTCAGAAAGCCTCAGCTCCCATCCCCGGAGACTCAGTGATCACAGTGAGTGAGAGGAAACCCTCAAAGGGAATGGTGTGAGGCCTCCAAGGAAATTCAGATGCAAAAGTCCAGCCTCAGAGCCCAGATCTCCAAAATGAAAGGTGGCTTTTGATTCTCACATTAATATTTGGAGAAGTAAATGGAGAGAGTGAAGGAGCTGAGGGGTAAAACAAAAATACAACAAAAAAACCCTGAAAATTGCTCCAGGGACCCAGATGTGTGATGAACGGAACGTCTGGCAGAGATAGGCTAGTTAAAATAAGTCACACAAAAGCAATTCTTTTGCCAAAGACGTGTTCTTCCAAGTTATAGATTCCTCAGTTCCAACAAAATTCTGTCAGAAACATGTCTCCTGATAATATCTGTTAAAGCCCTGAAGTGGAGAGAAGTGGGCAGACAGAAAGAGGAAGGATGTTCCCATGGCCTAGGCTCTAGAGAAAATAGCTTAGAGTCATATTCAGCCTAGAGAAGCCCAAAGAGAGGGCTGGAGGGAGTCGGGAATGCTGTGGTCCTTGGGGTAGAACGGAGGGCCAAGGGGCCAACTCCAGTGAGGCAGTTTTGGAGCTCAGGATAAGGAAGGACTTTCTATCATGGAAAGCTGTCAAAGCAGAGTCCCCTGGGAGGCAGCCAGTTTCCACAGCAAGTAGAAACTGGAGATGAGTTACAAGGACTAGGGTAAGGAGTCCTAGTACTGGGAGGCGGGGAGTAGATGGCCTGGGAGGGCCCTTCCCACTCTTAGGAAAGTGCAAGTGTCTTGAGCACTCTGGGGAAGGGGGCAGAATTCAAAATGACTTACCCTCTGATTTGCCCTTTTTTTTTTGGCCGTGCCATGTGGCATGCAAGATTTTAGTTCCCTGACCAGGGATCAAACCCGGGCCCCGTGCAGTGGAAGCGTGGAGTCCTAACCCCTGGACAGCCAGGGAATTTCCCCTGATTTGCACATTTTAAAGAAAACACACACACACACACACACACACACACACGGCACCTGGGGGAGCTGCAAGCAAACTTGCATTATCCATTCTAGCTCAGAGGCCCAGGCTATGCACAGCTACTAGTGGGGTCCAGGGAAGCCCAGGGAAGGACAACAGAGCAAATCTTGCATCAGGACACAAAGAAGAGGGCCCAAGGGCTGATCAGAGTGCCAAGGCCGAGGCCAAAAGGAATGAAGACATGTTTTGAGTGCGGGGACCTCGCTGCCTCCACAGCAAAGCGAGATGGGCTTGTCTGTGTAGCCTGAGGGGGCAGCAGCGACATCTAGCTGGCTGCCCTGAAGGGTCATGTCCATAGCCCCTAGAAGCCCAGCCAGACTGCCCTAAAGGCCAAGCTCCTTTAGGGCAGAGGCAGGAACAAGAGAAGCCCTAATAAGCAACCTCTTCGAAAGATGATGGGCGGGGCACCTGGGGCACCTGTTTGCTGCCTGAGTTGGAAAGAGACACAGCTCTGTCCCTGCAGACTCAGGCAGGTTGCCCTGTGGGTGACTGCGTTATAATCCACTGTTAATTTAAACATATACCTCCTCCCACTGCCATTTTAGAATAATAGCACATTCTTGACCAATGAAAGCTAGAGCAGCAGGCTTTATTGTACGTCTTCCGTCAAGCACAGCAATCACCCAGTGAGGGCTCCACCGCACTACCCCAAGTTGATGCGTTCCGCAACATTAGTTTCCTCTGAGGTGGCCTCTTTCTGCCATTTACCTTGTGTTCTGAAGTTTGGAGTCCCACTTGCTGACAAAAGTTATGCAAGCTAGGCCTGCCTTGCAGAACAAAAGGAAAACATCGCAGAGATATTTAATTATGAGTCACTGAGGCTTGAGGGGTTTTCAAGGAAATGGTCCGGGGATTGGCTGGTGGTTGCTGACACTGTAAAGGACATCACGGACATCCCTGCAGCCAGCTGGGGATAATTATGAACTATAATGGGAAGAAAGCAAAGCGAGCACAGATCATGACTTAGGACAAATGAAGAGCCAGCTACTGCCAATGGCCTTTGCCAGCAAAGCAGCTCAATGCGGTCTACACCGTATCTGCTCCAATTCAGTTTATCTGCTTCAGGTGGTGTTCTCATTTCCAGGACCGCATCCCCTTGGGATTATTCCTCTAACCCTGCCTGAGAGGCTCGCCCCTGATTCTTAACGTTGGGTGACTTTTCCAGCCTTAGGGAAAAAGCAAACCTACAGAAGCCACTGCCTCACAACTTATCTGAGCCATGAGTGCAGCTCCAACGTTTTACAGACAAACTGGGGCTGAAGACGGTATCAGGCAAAGGTATGGCTAGAAGCCAGACCTCCAGATTCACGCAAGTCAATCAATGCACTTTCTCCACCATGCTCTTAGTACCTGCAGAGTCCCGCAGGCTGCCAGCCAGCAATGAAGCCAGTTCCTACGTGGACCTCTTACACCACGCACCACCGCACTGCCTGCTCGACTGTAAAGGTGACAACCTGTTCTACAGCAAGGAGCAAGCCAGCTCTGTCAGCACAGGAGCTAAGTTTAATCCTGGCCCGCTTCCCAGCCACACTGCCCTGCTTGACCCTCCCAGAATATCTGCTTTTGCTCATTCATTCAATCCTACCTGTGTGCCTGCTGCGATGCCAGGCCCTGTGGGCTAAGGATATACAGGTGAGGGAGACAGTCCAGGATCCCTGCTGTTATGGAGCTTGCAGGCTAGAGGGAGAAACATTAATTGAATAATCTCACTAATCAATACACAGCTACCAATTTTTCAGAGCAATGAATTACGCTGTAGGGCTGGAGGAACACAGCTCAACAAAAGGCTCTGTTAAAGGGGCCCGACCTAGAAGGGCTGCTGCAGGGCTCCCTGCCGGAGGGAGGCCTGAGCTATTAATAAAATCTGGGGAGGAGGAGGAGTTAACTGGCTTCTCGGGAGAAGACATTATACCGAACAGAAGTTCACAGGCCAAACAAACCAAAACGTCGAAGTTTGGAGCAGAGAAACGTTGACTTTAGCGCCAAGCAAGGAGGACGGTGGCAGAACTGGGGGTGAAGGCTGCAGGGTGTGTGACTTTCTTCTGGCTGGTTGGTGATAACAGGGCAGCGCTCCAGGACTCTGGTGCTCCGTCTGAATAACTCCACCTGGGGGGGCCTTAGTTCCCGCAGAACTCAAAGGTATATGGTTAGGTATATCCCTTGAGGAGGGACCAGGCCCGGCCTGTAGCTGACGAGTTTCCTGACGGCTCCTCCTCCGTTTCTACAATCCTTCCCTTTTCTGATTAGCAACCGTTTGAATCTGCGCTTTGGTACTCAGGGAAGGTTTAGGAGGCTGAAGCCTTCCTCCTGAAAACAATAAATGGGGGACACGGAAAGGCTTCCGTACTCAGGAGGGCCCCACAGGGTCTTGCTCAGTTTCAGAGAGCTGGAGGCAGGAGACAGGGCGTGTGTACCTCTAAGCTCTGTGGTGAGAGTGAACGAGGCACACTCAATGGAGCCAGAGGGCACTTCGGCAGGAAAATGCGGAAAGGGCTCACCGGCGATCCTGGCTGCAGACTTCGGCCTCCTGAAAATCCAGTCTCTACCCCACATGGTAAAGGACAGAGAGAGATCTGCTTCTTTCTCCTCTTTGCAGCACCACGGTGGCACAAGAGCTTCTTAGGAAATCCTAACCTTTCAAAAACAGTGGTTACAGAAACTATGACACCGGAGGATGTTTGTTAGAGCCTGTGAAACTCAGGGGGCCAGAAGAGGTAAATACGGAGGAAGACCACAGCACATCTGCTCTAGCAGCATTTTTATTTACAAACAGCAATTTCCATTGACTTTATACCATAAAAAAGCCATTTACAAGCAAGAAACAAGAATTCAGAACAAAATTAAGCAGCACTGAAGTATTCATGTCACAAATCTAAAACAAAATGAATACAAGAGTAAAATATCATTTGAATAAATAGTCTTATATTCATGCTATAAAATAATCCTTAATGGCAAGTTACTAGTTGATACAGCATCCGCTTAGCTAGCTTCATTTACTTCATATGGTGATGAAGTGTGGAGTTGTGAGGTTACCAGTTTATATTGCAAGATAATGACACTGTGTTAAGTCATTCAAATTGCTCAACCATTTATAACGGAAAAAAATGTTAGCCCTACTAATAAAAGTGGTGAGAGAGATGGTTTTCACATTAGGAAAATGGTCATTCTCGAAGAAACCAGGTAAGTTTACCTCTTACTATACTCAGGGCAGCAACCAAAGGCTTGGGCAGCAAGTCCAAAGGTTGAATTCACAGCATACTTGTCACTGAGGAGCAGCAAGAGGTCTGTTTACTGAATCTGCTGCAAGGCTAACTCCAGGACTTGATAGAGAACGACACCAGCCCTGTCTGTGCCAGACCCAAGGGGAACCAGAGAGAAAAGGTTCTCTTGTGGGCCGAGAAGTCACGCACTGGGCAGAAACAGTGGAAACACTCTGGCACTTACTGAAGAGACATACGTGACGAGTGACAACCATTACAAATTTCGAACAATGTGAATGACTCTTCTGAACTTTCAGTTCAGTTGCACTGAGTAATATGAAACCTATGATTTATGAACTAGATAGTTTCATATAAAGAATTTACATAATTCCCCAATACTTTCATATATAAAATTTAATAAATAACCCTGACCAGTCTAGAAGCACCATTCAAGGGGCATGTGCCCTTGGAAAATAGTTTAGGTGTTGCATATTTGAGTCCCTTTCAGTGGAGGCTTCACAGGAAACCATTACAGAATTTAACAATAACAACGACGACGACAACAAAAAAATCACAGTCACTAATGGAAAACTTTGTTAAAATAAAATACATTGATTTCTTTAAAGTAAAGCTCATTCACATAGATGATGCCCTCCCAGCCCTTGTTTTGTGTTCCTGCAAATTCTTCCTAGAGTCTAGGCTGTAAAAACAAAAGTAAAAACAAAACCACACACAAAAATATGCAGGCCTACGGTCTGGGCTAGGGGAGAAACAAAGACTTGTTATAACTGCTATCATTAGAAAAGACATCTACTCATGCTCTGGAAGATTTAGAAGTTATCAATTTAGTTCTACAGTATATTCTGCTTAACAGTGAACCGACAGTATCCTTTCTGCTGTTTAAAAAAAAAAAAAAGAAAGAACAAACAAAAAACAAAACAAAACTGCCAAGGCAGAGCCAATTGGGAGGCTTTCCACTGACCCCAAAATTAACTTGACTTCATATACTGTATTTACAAATATAATTTCTAAATGTATTTACAGCTTTAGTAGAAATTAGAGGGTAGAGAACTGATTAGAATGAAAATAACTGTTTAAAACCATACACATTAGTAAAAGTATAAAATTCTTTGTTTTCACAGTTTGTAATAACAGGTTAAACACCTATAGAAAAGGACGCTGTCACTGTCTTCACATTGTCTACGTATTTGAAAAGGTAGCTCAAGAAGAGACTCAATTATGAACAAACCTATATGAATTCAGGATATATTTTACTGTAAAAGATTTCTTCACATATCACTTTTATCTTATTTGATTTTTGCATTTGTTATAAATGAAACATCTAACCTAAAACTGTACAGAAATAGGGACTTTGCTTTCCAAAAAGAGTCGCTCTAAGGAGTTACACAGCGGACTTCGTCTGCAGAGACGTGAAGTGAACTTCGGGGAGAGAACGTTTCTGTTCTGTGGTCACGTTAATCCTCCTGGCACATCCTCATGTGACAAGGCACAATTAATTGCTGCTGCCCGATGTGAACGGAGTTAATCTTTCCCTCGCCCTGCACACTGAGAAGCACGGCAGTGCGCGCGCTCAGAGAGGCCACGCAGCTCTGTGCTGGCCCGCGCGCGGCCTCCCTCGAAGCCCTGTGGGACCTTACAGTACTGGGTTATGGCTTGAGAATTCATTCTTAACACTGCTAGCAGTGGAAAGGGTAAAGTGTTAGCAACATGAATGGGAGCAAGTGGAACTTGCAAAACGTGGAATCATGATTATTAGAGAGAAACGCAATCAATTTTCTGCCCCTTAACAGTCCCATTACAATGTCTGAACCTGAACTGTACAATCAAAGCAATGTATATTTTTGTCAAAGACAATTTTGGATAAGTCACTCTTTGGTAAACTCAAACCAGTAAAACAAATTTACAAATACAAAGAACTCCATGTAAATAAGGTTAAGACGGACACGGTGACAAGAACCAGGACATTCGAGGCGCTTGCCCCAAGTGCCGCCTCTCCTCACTTGTCTCGTTTATCACAGGATGCTCTGGAGACCTCTCAGAAGGCCCCAAGCCTGAGTGAAAAGGAGGCTCCTTCCCTGAGCCTGACCTCTCATGTCCTCGATTTGGGCGCTTCTTGTCACAAACTTAATTTGTATCACAACACAAATTTTTTGCATTTAATTCTTTGAAGGAAAAAAAAATCAAAACCAAACTTATGTAAGGAAAAAAAAATCACAAACATTTACCTGAAACCCCAGAACATATTTAAGTGGGTAAACACTTGGGGCCCAGCCTCCCCTTGAGGCACACGGCTTTCACAGGAGTTGAGCAAGTGCTTCAGGGAGAGAACAGACCCCTGACTTAGGCAGTCTGACAGGAAAAGGCATACTATATACCCGGTTAGCAGAAGTCGCTCCTTGGAGCGGCAGGACTCGCGTGTCTGTACGTAGTAACACTGACGTGGAGAGCAGCGGCTCACGCGTGAACAGATCGCCTGTGCTGAAGAGATGCTACTGCACAGCTACCACCCCCGGGGGCGATCACACACAAGGGCCTGAATGATTTTTTCCCCCCAAAAAACCAAAAAAAATCCCCAAACACCCCCCACCCCAACTCCGTTCTTGGTATTTTAAGAGCCAAAAAAGCACGGAAAACCAGCAAACATCTACTTCTGTATTCCTTTAACTCCTAGCCTCTGAGGTTGGTCTGAATTTCGCTTTTGTTTTTCTCTTAGGTGGTTTGGGCTCTTCTCCCGTGGAGACACGCTAGTTGTGAGTTTCAGGGCCAAGGTTCTCAAGCAGAGAGCCTGGAGTGCTGACATCTTACCAACAGCCTGCAGCACAAACTCACCACCAAACTGCTTACAACATTATGCTCTGTCGGAGTATACAGTACCAGGGCAATCTCATAAAGCCCGTTTTGTATACTAGAAGCACACGGGTGAACAAAATATAAAACTGAAGACACTTCCTCAAGTACTAATAAAACATTATCCAAATAGGACTCGGGTATGTTTTTATACAGTAATGTGTTTGCCAGCACATGCTTTTGAGGTCTTTTTTCAAGCTATAAACTCAAGAGAGGAAAAAAATTAGAATTCACTTTTACCATTAGGTTTCACATTTTCTACAACTATACTGACCTAAAAGATACATAACATAAAAATAGCACCACGCGACCAAAAAAATGGTGACACACAGAGATTTGGTGACACACAGAGTATCTCAGAGGGCTTTTTAACTGTTGGTTTCTTCAAGCAGGAAACACTGAGAGAGCGGGGGAGCCACGGAGGCTCTCATCAGCTCACACAATACTAAGATAGATATATTGCTTGCAATTCCCGTAGAGTATATCTTTACAAAAAGTACAAATTCCAAGTTCTGCAGTTTCCCTGGGAACTGCATGTAGAAAAAGTTGCTGTGCACCTGAACTGGCTGTTTGAAAAGAGAAAGAAGAAAAAAACCACAACACTGCTTGGAGAATTTTGTAGACAGAACTACAAATCCCTTTCCTTTAGTGCGAGTACTAACTCACATTAGAGAGTGATTCGATTTAGTTACCTGGTATGTATGTTTCTACAGTACGGAATGAAGGTAGATTCATAGGCCAGTAAAAACATTGAAAACCACTGCTCCTTTGGGGTTGACTAATATAACACTACTGTATGTAAAAAGGTCAGCACCACGGGTCATCCAGCTTAACCTACTGGACAACTAACAAAAATTCCAAATGGTTTCCAACTAGAGTTGAATACATTTTATGGCATTTGGTTTATGTATTTGTTATGAAGCAGAGCTATGAACACTGTGATTTGCTTTGCTTGCTTTTGGACACAATGATTAATATATTTGAAAACCTATTAACATTCTTTTATAAGGGAAATAAAGGGGCAAAACCCTAACATATTAGGTAGGGGCGAGACAGAGTCAAAAGCCCTGTTCACATTGTATTAAATTATATATTCCTCTTACATTCACCTCAACCAGAATAAAATCAAATTTGAGAATGTATATATACTATATATATAATAATTGCTTTATTATATATATATGTATAAAAATTGTCTAACTACCCCCTAAAAGTAATTTTAAATTAGAAAAGGTTACCCATTTGTATCAGCTGACGGCATCCCAGTCTCCCTCCATGAAAATGCACTGGTGCCAGTGCACACAATGAGAGAGCATGCCTCTTGGCAGAGAATGTAGGGTCAACCAGTTGGCATAGCTAAATCACTGGCAGATTGTGGATGAAGAGTTCAGCCAGAGAGGAATCCTGTCAGCCTGTGTTTTCCCTGGATACGCTGCCCTTCAGGCTTTGAGCTCCTTGAGGGAGGGAGGGCGGGGGAAAGGATAAACACAATGAAGTGTTCCTTCCAGAAACCTTAGAAAAACTGCCAAGAGACCAAGAGATTTCCAGATGGTTGGGAAAACCAAAGATTACAACAAAGCAAATCACAAATAGGCATTGATTAATGTGCTTTGTGTGGGTGCACTTCTTTACCATCTTAATCAGGAGCATCAGACACCGTGTGAATTTCCATCCGGGAATCTAGGGCCATCTCTGAGGCTGACGCATTGTTTTCTAGTTTCTGTTCCACATACACATCTGTTCTCTCGGGGGACTCGATGCGACTCCTGACTTCAGCTATGCCAGGGTGGTTTTTCCGCAGGTGCTGGTTGAGGGTACCTTGGAATGGAAAGCACTTCCCGCAGATCTCACAGCGGAATGGTTTATCGTCGGTATGGCCCCGGATGTGGTACTCCAGCTGGTCCTTCCGCGTGTACTTCTTCCCGCAGAACTTGCACACAAAGGGGGTGATTCCCATATGGAGTCGCATGTGCCTGTCAAGGCTTCCCTTCTGGTTGAAGGACTTTCCACAGTAAATACAGATCAACCTCTCATTGTACGGGTACCAGTGACCTCTTGCACTCCTCTCCCGGGGGCTGCTCTCAAACCCGGGGTTATTCATCATAGCTTCACTGTCGGAACCCTGCACCAAGCCCTGCAGATCACTGTGCAGATGGACAGACAGAGCCCGCTTCTGGCGGGCACGACCTCCTCGGAAACAGCTCAGCATGGATCTGGATGGGCTGGAATTACTCAAACTTCCAAAAGCCTCAGCTACGCCGGCTGGCTGTGAAGCTGCCTGGGAGTAGGAGTAGGCATGCTGGAGCACAGAACCATAGGAGCCCACATTCACGGCCACAACTTGTTCCCCATCAACCATCTCGGTGTGGTAGCCATCGTCTCCCAGGGAGGAGCTGTCGGAACAGCTGGGACGGTCAGACTTTTCCATCTTCACTTTCACCTCAGTGATCTGGCTCTCCCTCCCCAGCAGGTCCCCTTGCTCGTGGTCCCCCTCGATCTGAATCTCGTACTCAGAGACGCTCCCACTGCTCCCTCGGTCCGAGTGCCCTTCCTCCTGTACACGGCTGCGCAAGGCTTTGCTGGGTGTCGTCTCCATCCGAAGATCACTGCTTGTGGTAGGCTGCCGCACCTGGGGGCAGTATGGAGGGGAGATCTCCACCGGGTTGGCAAAGTAGCTGCCGTCTTTAACTCCATTACGACTCTCTGGGGTCTCTTCCGCACCGACAGTCACGGAGTCCACATCTCCAACACTGATTTTTGAATGGATGCCCTCTAGGATCTGTGTGCACTTGTCAATGACACACTGCATCTGAAGAAAGCTGGCTGCAGTCAGAAAACTGACAACATCCTTCAGCTGCAAGGACATTCTTCCAGTGTAACAAAATGAAAGCAACTGTTCAAACACATTGGGATTTTTAATCACTGATATTGACAAGCCACTCATGGTACTTAATGCTGAATGGTCCCGGAAGTAGGGGGAGCTGGCCGCAAGGACTGCTTTGTGGGCTCGGAACGGCTGACCCTGAATGTGGACAATGATGTCACATAGTTTCCCTTGCAGGCGGAGTTCGTTTAGCTGGCTCAGAACAGTGCTGCTGTACTCGGGCACATCAAACTGAATAAAACTGCTGCTGTCCATTTCTACTGACATGAAGCGTAATCTGAGGAAAGAGAGAGTTTCATAATTCGCCAGTGACTCCTCACTAAGTACAAGCGGCATAAACACAGCCTTGCAAAAATACCACAACCCCCTCCACTGTAGCTACTATACCTCCTAGGGTCCGCCCGAGCATTTCTTTTCTCCTCTTACTTATTTT